>NC_138798.1:6529732-7729732 GCF_965178545.1 Coloeus monedula | reverse complement strand
ATATTTTGAGAAGCAGTAGTTCAACTAAAGCCATATTTAAAATAGGGAGTGCTAGACTTTACCTACTGTAGAACAGTTGGGGGATTAACAATACTTGTATTTGTAATTGTTTATGTCTAACATGTGCTCTTTTGGAATTAGACAAATAACTCTCCGTGTCTAATACACTGCCATTAACAACTGCTCCTACAAAGACATCAAACTTTTCCCTCTGAATCAAGGAGGAAGTATGCAAGTGTTTGCAGGGACACCTCGTTCTTCCTCAAAGACCTGTAAAGATGAGGTCTTCAATACTTGTAGAGAACACCAATGATAGTAACTTTAAAATATCAGAGAACAAGCAGTGAAACCTTTCCTGGTAATATAATTTCCTTTGAGGTTACTGGAAGAGGGAATTTAGGCAAGTTTACAAACAATCAGGAAAAAATAACACAGTTATTACAAATTTTGATGGGGAAACTTATCATCTATAAATGAAATCATTTCCTCACACAACTTTCTTTTTTAACATATAGAAAACGACTGAAGGAGAATGGCACTTTATCTTCACAAGTTACAGGGCCAGAAAGTCACAAGAGGCTGAAGTGATTTTCAGCTAATGTGGTACTCCTGAATGCGAGATGAACAACAGGTATTTCTGAGTTCATTTCCTTCATTTTCGAGTCACTTCACTGCGCACTAATACAGAATTTCATGACAGCCATAATTTGAAGGCTGCTCGTAACAACTGGCAGGAAATTCCATATCAATATCATCTGTCACTTTGAGCAGGGAGGACGGAATTTTCCAGTAAACTTTACTAAGTATTTCTACCAAAACAAAAGAAGATAAGAAACCTTATTCCAAGGAGTTTGGGACTGAGTAGCCAGCTTGCAAGTCTATGTGTTTGAAACTGGCAGAGATGGTAATTCTTCTGTTTAAGCCACAGCAAAAACTAACCATATATATCTTTCTGCCAGTATGCAGACTTTGATTGCAAAGGCTGCCCTATAAGGAATATACTGAAATTTGTGACAAGAACATAGCTTAGAAAAACAGAAGAAGAATGAATGTGAAGAGAGAAATAAGGATACATGGATCTGTTGTACAGCTCTTTGAAGCTAAACACAAGTTTGAGAAAAACGCTGAAGAAAGAACTGTCAGCAGTGGGACAAGAAAATCATGTAAACATTATGTTGGATAGACAAAGCAAAGAAACGTCAAGGACTTTCCAAGAGATCAGGGACAGAAAGGTATGAAGTATAGGCACAACAAATTATGCTTCTGCAATCAAGAGGACAGTTTGCATTACAGAAATAAATATGAAGCACTATCAGAAAGCAAAGAGTGTGTGGGTGTTAGAAGAAAAGACAAAAGCACAATGTTATACAACTACAACAACAAAACCCCACAAATGTGTAAGCCCACACAAAACCTCACGGATCCTAATTAGAGTGAACAGGACTGACCCATAGTCATATTTTCTTTCATACATTCAGCCAACAAACTGCAGAGAATTCCAGCAGCTAGAATTGACAGTGACATTTTAAGTCAATGAGAATCTATTTTACTCTTCCTCCCACAACACAAATGAATAGTAGTGCTAATGAAATTCCACTCCTATTAGAAATTGACAAAACACAATCCTGCATTTATCCCTTCCAGCAAAATTTGCCTTTTAACAAACTCAAACTATTCTGAAACACCCTGTGGTCACAATACGACAGAACGAAATGCCACCTGCTCCTGCACTGCCCTTCTTCCAATTAACTTGACTTTAGTGGACCAAGATAAATTTTTATCTACTGTATTTTATACCTACACTTTTGAATGAATCATATTAACAGTTACCATTTTAGTCACAGACTTTAATACAGTCGGGTTATTTAATTTGCATTTGATCAACTCTTTCTGACAGAAGATAGGCTTCTATTCATTACATTAAAATAACTTGCTTATAGAAATAAAAAAAACCCCAACCCATATGCACTGTTTTCCAGTGCCATCTTCTTCAAATGCCAAGGAAGAACTGACGGGATTTTGGACCAAGACGCAAAATGTAATCTCTGCACATTATTATTCAGAAAAAAAAAAATTGAGAAAATATTCTTATTACCTTCATTTTAAATGAGTTCTCAGGCTAGATAACCTTTTCCTATTTAATTGTGGTATACTAGGAAAGAAGCCCTTTGGATCTCTCAATGAGAACTGTACAGAGAAATAATTCTGTGTTTCAGGCAAAAATAGCTGTAATATTAATCAAGCAGGAAACAAGAGTGGAAAATAAATTTAAAAAAAAGAATAGTGTTATGCTGTGAGCTGCCTGCTCTCACAAGTTAATCAGGGTGTGATCAGGTCTCAATGTAACACCCCAAAAGCACTGGATGATGCAGCAATGCTCTCTCCTCGTATGGTGCTATACAGAAAAAAGGAAGGCAAGAGTCTTCCTACTTAAACTGACCTGCCAGACAGTCCATTAGCCATTAGCAAGTGTGAAAAATTCCATGGCATATCTGTGTCTGCTTGACAAATTCCATTGTGAGTGAAGACCTTTTTTCCACAGGCTCTACATTTGTCTGTAACTCTTTCCTTCCAACCCAGAAAAATCATGCACACCACTGAGTACAGGCTCAGCTCATAAGTCACCTAACACAGTATAAGCTTGCAAGATCTCCCACATTTGGGAATTCACCTTTGGGTGGGATTAGAGACAATAAAGAAATGCAGAATGGTATCTTCAAAATCCCATGAGTTTTCTTATTTAGCTTCCTTTGATGTAGCTTTAATAGAACTGAATGCCGTATCACAAATGTCACCACTTTTTATAAAAACAAACAGCTTTTTTTGCCATTTTGTAACTCCAGACATGTGCTCCATCCCTTGTTTCCACCATCATCCAGCTACAGACTTCAAAGCCTTCCAAATTCCTTTCTAGATTTTGCCTTCTAAACATCAAGTATCAATGCCTCTAAGATGTCTTCTTCTTTTGACTTCAATACAGTCTTCCGCAGTCTCTTAGTACTTAATAACTGGATCTACAATATCTCACCTAGTGCCTTGTCAAGCTTATTATCCCACAACTCTGCCTGCCCTGAAAGTCTGACTTTCCATTGAAATGGCATAAATAATAGCAACTCTTTACCATATAGTATTTATATAGTAATGGAAATAGTACAAAACTTCGATCCCAAATACAAAGCTAGGATCTAATTCAGATCTTATGTAAACTCTAACAGGAAGTAATACTTCTGTGATGTTATTTTCAATTAAATGTCCTACTGTGCCAAAATAGCATGACTAGTTCCAAATTCCAAACAGCAAAGATTGCCGTGAAAAGCCAGAGAAGCTTTGTGCCAACCACAAACTCATAGCAAAGACCATGCTTATATGGGCTTAGTACTATACCACAGGCATAGTTACTGCAATACAGCAGTACCAGGGTCAACAGAGGAAATCCATTCCACAGAAAATCATTCCAGAAACATACCACAGACATCTTAACCATGGTTTACAGCTTTTAATTACCTGTAGTGGGTATTACAGAACATTACTCCAGTATTCATATCTTTCAGAAAGTCTAGACTCTCCAGTTTCTGTTAATGAGAAGAACCTGCAAGTTTTGGCACAGCAAGATCCATTATGTTGAACTTTTAAAAAGAATTTTTACAAACCTTCAGCTTCAGTGATTGGGAGAGAAACATCCACCAGTGAAAGACAGACATAAGTCAAAGGATGAGTTGTATATGTATTTCCACCTGCTGGTAGAAAGGGTTTACACAGCAGTAGTATGCTTCTACAGCGGTTTAAGTCTGGACAAAATCCAATAAATCAGCAGAATTTTTTTCATGTTAAAAGAATAACATAAAGCAGCATTATCCTTCAATGTCACTGGCACACAAAGGATATTACAGAAAGTCTGCTTTTGATGAGGCTGCACACCTCCAGGTCTGGGGGCATAATATTAGTCTGACTGATGTTTACTTATTTATGTGTTTTTTAATTAACAACTGAATGCTACCAACATGCATGTCAGCTTCCCAAAACTGTAAGTAACAAGCTTAAATTACTACATGCAGAAACATGTAATGATAGTGTTAATCAGGTCCAGTGCTCAGCAAAGTGTTTTTCAGTTGGATGTTTATTTGAAATTAAAAGGTGTTCTAAAGCAGCACTCCAAGGAATAAGCTGTATTCACCACCACTGAGCTGCTACAACATGGAACCAACTGCTCACATTTCTCCAGAACTGATGGTAGAGAACCATGATAAAAATGGCAAAAGAGCCTCCATTGTCTATAAACAGCAAGAATGAACCTCTGTTCTCCACTACATAAACCATTAGAGGATTTCCAAGTACAGACAACACACTCCCAACCTCAATTAGGGGTTTTTCCACACCATGCCCTCCAGGCTTTCATGACGCCACTTTGGGTTCATAATCAATCAGCGGCTTTTATCAACTATAGTACCTGAAAGTTTAACCTTCAAGTCCCAAGCAGTGCGAGCTAAAAATTTCATGGAACAGGATAAACTGCATCATCTCTACTGCAGGACTGTTCAAGAGGCATGAAGAGACTAGTTCACTGGTTAGCAAGCACTTATATTCTACAGTCCTTTCATAAAATTTAGTTGGAACGTTGAAATGTCTGCTTTCTCTCCCTTCTGACCTTGATGACATGTGTGATGAGGCTGTTTTCAAACATCCTTCTAAACTCAGCTCCATTAAAAAAAACTTCTTGAAAGTTATAATACTGCATTAACACATGCTGGAAAGCATCTAATCTTTGTGCTGCCCCCTGTTATCTATAAATACCCTGAGAGTGACGTGCAACTATCAAACAAATACAAACTTCCTCCAAGAATGCTGAAAATTTTATCTTTGTCACTAAATGAAGTGTTACATCTTTGTGCCAAAATATCATCCTATACATGTATATAGAAAAATGTGAAAAAAATCCCCAGCAAGTATTTTCACAAATGCCTAGTGCCAAGAGAAAAAATGCTCAACACAAGAAGTACTGCGATCCATTACAGCATTATGAAGTCAGTCTTCTGTCAGCTGTCAGTTCGGATTCTGTACAGATATCTTAAGGAGAAGAAATACTTTAGGAAAGCAAAGAATTACCATACAATAGGCTACAATTCAATTAAAAGAAAGAACATGCTGAAGATAATGTCAACAATAGGATATGATAATGATCATTTTAATGAGATAAATATGCCCTCATATCCCCAGTCAAAAATGCCCAAGATCCATCTTGGCAACGGTAGGGAGCAGTGGCAAGAAACAAAGTCTCTCTTTCTACTGATGTGGGCGATGCCAAAGCTACAACAATTACTGGAATTCCAGTCAGGAAGGAGAGGAGGAACAAGTGATGCTTTTAGCTTCTGAGACAGATCAGGGCACGTTTCCCTTCTGCTCCTGAAAGCACTGTTCCAGGGAAACAATCCCTGCCAGAACTCTCATCGGACAATGCATCTCTGCAGTTGTTCATGCATAACGCTCCAGATGGAGGAAGAATTCAGCTTTAAATCTAAAATGCAAAGGGGACTGTTTTATTAGAGTCTAAATGCTCTTGACTTTGCTGTATAGGCATTTTAAGAACCTCTGTCAAAATTCAACAAAGTCATCAGGTTTTTAACAGGAAGACCCTACACTGAAGTTGTGCAAGATTTAAAAGTCTCATAAAATTCTTACTGACAATTTCCAACAAGTTTCTACAGCAAAGCTGCAAATCAGTTTTGGAAGACTTGTTCCATGTACATCCCTGTTGAAACCCAGCACCAATTTATACACCATATATAGCTTTAAAGAAAAAAAAAAATCAAAAAAATCAATGCTTACCATAAGGCATGAAAGTTTACGATGGAAGAATAATACTGAAACTACAAGAAATCAAGAAAGTACCCAAAGCCAAATAAAATTGCCTGTTGCCTTTTATAAAGTATACTTTTTAAGAAAAAGTATACAGAAGAAAAAGTTAAAAACAGTCACCATGAGATGGGGCAGCAGCTAAATTGGTTGCATTTCAATTCCATCTGTACCTGTTCTGTGAGGATATACTTCTGAGGGGAGGCTTACTAAGGGGCAGGTATTGTAAGATTTTTCTAAGCTAATGCTTTGTATTTCTTGTTTAATTATTTTCATCATCTAAGTTTCCTTTATCCACTTGGAAAGGCCTTTAATGGATCTAAATAAGAAGAGAAAATTTGTCTAATATTTATGTCTTGTCAATTCTATAGAGATGTTGCTGTAAGAAATTTAGATCAAGAGACTGGGTCCTAAGGTTTTATCCACTGTAGTTTTAACCTTGCCCATCTTACTCCACTATTGCCAGAGATGTCTCCAAGAACACTGAATGAACATTAAAAAGGCCTACCATGACTCTTGCTATGAAAGTACATATTAAATTGTAAACTTTTAATCTCCTCACTGGATCCATATGGGGAAATTTGGTATGGCATCTGGGAATACGCCAGCAAAGATATGACAGAGGAGTTGCATCGCATGTTTGGCCAGAATGGAAACACTGCCAGATAGAGCTCAAGGATCAGAAGCTGCATATTTGTTTTCAATACTAACGTGAGCAAAGATGTACAGCTCCATTGATAGATGTACATTAGCATGTTTCCACATGCATATTCCAAATACAGATTATCAGTCCTTTGAGTCCAGAAGAGCATCCAGGTTTTGAATACTAACGCATTTCAGATGAAGCAGGCTTTCTCCAAGCCATGAAGCAGAGAGCAAGGCAGCACACAACGATGTATCATACAGACTTCTAAGGCCAACCTTAGCCAGGCAATTCAATGAAATTCTACTTCAGACAGGTAAACTATTTTGCAAACTTTTAGTAGACACCCTACAGAAAAAATCTGCCTGTTTCAGAAATCAGTATTACAGTAGTACTGATGCTCACTAAAGTAAATTATAATTTTTTAAACCATACCTGATCAAACCATAAAATACTATTTACAGCAATACAACCTATCTTCTGTTAGTGCTATGTAGCTGCGCAGTGAAGTGGAGGAAAATAAATAGCCACAGCCTGTCACACCACTGCTGCAGAGCACCAGGCTTGCTCCTGTTGCTATCATCTTTGTTAGGAGAAGACCTGAGCATGTATGGGAGCAACTCCAACATCCCAGGGGCTGATCATCCAGACCTCATCTGGATTAAGTGAAAGAGCTCAACTCTCCAGCTGGCATCAATAAACCAAGACGAGTCAAAGCAGCACCAGGACAAAATCCCCATGCTTTCAAACAGGCCACTGTGGGGTATGCCAAGCCCCTGCCCTGGAGGGATCTCTGCTGAGATAAGAGATTTCGCAATCGCCCAGCAGGACTCCCTGGAAAGGCAAACACTTCTTTGGTCACGGCGAGAAAAGACAGACCCACAATCCTTTAGGAGACCCTATGCAGATCCCTTGTAACCCACTGGCCTTCACCCAACCCCTGTATCCCTATAAAAGCTAAGCCCTCTGCCCCTGTGGGACAGAGAGAGCTGTCATCCCTGGCTTTCCCCTTTGCCGGAGGACGGACCAACAGTAAAGCTCCTTCCGTGGGGAACCAGCTACATAAGCCTCTCGTCCCTCTCTCTGGTCTGGTCTGGCCTGGAGGCTGCCCTGCAGAGCTGAGCTGGAATCACGGGCTGACAATCACTAAAGAGCTGACAGTCTCTGCAAGGGCCCTCCTGCCAGCAGCTGAGGGAAGACGCCGGGTCTCGGGAAGGCGATTCCTTTCAGGACCATCTCCCCAGACCGGTCACCTCTTCCTGGGTCAGAGCTACTGACCCCTTCACCAGCTATAATAACCCACCATTTTAAATTAGGAATTAAGTGATTCCAAATTTCCATCAAGAAATATAAGAAATTAAATCCATGCATATTGTACACAAGAATCCAACATACTTTTTGACATCTATTCAACACCACCAAAGGCACTACCACGGTGTGGATAACAATGAAGGCAAAAGTAGGACTCAGCAGCAATTCCGGAAGGCTTGTATGATCATTAACTAAAGATAACCATGTAGAGGTAAACTCAGGCACACAACACAAAGTCATCAGACTTAGTTTGTAAACCATGTCATGCAGAGACAATAGCAAAACTTCCCATTTGAGATAAATATACTTGGCATCAGATAAACCAGATAAAAATATTTTCCAAGAGCTACAGATGAAAAATACCTAATTGATATCTAAATATAATGTACACTATATGGAGGGGGAATTCCTTTCTAAAATTACTTAGTTCAGATTTGTTTGTGTGGAAAATGCTTATAAAACAAAATGCTAACTTTGGCTAATTTGAGTATTTGGGTCATATCTTGTGCTTCCCGTATGTGACAAAGACTCTTACATGCCCAAGTCTTAATTTAATAAACTTAACTACAGACAACGTTTTAAAAAAATAGCTTACTCACAAGAAATATCAAGTCCATTAAGTAAGAGTTTGATTAATGTATAGTAATCCATCAATTAAGATTAATTCATCACTGTTGATCATTCCAGAAAATATGGTAGAAACCCAAAATAAGCAGCCATAAATCTACAAGCAATGAATTAGGGAAAGAAAATTAATTACAAGGAAAAAAGAATGTTCCTAACAGCTTGAAAACACCCAATCTGGATGGCTGAGGTCTGAAATCTGGCAGTCTGGAACACATTTCAAATCAAGTCAACTCTATTTTGTATACCGCAAGCAAAACTGACCATTTAAATCACACAACTACAGTTCTGGAGATGACTATTTAGTATTAATTTCTGAAAAGGCACTTATTTTTCATGTTTCACAAATCATTTCTGGGCAACCACGGGCTAGAAGCTTATATGCCAAATTCACCTGTAACAGCATCTTCATATAGGGGATTTAAAAAAAAAAATCTTATGACAGTTATTGCATAGCAAATACAGCATCTCACTGTTTGAAATGCTTACCTTTGTAAAAAATAACCTTTTTCTTAAATGACATCCATGAAAATGCTACTAATAATAATTAACCTTTTATTAAAAGTTGAGAATTAATACACAGTTTTGAAACCTACATGTATTCAGGAGATGACATGCTTCCTCTCCAGTCCAGATTCCCTGTTCACATGACCAGTAATATCTGCAATGGCAGAATTTAGCCAGGTCTACCACTACTCCAATAAGTATTCATCCCACAACACTCCCTTGTGAGAAGGCCTTCTGTCTGCTCAGACCTACTCCTACAGACAATATAATAAAACACACTGGAGGATATAATCAAAACAGTTCTAGATAACCAATTTTTGTGGTGCAATGACTTTCAGAGCTGTAGGTATTAAGAAACCCAATATGCTGGCACAACAGAAATGGTTACAACTTCTTTCTCCTACTTAGGAAATACCTTTTTTATCCATAAACAAATAGTACAATAGTTACTTAGTTTTCATGAAACCCTAATTAAAGCAGACTATTATAAGTGTTTTTTGAAAGAAAAGTCTTCACATTCAGACAGTATAATGTTACTCCCACTGAAAGCCACAGAAATGCTACTGCTGACCTCAGTGGGAGTAAGTGCAATTCCAAATGGCTCCAACTTTTTAGATTTTCCACCACAATGTCTATTGCACAGAAAGGCAATTCAATCTCATCATTAAAAGCCACAAACCAATAACCAATCAAAATAAACCTAGAATTGCTTTGTAAGTTAGCAGTCTCAGTCAATGAGTTGCACTTGTAATGACCAGCATTCTTTAGGGCTGAGAAGCAATAAACTGAAAGCACCATCATTCTGAAAATGTATGGCTCTCCTGATTAAGGGTGACATACTCTTTAAAAGGAATATCAAGAATACCTCACTTCTGAAACAAGAAATCAGTCTTAGACATGAACTCTGTAAAAAAGCCCTTTGGTAATGATAGGACAATTAGTACTGTTTCTTCAGAGTAGAAAAAGCAGAAAGATTTTAAAAGCTGTACATTCCTTCACAAATATACTGCAAAATAATGACAGATATATGTTTGTCATGTCTCTACCAACAACATTTCATTTGACTGCCTGCTACCTTTTTACCTAATTTTGAATGAGTAGTCAGGCTGTTTGGTAAGAGATAACACCTTCTGTTCCTGTCACTTTATTCCCTTTCACCCCTACAATCATTTTCCTTTGCTCTAAACACTGCAAGATTCACCTCAGGTTGACTATTACAGTGACAAATCCCCTAAGAAATCTCCCACCTCTTCTGTATTGCTTAGGATATTCAGAAGCAGTAGCTTTCAGTTTTGATTGTACTGTGTAAACTGTACTCCCATCTTTTACCCAAAAATGTACTTTCCCTAAAACAAATTAAAAAGGAGACTAATAAAAAGAAATGAAAGCTTTTAAAAGTTTGAATTATTCAATCAATTTTATTCATTTAGACAGCTGTCTTCTGGTTTTAGTAATTTAAGAGACCAGGCTTTTAAAATTATGTTCCTTTATCCCAATGTAAATGACTTTTCCTTGTGTAAGGAAACTTCTGCCTGGTTAGGTCTCAGTAATGACTTCTCAGATCAGTGAAAGTCATACAAATTAATAAATTGCTTGGTCTTTGCCTACTTTGACTGTGTTGTTCTGCCAAGGGCCCTTCACCTACACCGAGGAGGTTCTGCCACAGCAAGGCCCACACCCCACCATGCCTGTAGGTTACTGAGTTTAAAACAGTGCAACATTCCTGTGCCACAGATTTCTGCACACACAGCTCTGAGAACAACCCCAAATGAAATCTGTCTGTACAGCTGAACACAAAACTGAGGGGCCGAGAAAGGGCAGTACGGAGGTGGGAAGTCAGTTCACCTCTTGTCTAAAAGCCAGACAGAACAAAACATCTTGAAAAGGCCCATGTATAAAGTTTTGGAAGCTTTATTATTAGCTACATTATATGCAGTTGATCATTCTACATTTTGATTATAACAAACATTTGTTTTTATTTGGTGATTTGTTATTCCAAGCAGGCTAATTCAAACTCTTGCATATTTTAGCCCCACTCAGTTGAAAAGTCCTTCTGTTTGAGAGAAAGGTCACTGCAGGCTGTTACTATAAAAAGAACTTAGCCTTTTATCACTTTATTGTTGGCTAAAGAATGTCAACTGTGAGACTTACTTTTTAAATCCTTCTATTTACTGTCCCAGACTATTTTGCTTTCTTGATTTCATACACACAAACACATGTAATAATGTAAGAAATGTAAGTATATGTAAGAAATTTTGCCAACTCTTACCACCCTTTCAGGCGGGTTGTTAGGCCCCTCCCCTTGTTCATAAAGCACAACTCAGTTATGGATATCCCTGGAAAACCTAAGAGGCAGATCAAACTCTGAACAAACTCTGTAACCAGTGTAACTAAAGGTTTGTTGACCTGAGGAATGAGACAACATCCATATACAGCCCAAACACCTGCCAAAACTGCACTGCTATCCCTAGTTCAAAACACCCTAAGTCAAGGCTTTCATCAGACTGCAGAGTTCCTGCTTCCCAAAATCAAAGTTCAAGGCTGAAATCTCTATCTGGTTTGAATGCTCTAGCATGTGGAAAAGTTTCAACTGAAATCTCTGGGTCATAAAATCCAAAAATCATTTGTTTTAAGTGTACCGTAATGAGATGCAAAAATAGCCAAGACGCTTCTCCTTATTTTCTCTTTGCTTAAATGTATTCTTCCTGGATCATACACCTGGTTTCACTGACCTAATACTTGTTTCATACACAAAAGAATATTTTCTAAAGAAAACAAACATATATGAAGTTACAAGGAAGCTGAAGCATTTTTCATATCAAGTTAACAGTAATACAAAGTTTTAATTCCCAAGGAATACAAACACTTTCTTGGGCTACATTTTACCAAGTTTTGATCAATTTTTTCTTTGTGTTTATTTTAATTCCAAATATCATAAATTTCCAACTCCTTTACCTGCCTTTCTTTCCAAGCTAGAAATACACCCAATTCCATAGGTACACTGCAAGTTGGAAGTCACACCTTCAATGTAGAATACTACGAGCAAGCAGCACTGGGGCTGACAGGAGAGAGGAGGATAAATTTTACCCTAAACTTAAAATCTAAAAAACTTTAGATCTCAGATTTCTCTACAGAATGTTTAAGTTAAAAACAAGAAGAAAGCAAGAGGCTGGAACGGTAGTACCATATAATTCTTGATTATCACTACATATTGGGCAGACACAGAGGAATAAATATATAAGTACTATATATATATATATAATATAAATATAAAAATATATCAATCAATCAATCAATAAATGCCCAAGTATAGCTACAGCACTACAATGCCAAAGCACCACTGACCACTGGCCCTTCTACTGCTGGCTACACTGGATTTGTAGGACAGTCACACTGACATAGAGGGATTTACAGCAGCGATTTAGGTAATGAATATCACAAATAATTAGGGGTTGTTTTGTTGGGGGGGAGGGGGTTTACTGTTCTGGATGAAGAGTGCTCACCCACAAGGCCTCATCTGAACCCACTAACACCAGAGAAAAACTGACTAACACTCAGATCTACAAAGGATGTAAGTGCACTCAGTGGGAAAAACAGCTTCTTATGTCTAAGAAGCTCATTTTTTAAGTCATCTAAGAAATATGAACACAACTACCTGCAGACTGCTTTTATGAAGGAAGACTTTGGGGTTTGTCCCACAATTCTTGTAAGCAAGTCAGCATTTGGCTGCCTCCAAAAATCCGTATCTTCTCCCCACATGTCGTCACCTTCCATGGTAAATTTTATGTTTCATTTCACAATTTACAAATTGTAAGACAACACTATGTCTTGATACAGTAATTCCATTGCCTTTAGGATAACACAACGAAAATTTAGCTAATTACTAACAGGATGCTTTATTTATCTTCAACTCTTGACAAGTAAATGCTTTTAAGTGCTGCAGAACAAAGGAGAAACGGCATCACAAACACAAAACACACAAGCAAGTAGAGCACGTACATGGGAATTCAGTTTGTCACAAAATGAAATTCATTAAAAGGGTCATGTTGTTCCAGAAACAGCATGGAGGGAGATGGTATAATCATAAAAAATGTGTTGAATCAGTACAAATCCAACCCCAGGGAAGAATTTTCCTCAAAAGTTTCATTTTTATTAGCAATTCAGACTTTGCCTGATGAGCAATTCAATCCAGAGGTCAGAAGCAAAATCTTGCCAATGCTTGCCCTTTTAAAAACATTTTTCCAAAGAATAAAATGAACACACAATTTCCTCTAATCCAAAAAAAATGCGGTTATAATAATAAGCAGAAATAATATTAAACAGACATCAGCAGGACAATACTTATTAAAAAATGTATTCAAAAATGCCACTAGTAGCTTGATAAAATTTTAAAACATTGCAATAAATCCTAAACTGCCCTTCTAAAATTATTTTTAATTGAATATGTCAATCCTGTATGAGCCATTTTAAAAGCTTCTACTCTCAAAACAAGTGGAAAATTATGGCATATTTTAGGAAAAGCAAATAATCAGTGAATTTCTTAATGATGATGCAAGAAAAGCAGAAGTTGACAGTAAGCTGATTTAAAGTAAGTTTTCAATAAAGCAATGTATCACTTGAGCTACAGATCTGGATACCCTGCTACCTACATATGCCTGTAAGACCTGAGAAGAGTTCAGGCAGAAACTGTAATTAGCTATAACTTACATTTATGTATGTTATAACTTCTTCTCTTTTGTGAGCAACTTTGCTCAAAAAGTGCCTTTGACATTCCGGTAATTTACATCTGATTAAAAATTCATCTCTTTCCATCATCTGAAGATGCTTATGGGAAGAGAAATTCAAGCATACTGTAAAAATTTCTGATGAGAACAATCACCTACTATTAAAACAGATCCCTAACTTTTTGCAATGTCGTATTCTTAAAATTGCAAGGGGTGAGGATTCAGTGAGATTTTGGGTATCTCTATACACTACAGCTGAGTAAAACATTAGTTAAATCAAGCAGCAGAGCAAGAGAACAAGCTTTCCAGCCTTCACTCATAACCTTGTTTAAAAAGTTTAGTCTGCCAAACTCTAGGTCCCACAAGGTTTGAATTTCTCAGGAACCAAACCAACTTTGAAACTACTGTAGTAGTACAAGTGGAGTTATATTTTGAACTTAAATCAGTATCATGGCTTAACACACAACAGTAAGCAGAGAAGAAATGATGGAAGTAGAGTCTTTCATGAGCTTGAACAAACTTCATTCTGCCAGACGAGAACTAACAAGTCTACACGCTGACTGCAAGAAGGAGTCTCGTAATAAGTCTCATAAATATTCAATAGACCCACCACGGCAGCAGCTCCAGAGTGAAGGGTGAAGGTCTCTTAAAGAGCAGCTCTAAGCATAAGGCAGCCAATTCTAACTGGAACCTTATGCAGAACCAACGCCAGCTGACAAGGGCATGACCTTCTATTGATGCCGAAAATGATGACTTGGTTCAAAAATTGTTTCGTTTTGCTGCCACAAATTTAACAGCTCAGGCTCTGTCCCCATGAGATGAGTAAAACATGCTCATTAGGTAACCTGCTTCCAGAGACAGGATTTTAAACAAAGGCTAAGCACCTTTATTTTAATATTACAAATATGTCTTCAAGGTGCTTTAATGCAGACCAGTTGTTGAGGTGCAAACTGAACACAGCTCTCCCAGTCCAGCTACAGGAAATGTTCTCCACAGAAGATTGCACTGATGGAAGTTACAGGTAACACGAAATATGTCCACAAAAAAGCACTGAGCAGAAATACAGCTCAATACACCATCACAGCAATTCTGAGGCTCTTCAAAAATGTGCACAAATAAAGGGAAATAATTTTCACTTTGTTTATCCAGTCTAGCAGGCAGGACAATTATGAATTATTTCAGCAAATTCTTTCAGTTTGTCCAAAATATTCACTGCACATTGTTTTCATCTTCCTAGTTACAGATATGCCAATGTCACACAAAATCTGTTACAATCAACTTGGATTTACTATTCTTACCAGCTGTCTTATGTCTAACCAATAAAGGAATATTGAACAAAAAAGGGGATGAGAGTATCCAAATATAAGCAAAGATAAGCAGGCAGTTATTTCTGACTCTGAATGCAGTAACAAGAACTCCAGAGGCCAAAATGTTCCAGCTGAGCTAACTATGGCTTCCTGCTGCTGTTACCAACATGGTACTGTAGAAAAGTAAATGCAAATATTACTCACAAAGTACAAATAGAAGCAAACAAGATAATGGAAGAAACATGTATCTCCTGGCAAAAACAAAACTCATTAGAAGATTATGTTCAATGTAAGTCAAAATGCTTTGAAGCCAGCTGTATAAAGTGACAGTGGAAGCATTTAAATTTGAATAAACCTCTTAAAATTCTTTATTGCACTAATGGCAGAAGTTTGACCTTAAATGTTAATTTAAATAGATACAACCAAGCTGGTTAAAAAACACAAACTGTGGTCTCATAAATGCAGCTGCTAATGGTGCCCTCAGACCTGCAGCCACATCCCAGCCTGACTCAGCTCTGTCCATCCAGCTCCCCCTTCACAACCAGCACAGGCGAGGGGAGAGTCACTGTTGGCTTATCCCCACTGGGGAGAAACATAAAGGGAGATTGTCTTGCAACCCTGGAACTACTTTCTGGTTTTTGCACCGCAGACACAGAACAGCTGAGATTGGAAACACCCCTGGATATCAACTGGCAACCCTCCTGCTCACAGCAGAGTCAATTTGAGCAAGTTGCTCAGGATCTTTTCCAGTCAGGTTTTGAAAATCTCCAGGAATATGATCTCCACAATCTCTGGCCAACTTGCTCCAGCATTCAGTTCACACTTAACAGCAAATTTTTCCTCAGTTTTTGATTGAAATAAGACTCCTCCATTTTGTACCTGTCAGCGTATGAGGCTGTGCTGCCTGTTGTAGTATTCTTGATCAGCGTGAGCTACTTAAATCAATGAGCTTCAAAAATGACAATGAGATGTATAACCATGAAATTTATTGACCATGCCTGCATGCATTAGTAATCACACAGTTATGGCCTCTGGGTCCAATAATGCAGAGAGCTGAATTCCTTCTTCTTCCAATGACTGCTCTAGATTCCCCAGTCACACAAGGACACACAAAACAAGCTCACTTTTTTTTTTAGTCCCAGATATTACACCTACTTTAAACCAGCAGATTTTGTCTTGTACATACTCAGAAGTTTCTCTCAATTTTATAGTATCAAAAGTATTTTAAACAGTTTCTCAGAAAATCCACTATTAACACTCCTTGCCTCAAAAAATATGTGCAAAACCCAGTTATTCTGAGGGGGATCCGAGAGAAACTTTTATGGACTCAATACTCTTGAGATTTCTGTCAGAAATCAGTCACTTGATTTCATGTGAAATGGCAAGCATGCACAAGCATTTTTTTTCTTCTCTATTACAAAAGTCTCAAGTGACATTTGCTGTTAAGGAGGACAACACTAACAGCCAGTGAAATGTCAAAGGTTTCCCAAGGAGAAGTCAATTCTGTTCGTGCTTCCACTCTAAAAACACGTAAGTAATTCAGGGGTACCTAGTCAAACTACACCTGGGTGAAGAAGAGAGAAATAAATATCAGGTGTTAATCACTAATACTAAAATTGTGCAACCATTGCATTTGTGCATAATGCCTTTCTCATTTTATATTCTCTAGAAGAAAATACACTGAGAGATTTCTCCCCAACAAAATTTTCCAACTTGCTGTAAATGTTTTAAATCAGTGCAGCTACTAAAGTCTCCTATTTTAGAGTACAAGACTGATAATTAAGTCAGCCTATTTCAGGGCCTTCCCCCTCCCCCGGCTTCTTCATTACAGCTATTTTCATTCTGGACTCTCCACACACTCTGTGCACCTGTAATCTGTATCTACATTGTATTAGTAGGATCCTCCTAATTAGATTTAATTTCTTCAAGTGAGGAAAAAAGTGACATGCTAAGCCTGCCAGTTCTTTGAAGAATGTCCTAGAAGGTCAAATGGTGTGTATATAAGGGCTTTGTGATCTGTTTGACACAAGGAAGATACGGTTGGTCAACATTTCAGATGCCTTCAGTAATGAAAAGCAAAGTAACTGGTATTGATTCCATTCACATCAATCTCAAAATGGTAAACAAAATAATTATATCCTCTGTATAGCAGTCTCATGGGTACATGCAGATATTACTTAACAGATTACAGACAGAAAACAGTGCATTTAAATCAGATACTACGGGAAATTCTAGTTTTCCTAATTGAACTAGTATGTAGACATTAAAGCTTCTGAAATCTCTACATGGTTTATCCTTACATCTTCAACCAGAATCAGAAACTCTCAGAAGATCAGTACTTTTCCTACAGATTACAGCTCCACAGTTCGTCTACTTCTGAAACAACAGAAATACCTGTATTACTGTTTTCTAAGCTTTTACAGTTTTAAAATATGTTGGCTTAGTACTTCAAAGAAAAAATAGTTTTTAAAATTTTAAAATACCACTCTCTCCTGTGTGAGACCAGCTGCTTGCCCCTAGACTTTAACCTCTTTTCACATGAAGTAGTTGGGCTTATCCTGTAATTCTTATCAGTCTTTCCCTCTTTTTGTGGTACCATGACAAACTATACTCTGCATTACTTTAATCTCCCAGGCCTTGCTTTCTGCATCATTGGTGTAACCACACAATACAATCCCATATACACCAAATCTGCCCTACAGCCTTCTCTTCCCAACTGCATTACTGCGACAAACACATCTGCATTTGGCACCTGTTAAGTTCTTTCACTACCAGGATCAGTAGCCAGTTTCTTTGGTTAAACACTGCACCTTCAAAACAGAGCAGTATTTACTCATTACTGCACAGGTAGTAAGCCTGCAGTACAAAAAAATAAAACCTATAATAAGCCAAGCCATAGTCTTATTTATGCTTAAAATGTCTACTGCCAATTATAGGATTTCTCTCAGCCCAATTCTGTGTTTTCTAAATGTAATACAACATAGGCTACTGCATTTTAACAGGAGTCATTGTAGTTCTTGAAACAGTGACACATAAAATAATGTAAAAAATTACACCATCTACACCTTCGGTTTCCATAAAAAGGAGTTTTCTTTGCATTGCTCCCCAGCCTTTGTTGTATCTTTAATAAACTTCAGAACACTGAACTTGTGAAACTTTCAATATCTTCCTAATCCCTTGTGCCACAGAGAATGACCTTCTACTTCTTTCTACATTCAGATGGTCAATGCAAAGCAAATTTTTCATTTAGGACATAGAAACGGTTAATCCAAAAGAAAGGGAGCAAGTACAAGGTGAAAACAATATGGGAAAGTAAAATACCTTGTAGGGCAGAGTTTAAGACACTTACAGTTCTCTTGGCCAATGTTAAGGTTACCAACATCACCCTCCTACAGAGAGGGAAATGAGAAGAATTTGCTAAATATAGCTAGAACTGGATGGAAGGATGCCTATCCTTATTTGTGCATTCATCTGTTTAATTGTGGGCAATATAGTCCACTAGACAGCCTGAAGCAAGTGGGGATGTTCAATATTCTCTGAATTATACAATCTCCACCGGAGATTGGACCTAATTACACAGTTTACTACAGTGTAAATGGAAACTCTGTATTTTGAAACTCTCTGCAGTTGTATGTACCTCTCAATTCTTTTCTCAGGTTTTGGGAATGTACTAAATGCCTTCGAAACTGCGCAGTTTTAAACAAGCATGGTGAGAAAGGCCATGGAATTCTTGTGTTTCTTGAATGACTGTGTCTTTAATATCCAAATGTATATAAATAGTCATATATGCTGACATCAAAAATCAAGTTTTATGCTCAGAGCTTCTTTACATTAAGTCTGTGGTGACTGACGTTTTATCTTAAACTGATCTACAACTGCATTTTTTAAATAGTTGCAATAATTTAAATATACCTGTCAATACATCTTACCAAGTTAATCCATCTTTATTTGAAAAAAAAGCTGTAACTATCACACAAACCTGAAAGAAACAAGTCAAGGAATTTTATAAACCTGTGATCTAAGCTTTTAAAAGGATTCCTAAAGCTAAACCCTTGGTTTCAGTGACAATATTGTAAAGAAATATAATGGAAATTAACAGGCACTAGGTGCCTAAATCACTTTAAGAATTTGGGCCTAAATTCGTAACAGACACCTCCCAGCCGAGGTATCAATTAATTTATAAATATCACCAAGAATCTTCCATGTTCCTTTTATATGTATGTAGCAAGCTTCAGTTCTGTTTAACATGAGTTCTTCAGTACCTTAAATACTAAAGTTCCTAAAAATTGGAGTTACCATACTGCTTCTCAAACAGCGGAAAGTGGTTTGTGGCGTCATAAATGAAATGAGGCATTTCTTTCCTTGACTAGATAGACAAGCATGGGTTGGGATTCAGAAACCCCACCATCAGCATAGTAAGTAGTTTGTAAAAGCTGAAGACTGTTTATTACCTGCAAGAACATACCACAATGAAACATAGGAAAAAAAATGTGGTAACCTACAGAGGTTTCAAACTTATGGATTGTACAGTTCGATAATCTTCCATCGTCACACCACATTAAAAACAGTGCCTTACCCTCCACCTCTAAAATACTGCCTCAGGAGAGGGAACACAGGTTTTGACTTCCATTATCTTTCAGCCTGCCGTAAGGAAGTGCCTTGGTCCTGAATCAGAACCCACAGGAATTTAGAAAGTGATGTTTCTGCTTGTAGTAAAATCTTCAATATGTAATTTACATCTTGATATGTCATCATTTCTTGGTATTTAACTTAGTAACAGCTTCTCTAAGGTAGAGATTTTATTACATAAATTATGGAAGTAGCAGACTGGGTGTAGTGGAGACAGCATAAATTTCTAAATCAATACAAAATATGTCCCCGGTAGTAGTTGTTATTCTATGCAGGTGTGTTATTGATTACAGTCATAATGGTCTCACTTTAGCTGCCATCAATAACTCACTACTTGTATTGTCACACCGAATTAAAAAAGAACCAGTCTAAAAATATGAGGAGAAGTTATACCAGCATGGCATGACCCAGCCCGTGGTGCAAAGAAGCAAAACACTGCCAGTTTAAGTTAAGGTTCATGTTTGAGACTTCACTTGACATTACATTGATAAAATAAAGTCAAATGTGATACTTATTCAGGCAAAAGAGTGTGTGCCTTAAATATTCAGGAAAACTTTTAAATTTATGGATCCTGCATACAATAACAGTTTTCAATACCTTGGGACCATTAGAATACATGTTCTGTTATGCGAAACTGAATCAAAGTTTTTTGAGTGGTTATTGACATTTTACTGATGAACATGACTGAAGATTCTTTGCATCAGATTAAGAATTGTAGAAGGAATGTTAGATTATTTCAGTTTTTTAAATTCCTAATTTTGGAAGCTAGTCTCCATAAAACACCTGTATCTGCTACTCAGTAGAGAGATGCTCACAAAGTGCCAGTTATAAGACTTGATTCAACCTCACAGACTGGATCAGCCTCCAGAGAAGTCTGTCTGTATCCACTGTTTTAATCCACATGCAGAAGAAGTGGCTGCCCTTTCTAAATCAGGCCTCTAATTGACATGCCTGAAGTTACTGTAGCTACCCCAACTTAACTGTCACATCTCAGATTCTCCTTCCCCAAGACAGCCTGCACTTTATAAACCATATATTAAGTCACTGCAGTCTTCTTTCCTCTGGGCAATCTCTGCAAGCTTTGCTACTCTGCATACTGTTAAAAAGATTATAATTTTCCCATTTAAAACCTGCAAAAATGAGATTATCCAATATCATTATATACGTTCAGCTCTCATCAAGCTGTGAATCCAGTAGCCATGGACACTGTTGATAGTGAAACATTGCAATACAGTTTCTTACCAACAGGATAATGCAGTAAAAGAAGTCTGTGCCATCACTTCTGTCACTGTTCTGAATAGCAGTTACTTAAAATTTTATCACTACATAACCTAAATTAAACAGAGAACATTTACTGTAATGAGAAGGTTCCAGAGGTATTCCAACTCATGGGTACGACTTCCACCACCAGAGCAGATGAAGAAGAGGCAGTTAAATTACTGGAAACAGTAGCTCTAGTTTCCCTAACTTTACACTGCAATGAATGTTGATCAGTTAAGAGAAGACTTTTTCATACAGGAACAAGTTAGGGCAACATTTTTCTGTACAAAAAACCCCCATGATCATTCCTTTTATGAGAGCAGAAATAGGAGGGGAAGATAACTAAGCTTAGAACAGAAAAAAGGCATTTGTGATACACAAAGCCCAGATCCTGTAAAGATATGCCCAGCAACTCAACTGGTCAATACCACTGCCCCTGTAAGAATTCTTATACAGATTACTTCATCAGGTAATTCCAACTATATCCAATTAGAATGCAGGTCTTGTTATCAATCCCCTGGAATTTATAACAATTGATAACAAAAGTCCACTCTCACAGAAAACCGTGCAAAGGAAGCACTGATGGCTAATGCGACACTCCAAACTACTAGGTCCTGAAAGAAATTAGGAAAATAATAACTATTCTGAGTTTACCATCATGACAACATCTCAGGACTTACCCCAAACTGATTTACTCACTTCTTCCCTCTCACTTGCTTGCAATGTTTAAGCTGTAATTCTTCAGTAATGCATTTCAGAAGACAGTAAGTGCTTCACAACTCTTAAATAAACCATAAGCAGCTAAACAGTACCTATTCTGGAGGACAAAGGCCTGCTGCTAAGGCACTAGACCTCAAGTTTCCAATGGCTTATGACAGCAATAACAAGGCAAACAAAGTAAATAATAAAAATGAAATTGCAAAAGATACCTTGACAGTGTCCTTTTAATCTTCAGCCAACTTGAGATGTCATGTAAGCACTGAAGCAGCGAAGAGGTGATACTGCTTAGATAGCAAAATCTCAATTCCTCCCTGACCTACAAATCAGAAGCTAATAGATTAGTGGTGCACTGGTGTATATCTGCACAGTATCTCATGGAAACCCTGTCGCAGCTTCTGAAACAAAATGCTTGCGCTCCAAGATGCAGAAAAAGCATAACTATAAATAACACCAACTGAAGCATGCACAGAAGATTTTGACAACCCAGTCAAGGACCTTATGGAACAAATATCCCAAATTGTCTAAGAAAGCCATGAAAGCCATCATATCTGAAGAGATGAAGCATACTGCATGTAGCTCAGGAACAGAAAGGTCTTCCCAGTCCAATATAAACTGGAGAGCGAGACAAGAGAGGCACAACCCTCCCCATATGTTCTCAATGGATCTCAGTACCTTGTAATATTGCCAGCAGCAGCATCACCACCACACAAGAGGTGGATGAGAATTACTTCCTTGGACCACTCAGTCTGGAATCTGTTATCTAAATATTACAATTTTACTCTTTCTAAATAGTCAAAATATATGACATATATATTTGACCATAGTCAAAAATCACTCAACTTATCATGGTGATTAACATCAGCTGATCACAGAGGATTAAGACTTGAAGAATCAGACCAAGATACCCTTCACAGAGATGTTTATCTAAGTGGGACAAAAATCATGTAACTACAAAGCAAAATACATGTAAGTGCAGTGTCAATTTTTACAGAATTTGATAAAGTAACCAGTTAAAAAAAAAAAAAAAAAAATCAATAAAGCCAGTCACTTCAAGGGTATCATGCTGCCTTAGTTAAGATTCATTATTTTCAGAAAGAAGCAGTCCTTCCAACAATGGTAAGCTCCCAGTAACGACAACACTTTAAGAAACTGTATGTTCTTTGTAGTAATGAGGAGTAACTAGGTATGAGCTTCATTAACTAAATTGCATTCTCTGCAAAAGATTAAAATATCTTAAAATGCCACCTATATATACATTCCTACAGTGTCTCTAACATTTTTTATCCCTAAGATTAACCAATATTCCAAGAAAGGCATTTATTTTGGTGGGTCAAAATGTCAGACTACCCTGAAACAGTGGCAATCAATGAGCCTCATCAGGACTCCAAAATATTATTTTGTTTGATCAGTCTGTATAAGTTAAGGATGAGTAATAGATGCTGTCCACTTACTATGAAATGATTAGCCATTTACAGACAACACACCAAATGCTACCTGAAAATGTGAATGCCAGAGGGTTGACTGTCAGGCTTTCAAAAGATTGGGTATTACTAAATTAAGCTGTCTGTTCTTAGAACGTTGCACAAAACCAGTCACAAAAAGAACTCTGTTCACTAGAACTAGCTGTTTCTCTTACATACTATATAAAACAAGCTAATGGAGAAAATGTAGACCTCTAGAACCTCAGCAGACTGCACCAGAAGTAGCTTTACAGTTTGTTTTGGTCTGCATGTGAGATGCAAGGGTAGGAGCGAAAAGGACAAACAGGGAACAAAATGCACGCACCGCAGTTTTTTGGGGTTGGCTTAGTTTTACACAAGTTAGCTGAAGCAATTAAAACCCACTTCATTATCTAAATTGATTGTTTCTTTTCTCAGATGCTCAGGTGGTTACCTGCCTTGCTTCAGCTCACAGGTAGACCACATCCTACCTGAAATTTAAGAGAATACTTGTAAATCTCCTTGTTCTTATTTTAATGCTTAAACCCATGGTATCGCTGATGCCCTTCTCTAAGAAAACGCCTTCTAAGAAAACGTGTTTGTCAAATTATATGTATACTCTAAATGTCTTGCATTATGGAAAGAACACTTTTTCTAGAAATACGTGGATTTTAATCTTAAAAATCTCATTGCTAATTTTCAGGAGACACACAGGAAGTCTGAATAAGGTAACTGCATGCAACACGTGAAATTCCTTCCCTATGCATATTGGTGTAACCCTATAGTTGGCCTTTTCCTCCTTATTCTGTAGAGACAGACAAGAAAGTAAAAAATTTGACCTAACTGCTTTGAAGGTAACTGTGATGGCTATTAGGATGCCGTCACACTTGACAAAATACTGTCATACTCCGGGTAAACTGGAAAGACACAAGCCAAATGTCATCTCACACTTAAGTTGCTACAGCATTTGTTTAAAATGTTTGTGTCAATGATTTATACTCACACAATAAAATATTAAGAGCAACAAACAACAAACCTGGTAGCACAAGAATTCTAACAGGTTTTCCTTGCAGTGTATCAATTCTGACACTACCCAAGATCCACCAAAAGCACTGCAGATATAATGTGTTGCATTACATAAAATCAAGTACAGAAGCTTAGTTTTATATAACTGTAATATGCATACAGATGGTCTTCAGGATAAGATATCTGATCTGAACTACAGTTTGTACAAAATTTGAAGTATAAGCACAAGGCAGGAATTTTGCAATTTCTAGTACAGTGTCCTAACTCAATAAAATGGGAAACTCCCTCTATTTGTACCTCTTACTGGTTCTTCCAATATTAAAAACTTTCTGAGACTGAAATCAATTGCAGAGATTTTGAATTAATAGATTAAATTCTAAGAAGGGAACTGTTTTTCATCTATTTTAGCCAAATAGTAAGTCAAAATTATGGTTATATTAATTGAAATTCAGATATTTATGTTGAGAGCAACTATGGCATAAAAATAAAATAAGCAAAATCCACTTTATAAAGATCACCAGTGTCAAAAAAAATACAATCTATGATCTCTGAACAATACACAAGGATAAACCATGCAGTGAAACTATGCAGTCAAACTATTGTTCTTCCAAACCTTGGCTTCCTAATGCATTCCTTTAGCCAAGCAATGGGAAGATAAAACCATCTGCCTAATGGAGCATATAATTTAAATATTTCAGACAAGAATTGATGGAGACACTGCTTAAATAAATTTAAGAGCCATCCATCCAAATACCTGACGTGAAGACCCCAACATAGTTCACAACTTATTTTTTCTATACGAACTCCAAACTCTCCAGCCCTTGCAGTTACTTTAGTCACCATCCATACCCTGTACTACTTTATTACAACAAATCTTTTTTTTTTTTCCATAGCAGATTTAATATGAAGCTGCATTTTTTCTCTTTTGTAGGGCCTTGCAACATCTCTAAAATCATTAAAATTTCAGATTTTACTACTGCATCATGCAGTCCTGCACAATTTTGTAAACAAAATATGTCTAAATTTATGGACCTTTAAAGGACTAGTGTATTCAGCAGATTGCAGCACTCTATCCACAGGAAGTTACAATGAGCCAATGTCAATATTCTGTCATTTAGAAGCAGGATTTTTTACCATAAAGCATTCCCATTAATAAAAATCAGCAGGGTTATTTCCACCCCTCCCCCCCCACCCCCGCAAAACTTGTATTTAGGGTTTAAGCTGTTGGTATGATAACAGGTCTTCACTTGATAAAAAAAATCTGCTTTGGTTTTTTTTTAACAAGCTATGAATCACGTTTTGCATTGTGACCTACCTAAAGGCACAACACGACAGCGTAACAAGCGAAGTGCATGTTATAAGAATTCCCCCTTTCACATACACAAACAAGTGCCTACATGACAAAAACAAGAGAGAAAGCACGGAAGACAGTCTTTACTATTCCATATTCACTAGAAATGAATATTTCAAAGAGTTTTTCAACTTCTACAAACGTCAGATTTTAACCGTGGTCCTCAACACTGCAGGGAAAGTGAAAATTAAAAAATAACCCCTAACTCTGGCTTTTAAGTCTGTAATGGATTTCGCATGTGTGAAGAAATAGGTTAGTTTTGTTTGGTCTTTGCTACAAAGAGACTCATCGCCTATGCATGCCACAAATAACCTGAGCAATGACTTCCCTCCATGACAAGAGCTGCCCATCATATTGCAGGATTATTACAACGTTGGTTTGTTTAGGGGTTGCTTGTGTGTGTGGCTTGCGTATGTAACTCAGGCATTCGCATACATCAACTCCTCGTTGCGCATCTCACAATAAACTGATGAACGCTATTAAACCTGAACCAGCAACCTTCAGCAAACAAAGAAGTCTAGCCCGGAATCGTGATACAAAATCACCCCAAAACGTACTACACCCTGCAAGAACCTCTCACAGAAAATAGCCCGGCAGCCTCATTCATTCCCCCCAACCCAGCGATCTGCTCACCATCTCCGTCTTATTTCTCCGTCCTCATCTTATTTTCCTTGCTGCTACTAGCTTCAAGGAGGCGGCGTAGAAAAAAAGAAAAATGTTTTTTAAAAGAATTTTAAAAAATAAAGAGGGGAAACCCTCCCAACTCTTCAATAGACCGCTCGGCAGCCGCTGGGCAGCATATCAGCCCCTTGTCCTCCTCTCCCGCTCCCCGCGCAGGAGCCGCTCCCGCCGTGCCCGCCCCGCGAGTGCCCGTCCGTCCCCCGCGCGTTCCCCGGGAGAGCGCCCGGGCTGCACCAGCTCCTCCCGCCTGCTCACCCACCGAGGCAGCCGAGTAGTCGGAGCCGGGCTGATTCTCCCCTCCCACCTCCACATTCCTATTTACAAAGGGTATCCAAGACCATCTTTATCCAACTGGGGGGTTGGGGGAGGAAGGAGGGGGAGGTGGAAGTACTCATTAACCCTTTTCTTGCATTTACCTTTTCTACTGTGATTTTTGCTCCGTTTTTGGAACACACAGGGGAATTCCCCTTCTCTACAGAGCACATGGACTGGTTGCCATCGGGCCCACCGGGTCCCCGCTCCCGCACCCCGGCTTGGCCTCTGACGGTGCTCCTGACAGCCCCAAGGCCGCTCCAGAGAAAAGCTCCAAGGGCACGGCTGGAAAACGCGCGCCCTCCCCGAACTATTGCTCGGAAAACAACAGGAGCAGCCCGACGGGACCGCACTACCCCGGCCAGACCATGACGGCACCGCCCGCTCCTCTTTTTTTTTCTTTTTTTCTTTTTTTTTTTTCCCAAGCAGGGCGTCACATTCCTCAACACTCGCACCTGGGGGCAGGAGCGCGGGAGGCGTGAGGGGCCGCGCGCCGTGCCCGCCGTGCCCGCCCCGCCGCCGCGCGTCCACGCCGCCGACCCCCGCGCGCGCCGCGCGTCTGCGGCCGCACGCGAAGCGGCGCGCGCCTCCCGCGCCGCGAATTTTCCCATTGGGCGGCGCCGCTGCGATCGCGCCCGGCAACCGGAGCGCCATTGGCGCGGCCCCGCCCCGCCGCCGCCATTGGTCCGCACGCCTGTCCGTCACAGCGCGGTGGCCCCCGCCCCCCGGCGGGCGGCGGGAGTGGCCGGAGGAGCGGCCGCGGCCCCGGGACGGGAGCGGGGCCGCGTTGTCCGCGCTGGAGAGCGGAGCACGGGCGATGTGCGCTCGGCAAGAGCGGCAGGCACCGTTCTGTCACCTCCCTGGATGGGTGCGCGCCCCCGCCTCGCTGCGCGGTTGAAGGGTTTCTCCGCTCGGGAGCGGAACGCTGCCTTGCGCAGCTGTTCGCCCGGAGGTTCCGGGCCCTGCTGGTGGCTGAAATGCTGTGGCAGAGGGCCCGTCAGGTGCAGCGCAGCCAGGTAATGCTGGCACGCGATCCGCATGGATTTGTCTAACTTGACCTTCTCGCCGTTTGCAGTGGTCTATGCGCTGCCATCGTCACCTCTCAGCTTTGTCTTTGGTAACCTAAATAGCTTGAGCTCCCTACGTCCCTATTTTATATCTTGTTATCTATCCCTTTCATTAATGTTCCTCCTCTGAATAATTTCCTGTGTTTTTCCTCCCTCCCTAACCGTGGGTGCCAGAAATGGTGCATCGTTCCAATGCCTCTGTGCTGTGGACAAAGACAGTGTCACTCCCCTGTCTCCTTTTTATATTGTGTATTTATACGTTTAATTGTTAGAGTAGTCCAGTTTGCCACAGTATTACCCTGAGAGGTCACACTGAAATAGTAACAACTAAATTCTTTTTTGAGGTACTTTTTGCCATGCTAGCTCCATCTCTGCATTCTTTATTTCCAGATGCATTTCCTCACATTTTATGACATTAAAAATGCAATTTACTGGACTGGGATGACTTAATTGGATACATCAGATGATTTTGTAACCAGATATTAATTATTCGCTCCTTTATTAGGCTACAAAATTTACTAGTATCTTGCATTATCTAGACAATTGATCGAGATACCAAACTGAATCAGAGCAAGAACTCATCTCTAGAAAACTGTCAGGGTCTCTGATGTCTCCTCTTTACAGCTGCTTTTTGAGACCTCTCAGGGAAAAGATACTTAATCCATCTAAGGTGTGCTTTATGCATTCCAAATAATGTGCATTCCAGCACTTGAAGAAAAAGCACTTTAAACAAATATCAGGACTATTTCTCTTTTAGTTTTTGAAACTAACTCAGGACAATTCTACAAGCCTTTCATTAAGCTTCTGCTTGTATTTTAGCTTTCTCCAATAGAAGTTCTGCCCTGACAGTACCACTCTCTGGAAATGGATACAGAATCAGAGCCTGCTTGGGATCAGTCTATTCAAGTTTGGCAAACAATGGGAGCTATACACTGATCCCCTAGGACAGGGTCTAGAAGGGGCAACAATAACCAAGCTGTTTTAGGCAGAACAAAAGGTAGACAGGAGAATAAAAGGAAGAGTCAGAATGGCCACCAAATCCAGTATTCACAAATTCTTGCAGTAGACTGGTTTTGTGAAGCCACCTAAAAGGCTTTTTAAATGACTCTGAACTTATTCTTTATTTCCATATGTATTAAAAATAGCAAAAAAACCCCAAAACCAGTAAAAAACACCTTTAAGCCTATGGACACTTGCTACTTCCCATGGACATGACTGCTGCTGAAGGTATTCACATTATCATCTGAAGATTTTAAATGGGTATCAAGCATAGAAGCTAAACAATCTTTGGTCACAGTGATGAGTCTATACTTTGAGACTCAAACAGAGTGCCAAAATGAACAATAAGTTACATTTAATGTGCATGCATTTTACCAATTTCAGTGTAACGGAGATTTGTAATTTGTCAGTTTAGTCATCAGATAACTGCTTTGAATAACAACTCTCTACCTGAAAGCATAAATACATTCTAGGTTTATATGTCTCAAGGTAATAATTGCAATCTATTGTTGTGTTTCAGAAGCAATAGTACAAAGAATGATGATCATACACTCATCCAGTAATTTTCATCAGTAGATCTCAAGAGACCTTGTGAAGGTCAATGCTATTGTCCCATTGATGATGATGGAGAAGGAAAGCATTGAGATGAACTTGCTCAATGTCATATGCCAGAGCAGTGCTAAAGCTGGCAATTGACTTCAGGTTTTCTGTATCCAGGATGAAAAGTTTTGCCTCACAAGCCACCTAACACATCTCTACGCCCCTGGGAATTCTTTTAATTACTGTTTCACATCTTGTGTGTATTGTGTTTATCAGTGTTAAAACCTGAAAGAGCACTCCAGGCTTTTATGGTGTTTCCTTACAGGCTTCACCATAAAACATTTTGTAATTTACAGGCTCCACTGAAACCCTTTATTGTTACCCATAAAAAAAAAGTCAGAAAAATAAGTTTGAGATTTTGTTTGAAAAATGAAATATTAATATTTCAGTAGGACCAAAAGGTGACACAGATCCAATCCCAACCTAAATCTGAAGATCAAGGTAAAATTACTAAATGTTTGATTATCAGTTCTGATCATGCTGTGCTAATAACTGAAAGCAAATTTGACATTGTCACTTGTGTTTTCCTCAATCCTCAGGAAAGCTGTCCTGGCTGGAATTCATCCCATTGCAAGCTCAGGGCTCAGTGACTTTGGGGCATTCCTGGAAACAGAGTCTCTGGTGAAGGTAGTCAGGGGAACAGCATCCCAACAACAGGGGCCTTGTTCTGAAGGGTCAGGAGCTACATCCAAACCCACTA
Source organism: Coloeus monedula (assembly GCF_965178545.1). Lineage (NCBI taxonomy): Eukaryota > Metazoa > Chordata > Aves > Passeriformes > Corvidae > Coloeus > Coloeus monedula. The sequence goes on along the minus strand of NC_138798.1, from coordinate 7,699,982 downwards.
AGATTGTCAACAGCCCAGTCCTGGGTGTATCCGTCCTCAGAGGTATGAGCGCTGTGACACTCAGGCATTTAATGTTATTTCACACCTTCATAGAATCATAGAATCAGCAAGGTTAGAAGAGACCTTTAAGATCATGAAGTCCAACCTGGCACTACCACTGTAACCTCTATAAACCACTAGACCACATTACCAGATCTTAAACACGTCCAGGGACGGCGACACTGCTACATCCCTGGGCAATCTGTTCCAATGCCTGACCACCCCTAACAGTGGAAAAAAATTTTCTAATACCCGAATTTCCCGTCTCAGCTTGAAACCAGATATGCTGGCTGTAGGCTGACGCAGCCAAGAAGCAGCTCATGCACTATGAGATGACTCCCCCAATGCGCTGGGGGATGCCGGGCGGTGTCGCACCGACCCCTCACACACACACCCCGCGGCGGTGCCGGGCCCGCGGGACACAGCCCCGGGCCGAGGGCACAGGGAAGGTGTCGGTGCCGGCAGCGCCGGCGGGAGGAGGAGCCGGGCCCGGCCCCCGGAGGGGCGGCGCTGCTGCGGCCCGGCCGCGCTCCGGAAGCGGCGCGGGGGACGCGCGGTGCGGCGGCCGTGGGTGAGTGAGGGAGGCAGGGAGGGAGTGAGGGGCCGGGGGTCACCGTGCCTGCAGGGCGGGCTCGGAAAGAGCCCGGGGGCGCCTCAGCTGTCACCAGCAACCGGGAGCTGACGGGCTTCTGGTTCGGGGGGCTGTGTGTGCCCTTCCTGGCCACCGCCACAGCCCCGGCCCTCCCCGCCAAGGAAGGCGCTTCCCCTGAGCGCCATTTGCTTGAGGTTTTTATCCTAAATTTATCCAGCAGCACCTCTGGCGATATTTTCAGGTGTCAGTTCACACCTGTTTTCTTTGGTTATGCGATGCCATTTCATTCTGTGGTTCCTGCGTAGGTGGTGCCTTCTTGGTACTTGCGTCACGTCCAGGAGTAATTTTAAGTGTACAAAAGTAATAAAGCAATTTTTAAATTAAGTTTTAATGTGTGATGACCCTTTGAGGTCAAGAAATAGTCACAGATAGACAGTGAAAACTACTAATGACTTTTGGTGGTTCCTCACTGAAGAAAACATAAGAATTGTACAAGCTAAAAATACAGCCTTTACCTAAGGAGCAAGCCCAGCAAAAAGCTCTGGGTCCGCAGATCCGTGGCGGAGGAGAAACTCGTGTTCTTGAGAAACTGGGGCAAAGGCTCTTTTACTCCATCCTTGTAAATGTTTCTAAAACATGGTGTGGTGAAGGGTTATGTTTACTGGTGTTTGTTCCTCATGGGAGCTGTACAGTGGACCTAATCTAGTAAAATGCTGGAGAGAAATTAAGCAGCTGAAAATAAAATTAGCACATTAAACTTGGGAGTGCCGTTCAACTTATATGTTATTTTCTGTGTTTCATAAGTGTTGTACTTTGCATTGCTGTCTCTTGCAGTGAAGACTTACTCTTCACCTTGGTAGGGTTATAAAGCCTAGGTTGCTTACAAATGCTCTTTATAGGGAGCAACCTGGAAGTCATCAAATTATAGAACCATCTATTCCGCTTCATCTTTAATTATTAGTATTGCTACAGTGAAGCATGTGTTACGCAAGGGAAGTGCAAAAACGAAACAGTAAAATGCTTTAAAAATGCAGCCATGAGACACTTTTCTCTGCGGGGAAAAAAAAAATAGATTACTTTTAAGAACTAATCAAGCATCTCTTACTTTTGATGATTTTAAAGTTCTCTATTTAAAAAACACTTATTTCAGTAGTGCAAGAAAATGCATCCAATTTTATGGCCCTTCTATGGGCATTTGAGGACTGTAGGGCTCAGTTTCATTTGGACATACTCAAAAGAGACAGTAAAATAGTTTTGCACTCTGCTGACCACGAGTTATTGTTGTAGTACATAAAACTAGCAGATTCTAGTGAATAATGATTTTTTAGCTGTGCTTTAGACTGCACCTAAACAATAGTTTTGGATCAGTTGAGAAGCAATTGAGATCACTGTGGTAACTGACAGATGTTATTTATGATGCTTCATTTGTGAATACAAAATACATAACAAATGGCTTCATTTTTCAAATGCTACTGCTACTGGGAATTCTTAAGGGTAAAATAGTTTTATGCCAAATTGTGAACTGATTGCTTCTAATCATCCAAATGATGGTAGAACCCTATGAAAAGAACATACACAATCTATCATGTTTGGGTCTCTTGAAAGTCCCTCTCAATGCTACCTTATGCTGGCATGTATCCACTCATGCTTTTAACAGAGCCTTCAAATGAGCAAAACAACACACTGTGCTGTCTAACAGAGTACTGTAGCACAGAACAAGAATGTTAGTTACTTTAATGTCATTTCCAAATTAGTGGTGCCATTTGGAGCAGAACACTTAATTACAGGATGTTTGTGGTTCTTGTCAAGCTGGTTTGTGTGTATTAGGCATAAGTTGGACAGCAAACTAGAAACATTACAGAAATAGGAGATTGTTGCTATCATGTCATCCTTGGTAACTGTTGTCTTATTGACTAGGAACAAGCAAACTAAAATTTAGAAAAGCTCATTATCCAGACAGCAGTAAGTCTTCACTGTCTCCAACCCAGAACAGAGGATTTCTCCCTCCTTCCAGCAGACCTTGCCACGTTGCATAGTGTATATATTCTGGCTTGCATTGTCTTCAAAAAGAAAATCAGAAAGCAAGTGTTGTACCACGACTTAGCCTTTTCTGTTTGATTGCTTTAAACTACAGCACCTCCTGCATCTCTAAGGATGGTTCTGAAGACACATTTTCTGCAGAAATGGAGCTCGAAAATCAGCTTTTGATCTAGCTTTGGACTTGCTGTAGGATCGAGTTGCAAGTGGAAGTCACTGCTGGCCTAATCTTTTTCACCTTCTCCTCTCCTTGGTCTAGGGGGTCTCAGCTGAGTGAGGAGGAGGCTGAGTTGAGCACATCTGCTTTGCAGCTCCAGCTCTGTGCAATGTGCTCATCTCATCCCCACAGTTGCAGCACCAGCTTTTATGTGAGTATGAGCTCAAGAAACTGGCACCTGCATGAAGACTTTTTGATTGAACGTTTATGTACTTACCATATCTATGACAGCCTCTCTTCAGGCTTTTTTTTTCCCTCTCAGTGTTTTGTTAATCATTGTAGATTTCAGAATATCCAAATTTGAGTCTGACTTACAGTATTTAAGAATTTAATGGTAATATCCACAACATGTGTTGCAAGTGCAATGTCATCTTTGGTCAAAGAAGGTACCAAAATACCTTGCTTGCCTCCTTTGCCAGTTAAGTGTTGCTGCTATTTTAAGGGGTAGCTCTGTTTTATCTGGCTTAAACACTTCTGTCAAAAAAAAAAAAAAAAAAAAAAAAAAAAAAAGTTGGACTGTTTATATAGGACCTATAAACACTTATGCTTGTCTCAAGGCTGGCAGGTGGAGCCCAAGATAAAATATGCTGGTTTGATATTTGGGGTTAATAAAAGCATAAATGTAACTTAATGAACTGTAATAACATCAAGCAGGGTTGCTGGGGTGACAAAAAGATAGTTCTGTCAAAGCAGTAGTACCTAATAATAATTAATGTGGATTCTAGAAAGGTACCGAAGTGTTCAAAATATTTGTCCTCCTAGATAATTGTGATGAGTGTTGCAAACTTACTTTGCAGCTGTTTTCTGACTAGCAGTTTTTGTGTAATCTTTATGCTGGCCAGTAACTTTGCATGAACAGCTGGACCAACTTGATTATTTGAAGGGAACTGAGTAAATCAGCTGATGGAGCCTGAAACTTCTTTATTAAAATAGTGGTCTTATAAGTGATTAATTGCAAACAGCTTTTTATCAAGTAATTCATTTAATTATCTGGCAGGGCACCTAATGAATACTAGGAGCCATATCTTCATAGTCAGCAAGAGTACTCCGTGATAGTTGTCATTAAAATTGTATTTTGTATCTTTGCTTTCACCAAGTGAGCTTCTTGGCACTTTGTCCATTAAGGATTCCCTACGATACTCGTGGTAGTGCTGTAGATGGGAACCTCTAGAACCATAGATTAGAAGGTGATCTCTTTGGAACTATGAGTGTTGTTTCTGAAATAGTCTGTGTGTAAAAGATCCACGTCTTCCAGTACTGGTAGTTCAAGTCCAGTATGATTGCAGTCTACTGAAAATTCAGCAATAGGAGCTGAGAAGATGCATATCACCTTCTCAAAACTGGTTAGATTTTCTCCATAAAGCTGGCTATGGGTCTTTTAAACACCTGGTTCATAAATCAGTTATCCAAAATTCAAGACTGCGTCTTCATTTTATGAAGTATTTCTAAGGCAGTTGTCTTGGGATTGACTTGTTAGAGGCAAAGAAAGCCAACAGTGTGATTTAATTCAGTTTTCTCAGTGCCTTATTGTGCAACCTGTTAAACACAAAATAGTTGGGATAGCTCTGCTATTCTTCTTGGCTCATAGATTATGAGTCAACTCAGGAGGGAAATTCTTTTTGTCAGCGAACAGAATTTAAAATACTTTCAGGTATATTTACGTATCTACACACACACGTGCTCCTGTGCACTAATTTTCTTGTCAAGCATGTCAGGAGTGTTGCACCTCTTTCTGAGTTAGTTCATGTCCTGCAGCAGAAGAGTCTCTTTGCAGGGTACTGGATTGCAAGACTGAACTTGTGCCATGACAACAACAGCAGGCTGGTTTTAGTGCTGAACTGTGACTTAACAGGATCCAACAGCTATGAGCAAGCTGTTAATTAAAAAAAGCGATCCGTACAAATGCTGCACTTGCAGCTCTGTTTCTGGTAACATGAAATGTAGTCAAGATGATCCATTTCCTGGTATCTCTTATGACAAATTATGTAGAAATTAAAGAGCAACAGAGACACTTTCTACAGATCTTGAAAGTATGGTTAAAAATCCTACTTTTTGTACAGAAGTTTTTTCAGTCATTGGGTTGCTCAGATGGCCTTACAGTTGGGTGTTGAATTCTGTCTCCCTCTCCCCTTGACTTACCTTGAAAGCCCTTTCATGGCAAAAGCTCTCAGTAGCAGTAAAAAATGGTTGTGTGTCATTGGGTGGTAGCATTCCGAGAATTGTTTGAGCAGCCACAAAAAGTAAAGATCAAACTGCAGTTTTATTACCAGAAAAATGTTAATTGGACAACACAAACTATTTGAAAGCTGTTTTGTTGGTTTGAAATGGAAAGCACATTTGTCATCCCATCTGCATGGCCAGAATTTTAAATACAGCACAAGTGCTGGAAACTCCTCATCAAAATGTAAACTCTGGACACAAAATGTCCAGTGTATTTCTATTTGTACCTGACCTTTTACCCAATGCTAAACAATAATAATTTCTCCTGGACTTTGACAATAGCTTGGTCTAAATTATACTTTATTTGCAGGTCTGTGAGTGTCTTTAACAAGGCTTTTTCTGGCTTCTGCAACAGTTTGAGTCTTATTTTCTCCTTTATTCTAACATAAGCATTTTGCTTTACTTAAGAAAGCGAAAAAAGTAAAAGTACTTTATTGGTAATGAGCAGAAATTGCGTAAGAGTCTTTTTTTTCATGTATTGCTAGCACTGTAGACTTTGTCAGTATTTTCCTGATGCAGGTTTTTTTCCTAAAATCTGAACTAGCCAGGCATAATTTTGAAAGAAATACTGTAAGAATTTGGTTCGTAAACCAGTCTTTAAAACTCATCTGATTTGGAAGTTGTATTTTATTTATTTATTTTTACTGTGAGCTATTACTCAGTACATTGCAATCCTTAAGCTTCAGCGCAGCAGCAAGTTATCTTCTTATAATTTGCAGTGTAATAGATAATCTTTATTTACATTTTAGGCTGTTACAGAATGACCTTGCATTGAGCCTTTGTGGAAGAAGCAAGACTTAAACATCACTTCTTCGATGTGCATCCTTCTATTCAAATTTGACCCCCGACCAGTTTCAAAAAATGCGTACAGGTAAGATGGCTGTAGCTAAAACAGACTTGCTTCTGTAATATTTTACACAGTTTCTTTTTGTAGCTAGTGTGTGAGCTACAAACTCAAGTCAGTATTATGTGTTCAGTTGTGCTTTTGTAGTGTTTAACTTCATGGCTTTCCCCATTGGAGGAGTTACTGGAACCTTTTGAGAGCCCTTTGGTTTTAGACTATGTCAGAAGTCTTGGGCTTTGTAATCATGGACCTTTTGCTGGTGATCTGTCATGTGGCGTGTAAGTCCTTAAATGTTGTACTCCAGTGTTTGAAAGTCCTGCCTTCTAATTTATTGTTTAAACTAAGGGGAATCCTGTTTGTGGGCATGGCAGTTGTAGCTGTCTCTTGCTTTCAGTATGGTAGATACGTTTAGGGCTTCCAGTTTGCAACCGAGGAACTTCTAGTAAGTATCCTAGCCTTTCCCCTCCCCAAAGTCTGCTTGCAATTAAAATTGTAGGCAGTAAACTAAGTCATGTATGAAATGTTCAGCCAAAAACTGAAGAAAAATTAAGCTTGCAGGCTTCTAGGTAAGTCTATAAGAATGTATCGATGTCATACAGTGAGTTTCCAAAATATTAAACATCCTGTAATTGTTTTCTCTTTCATTGTAGCTCATAGTTTTTAAATCTCATATCCAACATCGGTATCTTTGAGTACACTGAGTATGTAATAAAAACCAGCACTTCGGGCCATAAGCAGGCTGAGAAGGTTCATTGTTTTCTGTATTTATATATACTGTATAGGTTCTATATTACTTTGTAGAGTACAAGTATTGGTATTCATCCAGAAACCATCAGTCTGCTCAGTAAATCGTTGTGCCTTTCACTGACTTGTTCTCCTGTCCTCTCGTATTAAGAAGCAGATGCCATTCTATAGAAAGAAAGGAAATGAGAACCGAAACCTCAATTGTCCACAGAGTGCATTCCTTTCTGCATCTGGAGCCTGCCTAAAAAGGGGTTTTGTTTATGATGTGACTGGTGCTGAATTAATATATCCATTTATTTGGTCTGACTTTCTTTGTGTTGGTAGTTAGCGAAAGACAGTTTCATCAATTTGATGCCTCTTGGGGAAAATCCTTTGGATGTAAACTGCAGTTGCTCACCAAGTGAACTTTGTGCCATGATCAATATTTGAAAGTAAAACTTAGAGTAGTTTGCTTGCTATGAAAAATTGCATCAAGATTGAAATTATTCATTTATATCAGAAAACAACTTGCTGGCAGTGTCAGAATACGACAACACTTTTGAGATGTTTGGCCCAAATTCAGGAGTATTTAATTGTATCTAACTTTCTATCTTTTGTTAAGCAGTGCCTTGCTCTATATAGACCTCTGAGATAAATCACTCTGAACCACCTGTTTGGGTGATAAATGCCAGGCCGTGGTGTTACTGGTGTCAGATTTTAACATCAGATACATAACTTTAGGTTTTTTTTTTTTTTCTTAACACTCCATAACTAAGTCTTTTTGCTTTTCTTTATTCAGGAGAATGTTGAAGTTCTTTCTTTTTAAATTGTTCCTATGTTTTTTTCACCTTTGCCTCAGGTTTCTGAAGGACATAGGTCTGAGTATCAGTTGGGAGTGGTCCCCAGCCCTCCTGATTCCAAGCACTATTGTAGCCATTAGGCCAAGTCAGGCGTCTCACTACTAGTCCTTGCTAAGGGTAATTTTTCTTGACTGTCTGAGCATCTCTGTACTGTAGCTCTGTTTATTTCATGATGAGGTCTTGGAACAGTTTTTCCAACCAAAAGGGGATTCCTGTACCTGCAGACATACTAATTTATTTCTCTGTCCATCAGGAAGCAGACAATTAAACTTTCCTTACTGTTTTGCGTCTCTAACTAAAAGAAAGTGTTTGTAATGAGCATTAGAAGTTGAAAAGACAAACAGCTTTTCATTGGCTGAGTTTACTGGCTAGAAGAAAATGGCCAAGCTAAAACATGTCCTCTCTAACACTTAGGAGAATTTTCCATCCAGGTAGACTCTGGTTTCTAGACCAATATATTGGCCAATTTTCTTGAGCACCTAATTAAGCAGAGCTCACCCTTGTGACACACTAACAAATCCATCTGCCTGTACCTTTGCAACTTGTTCTGTCTCTTGGGGCCTATCTGTGGTAAAGTTTAGTGCAGTGTAACAAGCACTTTACTGTAGTTCATTATTATTGTCAGAGGTAATATGCTGCCTTTACATCTTTCTGAATAGTACTGTGTGCATCTTAAAAATAAATAAATGTTTCAAGCTTCAAAGCTATAATCACAGGCTCTTTTCTGGAGCTGAATTGCATTGTAGGAAATTGCTTTAATGGAATGATTTCTCATGTTTTCATTTCGATATTAAAATAAATCTTAATACGTAAATCCTAATACAGTTGAATTATTTCAGCTATAAAAATAGCTGAATAGGCTTTTTGCAATTTATTAGAAGATGAGGGTCACTTAATATTGCTCCTTTTCAGTATAATTATGTTTCATAAAAGACAAAATAAAGATGTTTTTATTATTATGCTCTTGTATACTAGCCTTGTGCTAAATTTAGGAGTCTGCATTAAACTTGAGATGGGAATATTCAATCACACAAGAAAGACTTAGCTTATTTTTAGTATTTAGATACTATAAACAAACCACAGTTTCATGTCAAGAATTATTGAAGGCAAAATATAATTGAAGCTTCAGGGGATGAGAAATGCACTTCAGGCAAACTATTTTTTAACAGTGGAGATATTCATTTAAATAAAAATCTGTGAAAGGAGGCTGCATCCTGTTAATGGAGCGTGTTGAAATAAGACTACAGAAGTTGGGTAAACCAGCAGAAAGCCTATAGCTCAAAGACTAGAATCAGCTAGAAGAAGCAAAATTATGTAAGTTTGAAAGAAACAATATTATATTTGCATTGGAAAGATAAAAATGTACATGCAGTTTGCTTTCCAACAGATGTTATCTTTGTTGGACAAAATACTAAGCACCTTACCTTACAGAAAGGATGCCATTGAAGTGTCAGTTTTTTCTAGTTCCTCTATGGTTGATTATGATTCTTTTTCTGTAGTATTTTTCTAATGTGCAACTTGGACCTCACAATCCTCTTTTAAAACAGTGTATTAGGGTAGAGATGAATTTGCATGAAAGTTCAGAAATCTGCAGAAAATGTCAGTACATCTGAATGCTGAACAAAGTAATGAGATGTCATTGGGATTGATTCTTGTGTGTTGTGGCTAGAAATTAGAATTAAAATTGTATGGTCTGTCTTCAGTTTCCAGTAGCAAACTTGTCTTCTGCTGTGCAGATGTAATTGAGATGCAGCTGGTAGGAGAAACTGACAGTGAAGAAGATACTGAGGTTATGGAAAACTGGTTAAGAAAATCTGCAGGCTTTTGAAAGATGGCATTTCATTAAAATTAAATTAAGCAACATAGCTGGAGAGAAAGGAGAGCGTTCACTGTCTCACAATTGAAATAAAGGCAAATCATGTTGTGGGTACTGATGAGCAGGACTTTGGGAGCTGTGCTGGAGCTGTGCAGGGCTTTCTGCAGTCACCTGCTTCCCTGAGCGTCCGCACAGGGCTTCCCTGGGGTCACAGTTGTCTTTTACCTTTACTTGGATCAGCCAAATCCGTTACCTGCTCCCCAGGTGAGGATGTTCTACCAATGAAAAACGCTTTTTAAAAAAAATAATTTCAAAGTAATAATAATTTTCTTTCATTAAGCTGTAACTTTGTGCTGAGGAATCTTAAGGTTGTCTGTGTGATCTTAATTCAGTGTCTTCTGTTGTAAGTATTTTTTGAAAATACTGGTTGCCTCATTCACTCACAAGATGGACTTGCTGAGTCAGTGACAGTGAGAGAAGAGGCTGTTGTCAGACGTCAGTCGACCTTTACACTGAGTGGTAAAGGTGAGATGGGAGATAAAGGATGGTTTCATGCTTAAAATGAGTTAATGCTCTGGAAAAAATTGGATTCTTCTCCTGCCTGTACTGTGAAGCTCCACATTTGTAAGTAATAGTGTCTTTTTTCCTCTTGTGTTCTACAGGCTTATTCTAGCAGCTAATAGGGATGAATTTTACCACAGACCATCCAAATCGGCCGAGTTTTGGGACAGCAGCAATGAGATCCTTAGTGGTATGTATGTCCTGCTGTTTTGAGTGGTTTTTATATCATTTATAAGGGAATCATGGCACGGATTTTTTATTATTAGGGTGATGGTGTTGCCTTTCTAATAAGAAATTTTCTTCTTCCTTATACATCTAAGGAAAACATGTTGTAAGTTTGAAACATTTTTTAATTTTAATGTATTTAATAACCTAACTCTTACTTATTCCATTAGGTCTGGATATGGAGGAGGGCAAAGAAGGTGGGACATGGCTGGGAATCAGTAAGAAAGGCAAGATGGCAGCCCTGACAAACTATATGCAGCCAAAGATTGATAAAAATGCAAAAGGAAGAGGTATGAAGGAGTTGAAATAAAGAAAGTGGACAAATAAACCCTGGTGTTCCAGTAAAATAATGATGATTACAAAATTAATTTTCCTAATACAGCTTTATGGACAAATAGAATGTTTATGTGCTGTAAACGGATTTTTTGAACTGATGAGTTTGAGTACGTATGTGAGGAACTTGACTTGGATAATGATTTTTTGAGGCAAAAGTAAAACAAAATGTAGTGCTTAGAGCCTGAAGTTGAATTCAGACAAGAAATTCAGCAGCACCATCTCCTCTGGAAAGTAATTCTAATTAACAGGCAGAACAACTAGCCAAGCATTGACCTAGTTTTAGATCACAGCAGACTTTTTTAAAGTGTATATTCATATTCAAACACCTGTGTTAGGGAATGCAACTTGGATTATGCTGGAGGTAGCCTAAAAGATTCTTCTTCTGTACTGATAAATCAGAGGAGCAGAAATAATAGGAAAAACCCTTTTTCAAAGAGGATGCTCAAAACAGCACATCTGTGGGGTTTTTTAAAGTAAAAATAGGTCTGTTTGTAACTGTCATATGGTACTGGATTGGGAATATATTGCAATGACAAAGGTGTCATACAGAGAAATGGACCATGTCATTTGTAATTCATTTTAGGGTCATGTATAAGGGAAATGAAGCAAGACAAGAAAGAATTTGTGAGGTGGGAGGAGAAGAAAGGTGCATCCAGTCCAGAGTAGTTAGTAAATGTGAATTCTGTAGAATTTTTGGCCAAGAGCTTTTGACTGAGTTCTTCAGAGTAAAAGTCAAGGTCTTAATGTGAACATGGTACAATGATGTAGGACTTTTAAAGGTTGGTTCGTTACTTGGTTTATTTTGTGTTTGGGGTTTTTTTCCACTGTTACAGCCTTTTGGCAACAGGAATCTTTATGTTTCTGTTTATTTTACCAGGCCTGTCAGAATAGTGAGCGTACACATGCAAGTTGCTCTATGTACTTCTCTTTCTTAGGTGCTCTTGTAACAAACTTCTTGACTGCAGATCTGGACAGCTACTCTTACTTGAAGAAAGTATCAGTAGAGGGACATCTTTACAATGGATTTAATTTATTAGCAGCTGACTTGAAGTAAGTCTACAAAACATCACAGTTCAAATGTCAGAGGGAGAAAGATAATAACAGTGCTGTACATACACATCATAGCACCGAAGTGTAACAATACAAAAGCCTGTCACAAACTAAAGTTAGAGCTCATGATTTTTGCTAATTGGCATTCAAGGTCCTAATTTTATTGTAGTCCTCCTCTCCTTTGTTATTTTTTTGTCTTTCAAACACTGGAGGGCTGTCTTGTATTCTAACCAGTGCTCCCCACAAAACTTCTTGCGACTCCCTGATAGGCCATAGCCAGTCTTTACCCTGGAGGCTCTGGGGCTTGTATTTTGAGAAAACAAAACCTTGGCTCATAATTTCTCAGACACCTTTTTTCTCAGAGAGTTGACATGCTGCAGCAGGATAAGAACAGCTGAAAGCTTTCAAGCTATTATTCCTGTCAGAGTGTCCGTGAATCTTTCATGAAACAGTAAAAATCAGCACAAGACAAATAAACATTAACTTAAGGTTTCTGTAGCTGACAAAGGATGTTTGATGTTGATTATAATCAATGTGGTTGGCACAATCCTTTCCACTGCGTGTGCATGTGTCTATGCACAAGTATATCTGCTGATTTTCCCTTGCATCCTGCCTGATGGAGAAGAATGGAAATCCAGGGCTAAGCCATCTCCAGGCCGTGTGTCAGTTCCGAGTTGGATGCACACTGCATGACCGGGAGCACATCTAAACTGCCAGGAGAACACTGCTGCTTTGGCCCACTTGGTGCAAAGCATTCATCTTATTCCACAACCTGATGGTGCAGGGCCTTCTCCCACTCAGCTTTTCTGCATGCTTCTGGGAATACACTTAAAGCAGAAGGCCACAGTGTTTACTGTTTTCAGTGGAAATAATTTCTAGCACCCTCTCACTAACTGGCCTTGTGTTTACATTTTCCACTTTCTGTATTAGACCACCTTCAGCTGGTGGCTCAGACTTATTAGTCAGTTCTGTGAAGATAACGTGAGTGTATTTCTGCTTGATGCACCTGCTTAGAAGTAAACATATAGGTTATGTTTCCAGAAATTCAATCCAGAAGCAGGCTAGGGAGTTGGAGAGTTTGATGCTTTTTGGTATTTTTACTATCTACTTTATAAAGTTCATTGTCCCACCAGAGACTTCCCAAAATTTTTCAGTTGCCTGAATTAATTTTTACCATGGTCAGAGGATTTGACTTTTTGTGCTTTCTGCCGTATGTTGCTGCCTGGCTAGATTGCATAAATTTGAAGGCTATCTTTAACTGAAAAGGCAGCAGAAGAAGTAGATGTTTTCAAGCAAACATGATATTCAAAGTGTGACCTAGCAAGCAGTAAGTTTGAGTCTCTTCGTTTTAGTTTAGGTAAATAGAATAGTCATAATGGCTGCTAGTATGATGATATTAAAGTAAGTTTGATTGATATTATTTAAGGAAATAATTCCTGTGTTAGTTTTGTTTGTTTATTCCTCCATGCTGGACTGATGAAGAGCTGTATGCTCAATTGAATAGTCTTTCCGTGGTGATACAGGTCATAATTCCTTGTTGAGTACCACTCTGAAAGCTGTGTGTGTTGATTAACTTCTCCATTTCGACATGTCCTTAGCCTTGGATACTCTGATGAAATGAAATTCTTGGCAAGCTAATGATGCAGAGCAATTTCAATGAGATTTGTAAACTTGTCGTTTTAGGAAATTAGAATTACTCCTAAGAGAAACGTGGTATATGAATGGGAGGTACTTCTCTGCGTAAATAGAAAATGTTATTGTAGTTGATGCTATTTTGTTGGGCCATGTTACTGTCCAAAACAAAGATAGAGGGCTATTCTTAACACGTTCTTCCATTGTGTAACAAACAGCTATTGGCTCTGTTAGAGTGTGTGAAATGGAGAGGCAACTCAGATTGAAACTGTAAATGAAGCACTGGTGGAAAGGGGTATACCTGAGCACATGATCCTGCTGACTGCAAGCAGCATATTTAGAGATTTACAATATTTGAATCTTCAGGTTCACATTTCAGAAAAAAAATTTTTATTTTCTCTCTGTGTGATTATGATGACAGTATGCTAGATGACAGGTGCAGTAATATGAGAAGGAGAGCAGGAAACAGCTATACGGGTTGTAAAATCTCATTGTTTATTTCCACAGCTTGGTGTGACTCTTATTTTTAACATGCATGGATTTTGACACTTATAGTGTAATAATCTATTTACTCTGTGGCATCTCTTGATGTCAATTTGAATACTATTGATTTCTTGTTTTAGGAAAATTACTTAGTACTTTCATTTTTCTCATTTTTCAGTTTATCATCTTGGGTGTACCTGCTGAGTATGAGAGTCATGAATATTTATCCAGTTATGCTAAACATACTTTTATGTCGAATTATAGCATGTGGCAAACAGTGTCTGTTTGGAATCTTGTGCAGCTGCAAAGTTGGCTTCCAGGAAGGCAGTGTTGCCACTCCTCTCATTCTGACTATCCATAGGTCTGATTGGAGAGGAACAAGGTTATCAGAGGCTGGGCTGGTCTCTAAGTAAATATCTGCTTAATATTCAAGGGAGGTTTTCTACTTTCTCCATTTGTGGTAATACCTGAAGGCAGTGAGCTGCTTTTGTTGATGATCAGGACATCATTTCAGTTCTGGGGAAACCTGTATTTATGTCCAACAAATCCACTGCTGCACCTACTTAGGCTTTAATGGGTATCTCCAACTTGTGTCAGGGCTGCTGTGGCAGCATTTCACTTGTGTTCCTTACAAGTATGTAATACAGACTGCCCTGAAGGACAAACTGGCAGCTTCTTGTCACCCGCCCAGCAAATGTAGAGTCTCTGACAGGCTGTCAGTTAGAACCCATATAGTTTATCTGCACTAAGATCACTGTGTAACAGGAGTGAATCACTTCTCCATGATGAACAGACAAATTACCCCTTACAAACAAGTCAGCTGGAGGGGATTGCAGAAAATTGCCTTTTAGGTGAGCTTTTCTGCTTTCCCTCGTCACAGCCAGTTTTCAATCCCTGCAGAGAACATGTAGTAAATTATACCATCACCTGCAGGCTCTCCCCTTAGCGTAGTTACCATGACCTGGCTGGGTGGGAGGGATTTGATTGCTCTTCAGAGATTGGATTTAGGTGCCTTTTCAGTAAAAAGGGAGAAGGTCAGAATGCTGGTGTGGAAAGAACATGGATGATCAAGGCAGCGGGATTGCTCTGTAAGCTGATTTACATTTCTTCTCATGCACTTCTGGTGCACAAGAGGTGATACAATATCACCTTTTGCAGAGTACACTTGTCTTGCTTCTTGCAGTTCCCTCATGAAAATGCGGTATTTCTGCATAGCTCTTTAGTCATTTCCAGTGGATGGATGGACAGTCCAATGTCAAAAGAAAGAAAAATTCTTCTGAAAAACTTTTTATCTCTTTCCTCTGGCCCTTCTGCCTGGCCCAAAATATTAGGACAGGACCAAAGACATGTTTAGACATTGACAGCAAAATCAAAGTAGTGTTTTAAGGCAGACTTTGTATGCTGTATCTGGCAGAATTCTTTTCACCATTTTATTTGACAGTATGTGGTATATGTTTGGGCTTTATAGTTGGTGGTTTGGTGTTTGCTTGTTGGTTTTTAGCTTCAGAACAGAAAGAGTTTCCTGATATAGCTGATGAAGATGGAAGAAAAGAAAACAAATCTGTAAACCATACTACTTATTTGAAACGACCGTACAGCATTTCAAGCTGCCAGTTTCATCTTTTGTCCTTGCACAAAAAATACATGTGCACATTATTCATAAAACAATCCAATGTCCTTGTCTGTAGCAGAGTGCCCAGTCTGTAGCTCAGTGCCCAGGGGAGTGATCACTTGGTGATAACCACAGTCTGTGGAGCTTTACTGCCTCACTACTTTTTTCTTTTTCTTTCATTCTGCGTTTTTGTTGGACATGACTTGGAGCCACCTTGAAGTTGAACCAGGGCAGGGATGCAGAAGGGCATTGCTTATGTTTCACCAGCCTTAAGAAGTGATTATGGCAAACTCTGTATGGCTTTCATGTTGCTGTGAAGCTTCTATTACTGCTCAGATTTGTGCTGCCTAGAATATTTCCTAGAACATTTATTATTGCTTACATTTTTTGACAGAATGATGTATCTAAGAGCATAATTTTAGTTTCTTTCTGCCATCAGCTATGGCTGGGATTTAAAAATATGTCTATTGGGTCCTATTGTCATCACTTTAATTATGCTTTTATTACTTCTGCAGTGAAATTGGTATCTATACTTGTAAGGCTGGGAGGGAAGAGAATCTTGAGTACGGGCCAGGGTTTTGAGGCTATTGCTGCAATCAAGCTTACAGTGATTTTTTTTCATCTTGGCTTCTGCTTTGATGTTCAGTACTGAGTACCTGTAAACAGTAGGAAGGGAATAAGCAGAGCCAAATGATTAAAGAAAGAGTAGCTAACTGGCACAGTGAACTAAATTTTGAAAGTCTGCCCATTTGAGAAGTCTCTTGGGAGGCTTTAGTCTTCTCTTGACGGAAGACAGCAGCAGTGTTGCAGTGGAGGTGAGTGAAAACACGCGTCTGAGGGACTGTGGATACAGTAAGATATGGATGTCCTGAATTAGTGACCCTGCAGTTCCTATGTGTTCCCCATCTTCTTGAGAAACTCCGGGGGATCTTGTTACTGAATTTGTTAGTGACAAAAATCTTGGAAGACATGCTAGAGGATTATATTCTTTCACATAAAAAGCCATTCTAAAGGAAGTCAGCAGTGCTTACTTACTGAGCATGCAGTCTCATCTATGACAGGCCTTGTCTTAAGCTGTGTTCCAGGGCTTGCTTGGGCCATTTGTCCACCTTTCCATCTAACACTGTCTTGTGAGACCTCAGGTGATAACAATTGCTCTGATCTTTTCTCTTCACAGACCTTCTACAGCAGGTATTTGAAAAGAGAGTACTTAATGCACCAATACAATAGTTTGTGTAATTGCTGATGTCTTAACTGAAAAAAACTAAGGTGGGCTGTTGTCTCTGGAGAGTTCCGGTGGTCAGTAAGTCTTGATATCAACATAAATAAAATTGAAGAAGAGTCCTAAGGATGAGAAGAAAAAAGATAAGGAAAATAAATGTCCTTTAAGCCACTAGAGGAAAGTTCAGAAAAATTACACATTTCTTGTAACAGTAGATAAATAGCAAATTAAGTAACCGGGGTCTTCTTATATGATATTTAACAATAAAAATAAGAGTACACAATATGCCTGCTATAATTGCTGTCTTCTGCCTGTGCTGAAAAACTTGATCATCTTTCTGTGTGGTATCAGAAAGCTCTCATGGCTTTGGGAGTAGGAACAGTAGTGCACAGAGAAAGACAGTTCTATTTTTGCTTTATGGGGGCTTTTTTTGTATTCCTCTTCTTGACTCCTCTGACTTCTATAATTAATAAGTTAATATTTCCTTCTTCATTTGGCTGTCTTGCAAAGGACACTGTAGAATGTCTTTCATAATGGCTTTTCAAGAAGAATATAAACAGCTAAATCAAGACTGTTTTGCTTGTTATTAAGGTTTGAGTAGCGGATGCTAAGTTATGCAGAGCAATTTAAGTTCCAGTACATCATTAATGAGATTGCATTCTATATACTCTGATTTGCATCAGCGCAGAGATACTCCTTTTTATCTTAAGAAAAAAATGAGGAGTTAGAAATGGCTTCTCTCCTGTATTATGTTTTATGCCACTTAATCCAAATTCAATCTTAACTGAAAGTTTTGTGGTTTTTTCCCAATTGAAAAAAGTCTTATCTGCTGTCTAAGGAGCTGGAGATTGGGAGACAAATTAAAAACTGAACTATGGCAGAATGTGTTTGTTGGTAACTGTGAGCGAGTAAATCACTAGGGGAAAATACAGAATTAAACCTCATTGCTGTATTCTGGCAAATTTAAAAAAAAAAAGCCAAACTCCACCAACCAGAAGTGATCTGAGGAATCACTTTTCAGTGTCAGCTGATTGAGGGATGTTGAGAGTGAGCCATCTAATGGCAGTCCATTTCCCACAGGACACACATGACTTATTGATGACTCTCTTTCTTTTTTTTTCCCTTATCAGTAGGTTTGGTGTTTGTGTTGTCAATATCAGTGTGACTCCTTCAGTCTTTGCTGTTTGGATATGCTGATACCATCTCTGTCAAATAAAAGTTGTTGGCAATGTTGGAAGCTGTCTCTGAACCTTGTGCAAGACCCTCCCTGTACTCTGTCCACAAGAGAGAGCGAGCACTGCAGCCAGTGCCTACAATTAGAGAGAGATTCAGTGACTACAGTCACCTGAAAACAGCCAAGAGATGCACAAAGAACCCAACTCTGCCCTGCAGCAATGCTGGAAGTGGGCTCAAATGCACTTCTGCCATCTAAAATGGCCCACAGCAGTCAGTGGTTTAGAATGCAGGAAGGATTCAAAAGAGGTGATGGTGAAAAGGGTACTTGCTGTGATGGACAGTTCCTTTATTTTCACATGCCCCCTTCTCCCAAGCAACTAAATTTCCAGTTAATCAAAACCATACAGGTTTTTGTCATTAAGCCTGGCTACTTCCATGCAGAAGTTACAGGGGTTTACTGAATTTTATTGCATTATTATGTTTAAAAATGATAATGATAGTTCTTGATAGTGGTGCAGCTAATACAGTGTTTTGAGAGGAGGAAAGTAATAAAACTCATCAATGTCTGGTATCATAGGAGTAACAGTGGGAGAAGCATCTTACTGTGCTCAAAGATTGCATGAAATTAAAGCATAATCAAATACAGAAGCTGATGGCTTTTCAAGGAGAAACTTGTATTTATATTTTTCAGTACCACCAAAGGAGATGTAATTTGCTACTATGGAAACAAAGGAGAACCAGAACCTGTTTTCCTAAATGCTGGTAGGTTTTCTTCAGAAGGGTCTGGATATTACTTTTTCTTACATAGCTGTGTACTGTTCTAGTAATTTAGCTACTTAAGCATTGTCTTCACTGACTTTTTTTTTACATTCATTAAAAAAAAATTTTTTTCAATGTCCTTGAATTCATATAAGTTTTTGTTAATAAATTTCAGTAAAGAATCAGTAGTTCATTAGAAGTTTCTGTCTGTGCCAGTGTACCCACCTGCAGTGCAATTAGTGGAATACTGCTTGGTAACAGGACCGAAGTCTGTCTTGAGAAATGGAGTTTTCAAAGGATCTGACCCTAACTCCCCTTACCCAGCAGTTTGAAGGTCACAGTATGACTGTGCTCTCCCACGGACAGAGTTGGCTTTAAAAAAAAAAAAATCTGTCTAGCAGGTGGATTGATTTTAAAATATTTCAAGTCTAGTTCTTTGCTAGCTAGCTAGAGAGAGCAAAGCTCCAGAATTCATCATCAAAAAGGCAGTTTAAGTGGAACCAGGCACATGGAAGGCTCTGAGCAGTGTAGCTGGTTGATAGCAGTTGATGGCAGAGCCTTGTTTTGTGGGCTTAGGTTAATGGTCAAAATGTGGCTGGCAGTAGGCAAATTGTTACTGGAGCAATTACAGCATAAATTCTTGGAAATAACTGTTAGATTTTGTACAACTACAAACATAAAACAGGTTTTAATACAGACTTTTTTTAAAAATTTAAAATCTGGCCATATTGTAATGAGAAACTGAGTCACAAATACTGGGTATCTGCAGACTGTACCAAAGATAGTTCTGGTCTCTGTGCTTAGACAACAGACTCCTGTGCACATGGCTGCCTTCAGGAAGAGATGATGTTTGGTAATCTCTCTTGTCTGGATTGTGCTGAGGGGGTGCCTCTAAAGACAGAGGTCCTTCTTGTCATCCAATGTTCCTTTGCAGTGTTTCTCCATGGAGTAAAATCAGAGGCAAAGATAACTTATAATTAGTACAGCTAAACTGGACAAGACTAGGTTGCAGAAATTATATAATTCTATTGTGCCTTCTTCATAGTTTAGCAAACCAGAAATTAAAACTAACTGCTGTAGATGTGGATTAGAGTACAACTGAAACCAAGTACTAAGCATTAGCACAGGGGAGTGCTTAAGCACAGCCCAGCGTAAGCCCAGCCTGCTGTATTCTCCTATTCAGTAATGGGGCTTGTGTGTTTATGGCATACCTGCAGGTAAAGGTTAGCTGGGGAATCACTTACACTTTATAATTTTTTTTAAAATCTGTAATGCCATCTGAAATCACCAGAATGCACTTTCCAATTAAATTGGTTTGTTTTTTGTTTGGGTTTTTTGTGTGTGTGTAGGAATATATGGCTTGAGTAATTCTTTGTTGGATACACCATGGAAGAAGCTTCAGTATGGGAAGCAGCTTTTCACAGAAGTGGTCACGAGAAGTCAAGACCTTACCAAAGAAGACTTGGTGAAGGAGCTTCTTACAGTGATGAATAATCAAGAGCCGTAAGAACACGATAGCTGGAATTCACTCAAAATACAATATGACCCATTTAAAAAATGCATATAGAAACTGTTTTGAAAGAAAAAAGCACTTCACCTTGGTGTTAATTGAAAGTACTGTTCTCACAAAGTCTGACTTTCAACAGTATTGATTTTTAAGCAGGAGACACAATTAAGACTACTGCAGTCTTAGAACTCATCAGCTGTGCACTGGTTTCTCTGTGCCCTTTTCTTTTAAAGATTGCACTTCTCTTAGTAAGGGCAATGAGTGCATGACTAGGGATGTATAAGCTGCTTGCTGTCAGCTTTTTGGAGGTTCAGGTAGGTTTGGTTACTGCACTTAGAGAAAGCACTTGTTTAAATAGATCATGAGATGATTTGGGTTAGAAGGGACCTTAAAGGTCTTCTAGTGCCAACCTCTGTCATGGACAGGGACACTGTCCACTAGCCCAGGTTGCTGAGAGACCCATCCAGCCTGGCCTTGAACACTTCCAGGGATGGGGCATCCACAGCTTCTCTGGGTAATCTGTGCCAGGGCCTCAGCACCCTCACAGGTGGTGAGCAGGTTTGTGTTAGTAGCTTTTACTGTTCTGTATTGCTGCACAGAGGGTGGAGAAGCAAGCCATTTTCAAAGTACAACTAGCTGCCTTCCTCAAAAGTGCAGTTGTTTCAGGCTAAGTGGGGGAAGGAGATAAGGAAGTATTTGTACAGTTCAGCTGTAGGAATTGTCAAGGAAGTTCCAGTCAAGGAAGTTCCCAAGAGATGAGTTTGATAAGGAAGGTTCCTGCACTCGCAACTGATTGCACAGTGAACCTGAGCCCATCAGCTGGATGTTCAGAAAGAAAGGAAGTTGATACCACTAGAGTGTGCAGACATGGAGTAGGGTACAGGAGATGCTGTGGTCTAAATTCATATCACTGCTCACCATCCAGTAACTTCCATGTTTACCTTGTCCTTCATCTGTCTGGGAAGTGATTAGAGTTGAAGGAAAGCTGTTTCTGGTGTATAGATCCAATTTCCCAAACTTAACAGCTAATTTTAATGCCAGCATTCATGAATGTGGCATTTTTCAGTCGTTCAAAATAAATGTTTATATAAGAACTCAGACATCTGAGCAATGAGTAGTAATTGGGGAGTCTGCTAAGCTGTCCTAATTGCTTTTTTCATCTGCTATCAGATCAAGTGATTTTTTAAAAAATTGTTATACTTTATACTTTTACTAGTAAAAAGACGAAGGTATAAGATACAATATAGTCAAATGATCTTCTCTTAATGTTCAGTAATTCCATTTGATCTCATCTGAAACCATCTGACTATAAAAGGGAAATATTTACTTACAAAAAGCAATATTTAAAACTAAGCCTGTAATCTTTCCAAATCACACTTGAAGATGAAATTATCTTTTCATAATAAATATGAACATGTGGAATGCACTAGCTTTGAACTTTCTTAAAATATCCTGTTTCATATTACTTTGTGATCTCTTTGTGTGTGCATATTACAGAAATTTAGTGCGTACAGGGGTTGGCTTAATCGTAGAATTCCATTCTTTCCTAATGGGTTTTTCTCCTTTACCCCCTCTCTTCTGCTTCAGCCTTGCCTTTGACTGTGATCTCAAGGATGTCCTGGAATTCCTTCCAGTTCAAGAGGGATGAATGTGTTAATATTGGAGGATTTTTGATTTTTTTAAACTAGTTTACTACTTTTTTTCAGTCAATTACCAGACCCTGCAATTGAAGACCAAGGGAAGGACTATATCCGTCCTATATTGAACAAGTATGCAGCTTTATGTGTTCGTTGCCCAGGTTACGGAACAAGGTAAAAAATTCATTGCCAGAAATAGATGTGTACTGGATGAAAGCATATCTCAAATCAAAATTGTGCTAGTGTAAGTTTAAGTTCTATAGTGACTGCTTTAATTTTTTTTTTTTTTTTCAGATATTAATCTGGTATAATTCAGTAATGTATTTCCTTGGTCAGTATTTGAGTGTCTGGGATTTGCTGCTGAAGAGCATTTGAAGCTCACATTGTGGTTAATCTTTGATGGAGAGCACAGCACAGCTTTAACCTGTCCCAGACAAGATAATAGTTCTCCTGCTTCCCCAGTGTAGTAGCAGATGTGAGCACCTTTAACTTTGATCTTACCAGAGATACTGCAGAACACGTTTCTCCTCCACAAGCAGGAATTGTGTCATCTGCATTCCTGAATCAGAGTTTGCCTTAGACATGGCATCGTAAAGTGGATCTGCCATTTTTATACATTAAAAACCTATTGCTCTTGTTCAGAAGAACCTGTATTTCCACTTCTCCCCTAACTGGTGCTTTGGTTTTTGCTGAGATAGTCTCACTCTCTGCTCTGACTGTTTCACCAAAGCTGCAAGAAGAATAGAATAATACAATGCAAATCTTTATTTAATCTTCAATGAGACAAAATTGCTGGTGAACCCTTTTGCTGCTGGTAGGGAATTGCTGCTCTAAAAGTGCCAATAATTTTGTCAGATTGGTCTGTGACATGGTTAGCCATAGTATTTCCTCTGCAGAGATGGGAGTTGATAAGCAGAGAATGCTCACTGCTGTAGGTATTTTAAGTTGGTATTCTGAGAAAGAGATACTCAGTATTTACAGTGGTTTCTTTAAAATGTATTAAAAGAACATTTTAAATATAGGTTAATGAAGACTTAACATGGTAACAAAGCACCTTCCTCCCCTTGCTTCACAAATTGGAGTCCAGCCGTTTCAAAGGAAACAGGGATAACTTGGTAGAAATACTGATCTTCTGCTGGTGAATTAGCACACATTTCAAGTCTCCCTAATGCTGTAATTGTATGCTCACACTTACCTTTCCCTTAGCAACAGGGCTTAGTGAGCAGAGGTTGTTAACTGGGGCTCACCATATTCTTCTGAGGAAATTAAGTGCTTTTTTATATGAGTGAACAACTGTGAAGTGACTTGGGAAAGGCCACCACATAGCATGGTGGAAAATTCCTACTGTCAGTCATCCCTCTGTGGAAGGTTACTGTAGTGTCCATAGAGAAATGACAGCTTACCCAAGGCAGAGTGGAATAGATGCACAACTAGCATGTGCTTTTCATGAAAACAGATTTCCCCTTTGGAAGGTTCCTGGAGAGAGAAACCTTTTTCTGTGATCATATATCAGTGTCCTGTGATAATAATTAACAATGTTTAAATCTTAATGGACAGATGATTTGAAAGAGGGGAATGAAGAGAGTACTGTTGATATGAATATTCCTTATGGGTACATGTAGGCTGTGAAGAAACACTTAGTTTTATGCTACTTCGTTCTGAATGGAGCACTTTGCACTAAGTTTGAGCTTTTATCATATTCTGCAATGAGCAGATTTGTGTGTCAGCTGCTGCAAGTGCTGTGGAGTGACAGAAGAAGGGACTGAAAATGCCCATTTGAACTTGCCAGGATGATTTCTGCCCTGCTCGTGTGATGATGATGTGCTCAGGGGTAAAAAAAAAAAAAGAGTTAAAACATTTGGGAATGAGGGATAGCACCCTGGAAGTTTTTATGATGGACCCCAGGCTTAACCTTGTGCTGTTGCACTGTTGCAGGACGAACACAGTCGTTCTTGTCGATTCCGAGGGACACGTTACTTTCACCGAGCGCAACATGATCAATGCTGATGTCAACCAGTGGAAAACAAGCACCTATGAATTCAAACTGCACAGTTAACAACTTTCCACATGAATGGTTTGTAATAATAGCAATGACAGAACAAGCCATTAAGCTCTAGTAAATGTTTCGTGCCAGCCTCCACAAGCTAAAAATAGCAAGGAAAGCAAAAGTTTAAATAAACTGGTAGCATACCCTATCAAGCTCACAAATGCTTTGGAGAAAACCAGATGAAGATGCTGTTTTTACATGAAGTAGCAACTTACAATCAGAAATATTTTATTTAATATCACCCTGCCTTCAGGGCAAGGCCATCTTTGTCCAAGACAAAGTCAGTGCTTCTTTGTGGGTGTGGATTTTTTAAAGATGTTTTAAGTAGACTTAAACTTTTTTTAGTTCTAATGGCAGGAAACATTTGCTGCTTTTATTGTTCTATATGAAGGTTTTACCAAATTTTGCTTTACCTTCAACATATGCTGTTAAGATTGTACAGTTGATGCCAATGTGCATTAAATGAATGTATGTTATCTGGGTAGTATTAAGTGCTTTAGTCTCATTTAAGCTTTTCAGTGCCATGGTGCAATGGTTCTGCCTGGGGAGGGCAGAGAGGGGGGATTCTTTACATTTGTTTCTGTAGATAGTACAGCAATACATCTTACTTCTAAAACTTCATCTGAGAATCAAAGTAGGGAATTTAGTTCAGTCTCTGTTCACTTTTACTGAAAGAACCATAGGAGCAGACTTGCTTATCTTTGACCTGAATAAAACTATTTGTGCTGTGACATCCTGTTTCCTGGTAGTCTAATTAGCAATATTGGTTTTGTTATTTTCTTCCCAGCAAGCAGGTAAGGAATAGGAACGTGTTTGCAAACACAAGCTGAAGATGAGGTTTTTGTGTATCGGCTGTTTTGTACATAGAAAATTTTGGATTCATTTCTTTATTGGTATAATAGGTTACAGCCTAGAGTGACTGCTCATAGATTTTTAGTAAAAATAGTTATGTGTTGTAAGGTGGCACTGTTGCAGTCTTAAATTGCTGAGAAAGTTGGGTATTAAGAGGTACTTCCTATGTTCTAGCACCTGTGAATTAAAAAGCTATTTAAATGCATGCTTTTTTCAATTATTCAGTGCCAGTGTAGGTAATAGAAGATTCTAGGTAATATCAGGATATTTGAAAACCCTAAGCTATTTTTGTTTCTATTGGTGTTCTGTTTTGACTTATTTTGAATACTGAATATTAGGTTAGTAGTGGATCACCACTATTTTTTTTCCTTTAGGTATGCTGACTATTCTTTTCACAAGCCTCTGATTTCAATTAATTATTGCAAAGTAGCCAGATTTTTGATATTCTTTGGAACATGTGCAGCTGTGTTTCTGTACTCAAGCTGGGGTGTTTGGGCATTTCTCACGTGTGCGTGTGTAAAACGGAGGCAGCAGTAAATGAGACTTTCCATTGAGGTGAAGTACTGTGAAAGGCCATTCCCAGATTTGTAAGTATCAGGAGATGCTAAAGCAGCATTTAGTCAAATATCTTCTTTATATTTGCATATTTAAATAGCTTCTAGATACCAGGACTGCTTGCATCACTAGTCACAGGTTGTCGATGCAGTTCTATATAAATGACTTTTTGACCACCCTGATGGCAAGACAGTCAACAGTCATGTTGTGTTGTACGTGGTTTAGAACTCGAAGCCTTCCAGACTGTCCTTCTGAGCTGCAGGAAATGGTCAGCCCTTTTTAATTTTTTGATGACTTCTTAAACCCTATATTTGTATGGATAAAAATGTTAACTGTTATTTTTAGATGCAAAGAAGTAGCTATAGCTGTCTTAAATTTGAGTTTGACACATGCATACGGAGAAACAAAGCCCTGCCTCAATAGCTTGCTCTGAGAGTTTGCATAGCAAACTTTTTTATATCCACTTACAAATAGTGGGTATTTAAGCATGACATTCTCTCTGAAGGCATTATCTTAAGCGAAATACTTGTATGCAGTATCATGCTGAAAGCACTTATAAACTTTGGTTTTTATAGCAGTCCTGTAATAATGAAAATTTATTCTTAGTTTTTACCTATAGGCAAAGAAAGGCGAGACAGAGCTTAGATGTAAATATAATCATGTATTTTGCTATGCTTGAATCAAAATTCTAGATCTGGGATTTGCTGATAATTAAAATAAACAGGAAAGAGCCCAAACCTCGAATGTTGTTTTTTATCATGTCAGAGTAGCTAATAAAGTGAGCTTTTTTAACTTCTTTGGAAGCTTGTGAGAGTTTTGTTATTGGCTTCAGTGGAAACAGGATCAGGACTGCTGTGCAGATATCAGCAAGTGGTGCTTGTCCATAAAAGTGATAAGGTATTTGTGAAGTGCATAATCTACTCTGTGCAAATTAGAGTTGCAATGAATCTACTGGAAAAAGTAGATTGTACCTACAGTTAACAAAGTGTTTTATTTTTATAAAAGTATTTTTAATAATAAAAGGGAATTTTAAATACCAGTTTTAAAGGATATAAAGGAAAACAGTGTACATAGGAAACTATTGCATGGCATTTTACTAAGTTTGCTTATACATATCATCTCTTCAAAGTCATACATTTGCAAGAGATTTTTGTTTCCTGGTTTTTTTCTATTGGAATGGTAGTGGAAGAAATTTTAAAATGTGTGAAAACTCAGTTATGTTTTTTCGCTTAAAATTGTATCATAATTGTTGTTTACATGTGTGTTCAAAACTAGAATCAGAATAAAGTCAACCTGGTGACCAGTCTTTGTTGACATTACTAGCTTGTGCATTTTTGCACATACGTTTTTGTGCATTTGCCTGTAACTTGGTATGATACAATGAAGTAAAATCTTTTATGGTATATTTGCAATGAAGGAACTGTAAGTTAGTTTCTGGTACTTAATTCCATTTTAAGAGTGCTGTTATTTTTCTGGGGTTTTTTATGTTGTGTTGTGGGTGTTTTTTAATTCTATGCTATTGCATGGCTGTCTTATCCAGGTAAGAAATTGGAAAATATTTGAAAGGTAGGAAAGAGCAAAATCAGTGCTTCCTGAGGGAAAAGTGGAACCTCACAAAATGCTGCTGAAGGATGGGAATCCAGATTCACTGTGGAAAAAGTCTGGATCCTTGGCAAACCTGAGACTCTCTTGTTACGCTGACTAGAGCCTGCATTAATGTTCTGCCATCGTGGACCCTGCAGTGGAGGTGGGATTGTCTCATCTCCCTCGTAGTAGCTTAATAAAACACACCTGAACAGAGCACAGGATGAGTTGGGCTTTTGGAGATCCTCACTATGTTCAAAGTTTAACTGATACTTGTGACAAATGAAATACACCAAACTAAATATAAAATATTGATAAGACTTGGAACACTATTTTCATAATATCATAAGGAGATAAGTAATTTTGAAATGAATCTATGAAATACTAAGCATTAATGAGGCAATAATTAAATTATCTTACATTTCAGTTTTAGCCTGTAGAACTTAATGCACATTTGTGGCTTAGCAAGTATTCCTATTTATATGGAATATTAGCTACTAGGAGGTAGTTTTATTTCATTCAGATTGGTGTAATAGAACATAGCTGATGTTCTTCATCTGATTCATTTTCTGCAGAGAAGTCTTGTCCATAGCTTCTGAGGATCTAGGAAGTGGTCTTGACTTGGTGAAAATAGAATCAGTATTGCAATCAGCTGGAGAGGCATGAACTGTGAGAATTACAAAACCCATCAGTATGACTCATGCTGTGAAATGTAGGTTAAGGTGAACAGAGTGAAGAAATGTTGAATATATTTCATATATATATAAATTATCTGTGTAACATTTTGTATCAAGAACTTAGAAGCTGAATGAAAAAACCAGTATCATTGACATGCTCAAATTTACCATATCTTTTAAAGAAGACATAAGCACTGAACTTAGGATCACAGATGAAGGAGAAATAATAAATATTATAATATTAGGTAGAATAACCAAAAATTGCAATTCATAAGTCATACACAACGTGAATGAGGAAAAAAGAAATTTCTCTGCTGATGCATATTAAATTTTTGTGTCTTTGTACTAGAAAGATAAATGGAGGAAAACAAGTGAAAGCTGAAAACAGATCAGAAGATGGAGAAAGGAAGGGGAGAACAGAGAGCACACAATGATGTTCTGGTTTGTGATCCTTTTCTTTTTGAGGCCTCCATGAAGGACAGTGCCTGCTAAGGCACTTAGGTGCCTTCAAACTTCCCTCAGGTGATGCAGGAGTGTTTTCTATGGTGTCTCACCTGACACACCAGCCCTGACAGGCACAGAACCAGCCTTGGTCAGTAACTTGCCAGACTGGGTAAACACATTGCTTGCTTCTGTTCGGTGGAGAAAACCACATCACTTTTCAGATGTTAATTAAGATATATTAAATAATAAACTGGAAAGTATGGAGCCAGTAGTGTCTCTTCTTGTGGTACAACATTATAATTAGTATTCAATGATTGAGGTTTTTGCTTCTGTTAAAGGAATGTACTCGTCCAAGAAAAAGGTGAATGGGAAAGAGAAAGTATGGGAATGGGAAAATGAGAAAGTATTATCTCTACTGTGAATAGCTACTCAAAATAACTACATAAAGCCAGGTCTTGGTCAGATGCATTATCCATCTCCTGTATCTCATGTCTCAGTGGAATGACTGGCATTTAGAGAGGAATTAACTGTCCTCTCAATTACAGATGGGTCTGCATTATCACCCTGGTTTGATTAGTGTCCTTACATGGTTTTCCTGATAGTTCCCATTTATTGTGCCTTGGCTCACATTTCAGGGCAGCCTCAGGTCACAGGGTCTAGGCTGGTTTCAGATGGAACGCAACAGGTAGGTGTGTGTGAGGAATGCACCAAGTGTTCTCCAACAGGTAAAGGATTTAACCTGAGCAAAACTGTCTGAAATGCACCTTGCATGAAGATTAAGTACTCTGCACCAATTGTTTTGCTGCATAAATCTTCATTTGTTGGCCCGCTGTACTTCTAGATGCAGCATATATAGATGTGTTGTATCACTGTCTTTGTGATATGGCAGTTGCAAATTTTTCTGTTTTCTTTAGCAATATATTGTGCCAGTCAAGTCTGAGTTCTCTCTTGTTGTAATGTGCATGAGTTTAGACTGGCAAAGCAATCCTGGGATGGCAGTTGCATAAAAAACAACCCTAGCAGCACAACTGTGCTTTCAGAATTTATTTGGCCTCTGTCAGGGAAAACAAAGGTACTGACATTTATGGTTTTGCTCCTATAAGTGCAACTACACCTGGATTTTTGACAGCCAAAGATTACACTCCTGATTGATGTCTGCGTGCTGCAAGCAGTATATAGAGGAGACTGGGCTAAGGGATTGCAGCAGCAGCTTCTTAGCTGTAGTTCACACAAAGTGTGCTTTGTTATCACAGCTTTGAGTTAGAAACATCACGGTGTATAAAGAAAAATTTACTATGCAACAGCAGTTGGGGAGAAGCCACAATGTCTGCAGTAGTTGTCAGTGCAATTCTACTACAACTTGTGAAGTGACTAAGATTGACTTGCAGGGGTGGTTTAACTGGTAGAGATGCAACGATGTGCAAACAGCCACGAGACTGACTCAGAGGATTTTTTTTCTTTTAAGTTTTTAAAGAGCAGATAAATATTGCCTATTTCAGAAAAGTGTTCTGAACTCTGAACTGTTTGGATGACAGGGCCTATAGAAAGCAAAGTATGAAGACTACTATTTTGTCCCAGATAGATACTATTTTTTTTCTCTAATATTCCCCATAGATAAATTGAGTGTATTTAGGAATGCAGGATTTTCAGCTATAGGAATAGGTTTGTTCTATACATGAAGAACAAGTAAGGGAAGCCTCAGTCACAGGATAGCACCAGCCCGGGTCCAACTGGCAATTGAGCAGAATGTTCCCCCTGAATGGCTTGTGCAGTCCAGTCTCTAATGCGAAGGTCACTTGGTTTTGGCTTTATTTTTTCTTGGTTTAATTTCCAGATTTGAATGTAAAGCTGTTACTTTTTATTTGACCTTTTAGACATCATACCCCACTTTAAGCAATATTGTCTTTAGAAAAATATATGCATTATTGGGAAAATTCTGCCAGCAGTCTGAAACTTGGGAGAGCCATATGGCTGAAGTGTTTCCAACAGGAATATCAGAAGTTACAGTGATTCTGTAGACAGCACAATTTAGTTCATGTTGAATCTGTGAATGGCAAGAGCAAGATTCTGTGGTATTGTTGAGCCGAAGGATGTGTCTACTCTGATTATTTTTTGTAGCGATCAACCACCTCTTTTGACATTCAAGAACTGATCTGAGATTGCTCATGGGGTCTTTTTGACATCTTTCCATGGCTGTGAAGTGATGACTGACAGAGATTAGATTGAGGAGAGCAGATTGCAGCAAAAAGTGAAAGACAAAGACATGTAATGCAAGCAAATACCAGTTTACCAATGCAAAACAAAAAAGTAAAAAGCTGCAGTGCAACTTACTTTACTGAAATAAAAGTAATGCAGGCTGAGCAAAACTTGTCTTGCAGTAGCTTTCTCTTGTTGGAACAGCGCAGTATGTGCTGCAGTTACTGACATAGGAAGAATGTGAAAAAGCCACTGGCTCCACCTAATTTTCATTCTGATGAATGCAGCCTGTTAACTTTATTGGGAAGCTCATAGTTTTGTCTTTATGGGCTTGATTGCAGTATTTTGTGTTGACAGCGGTAGTTTCTGTCCAGACTTTGATCTCTTCTATGTGAAAATCTCCTTGTCATTAGGAACTGGTTTTTTTGTTGCTAATGATACTTCATGGTGTTACGGTTAATCCTGATTGCACCAAGCAGGTGGACCTGTACACTTCTAATTCAAAAGTGGAAGATTTTTGTGCATGTTTTACAAGTCTTTCATCAGAAGTCCAGGTGATGAAAATTTTCAGGTGAATTTGCACCTTGTTGGACACAGCAGATCAGATTTAATTCTTCAGAGGTCACATCAACCTTCTAGATTAAAAATTTAACCACAGTTTGAGCATTGTTTTGATGAAAACGTTATTTCATTAATGGATTAATTATTTTGTTTATAAAAAGTTAGAAGTCTATTTCCCTGTAGTGTCAGTGTCTCAAGTAATCAGCTGTCGCACCATTCATTTAAGACATAGTAGTATGATTCTCTGAAAACAGATGCACAATGAAAAAACTAAAGCTGGTTATTTTTTCCATTTTTAAAGCACTGCAGGCATTTTAATTTTCCAGCTCTATTCAAAAATCTGTGTGTGTGCCTCATCTGATCCTAACTGAAGCATTGCTGTTCCCATACATATAAAAAATTTAACCTGTTTTCTGAAGCACGCGATCTTCTTACTGCAGTAGTTCATTTATACAGTCACATAAATGGGATGCCAATGAGTCACAGTACTGGTATTTTCATAGGCCCTTTGAGAGGGACAAACTTCTGTTCCAGTGTTAGCAATTTGAGGTGGCCTGACACAGCAAATACCAACATCAACTCGAGCTGTTTACTTAATTACGAGATCTTTTTCCTCAGCTTTGACAGTTGAAGTGTGATGTGAATGGCTGTTTTGCAAACTGTGGGTGTTTATTAAATGCATGCTCTGAAGTGGTTTGTTTTAACATTAATAAAAGCAGACCTAATTTAAAAATCACTAAAATCATGGCTTGAGAGAAACCTGTTATAAGGAATTAAAAATTAGAAACTGCTTTTAGTTGAAACTGTGTTCAGTTTTTGAGGGCAGCTTGCAATGATTTAAAGCAGTTTCAGTAACCTGATCATTATGTGTTGACACGGCACTGTGACATTATGTTCAAATTATCACCCTGTCATTAAATGTGTTGTTCCAGTGAGACAAACACAAAGATGGAAAGGCCTAACAGCGGTCTTCTGAATAAGTTTTAAAAGTTTTATTAAAATATTACTGTTACCTTTCATAGCAGTATTTGGGGACCTCAAAGACATGAGATCAGTGAAATACTAGAAAAAGATTCTCATGTCCTGAAGTTACACATGAAAAAACCACCAACATACTGTTGGTGACAAAACCAGGATGTATTATCACAATATTTTGTGTCTGATGTCGATTTCAAACCAGTATAACAGTGAAGGACAAAAGAAGCAACCCTCTAAGTAAGTGTATCAATAAAAGCTCTATATCACTCACAAATTATAAAATAACAGAGCAAATTAGGACAGCAAATGTTCATTAACACTTTAGAAGTAGTTTTACATAAATAGTGTAAGATATTTTCAATAATTATTTAGGAATTGTGTCTAAACACTGCAGTCAGATTTGGGACTTGTTCTGTGAACTGCTTAGTACATATAGCATGAGAAATGGCCCTACTTTGATTTATCCTTTTTAGGTAAATCAGCCTTGAAGCAGTAATGCTGTAGTTTTGTTGCTTAAAGATACAAAACAGCGTTTGCAGGGGAAAGTGGCTTTTTTTGTAGCTGGTCCGTACGGGGGGGAAAAGTCCCGAGTGCAGCCCGGGCCACACAAAGGATCCGCCCGCCCCGCCATGGCCCGGGCCTGTGAGGGCGGGTGTCTCCCGCGCCTCTATTGGCGGAGCGGGCTAACAGGCACGGGAATGGACCAATGGCAGCCGGGATTTCAAATCGCTGACAGCGGACGCTGCGGACGCCATTGGCGCGGCGCGCGCGGGGTCCCGCCCGCGGGGAGCGGAGGGGCCCAGCGCAGGCGTTTAAAGATGGCGGCGGCGCGGAGTGCGGGACGGCGATCGTGAGGCGGCCGGACTCGCCCTCACTCGCAGCCCCGGCACAGGAGCGGCGGGGCCGCCGGGTATGGCCCAGGTGGGTGCGGGTCCCGCGGGGCGACGGGCAGGGCGGGCCTGCGCGAGCACCAACCCCTCCGCCCGACAGGCCGCGGCGCCAGCGGGCCCGCCGCGCTCCTGCCGCCTGCCCGGTGCGGCCCCCGGGCTCGGAGCCCAGAGGAGCCTCTCCCCGAGCACCGACATCCCATCGCTGGAACTGGAAGGTGCTGCCCTGCCCGGAGGGTATTGCTGTGCGGCGCTTCCCCTGCGCCCGGCCTGAGCGGCCTCTGCTCAGAGCTGGTGTTGTGTTTTATTTTGTTTAGGGCTTTTCTTTGGTTGTTTTGGTTTTGTGTTTTGGGTTGGTTTTTTTTTTTTTTTCGTTTCCCGCCCACCCCCAGCCACCTCCCTACTCGCCTCGCCGTGGGATTGTGTTCAGGATGGTGGAAGGGAAGGAAACGCCATGTCTGTACCCTCGGCACCTCCTCGGCCGGGGGTGATGGGGAGTATGGGCTCCGGCTGTTCCTACACCGTGCCTCAGGTCCGTGTGTGTCTGTGGCAAACGGAGGCACGGGGAGGGTTCTGTTCCCCCTTTGTACAGGAGACAGGAGCGTGTCTCGGCTCCTGGGCAAAGTTAGGAAGAGAAGGCACCAACGTGTGTGCGGGCGCACAGGGACTTTTTAGTTTTGGTACATTGAAGGTAATGGGGTGTCTCTGTAACTCTCAGGATTCTTCTTCATGTGTTCTTTCTATTAATAGCAAAATATCTCGTTCAGCCTCTGAAAGGTTAATTCTCCCAGCTTTCTTCAGCTTTTTTTGGTTGGAAGCAGTTCGTTCTTTTGTAACTCCTTTCCTTAGGCTTCGGGTTTGTCTGCAGAGTTTGTTTGCCCGCTGAGACCTGAATATCCAGGCGTTGCTCGACCATAACCTGGAATTGGGTGAACACATTCAGTTTCTTTATTCCGTTAGGTTGCGAGTTAGAGGTCTTGGAATCAGATCTTTTATTTTTGTGATTTGAGAAATTTTTCTGTCTGTTTAGGTAATTAAACTTAGGGGTTCCTATTTTTGATTCTGGATGAGGAGTTGGGTTGCTAGGGTTTTTGGGCAGCTCCTTTTGATCATCAGGGTTGTTTTGCTTTTTTAGCGAAAGAGAAGGGAATTTGGTTCCTTATGTGTGCTGTTCTTCTTTACAAGTAAGAAGCTAATATATAATGTGAAAAGAAAAATATATTTTCTCTTTTCTAGGCTCTGATTTTCACCTTTTTTTGTAAATCATCTTCTTGTCTTACATAATTAATCAAACCATCTAAACCCTGCCAGAAAACTGGTCAACCTCTAAAAGCAACCATTGTTTTGCCATTTCTGAGTGTGCCTTTCCAAAATTATCTAGTCTGTTCATTCTGAAATGGGATGAAGCTTTATGAACTAGAGAAGTTCTTGAGCCTTGTCTGTATTTGCCACTGATACTGTTATTGTTGGGCCCTGGGTGCATTTTCTTAAACTTCCTTGACGACTGACTTACACAAAGTGGTTGTTTCCTTCAGAATGTTTCTACTCTACAGCTGATAATGAGAAGAGATGAGTTCTTACATGTAGTAGTTCTCTTAAAAAGTATTTTGTTTTGGTGCTTCCTGTTCTGGTTTAAAGAAAATAAATTCAGTCTCTTGAGGTTTTGTTTTGGGTGGTTTTTTGTTTTTGTTTTTTTTTTTTTCTGTTTTTTTTAGTAGTGGTTATAAATAGGATTAACTTATTTCTAGAGCTGTATGTATTGAAAAGACACACTAGGTATAATAAAAAGAAGGTAGATGACTGTGAGTGGGGAATTACTTCGAAAGGGGTTAATGGATCAGCACCAGAGTTGCCATTTGGTGCTGGAGGATGAGGAGGAGGACTTTGTATTTGGTTAGCAAATAAGGAGTTTGCTCTGAGCCACTCTTCCTTTTGGGGTCCACTGAATGTGAAGTAAGCAGTCTCTGACACAGTTTCTTTTCAAAAGTGACTTTTTGAAGAGAGAATTTGTGGTATGTTGTTCCTTGCTGCAGTTACAAGTATCTTTAAAGAAAATATGTTGTTTATTAAACTCATTACTAGACTGCTGACCTGCTGTAACTGAAGGGAATTTTCTTTGAGTTTGGGTGATGCTGGTTACAAATTTTAAGATTCTGGTTGTTTCCTGCCTTGAAAAAAGATACCCCTTTCTCTGTGTGTTTCTCTCCCATCCCTTTTCTGTCTGATTGTGGGAATGGGCAGTAGTACTTATTAAACAAAGTAGTTTTATTTTTTTCCCTTCTGTCTTTAAAAGACATCTGTAAGACAACCAGGCTAAGATTACTCTGCTTTTGTTGGGACTTGTGCAGTTTGCTACATTACATTTATATGTCGTCCCCCCCCCCCGTATCTGTATTGTTGAGTTTACTTTGTGACATGAAACTTTTAAAAATGATCAGCTAAAATAAGAACAAGCAGTTAAAAATGTGGAAATTCCATGTGTTGGTGATCTGCAGAAAATGAGCTGTGCACTCATGTTTTCAGTGTTTTTTACTGCTTGGTGCAGCTGCCAATGGTGTTGTGTCTCCTTGGAACAAATCTGTATGGATGGAACTGTTGATGGAACTTGGTGGAGCCTTAGAGAATGAAACTGTTATTTCAGGACAATATAATTAAGAATGGCAATAGGCAAACTGACTCACGTTCAGATTTAACTTGGTCCGCTGAGCCTGTTTGTGTGTGACAGTTATGTTCCCTTATCTTAGGCCCATTTGTTCCCTTGTCTAAGGCTGTTTGTAACCTACAAGCTCATCTAACTCATCCTTTTGCCTTTCTTCCCTTCTGTCTTTCCAAGTACCTGATAGCTCAGTGGTTTTGTTGGTTTGGGTTTTTTTCCCAGACCCTGATATAAAGGGCATATTGTAATGTCAGCTGGCAGGGAAGTAGATGGGAATTGGACCTGTGTTCCTCTGCTTCTGCCTTGCTTTTTGTAGCTTATAGGTAGGTACTGTAGCCCATTGTAACTGTGGAGCTACTGTTACCTATGATCAAAAGAGAAAAAACCCCTTGCAACAGTGTTGGAATAGTAACAAGCAGACCTTCCTTTGGACGCTTCCAGGTGTCCCAGTGGCGATGGGCACACCCAGCACTGGATTTCTACAATTATAAGGTTAATTAATTAGGCTATCTAACAGGTACATCAGCAGGAGATTCAGTTGCCCCAGTAACCCACCCCTGGGTCAGCCCCTTGGAGTTGGTCCAACGGTTCTCTGTCCCACTTCATATTATGTCTTATTGTAGGTCCCCTACTTAGAATAAGACTAAACAATATTTCAGGAATGTGTTTAGAAGGTCAGCTTATTGTTATAAAATCTAAGAGAAAGGGTAAGAAAAGTACTAGAGTTAGTTAAGGAGCTATATAATAGTAGTCTACAGAGCTACAAATATATGAAAAATGTATAAAAAAGCAAAAATCTTTTTGGCATCACTACCAGACTGTTATCTTACCCTAGGGATGTGGCAGGTTCATGGCTAGAAATGGGAAAAGCTCATTTGAACCCATCTTGGTCTATTACTTTTCCTGAGCACAGTGTGTGTACTGAGGAGCAGACAATCCCTGGCAGTGATTTGCTATTCATCGTTCAGCTATGCATCGTCTCACAGGCAGCAAGAAAGGGAAGACAACAAGAATTTGTTACCAGTGCTTGAATAGAATAACAAGACATCTTTCCTGCAAATAGCAGAGGTGTTGTTTCAGTGAGCCACCAAAGATGGGCAGGTAAAGGTTAAGTTCTTACGTTTTGACATTGGTGTTGTTAAAATACACTTGAGCATAGGAGCAGGACATGTATCAGGGATCTGGAAGCGGCATTCATGATCATGTGTTATGCCGTGTCAAAAATAAGTCTTTCTAGTTGGACCAGGTAGCTCTTCGAACACAAAGGAAGGCTTTGCTTGTTCAAATTCTAGAATGCTGATTTCAGTATTTCATTTCTGTGTGAACTACTTCTGCTTGCTCTTTTCAAGAGTCTTTAGAAGGCTTTTTAAGGTGGAAAAATGAGATGACTTGAGTGTTTCGTTTCCAGGAGTTGCTGAACTCATGCTGTGACTTTTGATTCTTTTGTTCAGAATTAAGACTTTAATGATTTACTGCGAAGAATTTAATAATTTGTCATTCACTTTTTTTTGCTTTTTTAATCTGGAGATGAGGAAGTTAATTATTAGACAAATATATTTCTAGGGGTGTTCTCTACAACATTGTATGTTTCAGAACCTGTTGAAAGATGAAGGAATTGTTCATTGCTAAGGTTGTTGTATGGTCATCTTGTAGGATGGAATGGATTTAAAGATAGAGAATTGCTTGTCTTGTTGGCGAATGAACCATTTTTCAATCTGAAAATGTGTTGGTATCAGAGAAGATGGGATTATTTTAAGAGTTCTTATCGGTCTTTTTCCTTAGTAATTTTATAATGCATGTCAAACTCGGCATGTTGGATGTGTCACAGTTTTGAGTATGATCAAAAAACCCCACACACATCAAAAAACCACCACAAAATATGAGAACTCCTCTGCTGCCCCAGCAAAATTTGCTTTGTTGCCAAATTAGAGATTGCGCTGTTATGTATTACGCTTTCTTCCAGCTTCCAGGTAGGTAACTTCTGTATGTTGCTGAATTTTAATTGATCCTGTTATACCTTCTGATTCCCCGCTTCGTGCCTTGCCCCAGCTGGTGTTTGGATGTTGCTGTTGGTTTGTTCTGCCAGGGCTGATGTAGAGGTGCATGAGAGAATTACACTTGGTTTCTCTAAGTCCCTCATGACAATGCAGATCTTCTGCCCTGTTGCCTGCAGTGTTACACAGCAACAGGAAAGATCTTGGAGCTTGTCTTTCCAGAATACTTGGGTAGACATTCTCTGCCAGCTGGGAATGCTTTGAACAGAGCAGACTCAGCCAGCTGACTGGCTGGGGCAGAGTGACAGTGCTTTGTTTCTAGCTTGTAGGATGATTTAAGCCTAGTTCAGTCTGGCATGGAGGGACTTGGAGAAACCAAAATAAGCAGGTAAGAAATGATCCTTCCTTTCCCTAGGTGCTTATGGTCCAGCACAGATGACAAAAGTATAATTGAAGATGCCATCATAGACATGGTAGAAAGAACCACCTAATGTGAAAAATAAACCCTAAACAAACACACCCTATCCCCTGTAAAATTTCCTAGAGGAATGGAATACTTTTTCCGAGTTAAATTCCCTAAAACAGTGGCTTCTAAATACCTTCCAAAATTAATTTGAGCTTTAATGCTATGTATCTGGACCTGAATTCTTTGGACATAAAGAGTAAATAGTTCCATAATAGTGCAAAATACAAGATCAAATGTCTAATATCTGGTTATCTAGAGAGTAATTTTCTGTGAGATTTTAGTAAATTGTGAGATTTCAAAAACAGCTGATAACTTAAACTTTGAAAAGCCATGACCATAGTCTTTAAAATCTTGTTGGTTTTGCAGATTGTCTTAAACTGTAAACTAATTAGCCTTTCTGCTGTGTGGGTAAGTATGGCTTGAATACCAGGTTGTTTCAAATTATGGGAAAAATTCCCCAAAATGCACAGTTTTTAGTCTGTCATGGTTAATGCCCTGCCTGCTAACCAAGCAGAGATAGTCAGCTAATTATAAAGGCAACTGTTTTAGCAAATTCTTGTGCTGGTGTACAGCTCAAGCAGTTAAACCACTCTAGTTTCAGCCTCATTCAAGATGGTATCTGGGTACCCTGCTTTTCTCACTGTGTCACTCTTCTACTTGAAATTTATGCTGGAAGGAGTGACATGTTTTCTTTCTGCCTGGGATACTATTTCCATTTTTTTCCTGTGACAAAATTCTTTTTTTGTTTGTTTCCTCTTGTAGGTTGAAAGAAGAAAAGGAGACCAGCTTGTCCAGTGAAGATGCACTCTTAGTCTTCAGCTATTTAAGCTGAATGCATTGTGATTTCCAATAATTGAGACAGTGATTCTGAAAGCTGTCTACATTAATGAAAAGAACAATGTAGTCAGCTTAACTGAATCATCAGTGTTGCATATTGAATAGAACATGATAAACCAATCCTGATGGACTTATGCATGTTAGGAATATAGAGATAAACATTTATTAAAGCATTGTTTTTTTTAAAACAGTAGTTTTAAAAATGGAGAACTATGAAAATGTACCACCCCTCCCTAAAGAACCTGCAAGAGAAATGAATGTGGAGAATCACACTTGTCCCCCACCTCTGCCGCCCAACGAACAGCCTCCACCACCTCCCCTGCAAACGTCCAGTGACGCAGAGGTAATGGACGTTGGCTCTGGTGGTGATGGACAGTCAGATACCCCTGCTGGGGACACGCACAGTCTCTGCAGAACACAGCTGCTCACAAAGGGATCTGCCTGCTACAAAAGTCGTCTTATCATAGACCCCAAGAGTAGTGACCAAAGCCCGAGAACTGCTCGTCACGCACCGTCAGTTCGAAAGTTCACCCCAGATCTTAAGTTACTGAAGGATGTGAAGATTAGTGTTAGCTTTACAGAAAGCTGCAAAAGCAAAGATAGGAAAGTTCTGTACACTGGAGTTGAGCAGGATTATAAGGCAGATACAGAGTTTGGTATTAATAATGTCAATGGGGATTTGCATGTTTGTCCTTTCGGTGGTAGTAATGGTAAAGCTGTAGGGCTAGGGGGTGAAAGTGATGACAAGAAGGATGATGAAAATGATATTGATCAGGAAAAGAGAGTGGAATTTGCAGTTCTGGATGAGCTAGAAGACTTTACCGACAATTTGATGGAAATAGATGAAGAAGGAGGAGGGTTCACATCTAAAGCAATCGTTCAAAGAGATAAAGTGGATGAAGAAACCTTGAATTTCTCATATGAGGTAAGTAAATCCACAGGTCTTTGCTGGGTAAGAGGTTTCCAAGTGGCTAGAAAAAAATATACAAAGAAACAATCTCTTCTCAAAGTGTGCAGTACGTGAGTCAAAACGGCAGAATTTTCAGAGAGAGCTTTGGCTGAGAACTTCTGTAAACTATTTTAGTCAAACTTCTGAGTTGTGTGGCAGCTTGTATAGTTTTCTGTAAAAACAGTATTTAAAAGTCTTCTCACACAATTACAGTTCACTTTATCATGTAGATTCTAGTTCTCACAAACTTATTTTCTTATTTTTCAGTCTTTTTACTGGAATCATTGGAAATTTCTAGCTTCTCTCTGTATGGAAGTGCATATCAAAAATGTCTGCTTTCTCTTTGCAAGGGAAAAGGGAGGTTGGTAGACCCAGAAGGATAGTGTCTGATGAAGTCTCTTTCAGGATGACTTTGATAATGATGTGGATGCTCTGCTGGAAGAGGGTCTTCGAGCACCCAAAACAAGGAGACTAGATAATGAGAAATACGGTGGTGAAAGTGATCACCAGTCTGATGGAGAGACAAGTGTGCAGCCAATGATGACCAAAATTAAAACTGTACTGAAGAGTAAGTTAATGTGCATTTAATAACTGTAGATCCTGTGTGTGGCTTGTGTCTGTAGGACGAAAGTATATCAACAAGCAGAGTGTGGGATAGCAATTTGTGTGAAATTGTTAATGTGTTGGAGAATTTTATTGTTGGGAGGCTTCTTACTGTGGAATATGATTTTTCACATTCTTAGAAGTTGATTTTTGCTTTTGATCTATTGTATGTAATAAGAATATATTTTAGTGCATTTTTGTGATTGTGAAAAATAATGAAGAGTGTTACCTCAGTGGTGGGGAGGTGAACAAGGGTGATCTGGGGTTTTTGTCTCTGGTCCTTCTGGCCTTTTTCCTGCTTCAGTTACATAACTTCTGCTGTTGAAATTGCTGCATGTGAGGTCTCCATGCATGCAATCTAGATAAAAAATAACAACTAGAAAAGTCAGTGGCTTACGTTTCTCCAATTTCATTGTATTAATGTTAGAAACTACTAATAAAGAGCTGAGAACACAAACCTATCCAGAAGAATGTAACTGAAAATCCTCTGAATTAGAATTAAAATTTAAACACGTACTTGTGGAGTATTTTACAGCTTCACTATA
This sequence comes from Coloeus monedula, assembly GCF_965178545.1. Taxonomy (NCBI): domain Eukaryota; kingdom Metazoa; phylum Chordata; class Aves; order Passeriformes; family Corvidae; genus Coloeus; species Coloeus monedula. Next base: position 7,659,603 of record NC_138798.1, on the reverse strand, counting down.
TTCTAAAATAAAAAAACAAATAACTTTTTGCTCCAAAATTGTATAGTAACAGAGATTGCTGAAAGCTTCCTGGCAAAGATGAATGGTCTCTGATTTGTAATTTAGAGAGACATGAGTCCTTGGCTTAGAGATAAGCTATTTTCTGGCTGTTTGGGTCTGTGAATCTGGTGGTTTCTCGATGCAAATTTATTCCTGAGTGCCAAGTGAAAAATTTTTAATGGAAAATGAAGTTGTTTCTGAAGCGAGTATGACTTTTCCAGTAGATACTGGTGCTTGTGATAAGTAGAAAAAGACCAAAGAAAAGAGAATTCAATGATGAAACAAACAAATCTGTCTATATAAAAACTACTGCTACTATTGCCTTTAGTTGAGAACGTCATGGAATCTGTGATTTTGCAGGATTTAGTCTGGGTTAGAAGCATATACCTTGTTATTAAAACAACATCTCTCTACAAAACATTTTTAATCTTGTTTCAGTGCCATTTTATTCTTTGGGACAGAAAAAAACAATAATAAAAACCTGGCTTTTATTTCTATTCTTCTGAGCAGTCTATCCAAGTTTAAAGCCATTATTTGCTTTAAAGGTCGTGGCCGCCCTCCTACAGAACCTTTGCCAGATGGATGGATCATGACATTCCATAACTCGGGCATTCCTGTATATCTGCACAGAGAATCTAGAGTTGTTACCTGGTCTAGACCTTATTTTTTGGGAACAGGAAGCATAAGGGTGAGAGCTGTCAATTACTTAAATACTTACTAAAATTAAAAAAATTAGGTATGTTCATGCAAGCAGTTGGATATTTTTCTACTTTGGCAGGCTTGTTTCCAGTATTAGAATTAAGATCCTTGAAAAGTAAACTCTCTTGTTCCTGAAAATCTGATATGATTTTCTTAGGTGCTTTGTTTTTCTGTTTGGGCAGTTAAAGTAGTTAAAGTGAATGAGATGATCTTGTTTGGTGCCTTCACTTTTCTAGTATGGCTGCAATATCAAGGGTTTATTGCACCATGAAATATATATAGGGATCATTTCTTTGTAAATATAAACTAATCTGGGCTGTGGCTTGTGGTCCACATTTGCAGAAGTAAGGATATGACATTCATGAACCCAAGGAATCTGCAGAAATTGGATTTAATGCCATGGGCTTATGCCCCAGGAAAGCTCAGTGGATTTTATGAAAGCATGTAGTGTTTGCATATAGCTGAACAGACTGTAGTCTGGATCTAAACCAGTGGGTTTGTATCAGTGTTACACAGTGTGAAGATCCCACAGGAGGGGCCCTGCTCAGCTCTTGAGTAGAATGGCTTTGTTGACCGAAGAGGAGCTTGAGCCTAGACTGAATAAAAGTAGCTTCCATCTTGGTTGCATCTTTTGGGTTGGAGTTTTGCTTTTGGTGACCTTGAGATACTGAAACCTTCTGTATTATTTTATATTTGCAGAAACATGATCCTCCCCTTAGTAGCATTCCCTGCTTTCATTACAAAAAAATGAAGGAAAATGAGGAAAGGGAACAAAACAATGACATAACCCCTAATGGGGAAGTATCACCTGTAAAGCACCTAGATAAATCCTCAGAACTGGACTGCCAAACAGAAGAACCAGATTCCACTGCTGCTGATTCTGGGCCTTTAGATGACAAAGACCCCTCTGGGGGAGATGCAGCACAAGGAGCTTTGGGACAAGTTAAGGCCAAAGTTGAAGTATGTAAAGATGAATCTGTAGGTATGTATGGGAAGTGAAGTCTTTTCTTGACTTGAGCTGGGTAATGGCATTTGGGAAGTTTTATTCCAGACTTGGCTACTGAATTGTAATCTTGCCCGAAGCTCTGAGAGTCCACATGGAAAAGTTTTACTGAAAAATGTGAACATTTTGGTAGTTTAGTCCTGTAGACTTTATCTCCATTTAAGAATCAGTTATGTCAGTGCTGTTGTCAGTTGTTTGTGTGACTTCTGCAAATAGGCTTTTCTATTCACCCTCTGTATTGGCTGAGTTGTATCTATTTTCAGGATGATCTCTTAAGATAAATTATGTAGTTAAACTATATTTGTATTTGCACAAGTCTAGCAGACTAAGTCATGCAAATACAATTGCACTCCTACAAAGGGGTGATATGCTTCATTATTTTATTTATGCAAATCTGGTAGCCTTTACACAAAAAGTTGTTGAGAGACATCATGCCAAAATCACCACCCAGCAGAGATGAACTTGTGAGAGGAAGCTCATGTGTTAATTACCACATCTGCATACCTGAGAGTCCCATCCATGTAAATTTCTGCTGCTCAGAATATTGGTATGGATCATAGGCTACATTTGTCTTTGTAGTGCTCAGACATAAAACTTGTTTTCGTTACATATGTCATGTCCAGTCCAAAAACCATGCCAAAAGATGTAAAAAAAATCCCAAATCATCAATATGTAGCAGCAAAATTAAAGTCAGTAAGCACTTATTTTTTTTACATGAAGTTCACCTGTCTATCTCTCTCTTTAAATAGGATCTGTTCTGTATTACTGAAAAAGATACTGAGTGATCAAGTGTAAGCGTGACTTGCATTTGGAATCCCTTGTGGAAGGAAGCAGTATCAGCAGCTTGCTTTTGTTTGTTTACATCTGTGGATGCTACTCTTTATTTTTGCTGATTATATCTGCAGAATATCCTATAAAGGAGAAGCAGCTGTACTACAAGGGGCAATCTTTTAGTACTCTGTATGTGGATTTAATGTGTTAAATTCTGCATAGAGGCTGCAGATACTCATGGAGTTCATGGAGCATCACTGTACAGTGTTTCATGGTACACTGCATAATAAGTAGGCAGCAACAGTTGGGTTTGGCTTCAGGGAACTGAGGCTGAAAGCATAATTACTGTACTCACTGTGTACCTTGCTTCAGGTAAAGGGAAGGTGGTTAGATGTTGAAGCAGAACAATTACTGTCTTTTGTTGCAAATTGTGTTGGGTATTAATGCTGGTTAGGGATTAGTAAAATTATCAAGTGGCAGAACAAAATGGTGGGTTTTTAATTTTGTTTTCTGGTTTGCACAAACATTTTGCATTTGATCCTATAGTGAGAAAACTTACAATTATTTCTGTTAGTCCAAAACAGCATCTTAACCTTTTGCTCCTAGTCTAAGAAAATAATTATAGCACGTTTAAAACAGTGGAAATGGAGAACCTAATGCTTGTTCAGTGGTAGAGAGAGTAACTTGATTGTGTTTCTCAGATCTGGAAGATTTTAGGCGCTATCTTGAGAAGCGTTTTGACTTCGAACAAGTGACTGTAAAGAAATTCCGGACCTGGGCCGAGCGACGCCAATTCAACCGGGAGATGAAGCGGAAGCAGGCGGAGTCTGAGCGGCCCATCCTGCCGGCCAACCAGAAACTCATCACCCTGTCTGTGCAGGATGCACCCATAAAGAAAGGTTAGCTGATCTACCTGGAGTTCAAATAGTCTTTATTGAAGACTAATTGCAGTTCTAAGCTTGACTGAAAATAAAAAAAATCCTCTAATAAGGCCACTTTATTCCTGATCCAGTATTCTGTGTTCTTTGACCCATCATATATTACATGGTAAAGAAAAAATACTGTCAAAATATACTTCCTATTATAAAGACCAATTTCTAAACAAGAATATTTTTATTTAAGGTTACAGTCCTGGTAAGTGATGACTACCTTCAGCTCTTTTTAATGCTAAGTGTTGCCTAGTATTGATTTATTTGTAACAGAAATGATCTTTCAAAGACTGGAACTAATTAGCTTCTTCCCTTCTTTCTGTCATTTTTGCAGAGTTTGTCATTAATCCCAATGGGAAGTCTGAAGTTTGCATCTTGCATGAATATATGCAACGAGTCCTAAAGGTTCGCCCTGTTTACAATTTCTTTGAATGTGGTAAGTCTGTTTTCTTCAACAACTGTATCCTGATTTTGATGCTTAATCAAGAATCCAAAAGTATTGCATATATGGAAGATATAACTGGAATCAAGTTAATATTGGGGTTTTCTTTCCTTAAGTGGTATAATATATGTTCCATTCATTCTTGCTTTTGCTGTTTGGGGGTTTTTTTAGAGGGTATCTTATAATCATTCAGAATTACATTATTCCTGGGTATGCATTACATAATACAACTGAATTTCCAATATCAAAATGTGTAGCTCTTGTATACGCACCACGATGCAAAAACTTTGGAATTAATATTTGAGTTCTGGCAGATTACCAGTGATCTCTTAAAATCTGTAAGTTCTTTATTTGGAAGAATGATGTATATGGTGGTAAGTCTGTTAATGGAAAACTGTTAATAAAACAGTTTTTCAGTCTTTGTGAAGAATAAACCATTTTCATTCCTCTTCAAGTTGAAATTAAGAAAACAAATCTTGATAGTGGTGATATTTCATATACATTGAGAGTTCCAAAAAGCTTTCTTTTCTTTCCTCCTCCATTTCCAGAGAACCCAAGTGAACCTTTTGGAGCCTCAGTGATTATTGATGGAGTAACTTACGGGGCAGGAACTGCCAGCAGCAAAAAACTTGCCAAGAATAAAGCTGGTAATATTTTTTTCTTTCTCAGTGCCAACTGCTGAATTGTTGATCTATTTGCTTCTTGTACCATTCTGGGGTTCTGAGGGCCATGGTGATACAGTACAAGGGTTTTGCTGTAAGAACTAGGGGATGATAACTCTTTATTTTTAGGTCTTAAAGGCTCTATATCACTTCTAAAATGAGACTGGAATATTTTTCCTTTTGTAGGCACTTATAAAAAGTAGTTTCTTCTTATTTTAATTAATTACGAGACTTCAATTATCAGGTTGAACAAGTAGAACTTTTTTTCCCTTGGAAAGTGTAAGTGAATACATTTCTTACCAGAAAAAAATACCTGTCAATTTCTAGAGGAGATATTTTTGTTCAAAATAAACCTAATCAAGATGTTTAATCACTCTCTGCAGCTCGAGCTACACTGGAAATCCTTATTCCTGACTTTGTTAAACAGACCTCTGAGGAGAAGCCCAAAGACAGTCAAGAACTTGAGGTACTGAGCTCATGCTTCCTGGCTGGTGTCATTTGAGTTTGGTTTTTAAAACACTGCACATTTAATATCAGAAAGTTAAAATTAATAAGACTGTTTTCTCAGTCAAATGGAAATATAAAATCCTTCATTTAGAGCAAGACTTATGGCTAAGAAAATACTTTTTTTTTTCTATCGGAATAGATCAGTAAATTTGCTCTGATTCAGAGAACTGGTGTCTTCATTGACACATCAGGTCACTTACTGAAGACCTGAGATGTTGCAAGGTACCAGACTGCCTGTACTGCCCTACCTTCCAGAGTCCTCTGGCTGATACCAGTAAAGGTTCAGAGCTAGATGCTGTTTGGTTTTGTGTATCAATCTTAGGACACCAAGTAAGAAGTAAAAGTGCTCAGGCTTCTGAGATGTTTTTATTACCACATAGTGAAATCTCATAGTTTAGGCAGTGACATTTAAGTAAATCAAAGGAAAAATTTCTTTAAGAGGAGAGTTGTGCTATATGCTCAGGTACTGGGAGAATTAAATGGCTCATTGATCAGTGATACCATCAGTAAGGAGTAAAGGAAAAATCAGTGATCAGCCTGAAAGGAATGTTTTCTAAAATGAAGTTATATACAGAATGAGTTGTTTGTACCCTTGCTTTAACATAGAACTGTATTGTATGCCATGCACTACTGAAATGGTCATTAAGGAAATGCAGACAATTTTTTCCATTCTTTTAAAATAAAATACCAAATGCGCCAATAGCTGTTCGGTTTTCTTTTATTAAACCACAGCATTTTGATAAAGTTTCATATTTAGTTAAATAAAATAACCTTGTCCTGAAGGGAGAAATTATGATAAAGAATTTATAAGATTGTAGTTTTTATGTACATATTGAATAATGTAAGATTGGAGTTAAAATTTGTCTGCAAATGTTATGATTAGGTGTGACAGTTTTAATAATGTTGCTTTTCATCCATTATGGATTTTAAAACACTTTTTAAAGTATTAAGCACAGAGCAACAGAATTTTTTGAGTATAGCAAAAGAGAAGTTAGGGTTAAGGACATCATTAGGGTTTTCTTTGCACAAAGCACAATAACCCTTTTCAATTCCTTTGCAGTATTTTAACCATATCAGTATTGAGGACTCACGGGTATATGAACTCACCAGTAAAGCTGGACTCTTGTCTCCATATCAGATTCTCCATGAGTGCCTTAAAAGGTAAGGCTGCAGCATGAGGACCCCTGTGTGGTGTGAGGTGTTGCTGTTTGCTTGTTGCTGGTGTTTGTCAGTGACCCTGCCTGAGCTTCTGTGCTCCCTGAGCCTGGGAGAGACGTGGTGGGGACTGACCTGGTTAATGCCGAGTCCTCTCTAATTCATATTTGCTGTTCATGCCTCTTTGGAGATCAGGATGTAGTTACTGGACAAATGTATTTTGTTTTCTTTCGTACAGGGTTGCTTTTTTGTTTGACTCAAGTTACTGATCAAAAAAGATCTCTTTGTTAATTAATGTATTGACATTTGTTATTAATATATCTAGTGTCATTGCAATGACTATCCAAGATGATAAACTGCAACCGCTTCACTTGTTTGTCATTTTGCTTAATATGTGATCTTGATTGTGTTTGTGCTTAAGAAACCATGGAATGGGTGATACATCCATAAAGTTTGAAGTGATTCCTGGGAAAAATCAGAAGAGTGAATATGTCATGACTTGTGGCAAGCACACAGTGCGAGGCTGGTGTAAGTACAATAATTGGTGTGACCTCTGAATCTCTCTTTCTCTCTTCCTGTTCTCCTTTGCTGTCCGTTCTGAGGGTGCTCGTTCAGCCACCAAGTTTGTTACGTGCTTATCCTGCTCTGCTCTGGTATCTCAGTTACGACTAACAAGTGAATATTTGCGGCTGTCTCATTAGACAGTGTGCTGGTATTGACACACTTCCATGGTTATTCTTACAGGCAAAAATAAAAGAGTGGGGAAGCAATTGGCTTCTCAGAAAATCCTTCAGCTACTGCATCCACATGTGAAAAATTGGGGCTCTCTCTTGCGAATGTATGGCAGAGAGAATAGCAAGCTGGTTAAACAGGTGAGCATGCTTTTGTTTGAGTATAACCTTCCCTGTGACTGGAGTTTTGCTTTTGGATTTTTCTGGATTTGTAAATTTAGTTACAACAGAACTTTAAGGTGCCTGGATTTCATTGACAGTAATAATTGTGTTAATCTTGCATCTTCCAGGTCAAAATTAAAGAACCTATTTAACTAACTTGTGGAAGTAGATGTTCCTACTTAAGGAAGTACAACTAACTACGGAAGTACTACAGAATAAACTTTGCTCCATGTACATTAATTTTTTTTTTCATCAAGTTGATCAGTTGTTGCTTATGATTCTATTGAATAGGAAACCTCTGATAGAAGTGTGATAGAACTTCAGCAGTATGCCAAAAAGAACAAGCCAAATCTGCACATCCTGAATAAGTTACAGGAAGAAATGAAAAAACTGGCACAGGAAAGAGTGAGTATACATTCTTACATATTTACAAACAGCATGAATGTCATGGGTCACTTGTACCAATGATCAGATTTTTTTTTTTTTTTTTGCTTATTTTACACAGTATTTAAAGTAGAGAGAGCTCTTCAGAATTTGATTAGGGTCTACTTCTGGGGAGACTTTCATCCTCTCTTCTAAACTGGCTTATAACTTGATTGTACCTACATCAGTACATTTATTTTTAACATTAGCCCTAGATAGCCTCTTGCAACAATTCACACAAGTTTGGCTAAAATTGTTCAGAATTTTAACTGTTTTAGGATTCTCTTCTCTTTGTGACTGTGGTGGGGGTCGTTTTGTATTTTTTAGGAGGAAACCCGAAAGAAACCCAAGATGACAATAGTGGAATCGGCTCAACCTGGTAGTGAACCTCTCTGTACTGTTGATGTGTAATGAGAAAATGTACAAGTGGGGAGCAATAACACAAATGGAGGAACTAGATTTTCAACAATTATTTAAAAATTGTTTGCTGCAGAATGCAAGATAACTTTTAAAATCCAAGCTGCTTCAGTTATGCATTGTTCTTTTTGCATCATCAGGGCAATATTACTTTTTCCTAGTTTCTTTTTCTTTGGTTTTTTTTTTTTCTTGTTTAATACCTCTGAGATATGTATGTTTAAAGAATTGATCATAAAGATCTCTACTGGGGCAAATGCACAGAGGACAGGCATGTTCACACAGGATAAAACCAATCAAGCACTTTCTCCTGGAAAGCCATCCATGTTGTTTGAAATGGATGTATTTTACGTATGAAATTCAGAATATCTATGTACAGGTTGAAGCTGATATTATATATATACACATTCATATATATGTATATATAAAAGAAATATATGTACATCTTCTTGTATGAACATGCCTAAAACTATTTTTGTGAAAAGTTTTGTTGCATTTCAGCACATAATAATATGCACTGATAAGACACTTTGGTGACAAATACAGGAAAGTGATGAGCAATGTTTCTAATGCCATAGAATTAGGCCAGTAATGCTGTTTCTTTTTGTTTTGTTTCTTGTCTTCTGCCAGGCTTAGTTATTTGAGATTACAAGATGCAGATTTTGTTATTACTTGAAAAGAACAAGAATACCTGGTAGTGTTAAGAGTAACAGGTTGGAGATTCAAAATTACCGGGGTTTATTTTAAATGAAAAGAGCCTGTGTTAGTTTATGGATCAGTTGAACAGGGAAAATATGGCCCCACATATATGATTAAAATAAAAACTGTAATTTGAAAGGCTGTTTTCAAAGCTTGGAGCCAAAATGCAGCTGATGATGGTTGATAGCCTGAAAATATTTTGCCAATGACTTTCCACTCCCTTTTCCCAGCAATAAAACAACTTCTCATTTGTTTGGTGTCAGATTGCATCTGACTTGTTAAGTCTTAATTAATTTGCACCATAAAAGCAAAGAATTTAGAAAAAAAATCAACACAACCCTTAAGTCTGACTGCAGCAATTTAGGGTTTTTTAAGAAGTTTTTGGTTTTACTTTTTTTAATTACATTTGTAGTTTTTAAAGAAAGTGTGTAACTTCTGCAAGGAAAATTAGAATGTAGATTTGGAATATGACATAGAACAATAAGTAGAATGAGACCATAACCTGTTATAAATAAGAAAATCACAAATATGCAACTAGTCTAAAATACAATCCTGGCTAACAGGCAGTACTCACTGTGTCATCTGAGGCTTTATTAAGCCAAGCACAGAAGAAATAGTGTGGCAGTCTGCTCTGTGGGTTTCATCCTTCATACAGGATTCACTGGGTGACTGCAGTTAAGTCTTCTCTTGGAACCATTTTTTGGTTTGGTCTTTAAGAAGAGTGTGAAAACCAAGCTAGTGGCAGGGCTGCAGTGATTTATCCAGGAGCTGCACTGCTCCGTTTTTACACTCCTGCTCCTGTTGGGAATAAAAGGTCAGTTCTCTGTACCTGCTGCAGCTCCTGGTACTTATGTTGACAGGAATCTGGGGCTTGAGGGTTTTTTTTGGTTTTGTTTTGGTTTTATTCTGATTTTGATGTGGTTTTGTTTTTTAATTTACCATGTTACATAGAGTGCTGCAGTATATTGAATTTAGTGCCTACTGGATTTAAAATGTTGGCATCAGTATTGTAAGACCTTCTTTTAACATTACATGTTACTTTGGAAATACGTGGATTTTAATTTGTATTTCAAACTAACATTCTCTAATGTGTTGCATATAATGTATGAGGTTAAACAGGAGGAGTCATGGAGTCTTACCTGTTTGTGTTTAAATGATACGCTTGGAGGTCTCTGCAAATATGAATCCACCCAGTTTTTATTATTATATTTAGCTTTTTAGTTCCATGAGTTGTAATCCTGTTACAACAGGATACGGGTAGTTGGAAGACAGTATATAAACTATTATTTAAAGAAGTGGCCTGTCTTAAAAAAAAAAAAAGAAAAAAAGAAAAAAAAAAAAAAACACTGCCTCTGCTTTTTTTTGTATAGCTTTAATAAATCTCCATCTTTTGAAGGGTATATATAATATTGGTGCAGTAGTGACAAACAGTGATTGCTGTTTGTCTCTTTTTGTTGTTTTTTTATTGGGACTTTTTTGTTTGTTTTCATAAAGACAGGGCTTTTATCTATGCCTAAATGTATTACTCTTAGATAGGTTTTATTTCAGCTTGTGTTTTCAGCAGAAAAATCTGTACTTGGATGGCACTGTAAAAGACAAATCACCCTTGTAGATCTTTTTTATTTTTCTGAAATCAGAATGTCAATGCATTTGCAGGTCACCTGCAGAATATCCATAGATGCCTCACTTACCAATTTGTTTTCATTAATTTTAAGAGGATTGCTGTATTACCTCAGTCTGCCACTATCAGAATCACAAGGTGACCATTGCCCTTAATTAAAACATCCAGAGATTTCATTGTGAACCAAAGCCTAGAACGTATATTATGCATTCTAAACAAAAACAAACAAAAAAAGATGGTATTAGACCTTGCTGCAGCCTTTAACTGGAGAGATGTCCAGAAAATAGCGCAATAACTGCTGGAACAAACAACGTAACTGCTGTTTATGTCATTGTGAAGTATTCTTGTGTTTTAATGTTTACTATTGTTTGGAGTGTAACAGTCTTGCATTTGCACATAAGCACGAGCTGCTGTGATAGAGGATAGATCATTGCATTAACTTCAGCTTCTGCATGAACACTTACAGTGTGATTCAAGATGTATCCTAAACTTGTCTTGTAACTCTTGTGTGTTTTCTAGGTAATCGGCTGTAAAGGTTTAGATCTGATTGTATGAATGCATAAAACTGCTGCTTTTGTCACTGATACTTGTTATTTATCCCTTCTATATCCAGAGGAAGATGGGTATTTTTATAGGGATGGAGTGTATTTTTAAGAACTGTTCCATCCTTTGGGGATTAGACAGTTTTTGCTTTGCATATGATGTGCTTCTTGACAAAAGTGTGGTATATTGACTTTAAGGATTAAATTCGTGTGCATTCAAATCTTCATGGTACTGACGGAAAACTTACTGTGACTTCCGGTGACTAGTCAGATGCTACCTACTGAAACACCAGTCATCAGCTTTTTTTACCATATTTATTAGACAAAACTGATGAATTAGTTGGGTACTCAGAAGTTTGGAAAGACTATTATGCATAACCTTAACTGTTGTATGTAAACTTCCATTCTCCTGTGATGCTGTTAGGCTTTATACAAATATATTTGTAATGTCCAAGTATTTAAAAGCATCATGATTATCTTACTAATTCCCTAAACTGTACTTTGGTTCTGGAATGAAATTCAGGAAGTGATAGCCTCCTAACTTTCTGTGGGAAGAAACGTGAAGTGCAAGAAGCCATGCTGTTATTAACCAAATAAAATTATCAATGACAGTATTTCAAAGTGTATCTGCGAAAGTGGGAAAACAAAACAAAGTTCATCCTTATTGTCCCAGCAGGTAACAATGGTTGCTGTTTGAGTTGTGTTGGGTGCAGTTGCTTAGTGCCAGTGCTAAATTGGTACAACTATAAAGCCTCATTTTCACTGAGCCTCTGCTTGCTTTTTTTCTGCACAATCATGTAATCCTCTGTGTTCGGTCTTTGAGTACTACATGTGTATTTTTCAGACAATTAGTTTCGAGCAATAAAGTTTGATATTATAAAATGTGCCAGTGTGATCAGTATTATGATAGTTTAAGCATATCGAGAGAAAGGACCTCTTATTCCTCAAGTCCTGTAGGTATCTTTAAAGAGAAATTAGATCAGTGCAGGCTCATTGGTTATGAAAATACTGAATCACTTTTTCTGTGAGGAATTGAATGTTTACATGGTTAAACACTTGGAATGAAATTAAGTTCCTTTTTAAAAATTGGGATTTGTATTTTTACTTAAACGGTGTCAAGGTTGGAAATGTTACACCTGAAGTGCTGGTTTTGGTACCTGCTGTCACTGGAAAGGTGGGGTATCAGCACAACTGTGGGCTGTAGTAGAATTTTGTTGTTGTTGTTGGACCATATTAAATGTATATTGGAAGTATGTTCAGTAAGTTGAGATTTAAGATGGTCATTCCTTCTAACAGTCTTGCGTGTCTGTTCTGTAGCATGGATCACAGTCTGTTAAATAGTAGCTCCTGAGTGTCTGGCTGCAGTGTGAATCCTGACAAGAGAGCACCTTGTGCAAGCATGGGAGTCTCAGCCAGGTTTGATTTCACCCCCAGCAGATGCACTGGCAGTGCAGCGTAAGGTGCTGGTGTCTGTACACTTCATTTCTGGCTGTCAGGTTTCAGTGGTGAGGGCCTGGCTCAAGCAAAGTCACCTCAGCTTTAGCAGTGTGGTGTAGGAAACTTAAAGCCTTTATTGTCTTATCAGTGATACTACAGTCTGAGAATAAGAGTGACTTCAACTGTGGAAAGTGTAGCATTTTTATCAGATTGCATGTGTTACTTCTTAGTGAAGATTTATGGAAGGGTTAAGGTTGCTGCTTACTGAAAAATGCAGCACAGTTTTGACAGGGTAGCAGAGCTGGATGAAATACTGACAAGTCCAGGTCCCTGTAACAGGATGACCTGCTGTGGGAATTGGGTGTGTCTCTTTCTCTATTCATCTAAAAAAGCAGGATTTGGCCTAATTGTATGTAATATCCTGTCCCTGGAAGTGGTCAAGATCAGGTTCGATGGGGCTCTGAGCAACCTGGTCAAGTGGAAGGTGTCCCTGCCCCTGGCAGAGGAGTGGTTATGAGATGATCCTTAAGGTCCTTTCTGGGCTTCTGTGATGAATGAAATTCATTCAAATTAGCATGATGAAATAATCTGGAAACCTTGCAACGACTCTGTTGTACAGAGATTTATTACCTGGATGTTACAGAAGTGATGTTACTGACACAGTTAATAAGCAAAAGTAGTTTCTGCAAAGTCTCTCAGGAGTTAAGTGACCCCCTCTCTTGGACTGCAGTGTCCTCATGGCCAGCAGTTGCCTGGCTCCCCCCCTCCCTGGCTGCTGGGCTGATGCCATCCATGCCCTCAGAGCCACATGCTGCTGCTGTGATCTCACTGGCAGCGGGTGCTGCTGCTGCTGCAGAGCTGCCGTTGGCATATTCCACCCTCTCAAAGAAGATCAGTAACTCACAGTGCCTGGTCTGAGGGAACAGATCCACAGCCATGGCTCGCACGGGGCGGAAAGAGGCTCCTTTCACCCTGTTGGAAGGGGCCCGGCACAGGCTTGATGGGAAAGGGAAGGAAATGCAGAAAGAACTGTTAATATTTTAGTACACTGCTCATCACTGCTATTCTCAGAGAGGTTTTTCTTCCTCAAGCCTCAATTCCATGATCAGGTTATTCACTACCCCTGATATTTCTGTTATAACTTGTGTATTGGGCAATACCATTCCAAGCCAGCTACTTCTGGTGCAAGGTAAGCCTCAAGGACCATGGCTTACAAAAAAAAAAATCCAGCAGTGCTCCCCCTCCTCAAAAAACACATCTTTTTCTTTTTCTACATTTAGTAAATAAACTTAATGCAAGAAACACTCACTCCACAAAGTTATTCATTGCAGCTCTGGGATTGCAGGAGACATAGATGAGCTTCTTCAGCTGTTCAGCTCTTCTAAGGGCAAGAATTACCTTGGAATCTAGATGATCAAAACCACAACAGCTGGGTACTGGTTCTGTGTGCAGCACGAGCCTCACAGAAAAATGCCATGTTATACTCCAGCATGAACAAAACTGCTGCCATTTTGCTTCAAGCTATAGCAGAAGCTTCCACTTAATTTATCCCAGTGGTGTTTTCTTCAGTTTCCCACCCAACACCCATCAAGACAGTAGTTAAACCCTAACTGGTGAACTTACGCAGCCCTGCTCGCGGCGGATCTACAATCGTGATCAGGTTTTGCGGAGCTAAAACGTTCATCAGGGAAGGAACAATATCTTCTGCCTTCCCACAATAGAATTCAATATTACTCAGTTCTGTAAAAAAAAGAGAAGATGTGATCAGAGTACTTGTCTAGGCACAGCAGCTTTCTGTTCTTTGCCTTGGATATTAAGTTCTGATGCCTCAGAAACTACAAATTGTTTAGTCTACCCTGAAATCAGTGTAATTTAAACAGTCACAGTTAACTTCAGATAATTTAAACAACAGTAATTTGAGCATCTTCCATTATCTGGACTAAAGCAAGAGCCCACAAACACCAGCTATGTTCATGTTTTCTTTAGGAAGGTAGCTGTGGTTTCATTTCATTTTTACCCTGAAATAAATATTTTACTTTTAAGTTTTAAAAAAAGCTGTTCAACTGGAAAATTGATCTCACAGGCTACCACGGTATTTGTTTTCAAGTGATTAAGTGTTTAAACTGGACAAGATCACTATCAACAACATGTAATTCCAGGCTGCTTAGATAAGGTGAAGAGCAACTGGCTGTACAACTATTCCTTAACACACAAAGGCCTTAGCATTTCAGCTTAACTCACCATTAATCTGGGCATTTGCTTTGGCATCCTGCACAGCTTCTTGGCAGAGCTCAATTCCAATTACCTTCTTCACTCTCTGTAGAATCAAAGGAAAAAGATCCCTCTGTGATATGTATATGTAAATTTAACCATTTTTCATAGCCTCAGCAATTAACAGGGACTTTGACTCCTACCTAGGCTGCTCAACACAAGGGTGAGCTTTCACAAGGATATGGTAAAGCAGCTGCAGGCAGTTCAATTACAAATTAATTTTAAAAATTAAGATACAATCTTTTGCATTTCACGTTCATTAGGTATTTTCTTTCCTTGCAGCCACAGTTAAAAATAGGTAAAAAGTAGCTTCTATCCAGGAAGGGAAATTGCCAACCTTTGCTAAAGAAATCCCAATGGTTCCTGTCCCACAACAGACGTCCAGCACAGTGCTCTCTTGGCTCAGTTGTACCCACTCCCCAATGGCAGTGTACAAAACTTCTGCAGCTTGTGTGTTCACCTGGGAAATTAAGTTTCCAATAGATCTACTTCTTCATAAATAGTAAATATGTTTTAATGAGTCTTAGTAAAGCATGTTTTCTTGTTTCAACAAAACAAATCATTATAAGTTAAAAATACATTTTAAAGTGTTGGAAGGGCAGAAATAAGTTTTGGGAAAGAAAACAAAAATTAGTAATACAAGACTCCTGAACTGTATTATTGCATGTTCAGTGTTACAAAACGCTGCCAAGAAACAGGAGGAAAATGGTAATGAACTAGTAAATAGAAAAAGTTGTCTTCAATGTGCTCCCATCAAGCTTACAGTCATTCACTGCTTTTACAGCCAAACATAATACTTACTGGTATTTAATCACATCAAATATATAAAAGGTTAAATCTCTAAGTGAGTAACATCTTGTCCACAGCATTAGTCAAGCTCAAGAGCATTCATGCAAATCCAGTTAAATGAGCAGCTTCACATCATCCTTACTTGAAAAAATGCATGAGGAGAAATTCTAAATTTTAGGCCAAGGAGTTCTTCATATATGTACTTATCACCAGCCACATGCTCCAAAGGCAAGTCTTCTAGATTGGGAGATTTCCTGGGAGTAAAGGAGGAACGGGAAGACAAAATAGAGAGGGGGAAACAAAACCAAAAAAAGACAATTGTGTCACAATCTTTACCAAAGCTGTAGTCATCATAAAATTGTAGTACTACATCCTCATCAGTAACATTTATCAGCTGCTCTTAGAGACTCTCCTTGGCCATTGCTGTCTCAGAGTGCAAGGACCTTCACCATCTTGAGATGAAGATGGTGTGAGCCTTGTGCTCTAAGGAGGATGGGGAGATTGAAAAATTCACATAAATAGGGAAGAAAGGCAGAAGTTACTTGATAGTAATAAGCATTCATCTACTGCAGTAAACACTTTTACAGCTTGACAGCCAGCAATGGCCAGTGGGTTCACCCACTGAAACTCTAGCTGCCTTTGTCCAGAGAATGGGAAATTTCAGGAGTCTCTTGTGGAAAAGGTGAGTAACTTCAACAATTAGTAATAGTGCTGCTACTTCTATGAAGCAGACAAAACAAGGCTATGAAAGTGCTAACTGCTATTTTACAAACACCAAAAACCCAGCCACCACCAAAATCCGTCAAAGCAAAGTCAGTGCCCTCACCTCTGTCCTTCCTCCACAAAGTACAGAGAAGTAACACCACTGCTCTTTCCCATCCCTTCTGTGAAGTATTTTGCCAGAGAGATTTTCAGGTCAGCTAGCTCTTCTTTACCCAATTTCTAAAGGTTTCATTTGAAAAAAGGAAAAATAATCATTTTAGTGATTTCAAGATAGGATTTAGTGTATGCCTTGTTCATTTCCATGTATTGGATTAGTCAGAATAGAATCAGACTGGTGATGCAAGGCAGACTACCCCAAGTAATTCTTCTATTTCTCTTGCATGCACAATTCACAAAATCAAATTGAAGTAGTTCTAAAGCTGTGAGTCTGGGCTGCACATTACATATCAAGTGAAATACCTGAGGATTGAAATAAGCAATTGCCATGATATGGCCATTCCGGCTGGTCCGGACCGTGAGCTGCTTCCAGTGACCTTCGTAGGTTTCGGGACTGTACACTGAGTAAGGAGTTGACCTGTAATTTGCAGAAGCTCAGTTACTTATACAGAGAATTATTTTTTTGTGTAACATTAAACAGTTCATTGAATCAAAAGAAGGTCACTGCAAAGTGATGGAAAAAATGCTAAGTACAAACAGAGGGTACATTGATTTGTCAGGGAAAGAATGACTTCCAACTTCTCAACTAAGAAAGACTGATGGATAGGATCTCCTAAAGCAAAATAATCTGTCCCTCCTTCCCACAGTCCTCTTACCCGTTTTAACCCATGCAAAATTACAGAGAGGCAAGAGGCAGCTTCTCACTGCATTCAGAGGGTGACATAACTTTTCATAACGCTTTCATTAGCTTCTCTGCTTCATACCAAGTTCAAGTCTTCCATCTTCATGATTCTTCTGAGGTTTCCATTTCTGAGGATTTAACTGCTCTTTAATGAAAGTGTCCCTTTTTCTAAAAAAGTACTCTTGCTTAATATACAACTTTTGGTTTATTCCTTGCTGTAGGATGATTCTTCTCCTCATCCAAGGAAGCAATGGACCTTGGTTATTTAATTCCTCCTTTCAGAAGTGTTTTCCTGAGTACTTCTTTACAGTTAGTGGAAGAAACTCCTGAGTAACACAGACTTTTCCTGTAGACTTACATATCCCATTGCTTGCAATAAAGCTGTGTTCAGCTGGTACCTGTTCCCCCATCTCTGAGCAGCTGAGCAGGACCAAGGGAAAAACACCCCATGATCCAGGCACGAGGTGGAAACAAAGAATCGCTAGAATTTGAGACTGGTATATCTTAGATCTTAAAGCTCAGAACAAACACTAATTAAATTTATAAATATTTTTTATTAAGATATCAAAACCTTTATGGATAACTCATTTTACTTATGCTCACCTTATGTAGTCTTGGAAAGCTTTTACTACTTTTTTGGCAATAGCAGGAATGTGAATAGTATCAAATGGCTCCACTACAGCACATGTACCACCCTTATATTTGCCAAGACGACAACCCACAGTTTTGTCTTCTTGATTTACACCAATCCCAATCAAGAACTCACATTTGTTGCGATATTCAGTCTAGATTAAAATAAAGTTATGTAAGATATTTATACAGTATTTATTTGTACATGCCAAGTTTTTCCTGAAACAAATCTCATGTGGTTAAATGCATTTGAAAACAGACACAGGACATTTAGCTCATATAGAAGATACTCATGGATTTTGATGTGTGAACGAACAGTAGTAATAAAAAAGTATTAGTAAATCTTGTTATTTAAAAAGCAAAATATTGCCTCTGTTGAGGAACATATTAGCTTACAACACAGGCTTGCAAGGACAGTATATTTCTTTTAAAGTTAGAATATCCAGTTATCAATTTTTCTGCTTCCTGTAAATATTTCCACACAGTATTTACATGAAAGGCAACAACATCTAAAATTCATCATTTATTACAAGATGAAGCTGAATACTCAGTTTGTCAACTGTCTCTCAAGACCAAATAATCAACATAACCCTCAGCTCATTAAGCCTGTTCCACACTTTACCTGAGATTACATTACCTGTAAGGGTGATGCTTTCACTCCCTCCACTGGGCAACATAATTTATTAAACTTCTGCTTCTGCAGGAACAACCAGGGTAATAAAGCTCTGTTGTTATTTCCTATTTCCCTGCCCAAACCAGAAACAAAAAGTGTAAAGCACACATTTAGAAAAATTGAGGTCAAGAGTTGCACAAGACTTTTTTTTCTATAGGGCACAAAAAAGAATCAGTTTATCACATGGAAGTGTTTCTTCCAAAATTTTTTAACGGGCAAACCCTCTCCAACTTTGTAAGAGCTGTAACCTGAAAAAATAAGGGTTAAATATAGTTATAATGGTTATGTACTGGATTTATCAATGTATCCATGCATGATAAAGAATGGCAGTTTTATCCAAGGCAAGAAACAGAAGTGATACTTTGATCTCCAAAGACCAGGCATAAAATTTTAAGGGGATTTAAAAAGAGAAAATCCTAGTAGTAATTTGCCACCTCTACAGATTGATTCTCTCTTACACCATGTGACAATGCCATTTTTTTAAGGGCACAAA
This sequence comes from Coloeus monedula, assembly GCF_965178545.1. Lineage (NCBI taxonomy): Eukaryota > Metazoa > Chordata > Aves > Passeriformes > Corvidae > Coloeus > Coloeus monedula. Next base: position 7,640,950 of record NC_138798.1, on the reverse strand, counting down.
CATCCTTCTGCTTATGGAACAACAGACTTTAAAACCAATCCCCCTTCATTAAGCAATCTTTTGAAGGTGACCAAGAACATCAATAGCAAGTTTTGTTAGATGGAACAGCTTTTAGGCTGCAGCATCGCAGATTATCTTGTAATTAGTTTGACTGGGGATCCGAGTTTTGACCTACCTCTAACTCACTTCAGTTTAGAGGTTTGCTTTGTCAATTGGTGTGAATTTAGCTATATCCCATCATTAGGCCAAGTCTTGTACACATTACGTTACAAACAGGAATTACTTTGTCAGCTTCTGCAGCACTTGCTCGCACTCCTGCTTCTTCTGGGCCAGCTGCTCCTCGTAGGGCACGTTCCACAACGGGGTCACCACATCCGCGATCCGCTTGCTCAGAGGCTCCTCTCCGGAGGGAGCCGGACGCTTCGCCTCTCCCTGCTCCGAATCCTCTTCTTGCTTCCTTTTCTTGGCGATGGGGTCGGCTTTGGGCTTGGCCAGGCGCACGCTGAGGTGGCGGCTCTTCCAGAGCGCGCCGTGCAGCACCTGCATGGCCTTGTCCCGCTCCTCCTCGCTCTTGAACGTCACGAAGGCGAACGTCTGCTTCCCAAAGAGTTTTATCTTGTGAGGATTGAGCCCGTACTTGGCAAGGAACTTTTTCACGTCATTAAACCCAATGTATTTGGGCAGGTTCTGTATCTCTACTTTATAGATCTCGGAGGTGAACAAGTCTCCCTTAATGTATCTATATACGTCGGGGCTCTCCGCGGGGTCTCCCCCGGCCTGGCTGTCCCGCTGAGCCCCATCTCCAGCCTCCGCCACAGGCGCCGTTTCGCGGTCGGGCTCGCAGCGCTCGCATTCCTCCGCCATAGTCCCGCCAGCCCTCAGCCACCCCGCGCACCTCCTGGGGCGGGGCCGTAGCCTCCCGGACGGGCCGCTGCGAGGAGAGTGACGGCAGAGAAAGTATCTGGTTGTTTTTTAAGCGCTGCCCCTCAGCGCTGCGGCTCCCCGCGCCCGGGAGCACCTGCGGCTCTTAAACATATTAAAAACAGCAGCTTACACATCACCCCTTCCCTCAGGCGGGCGCCATCTTGAGCCGGGACGCGGGCGGTCGCCGCCATGGCGCGGGGGGTGATGGGAAAAGCGCCTGGGAAACGAGACAACAAAAACGCTTCTCGGGGGGCGGGCGGGGCCGCGCCGCTGGTCGGTACCGGGGGTCGGTGGCAGGGCCGGTACCGGGGCCGGTTCCGGGGGCCCGTGGGGGGATCGGTGTGATGGGGCCGGGGCGGGCGGTGCTCTGCCCGCGCCGGGGGCGGGGCACGAGCGCGGGGCTGAGAGGGAGCGGGCGTTTCCCATCGTGCCTTGCGGCGGCGCGGCGCGGGCTGCGGGAATGAGGTAAAGGCGGGCGGGGCGCGCGGCAGGAAGCGGCGAGCGGAGCGCGGCGAGCGGGCCCATGGCGGACACGGCGGTGAGGGGCGGCCGCAGGCCGGCGGCCGGGCCGGGAACGGCGGGGGGGAAGGGGCGGCACCGAGGGCCGGGGCGGGAGAGTAACGGAAACAGGTGGGGCCCGGGCGGGGGGGGGCTGAGGCGGGCGGGGGGAGCCGAGGTCGGGCAGGGCCCGGGGGGACGGACGCTGGGCCTTGCTGGAGGCTGGAGCGGCCGCGCCCGCGGGGCCGGCGGTTTGCGGCCCTTCCGGGCACGTGTGGCTCCTCGGGCTGGCCCCTCCACCCGCCTCTGCCGTTCCCCGGCATGAGGGAGCCCGAGCGACCCGGGATCTTTCGGGTGCTCCTTCTCCCCGTTTCCCTTCTTTCTTTTTCTCCTCCCTCTTTCCGCCCCTCCCCCGGCCCGCTGGCCGGACCCCTCGTGCTACAGCAGTTCCCCACGTGCTTTATATCGCGGCAGGGCGGGATCGTATCGTGATAACGGGATCCACGTTCTCGCATGTGGCTGCTGTGAATCGTGCATTTCTCATGGTCTGTGTAATTAATTGCTCCGGCGCAGAACGCACGATGAGTTACCAGGCGGGATGTGCTACCTACCCAGGAAGATACAATGTATAAAAGTTTAGCTAACGTTTCTTGTCCTGTTTTTCGGAAACAGATGTGACGTAACGCCTTTCTCGCTTTTTTTTTTACATGTTGGAACACCGGGCATATAAAACTGGCAATAGCTTGTGTGATGTTGTTGATACAACTAGATTTTATTTTGCAACATTTTTTACCTAATTTTCCCCTGTCCCCTCTTTTTTCTTTTGTTTACTATGTAGTAAAAATAGACTGCTTTCTTTCAGTGGCTTTATGCACAAGTGGTGTGTACCTGCTCTATAAAGGACATTGTGAATAGAGCCTGTAAGAGCGGACTTTTCCATTTGTAAAGTGAAAATATTATTTAAATATCTTCGATGTATAGACTGTTTTTCCTTTCTGGTACTCAAGCAGCAACAAAAAAACCCAAACCCAAATCAGTTCCCTTGACCTGAGATAGCTGCTTTGTGGCTTTGTTAAACTTGCATATGAATCTCCCTCCTAGGCTTGTGTGCTGAGTGCTTTTTAGCAGTCCATATGTATGAAGTACTAGAGATGTTTATCATTTACCTACTAGTCACTTAGTAAAAACCATTCTTAAGCTTAATGAATGCTCTGACAGATTCCTAAAGAACTTAAATAGGAAATATTATTTTGGCCATGTACCTGTAACCTAAAGTTCCTTGAGGAGTCTTAAAACAAGAAACCTAAATTATTTCATGAGTGTTACAGCTCTGTCTCATAATATCTTTGACTGTGGGTGATTCTAATACATAAGACCGAATTATGAACTTGAGATGATGCAATGTGTCCCTTAAGCTGGGTTAGGTGGTTGCTTTGATGTTGTGTGGGGTTTTTTTACTAATTTTCCCATTAACAATGGGTCATTAGGCACTAAAGAAATAGTAGGGCTTTAGTAGCATAAAACACATTGCATAGGAAAAATTGTTGAAGAAATTATTTTTCCATAACCAAGAGCTATTGCTCCAAGGCCAAGCCTCCGCACAATTCATGAGTTGTAGGATTAAAACACCTAGCACTGGATGAGCACCTTTTTGTTTCTTAGTGTAACTGTATGTTGACTTGGAAGTCCTTTGTTTTCAGGTATAATGGTATTTCAGTTACTAAGATCTAGTTGCTGAAAAGTGATACATGTTTTAAACACAGATATGAGTACTTCAGGGTTTGGGTACATAGCAAGTTTGTGTTTTGTTTTTTTACTCCTCAGGAAGCACATGAGGAGCATGATACTTCTACTGAAAATGCAGATGATTCTAACCACGATCCTCAGTTTGAGCCCATAGTTTCCCTTCCAGAGCAAGAAATAAAAACTCTGGAAGAGGATGAGGAAGAACTCTTTAAGATGTAAGTAGAATATTTCTCTCTATTATGTGCGTGTTCATTAGGCTTAAACTTGACAGTGTTTATAAGAAGCTGCATAACTTGTAGCAATCTCTGTATGAAGGGGTAATCTAACTTGCTTGGCCTGCACTGTGATGGCAGAGATTGAGTGGGGGGCAGTTGATATTGCCCCAAGGAAATGAAGTCTGGAACCATAGAAGGGAGCTGATAGTACAAATCTGGCTTTAGCATTGTTTAGCATAAAAGAAAACAACAACTTAGGTAACAATTATTGAAATTGTGATCACAGAGTATGAAACAAGTGTCTTGGGAGGAAAGAAATGAGATGTATATGATGTTGCTGCCATGCATCCCTAGGTAAAGGGTGATGTACAAGGTGCTGAAATAATAAAAGCAACAGCTGCAGTACAGTATTGGAGCATCTGTGGCATTTCCTGTCTGTTGTCCTCAACATAGTTTATCCTTAGATTATGCTTATTGTCAGATCAGGAGAGCTGGATCTTTCTGAAGAAAAATGTAGCCTAAAGGCTTAAGAAGTGTTTTGAATTTGATCCCTGATGTGCTTGCTTTAAATAGGTTTAAAAAATTCTGCTTTTACTTAATCAACAAATGGTATTGCTCATCTGGAAGAGAGATTTGAGTTCTCCATATACAGATTCTGGTAATACCTAAAGTGATGGTCAGTTTCTAACAGGTAGTATGGTGAACTCTGGCTTTAGCAAAACCTGTTAATTAGCTACCTAAATTTAAAAGGTTGCATACACCAAATATGTTTATCATTCCCTAAGAGTGTCCAGAATTTTAGTACAGTTATTACATAATTCCTAATGCTCTCTTACTAGATTTTAATTTATCATATCAGTTTCTAAATGTGTATATTGAAGTTGAACAGAGAATCTTATAAAAGGAATTGTTTTCTTCCTCTGTGTGTCTTATAAAAAGAACTGTCCTGTTCTATCAGGTGTGGTGTTTTAATAAATGTTTTAATACATGGAGGCTAATTAAATCTTTTGTTCTCCAAGGCGAGCAAAGCTCTTCCGGTTTGCATCTGAGAATGACCTTCCAGAGTGGAAAGAACGAGGAACTGGTGATGTGAAGCTCCTGAAACACAAGGAGAAGGGAACAATTCGCCTCCTCATGCGGAGGGATAAAACCCTAAAAATCTGTGCAAACCATTACAGTATGTTATACATTGCTATTGCTATACTTATTCTTGTTTGAAAAAATAAGCTTGTAGAAATTCAGTATGGTTATCTCCTGCTGTTCCTACAAGGTTTCAGGTATCAAAAACCATGAGGGGTTATTTTTATTAATGGAAGGAAGCTGAAGCTTTTTTCCCTCAGAGCCTGATACTGCTCTAATACTAACTAAAGTCACTTTAAAATTTAGCTGTGATAGATGGGTATTATATGATTGCTTCCAATGGGTGTGGTTTATTTTAATGATTAATAGAGTGTAGAACATGTAGGCCTTAATACTGTTTGGAATAAGAATTTAATGTATGCTGTTTTGCTTTTGTAAAAGAGTGAGAAAAAACATGATCTAATAATTTACTACTTGGAGCTAAATGTTTGAATTGCTGGAACCAATCCCTTAACCATCAGAAAACAGACTGAGGTGCTAAGCTAATCTGAGTTTACCTTTCTCTGCTTGTGAAATAAACTGAAATGAACATGTTATATTGGGCTGACTCATTCAAAAAAGAAACCTCTTTGAATAAAAAAAACCACGAAAGAGCAAGACAAACTTGAAAGTCAGCACAACTCGCAACAAGCAGACTAATATGGTGATACTGGCTTGCTTTGGCGATACTCAGGTTTTTATATGAGGAGTATATAATGTTCTGTGGAGTTAAACTACATTTATATAACTTGAAATAAGAAGTAGCTTAATGCAAAGCTCAATAGTGCTTGTTTTCTTGGGTAGATCCCTTCAGAAATCAAAGTGTTCAGAGGAGACAGGTGTTTAGTAAAAGAAATGGCAAATATGAAAGCAGTGTAGTCACCAACCAGCAGGAATAAACCTTTTGTTTAGGGAAATAAATGTTGCACATATGCAAAACAGAATTGATGAATTTGTAGTATTCATGTCAGAAGTTGTTTAGGGTTTTTTTCCTGGAAAAGCTGCTCTACATATAGACTTGTTTATTGAATTTATGCTGACTCACAGTCAGACAAAAGGACTCTCTTCATTTTTGCAAAGCATTAAATGGAGCAAAATATATTTTGATCTCTAGATTTTAAAAATGCAGGGAAGGGAGTAGACTCTTCAGATTTCTCCTGAACTAGACAGGACCCAGAAAAAAAGCCCTGCTTATACTTTGCATGTCTGTAATGTACAAAGTCTTAAGGTACTGTGGGAAGTAACATTTCAACTTCTCGAGTCAGTCAGGTGAGGTAATTATAGTGTCTTGGTGGGAAAGGGCCCCATTTACTGGAAGGGAGCAAACAGATTGAAAATACACTGAACACTTTGCAGCACTGCAGAATTCTGTAATATCTTGTAGTACAGTTTTAAAATGATGGGAGAGAGAATTAACCTGATGACTAATTGTAGGAATAGTGTTTTTTAAAATTAATTTTGGTAGTAGTTTCGGTGTGCAAAAGAAGAATGAGTGTTGTTTGGCTGGATGCCTTTTCCTCCTAAATCATTTGCCTGTACTTCAGAGCTGTGCTCAATGATTGCATCTCTTAGTATCACAGTCATCTGTTTTAAACAAAAATTGAATTAAACTCTCTTTCCTAACAGTAGTGAATCCAGCTTCCTCTCACACAGTAATGGTCTTGCATCATTTTATTTGACAGTGTAAGGAAAAATACACATGGGCACCATTTTCTTGTACTTATCCCAGAGAAATTCTGTGTCAAGTGCTTTACGTAACCATCGCAGCCCGTTGTCACTGAGATTTATGGAGGCTGATGTGGAAAACATTTATTATTGTGCTCTGTACATCTTTTAATGCTTTCCTTTCAGTCACACCCTTAATGGAGCTGAAGCCTAACGCTGGGAGCGACAGGGCATGGGTCTGGAACACACATGCTGACTTTGCAGATGAAAGTCCCAAGCCCGAACTTCTGGCAATCCGATTTCTAAACGCAGAGAGTGAGTGGACTGGCACTGAACTTACACTGATTGTAAACTGTTATGTTACCCTGCTTGCCTGAATACTGCTCTAAACCATTGCTGGAGACATGCTGTATCTCACCCCTTCGTGAGGGTTAGCTAGTGTTAGCTAATTAATTCTTTATCTGAGAGAAGTTTGTTAATCACTTAACCACATCTGTTGACAAACAGTGAAGTAATTAGGTCTGCAGTAATATTTGTACTGTTTCTGCCCTAGGCCCTTTTTTAACATAAGCCATTTCATGTAAGTGCAATGCCAATTAGAATAAAACTAAAAGCAGTTAAGAGATTCATGTGCAGCTTACTTTCATTTAATTCAGGTGCTCTATTGTAGTTAAGATTAGATTTTTGCATTAGAAACAAGGAAATCCTGACCTGATATTTCTGGTCCGTCTGCATCAGCAGAACATCTGGGTTGGTTTTTTTTTAATGAAGTATGTCGTATCTTTGTTTTGATTAAATGGAACCCTCAGTGAAAAGTGCTAGTCAGGCCCATCAAACTAGTCAGTGGCTTTTTCTGGAGTGACTACACCGAGTACCAGAACAGTAACTAGTAATGGATCGGCTGGGATTAAATCAAAGAAGTGTTTATGGGCAGAGGGGGTTTATGTTGTTTTGTTGTTGGTTTGGTTGGGTTTTTTTTAAAGAAGCAAAATGAAAAAGTGTTGCATTTCTTGCTTTACAATTTGCCACACAAGTTTAGTGTGTTAGCTTCCTTTTCTCCCTACATACTAGATGGATCATAAAGTGGTTGTATATTTTAAAACTTGATGGATTTGACTACATCAGGAAAGAACTTAGTATATCTTGTCTTTTTCCTTTGCCTTAAGTCTCCAGTGTTATATTGTTTAGCTAGACAAACCTTTCTGGTCCACCTGCTTAGTGCTTGCTTCATGATCAAGAAGGAAATTAAAGGCTAACTGCTCATCTCTGAGAAGTCTTTCCCTCTTTCTGGTAGAGGCTGTTCAGCTTATTGAATGTTCTGCCTTAAAGGAGTACTCCTTTCTTCCTGTTTGCCCTTTGCAGTACTGACTAAGCAGATGACAGGTGAAGAGACATAAGTTTGTCCTTCAGGTGTCTCTCCTGTTTGAGATGCTTGAAAAGGAAGCGATACAAACACTTCCTGGACCAGTTACAAAGTGCCTTCAGAATTCCTGTGGGGCAACAGTGACCTCCTGTGGTCAGCCAGACCAGCCTGGGATAGCAGGCTAGTACCACCTTGGTCGTTCTGCTGTCAGGAAGCTCCTTGGCCAGTCTCTTGTTGCTTGTATTACTTGTGTAGAAACATTACTGAAATTTGATCAGCTGCTTGGAATGGCTGTTGAATCGAGTGGTGGCTTAGAATGTAATGAAGATGATGCATTGTCGGCTTTTGTAGTGAGGAATAGCCCTTGGGTACAGAGTCTGAATGCTGTACTGGTGAAACAGGCATTATCTTCCTTTGCTGATGCTAAGAGCCCCAGTTATGGTCAGGTTGTGGAAAACTCTTGGGGTATAATGTAGCTGGCAAGGATAGCAGTTCAGAGCTAATCTTCAGTCTTCTGCATACGTATAGTTGTATTAGCAGTCTCTGACATCGTATTCCTATTCCTTTAGGCTACAGACAGCTGGGAGTTGCAATAACTACAGAACAGCTCCTGCTGGCATTACATTTTGAGTATCTTGCAAAATAAGCCGCTTTAGTAAACTTGCTGAAGAAGATAAATTGCTGTTGCACAAAGATGCGATTGAAGAATTTTGCATCTTGTATGATTTACTAGACTACTTCATAAGTCCCTAAAAATTTCGTTTACACAAAGCTTCTCCTGGGGTATCTTTCTTCCAGATTAGAAGTATTCAATGTTGTGAGGCAGTAAAAGTAACGAAAAAATATTTTATCTTTACTGAAACAGATGCACAGAAATTCAAGGCAAAATTTGAAGAATGCAGGAACGAAGTAGGCAAGAAAGCAAAGAAAGGTAAGGTAGTCTCAGTGTAACTCGATGCCACATTTCTGAGCTGTGTGAGTGGTTGCAGTACCCTGGAGTGTCATGTTCCAGCAGACTCACTCTGTGCTGAACTGCAGCCTTCAGTTCAGGTGCTTTTCTGTCTGCGAGAGTAAGAGCTCACAGGAGTGACGATGGCCTTCTTTCCTGTAGAAGGCTGTTACAGTTGCTGTTGGGACATCACTGCTTTGGAAAGGCTACCAAGGAAGTATTTGTGGCTTATAGTACACAAATGAACTGTGAACACTGCAGCCACAGTGCTCTTTCTTCCTTGCAGGTCCCTTTCCCAAATTTCACAAATGTATAATCATGCAAGTATAATATTTAATGTTTTCTTATAGCTGTTAATGTGTATGAAGTTGTTCACAAGTCTCTAATAGATTGTTGCACTTCCCTTTAGAATTGCCTGTGTGACAAGGTGTCCCACCATGTAAATATAGTAAACATTTCCATCTTTCTTAAGAACAGACAACCGCAGTCAATGTTCTTCAAGATACTTAGATTGGAGTTTTCCAGTCTTAAGAATTCCTATTCCCCAATTTCAAACTGGAGAACTTGGCTTTGCTTTTTTTGGTTAAGATGACAAGAAGCTAAGGACTTGTCTGGATACTTTATTGGTAGCAGCACAGCTGGCCAGATGTTACACACTGCTCAGTCCCTGTGATTAAGCCCTTATGTAGTGATTAACATATACGAGTGGTATTTCTTGAATTCTGACATCTGAAGTAATTACCAGAGGAAAAGAAATGGAATGAGTCACTCCAGTGGTCAGTGAAGAATATCTTAATTTTTGTCCAATACCAGCTGTCTCTCCCCACCCCCCTCACCCTTGTCTTTACTCTTTCTAACAGGGAAATCCATTACTGCCTGTGTGTAACATTTTTCCTAACCAATCTTTTAGCAGGCACAGACAAAAATGATAGTGCTGATAAAGTTGCTGAAAAACTAGAAGAGCTTTCTGTAAAAGAAGAGAGCAGAGAATCTGAGAAGAAAGAGACCAAGGAAAAAACTGAAGAAAAGCAATAAAATCATCCTGGGCCTTGCAGTTTTTCCTTTACTTTTTTCTTTTTTTCTTTTCCTTTTTTTTGGTTTTTTTTGGTTGGTTTTTTTTTTTTTTTAATTTTTACAAGGGACTTTATATGGAACTGAATTCAACATTCACATTGTTTTTTCTAAGCTTTTGCCCTTTGGAAGGTGTCTTCAGAAAAATTCATTCCCCAGTCATGAAAATGTACTGTGCTAACTTTCTTTTCCATAGTGGAAACACTTATTTATAGTCATCCAAAAGAGTGAATAAAAACAAACTTGAAAACCGCATCAGGGGACAGAACTGAGTTTTCTGTATACTGTAAAGGCTTATGAATACACATGTTTAATTGAGCTACATATCATCATTCCTGTGGATTAAGTAGGTTAACAGACTTTGTCAGCAGGGAAGATTAGGATTGCATTTGTGTTTCTTGTATGGCTTCTAAACTGTAATGTAACAGACCTTTCACACCTGCTGCTGTGTGTACCTGAGCAGGGAATGTGCCTGTGCTTCTTGAAACACAGCAGACTTCTGGAATCAGGCAGTAAGAGCATTTCTGGCACACTGTTGATGATGATCCATCAGACAGAGAAAATAAAGGTGGGGGACAATATGTATTATGTCAGATTTGAGAAGCATTTCCCTCTTACAAAACAAAATCTGTGCTTCCCCCTGCCCCAAATTTGTTAATAGTACAAAGGCTTGATTCCAGCAGACAGTTCCTGCTGTTGTCCCAGATCTTCCATGGTGTGCTGTTTGCTGACTGAAGGCAGCAGCAGCAACCTGTTACACTGAGGTGTATGCAAAGGAATCTGAGCTGTTTGAGTACCTTCCTGTGACATTCCCCTTGCCAGCCTGTTGTTGTTATAGGTCTAAAATGTATAAGCTTTTTTCCCAGGGCTTTGGAGCTCATTGTTTTTACAAACTAGAGGAGTTTTGAACTTCTCAGATGCTTGGTAGGGAGGCTGTCCCTCTTGGAGAGCAGCAGTCTGGAATTCATTTTGGAACAGTTAATTATGGTGCACATGCTTGAGGGACACCCCCCTTGCCAGAATGGGCAAATTGATCAAATCTCTTCCCTGCAAATGTTTTTAGTTTATCCAATTTCAAATTAGTGCTAGAGAGTAAGAAAATAAACTTTAGTAAGCAATAAAATCAACAGAATTAAGTTAATAGATAAATTGAATTTTGTTGTTAAACACTAATACAAGGATTGTGTTAGGATAGAGATGAAATTTTATAATAGTTTCCAAAATAATTATGAAAACTGGACAAAACTTGCTAAACTGTAAGACTGAATGATGTTAACATGGGATAGCAAGACCTTTTTGTCTTCATAAAGAGGCTTTTAGCTCAGTCAGGTTCTGCAGTGTACCTGAGGAAAATATATTTTTAAAAAAAAAAATCACGTCTTTTTTCTTAGCACTGCCTTTTGATGCTACAGTGAACGAGTCTTAAATCTGGAACTGTAATTCAGGTACTCACTTCATTCAAACAAAGTAATTCCTTTGGTGTTTTGCACGTTCCCCTTGAACTACAGCAGATATCAAAAGTCTGTTAATTAACAAAGATGGTTGAAAGGCAAAACAAAATGCTCTTTAGTGTTTCTGGTTTGGAAATAACAAGACAAAGCTATTTTGAAGTATTTAACATTTGAATGTAAAAGCCAAATCTTTATCCATGAATCATTGTAAATGATCTGATAATGTCAAACTGTGTCTAAATTGATAGAAATGACTTAAAAATTTCAAAATAAACTTAAATTTTCATTTAAAGGATTTGCTTTTTATTTTGAGAACTCATACTGGGAATGCATTTTTAGTCTTCAGGGGCAAAGTGATGAAAATGGGTGAGTTGCATTTCACTGTCAAACATTGTACAGAAGAGGGAGGGCAGCACCTGAATGACTTAATTTGTCTTAATATTGGTTATTGATGACTCCTGCTTAATGTTATTACCCTCTCTTCCCCTCTTACTTCAGCATCCTTAAATGACTTCAAGACATTTCCATTCCTGTTTAAGTTAACTGATCTGTGTTTACAGTTCATGGATTGCAACCATCCTTGCAAGTCTGCAGTCTCAAAGAGCAAAGTTAAGAGAGACCACTCAGTAAAATAATTTCTCTAGGTAACATTGGGCTGAAGAATATGTTAGTCCTCTGAACTAAAGGATGGTCAGTCAATATTCTGGTTGCTTTAGCTGTTATACACATTAAAAAACAGTAAGTATTTTTAAAATTATCTCGGTGAAATAAGACCTTTTTTTTTTTTGTGCAAGTTATTCTAATGATTAAACTTTCCTACAGGTAAGGTAGGCTGCCAAGTGAAGATTTTTTAAAAGCTTTATTCCATGTTTGATAAAGAAGGAAAATACAATAGGGTTAGTAAAGCATTGTTGGGTGCTAAAGTCTGCAATTTGTAGAAATTTTCTGCTTGCTTCAGGTTTAGAAAGATGCTATATAGCCAGGCTTAATGACCCAGCCTTTGATGGTACTAATGGTTTTGTGTATATGCTGAATGGATGAATGTCTGAGGACTCCTGAGTGATGAATTCAACTTAGAAATTGTTAACTGTGGACAAGCATCAAAAGAATACCTTCTTAACAGGTAGTTCAGGTCTTAAAGAAGTCTACTTATTATAGAAATGAATTTAAAATAGTTCTCTCTAGATTCCATGTTAATTATTTTGAAGACTACACTAATCTGTTGGGGTTTTTTTTCTCCAGGAGTAAGTTTGTATTAATGATACTAAATCTCTCATTCACAAATTGCAAACACTCCCAATTTGTTGTTTTAACACTAAATGTTGATTTTTGTTTTTCCCTGTACAATAAGGTAGCTTGTATCAAACACAAGTTCTCAGTGATACCAAAAACTCAGAAAATTAAAATTCTTCTCAACGCTATGCAGATAGGAGAATGTTGTAAATTCTTAATTTTGATGCAATGTGCTTAAAGCTGTATGTAAAGGGAAAAAAAATCAGTCTGAGTAGTTCTTTGGATTTTGTTGCTAAGAGTTGTTACCTCTTTGAGAGTGTTGTGTCCTCTGGTGGATGCTGTGTGTGGATCACAATGAGTTCTGCTGAACTCTGATGCCCCTCAGCAATGCTGGGCCTTGTGCTGCTCCATCTCGGTGCATTCCTTCACATAATTCAGTGAAAAACTTAAATGTTGCTAGAAACTTTTCTCTAAAGAAAATACTCCGAATCAGAGTTCAGAAAACTCAGCTTGGCACCTCAGTAATATTAAATTGCACCTATTTGTGTAGAAATGGAGACAGTGGTGGAGATTACATTATAAACTGCCCTGCTGGTTTTTATCTGTACAAATTGCCATTGGCTTTCAGTGCCAAGTCCTTAAACAGTGGGTGGTTATCTTAACAACCCTAAACCTCTCCAGTTAACTTCCCTTTGCTGTCTTTATTTATGCCCTCCTGTTCCCAGGACACCCATCTGTCCTGGCTGCTCCAGGTTGTTTATAGCAAGCTGTATTTTCTGAGGTGTCCATGGCAAGCCAATGTCTTAATTTTGATTAGCCAAACTAATTTCAAAGTGTTTTTACATTGCTGAGTTCATGTGTAAACTTACACTAGTTCAGTGAAGTGAGGTGTGTATAAAGGATTTTATTTTATTTTATGACGGTTTATTTAGGATCTATTTTAAAGGTCTTCCTAATTAGATTTAGCTAGAATTACTCTTTAAAATAGAAAGAAAAGGAATTACCAGTTTTTTACCAACCTTAGCTAAATCTTCGACAATATCATTTTCAGAGTAAGGAGCTAAGGAAAACTTAACTGCAACAGATCAGAAGTGGTTTGCTTGATGAAGAAAAGTTTGAAATGATCAGCTGTAGAATGGATTCTACATGTAAGTGATTTGTCAAGACTCTAGGGCATGTGAAAACAAGGTGCTTCTCAAGTAAGCAGCTTGAGCAAGTAAGAATAAGGAAATAAATCTTGAGGCTGTGAAAACTGACAAGCACAGGAGCAAAAATCTTCCTAAGAGCTGAGTAGTGTTAGTATCTACAGCTATGCATTAGATTTATGCCCACTGTATTTCTATAATATGCAAATTTAAGTATGGAATATCTTTGTCCACTTAAGTCACATTAGACACCAACCACTGACTTAAGACCTGTTCATATTTGAAAGACTTGTCAAACTAGTTTGCTATAGTCTCCTAGTGAAAATGCAACATACATCAGATCAGATGGGTTTTTGTAAAGTATTAATGGTACAGGTAATGTTTGTGGGGTGTATTTTCTGTTACACCAATGTAATGTTTTAAGTACAAAGAAGGTGCTGGCACAAATCTGGATCAGATGTTACGTGCAGCAAACTTCTTTTGTGGAAGGTGTCTGACTACTGCAAGTGTTTCACCAGCTTTACAGTCTTAAACACGTTTCCAGCTTTCAAGCTGGAGAAGTGCAGCTCGTTGTTTATCAGTCTTGACTCTACAAATTGCCATCAGCTGATTCACTGTATTGTAGATATGAACTGTTGTATCAAGATGTGCAATTTGCTTATGACCTAACAGAGAAGCTAATGGTGTCATGAGCTCTTGCCTATTCATGTTGTGCTGGCTGGCCTCATTTCAAGTAGTTACGTTTTTCCATAAAAGCAATTATGGCTATTGTAAACATCAACAAAGATGGATTAAAATGATTGAATATTTTATATGTTTGGAGGATATTTCTCAAGCTATTCTAACTATTCTAATTAAAGTTAACATTGTTTCATATAAACAGTGCTTATCAGTTTTAACATCTTGTTTGCTGGTTTATGAGCACTGTTGGCTTGCAGAGTTTCAGCAGCATCATTTAGAGTGATATTTCATTCTAGAGGAAGAGAATTGCACTTAAATAATGGATTTAAACAGGATGGTTAGTGAATCTTTAAAACTGGAGGTCTACCTCATTCTGATGTAAGTAGCTTTTTGTGGGGATCATTTAAGAATCAGTCTGCAGAGTTACCAAAGTCTCATAGTAAATGAAACTTGACATGCCTTGAGTGGGAAATACTCCATCTCTGTTCTGAGCAAAAGCCATCCCATGAAAAATATCTATTGGAATCATCTAGAAAATTTTGTGGTATATCTGTTAAGGCTACTGAAAAGTCATCATTAGGCAATAATTTCTTGATTTATCTGGTAAGAAATGAACAACTAAATGAAAATTGTCAAATTAAAGTTCCAGTGGGTAACTTACTAGGCCTGGCTCGTACCTAGAACTGTCTGGCACTTTCTGGCAGCACTGTGCAGCACAAGATGATCCAGATGGCTCTGTTCTGAGCACTGCAAATTAGAGGGGAAAACCAGCTTTTACTAAACTACAAATTGGTGATCCTTGAGGGTTCTCCCAGTGACCCTGAACAGTTTGCAGGTCACGAATACTACAAGGGCTGGCAACTACATTTGTTGTAGTAAGAAAAGTATAATTATTTATTGTGGTCACTGTTTAATGGCAACAGCAAATACAAGCTAGGAGCTAACTTGCAAGTGACCAATAAAATATTCCAGGGATTTTCAGTACTTTCAAGTGTGCAAAATAAAAGAATTTTCTTAATCACGTAGCTAAGATTTCCAGCTAAAATTAGTGCCATGACTTGATATGAAAATTGCATGGCTTTCTTGATTCTTGGTCTGTTGTGAGTTTCCTTTCATCTTACCAGCTCCGAGAGGGGTACCCTGCCATGTGGCTCCAACACAACTTCTGTGGTTGGCCCTTCCTCCTTTAGGGTAAAACCTCAGAGTAAAATCTTGCAAGAAGGCATGCAATTACTAGCCATGCTCTGCTAGATTATTTTTAGATTGCTCTTTGTAGCTGTGTTTGTTCTTTGTCATTAAATCTTTCCCTAACTCATGCTGCCTTTGCTGTTTACCTCAGTGCTGCCAGAATCTTCTGGCATGCTCATAAGGTAGTGTGAATCCAGAAACTGCAGTCCTTGAAATAAAGGTGTTCCAGGAGAGCAATTCTGAGACATGCCTGTTCTGCTTTAGTCAAGTCCTCCTCAGACACCCTTAGTGTTTGACAGGTAAAGTCATCTGACTGCTTTAAATATACTTGGCTTGTAATAATGAGATTGAGTGTTACTCAGCAGTGCTTTGTGCTGGCTTGAAAACAGGGCATTCTTGAGAACTGGAGTGTTAGTGGGAAGGAAATGAGGTGAACTGTGGGAACTGTTGGACACAAAATTACAGAAAATCACTGCTTTCTGATAGGTAATCTACAATGTGCACCAGAAAAAAGTAATCCCAAAGCCCAACACTGTAGCCTTGTAAAATGAAATGTCTCAGCTGTTTTTTGGAAATGCTGGGTCTGCATGACTGCACAGCACAGGTGTCGTGATCCACAGGATGATTGTGCAGCTCAAACCAGGCTCCCACAGTGATCTTTGAGATCAGTTCAGTTTGGAGATGCACCTCTTCTTGTGGCTATGAAAGGTACAATTCTTTGTGTCCTGATAACTCAGTTATCTTTAGTCTCCCTCTAGAGAAGTGTTGTGTGATTGGGATATTAAAAAAAAAAAAAGCCGAAGTTGCTTGCTGCTGAGAGCCTCTTTTCAGAACAGGAATGGCTTGAAAGATTGGCCCAATAAGTGGGGGGTGATACAGTGAGACTGGATCAGCATCAGTGTGTCAGAGTGATGAAGGGAAAACCATTCTGAAGGCTGGAACGAGCAGAAGTGCTGAATCCTCCCCACTTGCAAAGCTGTCTTTGAGAAGCAGACTTTCTATGGAGGAAAGAGTCCTTAGGGGAAAATACAACTGAAAATAATGAGGTGCAGAGGAGGCACAGTCTCCTTAAGAATAACTCCTCTATTCACATGAAGGAATGTTACTGTCCCAGAAAGGCTTCATCTTTAAAAATAATGAAATTTAAATAAATCTTTATACTCCAAATATGTATCTTAAAATGAACTTGTGCCTATTGCTTACCAGCTCATGCTAGAAACTTGACAGGATGTTTCTGTGGCTCACCTAGAAAGGAAACTTGCAGGTCCATGCTAAAAATGCAGATATGACTGTCACTTGGGAGACAACTTCTTTACTATTTTTCAAGACAGAAGAAATGCATTTGAGTAATTCTCATACTATCCATTACAGGATGCTGACCAAACTTCATAAACAGTCTATAATGTTGCTTAAAATAACATTTTCCAGATTAAAATAAAAATATCACTGAAAAACTAGTCAGAGTTCTGTTTGCATTTAAAATTCTTCACCCAGACTGTTGCTTGAGTGGGAAGGAAGAAGATGATTAAACTGATGTAAGTGATGAAGTCTCTGCTTTTGTCAAGTAAGTGGTGCTAAACTAACTTGTGGCCCAGAACATTAGGTGTGCTCCTGAAATGGATCTTCCAGCCCAGTTTTGTTGAAAAGGGACCCAGCTGGCTCCTTGAAGACCACTCAGCAATACACATCAGACCTGGTAAGTGATGGTGATGGAGAGATTTGCTTCCCAGGTGTGCCTTTGATCTGATTTAACATGCTCATGTAGCTGTACCTGAAGCCTTTCAGCTTAGTATGCAGAGCCTGATTCTGTGTAAAACTGTTGACCTTTTGATTACTTACAAGGGGTTGGAGAATAATTAATTCTAATAAGCTAGCATGACAAGGAGTAGTGAAGCAAGGAAACATTCAATCCCCCAAGCATTCAAAAATAACTAACTTTCAGTAGATGTTGTCCTTCCCATTCCTTAAAATCCAACTCTGGAGATCATTTTAAGTTGCCTTCTGGCTTTAGTCCCTTTTGGATAAGATTTTTTTTTTTTTTTTTTTTTTTTTTTTTTTTTTTTTTTTTTTTTTTTTTTTTTTTTTTTTTTTTTTTTTTTAGCAGGGCAGTTGTTAGCACAAGCTGAGATTTCACATAGCCATATGTCCTAAAGCTGGAACTCGCTGGCTTTGCTTTTGTTAAAGCTGATGCTCAAAATTTGGTTTTTGGTTGGGGGGACAGGGGGGACAGGGGGGAGTTGGCAGTTTGCAAACTGCAAAGCTGAGGACCCTTACAGATTTTTGGTTGGGTTTTACTTGTTCTGTTCTTAAGACTTTTAGGACTGTGGAACTAATCAAGTCTCTTGAAACAAGAAATTATGAATGTCCTTTCAGAACAGCACTGCAGTGTATGCCTTCTAGGACAAGCTTGCTTTTAACAACACCCAGCAGATGCTGCAAATGTGGCTTTTGTGTTAGGCAGGGGTTACTTATCTGCATGTTGGCAGCTGCAAAAGGGGGATTAGCTGAGAAAGAAAGCAGGAGGGAGGGAGCAAGATGCATGCAGCTCCTGGTCTTGATTTCTAAACTTCCAAGCGGCCTTGAACCTTTCTTCCCATCGGAGGGTGTCCTTGTGACTGAGGCGAGCTGCTGCGTGGTGCCCCCGAGTGTGAACAGAGGAGCCATTCACACACTACTCTTGGGAAAGCCGATTCGGTGAACTTTCTGTTGTTACCTTAAATTACCTCTTCTGTCTGCGTCCTGATGCTAATGGATAGTTTTTTAAAGAACAGACTATAGTGTAATTTCAGTTATGTTTGCACTCAGTTATGGATCTTGGAATCAGTTACATTTGGCAGAGTGCAGCAGTTCCGTTAATACTGTGACTCTGGCTGTAGCAGAATGAAAAGTAGGGTTTATTCCCTGAGCTAGCAAGGCAGGATTCGTGTGCAGCTCGCCCTGTCCTGCAGGGCCCCGCTCGGAGCCGCTCCCTGCGCGGACCCCGCTGCGCTCCGGGGCTGCTGCGGCGGTGCCGTGCCCGCAGCCCCCTCTAGAGCCCCGCTGTACAGGGAGCTGCTACAGGAGCTTCAGCGTCCCACACAGCGCCCTGTGGAGCTCAGTTCATTGCCATTTTTCTTTTCGGGGGAGGAGGGGGGGGGGGCTTCTTGTAGAGAGGATAGACCTAGACACCACTGTCCGCAAGGGCTGCCCCGCTGCGGGAGGCCCGAGCGGCGATGGCTCGGCCGCCCCGGGGCCGTCACTGCCCGCACCGGCCGCCCTTCCGCGGGGCTGCGCTGCCTGCGCGCCCCGCTCCCATCTCCCCGCAGCGCTACCTTAAGGGGCTGGTTGACATCAGCCGAGTGGGCTGGGCGGTGTGGGTGGGATTTCCTGTGCTGGAGGTCAGCTGCTCCCGTCCCTCTCCCGTCCCTCCCAGCCGCCCGGGTCCCGCTCTCCCCGCGCCGGAGGGACCCGCATCCTCCCGGCTCCCTCCTCTCGGGTTGGATTTACATAGTGATGTGTAAACTACAGGATGCCCAGCAGCACTGGAAAGAGGTTTAAACCTACTAAATACATCCCGGTCTCCACAGCAGCTGCCTTATTAGTGGGTTCGACTACTTTATTTTTTGTTTTCACGTAAGTACCGCTCTGGCGGAGGGGGGGCCCGGGCTGGGGCCACCCGGCCCGGCGGGGGGAGGCGGCTGGGCTTGACAGTCCTCCAGGCCTGCCTCTGCTGGTCCCGCTCCCCGCCTGCCTCTTGCTATCCCTGCCCGGCTTTGGTTTGCAGAGGCTCACGATCTCTCCCTATCATAAAATGTGCCTGACAGATCCACCATTTCATGGCACGTAAAACCCCATCAGCCTCCCGCAGCTGCCGGCTGTGTGCATCAGAGATGCCAGAGCCCCGCAGCCCCTCTGCCCGTCTGTGCAGGGCTGGTGTACGGGAGGGAAATGCAGCCCCAGCCTCCGCGGTGCCGACAGGCGTGGATCCAGCCCGTGTCTCAGCTGGCTGGAGTCTCTGTGCTTCAGGAGGAAGAGCTGGCCTCTCCCGTCAATCTCTCGCGTGTCTCAGGGTTTATCCGGCACAGCCTTTTGAAGTGGAAGGGATCCTTTTCTAAGGATTACTGATTTTACATATCTTTATGTAACTGTTCCTGAAAGATTGAGGAGCTAATGAACAAATTTACATTTGCTTGACGGAAAGACGAGGAAACTTTTCCCCTGTTTCCTCTTCACTCCTTCCCTTCTCCCTTAAATGCAGAAGGGAGCTGTGGCTGTCGGCTTGCAGATCTCCTGTAGTTACATTAATATGTGAGTGCTGTAGTGCTTTGGCTGTTTCCTTTCCCTTTCTATACACTCGAGTTCTGTAGCTCGCTAACCCTGTGCGTTTAGCGGCACCCTCCCTGCAGAGGTGTCGGTGTTTCCAGAGATGCTACAAAACTGTGCTCTGAAAGGAGCTTTGACTAAGCTGCCTTTGGGAAGATGAAAACATGGCTATTGCATATTAAGATTTATTGTCGCACTTATTTTGGAACTCTGTTTTCCTTGTTTTGCCATTGCTATTTTTTAATTTAGCTCAGTGAAGCTGTTGGAAGCAGAAGGCTCTATAAGAGTGGGAGTATGTGTCTGTGTCATTATCTTTCGTGGTTTGGCTGTGATATGATTCTCGATGTTTCAAAATGCTCGTCACTGGTATGGTAATGTCAATGTAGGAATTCAGAATAAAATGTAAATGTTGTTTTGTCTAACAGTTTCTTAAATCGGAACAGATTTTGACACTGAGTTTTGCTCTTGACTTAATGTGCCTTGATTTTTCCTTGCTTGTTTTCAATGCATTTGATATGAAGTACGGGTAAATCCTTTCAGGATATTACACTGTTTCAAGAACTGGTCAAGCCTCAAGAGCTAGTACAAGTATCAGCCTATCATTCATCATTTGGGCATCTAATTATAGTTTGGTGCTCATAGGCAAACACAGGACAGAAGTTGGCTTTTGGGATGAACTTGGTTGACACTGGAGTGGTGAATATTAAATGGTAAAAAAAAGGGCCCTTAATGCCAGCATTTATTTTTCCGGCTGCTTGAGAAATGGATTTATGCTAAGGTTGTTTTGGAAGCTGTATGTTTGTTTTCATAGGATACTTCCAGTGTAGAGCTACAAATTGCTTAGTGATGTGAGACTTTCCTGGTAACACAGTTGTTGTTGAAACATCCTTTTGGCAGCAGGACATCAACTGAGATGTTCGTTTTACAATTGGTACGGAAGAAGCAATCGGTTTTAATCTGTTACTGAGTCTGAAACTTCGCTCTGCTCCCTCTGTTATCAGTGAATAATTACATGCAAAATGAAGTATTTTGAGGATCTCTCCATATTGTAACTTGGCCTGTGTATCTTGAAGTGTTAGTAAATTTTTTAGGGATTGTCCCAGACATACGTTCTCTGCTGCTGCCAAGTCTTGTGTGTAATAAAAGTAACACATAATTGAGCAACTGTTGTCAGGCAGAATCTGAAGTCCTGTCCATTCAAAAATACTCAGATGATTTTGTATGGGATTGGTGTTGTTTTTCATGCTGAGCAGTTTTAGTAAAATCTATCTTTGTTGTGGAATCAAAGCAAACCATATGCATGAGATTAGTTTCTTTTGTGTGGCGGTGGGTTTTTTCCCCTTTCCTGAGCATTTCCATTTTTTATCTTTTTCCACAGGCAGTGTTTTGTCTCCTGAAGATCTTTTTGTTGTGATATGTTATTAAAGGCTGAGATAGACCTGAATTTTCAGGTGTGTTGATTTGCACAACTCGTTTGATGTTGGATAGAGCTCTGAGATGCAGCAGTTGAAACACTGGCCTAAAATTGTTTTAAGTGGTGCTTTTGATACAATCCATGCTTGCTTGTCATAGCACAAGAACTTAATCAGAGGCAGATTTACGTGTGTATTTATTAATTCCTTATTTGTGTCATTAAACTCTAAGGCTGCTGTGTCTCTTAATGAAGTAACCTGTGTATAAACACATGAAACTGAAGATGGATGGGACTTCTATCAAATTTTTGGTGCAGATCACCTCAGTAGGGTGTCAGAGATTTGAGCAACTTCAGTGCAGTGGAAAAACTGAATAATAACTGGTTTTAAACCACTTAATGAATAGAAAAAATAAGCTTTTTAGGGCACTGGAAACATTTCTGAGTAACACGTATGAAAACAGAGGCTCTGACTTGGCTTCTCCCTGAGACATGTTTGTGGGCTCATGCCACACATTATGAGTATCTTCTGCTGGATGAAAAGCTCTTTGAACTTGAAGGCCGGGGTTAGCTTTTTAGCAATGTGGTCTTTATTTTTAACTTTTTTTCCAAACACCTTTGCTAAAAAGCAGCACATAAAGAGTGTTTGAAATACACGGTGTCCGCTATTAGTTCATCGTGGTGCTGATCGGTGGTACTGTTATACTTCAGGAAAATTCCATTTTAGATTCTCCTTTATTCTTTTTCCTCAGCTAAGCATTTACGATTCACTGTATCGCTGCTGTATTTCTTCTGGTTTTATGAGGGGGAACTAAACTATTTAGCTATCAAGATTATTGCCTGGAAAAGCAACTGAATATTGCACTTGTATTATCACAGGCTTTTAGCACTCCATGTGTGTTCCTTCAGTAATAAATACAGTGTCTGAGTAGGTGGTCTGATTTGTCACAGTGGGAGAGTAAACAAGCGTTAACTCTAAGCATTATGAAGGAACATATCAATAATGTTGTGTAGAATGATTAAGTTAATTTACTTATATGAGCAAATCAAACAGTGTAATGAAGGAAGAACCAATTCTTCTTAACATAGCACAAATCCAGTGATTCAGTCCTGGCAAACCTGAACTTATTTCTACCAAAATCATTTTTTCTTTGTATTTCTCATAAGGCTTTTTGTTAGAGATAACATATTAACCAATTTCAGTGAAGTCTGGGTTCTTATGCCTTGGACTACCAAGTGCTGTGATGTAAACCTAATTGTATTCATTCAAAGACCCTGAGTTTCAAGAACTTGCCACCTTATTTTAGGTTCTGCACCTTCAGTATTAGCAGAGAATTTAGCTTAATTGTCAGCAAGTAGAATGTCACCTGTGAACAGTTGGAATCAGTGATCAAAAAGGACATTTCCAACCTAAATGATTCTATAATTATTCTGGAGCTAATAGCTCTCTTCACCTGCTTAAGTTGGCTACTTACTGTAGGTGTTAGTGCTGAGAACTTCTGGGTTAGTTCTGCAGCTGCAGTGCCTGTGTGTGGAGATTACACAGCCAGCTGAAAGCATATGGTTCTAAGGGGAAACTGTGGCTCATTTGAGTAAGGAAAAAAAAGCTCATCATTCACTGAATATTGTAGGCCTGAAGTTTCTGATAAAATACCCATTTTCAGACTATTTTCCGTAGCATGCAGCTTCTTGAGCACCTTTGAAATACAGTAGAAACATGTAATTCATAACAAAGGTCTAGGTGCCACTACATCTTTGATATAATGGTAGTAACACTGCTGTATATTATCTTTTGAAATGGGATAATAAAATGGGTAATTTTCTGGGTGAAGTGAAAGCGCAAATAAGGTGAAAACACATTCAGTCAGTACTGAAGATGCGAACAACTTTGTTCTTAAGAGTCATAATGGGAGATAATCATAGATATACACCACAGACATCTGCAATTGGCACTGTAATGCAGTCTGTGGCACAGGGAGTCTAATACCAATAACCTTCAGGAAAAAACTGAGGAGTGATAAATTGGTGTAGAAGAGAAACTGAAGTTGCAGTAGGGATCGAAAGAAAATAGAGACATAGCTAAACCTGTGCTGTTCAGATGGCAGAAGGAGGCAGAATGGCTGGTAGACTGTGCTCCATAGCAGGGCTCCTAGATTTACCTTAACAGGGAGGAAAGCTTGGCTTCAATTGATGAATATTTACAGAAAAATTTGTGCTCCCCCCACATTTGTATATCATGTTACTGTATTTAATGAACTAGAAAGACTCAGCATTTCTGTAGTCAGATATATATGAATCCAGATGCACTTATGATGCATTCACCTCTTAAATCATAGGCACTACCCCCTTCCTGCAGTTATCTGATCCTGCACTGGAACAGCCTTAAAATAATCAGGTAATAGCACCTTAAAGTTCAAAAGTATAGTAACCATCCTGGATGGTAGTTAATGAAAATATAATATGAATATAATGTAATATGAATATAATATGAACTATATATAATGAAAAAAATGTGTACCTAGAGTTCTTGAACTGTCCGATAGATCTTTTCCTCCTATGGCTTGCTAGTGTTCACAGATCAAAAAGGGAAAAATATGGTCTGCTGTTTTGACTTGGGTTTGTTTAGTCACTAGCAAAGGTCAAGCTAATAGAAGATCATCTTTGCTTTAGTGAATTTGATTTGTATCCAAAGATGTTTTCCTTGCCTAAAGTATTTAGTTCCAGCTGTGCAGATACTCACTTCTGCCAGTTCAGTGTTCTGATTTCAGTTAGAACAAATGATGAAATGTATATTACAGATGGTATGGAGCTTCATCTGTAACACAGGTGTGTTTTATACCAGCCTAGAGGAAATAGAACTGAATGCTGAGAAGTAGATGCACAACAAAGAAAATAAAGATAAAATTGTAGCTCAAATTGTTTTATCTTGATACACTGCTGGACAGCATGAATTTTGCCTTAGAGTGTGGTCTTACATCCTTCTTACAGTTTGGCTTCTGCCTAATAACCTGCCGAAGGCTGCTTGTGGATTTGGAGAGCTCTGGTGGCAGTTGCTTGTGCTGTGTGATGCCAGAAGTTCCAGGTGTGCTGTGGTGTGTGTGAAAGCACATGGAAACACTGCCACTCCACAATCCATCTCCCCCCCCATCCTAATCAGATGGTCAGATCAGATATCCTTGGCATTCTGAAAACTTTGGAGCACAGAGCCCCTCTGCCTTGTCTGTTTTTAGCCATGCTAGGGGTCCATTTAATAGTGGTAATGCTAATTATGAAAAGGAGCAAATTCCGCCCTCCTTGAATGTTCTTTCCACACCATTCTTCACTACTTGGAATATTAATGTGTTTCTGATTTTTCTTTTATGTTTTTGCTTTCTGTATGCCAAACTGAGAAATCGCTGGAACTGGTAGGGAGCAGCTTCACTGACAGCCATGCAGGTGACACTATACAGGGGAAGAAGAATGTGCAAAAAAAGTGTGGATCAGTTTATTCAGGTGAATTTTAAAACTGACTTCAGTCACATACTGATTTCAAGCAGTGCAGTTTGGCCTCCTGAGATACTTTAACATTTTCCATGTTAAATGCATCTTTAATGGCAGGCTTTTCCTGTCCACTCTACCTGCAATCCAGAAGAGGTAACGCTTGCCTGGTTAACCTCAGTCATCTCAGTTGTCATGTCTGTAAGCTTCTGAAAAATATTTTCTTTTGTTATGACAAAGAAATGTCCTTTTAAACCATGGCAGTTTCATCTTGCTATAAAATTTTTGGAAATAGAATCTAGACAACCTTGTCATGCAGGATAAGATGGGCAATCTCAACAGGAAAATATGTTTAACTGAAGTGTGAAAAGTTTTTGCTTTGTTTTGTTTTTAATGCTATAAGAAGCCTCCATTTTACCGTTTTTAACTAGCTGATTTTATGATCTTGCTTCCAAGGGGAACAGCAAAGTTGTCAATACAGGACATTTCTGAAAGCTATTAAAATTCATTCCTTTAGAACAAAACCTGGTACTTATTATCAATGGGAATATTTTTTTTTCCCTGTAGTTTGAGAAAGTAAAAAGCAGAATCGTGTTTGTGGAAGGCAGTAAATGGCTACACGTGTTCAGCTGTGGATGCAGAGCTTTCTGCAGCCTCTGCAGTGGCATTTCAGTGCTCACTGTAGATCCAGTTTGAAAAAGGCAGAAGAGCTACTGTAGTGGAAGTTATTGCTGTACACGGGCTACAGCTGTAGACAGTGTGTGATTTATGCCAGTAGCAACCTCCTTTCTATTTTTCCTAATAAGCAGAGTTTAAGGTCATATGGAAATAGGAATGAGAGTGTCTCAATTAGATCAGGGTGGGCCTCTCAGCCTTTGTACAAGAATATACAAGCAATTTTTCTTTTTTTTTGTCTGAAGTCCTTTTCAAGATGCTAATTTAAATACTGTCCTTGTTTGTCCAAGTATGCCACATGTGTATCCTTTTATAAATAGAAACAATCTCTACAAGATTGTTCAAGCTCAATTGATTTGTTAGTAACGTCAACTAAGAAATGTTACTGCCGAAAACACAAAACTTAAATTGAGAGATAAATACATGTGGTGACCTTAGAGATCTGATTTTTGAAGTTCATTACCTGGGACAGTTGCTAATTATACACATAACATTATTGTGTAAACAACTTACTCTGCTATCACGCGCTTCTCAGCTGAAATCAGCTGTAGGGCCCTGTGGTGTGGGGATCTCTGTGGGACCTGTGGGAGATGACCTGGAACAAGTTTTCTGTGCTTACTTAGTGTATAAGCTACAAGGAAACTTTTCAAGGCCAACAAAGGGAAACCATGAGTTTTGCCATGGAAGATGCCTGGAATACAGCAATAAAGTGGTGCAAGCCAGTTTAGAGCATGAAGGAGATGCGAACTGGAGTGGGGGGGAAGTATTGTAAAAACTACACGAGCTACACTTGTGTAATCAGTGCAGAAGTGGAACACTGATTTACTGTCCTTTGATTCAAGCCAGTAGATACAACACTCATTTCTCTATAATCCAAGAGTAATGTTCAATTTGGCTGCACTGTTACAGAGCTACTATTAGTTGATCATTTGTCACTGGGAGCAGCTAATGAAATTGAGAGGAAGAGGCATGGAGGTTGAGACAGAAATGCTGCAGTTTTTAATGGAAATGCTGTATTGTTCTTTTGCAAAGAATATCATAGATTGGAAAAACCTACCCAGCCTTGATCTTATTTTACCATGGAGAAGCAATTTTAGGGATCCTAGCTTGGTGATTGGAAAAATTAATTCCAATGAGTACACCACAGTGTAGTGTCTACTACATAAATCTTCAGCCAGTAGTCTGTTTCCAGAAAGAGGATTTAATTAGTCACTGATTGGTTTTTTTCAATTACTAATGCAATTTAGCTAGACTTGCTTCAAAGCTGTCCAAAGTGCCTAAAATTCTACGCTCTAAAACGTATTGTGCAAACATTAGTGGGTACTTGATTCTTTGTTTTTCTCAGGATGGATATTATGGAATAAACTGTACAGTAACCCATATTTAGATATTGCAGTGGTTACCATGGTTCTCTGTGAAATTGTAAACACAGCATTTGTGCACTTCAAATGTGAAATCCTTATGAAATACCTGTGCTCTGCTGCCGCGTGTTGAGATCATCCAGCAACAAAAGACAGTGGAGCCAGGTGCAGGAAAAGTATCTCTTGAATTTGAAATCTAAACACCAAAGTAGCTGTTTCCAGTGTGCATGTGCACCATGAAATGACTACTCTCCAGAAAACCTTGGTACACACTCAGACTGAACTAATCACAGAATATTCTTAAATTAACAAATTACTTAAGTTGGAGCCCAACAAAGCAAACTACAGACTGCTTAAATATATAAGGGCCTTCATAAATAAAGCCAGACAAAGCGTTACTCTCCCAGGATTCTTAAAACTAAATTGGCATTTACATTAGCTCTTATTCATGTCTTCAGGGAAATAATGTAATGTAATATCTATATCAACACAATTTAAGTACAGTTCTGGGAATAAGGAGAGCTTGGACATTTCTATAAACAAGCATCGTTTTAATTGAAACTTGGGTCAATCACAGAAATGCTTCAAAATGGAAAAGTTCAGCTTATAATTTTTCCACTTACTCTGATCCCAGTTGCCTAGGAGAGGCAGGTATTTTTTATGGAAAAATACTTCTTCTCCCCCTTTTCAGCCTAACTTTTCAAAAGTTATTTAGGTTTATTTTCATTGTGTACAACCTCCCTTTCAGTTCTTTCTCATCAGTGAGATCTCATTTTGCATGTTTAGCTTTCTCTGAAGATTAATGTTTGCCCCAGCAATAAGACTCTCCAGATGTGTTATGATCTAATAATGCTGTGGTTAACCCTCGTCTACTGTCAGCAGCTTGCTGAACCACCTCCTGTGTTTTACCAAGCCCCAGCATTTGATGATGTTGTTTCCTGGCTCCAGGCAGCAGGAACCATGAGTTGTGTAGGTGGGCAGCTCCCCCTCCCTGGGGGTTTGCGTCTGGCACTGGGCTCAGGAGCCACTACCTCAAGGCTTCCCTATGGAACCACACTGTTAACTTGGCTTATCCTCTGATATTCCAAGGCACAATGATGGAACAGGGTCTTGAGGATGTCTGTATGGTCATCTTCATGTGGTCAAGTGGTCATGTGGTCAAGACCTGTGAGTTTGACCAGTAACTGTAGGTCTCTAGGTTCTTGTTTTGTATTGAGTTTTTTGTTAAATTATTGTCTCATTTCTCTGTTGTGTGGTGCGTAAGTCTCACATCTTTCTTTTCTCTTTGAAGCTGGCTTTGCACGTACTGCATCTTGTGTAAGTGGCTAATGAGTCTTTGTGGCAAGAACAATAAGAGCATCAACACACTAGATGTTTTTAATGACCGAGTTTTGAGAATTCTGTAAAAAGAGGTGGATAAAATGGCTGCTTTCTGATACACAGTACAAGTCAAACAGAAGGAGATATGAAGCCACTGAACCTAATAAGGTGACTTCTAAATCGTATGGAAGCTGTAGCATCTGCAGCAACAAAGGGAATTAATATCTGCTACAGAAATTTCAGTTCAAAGACAATGCAGGATTAAAATAACAGGGCTTGCTAGGTGTGGCCACTGAATCAATGTGATATTTTCTTTTAGTTGTGAAGCAAAACTTCTACGTGATCTACGTCCAGATAGTTATGTATCAAAAATAAAGTGCAAGGACCACCTCAGCTCCTCTTGGCAGAGCTCTGCTAAGTATGTTCTCTCATTTTACATAATCTATTGATTTTGATATCAAAGCCAGTCTGTATGAGCAGTGCTCTCAAGGATCTGGGGGACAATGGAGGAGGACAGGCAGATACAGGTCTTTTTTAACAGTGGAAGGGCTGGTTCCTTGAAATGAAATGGTTCTGGTTGTGTCATCTTTGTGTATTTTTAGAAAATGGCATTTGACAAATAGATCGCAATGATAATAACATACAAGGTCTTAGATGTGGCATTGAATTTGGCTGGCTGATGATAATAAACAGGTTGGAAAACATCTGCTTTCTCTACTGCTTGAGTTGAGAAGACTTTGCTGGGGCAAGGCTGTGCTGCTTCTTAGGAAGTCTCCATCCCTTCTGGTCTCCAGTAGTGTAACTTGTGAATAAGGTGATCAGCGCTATAATCCCTGTTTACTTCTTAAACTGAGGCAGAGAGGCACTGTACAACTGAAGTGCTGGGGTGCTTAGGAAGTTTTGCACAAATGTGCCAACTCCAGGGCTGAGGCCCTGTCAGCCCAGGACTCAATGGAGATCGTTCTTTCAGAGAGGGCTTCTGAAGCTGTGCTTAATTCTACGGTCTCTACTCTGTCTAATGTCATTTTGGGCCATCCTTCATGCAGCAAGACTGTTTTGTTTCTTGAACGCTGTATGAATGCATGAATATAGAGATACATGTACTAAAGCTTTTAATGGTAATATTGTAGTCTTTTAAACTTTTATTTGTGTGTGATTCCACAATGACTAGTTACTTTTGCAAGTAATTTTTCTTGCATTGTATTACAAAGACTAGTGGGATAGAGCTAAACATGATATCTGTGGTTTGAGAACTGAAAAATTAATGATTCCTTCTCTAGCCTGCTGTGTTTGATTTATAATGCATATCTGATAAGAGACGTACTCTTCTGAGCCAGCTATCATCTCTCCATTTACATCTAGGTGGGGTTTTCTTAGTTCTTCTGGCAGTGGGTGCTGGGGAGTTGTGAATTTTGGGCCCTAAAGTGCTCCTGAAGAAGGTTTCCAGACCCATGTTTTCTCCACCTCTCATTTCCCGCATGAGCCTTGTTATCCTCTGTAGGATCTGACCCCAGGACTTGCATTGACCCCAAGTGTCACAGCTGCTGTCACAGCCCACTGCCATGCCCCTTGACTTTTAGCATAACCCAAGTACATGGTTTATGTTTCAGAGGCACTTCACAGCAGAAGGAAACGGAGAACTATGGTGGGTTTAAGTGTCCTGAGTAGCTGCTTCCAGCCACTCTGCCTCTCCGGGAGAGGCATGGCTATGGACTAAGCTATGAGACCTTTACAGAACAGACCTCTCACTTCCTGTGTTTGGTCTTTTCCATCACTCTGGATCTTCCTGGGCTTATCTGGCTGCATCTTGTCTGCCTCTTGTGCTGGTTTTTTTTTTGCTGTTCTCTTTCTCTCTTGACAGTTGATCTCCAGGTCAGTCTGTTCAGGTGGATAAGGCCTTTTGCCCAATATATACACAAAACACTGCTTGTTTACCTTCTGAAATGCCAGAGTAGAGGCCCTACAACATCTAATCCCATCTGTTGAGCTGGGGTGGCTTTTAGGGGTTGATGAAACAACTCTTCTGTATTGAAACTGTAAGTGCTCTCAGTGGGCCACTGTCTTTCTTGTGACTCACACATGTTTGGCATCCTCTCCAAAGAAGCTGACCAACATTTCTATCTTCTTCCCCACTAAGAAATTCTTTGTGAATTTACTTGCTCCAGAACAGTAAGCTGAGTTGCTGGCTGGTCAAAAGGGAAAGAGATGTGTAGCAATTTGCCAGTTACATTGTCCTCCTCTGAACACAAGAGAGCCCTGTTTAGTGGAGTGAGGCATTGATTCTGCATTTTTGTGATTAATATGTTTTGTGCTTTTGTTTGCGTCTTTGAGAGTGACGTTATTTATTTTTGTTGCTTCAACTGTTTTGGAAATGAGAAAAGGCTATTTTGAGTGTAATATTGACTTGGCATCATTAAAAAAGTGTCTCTTCTTCCCAGTTTTTTTCTTGATTCCCCTAGAAATACATTTCTTTTGGGCTGCTTCTGCCATTGTGTATGTTGTGGTAAGTCTCCAAAGCAGCATACTATGCATGTGTGATGGGTGGATCCTTGCATGTCTGATGAGGGATTGATTCCCCTGGGCATGTGAGTCCTGCCAACTCCTCAGTTAGGAAACTTGAGGCTTTAATATACATTCTGTCTTCTTTTAGTCCCAGTGGCCTCTTCTTTTGGAAGGCATTTCTTTTCTTTTTTTAGTAAAAAAAAAAAAAGCTTACAGTTATATGGAGATAGTTGATTAAACAGGCTGCATCTAACTCAGATCTCTCCCCTTAGTTTCCTTCTTACTCTTTCTTAACTGTGCCTGCTTAAATAACCTGATGAAGCTGTGTAAGAATTACTGAGATGGGATGAAGCCATCTAAAGCTAGAACCTGAATCTGATCTCCTGACCTGCCCATTAAAATCTCACTGCAAAGTGATTACTTCAAGGTATCCAAGGGACTGCACACTTGGTTTAGATCCCTTGGAGGGCTCTTGGTCCTGCTGGCTTGGCTGATTGTGTTCCTTCAGCTGCCTTTATCATGCAGGTGTCCTGAGCCTTACCATTCTGAAAGATGACTGTCTGTGGCCCAAGGACAAGATCCTGTTCTGTGACTCTGAAGTGATGAGCTTTTCAACAGGAGAAAAGAATAGCATTCTTCAGCTTCCTCTTGGAAACGTCTGAATCATTTTGGTTAAAGCCTTAATTGGGACAAATGCTTTGCTTGAAGGGCAGAGGTGGAAGAAAGATTGCAGCCTAACAGTTAATTTGGCAAAGTGATTCAGAATGCAAAATATGCAATATTGCTTTATACCTGTGCCTTCTCAGTCCCATCAACAGATAGCTGAACACATTCCCATCAGCTTTTCCAGTGGCTGCTAGTTTTCAGATGCTTCTCTTCACTCCTTTGTTTTCTAAAGTCTTTCTAAATTTCAGGAAATACTGAGCTCACCCTCTCAAAGTCAGTCCTCTTACATCTGCTTCTTCTGTAGGGTGACAGTCTTAAAAATGTATTGTTTGCTCTTTTTGTTTTTCTGAGTTCAGAAAGCAGTGATTTAAGCTAAATTATCTCTTTTAGAAGATATTTCAGACAATTTACAGTCTGCACCCATTTAAGTGGTAGGGGGCAGGATGGAAAGACAGGGAGTATAAAATAGTGTTATTATGAATTATTGTGCAGTAGGCAAGGATTTCTTTCATTCCCCCCCCCCCCCCCATCTTATGTATCTAAGGAAGAAGTTGCAGGGTGAGAAGGGATATTCTGATTTCCAAGATGGTAACACAGAAGAAATTTTGTCTTTTCTCCAAGAGTACACAAACACTTCTGCAAGAGTACACAAACACTTCACTATCAGTTTCCTGACATTACCTGTGATATTTTGAAGGGTACTGGAGAGAAGGTACATCAAGGGAGACTTAGACTGCTGATTCTTACTCTGTATTTGCCTAGCCTTGACTGGGTCCGTGTTCAGAAAGCAGAAACCTGTCAGAAGTCAATACATCTACACTGAATTTGCAAATTACTGTTAGTATTCTACATGCAGATTAGTTTTCCTTTTGTACTTATTTACCTGTATCTTGGAAATAGCCTTCTAAAAATATTAGCAATAGATGAATACAGTATGAGGGCTGCACTAGGCACACCTAAAATCCTCTCATGTATATGAAATCTGAAATTCTCTATTTCAAACTAAAGAAGATAGAAAGGAAATAAGTCAGAACCCCTAAGGGGAAAGTACTGCATGTTCAGGTCTCTTGTCATGGCCTATTTGATTTATAAATATAAAAAAGTGTTTGTGTTCTAGAGCTGTGGCTGGTCCAGCGTTCTTTGTTGTTCTCCCACAACGTGACAATCATCCAAAAATCTTGTTTCCATGAGGATACCACGGGGTTTTAGGTGCATTACGGTATAAATGTATATCTGGATATAAACTGTCAATCTCCATTTTTGGGTGAGCCTTAAAGGAAGGTTCAGGCACAGTAAAATAGACTTGTTTAGTGACAGTTCAGCATCACTTCACTTGCCATGTATGATCACCCTATCAAGAACTGCATCCTGCTGTGATGACAGTTTGCTGGAAACTCTCCACAGATTCATTGGAAGTTGGCTGAGCCCCAGCTCCACAAATTACTGGTCAGAAGAGACTGTTTGTAGGGCACAAATCCATCCAATTTGTAGTGTTGATTTGATTCTTTTTTTAATTAACACTTTTAAAAGTGTGTCAGCAGAGTGCCAAAAAAGACAAGAAATGATCAGCCTAAACATTTTATTGCAGCATATGATGCTGTTCCATATTATCACGGAAACATGGCACTTAGATATGGCAATATTTTTTTCCTGTTACTTTTGTTCATTTTATGGTCAGCAGCAATTTTAAATAAATAGTCTTCAAAACAAATGCTGGGGTTTTGCCCTTTTATCTTTTTACTTTTTCTCCTCGATTCTTATCTCCTTTCCCTGAATTCTCATTAAGTCCAGTATCTTATTGAATCTAAAGCTAACAAGATGAATTTTTTCCCCTTTTTAATTTTTTTTTTCTGTAAGACTGCTTTCTGTCTGGTATTTCTGGCTCAAAGAGGTGATTGGCAGTAATTACATAAGGAGGACACTAATCTGTAGTCTTTTGGAGACCCTGCAAGTACAGTCAGGATTAATAAAATCTGGCTGGCTGATTGTTGATGAAATCATCTTTTTTCTTGTCTTTTTGCTTTGAAGCATAGTTTTTTTATTATTTTTTTCTTTTTATCTTTTTTTCTTTTTTTTGCTGTTGTTTCCTCAGTGCTCTGTGTGAGACCTGTCACTCCTCCATCCATTCCTTCAGTCTTGGATTTTGATGGTAGTGAATGTCAGGATGAAAGATCAGAGCTAGTGTTGACAGCAGTTTAAATGCACCCTTGCTTATGTTTCCTATTGAATTGCTGGTTCATAGCTACAGATGCTATATCTGGAAATATTCTGTGCAGGGAGGCTGTTCCAGGTGCTGGAGCCATCGCTACAGACTGTTAGTGCTGTGTAAGTGCTTCATGCTGTTCGCAGCCCAGCATGGAGCAGAATTCCCGTTCAGAGCTCTCCCTCTGCCCTGCCCTTCCCGGATGACCTTGGCTGGCTGGATGCCCACCCAGCCGCTCTGGCATTCTTCCCCTCACAGGACAGGGGGGAAAATGGGATGAAAAACCTCGGGGGTTGAGATAAAGACAGGCACATCACTTACCAGTTACCATCGGAGACAAAACAAACTCAACTCAGGGAAAATTAATTTACTGCCAATTAAAATACATTTGGACGGTGAAAAGCAAAGATAAAACCCAAACACCTTCCCCCCTTACCTCTTTTTTTTTTGCAAGCTCAGCTTCATTCCTCTATTCCCAACTCCTCCACCTCTTCCTGCCCCCTGAGCAGGGCCAAAGGGAGGGGGAATGTGGGCTGTGGTCAGTCCATTTCAGCCCCTCTCTGTTGCTTCAGTGTGGGCTCTCCATGGCTGCCGTTCCTCTCCGCAGCCACATTCCCTCAGGAAATACCCTCTGCTCCAGCATGGGCTCCTCCGCAGGCTGCAGTGTGGATTTGCTCCACGATGGCTGCCAGGGAATCCACAGCCTACTCCCAGGGACATTCCTCAGACTTTTCCCCTCACTCGAGGGACATTCCTCAGACTTTTCCCCTCACTCCGTGCAGGTTTTGCCCTTTCCCGAGGTGCTGCAGCCTTGCTAAGGGCTCCCCTCACAGCAGCCCTCAGCGTCTGGGCACAGGCACCCAAACCCCAAAGAGGAAACATTTCTAGGTAGATGTTCCAGCAGTTCTACATTTATATGAGTCTTTACATACAGGAGAAGGAGACTTACCAAAAAAATGCGGTTTTGACCTTCATCGTCCCACCTGTACCACAAGGTCAGTCAAACAAGTTGGGAGGAAAACAGATTTGCCTATTTTTCCTGCCTATAAACTACTTGCTTTTTAGTAGTGCTTAACAACCTCTCTTCAGGAAAATTGCTGAATGTCAGAGTGCAGCAATGGCTCACTCTGATTAATGAAATTCCTCAGAATTTCCATTGTGATTCTGTGAGTCACGTTAATGTGGCTTCTTCAGCTGTGACTTGAGGATCCTCCATTTGCGTGTTCTGCTGTAGCTTCTCTGTCATGAGCTGAGGGTTTTATTCAAGCACGGGACACAAAGTCCGTCAGTTCTTGTACTCTGCGAGCTGCTGGTGAAGAGAGTTCACTGGTGGGAGGCTGTGGCTGCAAACATCCCCACACCTGGGGCTGGCAGCAGGTAATTCTGTGTAGCCTCACCAGCCAACTGCATTGCTGCTGACTGGCTGCTGAAAAGCCTTGTCCCTCCTGCTAATCCCACAGAAAACTTGATTTGGTTAGTTTTAACCCCTTTTAAATGCTAGGGTTTGGTTACAGGGCTGAGATTTTTAGAGGAAACTTTCCAGAGAATAGCTGCCTCTTCTCTGGGGACTAGAAAAGGTTTAAGATGTGGAAACTGCCCACATTAACATTCATGTAGTAGAAGGAGAAAATGTGAAGCATTTACCACAGTTTTACAGGGATCTGTTTGGGTAACTTTGGCAGCTGTACCCTGTTATTGGAGAGTACATAGTAAGAGACAAGGAGAAATAAATCATCTTCTGTCAATGTCGGGAAAAGTGACTAGGTCAGAAGCTGTGTGAGGAATGAAGTTTCCAGAGCAGAAACACTAAAGCTTCAGCCCAGTTTGCAGTTTTCTCTTTTCTTATCCTGAAGCACTCCATCATAGTTGCCTTTGCTCATACTACACCTGTCAAGAGATGTCACTGTTATGCATTAAACTTGGTAGTGTGACAGCAATGTGTTTTGCCGTGCCCAGAACAGAGGCGGCTGGTGCCCATCTTCTAGTACTTGCTCTGGTCTACCAGGTTTTTTTCCCCCCCTAATTTAGAAATAAAGCCAAACAGTAACACATTGTGCATAAACCAAATTGACTGTCCTTCCTGGGCCCCTTTAAAAATACTGGAGAACTGCTTTTAATGCCTCTGTTTATTTTGGTACAGTATCCAGACTGCTGGAAGTATGTTTATAGCACAGTGTAACAAGCTGAGGCTCCTCTCTTAGATTTCAGTGCCTCATGGCTGGGTAGAAAAAGCTGATGCTCTCTAAATATGTATTTATGCCAGACTCTGGCTTGCAGTAATAGTTAATGCCACCTAAGATAAGTTTAAGCAGCAGTTTTTCCTCAGCATGTGATACAGTGATCCTTGTTACTGCACTGTTCATTAGTCAGACTTATCATCACCTCTGGTTTTGAACATCACCAGTTACATTAGGTCATCTGTATTTAAGCTTGATGACTTGATGAGAAACCATTTTAATTTGCTGTCTACGTGTGCAGCACCAATTCCAGG
This sequence comes from Coloeus monedula, assembly GCF_965178545.1. Classification (NCBI taxonomy): domain Eukaryota; kingdom Metazoa; phylum Chordata; class Aves; order Passeriformes; family Corvidae; genus Coloeus; species Coloeus monedula. The sequence continues at coordinate 7,605,294 of NC_138798.1, read as the reverse complement.
TTAACTTTGAAATCTGGTTAATGTTTTAGATACAAGAAATACAAGTATATGAAAACAGTGTTATTTACATTGAACTGAAGTTAGAACTGTGCTGTGAGTGCATGGAGAAAATATAAGTGAGATGTAAGCTTCTCTTTACTGTGCTGATGGGCTTTCGATCCACTTTAATGTAGTGGGTTTAATCTCCTGTTCTTCACACTTTCCTTCCAAAAGGAAGTACCTTTTGCTTGATGCACAAAGACTTCATTAACTGGAAGACAGTTTTGGAAATGTTTTATTTTTGATAGAAATATCTTCCACAAAGGGAGAAAGATTGAAACATAAAATAAATTGTAAGTTTGTTTTGAAACATGAGAATTATTCTAAACATTGAACAGATAATCCTGATAGTGCAAGATTGCAGTTGTTTAAATCAGACTTGCTGCTTGAAGTCACAATTTGTTTCCAAATGGTTTAAAAAGCTAGTTTGCCACATCTGCTCTCCCTGCCCGTGTGAATATCCCTGTGTCCCAGTTACTCATGGCTGGCAAGGAGTTGGTGTTCACTCTCCCTTTTTTCTCCAGGCTCAGACCACTGAACTTGTCAACTCTTTCTCATGGAAATTGGATGATACAGAAAAGTGGTCATCCTTTTCCCTTGCTTTCCCAAATCTTAAAGTTGCTGCAAAAGCTTTGCTGTGGTTGATAGTTCACTGATGTATAGAGAGTTTTGCTTCAGTGCCCGTTGGAAGGAACCAAACTGTTTTCCAGTGTGCCTCTGAAAAGTGCCTCTCTTGTGTTCACTTCTAAAATCTCATGTAGTCCCAAAGATAATATTAGCAATGAGCTCTTAAGGCTGACTGGAGAAGAGAATTGATCTGGAGTATAGAGTAGCTCTTCTGTCAGTGTTTTGGCCAGCCCTGTGTAGTATGGGCAGTAGTTAAATCTTCCTGAATTTCAAAAGAATGTAGGCATTTAAATGATTTACAGGTTATTAAAAACATTGTTATCATACCATGACAGCATTTTAATGAATTACTTTTTAAAATTACAACTGGAACTAATATCTGCTGGAGTAGGAGCTCCTATGCATAGCAGAGTTGTTGCCAGGAATATATTGAATATTTGAAGCCCAAATTGGATGTAGTGAATCTAGTTGGCTCATTCATGAAGTTATTAGCACAGTATAAAAATCTTACCGTAGCAAACTCATCTTGTGCTTTCGAAGAACATTCCTGTTCTTTATTGACAGAGTGAAGATTGTTTAAGCTCTTTGGGGGTTTGGGGAGGAATGTCCTTGTGCATGCTTTAACAGCCCACTGTCGGTCTGATTGGAGATTTACAGTGCTCAGTGGGTGCTGCAAAGTGCTCGTCTTCCTCACTACACTCCTTGCCTTTCCCTGTGCTGAAACTGCTCAGAGAGCAGCAGCTCCTCTGAGGCACAGCCCTGGCTGGCACCTGCAGCACCTGCTGAAAGGAAGGACAGTATTGCTTAGGGATGACTCACAGGAACCTTAAACCTGCTCTGTTACAAGCAGGAGTTGCAGCTTCCTGAGGCAGCCGAACACGATCCTTGTGTACCAAGTTCCACCTCAGGCTTCTGGCCTTTTCAGAACACCTGGCAATGCCCAAGCCTGTTGGCTTATTCTGGGGTGCACTGGACTATCCCTGCTATTCACCTGAGTGGTTTTTGCTTAAGCAGGTGAGGCCCAAATGAATGCTTTTTGGGGAAGAGTGACTGGGAACCAGTGGGTGTTTAATCTGTGCTTTTTCAACAGTGCTGTTCCTCACGACAGTGGTTTTTGCTGGCTTATAGGGCAAACCTGCGCAGGAGAGAGGAGGAGTGAGAAGTAAAGTGAATCTGAGTGCTTTGGTCACTGTTCTGGGTTTTCATTTGGCACTGGTAATTTCAGAAAGGTGCTCAGGGGCTGGCAGGGAGATTTTGCTCCCCAGGAATGAGGCATAAGAGACCTTCCTTTGAAGTCTTTGGGCAGGAAGAAAGCAAGTCTATCCTGCTGCCTCCTGTTTTGTTCCTGGGGTGAAATGTGATGCAGAGTGACCAGAGACAGGTGGGCAGTGTCAGAGGTCCAAAAGAAGAGGCTAATAAAAAATCAGATCCTAAGGCTTAAACGTTTTTTACACAGGTGCCAAGCTTTATAAAAAGCCTGTCCTTCATTAGCTATTTTAAAACACATTAGAAAAATGAAGTGACTCTCATGTACCAGTTGGTGACTTTAATTCTTTCTGTATACAAGCAATTTCATTGATTTAAGGTAGTGCAAAAGAGTATTTGAAATTTTAGTGGAACTGATGTGTCTCTTCGTGTCACAGTGAAAGAATTATGAATACTTGAATGAGCAAATAATGCAAAGGACTGAAGCTGTCATGGTATTTAACACAATAAAGGAAACCTAGTTACAATATGGGTTTTTTGCATACCTGGTCCGTCACTGAACAACAAATATGTACAGAACAAATTAAATATTTTTCTTTTAATTTTTATTTGGCTCATTTTCTTGCATCTGCAAAGAAAAGTGATAAACTGCACTACAGTGATTACCAGTCTCATTCCTGTAGCTGTGTGAACAACTGATCTTCTTAAGTGGGTGCTAGCATGCACGGAGAACAGGTTTGGGAATTCTGTGTTGTAATTTGCAGCATCTTCGATCACTGGTGTGTGTACTGCATGGTTTTTATATGCTAGTTACAAAACCTGAAAATGCACATTCTCAAAAAGTTATGTTCTTAATGAAAAGTGCAATTCACTTGCTGGAAGTTTGTCTGTCCATTTATCTGCTCTGCGGTGAAAGGGAGTAAGTAGTTGGCCTTGATAAACTCTTGTGACAAGTGTTATTTTGAAAACAAACAAAAAAAAAATTATGGCCCATAGCTATTTTCATCATAACCTTGTTTGGAAAGCAAACAGAACTTTAAATTAAATAGTTGCTCTCCACAGATTAAAAGCATGTGGGTTTTCTTCTCCCCTGGATGTTGCCTACTTGTTCGGTGCTTCAGTTTATATTAAACTCTTCAGTCAGGGTGCTGCTGGGCTAATTAATGAAAATGGTTTTCATTGATTGCTGTGGAAAGAAAATAACTAACTGGTTTAATTAACTCAAGACTGTGCATATCTAGAAGAATGACTATTGATCTGCATGTGTTTAATTAAAATAAAGAACTTGGAATTTTTGCAGACCTTGTCACTTGACACTCTGTTTTGAGTAGGACTTCACAGTCTGGGTGTGCCCTTCACAGCAGCTCCATTTGCAGACCCTCAAACTGCAGCACCTGGGACTGGCACCTGGGCATGAGGGAGCAGAGTACACAGCTCCAGGGAACCACAGCAGCATGAAGTGACACTGTAATTTCTGCTCTTTGTCCTCCCATTTGAGCAGCAAGCTTGTCTGGAAATCAGATGACTAAAGCTGTTTGTGCTATGTACTACTTTTAAAATAGATACTTTCAGAGGGGGAGCCCTTCCGTCTGACATTCCCAGGTCTATCATAGGTTAATGAGACAGGAGATTATTTAATGTCTCTTTTTACTGTTTTTTTAGTTTCTGTATTTATTTAGCTCTGTCAGAGTAGACCAGATCACTTGTCCAAATCAGAGCTTTCTGTGTTGCCACCAAGGCTTGCATTGGATTGAAAACTGCCCAGCTTTGTACTGCTGGAATAAAAATAATAGTTGTAATATGGTCCTCTTAAAAGCAAGTACTTTCAGATGCTTCTCAAGCCCTTGGTCAGTCTTCCCTCTTAAACTTGCTTTCCTGGCTTCCATCTGGTAAGCATCCAAAATTAAGGAAATTGAACAAATGAAATATGTAGACTATGATTCTAATCTTTGCCGGCCACTTTGGATACTATGTGAATAGGAGAGAAAACATGATAAAGCAAGACCTCAAGCAGTGAAATGGATTCTGACATGAGTGGAAGACAGAAGCAACCAGTGGAATTACTAAAAGCTGTAATGGTTTTTGGGACATTGTTTCTGATTGCAGAAGGTGACTTACGTGTGCTGCTTCTGAAAAAGGTGCCAGACCTTCTGCCCTATGGCATTCCTTTACAGCCATAGTGTGCCAGCACTGATGGTGGCTTTCACCTAGGTGTGCTGCTGTGGTTCAGTTCCCGTGTAGCCAATAGCAAAGAGGGTCCTGTGCTCTCTCTGCAATTGCCACTGCTGTTGGCATCAAGTTTCTGTGAAGCTGTGCCCTTAACCTCCCTTGTGCGTGAAATCACTGCTTTGCAATTTAGATTGCAGGTTGCAGTGTACCTTAATCATAATTATCCCCAACACTTCTGCTATAAGACCTTACGTTTAATTCTGTGAAACCTGCCATTTGGGTGAAGAAATATGCTTCACACCAAGGGATTTTGTGTATGCTTAGGCAAAACCATAATGATTAAAAAAAAAAATGTTTTGCCTATCAGAATCCTCAAATTCAGCAAGGCTAAACCTTAGGGACTTGAAATGGGACAACAAAACTGCTTTTGTGCTTGGACTTTTTCTGTCTCTAGAAGAGCAGTGGAGTTTGTGTTCAGAGGCAGACTGCTCCTGTCCCTTAATGTTCACCCTCACAGGGCATGATCTGGTGCCCCAGGGCCTCTGCCCTGTCCTGAGGAGGTGTGGGGCTCTTTGCCCAGGATTTGGGTCTTGCAAGCAGCAGAAATGAGGGCAGAAACAGATATTTCAGAAACAGACGTGTTTTCTCAGTGCTTCTAAGGTGAGCAGTCAGGGAGTCGGGCAGGGCTCGGGGGAAGGCGAAGAGCCTGCAAGCACCTGGGTGAGCTGGTTTCAGTCAACTCACAGTGACTGCAGTCTTGCTTTATTTGAAGAGCAATGTCATCTTGAACTTCTAGCTCTGAGCAATACCAAGTTTATGTTATGCTGGCAGTGCCCATTTCACTGACTGCCAAATGCCAAGGTCCCTGAAAAGTCAGGTTATGGGGGTCACACAGCACTTTGGGTTCCCATCTGCAAAATCAGACTGAGATGGAGAGATGATAACAACTTCTGGGTGTTAAAATGATAAATGCTGATGTTAGCAAAACACTCATATGAAGTTAATTATAACAGAACATCCCAGAAGGAGAACAATTCTATATTGAATACAGAATGTGCATGGCATGCAGCGAGTATGGCCCGAGGCCACATGTTGGCGGGGTACAGTGATCCTGAACAGTACCTGCTCAGCCAGCATGCAGAGCAGCAGCAGCCCTTTAGGGAATACAGGCAATAAAGAGATTAAATTTGTCCCTCTTGTTACATGCAAGTGACTTTAAAGATTCATGGACAGTTTTATTCCAGCAGTCCCATTTTCTGAGCACTTGCCTTTATGCCAGTGTTGTCACTTTAATGTATTTTAAAAATATGATGGTGAATATGAATTTACAGTGTCAGGTTGCAAAAAGAAGTGCTGGGCTTGGGGCTGGTTTTTTTTTCACTCAATTATTAGTCTGAGGAAGGTGAGAAATCCAATATTGTATCTATAAAGTGGAAAAGCTTAAACATTATAAGCAACTTGGGGTTCCCTTGGATTGATCTGGGTTGTTTCAGTGCATTTTTCTTCTTTATTGTCAAAATCATCACAATTGATCTTGGAGCAAGTAAAAGATGTTACTGCATGCAGAAATATTTGGAAAAACGCTTGCTTCCCCAGGAATTACAGGAAAGTCTATTACCCTTAGCATACAGCCTATTTTTACAAATAGGATTAGGGGTTTCAGTTTGTTGTGGTCACATTTCTGCAAGACTATCTTGGATGCTTCCATCTCTCACTGATAAAAAGGGATCATATGATGTATTAAGCAGTATCATAAATTTAAGTCTTATATTTTAAGAACAAAACCTTAGGCCTCCTTGCGTTCTCCATGATGTTTAATATTTCACAAGTTTGACTCTTTTGCAATCCTTTATGACTTTATAAGTTGTGGTTTTATGGATTAGAGTTCAAAAACTGGTGGGTTTTTTATAACTTCAAATAGATTGGGTGAAAGTAATTATTGTTCTTTGAAATAATTACAAGCATGGCAACTATTTGAGGCCGAAATAACTGGGATTTCAAATTTTTGCAGGCAAAGCTATTCATCAATCAAATAAATCAGTCCCTGATGGAAAGGGGAGAAGGAGTAATCACCATGTTTTTGTGGGACAATAAAAATCACCATGTTTTTGTGTCCTAAAAGTTCTACTGTACAGATTTAAGATACCTTTTTTCCTCTAGCACTTTTAAGGATTAGGGGGAAAAAAAAGAAGCCAAACTGTCTCTCAGGCTGTGAGATAAGGAAAAATAATTTCTTGTCTAAATGCAATTCCCTACTTTCTCTAAAAATCTTTGGAATGGTTTTTAGAATAAAAAATGTAGTGTGTATGAGAAACCTAAACAGGTTAAAAATCCGGTAACATTTTGGTTTCCATGAAATTCCAATTTTTAAAAATGACTAAGAAAGGTACTTTCTTCCTACAGGAATTAAACTGGGGTTGGTAGCAGCAGTGGGGAGGGTGGACAGGAGTAGAATGGGAGGACTTGGCTGCTGGGAAAGTGGTTACCATTGCAGTCTGGAATAGTATAATCAAAATTTCTTTATTCTATAGCAAGAAAGAGCTTGGAAAGAAAAGAAATCAGATTGTTTTATATTTAGACTTCTTTATATCCTAATGTTTGTTGGTTTGCATTATGAGAATTGTGGGTTTCTGTCTGTATTGACAGCTGTCGCCTCCGTGTCTCCTGGTTGCTTGAGCAACCAACCATCTTCTTAAAGCTTGTTCGTTCCCCAGAGGGCAGGAGAAAATGTTTGGACCATTTATTTTGAAAGATAATTATTGCTCTAAGCAACCGCTTAAAATTGACACTATTACATTGATTCGAGTGTAAACATATGAAAGATGTTATGATACTGAAAAAGAACATTTAGACTGAGAACTTCTGTTGTGAAACAGTCACAAGTTTTAAATCATTCTGCTCTTGTAGGAGCCCTGTTTCTTTTCTCTGTAGCAATATGTGTAAAGAGTTCAATTTTTGATTGTTAGAACTCGAGCTAGAGGAGCAGTTCAGTGAAGGATAATTCTACCATGGGATGACTTTTCTTAGAAAGAAAACTTCCAGAATGAAGCACAATATTCTGTAAGATGCCAAGCCACCCTTTCCATAGTCATGGGGTTTTTCAGTTCAACTCCTGTGTGTCAGGAGTTTGCTGTTAATCTAAATTTCATATAACTTCAAACCTGGTTTTACTTTAGCAAAAAAAAAAAACATAACTAGCTTTGCTTGATGTCAAGATGATCTTCAATACCAAATTAAGTATTGCCCTGACTTCAGGAGGGCTTATGATAGTTTCTCATGTTTATTGTTTGTCCTCCTCCCTTTCATGTAATTTATTTGTTGCAATGTAAAAGCCCAGTAAGTGTTGAATCATCTCACCAGAAAAAAAGCTATTCTAACCGCTTTTAATAGAGGAAGAGGAGGAAAGGGGAGAAAAAGTCTGCATATTCTACACGTAGGAAAGGATTTTTTGGACAAACTTTGCAAATGGAAATTATGCAGATGGATCCTTCTGTCTGCTTCCTTGTCTTTCCATTCTCAGTACTGTGTGTGTAGAGCTGTTTTAAAGTTCAGCACTGCTTAACCCTCCCTGCCCCCAGTTACGCCTTTTTTCATTAAGTAATAATTCACAACAGGATACGATGATGTTGTCCAGTCTGGCCACACCTAATCTGTGCTGGGACACACTGACTTCATTCACTGGTAGGTGTGGTGATTATTAGACAGTTTGTCACCGCACCCTGGAGTGTTTTATTGCAAGCATAAAGTGGTTCAGCTAAAGGAAACAGCCCTTTTTCTAGCGGAAAAAAATGGCAACTTTCTGCTTCTAAAAGAACTCATTCCAGGAATGTGTAGTGTAAAAATTTCACAGCCTGGAATAATCATTGAACTTGTACCAAATATACAAAGAATTACATGGCTTTTTCCATTGAGTAACAGTGTACTGCAATATTTTAAAATAATTATCTTGGTTTGTATGGTTCCAAATTTTCATCAGATCTTGTGTAGAATGGCTGAAGGGAGGGCTCACATTTCTCTTCTTCTTCTGGCATGCAGAAAGGCTCATTTTATTGTGTGAACTTCTTTGTGGCCAATCCAGAAGGGAAACTGCAGAGCTTTAGATGTGGAAATACTTTACTTTTTGGCTGGTAGGTTATTCATGAAACAGAGCAGCATTGGAGGGTAAGAACAAATAGAGCTCATGTGTATTTCTGGTGAATATTGATGTTAATTGGGTTTTGAGCATCAGTTCAGTTTACAACACTCTTTTGCTTGCTGTTAAAAGAAGCCTCTAACTTAATCAGAAATAATAAAAAGAGAAGCTGTTGTGCCTTGCAGAGCAACAGAAATGCCACTGATGAATGACCAGTCTGAGGTATTTTTAAATTCAAGCTTGCTGGAGGGAACTGAACTTGGAGTCACTTCCAAGTAATTAAATTAGAAGTAAAGACTTCTTTAAAAATAGTGTGAGGGATGAACCATATAAAGACATGCTAGTTTCTTACTGTGATTGCAACTATGCTACTGAGATGATTTCCCTGGGCTATAACTCGGGGAGTTGCTTAATATTAACCAGCTGGAGGTGTGATTTCCTGGAAAAGTAGGAAAGGACATAAAATTCAGTTTAAAGCTGATTTGTGACCTTGAGGAAAACAAGATGAGACAAATGATAGAATTTCAGGAAGTGAAGAGCTGCTCATGCCAAGCATGTGGCCACCCACAGGAGATATTTTCCTCTATCTTTTACTCTGTCCTGTCCTGTTGTAAGCCAATGCTGAGATTCCAGAACAGTGCAGGATAGCTGGGCAGCAAGAGCCTCAGTCTCCCTAAAGGAAACTCACTGATCTCCACCTGAACTGAGTTTAAAGCATGATAGTCAAGTAGTTGGGGATAGAGGCACAACTAATACAATTGAGTGAACTTGATAGTCCCGTGTTTGTAGAAGAGGAATGAGAAGGGAATGATACTGTCTCACAAAGCTGAGCTGTGATGATGGTCTTCCTGGGAAATTTTGTGTCTATGTAATAATTTTCAGAAGGGACTGACAGCTTTGATGGCAGGGAAATCTTTCATTTCACTTATTGGTGTTGCTAAAAATCTGCTTCTGTTGCTACTATGCTGAATATCCTTTCCCAAGTCCTTACATCTATAGTCTCCTTTCCCAAAAATATTTACACGGGAGAGAGAACATGCTAAACTGGACTGTCTTGCTGTTTGTCACAGATCAGTCCCATTTCCTCATTTTTTGCTTATAAAATTAGATGTAGAAGCCAAATATGTTTGCCATTCACATTTGGCATATTGAAGAGGCTATTTTTGTTCTGAGTGGAGGAGTATTAAGAAATCGTGATGGAAAATGTAGAGAGGCAGCAACACTGGAACTGCTTTGAGGCTTAGCATTTATGTGCTGTTGATTTCTCTGCATTTATCTACGTTGTGATAGTAGACTCCACCATTCTAAAGCCTCCCTTTTCCTTGCAGTTAGTTTTTCCCAGCTGCCAAGCTATTTCATGTGTCCCTATCAATGGGAAATCCCTTTTCCAGTGAAGGGAATGTGAAAGAGGCCAAGATCTCCTCCCCTTTCTTCCAGCCATGAGGCGATGTCCAGCTCCTCTGCTGCATTTCTTCCATCAAAAGAAGGAAGTCTCTTTCTCCATGTGAGTCTGCCAGGCAGAGTCTGGGGAGAAGCACAGCAGAGGATCCTGAGAGGCATTCCCCAGGCCGGTGTTCTTTTCAGGAATCTTGAGGCTGGAGGAATTAAGCATAAGATGTTTGCATAAACCTGGAAGATAAGATCTCTTGGGTTCTGTGTAATATTTTGGATGATTGGTGCTTTTTTAATGCTGGAGGTCCTGTAATGCCTGAGTTTCGGGAGGTTTGATTAAAAAATGGACTCTTGGCAAAGGTGGCTGTCTCCACATCAAGTGTTTGGGCTGACTACTTGTAAATCACAGACATTTCCTGAGCTACCAGCATTTATGATAATTCATAACTTTCACGTCTCTTTTTATTTTATTTTCTTTTTTAAAATTACCCTGTACATCTTATTTCTCCATCAGTGTAAAAATATTGTCTGGAGAGCAATAAACAAATTAGGAGCCTCACTGTGCTTGTATACAGTAAGGCAGGAAATGGACCTCCTAAATGTGTGTGCAGGTGTGAACATAAAAATGCTAGAATGCTGTTGTTCATTGGAATTGAGTTATTTTGGTGAAAACTCTGGAGTACTGGAGTGGTTTGGAATCAAGAAAAAGCTAAACTTGACACAGCTGTGCTTTACACACCCTATTGTCCCCTGCCCCTTCTCTGGCTTGTTTCTCATCTGTGAGTTAACTGCTGAAGCTTTTTTCCTCTTAAGTTACTGAAAGTGGTGTGGGCCAGAGAGCTCATCTTTCCTCTCCACTTATGAATTTGCCTTATTAGGAGGCAATTTTGTACAAGTGTGTGACTAACTTTGGACTCCTTTTTGTAACACTTTTGTCTATAGAAACAATTAAACAATTCCTTAGTCACAAAAGAGCGAGCAAGACAGATGCTGTTTTCCTTGTCCCTTCCAGTGTGTCCCTGATAAGGGGCTTGATCAAAGCATTTTGCATTGCTATTACACAGCCTAATTGTGGAAAGGATCTGATTCTGGTTTTAGTGAAATGATCCCCCTCAAAAGTTGGCAAAAGCAGGCTGGCTCCATCTCCATCATCTCCAATTTGGGGATCCTCTAGAAGACACTTTTCTTCTGCTGGACATGCTTCATGTGGCATACAGATCCGGCTGCCAGACTGTTTCACCTTGCATCCTTCAATAGGAGAACTTTAAACTGGTTTTAATACCTGTACAAATTGTGCAGGTAAGAAACTCCCTCTTTTTGAGGCTAAGACTGACTATTTTGTCCAAAGGAACAGAGCTTTATAGCACGAGCAGTTTCTCTGGCAGAGCTGTAGAAATGAGACAGCCTAGCAGCACATTTTTTTAAAAAAAGTGTGCTTTATAAAACATTTTCTGGAGGGAAACTTCACGTCAGCAGTGATTTATCTTCCTCTAGGGGAAGGACTAGAGGCAGCGCAATACTTTGCTGTTTAATATCCAGTGGAAGAAATGGCTTCACTCTCATACTAATGATGTTGTGTTAGTATCACTGAGGTCATACACCTCTGTGCCAGCCAGTCCACTGGGCAAAGTTCATTGTGGGTTCTTATGGAAGCTAAACAGTGTTTTCTTTTTTGGGAGGATATTCTGTCTAGTCTTTGGTACTTCACTTTGTATTGGAAACAACAGTTCCTTCCTAGTGCATGCATGATTTACAGTAATATCCTATTATTTAGGTATGGAGCACAAAGAATGTGTTTGCAGGGAAAGGCCCTGCTTTAGTAGGACTGTAAATTAAGTGAAAAGGTGTGTTATGGGGAGGCTGCTTTTTCAAGATTTCTGACAGACCATAGTTGTAAAGCTTTCTAAACAAATAAAAAGAAAGCCACTTTATACAAGTGGAGCCTTTTGTCCAAGTTACAGCTTGGAGAAATGTTTCATTGGGATACTAATTTTAAAGGATTTTTACAATTCTGTGTTTTCAGAAATTTTATGTGTATTAATAAGTTCTTATCTAATGCTTCAATTTAATGGCAGTGGTACAGTCAATATACTTATAATAGTCATAAATAACAGATACACTACGATTTTTTTGTGTGTTCCCAAGCTATAGTGAGGGGACGCCAGTGAATCAGCCAACAATTGCCTTGGTTGTTGCTTTTTGAGTGGGAACTTTGAGATTTAGAAATTGTCTGCCCTTACCAAGGAAAGTATGTATTCTGAAAGCTCTTGTTGAGCTTTGGTTTTGATCAGCAAATGGTGAGTTTGCTTTTAGCCCAATTAAAGATCTGATCCAAAGCCTACGGAATTTAGGTGGAGTGATTCCAGTAATTTTGAAAGAGTCTGGCCCATATTTTTAGCAAAGAGATGATGAAGGGTGGTACCTAAGCATCTGTCAGTTCTTTCTAGCAAGGCCACATCTGGGTTCTTTTGTAGTTTGCTTCTGCTTTATCTCAGACTTCAGTTCAGTGGGCCAGGAGCCCAAACTTCTGTTGTTTTTTATACTCCCATCCTTCCCCTCTTCTTGAACACCCATCATGAAGCAAGCAGGACAAAGCACTGGTGTAAAAACCGTAAGATCTTCCAGACTTTGCATGTTTTGGATTTCTTTGTGTGTTTTTCTTAAGTTTGTTTTTGCCAACATCTTCCTCCTGTGTCTCTCACATATTTGCTGTTTTTCTGAGATGCTGGAGGAGCGTTTCTAACAAACACCACACATGTAGCTACAGAACTGGCAATATATTCCCTTTCTGGGAAAAAAGCTATGAAATGCTCTGCCCAGATAGGATGTTAAGGGAATGATTTTTCCTTTTCCTTCATATCAGATTGTTTTGCAAGTATACTGTAAGTTGGAGGATATGTTTAGGACACGTTTTAGGAAACTGTTTTCTTATCTGTGTAGGCCTGACTGACCAGGCCAATTTCATACTCTTGATAGTTTCTTTGCAGTCAAATAGGTTTGGGTATGATTTAGTGCATGTCTTCAATGCACATCTGAAAATTACAATTTCATAAGGTTTGAGTTGTATCAGAGGCCATGCTGGAACACTGGTGTATATTCTCACACATGTCGTAACTATTTAAACAGTCTTGGGTGGGACTGGGGAGTCAAGAGCTGCTGATGCCTCACTCTTCTGGCAGCCCTTGTGAACGCTGTGCTTACATAATTCTCTCAGAGGGGGGACACTGTTGCATAAACACCTCTGCATTACCTTACTGAAGGTTACTGCTTTGGAGCCACTTATTCTTAGTACCCTGCACAAGAGTCTATTAGGCAGGATTAAGATGTGGCTTTGTACACTTGCTGTTCAGCTGCTGGGATGTTCGGAGGAGTCAGGTGGGAAGGAATGGGACAGAATGCAGAAAAGATCAGAAAATAGCTGCAGGGAGAAATTGCTGCAAATTCATAACTGTCAAAAACTGTCAAAACCTTTAAATAGCTTGCTGGGCCAATAAAGCATCAGTAGAAATGCACTGCTGCAGAGCTCAGTTTCAGGCAGCCTCAGTATTACTAAGGAATGAGGAGTGATCCTGTCTCTCATGTCTCTCTGTGACTTAAAGAAGTTTACTAGATCCATTGTTGAGGTTTAAATGGGCTGTGAATAGGACCCTGTTTCTTGTGGTGGTGTTTCTGGAATTAAAACACTTAAGAAAATGTCATTTTAGGTACCTTTTAGTAGAGAGCCAGGAAAATTAACTTCTCTCTATAGTGTTTTCAATGGTTTATGCAGCATTAACATACACACATACATGTATACATATATACATACATACATATATTTAAATATGTTCATACGTACATGTATATATAAGTAAAAACACCAATAATAGAAGTAAGACAATTATACTTTGTTCAGAAGAGTCAGCAGTTCAATTTTTTCAGACCCACCAACCAGGACCTGTGTTTCCCTCTACTTTGCTTCTCCATCACTGTGTTTGATCCAGCACAGTTTCTTGTTCCCTTCTTCTGCTGCACCTAAATGGTTTTTAAAATAATTTGTGTATGAGGGATGTGTGAGTGAAAGCCATGTCCAAACAGGAGATAATGTTTTGAACTTTTCAGGTGTTGGACTAGCATATTGAAACTACTCCAGGATTTTGTTTGGTTTGGAAAAGGAAACTGGGGGGTTTTTTGCTCTTAGTAATAAAATCTCCAGGGTGAATTTTGATGGCTGAGGTCTGTTTTTTCTGAGTTTAAGCATCCAGCGTGTGTAACTGAGATTTATGCCAAGGCAACTGGAATTACTGTGATTGATCCTATGGAAAATTTTAAACTGAGGCTGTGCCAGAGTGTTACAGGTGTGTTCAGGGGCTCATCCTTTTTACTGTACAGTTTGACTTTGGTCCAAAGGGGTACAAGAAGATGTGGGTGTCTGAACAATATGCTGGATAGGAAACTTGACTGAAAAAACTCTTAACAGGATCATGATGTTACTGGACATAGCCAGTAATTGTTTTTAATATTTTTATTTTGGATTGTGCTACAAATTACTTGTTCATTATGACCTGAGCTAATTGGATCACAGAATGAGAAGGATACAGAGAGAAGGGAGGGGTAACTAACAATGTGCAAGTTGGCCTGTGCTGTGGACTTGCTGCCTGGTTGAGGAAAGGATCAAGGGATGCATGTGCACGAAGCTGTCTACCAGTGGGTGGGAGCTAGTTAACTGCTAACCCAGGAGCTGCATGCTGCTGGCTCTGAAGCTGCAGGCTTTGCTTGGCAAGCGGATTTTGAAGCATTTGGAAAAGAATGGGACTCAACTCTTCTTGTGTCCTTGAGGATTGCTGTTTATCATGGCTATTTTGCACCAAGACTGAGAAATCAGTTCTGAAGGAGGAGAAAGAAATTTGAGCAGACTTGAACATGTAGTGTAAGTGTAGCAACTCCATCTATGTAAAAGGAAGGTTAGAGGACAGTGTGCACCTGGAACACTGCTTGGTGATGTTCATGGTCAGGTAACTTAGGGCTCTCTAGTCTATCAGCACGTGCAATAGCCTTGGGGTTTAATTATGCTGTACTTGGGGAAAAGGCAGGGCTTTGGCCAGACACTCAGCAGAAGCATAGTGAGAGATCTGGGCTGTGCTGCTGGGGGAAATCCTCTCTTGCTCAATTCTACTCTGAAACAGGCTGCTTGTAGATGTAGAGGGAATAATTCATAGTGAGAGGGGGTCTGGAAAGAAGTTAGTTTAAACTCCTTAACCATTCTTGTCCTATCCATGAGAAAGTGATATTCAAGCTTCTGCAAGAATTGAAATTACCTATAAATAATGGGATAGGGTGGCTTAAATCAGAACATGTATTTCTGTGCTGACAATGCACAGCATCTGCTTCTGCTTTAAGCAGGGACTGAAGAGACTTGGCAAAAAAACAGCCTTTGGCATCACATGCAGGGGGAGCTAATAAAAGGCTATAAATCGAGCAAATATATGGGCCTCTTCACATTGACAGTTCCCTTTGAGAAAGTAATTAGGGATGGGGATGAAATTTTAAAGAAAACACATGCACTGGGAGACTTTGAGTGGATCTCAAACAAGAGAAGAGCAAAGAATGTATTAGTACTTTCTTGTGGAGTATAAAATAACCAGCCTTTAGAGAGTGAGCTGGAAGTCAGAAACTGCCCCAGACTGCTGCCTACTTGAGGAATGGCTTAGCCTATGGTATGTCTTCTATTTCTGATGGATCTTTGAAGTGAACTGTGTTGCTGGATAAAACACATGGTATTTATGTTTTGACAGCAAAACAAATACCATGTATTCATATGCTTGGACACTAATCTTTTGAAGAGAAAAACAAAACCCAAACTCAGCCATGATAAAATCTTGGCAGCAAAGTAGACCCAGATGAACTGCATTTTGTACGCAGTACAAAAAAGCTTCAGTTTTTTCTTCCCCTTTCCTGGCTGACTGGCATTAACACTTTCCAGTAGATAGTTTGCAGTTGCTTCCAGGTTATTTCACAGGCTGTAGTTATCTTTGTGATTACGTTCAATATTCTATCGGTGATAAAATTCCCCTGATGTTTTTAAGGAGAGTCCATGAATGTGAGTTGCTACAGGACAACTTAGCAATGGAATTATTTAAAGAATCACTCTTGACTATGATTCAAATTGTTTGCAATCTGTCCGAAAACACATGAAGACTCTATATGCTTCTACAGTGGCTTTCTCAAATGAGTATTGTTTCACAAGTAGTGATTTCAGGTGGGACTGCAATGAAAGTGGTTATACTAGACAAAGTTATTGTTAGAGAAAAATCTGCAAGATTGATTTCTCTTTTCTGCTCTGGCAAGAGTGTTTCTATTCAAGCAGTAACTGAAATAGTGTTGAGCAAATTTGAACTTCTCAGGATTAATTGGAAGAAAAGGTAGATAGAGTGGGAAATGGCTCAAAGCCACCACATTTTCTTTCCTGTAGATCCCTGATATAGTCAGGGCTTTGAGCTGAAGTCTTGATTTCTAGAGGTAGGAATTCTTCTAGAGGTCTTTTTCTGTAGTGAGTTTTTCCCAGACTGCTGTGCAAGGCTGATGACATCCTGAGAAAAAAACCTGCGTTAAAGGAAGGCATCAGCAATACTTGAGCTTCTTTTAAAGCCTGGGTTCCATTTTTCTAACTGTGGTGCTTTAGCCCCATTATTTCCAGTGGGATTTAAATAGACTCTTCACTGTAACACAGGGCAGACTCGCTGGCCTTTGGTTAGCAAAAAGCAGGAGTTGAATTAATATCTTTTCTGACAGTACCTCAAGAGTTTGAATAGACATTAGCAGTAAATGACTGGTAATTACTCTGGCTTCCTAACCTAGCAGAGACCCTGCTGCTGTATTAATCTCCTGGCTGTGGAATGCAGCAGAAAGGTGTTAGGCTGTGAAGGCTGCCCTGTGCAAATCTCAATCAATAGATGAGTGTAACCAGCTGCTGCCTTTTGATCTGGAGGAATATAGGACTTAATTGACTCAATAGCAGGATGCTGTCATTAGGTACCAAGTAATGTTATTTTTTCATTGGATTTCTGTAGAAGTTTGCAGTTTACACTGCATGGAACTGCTCTAGAGAGAGACTCTACAGGACTCCTGCATTTTCACACAGCTCTAGCCTGGGAGCTGCCACTCCAGAGATGTTTAAAAAGGAGCTCTTTTAAAATTACACCTTTATTGTGATGGCAAAGTTCTTCAGAAGAGCTCAGGAGGATGTATTAGTGGGAAGAGCTTGGTTTAGGACTGCTGACTAGCTTCCCACTGTTTCAGATCTTAGTGTTCAGGAAATCAAATGTATGCTTTATGATTTAGCACAATTGAAGCTGTATATAATTTGATAATACACCATGTAATAAAGGAATGAAAGGTTTTATCTACAGGGAGTGCTATACTTAAAAGAAGGGCTTTTAGTCGATTTTAGTACATTGAAACAAACCTGTGGATACTTTTTAAATCTGCAGGCTTCATGCAAACATCCAGTTACACTCTGTAGATCACTGGCTGGCCGGGGGTGTTTTAGCTAACACATTCAAGATGGATATTTGGCAGAGTTTGCTTTTCAGCCCGGATGGCTGAAAGGCCAAGTGCTTTATTACACATCTCATACTGGGTCTGCTCTCAGTGCTACCAGAGGCGTGTCAGTTTTTCTGTTGTTAAAGTTGCTAGTAAAAGTCTTGGAGCATGTTTTGGCCAACTAGAAAGTATTTGAAAATCTTGTCCAAGAAACAGAATAGTGCAATCTGTTATTTTTGTGGGATGGTGGGTGGATTTACAATGCAGTTGAACAAAATAAGATCATACATAGGCTTCTGAGTCTCTGTAGTAATTCTGCTTCCTTCAGAGCTCAGCTTCTGTTTTGTCTTTTTGTAAACCTTCTCAACAGGACAGTTTTAAACCTGTTTCTGGAATTGAAATTATCAATTTAGATCTGGGAAAAGCTGATTCAACAGTAAATTGCTGTCAGTCACAGCCAGTGTGTTCAGACCAAAGGCTCCTTTGCCTGCAGAGACCTAGAGCTTTGGGAATCCCAAGTGTGCAGAACTGAATCAGTGATACATTCGACTCATAACTCCAAATTATTGCTTACTTAGGTAGCTGTATGTATAAATAAAGAGATTAAACTTTTAAAGCCAATTAGAGTGAACATTTAGGCCATTTTTCAGTGATACTTACCAAGAGGGCTGGACAAGATTCTACAGAATATTGTATGTACATTTGGGTGATGGCAGATTAAAATCTTACGTTTTCATACTTTCTCCCCCCTCTCCCTCCTCACTGGACTTGAAATCTTGAAAAGAGCTCAGTAAAACCTTATTAGCGTCTCAGATGTTTTGAAACTTAGTTCCAAATTCTGTGCTTCAGTCTTGTGGAGTACCCACAGCATGCATCAGTTTCTCCAGAGAGGATTTGTATCTCTGTAGTTCATTCCTAAAAGACTGTAAACCTGTTTCTAAATTCCACAAAATACCCAGTGGGCTTTCCTTGATACTAAATATCGATCATACACATAATTGAATATTCTATTTTTGGAGTTTATACCTGAAACAATATAGAACAGACTGCCTTAGTTTAGCATTCAAGTATTGAAAACTAGGCCTTCATTTTGAAACTGCAGGCCTTATTTCCCTAATATTTCCCCAAAAATAATGCAATAGTTTGGGCTTTTGAAGCACATGTGATGTAAGCTGTGATCAGATGCAGTCTTGCCTATCTTTTGCTTACTTACCCCAGGTGTTTCCTTTCAGGGACAGGACACTGGTGGACCTAATTTCTCCTTCCCAAGAAATGTGCCTGCAAAGCACAAAACTTCCCACATTAGGTGATCTGTACCAAGCCTCTTGCCAGCAATGTCTAAATGTAAAGGTAGAAACTGAGAATTTAGTGAGTCTTACTAGCTGAAAGCTGAAGTTTGTTGTTCTGTTAATAAAGTAGTTATGCTCAACATAAACTTAGCTGTTACCAAGTGTGCCACAGTGCCACTTTTGAAGGAAATGCTTGTGGTAATTGACTGTTACTGTTCTGAAACATTGCTCTGCTTGTTACCCCTGTTAAAGCACAGGAGAGGAAGGTCTGGAAAGGGAGGCAGCATTTAGTTAGGTGGACAAAATTTACAGGAAAATTGAACCAAACATGAGAGGTAAACGCCTGAGAGATTTTCAGATGATTTATGTGGGTCCAGTAGGTGTTAACAAATTGTCTTACTGAGCACAGATAAGTAGTAAACCCAGTTCTTTCTACTTGCCACCTGTTTCTTTGGGTTTTTTTTCCTTTCTTCCTCCCTTCGCTACAGGAAAACCCCAACCCCTTGTTGATGGAGGTATATCAAATAGGAAGCATTATTACCCCCAGCTTCCCAGGAGTTGATTTACTCATGAGCAGTAAAACCCCAAACTGTCTGAACTGCAGATTTAGCCAGATCCCAGGGTTCAGTTCAGTTGTCATTTTGATTTGTAAAGAAAAGCAGTCTCTTGTGGAGAGGTTTAGGAGACCTCCTGCCTTGCATGGTCTTTCATAAGAATTGAGATGCATTTGAAATACAAAACAGATGCATTTGAAATACAAAGCATTCTCTCTTCAAAGTATCTTTTCGACTATGAATAAAAGTCAGACCTGCTGGGGTGGATTAGTTTATCTAGGGTGAGATTCACTCTTCAGCTTAAATACTGGTGTTCTTCTCCTCTGGATTTCCTGGGCTTCAAAATGACCTATGAAGCAGGAGGATTTTGTATAGGTGGCTGGTGATTTATCTTACCTCCTCTTCACAGCAAAGTGCCACCCTGCAAATTCAAGTGGATAGGAAATGCATGGTGAATTGATTGTAATGGGGTGTTTTTCTGCTCTCTGCCCTTTCCTCTGTGCCTGTGCAATCCAGCCAGGCTTGCAAGTGGTTCAGAACATGTAAGTTCCTAGATTCCATGGGGCATAGGGCAGCCAAGCAGATAGTACTTAAACCTACCCAGTGATTTGTGTCCCCACTTAAACTGGAATTCTCAGTGTAAAGCCTTTTAGCTGCGGGTTGATCAAAAACACCTTTGTTTTTGTGTCAGGTCACAGTGTCAGTCTTACAGAACTAAGTTTTTTCACCCCTAAAGTGCAGGTGCTATTCACATCGACTTATATTTGAATTAATTACTTCCATTTGTTATATATTGGCTATGTAAGTCAACGAAAAAACCTAAAAGGACCCGTCCAAAGCCTTCAGGGAACTCATATTTAATGTCTCACATAAATACTGACTTTCAGAAGGGCTTATCATTTACATTAAAGTGTGAGCATAAAATAACCAATAAACCATTTTTTAGAATTGTGGCCAGCTAAAAGAACATAAGATTTTCTTAGAGCTTAACGTGCTGCATCTCAGGAACTAGAGATCCCAGGGGTGGGTTACATCTTTAATATGTGAGTCTGTGCTTGCTGCTGTTGGATATTGAGAGGGTAAAACAGTGAAAGAATGCAAAAGAAATGCCACTAGTTCATGAACACTTAAAAATGGTCTAAAATTTTAAGGGCATGAATTTGACAATGTCTGTTTTTAAATATAATCATCGTTTACCCTGTGCCTAATAAGAGGTAGAATATGCTAAGCAGTACATAATCCTTGCCCTAAAGAATTGTCCTATGCTCAGTGGATGTAAAGCACCAAAGAGAGCCATGAGGAGGTCACTATGGATATAATAGGTGCAGTAGGTGGAATTTGAAGATGTACAAAACACTGCAGATAAAATGAAAAATCCATCTGAATAAGAAGCAGTGCAATAAAAGTAATTTGCACCAGCAGATACCAATGGTCAGAATGTGCTGGTTTAGAGGCTCCACAGTCATGGTGACACTGACACAGAGAGTACCAACATTTCAAGGTTCAGGATACAAGATGAATGGAAGAAAGAAACCCTTTCTATGTAGGAGAAGTAAAAGTAGCTTAATAAGCAAAACAGCTGGCAAGACAAGATCCATGATCATCTCCTGCATGCTTGACTGCAGGTAAAACGCAGTTCTAAGATTCTTTCAGAGAACAATAAGATCTTTTTGTATTTTTAGCTGTCATAAACGGTGTTCAAGTGTGGTAGAACTGAAGAGGAAACAGCCAAAACAAAGAGATGTTACAGACAGTTTTGAGCAATATGTAAATGGTTGAGGCTGAGGGATAGACACTTGGAGAGGCTGTAAGGAGCGAAGGCTTTGTAGTGGCTTGAGTGCTTTAAAACCATGGGGGGAAAGAAGCAGCTGTGTGTATGTGTTGTAATTGTTTATTAAGTAGAAACTGGCTGTTTGTAGTTAGTACTACCTCTCAATTGAACTCTGCTTCCCGAAGATCTGAAAGCCATTGGAGCTTGGAGCACATGTCCTTCTGGGAGTTGGCAGCATTAGAGAGCAGTTGGAGGAGAGTTTTGTCTGGGAGCCTGGGCAGAAGGAGATCAGACTTATGTTAGTCCCTGTCAGCGTGATACAGCTGCAATTGCTGTCTCTGCTTCACTTTTCAAATGGATCCCATCCCTGGGCTGTGTGGCCCAGGGTTGTGCACACAGTGCTTTTCCCTTTGTGGTTCCAGGAACAGCACTCTTTTTAAAGCTGAAGGCAGAGATGAGTGAATGCCGCTCCAGATGGGAACTGACAAGTTTGAAAACATGTCAGCATGTGTATATTTTTAATTTCAAAGGCATCATGCTAGCATTAGAGTTGCTTTAATTCTAGAAACAGCTCTGTAGAGCTATACAATTCCTAAACATCTCTACCATAGCACAGGCACGTCGGCAAAAACACAAGCCCCTGTGGTCTGTAATGAAGGTGAAATATTCTTATTCTGGTCTTTTGGACTGATCACCCATTTAATGAGAATGTTGTTGTTTGGACTTACTCTGACATTACATACATCAGTTGCAGAAAAACTGAGGAAAAATTAGTTATGGATACCTAAATAATCTTGGCTTTTGGAATTCAGTCCACAGAGTTCGGTAAGGTTGAAACTGAAGATTAATCTAAACAGATTCTATTAATAGTGATGCTGCTAGGAGACTGAGCCTGAATTCTCTGTACAACAGCTGATCTGTGTTCTGAAATATGTTTGGTGTTGGTGCTTGAGATGTAGATTTGGAGGTGAGAAAGATTCTTAATGCAAAGTTTCATCACATGGGGATTATTTTATTTCCTAGTTGACTCTACAAAATGGCGTTGGCCTCCAAGGCCATTTTTTTGTCAGTAGGTATGCTCGAAGGGAATGGAGGGTGTGCCTCCACTTTTGATAATGGGAGTTAACATACTGGACTATACAACTGCTTCTCACTTCCACTGTGCAAGACTGCCACAATAAGCAGCGGCTCTGGAGATCATATCTGGTGTGCCTTGTGTGTTGGCAGGAAGGCGGTGAAAGGCAAGCCTGAGTGCTCAGTGTCTGTGGGTGTTTAAGACCTTTACGAATGCCAAAATGTAGGTTACGGTGAGGTATCTAAACAAATAGACATCTGGGTTCAAACTTCCCTCCACGCCTACACCTGACTTCCTGAGCTGTAAGCTAAAGTGGAATCTGAGTGCCTGATTCCTACAAGACTTCTCTCCTGAGCCAGAAAATATTTGGTTAAATAAATTGTTAAATAGCATCCTATTTCATGTCAGAAAGAAGGAATTTTTTTCCCCTTAATTTGCATGCCTAGAAAAATGGCTGGTGCTGCTTCATCATGGGCTTCACTAAAAATGATTTTTGTTTCTTCGATATAGTTTGTCAGTGTCTCTGTATTACTGCTCATGTGCCATAAATCTTAGAACAACGACCTGTGATAGTAACTGGTACAAAATGTCTGGAGGCTTAATCAGTGTCTCCATCAACAGCTTTCATCTCAGTGAAAAGAATAGAAGAAAAGAACAGAAATAGCATCTGCTGAAGTGATAACCTGAGGTCCTGAGGCAGCCATTGCTTTGTGACCTCCTTGCACAGTTTTCTTCATAAGAAAACCCATTTCCAGAGCACCCCTTGTTCCAGGTGTGTGGAGAGCCTGGAGGTGCTTGGTTAGTGGCCCCTGGCAATTGACCCTGGAGGCCTTTGCCTTGTCTGCTGGGATAATTTTATTGCCTTCCTGCCTGAGAACAATGAGCTTTTAGTTCTGACACTTAGTTAGATTAGACCTCATATAAATGGCCCTTACATAAAATGCAATAGAATGGTAAAACTGCCTAATTAGTAAAATACAAAGCAGACTACATAATTGCATAAGAAGTGAAAACTACAGATGGAAATACCTGTATTCACAGATGCTATGTGGTGTTATTGTAAAAAGCCTAGTTATGGTTTCTATTTTTCATGAAAAATGTTTCTTGAGCAAGTTCTAGTAATCTGACTTTGTGGAAGAGATTAAACCAAAACTGACCTTAAAAGACAATAGAAACTGTTATTGTACTGTTAGGCCGGGTTTGAAATGGCTTACTAAGCGAGGGCAAGCTGTGTCCAGGTGGGTGCTCTCTGATGGTAAGAACTAACCTGCCAGAGGTCTGGTGCTGAAAACCAATGAATGTTACAGTTAGAGCTTGCATGCTGCTTGGATAATTCAGATATTGGTATTTCCCAGCTTCACAGATATCTGCAAATGTTACATTCCTAGTTTCTTCTTTTAAAAAGACATTTCTATTGATCAACTTCTTATCTCTCCTTACTATTTTCGGTATTCCAACCAAAAATGCCCAGATTGAATCCAAATACTGTATAAGGCTATTTACTCTATTTAGACTGCTTCCTAAGGAAATGCCAGGCTTTTGTGATTGCCCTGTCAGTTGAATAATTCCTGAATTCATTGGTCAGTTTTCATGTTTGAGAAGAGAGCTGGAAGCCTGGAACAGCATTGCTCCTTCTGAAATGGAAGGGTGACACAAATGAACATTTCTGCTCAGGAGGAAGCAGCCGCATTTAGCTGTTGCACATCATTTGACGGGAGCTGACCAGTGAATTGGCCAGTGTGGACAGGTCATCTTTACTTAGATTTTTCTCTTTGTATGTGAACTATATACACATATGTCTCTAAAACAATGGGAAGAGCTGTAAGAAATACCCGAGCATGTCAAATGAGACCAAATGACAAAGAGAGGAGACTACCTCAAACCTGAAACAAATTTCCTCTGAAATACAGCTGTGATCCTTGGGTTGTTTTTCTTTGGGGCTCATCTCACTGCTTGAAGTCAAAGAAAACAAAGCGCTGTGTGATTTGATATTATTGCAGGGAGAAACTTCATGGGTCATCAAATCCAGTGCTATGAAAAATGTGCATTCAACCAAAAGCACAGCTGATAGATGTACCTGCCCTTCATCTTGTATCTTGAACTGCTTCAAATTTCTGATAGCTCAGATGTCTTGCTTTGAATGGGAATAGAACATTTTACTGTTGGTGCTAAATTATGAGCTTGCTGGCTCTGTCTGCCCTGAGCTTTACTGTCAGTGGCACAAGAATGCTGGAACAGATAAGAAGTGATGGATGAGGTCGTTCTTAGGGGTTTTTTCCTAAGCATCTGCTGTTGGCCACTGTCAGAGACAGGAGGCTGAGCCTGCTGAACTTGTGCTCTGGTATCAAACAAGAGTTATTTTCTTAAGAATTTTGAAAATGCTCTCTCCCTCTGAAGCAGAGGAGAGGAAGGAGAGGGGTCCTGCATGACTGGACTGCTGTAATGCGTCGTGTTTAGGCCAAGGAGTAGGAGGGCTGTGATTTCCAGACAAAGCATTCATGTTCCCTCCCTTCACCCAAGGACTGATGGCTGCACATCGTTCCTGTCTGCCATGCTCCACTATCCCTTTTACTTTCTCAGGGAAGCAGCTTTGGCAAATGTTTTCTTCCTCCATTGTGCTCATGTATTGGAGAATATCTGTGGAAATGGGAGGCTGCTTGCTCACACGTATATTTTGAAGGAGAACTGGAAGCTGTGCAGAGAGATGATCAGAGGTCCATAGCACACCACCTTGGAAACAAAATGTTTGGTTTTATCTTTAGCTTTGCAAAGTTGTCTATGCCTTAGCCAGACATTCTGGTTTTTTATTTCAAAGGCATGACTGAATGTGAGAAAGACTGAATTGGGACTTGTGTATACAAGGTTTAAGGCTGTAAATGATTGAATCTACCATCTATTTAATATCTGAGTTTCCAGGGGATCTCTAGATTTCACTTGTGCAAATGTGACCAGTTTGAACATCTGAAACTGCAAATAAACAAGTTAAGCTTAGTGCTATGAATAATAATGTTTTTACCATAAATAGTTTCCGAGTTTTCTGGTTTATTGGTTCACTGCCCTTCCTCCCTTCTTGACTAATTTGAATTTCTAAAATTTCCTGACTTTAGCATCTATGAATTTAAAAAACCTGATCTTACAAACACTTGCACAGACACACATATGGGGTCAGTTTTTTGACATTAGAGCTTTGTGAGCAGTAAAATCATTGACATACTCTTAGTGTATCTGTTTCTAACTGGATGATGAGCCCACTCCTGATTTAATAAGGAAATAAAGGGAAGCAGTGTTTTGTATCTGAATATCCAGGGCAGATATGAATGAAATAATCTCTCAATTAAAGTTTTAATTATTTTCTTTGTAAATATTCCGGTTTAGTAGGTTTGGGTCTTAAACGTTTCCAGTACTCCTTAGGGGATCATGTTGGATGAGCCTTGGACAAGGAACATGTGATGCTCCTTAATATTGACAGGTCTTGAAAGCTCCTGAATAGATTAAATGTATTTTTGCCTTCTTAGAGATGGCCTTCTTGCCCTTTTTAGAGTTTGGATCTAACCCAAGAAAAGACTAGGAATTAGCTCAGCTGCAAACAAAACCTGACTACTGGCTCCTGAATTATGAATTGAAACTTCACATAATGGAAATTTGAGGCCCAGTAGTCTAAACATAAAAGTTGCCTTACAGTGTTGTTTTTGAATGAGTGCAGGTAGTTTTGCTGGGTTTTTTCTGCATGGCTTTTGCATCCCTTCCTGTTTCATTCTTACTTGTTTTAATACCTAATTGTAGGCATACAATACATAATTGAGAGGCTGGGGTACAGGAAGCTTTCCAAATGCATATGAAATTTGGAAAACATAGCTCTTTACCTTCATGTTTAAAGGTACAGTATGATAAGGGTGTAAGGGAATGACTGCAAGATTATGTAAATGTGTATATAATATCAAATTAGCTTTAAAACCTTTTTTGCCCCTGTAATGTTCAGGGGAGATTGTAATATTGATTCAGTATTCCCAAGTGCTAATTTTGGCTATAAAATGTCAATACTAATTTAATTTCTTAATGTTTCTGTCCATCTCATCATCATAGCTTTGACTGACTTCCTTTTCTTTCTCCACTCTCAAATTTAATATTGAAGTAACTCAATGTTTACATCTCTCCAACCCTTACTAGAATGATACAGGTCTGCATGCCCACAAGTATACCTGAAAGTCTCTGTAGGATCTGGTGCAGATGTAAAAAAGGAACAGCTAAAAGGAACAAATAATGATCTTGTTTCACCATCTCTAATCCACGGGCATTACCATATCCTTGTTGATTAAAGTACATTTTTCTGAAAAGCTGATAGTTTTGGTCTAATGACACCCAAGTGAAGGATTTGCTGTTTCACTTCTCCAGTTTTCTTCCAGTAACTAGTTGGCCTCACCCATAAATTGGTATCATATTTCTTATTTGTCTTGTTTGAACAGCAGCAGCTTCTGGGACTGAGCCCCACTGTGCCCTCCCTCCTGGGTAAAGAATCCTTTAGCATCTCCTCAGGATTACTTCTTGCTGTTTGTAATTGTCACTTCCCAACAGAGAGAGTGTTTAAAATCTCCTATAGAAACCTTTTGTTTCAACCCTCAGATTTTTTTCTTGGTGACTTCTTTTCTGCTACCTTCAATTTTCCAATAAAAATTTAAAAATTTGGATACTCAGATTCGAATGTAGAACATCAGTAGTGCCATGTAATCACATCCTGACTTTCTTTTTCCTTGTTTCAGAAAGCTGAAGGCTCTGTGAGTTATTTATTCATTGTGCTGTGGCAGTGGCAAGCTGCTCCTGAGCCACTCACCTGCCAGAATGCTGAAATTCTTCAAGACATCCTCTCGCCTGGAGCAGTTGCCTGTCCTCTGTGTTGCCAGAGGTGTAGCTCTGGCTTTGCCTGTTTTAACTGAACGTGTGCACATTTTTCTTTCTTCTTTATACTTTTTATTTTTTTATTTCATTCTGCCAGTCTATGTGTTAGCAGAACATTTCTTCCAAGGAATTGGTTATATCTAGACTTCAGCATTTTTATGTATCTGGATGAGCATCTGGCTAACTCTGATTAATGCAAAACCAAACTAAAGCAATTTCATTCCCCAGTGACTTTATGCTGTCAACTACTTTGAGATCTGTCAGTTAGCCAACCCTTAATCCATTTAGCATGTGCTTTATTGACACGAGCCAAATTTGTAGTCAGAATATCATGTGGTATAAGTCATGTGCCTTGAAAGTCTTAACTACTCAATCAACTCTACCAGCCAAGCCTGTCATTTCAAATTCTGAAATCAGGTTTGTTTGGTATCATAAACCCCTTGAGATTGCCATTAGTTGCATTCCTGTCCTTTAATAGAAACCTATGCAAATTTTTCAGTTGCAAATTTTTCAACCACTCCAGCACTGGTTTTGGGCAAACAAGGCCCCAGTGGCCAAGGTGTGAAGTTAGCAGTCATTTCTTCTGGGAACCGTGGAGAATTGCATCCAGTGAGATGTACATTTAAAAATGAACTCATTACAGGCTGAGTATCGGTTAAAGCTGTTAAAAACTGCAAACAGACTGGAAAATTTGGAGCTGATATATTAAGTGCTGGGTGAGGAAAGTGTTTCAAATAGATCACAGGCTGCTGGCTTCCATCAAGACATTGGTGACTCTTGTAATTGTGCTTCTGTGTTCCAAGTGCCTGTCAGAGGTCAGCATCTCTGGGAACTACAGTGTTTGTATTTGATGTCATTGTTTATACTTTGATTCACAAGTCTAGTTTCTTCTTGTGTTTTCTTCAGTGGAAAGAGATGATGTTAATAAATGTTCCCAGATAGGAATGCTCATCACAGTTTAGCTACACTTAAAATGCATTTCTTAAATCTTTGAACTTTTTGAGTGGAGAAACTGGCCTGGCCTTGTTCTCAAAACTTAAACTGGGGCTACTGCAGATTTCAGCTTGATCTCTTGCTTTAGATTCTCAAGTTTGGTGGCTGTTGCAGTAGCTTCACAGGACCTAGTATCTTGGGAAGAGGATCCCACCATTAACATCACACACTGAAGGTTTGGGAGAAGTAGAATTCATTTGATGAGATAACTTTTCTGCTTGAAAGATAATATTGAGGAAGCTTCAGAACATTCAAGGGCTTCTCTCTTTGCAAATTTATATCACTATACTGTAATTTCAAAAGAAGAATCTTTTACACGGTGGGAAAACATAATGGAGTTTAAAATCAAGTCTATTTTAGTTTTGCATAAATCCATCCTTACTAATCTTAATCTACCTTTACTAATCTTGCTAGCCTTCTGCAGAATTGGAAAAGGCTGGTTTAAATCAAAATAGTGCAAACTCAAGTCAAAACCCACTTCCTGAAGCCAGCTGGTGTGCAGTCACCACCCTTTACATGCTTCTGATGGAGCTTCTGATAACTTGGAATTATCCATGACTGATGTCTTTATCACAGCCTCCATGCTGTAAGGTGAGGGAGAGCCATCTGCTCACAGCAGGATTAATCCAACTGATGGCCCATGAGCACATGCTGCTGCTTCATGGATCTGCCTCTCTGAGTGATGGGAGAGGCCGCTGCTGTCATATCACTGTAGAGACAGGCATGTGGCTCATTGCACTTGAAAAAAGTCCCCCAGGATGCCCAAGCTTTTATTTTTCACATCAGCAGCAAAAGAAACACTTGTTCAGGGTGTTTTCACCTACGGCTTATGCCTCTAGGAAACAAGGCTGGAACTAAAACCCATAGTATGCTCAGTATTATCTCAAAACTGAACCATGGATTAAATCTTATTTTGCTTAAGGAGTGTAATAAATATTTATTTTGGGGAAATGGGAATGTCAGCAGAAGACTTAAATACAAAAAACAGTTTGAGATTTCTTCTTCTTCCTTTTAGTTCCTTTGAGCTTTTCCTTTAGGGTTTCATTATTAACAATGAAATAGCAAACCTGCTCAAGGGCAGTATTGTGCTCTGAGAATCAAAAGTGTGGTTATAAAAACAATGTTTTCCTCCATAGTATACCAGATAGCCTAAATTTTAACCCTGTAAAGTGGGATCCATGAACTGGGCCATATGAATTTTTGCTGATAAGCTTTTGAATTAATCCCATTCTGTACAGACCTGTGCTTGCAGAAGCTTAAGGAAATTCATCACAGTTGCAGATTGTTTTCCAAGTAATATCCTCATGGACTGTGAAGCCTATCATTTTATGATAAATGTGTAAAGGTTTTGCTTAACTTCGTTTTTGAGCCACTCCATCTCTAATCTCTGTTGCTCAGTTTTTAAGTAGGCTTTGGCAGTCTGGCTGAGCTACAGTAGTGCTGACATTGAAATTGCACAGTACCAGGTGGGGGGAGGGATATTAGAGGAGGTTCACTGTAGACACAGCTTGGATTTTTCCTCCCCTTTGATACAGCTGAAACTCTTACTTCCTGCACAGACAAGCAGTCAGCGTGATTTTTGAATATTTGGGTAGAGGATAATATACAGCAAAGTAATTCAACTGTAATCCCTAAGGATAGGATAACAAATAACATCCCTGCTGTACAGGCAGCTAGAATTATTCAGAAGGTGTAAAGGGGCTTTAACGTTGTGAGGAGCTGCCTGTAAAGGGTGCTTTTGAGTAGGCACATCTGTAACTTTGCAAATGAAATCAGTGGCAGGCACAGACGAGGCTGCTGGGATGTTTGCTGTGCTGAGGTGACTAAGCATCTGCAGCTGCTGGCAGGTGTGCTCAGCGCTGCAGGTGTGGCTTCCAAGGCCGCTCTGCAAAGCAGGCATTTGCTCGCAGTGATCGAGGCATTGTTATCACTGCTCGTTCCAAAACAATCGTTGTTGAGAAGATTGCAGCATTAAGTAAATATTTTCCTTTATATCAGTGTTACTATCTTTTAATCTGACTGGGTAAGGGGGAATGACAGTAGCTCTGGGAAGAGCTGTAGTGGGAAACTGGCTCCCAGGTATTTGGCTCAGGGCTGTTCTGCTCCGTGGGGCTGTGCCAGGGCTGAAGCAGGGGAACATTTCGGCCAGCACTTAAACTGCCACTGCCGAAATCTGAGCCAAAGCATGAATGGCTTTGGAAATCAACATTTCCTTTTCAGACATGCTTACTGTAACAGCAGATACTAAAGTTTGAATTTCTGCAGGTTGAACTATCTTGAGATAACTGCAACGGGGAAGGATTATGTGAAGAGATACTGATATACTGCTCTTGTTTGTGAGTACACCTGAATAGAGAACTAGCCAAACATTTTTTGTGATCTGTGACATGAACCTGCATTACATATCTATCTGTGAGGCAAATGACAAGCTTTTACTAAAAAAAACCCTAAAAACAAACCCAAATCTTAAAACTCACTGATTGTAGCATCCATCCAAGGTAGCGTTTGTTAAAAATGATTGTTAGTTGTACAGGAGTGTGTTGGCCTGTTCCTTTTTTCGTAGTTTGGGTTTTACAGCCTGTGGCGTGGTGTTAAGCTGTGGCAGCGTGGGAAGCATGCAGGGTGTTGGCACATAGCAGCTGCAGGCAGGAGCTCCATCTTCCATCCATTCAGAATCAGATGGCCCAAACCCACCCCAGGTTTATTCATATTTCTACAGGCTTGTTTATATTTCTACAGGTTTCTGTCCAATTCTTTACTATTGTCTAAGTTATTGTAGTTACAGAATGGAGGCTTATGTGACAAATAGCAATGAAATGAAGTTATGCACAAGTGGGTGCTGTTAATTTCAATTATAGTCATTGAAAGGCTTTGAAGAAATTAAAAGGCTTGGGGTTTGTTTGGGTTTTTTTTTCCTAAGAAGGTATAAATGAAAAGTGCACCTTTTAAACAGATGGATGTGTGAATGATGAGGAGGTAATCTGATCTATAAATATAAATGGAATTTTGTCTACTGGCTTCAGGCCAAAAAGCAATAGGTTGAAAAACAATTTAAAATTAAAACCCCCTTCTTTAACTTGAAAATAGTTTTTCTTCTGAACAGAATATTTCACAGTGAATGACCAGAGAGGCTCTTGATGAGAAATTGCTATTCAACTGAGGAGCTCTGTCAGGCATGCAGATCTGGAAGTCACAGCATGCGACTCTACCCTTGTTGCCAAAGTTCTGCAGGCCAAATTATTCCCAGTATGATACCTAAAAAACTTAATCTGTGTTGATGTGTATTTCCTCTTGCAGTGCTCTTTTGTAACTATGACTTCAGCTGTGCTGGGTCCACCTAGCCCTATATCCCGTCTGTGATAGTAGCCAGTAGCAGTTGCCTGAAAAGGAGCGTTGGAACAATCCAGATGAGATGCTTGGCCAAAATACTGTCCCTGATTCCTACAACTGCAGTCCAGAGTGCTCTTAAATCAGCAGTGGTGTCTTCTGTGCAGCATCAGGCAAGGATCACGGAGCATGGTGCAGAGAGTGCCCTGGCAGCACAGCTCGTGCCAGGGCTGGGTCTGCCAGCACTCAGCTCCTCATGTGGACGAGTCAGGAGATCCAGCCCCAGGTGTCTCCATGGAGAAGCTGTGCTGGTCCCCAAGTTGGGAGGAACAGTCTGCTCAGGTGAGCGTGTGGCTCCTTTGTCACCAGCAGGTCCTGGGCAGCAGTCCCACACCACAGCTACTCAGAACAGGCCTGGGAAGGGAATTGGCCTTCCTGAGCTCAAGCAATATTATGTTTTGGGCATAACTGAAGAATAATGGACTCTTAATCTAAGTGTTGTAATAAAGCTAAATAAGTTAAGAATGCCTTCTGTAGTCAAAAACTATTCAGCTAAAGCAGAGAGTTGAAATATGCAGAGGAAAAGCCTCCTCCAATAAAGCAAAGGGCAGCAGATGTTATTAGGATCTGTTTTGCCATCACAGCAGTGGTGATCCCAACTCTCCATTGCATTTGTAGGCTCTTGCTTTTCTTCCTGGGAAGGCTGTGAGGGTCATATGAGCTGTGCTTCCTGCTAACAGCCCCACTGTTGAAAACTTGAGAGAGCTTTTCAGTTTGCCAGACTTCTGGTGAAAGCCTCTGATCTGTGTTATACAATCAAGCCTCAGTTCATGGTAGTCGGAGGCCGGTAGCTGCTAACATGTGGGCAGCTCCAGTCTGCCGCTGAAAGGTTTTGTTCAGTGTGTGCCTCTGCTTGGCCCTGTCAGGCCCTTGTATTTTTCAAAATGTTAAGTACTCATTTTTGCTCCAGTACATTATCTCACAAGTCTTCTATTGTTCTATTGCCCTTGTCTGAAGAGCACATTATGTGTGGTGGCACAAACCGTGGCCAAGCCATGCCCGCAGTGCGCTCAGAGGTGCTCTGGGCTGGAGTTGGTGCCACCCACCAGTGGGTGGTTTGGGAATGCCTGGGTCAGGGGTGCTTTGGACTTACTCTTCTTGGCCTAAACTTGTCAATGGAAGCATAAAGTACTGTGGCTTTGTTCAATGGGGACAAGCAGTGACAGGTACACAGTGTGCCTATTCTTGGAGTTGTCAGATGGAAGGGAGCTAATATGATAACCCATAATACTTTGTCTTCTGTGATCTTGAGAGATAGCTGTGCTTACACATCTAATTTCCACTGGAGAGGGTTGGAGGAAAGTAAAACAGTCTCTGTTAAGGCTCAAACCCAGTCTAGCCAAGCTGCAGAGTTTTCATCAAAAGCAGGAAACAGATGGACAGGCACAGCTGCAGGAGGAGCTGCAACTTCTCTGGAAAAACTACCCAGGCATGTGCTGCAAGCAGGAACGCCTTGCTGTTCTGCTGTTCTGCACAGGGCTCTGCTCTGTGCCAGTGGATGGAATGGTCCCACAGCTCCTGCAGCTCAGGGAGATGCCATTTCAGGGAGGAACCTGCCTGGCATTTCTCCCAGTGCTGTACACTTGCCTGTGTCCAGGATTTGCTCACTGTAGTAGAAGAAGAAAAGTGCATCAAAGACTTATTTATGTTTCCAAGTCTTACATTTCTGGAGTGTGCTGCAGGCCCTGTACTGGGGAGCTCACCCTTACCTCCTTTCCAGCAGCACTTCCTTGCTCTGTGTCCCTGCTGAATTCTCCATTTCGGAGTGGACAGTTGCATGATAAAGAGTTCTTGTACCTTGGTGGGCTCACAGAGGCAACCAGAGAAACCTCTGGGATATGCTGGAGCGGTGTTTCTCATGTTCTTCGTGAGACAGAAGAGAAGGTCCAGCACTGTGTCCCTGGTGTGTGCCCAGCCACTCACCCATAGCCAGTCTGACAGTCAGTCACTGCTCCTGTGAAAAATGACTCAGTGTGTGTTATTTATCTGGCACCTACAGGCCTTGACTCCTCCTATTTACTTAGAAGTGCAAATATTTAAATCTTTTCCAGAACAGATCTGTGTTATTGTTATTTAGAAGGTTTCTTTTCTTAAGCAGTTTAGGTTTTTTTCTTCTTTTGTGTGATTTTTGCCAAAATCAAAGATTTTTCCAAGCAAGAAGCCCATGTAAGCACAACTGTGTAGTGGAGAGAACTTTTCTCAGTTTGCTTTCTCTTTTCTAAATACAAAAGAGCCTTATTGAAATGTGCTTCCTTTCTGACTGCTAATGGCTTTTCCTTCCTTCCTCCTTGAAATGAGCTTAACATTCTCCCATCCTGTTGAGTATAAATTTCAGCCTGGACTGTTTTCCCTCTTGAGGTGTTGAGTCACTGGCTTTGAATGGGAACCTGTGATGAGATAGGGAGAAGTGAGGGCTTGGGAAGAAAGAGTTTTTCCAGCAGTTTGGTGGTACATGGGATGAATTTTTAAAAAACAAGGGTAAGGTGCTATTCATTTCAGCCTGGGGCTGCTCATATACTCTTTTCCTAGTTTTATTTCAGGATACTTTCTTATGTTCGATCGGGATAAATTCCAGGACATTGATGCCTTAGGTTTTAACTTTTGTATTTTTTAAATCCTATACTGCCTAGTGTGTAACTGAAGTTTTGTGTGGCCTGTTAACTACTATTCTCTCATGCTGGTTAGACATAATAAACCCTCTCTAGGTTTGCACTTCAAGAACATCTTGTTGTCCCAGGCCCCAAAAGATGTAAACTAAAGCCTTTGAGAGGAGGGGCAAACTTGGGGTAATTACATCATTAACTGAAATGATAATTGGAAAATTAACCCTGATATGCAAATAGACCAAACTTATAAAAGTGTGAAGAACCACTGTGTGTGACCCAGCATCCATCTTGGGTGGAGCCCCTCGGAGGCTTTTGACTCCCAAGGTGTACCTTTGATGGCCCTTCAAATAAATACCTGCTGTTATTCTCTTAACTTTGTCTAGCCTCTGTTTTCAGGTAGCCACTTCAAGGCATCAGTTCAATACACAAAATACGTAGAGGAAGAGCTGGTTCCTGCTCAATAACAATGTTCCATTTTAAGCAGTCTCAGGTTAAAGGGGAAAA
This sequence comes from Coloeus monedula, assembly GCF_965178545.1. Taxonomy (NCBI): domain Eukaryota; kingdom Metazoa; phylum Chordata; class Aves; order Passeriformes; family Corvidae; genus Coloeus; species Coloeus monedula. Next base: position 7,571,136 of record NC_138798.1, on the reverse strand, counting down.
CAATATCATGCCATATCACTCTAATCCATTCATCTCCTGGAGGAATGATGCTGAAATCTTGCTTCAAAGGCTCTGTGTGGGAATTATGTCCTGAAGCCTGGATATTCTCCAAGACTTAATTAAGCTTATTCATAGAAACCCTAAACTTTATGGAGTGGACAGCAGACCTCTAAATTTGGCTCTAAGTGCAGAGAGGGTATTGTTTCTGCACACTCTGATTAGCAACACTGAGCACAGACATACACTTTGGAATAATTAGTAAAATGGACAGGAATTAAAGCAAGCTTTGCTCTGAAAACAAACCAGATGAGCTAAACAAGTCATCTTCCTATCTGCATTTTTCTCTCTTAAGTAAGGTTTCATTTTGCGTGGTGTTGGGTTATGTCATGTGGGATGTATCTTCTCTGTCTCCCCTCTAGAAGTTCTTTTTGGGCTGAAGTCCACAGCGGCAAATTTGAGACAAAAATCTGTGTCTCCTCCAATACCATCTTGCCCTGCAAGATGAAGAAAACAAGGCTGAGCAATGGCATTGAACCAGCAAGAGTAAGATTAGGTTAGTGCCTCACTCAGAGAAATCTGAATCCAAAGATCTTTGTTGCTAGTATTATCTATGCTTTGGAGGTTTCTTTTGCCCATTTTTCCTCCCCCAGGCAATAGGGCTGAGAAATTAACTCCTAAAATTAAGACTCGAATTATTAGTGTAATATTTGTAAGGTGTCTGAGCTTGTGTGATAGCAAACTATTGTTCAGTTGGCTTAAGCAATAAAGGGTACTTTTTTATTTGGTAGAAAAGCAGGTGAGACTTCAAAACCAGTTGAAACCAACATGTGCTGCTGCCTTCATGGATTTGTTTAGTTTGGAGTCTTCCCTCTGAAGAGCCAGCAGCGCAAGAGGGTCACAAAAGTGATTTAGAGGGCTTTTTTGTTGGCATTTGAGGGGTTTTTAAAATTGTTTTGCTTTAATTGCAGATCAGTTTAGAAGAAATAAGATTCTTCAGTAATATTTCCTTTTTAGAATGCTCCTGTATAAGTGAAATTGAAGGGTTTGCTTGAGTTTTTTTAAGAGCTTTACCTTGAAGGAGTATTTCCTTATTTTTGGTATTACTTAGGATTTATGTATCAGGAGATTTTTTTATATACAACTTTTCTCACAGCATCTTATTTAAGTGTGCAAAAAAAGCTGAACAGAAGTATCATTTGGACAGAGCAAGTTGCGTGCTTTGCTTTTGTCACAGTTTTGTCAGTGTTGGGGCAAATTGCAAAATGTCTTCTGTTCAGAATTTTTTCCACCCAGAATTCCACTGCAGATTAGTTTTGAAACTTGCTGCTCAAAGGAATTTAAGAAAAAATATCCTATGTAAAATTTTAAAAACTTTTGGTAGTGTTAACAGATAGAAATGTTGATTGACTTAATTTTTTTAATGTAAGTCATAACATTTAGACATGCAAAAATATAAGTGCTTTTTAAAATGTAAAATGGCTCTATGAGACTGCTTAACTGTCTGTGCATGACATCTCTAGGCTGCTTAAGTACTGTTTGCTTTGTTAGTGAGATGAAACAAGGATTTGCAAATGAAAGACAGTCGTGGTCTGGAGAAGCAATTGTTATCAGTGAACTTTGTTTCTTGGAAAACAAAGCCCTGAGAGCTGGAAACTTTAGGTTTGACGTATTGGAGCCCATGTTTCACACAGATGTGCAGGCCCTGTTCTGATGACCAAGGGTCACTATGGATTTCAGTGAGCTATTTCAACTTCCATCCTGCTTGAAATTGTGCACCTTCCTCCTGTCTGTGCTTGAATAATAAGGAGAGAACCACAGGCTGGAAAGCACCTTAACTAATCCACGTTAAAGAGGCTGCACTTTGGGATAGCTGAGGTCTCCTTACTATGGCAATTGCCTACCCAAGTGTGGAGTGTGAGTGAAGTGTCATTACAGCATTCACAAGTCTTGCGGCTGCTAACCTGATATTGGAAGATTTTAATCTAACATAGAACAAATATCATCATCATCTTTCATATCTCTGAAAGCAGCAATGTGCTCTGTGTCTTTTATGTCTGATTCTTGCAGGCGCTTTGAATGCGTATCTTATGCCCTGTATCCTGCTTTTGAATTTGCAGTGCAGTATAACACTCCATCTTTCAGTGAAAGAGCCAGCTGTAGGATGAAGCCTAGTAAAAACCTCAGGGTTACACTCTCTATCTGAACTGCTTTAGAGATCAACCCAGCTGAATTCTAATTTAGAGAAAAAAGCTTCCCATGCTACATTTGCATTGTACACACTTAGGGAGCTTTGTAAGAGTTGATCTTGAAGTGTCCTTTAGGCTGATTGTTCTGTTTTTATGAAAATTTTGCTTGTGAGAGCCCTTGGACACACACTAGTGAGGAAAGAGGTAAATAGAAGTAGACCACAGAATTCTGAATCTAAATTATATCATGTATCAGGAGAATAAACTTTGTAATTAAATATATGAACAACTCTATCCAAGCCTCTTCAAAGCTCCGATTTGAAGTTCAGTAGTGTGGTGCTAGCCCATCTTGAATCATGTGTCCATCAAAAAATTCAAGGTCAAGAAGCTCAGATCTACCAATTAGTTCCTTTTTGATTGGGAATGCTTGTAAGAAGGCTCTTTATTTTAATGTCTGACATTGGAGATTGGAACTGGAGTGGGTGGAGGGATGGAGGTCCTTGCAAAAAACATCAGACCAAGTGACAGTTCTGCTTGTCTGAGGAAGGACATGATGGTGCTTGGCTGCCAGAGTCCTGGACAGCTGCTGGCTGAGCAGTGTCTGAGAGGAGATTAATGCAGGGGTATCTCCTTTCTGTACCTTTTTATTGAGCACAGTTTTATGGGCAGAAGTCATTTCAGCAAATCTAGGAAGATTTGCGTTCTTTCTCTGCCCTTTGGCTTAAGGATGTAGTTATCTGAAAACAGAAAATTCCGCTGTAAAAAACTAAAATCACAACCCTCTGTAACAGGTCACCAGCCTGCCCGTAAAGAAGTGGCTGTGTGTGAGAGGGATGTCTGTCACTGGGGCAGGCAGCAGGGAAATCTCATCAACTGCTTGGTTAATGGCAGCATCCTGAGCTGTCAGGCTCATTAGGGACAGGCTGCTAATTTGGTCAAGCAAGGGCTGCCAGGCTGCATTGTGTGGGGTTAACCAGCGTGAATAGAGCCCGTAAGCAAAGCTGCTGGAATCTGCTTTTGTGTTCCCTTTGGATGCCTGTCCTCTGCTTTTGGCTTCTTTTCCAGTTCCAAGTGGCCACGTGGAGTTTTGGCACGGTGAATGCTGTCTGTAGATGAGTTATAGATTGCAGAAGTGAGCTAACTTGTGCTGAGAGGAGTTACCCACCTTCTATTCTCAGCTGTTTTTGCATACATTCACTTAGAGTGTCAATTCACTACTTCATGTGACTTAATTAGAAATGGATTAAGCCCTTTCTCTTTAAAACCCAATTTGAACTGCTTATAGGTATTTTCCTTATCATCCCTGCTCACATGTGCTAGGCACTGGCTATATAGCAATTAAAGTTTGCATTACTTTTCTACTGTCAAAAGATAACCTTCCTTCCCTTCCACAAGCCATGGAGTCCTACAGGTGGGTTTGGAGGCCTGACAGTTGTGCCTTCCACACGCACTCCAGTCCCTGAAAGAGCTGGGAGGTTGTGGGCTGACCCTGTGGACACAGGAGATTGGTGGTGGGGAAAACGTTCCCTGTGCAGCCTGGCTGGGTGGGTATGCTGGCTCCATGTGTGCCTGGCTGGAGCAATTTCTCATGGGATTATTGTAAAAGGTTGAGCAAGGAGAAGAGATTGTTTTCATCTCATAAAAGGAACAACCAGATTGTTTCACTGCTGTCTCTCCCCAGCGTGCGTCAGAATATACTGTTAATTTAGGAGTTGGAACCCAGTGGAGGATTTTCTGATTCTCTACCATGTGTTTGCCTTTGTGACTCCAGTTTCTCTCTCATCCTTTGGGGATGTTCTTCCCTGACATCTTCAGCCTTACCAGAACTTATTTTTGTTTCTGCCAGAGGAAACACTGAAATTAATAATTTTTGGTAACCATTTTCTACATCTTCATCTGATTGATCTGATTATGTTAAGAATGAGTCAAATACTCCATTAAGAGTTTCAAATGCTATCAGAACTGAAGCAGAAAGAGGTTTCCCAGGAGACTGACTGTGTGTGCCTGTGTGGAGCAGACTTGGCAGGGAATTGGCCTGCACAATTCCCTGGCAGAGAGCAGCACAGCTCCGGCAGTTCTGTCACCAGATACCTGGGGTGATCCTGAGCTGTGAATAGACACCTGGTGGGTCAGGCTTTTATATCACACTGCGGGCTGCCCTGCCCTCAAGAAACAAGGGGAAATCATGTCTCTGCCTGTTCATGTACAGGGATATTGATTTAATGCAGTGCCCCATTTTGGGAAACTGTTTTTCCAAGGGTGGAAAAATGCTTGCTCTGTGGGAGGGAATACTTCTTGCAAACAAGCACTGAATTTCCTCATTTTACTTTACTAGGGATTTCTATGAGAAAATAAGGCTGGAGGGGGGAAGATTGGAATGATTCTGGGAAGCTTTGACTCAGAAAATGGAGAATGATTCATATTATTACTGTTATTTATTAAGGAGAACAGACCATGAACCTGATCTTTTACTTATCTTTGGAAACTTCAAGCATTTATGCTGTGACCCCAAAAGAGTTTCTGGGTTTGAACCAAGGTCTTTCAACATAAAAGCTAAATCCCAGCTGTGGGAGCTGGCCTATAACATTTTAAGAAGATTTATTCCTATTACCTTCATACTTGATAAATATTTTAATATCCTCAGTGCATCCCTTCTCTGTTTGTGAAACCAGGTGGTAAATAAGTCTTGAAACTTGGCACTTTCTGTGCTGTGACAATGGACAACTGACAATGTCAGTTGTAATCTCTGGTTATTGCTGGAGTCTCAATGTAGAGGTCATTCATTTGAGAGTCAGTCTAGTTTTGATGGGGAGAATTTGATTACTGAGAAAAGCAGTATGTTTAGTTGCAACCTTTTTTCTCTTTTTAATTTGGGCATAAACATTTACTTCTCCAAAAATAATTGCTGTTAATAATCAAAACCTAAGATAATCAAAGGTGTACATTAGAAAGAAGGTTTTAAGCTCCAGCTTAAGATAATAGTGAGAACTGTGAGGTGATTTACATTTGTGTTTGTATTCTGCTACTATGAAAAAAAGGTAAGTGCAACCTGAACATGTTTTAATTATATTTGGCAAGAGAATTTAAATAAAGGAAAAATCAAAACTCGACACAGTCTATGTCACACCTGTAATTTCACTCTTGTACTTCAGAAGTAGTATAACTTAATCTTTTAGCTAATTCCTTAGGTCAGTTTTTAAAAAATCAGACAAGATTCTGTCCACTTTATGAAAATGGAAAGGCACTTGGCTGTGGCCACAGTTTTATCTTCTCCACTTGTAGGATCATACTGTGCACCTTTGGGTATGCTGTCAGTGGCTGAGAGTCAGAGAAGTTAAAAGAAAGTTTTAACTTGTAGGTTTTAACTTTTAGAGTTAGAGATTGGAACAAATATCCCCATTATCCTCCTGAAAAATCCTGTTAGCAAAGCAGTCCCATCATATCTGAGCTACTGGCTTGAATATTGCTTGTACTATCTGTTAAAGTATAGCAGCTTAATCTCAGCAGAGATTGAGAAGGCATGCAAAGACTCTGCTAGTGAGAAAAAATGTATAAAAAGGACAAATTGTCACAGGAAGTATAGAAACTTGAATTTAGACTGTATTTTACTGCACTGGGGAAGGCAGAAGTCCTCAACTTTCACAGCTGTGAATCAAACACTTCTGACCAACTTAACACCTATCCCAGAAGGATTTCCTTATAGGCTCAAGAAAACTGATTTATGTCAGTAGCTGGACACTGACATAAATCAGTGTGCAAAGTTAAGAAGTCTCCAGGGCTTTGGATAATCAACAGAAATCTTAATTATGTTCAACCCCAGATAAGAATTTATCAGTAATTACAGACATTTAGTTGACAGGTAAGCAGTCCTATGAGGTCACCAAAAAACATTTCTTGGTTAATATCTATTAATAGAGTTGAAAGTTTTCTTTGCTTAAAGGTCCAAAGTAATGTCAACCACATGGCCATGGAAGAGATGTGATAAGGCATCGAAAATCCATCAGTATTTTCTTCATAAAGCTGCAAAATAAACACACTGAACTCTCCTGTAGTCAATTTATGCCTGAAATCAACTTGTCCAGTGTCCTGTCAGAGAATCTGGGTAACTGTTGTGGTAGAAATAAGATCCTCTGTCAGGATTGTAAATACCTTCCAAAACTGAACTCGTACAGTGAGCCATGCACTCAAACACTGGAGTCTGTGGGTGAAGTTACAGGGAGGGGCTGTATAAGAACAAACATATGTCAAACATATTGTATAGGTTTCCTCCTACTGGGCCTGGACTTCGTAGCTCACTTAGGTTGCCAGAATTAAACACGATACACAGTTTGCGGCTTTTGTGTCGTATTTCTTAGTGCAATGCCTGATGTCCAGATCATATCCTGCAGAAAAATACAGGGATCTATAGTTACCCTACCAAGTGGCCTGTCTCCTGTCCTTGATTTGACCCCTGGTATTCTCCTTGGCTATTCCCATCTCCCTCCCCAAATCAGCAATCTGCATAAAGAAAATGAGCATCAAGATTATTCCCAGCAAGAAGTATCCTCATAATGAGACCAAAAGCTCCATTTCATGGAAACATTTTGTGAGTCAACATGCTAAAATCCACAGTTCAGGCAGTACATCCCAAAGATCATTATTAAGTACTGTGGTTAAAAACTGTTTTCTTGGGAGTGATTTTGCTGCTTGGTCAAATCTCTCACAGGTGCAGTCTATTAGGAAGTCCAGACCACTTCCTATTAACAAGCAAGCAAGAACAATCCAAAGGATAGCAATGATCTGTTGCCTTGCCAGCAGGGAAAGCCCAATAGAAGACTTGGACTTCAGTGGAACTAGAATCTGGGGGGAAAAATGCATAGTCTATAATGGGATTTTTGGAAGGAACCATTTATTCTGTAGAAAATTGTCCAGTCAAAAGAAATGATAAGTTTAAGGAACAGGCAGAAATACCCAAGGAAAGGCTCAGGCAACCCAGCCTGGTTACTGAATTGAATGCAGCCTTCTCTTTGTGTAGTATGGGTGGACCTGAGAAGAGATTTAAGTCATCTGCTATGCAACATGATTTACTTTGCCACAGCGAATTTAATCTGCAGCAGTCAACACTGATTGTTCAGGTTGGGTAACTTCAGCATTTGCAATCTGAGAATGCAGCCCCCCCCTTTTTTTTTTTTTTTTTTTTTTTTTTTTTTATTGAAGATGGTCAAAAGAATCCAAGTTACAGGGACCTTCCTCACCTGAGAGGCACAGAGTTTGGTAAGTAGATATTTTTGAAAATTCTCTTAAGAACACCCCCAGCTTCAGCCTGGTGATGCAACACTGATATGTTCCTCTTTTTTCCTAGGAATGAGAATTCAAGTACCAGCAAGAAGGTAAGCTGTGTAGTGAGTTATTACAAATTTCACATCCATTCCAAAAAGATTCTTCCTAGAAATCCTTTGAATATGAAATTCAAACACTCTTTGAAGTCAGTTGTCTTGGAAAATTTTCTGGTCCTTTTTTCCCCCCAGTTCATGTAGAATGTGATAAATTATTCTTTTGTTTCCTTGGCTGAGGGGAATTCAGTGTGTATTTTTGCTTTACACTACTAGTTTGAGTGATTCATCTTGCCTTCCAAAGTGATTACATGTCCATCAATCCAACCACAGACCGTTTTTTGAAAACTCCTTGCTGCTCTTATATGTACTGAATAAATCCCAGCCAGACTATCTCAAATATATGTTTCTGTGACACAATGAAATGATTGCAGGGATTATAGCTCTCTGTAGCTGCAACTGAGAGCTATTTCAGCACCAAGCAAATAAACCAAATAACCTTCCCATTCCCCACCCCACTCACTAAAACCACTGCAAAGTATGTATAACCTGTATTTGATCTTTTTTTGCAGCATCCAGAAGAGCCTGTGGAAGCAGCTACCTGGACCAGCCCTCTCACTGTTTTCCACCTGCAGCCTCATGAGCCTTGTCTCCAAATAGCTGCGTTTGGGCTTTCTCCTGGCACTGAGTACTCTGCACGTTATTAAACATTTTCCCATTTGGTTTTGGCTCCACAATGGATTTTTCCTGAACCCTGAAAGCAGTGAATTGTTTTGAAAGAAAATTACCTGACTGAAGCAGAATACAATTTGAAGAGTCTTTCACATGTTAATGCTAAATCCTGGAAGCCTCCCTTCAGAATTAGTGGTTCCTCAGATGCTTCAGTGGCCAGGGCTGGCAGTGCTCTCACAGGCAGAGCAATTCTCAGGTGGCCTCCTTGGCTCTGGTTTTGCCTCAGGATTTTTTCACTTCTCTTTCCTCAGAGTTGTCTTTCCTCCTCATCTCCTCCTCCTCTTTCACTCATGGGTGTTGCTCCTCAAGAGCAAATTCTCATAAATTTGCATCATGGTTGCTCTGGCTCCACCTTCTGCTCTTTGCATTTGAGTATTACATTTCGCTTGTTGTGGTTTATTTTTAATCAAACAATATCACTTTTGGGGGCCACAGAAGCATGTTTGACACGTTTAAGTTGTCGCTGTGAGGTTCTCCAAACAGAATTCAAACCATTCTGTTGCAATATGTACCAGAGCCTTTCTAGCAGCTGTGTTTATACAGCTTCTAGTAAAATGGGTCCCTGATTAGGATTTTTGAATAGCTCATTCACTGAAAAAATGGTGTTTTGAACTAGCTAAAGCTATTTAAAAAATTGGGATAATATATGATTAAAAGTTTTGGTTTGAAGAAATCAGTGGCAACACCCTGCCAAATTTTAGGCCCCAAACATGATCACCATTAGTATCATAAAGATTAAGTTACTGGATTTTAACTGGGCAAGTAGTGGTTTTCTTTTGCTTGTTAAAAAACTCAACTGAAAAATTTGTTTGTCACAGATTGAAAATTGTATCTTCAGTCACCCAAAACTGTCGAAGTTTGGTAAATTAGATAAAACTGAGGACAGGTTCTTTTTTGGTATTGTCAAGCAACAGCAACTTGAGGGCAACTTAATCTAGAGCAGAAACTGAATGTTAGGCAGTTCTGGGGTTGTTCCACAGTCTCAAGACAAGCTGTTTGAGAAACAAAACCCCATCCTCAGCTGAGTGACACTGACACACACCACAGACTCTGCGTTTTGGGCTGGTGCATCTTCAGGAGCCTCTCTGCTCCTGCCATGCCAGGCAACCTCCTCAGGAGGCCGGAGGGGCAGTAGTTGGTTTGCCAGCAGCAGTACCTTCTGCAGGGAACCCTGCAGGCTCTTCTTCCTGCTGGTGAGGCTGGGGGAAAAGGTTCCTCATCTTTGCTGTTTCCAGAATTCTGCAGGTTTGGTTACGTGCATTCGTGCTGCAGATACTGGCACTGTACACAACCACTAAGTGCACATTAAGGCAGGGAAACACAAATGCTGCTTCTGCTCCATTAAGCTGGAACTAAGGATTAAAGGACCAAAAGCTACTTCAACTGACAAACTCCATATTTAAATGTTTTTTAAATCGTAAACTAAGAGTAAAGATTTATAAGTTTGTGTCATGATCCATAAATCTAGATCTCGTTGTTTGCCTCTAGACAAATGGCTTGTAGAGGAATTTGTAGTGGTTTGGATAAGTCTAGGTTTCAGCAGTCAGCCCTCTTAAGTCAGACATGTATGAAACATCTGTGATTGTTTGAGGAATTTGGCAGACAATCTTGTACTTAAATCACATTTTCCCCTTTGAAAGTTGGAAATGTCCATGTATAAATTAGACACAAAAGCCACATAACTCTGCACTTGTGAATTAGACAAGGTATCAACTTGCTGTTAGCTTGCAAATCCTACTGCAAGGTAAGAGCGAGTTGATACCTTGCTATAGTAAAAGAGAGCAGCTTAAAGTTCTTTAAAACTGTGTACCTTTTTTGTGCCCCAGCATAAAGTCTAATAGCTTTAGGGGGAGTTGTTGCTAAATGGCAGACTACTTTAGTGTTCAGAATTTATCAGTTAGCCAAAAGACTTAAGACTGAAATCAAAAGGTTCTTTGAGTAAAATTATACAAACCCTCCTTTCCAGGCAGAATTGCTGAGTTACGTGCGTAGTTGTCACATGCTGGGCCCCTGAGTACATTCACCATGCAGTTGTGCAGAGTCTGTCTAGAATTATTTCATCCTGTAATGAGACCATGTGAATTCAAAGCATATTAAACTTAATCCTAGTTTTCAGGATTATACCCTGTAAATTTAAAATTGCAGAGTATAAAAAATGCATAATGTTCCTGACTGCTTATTATAAAAAATGGGGCCCAGCTTATTGTGAACCAGTTTTGGTTCTGCCACTGAAAGCAGAATTTGGTAAAGGGACTTCAGTGGGAGATTCAAGCTGATGTCTGGTGACCTTTGTCAAGCAGAACAAATGATTGCTATGTTTGCTGGAATTGTATTAGCGTGGATGCTTCTGGTACAGCCTGAGCAAACGAAGTTTGAAAGTCTGGCTGTCTATCAGCAACCTTTGCCTTTAGATTGAGTCTACAAATGCTGCAGCATGGACCCTCCAGGCAGGAATTGAGGCTCTGCTTTATTTGATGCCAGGTCCTTTAATAGTTTCAGAAAGTGATTTTGCTTGTAATAGAAAAGCATGATGAAAACAGACATAATCCTGAATAATGTGTTAAAACCAATTCCTGTGTGTCAGATTCCTGCATAGCATGTCCTTTGGTACACACAGGAATTGTCTGAACAACCTGAGGAAGAGGCAGTCACACACATACAAGCTGCAAATCTGTGTATTCCAGCTCTGGAATGACAAAGCAGAGCTATCAACTATTTAAGCTTAACCCAGCTCATAGTGGACACAGAGCCAAAACTAGGCAAGAAAACTCTTCCCAAAAAAGAGAAGCCAAAATTTGCAACTAGTCATTATCTTTTATATGAATAACCTGTGAGAGCGAAAGGCTGCATGGTTCTGACTTGACCACTGAAATGTGTAAATTTACTGTGGAAGTACCCTTGGTAGCTTTGAGCTTGAGGACGTGCAAGATTTCTTAGCAGCATTCAGTGACCTGTCTTGTGTGATGCCGAGCCTTTCTGTGTTCAGCTCCCTGCTCCATTCTAAGGACAAGCTTAGTTGGTTGCCAGTAGTCCTTCTGAGGCAGAGATTTTTACTGTGCCTGATAGAGTAGCACCATACTCGAGGGAATGAAGGTGGAAGAATTGTCTTCCCCAAAGCCATTGCTGGAACAAAAATTACCCACACTGGTTCCAGTATGTCACTGCTGTGGAAAACACTGCTGTGTTTTCTTGCAGCACTTTCTGCCACCTCCTTTACTCTTGCTTTCCTTTCTGTCTTCTGTACTTTTGCCTTGCTGCTCTCTCCTCTACATCCAGTATCTCCCTCTATTTTCACTTACTGTTCCTTTACACGCTTAATCCAAGGCAGTCAGTTCTAACTGGGGTTTTTTGCCTTATTCCCTGGGAAGAGTCTGTATTCTTTCTGTTCCCTTCCGAGGGCTTTTTTTTATGCCAGCACTGGTGCGTCTCAGCCAGCTACAAGCTTCCCTCTCCTCCAGCCGAGCAAGAAGTTGATAGCAGCAGACTGGATGCCTGACTAGACTCAGCTGAGCATCTCCCCTTTGGATATTCTTGGTGGCTGCTGCCACGCTCCCCAAAGCATAGCCCAGTTCTCTCTCTGTGGTGGGGGTGGCAGGGAGGGTTGGCATAGAAAGTGCAAAACAACCTGGCATCTTCCACAACTCTATTTTTTTACCCCTTGAAGAATATAGGTTTCTTTTTCAGGAAGGCTAACCTGTTTGGAAGATGTTCTTGACATCTGAGGGGTAATGCAGTGTAGTATTTCTCTTGCCAGCCTATCTGAACCATTTCAGGAGGTCGTGGTGGGTTAGAGCTGATTGGCAGCTGTCAGTCACTGGCTGTACATCGTCAGTGTTTTTCTTGGGCAGGCTGAATTGCCTGATACAGCTCTCTGGAATGTAGCAGGAGGCAGTGCAGCATTTTCATGTAATTGCTTGTGGAGATAGCTGCAGGATTGTGGTGTCAGAAAATATTGCTAAATCTCTGGGGATTTCTTGGCATTTTGTTGCCACAATAAAGTCATAGTTGTCACAGTGACTTAGTACAGCCACCAATATATGTACACTTACTTATGCAGCCTGAAAATGTAGTGCAATAATAAAATATTCTATTTACATTTCTGTGACTTGCATTCATTTGAGTCTTCAAATGCTACTTTTGTCATTTGCTGTTTTGTCTAAATGCATATTTCTTTTACATGAAATTTATAAAGATGTTAAGAAGAGTTGCCAGTCAAGTCACATTTTGCAACCAGTCTTAAACGTGATCCTACTTGTGGGTTTGTGTCTCTGCTGTTTTTATTACCTACACATTTCAGTTTTGGAAATCCATATTTATAAGGAATTTGTTCTACAGTAGAATTGCCATGGCATTGTTAATACTAAGACAAATGGCCTGAAAATGAAGTGTTGAGCAAACACAAGCAGTTTCCACTTGAGTTTTTTTTTACTGTCCTGAAGGCCAGCCAGTCCATGTTGTGGAGCATTTGCAAAGTAAGATTAATGCAGTGCAGAGCTGCTGCTGAGTTACAGGAAGGCAGTCAGTTGAGACCAAAACATGAGGTTCCTGTGTCTCCAACTCTCCCCTAGCCAGTCAAAAGTTTGCCTGCTTTGAGAATGTAAAGGTGTCTGTTTTTCTGTGTGTCATAGTTGAAACCTCCATGTTCAGGTTTATGTTCACTACATGCAAAATATTAGCCTGCAGCAGGTGTGGATTTTTCCAGTAGAAATTATCTTAGTTGCACAAGTGTGAAAAATACTTGCTCTGTATAGTGTTTTTGAAGATCCTTTTCTCAAATTGTATGTGTGTCTGTTCCTCTTGTCTCCAGTGAGATGTCTCAGTTACAGCATTATGGTTAAGTCAGAAGAGCATCCACCCTGTGAGCAACATGAAGAATGCTCCAATTACCTGTGTCTGTGGGACTAAACCATGAACATCCCTGCCAGGTTGCTCAGTCATTCTAGCCCAAGCAGGACTGCTTACATAAGTAAAAAAGTTCAATGTGATCTTGAAATGCTGCTTAACAAAGTGGTCATGGTAGAGTGTTAATGGAGGAGCTTTCCTCATGCTTATCTGTGCTTTTACTCCTTCCATTTGTCATTGCCTTGGTGCCTCTCACTTCTGGGTTTTTCTTTAGGAGGAGTTTTATGTCTCTGTTAGGATACATTTGTGAATTCACTGCTTTTTCTCCCAGAACTTAAACTGGAGAGAGATTTTTAGTGTATCTTACAGAACAGATGTGAAATCCAAGCTAATCAAACTAATCTGATAAAATAGGTTTTAGAATTAATCTGACATCAATCTGCTGCTCTGTGAAAAGCACACATCAGCAGTACTTATTGTCTATAGCCACAAGAGAGGGGAAAAAAAAGCCCACATGCATTCAGCTACTGCAGCAGCAAAGAATTTCCTTAGAACAGTAGACATGATAATCACGGTGCAGTGTGTTAGCCTAAACTTGCTAATAAAGGTTTGTGCTCAGACCTAGCCTCTCTCAGAAAGGAGAGAATGAGCTGAAAATCATCCCTGGAAACCTGGCAGATTTGTGAGTAGGGTGAAGAGGAGATAAAATATGATTTTCAGGCTGTAATGAAAGATCGCTTTGGAGGATGTGTGCATGTGCAAGGAGCCCGAGGGAGGAAGTGGAAGATAGGAAATTCTGCGTCTTTGAACACTGACAAATCACCTGGCTGTGCTTAATGATCTGACAGCATCTTCTCACCAGCTGCATCAACATTTGGGCTATTCATCACCTTTATAGATTCATAGCATTAGGTAGCACAACTTTTCTACTGACACATGATTTTTTCTGCCTGGTGAGCTGAATAAAAGCTTCTTACAGTTCCTTCAGTAGGGGAAGCACACAGGCAGGTTGTACTCCATGTCAGATTATGGGATTTGTGTCTCAGAACCATTTTTGTCTGCCACGACCATTTGAAGTTTGACACACTGATTCCAGAAACTGATATTTTGCTATTCATCATCAAAGATTTGGTCAAAAGTTTCTTTTGATTGAATTATTTATGTCTTCATAAACTTGCCTCTCAGTAACACTTTCCAGTGTCCCCTGTGATGAGTAAAGGAATGGCTGAAGATCATAAAAAAAACAAATTGAGAGGTTTTCACAGAAATAGCATTTGTTTCGGGAAGCAGTGGTATCTTTACCATTTATTACTGGGAAGCAACTCTGTCATCACATTTGTTGGGAGACAGGTGTGTACTGCTGGATGGAACTGGTTTTTAGAAAGCTGGATTATAAGAAGTGACATTCATCACTGATCCACTGAAGGGCCTTGGTGCTGCCAGGACTAATGGGTACACTGTAACATCAGCAGCCGTATTGAAATAAAAAGTGAGAGGTTGTACAGTGTTTGGGGGTTGGATTTAATCACAGTTTAAATGCTTTTGTGTGAAGGTGGTGTTGATGGTTTTAGTAGTGGTGTTAATTGGTCATTCACGTGATTTGACATAGATAGAAACATAGATCATAGAATTTGGGAAGATCTTTCAGCTCATTGAGTCCAGCTGTTAACCCAGCAGTGCCAAGTCACCACTAAACCATATCCCTGAGTGCCACATCTATGCTTTTAAAAGCCTCTAAGGATGCTGACTCAGCCACTGTCCTGGGCAGCCTGTTCCAAAGTTTGACAACCCTTTCCATGAAGAAATGTTTTCTAATAGCCAACCTAAACCTCCCCTGGTGCAACTTGAGGGCATTTCCTCTTCTTGAGGATCTCCTCTCAGCCTCCTTTCCTCCTGAGGCTAAACAACTCAAATTCGCTCAGCCACTCCTCATAGGACTTGAGCTCTAGACCCTTCACCAGCTTCATTGCCCTGCTTTGGATTAGCTTTTGGACTAGGAAGGACTGTCCAGTGCTTGTGCTGTTCAACTTTAAGAGAATATTAATGTATAAAGTGATGAGATTTTATGGTTAACTGAAGACTGTGTGGAAATAGGGACAGCAGGACTGGAAGGGGATTGGGTTCCATTTACAAATAACAGACCCAGCCCCTGCTGTTTATAGTATGAAGTTTCTGTCCTATTCCTCTAGCACAGCAATGGTGAGAAGCCACTCAGAAGTATGTTCTGATTTGACTGTGCTTATGAGCTCTTTTTATTTCATTAAGTATATATGCATATCTGAATTTCCCTGAGACTTACTAAGCAGTGTTTAAATTAAACTTTAGCATTTGTCAGAATAAAAATGAACATTGTATAACTGATGACAAAAACTACAATTTATGCATAACTAGCACAGTACCTTATGCAAATATGCACAGTTGAAAAGGAATTAATCCCTTTCCAAAGGGCCAGCACAAATCTTTCAATTGCACGTAAGCCTGCTTTTGAGGGAGCAGGTGCTTAGCAAGCCCTGAGGGTTCAGATTTCCAAACTGTACACTGCATTGACACATACAACTACCTTAAAAACAAATTTCCAAACTCTTATTCTCTTACAAATTTGCTGTATTTTGTGATTTTAGATGTGACTTATATGGCATGCAGAAATTCTGCAAGAGCAGGATCATATAATCTCATTCTGGAACTGGGCAATACCATCTTTAAGTGTGGGTAGAACAAAGCTGTAATTGAGGATTGGCCAGGTCCTTTTGCCAAGCTGCTCATTTTGATCATTCATAGCAAGACACCCTTATTTTGTAAAAATCCTTTTGTTGGTGAAGACAGCAGACAGGTTCTATTCTGTCCTCGAAGAAGGTGGCTTGGTGCCAGTGTCAGCAGCCAGCAATCCAAAGTGTTTTGTTTAATCACAAGATTAATTTTTCCTTTTATTGGCTTTTCCTTTCAATATCACCAAGCATGACATGTTGTAAAACAGAAACACTGGTTGAACAAGGGTTGGCGAGCATCTCTAAGCCCCCTGGCTATGTTCATAGCAAAGTGAACATTTGGCTTGATGTGCAGCCAGTAGAGACTCCCAGGAAACCAAACTGGGAAAACACTCTTGTCAATGCATGGGCCATGTGCCTGGTGAAGAAGGAGGGAAGGGGAAGCAAGATGCACCTGGGTATAAGAGCTGTACTGGGGCTCACGTGCTTTTCCTCCTTTAACATTTCAAGCATCTGCAGTTTCAGTAGCATGTCAGACACCTGAGTTTTTGTGCTGTAGATTCAGTCCATGGATGGTCTGTGGTTACATTAGAATGTATTTATTTTAGCCTTAGTGTGGCCATATGCAAGTTAGCTTCTAAAAGGAAATGGCAGAGGATCCAAATCAAGTTAAAGATTTGTACTCATCCCACTGAACACAAGGACTTGTGCCTTGCATTGAATAATACAGAAAAAAATACTTTTTTTTTCAGAAGGATGGTGTTAAATTCAAAACTTCTTTATTCTCAGAGTTTTCAGCAGTGAGCATCCCTGATGTTCTGAGCCATCATGCAGAAATCTGGTCATGGGTGGGAATGCTTATGGTGGAGAGGCTGTGTCTGTCTGCTCCTGTATCTGCAAACAACCATGTTCAGTCATCTTCATTCCAGGGACTCCGGTGGTCTTGGAATGGAAAGTTTAGTAGAGTTTGGTGTGAGTGCAAGAATGGATAACTGCCTGGCAAAGAGTTGTGAGCTTCCAGAACCCTGCATTTTGAGGGTTATTAAGTATTTTAAAACTTCTATACTCCTGTCCAGATGATAGAACTTTACTGAGTTTAGAGGAAGGTAAGTGTACTTTCAGGGTAGTGTCCCTTTCACTTAAGGTTTCTGGGTTGATTTGACTTGTTGTGCCAATATCTTCAGCATCATAGCATGGATTTGCATGTACTTTTTTCAGCCAAAGTTGATTTATTAGCTTTTCACAATCAATAGGTAGGGCAAACAATAATGTTAATCTACTGTATGAATAATACAGCTGCTAAAAGATCAGGGACCACTTCATGGTACAGTCAGATGCTGCTGGTAATTTATCAAGGTCAGGCTCCCCTGAAAACAAAGGTTAAAGATTGCTGCCCTGACCTGTGGTTGTTCTGAGTTCCCATGCTACAGGAACTGCTCCTGTCAATTCCTTCTTCTGCTAGAGATCCTTCTGTAATGAAACTGTTCTGTGCTTGATAATCTTGTGAAAAGATTTCAATAACTTTAAAGTAAAAATCCACAAATGTCACTTTTTCAAACAGACACCATGTGGCAGCTCTCAAGGAAGCAGCGTATTTTTTGTTTCAAGGATTAAACTTCTAAGCCCCAATTTCCACCCTTTTGCCTTCTCTCTCAAGGAGCTGAGACTTGAGGGTGGGGGGATTATGTATGGTTATCCATTTATGTAAATATGAAGCATTGACTGGAAATTGCAGGAGGAGACAGCCACCAAACAGCTGTCTTTGCAAATTTAATATTTATTGCAGAGTTGAACAAAATGCCTTATTGTTTAGAGCATTATTTGCCTTGGGCATTGGCTTAGACAGACGCGTTGGCTGAAAAGAATTTCCTAACTCCCTTTTCCACACAACAGAAGATTAAGTAGATAATAGCAACAATTGGCTGTTTTGATCTGGCCTTGACATATGTTCCAAGCATCTACTTCATGATTCAACTAGATTATTTTTCTCTTTCATGGCTGCAGCATTTTACTCCTACTTTACCATTGCTGCCACTTACAAGCCATCAGGGACTTCTTTCTGAGCCTTCTTTCTGGTCAGAAGTGAACAATTGTAGAAGTTTCTTGCTGCATAGTATGTAAATTCTTTATGCACAGGGAGTATTCCTGACACGTTATTAGTATGCAGAGTTTTTCAGAGTTAAGAGAAAGCTCCACTGAAGGAAACAAATTCAAATCAAAAGTTAGAGGAATTGCATGAGGAAGCTTTAGTATCCTTGGTAGTCAAAAGCCCAAAAGAGTTGTGATGCTACATGGTGATGGTAATGAAAGTCAGAGACAGCTAACTGCAGAATATTTCTGTGCAGAGCTTTCCCCTGAAGTTTCTCTGGCTGTCCTCATGCACCATCTCACCGTCTGCTAGGAAGAGGCTTCTGATGAGCAATATAAGTGGGTCACATAAGTTTCCTGCATCTTGCCAGGCCCCCAGGCAGCTGTAATCAAACCTTTTTCAAAATGCTTACTTGGTTTCTGAACAGAATTTATCAGCTGGCATGGAACAGTGGTTTAACTAGTTCACTCCTTGATGCAAATGCATGTTTTAGGAAAAGCTGTAGAAGTCCTGCTTTCCTTTCCGTGTGCTGCTCTGTAGACAGGGCCAGCTGGTGCAGCAAGATGTTGGTGAGTGCTGCTGCCCTTCTTCTCTAGAAGGGAAGGATTTGAGGCTTCTGTCTGTCCTTTTGACCAGGGTCAAGGCTGGCTCCAGCTGTTGTTGCTCAGTTCCAGCTGTGCTGGCAGGTAGTTTTTTGGTTCCTGTACTTGTACTACAGTCCTGTTCCTGTCAGATCTTTGGTCAGAAGGAAGGGATGCACTTATACCCAGGGAAAATTGTCTTCCTGCATGCTTAGGTAGACGTGTTAGTCTCTTAGTCTGTTTTATATTATCAATGAATTGCAAAGTCTGCATTATAATTGGCTTATATGTGAATATGGAGTGGACCTGGAGCCTGACACAGTGGAGTTGCAGCAAGTGGTTACCAAAGCTTTGAGGGGCCAGAGTTTTCAGCCACATTGAGATAGGGCATAACTGGAAGTATCTGAAAGTTGAAGATGTACCTTTCCTTGACCCATTTTCCTCTAACATAGCTGTAGTGGTGGGAGATGAGGGAGCACTTAATGGTTATAATACCCACAGCACTGTGTTTCTTTATGCTTATTTAGTTGCTCTGTGTCAGTCTCTGAGCAGTCTGCACACACTGCAGGCACGACCACTGTCCCTGTTTCAAACAGGGGTGTTTCAACACTGAGCACTCAGTGACCAAGAGTTAAGATCAAATTTGCAGAATTTGCCTCAGTGTGGAAGATGCTGAGCAGCGAACTGGTAGAGTTACTTCAGTTATTGAAATTAAAATACTTAAGCAAACTGACTAAATAGGCTTCTGCATCTGCATTGCAGATTTGCACTGACCTGGTAGATTGATATTAGGCTTGGCTGTGCTAATACAATTTTTCTACCAGACTGCAGTTAATTACCCAATACCGGCTGGCAGCATCCACTTGTGAGGGTGTATCCACTCTGCAGAGATGGGATGTTTAAGGAGCAAAACATTTCAAGGTGACTCTCACAGCCTGGCCTCCACTTGTGAGTTTTATAGTACAGGAAAGTCCATATAGCACTGGAGACAACAACACTGCTTGGCTAAAATGTGACTGTATGGCAACTGAAAATTGAGGGGAAGGTCCAATAATACAGTATTGTAGTGTTGGCTTTCACTGAGTATCTAGAAAATGCCATCATAAAAGACAAATGTAAAACATGTTTTTCCTATTCGCTAGAGAAAGGACTTTGTGCCTACTGAAAAATCCAGAAATATCCAAAACTCAGAAGTTTCCAGAGAAATAATGAGCAAATGAATGTGTTGTTTCTGAAAACATTTTTTGATCCAGGAGATGCTTTTCTTATGCCTGTTTGTCTTTGTGAACTTCAGTGAAGTCGCACTGCAGTTAGTCTAGGTGTCAAGCCAAACACAACTGTTTTGTAATATTGTTTGCACACAAAGCAAGGTGTGGTGGTAGAAGTAGTTTTCAACACAAAAGCAAATGGCAAACAATAGATTTCACTAGTAGAAAAAAATGAGTTGGATTGGTTCAGCCAACAACTTTGCTAGTTAAAAAAGCCTGAACAAACCCTGTCCTTTCCGATGGAGGTTATCCAACAAATCTTTCACACTTTTATCAGTCTGCAAATCAACTTGACACAGTCATTGGTTCCTAGTATTTGAGATCAGGTGGTAGCTGCTGGATTTTAACTCACTTAGGACACACTAGCAGAGCCCCTTGGGACTGGCACTTTCACCATTTGACATGGCCCTGTGAGGCAGCTGCAGGTCATTTACTCTGGCTCCTGAGTCACAGTGTAGGAACCCTTAATCCAAAACGAATGCTGTAAATGGTCCCCTGTGGACCTGGCAGAGTCATCCAAGCTGAAGACAGATGGGAAATTACAACAATTTGAGAGACGTTCCAGAGAGGTTCTGCTTTTCGTGCTTTGTACTCCTAACTCGGGGCGGGGGAGCTGGAGGTTTAACTCTCTTGCAGACAACTGTGAGCCTGCGTGCAGAGTTTTCTGGAGCTTCCCGAACTCCATGTGGTGTGTGTGCATCATGGGGTGGTGGAAAAACCAGTCATGCGTTCTCTAGCCTGTCACCACGGGCTTTCTTCCTGTTTGAAGGGTGCTGAGCACTTTAAGTTCTTTTCTTTGTTACTGGCTGTGCTGTTGTAAATGAGCAACACAAGACCGTGTGTAATTTGAACAATTCAACACCTGTGTGTTAGTGCAGGTGAGGGCTCGGAGTCGAATCAAACACGTAGGAAACAAAATCCTGGTAGAAGGGGAATCTGTTCTCCTTGCCTGCTCCTCCCCTCTGCCCAGGCAGCCCTTCTGCCAGAAGTGCACACCCAGGTTGACTTTTCCGAAGGGTGCAGCTTTGCCAGGATGGTTTAACTGCACGGATGCCAAGCGGCCCTTCAGCGTCTGGAGCACTGGCACAGGGGCTCCAGTGGGAGCACACCCTCTGGACAGGCTCTTGCTTTTTCTACATCTATTAGCATGTTCTGAATTCACTTTAACCCCTTTTTTGTTTTGCTGGCACAAATTGTGAATAATTGAAAACATGTCCAGTTCAAGGCAGGGTTCTGCTGTCTTGGCATCTGTTCCTATTCAGAATGAGGATACTTGCATTTTCTTGCTGGCTGTGTTTACTATATCTTTAGCATAACCATATTATTCTCTCTCTAGCCTTTATTTTTTTCCAACATCCACAAAATGTCCCTGGGCAACTAAGCCATGGTTACGTGAATTTGAGAGAAGCAAGGAATACCAAAGGAGCTGCTGCATAGCAGTTACTGAATAAACAAGGCAGATGGATTTTCTCATCTTGCACAGTTAAGACAACTAACATGGAGCTTTTATCTTCTTTTTAATAACCTTTTGAAGGAGGGCTGTGTTCTCTACAGCCTTTGCAATCATGGAGTTTTGCAATTCAGAAATACTAACAATTCCTAAATAATTATTAATTCAGCAAAGCTGATTGCTTTTGTTCATGGCAGGAAGGGATGCAGTCAAACCACAACCTCCAGATGTCCCAGGGACTGTGGTTTGCCTTCAGCTGTCATGGGGAGGGAGAAGAGAGAATATGATGATTTAGAAGGTAAATGCAGAGTTAAACTGCTGTATGGCAGTGTTCCATTTTGAGGGAAAAGGCAGGATCCAAACAATCTTTTGTTTAATTACAAAAAATCAAAGCAAAGCACCATGAAACGCAAGCAGATTTGTTAACTTGTCAATGACTTGATGGATCTGGTATTGTAAAAAAATATAAAACCTGCTGATATGTCTGTTTAACATTGAACAGCAGATGTTGAAGAGCTGATAAAATGAGTGTGTCACTCATGCCCAAGGAATAAACAATGTAAAAGGCTCTTTTCCTCTCTGTAGAGTGTGGAAGCAGGCCTGTAAGCATGACAGAGAATTGATATCACCAGTGAGAAGCTTTGGGAGGGCTGTTGTGATAGAAGATGAGGAAGGGGATGGGCCCTCCTCATCTGCATCTCCACACCCAACCTGCAGCAGTGTCAATCTCTTGTTTAAGGGTGTATTAGTCTGTTGCTGAGAGTCACTAATTTCAGCCATTCTTTTGGTAAATCTGTGTCCCTACTTGGTGAACTTCTCTTGAGATAGGCTATAACACTTTCCAGTTAATTTTTATATTGACATATTTTTGTATTGTTTTAAATGGAAGACTTCCCAAAATTGCTGAATTAATGTTAAAGGCAAGGTGTTTCCAGAGGAAAAAAAATATGCTGAATTGTGGAATATATAAACAAAGTGGTGAAAAAAATAACCCTCAACCAGGTCACTCAAACTACCTGACTATGCTTCTTCAGGTGACTAAACAAGAGTCTGTTTTTAGCCCAGTGGGTGAGTGAGAAAAATATTATTTGGAGGACTCAAATGTGCATCCTGGAATTAAAACATAAAAAAGCCACTCTTCTAGCTTTGGAAAAGAAATTGCTTTTTGTATTCACCAAAGGGTACTTCAGGGATTTAACTTCCCAGACCATGGTTCATTTCTACCTTGTTCTTGCCCTGTGGAATCAGGTGCTCTGTAGTACAATTTGAGAAATTACAAGTTTTCTTCAAAGTTTTCCGCAGAATATGAATTGCAGCTCCGTGCTTAGATTTTCTGATTACTCTCACTTTTTTTTTTTATTTTCTCCCCCCAGTCAAAGGAGATGATGGCAGTTTTATCTTTGCAAGCTTTGCTTATGTCTCTGTGGCTGTTCTGTGATGTGCAGCTCCACATTTCCCCTATCTATTATGGCAGACTCATCTGCTGTTGAAGAGGAATGTGAAGGGCAGTAAGGCATCCCAGAGTTAAAGAAACTTTTCTAGTATAAGCCAAAACTAGTTTGCTGGTGGTTTATGACTTTAAAGAAATATTCAAGGAAGAAAGGACAGGAGGGATAAGGGACTCATTCAGACAAACTGAACAGTGAATTATTTTCATTACATTGTGACAGCTGTTCAGCAAGAAGTAAATGTTCATTTTTTTCTGAAAAGCAGAATGATGGTCCCTACACTTTAAATTAAATCAAGGGGGAAAAGCATGAATTAAGAACTTAACAAAGTTCAGGAGCCACTGGGTGTTGAAAAAGTACACATACTAATGCAAGCTATTGCCACTGGAAGCAAGGACAGAACTCCACAGACAAAACATCCCACAGTTCAGATCTGTATCCAGACCTCTTGCTTAAAAATTTGGCCTGGAAATTTCTCAACAGTTAAATCATAAGGTGCTTGACACTCCTCATTCTGGTCCCAGCTGGGAATCTGGAAAGTGTAATGTTTAAGCTGAATATTCACTTTGATTCTTGGAAATGGGAACAAGTTTCATCAATAAACTTTTTTTATTTTTCTTTTCTTTTCCTTCCCTGGATTGGTTTGCCTCTTGTATATTGTTAGCAGATGGTGGCACAATTGTCATTTCCATAGTCTTCTATTTTGGTACAGGAGCTGCTAATTGTCCCATTTTGACTTGGGAGTATTAAGCTTTGTTAATGCATCTCAGGTAATTGTAATTGGCTTATGTTCCTGTATTATGGCCACTGAGTTGGACGAGTTTTAGTTCATCACATCCAGTGCATAATTGTACCTTTTCTGGTGACTCTGTGATTCTTCCAAAGAAACACACCCCAAAATGACAAACCCCATGGGCTTTTAGTGAACAGTGAGGTGTTAGTAGGGAAAACAGCTACCCTGTGTCCACTGCATTGTGTGAGCAAGCTACTCTTCTGTCTTTAAAAGTTCTGGGTTTGGGGGTATAGTCAATAATACAAAAGTAAAGCAGTGACACTTCCCCCCACCTTTGTGGCTGCTGGGAGAATCCTCACCTTGTGCACTTTGGAGTGGAATTGGCAAGAAACAAATCTATATACCGTGCTGAATCCCATTTCCCTCTCTCTGTAATTAAGATGCTATCACCTCAGAGGATGTTTTCTAAGAAAGTAGTTTTGTTTTCTGTCAGCCTGAATTGAATACCTGTGCACCAGCACAAATATTGGAAGACTTGCTTTATATTTTGTCCACGCTGACAGAAACACTTAGGCCTAAGGTGGTGATGCTGCTAGGTTTCATCATTTAAATAAAAAAATTACTGTTAATGTGACAGTCACTATGGTCTGCTTTAGGTTTTTATTGCTCCCCAAAAGCATTTTGGTTTTTGATGGGTTCTGTAATAAGATTTTCTCTGCAGGAGAAGTGCCTCCAGAAGCCTGCCCTAATCCTTTTAGATAGTAAGTGGAGATGTTTCAGTCACTGATGTGCAGGCAGGGGAGTCTTGGGACAGTGATTTAATAGTTTGAGAAGACTGTGACTGTTCTTCTCCCTTAGTGATTCTCCTTGGTATCTGTTCAGAGAATGCATGGGAACAGCCACAAGTCCTCTGCATGTGTCACCTTTGCTCTGAGCCTGGGAAATCTGTGTGCAGCTCTGCCCATGGGCTTCCAGGCCTGTGGAGACACCTGACAATGCCTTTGAGTTGCCACACGCCCAGATTAAAGCAGCAACTGCACCATGTTCCTCTGCTGCAGGAGGACGTGTGGGACTGCTCAGTCATTTGATTTAGAACAGGATGATGGGAGGGAGAGAAGATGAAACAGAGCCTGAAAGTCGAGGAGATCCAAGGAAAGGAGAATAGTTCCACAGAGAGAAAGAGCAGGCAGATTTCTAGTAGAGATGTTTAGAAAAAGGCTCTTTTGACTCTGCTGCTGCCTGGGGGTGTCCTTCCCAAAATTAGAAAAGGGAATGAAGATGATGTTACTGGGGAAGGGTGGAGATAATGAGAACAAGCTGAGTTTGATGTGTGTCTTCATTTGATGAATGCAAATGGAGGAACATTCCCACTGGGTTAGGCACTGGAGTTCTGGTTTTGCACCCTTGGTTTTGTTTGAACTGTGTGAATCTCTTGCTTGCAATATAATCTTACACATTTGCTTGCAGGCTTGTGTGTCCCACTACCCTCTGCTGGAAGAAATGAGGATTTTTCAGCTCTGTCCTCGTGCCCCAAAACAGTCCCAGTCCTCAAGCAGAAATGGGCTGGGAAGCAGTTTGGGAGGACCCCAGTTCTGCCCTGCTGTTGCTGGCATCCACTCTGCAGGGAAGAGATGTGGGATATAAAAAAATGTTGCTGGATTTCAGAACAGTGCACGGCCAGAAGTGGTGCACGTGGTGTCTGTGGTAGCAGGGGGCTGAATGGGATGGTGTGTCCTGGTCTGTTCTGTTACCTTGGCCATAGCTGTTAGGTCTGTTCCAGTTTATGATTAAAGGTGTTGCCAAAACAGGCTGAATCACTGATGATTCTCCTCTGATGTCCAGTTTCAAAAGGTGACTGGTACCAGCTGGTGGCTTGAGAAGGAGTGAAACATCCCAAAGCAGGTGGCCACAAGGGCGTGTTTTTTCCAAATGCAAAGTTTTATATGTTGAAACATGAAGGTCTCTTATATTTTTCTTTTCTTAAATCAGATAAAATAATTTTGATTTTTTTATTGCCTGTGTAAAATCTTAATAGATTAGGGCCCCTTTATACCTCCTATGCGAATGTTCTGTTTCAGTGTAGTGAGAATGAGGTATATAAATGTCATGCTCCAGTTCAGGTTTCCATAAAACCCTTTCAGGAGGATATTCCAGAGGGAAATTAAAGACGGGATTCTAAGAGAGGCTTTTGTTTTATTATTAGATATTTGCTCCAGTACTTGAAATATGATAATGTTTACACTTTCTACCCTATCTTCTGTATCTGTTTGCAATAGAGGTGCCTCTATCTCTTTGTCTTGTTCATCTCTTGTATAAAATATGAAGCTCCTAATTATTTTGGTTCACTCAGGGGAACCTTGCAATAGTTGCAGTAATTTTGCTGCACCATGTGTCTAAAAATCTTGCAACAAGGGCGTTCAGATTGGAACTGGCTTCCTTTCCCTGCATAGGCAAGCGATCGCATAGATGAAAGACCTTGTGGAGCAGCTCTGAAGCATGTTATTTGGGCCATGGACAGGTGTTGTTTCCAGATTTCAAAGGCAGTACAAGATCCAGACAAGTCTGCAAGAACCTCTGGTCTCAATTAGTTGTAAATTTCCTGAACAGTGTTTTCCAGTCATAGAAGAAATTTAACTGTTATCACCAACCTCACAGCGTTTTCCTGCCCATCCTTTGTCCAAGTCTCTGTAGTGCCCCAGTACTGCAAAGAGCAGCTGGCAGATCTGTCAGAGCCAGCTGGGTACTGGGTACCTTGGTATATTTGGTACATTGCTCTATGTGCCCTGCCAAACACCTGAGTTGTGGAGGCAGTGTCAGATCTCACCTGCAGTGGATGCTCCGTCCTGTCCTTCCCACTCCGGTCATGCAACATCCCTGACAGGGCTGGCTGGCATCTCACTGCCAGTTCATGGAGGAGTGGCACATGTGGTAGATGAGATCCTCCAGTGAGATATTCCCTGGTAGTGTCCACTCCCCCAGGCAGCCCCTCCAGCTCTTCTCAGTGCAGTGTTTTAACAGGGCAGCTCACTCCCTGATGCAGCCCTGTGACTGCGCCAGGACACCCAGCCTGCCCAGGATCAACCTCAGACACCTGGGCTGTCTCTGCTGGTGTACCCTGCTTTTCTTCTTTTTCCCTGCATCTTTGAAAGCACATCATGTTACCCTGTTCTCTGCTAATCCACCGAGGACATGATCACAGAGTTCAGAGCTCACACTGAACGTTTCTTATGCATATTGGCTCATTGTTAATTTAAGTGGCACATACTTTAATGTAATAGATGCTGTCTTTTAGTTAGGTAATTGCTCCAGTAGCTGTAAAGGGATGGTATCTTGTGAAGTTTAATTTCTTTCTACTGAGCTCATGTGGAAAAGGAATATCTAAAAAATCAAATTAACTTTTTGACAAGGGTAATACAGACTGTCTTTTCACTGATGTCACCACCTCCCTCCTTATATCATAAGATTTCTTTACCTGTTTTTCTCTCTCTCATCACCACATACTTAGAATGAGCTGCCTTGTTTCCACTACACCACTGCCTTATGAATTCAAACACTGAATGTGTACTAGAAGTTCTGCCAGTATGTGCTGGGTAATACAGTGAGCATGTGTACAAATCCTTGTGTGCCAGTAGCTGGGATCACCTCAAGTGTGTCTGAATTAGACTGCTGATAATTTAAACTTGTTTTATAAAGCAACTCTGTAGGAGCAGCCCACCTCAGCTTTCCACATTGCTGGATTCATGCGTGTATTGACAAGGATGAAGACAATAGAGAAACAGGAGGAACAGCCTTCAGCCAGGGAGGAGCTATCCTGTGCTTTTTTTTCCATTTTGGGATCTGGCAAATGCAATCCAACAAAAACTTGTGTTACTGATTGCTGTGAGGCGTGGAAGGTCACAAGAGTCACTGGTGGGGACCAAATAAACTGTGTTCTCTGTTACTCAGGGAAATGGGGCTCTGGTGGACTCAGGATGAGGGGCTGTCTCTTTTTAGCACTGCTGTAGTCAGTGTGACATTCATTTCATAGTTCTGATGTTTACGAATTAGAAGCACAAGTTTGCATTCCACATGGTGTCTTAAATGCTCAGAAAAACTTGGCATGTGTAGGGTGTGTATCCCTTTCAGACACTGAAGTATCTTCTGACCTCCCTGGACACTGGCCTGGGCAGCTGGACTGTGATTATTGCTGGAAGTGGTGCCCATGGGAGCACAGAGGGCAGTGCAGCCACATGTGCTGAGAACTCTGCTGTGTTATGAATTATTGGTTCATAAGCATCTTTTGGAGATAATTCTCTGACTGCCCATTTAGCAAGGTTTCCATGGCTTGATGATTCGCTTATGTGACCTTTGGAATGGGCTGGAAGTCACTTAGCTGTTGGAGTGCATCGATGCTGGTGGCCAGCCATATGCAGGCAGAGCTGCAAAGGAATGTTACTAGGTAGCAGTTCCTTCTTTTTCTAACCAAGTGGGTTTAAAACTTTTAGTGTGACAGGGCAATAGTGTCTCTCCTGCTGTGGTTATTTTGCAGTGAGTCCTTATTGCTATTCTCTTCTGCCATGACCCAAACACAACCCATACACTCAGCTCTCTTACTGGCTGCTGGAAAAATCAGGGTTCATTTCCAGCTGCCCAGCGTGGCACTGATACAAGGTTGATGCACATCTGAGAAGCCCTGGATTACACTTGTCCTTGCCTCTTCCAGCTTGTGTGGCATTTTAGGCTTTGCAAAGTCCAGGACTGAGAAAGCAAACAAATGGTGTTTGTCTCTGGATCCGTGTGCTCACCCTGTGTACTCGCACCAGAATCTGCCCTGATTTGCCCAAGCACTGGCAATTGGCTCCTTTCCTGAGGCACCAGAGCATTCACTGCTGCTTGGAGTGACACTGCTCACAGCCCATTAGACACTTGAAGTGCCACGAAGACATACTGCCTCACTTTGCTGTGAGCATTATCCTTCTCCTCATACAAAAATGTTATTGTGCCCTCTGAAATTCAGCCTGTCTATACCCCGGATCAGTGTGCAAGTGCTGCTGCACTATTACAGCATATTCCTTTACAAATACATCAAAACCTCTGTCCTGGGCCTTCATGTATGTCAGTAAGTGCAAACTGACTGAGTAGGTCCTTAACTCCCTGCAGGACAGTGCAGATTTCAAACCAGTGTGCAGAGCAGGATTTTGTTGGGTTGCTGTGTATTTGCAGGTGAGCCCAGCCCTGCCTGCCCAAGCCCTGCTCTGAGCAGTGTGCGAGTGCAGCTCCTGGCAGTAGCCCATGGCTTGGCCGCAGCTGGGGGTGCTTTCCTGGGCTCACAGCAGCTACTGAGTGTGCAGAGAGCATCTCTGCAAGGCGTGAGCACTGAGTCCAGCCCAGCCCAGGGCTGTCTGCTTGCTGTGCACACGATGTAAAGTCACACAGTGTCACAGCTCACACAGGACATCCTGCCCGCCGGCTGCAGGGTCAGCCTGTGCTTGGGCAATAGGTCTGGGATGGCTGGAGAGCTTCTGAACCTGGGTGAGTTTAGCCCTGCGGTGATCTCACTCAGATTGGGTTATTGGTATTTTTGTTTCTTCTGTATGTTTCTCCCACATCAGTTCACATGACAATACTGTCTTTTCTCAGATACTTGGAGACTGTTTAAAAAGGCAGGAAGGAAACATGATCCAGAGCTTTCAGGCAGCTTTGTGAAAAAGGTAGATTGTATTTTACTTTGGGGATGATGTATAGCCCAGGTAAGATTTTTCACCAAGGACCATTACATCTCAAGTTGACTTTTTAATTGATTTAGCTCCTCTGATCTGTACGTTGCCAGACATGAACCACTAGCCTTTGGATAGAGTCCAGAGTGTAATGGAAAGTTCACTGAAACCCCATCAGCTCTTGTTAAACCTGAGTGAATTCCAGCCCGGCACATTTCTTGTGAATAATTAAACACAGTTAAGCAGGTGATGGATTTGAACCTCTATCTCTAGTGTTTGTCTCTATTTCAATGAGGAAGGGACTCATTAAATTCATGAGGGTTTTGGTGGTGGGATTTGGGGTGATTTTTTTGCCTTTTCTGGTGGATAACTGCACCTGAAAACTCAGGGTAGATGTTTTGGTAGCTCCTATTTATCACCAGCATGAGCTGTTCTGTGTAGCACTCAGCTCTCATAATTTACTGCCTTCCAGTAATAAATTTTCCAGTATTTACTTGTCCTTTTCCCATTCTTTGGTAACATTTGGATTTGTTATCCTTTACTTTGATATCACTTTCTGTCAGTACAACTGCCGTACTCACAGTGAGAATATAGTGCTATGGCAACAATGTATTATCTGCAGTCTTGCCAATGAGTAAGATATGGTGCAGAAATTAGTTCACTTATCAAAATCTGATGTGCAGAGCTGAGCAAAGAACCTGGCAGTCCAGAACCTCCTGCTATTTTCACAAGACCTGCTATTCTGTTTCACATTGGTTATGACACTCACATAAATTCTCTCCTAACTGTTTCCAGTGATGCCTTGTTAAACCTACAGATGTCTCAGCACCTTGGAAAATATTTTTAGATGTACAATAATCTTCATGCTGTCTTTGATAGTGACAAAAAATGGAAAATGAGCAATTTTTTTTTCTTCTGTTACTATTCCAGAAAGGTACTTTTCTGTAATTTCAGGGTAGGAAAAAGCATATAAATAGAAAAATCTCACCCAGACTGGGAAATGTGAGAAATGTGTTAGATTAACACTGCTAAAGACTAAGAGAGCTCTGCCCTTCTCTGCTCTGTGGTGCATACTGGGCCATGCACAGCCTTCAGAATGCTGTCTTGCACCTTCTCTGTCCCACATACAAACTGGTGGAATGGGCTTTAAGGTACAATTTTGCATCCAATTCCATATCCTTCTACAGTGTGGGTGTTCAGAATCAGTCAGTTGACAGCCCTTTCATTTATGTTCCAGCTGGTGCAGTGCTGGTTGAGGCAGACTTTTACCCCTGTGGACCTGTCCCTCCTCTGGTGTGTCCTCTCAGCCATCCTGACTGTTGTGCCTTACAGGATAGAGCAGCTTTTGGGAGCCCAGGATGTTGGGTCCAGCTCCCAGAGTTGATGTTAGAAATGTTAAATCTTTGGTCAGATGATTAGAAATTGTTTATATGGATTTTACAGTGCAAACATGTTCCTAACAGTCAGGGTTTGGCTAGTAAGTCTTGGAGAGGAATCAGGGTTGGGCTTCTACAGTCTTTGGACATCATTTGAAAGTTTCCAGTGAAATTAGTACTTGTGCTTGGTCAAATTATGTTTGCTTGTTGACCCCTCTTATCTAATTAGTCCCTACTTCACTGAGCTGCTTCTACTTGCATGCACTGAATCAGCTATTTCACGTTAGTCTTTTACCACTGTAATTCAGGGCAGAAGTACATTTGAGCTAAGAAATGCTTTCTTTTCCATGTTATAACCCCATGCCTTGTGATTTTGAAGAAATAAATTGTTTTGTTGTGCATCGGCCATCTGTTTGAGGCTGAGGGGAAGAATGTGTGGTAATCTCAGATCAAATATTAGGTGTAGCTGAACAACCAATTAGACAATCCTTGAGAGTCTTCTTATTAGGTGTGGATAAGTATCCAAAGCTTGGATGCCCATCTCTGTGCACTGCACAAGCAGCTTCAAGAAAGGGAAGAGTTGTAGCCTCCTGGCCCTTGTTCTGCTCCCTGTCTCTGGCCTCCAGACATGTGCTTGCAAGTGCTTGTGGTGCTGCAGGCAGGCTTTAAAATGAACCACTGACCTTGTTTGCTGAGTAAATCACAGACCCATCCTCACAGCATGGCCCAGCAGCAGGATCCTCATCCTGCCCCATTCAGGGGAGGCTGGTGGGTGCCCAGAGCTGCCTTCTGGGACGTGAACGCCAGGGCAACAGCCTGACCCTAACAGAGATGCTTTAAGACTTTCAAACTCTGCCCTGCTGTGGGGAAGGTGGTCTCAGTTTGGTCTGAGTTTGGTCTCAGTTGCAAAATTTGTAACTGGGGTGGCCAGGGAGAGCAGGTGGTTCTGTGAGCCAATGTCAGAGCCAAGACTAAAACCTGGTTCTTAAAATCCAAGGGTCCATTCTCTGTGGCCTACTGCCTCTCTAAGCATGTTTTAATGAAAAACACCAAATCTTAATTTAGAGCAAGATTCGAGAAAAATGTCCCATTCAATTACTTAATTATAGGTGAACTATAATTATAAGACACAAACATGTCTTGCTACAAAGCACCAGGCAAAAAAGCAGAAAGGATTATTTGTTGTTTAATTTAGCAGAGATAGGCAGCTGATCATGCTAAGTCTATCTGACACCTAGCAAGTTGTGTGATCCTATTTGTTAATCTTTTTAACTTTCCATTTTATTAGGATAGGGTTTCAAGAGCAAATAGGATAAATGAGATTAAATCTGTCGCCCTGAATTACTCTCCACTGAGTTATGAACAGAATCACTCTATGTCAGAGAAGTATAATTATGAGGGAAATGCTGCCTGTGTAATTGTGTGCTTCGTTCTGAAGAATTTGAGATCCATAATTATCTCTAGTGTGCCGTGGTGGCGTGTGCTGGCTCTGAACCTCCACAGTAAACAAAGCCAAGGAAAGTTTCTCTTTGGAGCAGTTCTTGATGCAGTATGGCTGGTACCTCCAGCAATAGCAACATTACCCTTCAGGTCTTCTGGTTCAAGTGAGGGATCTAAATTAACTTGGAATAAGACACAGATTGTACAATTACTTTCTCTCAGAAAAAAAATCTGGTGGTGCTCCAGTAGGGGATTATACACTGCTCCTGGCTCTACTTGATTCATATAGCCCTATAAAAGTTGTGGTACCATTCCTGCTATATAATTCCACTGTGAGATGAGTTGAAGACACAAAACTGTAGCCTCTTGAAATTTTGGATTCACCAGCCAAGGAAAGCTTTAAAATGCTATGTGCTGTTTGTCTGGATTCACAACAACTCCTGCTAGGAAAAAGCAAAGGAAAAGTTCAGCTAGATTTGCCCCAATAATAGGCATAATTGTTGCTGGAACCAGATCTCCTGGAGAGATGATATGCACAAAGTAAAAAGAAACTCACTACAGGTCCTGCTTCAACATTTCTGCAGCTTTCTCCTTGAGGCAGAGGGGCAGAAGCCAGGCTTTTGCATGATGGATTAGTAATAAAACAACCTGCTAGGCCCAGGTTAGAATTTCTTTTATTTTGCCAAAAATTATGTGTGCATTAGTGGAGGGGGACAGGGAGGCTGCATCACTTTGGTGAATCCTATTGGAAATTTAATTTTCTTTTTCAGGCCTTTTTACTGTTATGAACCAGGACTTGATCTCCACATCTGTTTTTATTGGCCAGTCTAGTTTACAAATGAGGCCCCTTTTGTCCCATCTAATTTTATGTAATCTGTGATGCTGCATAACAATTCTGGGAAGAAGAAATGGAAGGATTGTGAACTGACCTTGTGGCTAGTATGTACAGTGACTCACTCTATCCTTTATTTCAACTTCCGTGAAGGCTTTTCAGATACACTGTTTACCCATTAAATGAGCTGTGCAGTTTATCTTATGGCTAAAATTCTTCCTAATATTTTGATATATTTGTTTGGAACATGACAAAGTAAATCACAAATGAGAATCTTAAAAAATGCTTACATTAATCATCTGAGACAATCTCTCTCATTATAATCTTGTTCAGAGTAACTAGTTATCTGTAAGAAAGGGTTTCCTGTCCCTTGATTTGCCAGCCTACGTGACTTTACTGCCAAGGACATCTCTCCTCCATGCTTGACAAGCAATGGGTAACTTCAGAATCTTTTTCTGTGTAGGCAGTTTCTTCATGGGAAGAAATTAAGTCAGTCATGCACATTACTGAATCTAATTTTACTATTAGAGGGAAGAACTCTTCCCTGAGTAGAATTGATTTTATAACTGCTTACTTCAGGATTTATTTTGCTCTCCTCCAGAGGATGTGGCAGAAACTGTTGTTAGTGACAGGCCTGCAGCCTGCTTTGCAAGGTCACTGCAGCACCTTTCCTGGCAAGTGAGAAGTTTGTGCCTTGCTTTGGTTTTCAGTCATCAGCAGCTGCTCTGAGGCAAACTGAGCAAGGCAGCAAGTCAGTATGACCTTGCTACTTGTTGAAATGCCTCCTTTTGTGAAGAATAAGGTTCTTAGGGTACCCCATGGAGTCAAGCTGTCTTTGGCTGATTTAACTTCTCCTTTAGTCAGCCTGGAGGTTTGGCCCTGGCCACAGATGTGTCTTGCTCAATGCTTTAGAGTTCATTCAGTCCTGGGTAGGACTTTTTCATCTTTTCCTCAATCCAGGCTAGGCTAAGTGAACCACACACAAGGAAAGGTCCTTTTAAAAGCAGTTTGCAGCAGTGCAGTGTTAAAAGCCCAGCTGTGACGAGGTGGGGGAGTGCAAAACAATCTCTTTCTGCCTGCCCACAAAGAAATGGGAGAAGAAAATGTGGTGCCCTTCCAACAGTGGCCATAAGAGCACGTTTGACAGTGTCCCTTCAAGGTCAGTAGCACCATTCTCAGCTGTTCAAAACAGCCTGTTGGTGCAAATTCATGGAAGAAGGCTGCTTGCTTGTTGTTTTCTCCTTCAGGTTGGCAGACAATCAGATCCAACTGTAGATGTAATGCAGGCAAAATACCAGAATACATGAGCCAGTGTATGATTTATGCTAATGGCAGCAGGCATTGCTGAATGCCTGCCTGTTCGGCAGCCTTGGAAGAGTCCTTGGCTGTCAAGACATGTGGAAATCTAAGGAGCAACTCAGTGAGGGGTCTTTTTTTCAATTACATACTTTGACCCACATTGTTCCTTATTTATATTTGCAAGTGTCATGAGATTGATCTGATTTTTCTCCTCAGTGCCCCTGTAACACCAAACCTCCTCCTGCAGAGAGAAGTACATTTGGTGTGGTGTTCAGAGGTTGTGAATGGCTGAGCGAATGCACACTGCTTTTTATTTGGTGAAGCTGCCTGTAAAGCAGGCTCTTTGCTGCCTCATCCTGCCCTTCTCTGCTGGTGGGAAGTGTTCTTTGCAGTTTAAACAATTTTCCTCTAATTAACAGGCATTTCCCCATCCTCTTTCCAAAGTCTCCTACTCCTTTACCCTTTATCTTCTTATCTCACTGGGTAAGCAACGAATCTTTCTGGTGCTTTTGAACATCGTTCACATGGCATATGCCATCCACTTTCTTTTTGATACTGCATTTTCATGTTCTGCTGACACCTGCAAAGCCCATGCTTGGTCTGACAAAACTTTCCCCCAAGGATAGGTTTTGTGGTGCTGGTTCTGAGTGTTGAAAACCATGGAAGCTTAGTGAGAAGCAAGTGTGATTCTCTTTGCGCCTGCTTTGGGGATCAATGGTTTGAATCCTATTCTGCTTTACACCAGTGAAAATTGAAAGTAACCCCAACTGCAACAAGGCTGTAGAGAAGGTAACAGAAATGCAACAATAGGGTGAAGCTTTCACACAGAGTAGTAAAACGCCAGGTTGCAGATAAGGCAATAGGGTGGCAAAGCCCTGTGAGCCCTGTGAACAATCGGTGCTTTCTGTGCTCTGGAACAAAGCAGCTTTACAGAGGGTGTTGCAGTGATCACTGAAGCTGGCTCTGTGGAAATTTCTGTTACATTGCAAATTCAGCCTTGCTGCATGGCTGGGGGGGGACCCAGAGTACTTCTCTGTGTGATGGTGGTGAGTGGAAAGAAACTACGTGTTACAGCTGAAAGAGCCCTTACCCATAACTTTTCTTCTCTACAGGTGCCCCTGGTTGACAAAAGCCATCTCCCCAGCCATCCCAGTGTACAATGGACTCGTTTTCTTGTTTGTACTGGCAAACTTCAGCATGGCAACTTTCATGGACCCTGGAGTTTTCCCACGAGGTAACAGAAATGGGACTGTTGCAGGGGTTGGGGGGGCATTGAAAATCCAAGCCAAAGGAGGTGCCAGGTATCCAAACACACAAGTTGCTGAGTAATCTTGTAGACTGTATTTATTTATTTACTATACTCGACTGTCAATAGAAGTGGGATGGCAGTGAAATGCTGGGTATCCTCCTGCTCCCTTCTGAGCTCCTGGGTGTCAGTTGTACTTGCACTTGCTCAGACTGGCACTCGAGGGCACAGGGTTGTGTAGAATGGTTCTCCTTGAACAGCTCTCCTGGGTGATGTGATTTTGATTGCTATCCCCTGTGTCATGCTGGCACATTGGATTTAAGTCACTGTCTTCCCAGTAGGTAGCAGAGCATGGCAGGGGGGAGAGGCTAAACTTTCTGAAACAGTTTCATAAAAGCAGTCCTTCCAGAATACAAAAAAAAAAAAAAAATGCAGAAGCATTGAACGCTAGAACAGATAATGATTGAGGCTTGCCTTAGAGTGTCTAAAAATGTATACATTTAGAAAGATATTCCTGCTTAAATTAGTACTGATTCACAGCTGATTAAATAGGATAGAGATCACTCAGCTTTTGTAATGGGAACCACAGTGCAGCTATCTCTTTTAACACATCCTAATGAGAGAATTATCACCTCATTTTATCTGTCTTCCAATAATTATTCACATGCAGTTTGCAGCAGAGACTGCTTTAGGCAGTCTGTCTAAACCAATGGATCTGTGCTGTCTGCAAGCTGTGCTTCTTCACCTCTATTTACCAAATTCAGTATCTATTTTGAATTGCTACATGACAAGAACAAGGTACCAGTCCTGCTGGCTTTGCTCAGTAGCAAGGCCAGGTTTCTTCAGGCAGCAGGGTCTAATGATGAGGATCTCTCTGCCATTCCTCTTAGCCGAAGCTTCTGAACCCCTGATTAAGTGTTGCAGCACTCCAGTTAAGGAAATAATTGTGTGTAAAGGCAAACTGAGGCAGAGGCAAGATTCGGTCACTTGTGTAAGGTAACTGATAAAGTGTAAAGGTGCTTAAAGCCACAAATGGTAGTGACTTTTGGAAGAACTCATGCAGGTGGAGTTTTAAGGAGTTTCCTGGACTTGTTAGTTTCTTTATCTCAGCAGAGTGGTTAATTAAACATTAAACATTCTCAGTCTGAGAATCCAGTGTGTTTGTACAGGGCAGTTCCCTCAGAGGGCTGGACATCACCAGGCCCCAGGAGTGATCAGTGCTGTGTGTATTGTCAGTTCATACCTGCCTTTGGGCTCCTCTAACTTCCTTTTGCAAACAAAGTTCTTCATTTTGGACTTTGCATTTAAGGAAGAAACACACAGGGAGATCAAATAGAAACTTTCTCATCATCTTCCCTCCCGTCCCATCTCCCTTTACACAAGGGAGTCCAGGAGCAAAGCAGGAAGAGGAAGGAGGAGTTCCTAAAGTTCACCACTCTTCTGTCTCTCACTTCATTTGTGGCCTTGGCCTTGCATCTCTGTACTGTGCCTATGCTTTGTCAGGAAGATGCTGGAAGCAAGAGGAGTGGGGAAAGGACGAGAAAAGGCATGGAATTCATCCTGGGAGAAAGTAATGGAGCAGGAGTTTAGATGTGTGAAGGAAGCAAACTGATAAGGGAAAAGATGGAAAAGACTATAAATACCAGTGCTGGGAGGAAGGAGGAGCAGATGTTATTTCAGATCACAAGTGTGCATGTGAAAAAAAGCATATCACCACCCCACGCCACCTGCAGGGCTGCCAGCGCAAGGAGTTCAGGAATTGTAGGAGGGACTTAAAATGAATACACAATCACTCCATTTGCTTTCTGCTGTTGAAATTAGGTTTAGTCTTCTTGGTTTTCAAGCTTCTTAGCACATTTCTGATAGTTAGGAATTTACTTCAAAATCAAAACAACAAATAAGCAATACAAAAGCTGAGACTCTAATGAAATCACACAATTCCTGTAAGGAAGCCTCCAAAAATTTGTTAGAAAAATATGAGATTGGCTACTCTGTGTCAGTGGATCACAGTATGAGAATCTGTGTAGTAAGATACATTCCTCTGCCAATGTATTCTTCTGCTCAGGTCACTGGAAACTGGAAGTAAGCACATTTCCAGCTATATCATATGAGCTTACAGGTTCTCTGGCAGATAGAACTTGGCCTATGGGGGAAATGATAGAACTTGGGCTGCAGAAACCCAGCTTGTTGAAGAGGATCTTAATCAAACTCCCAGATCCATTACTCATTTTTGAATATTTTTAAAAATTTGTTGGCTCTCTGAGTGTTTCTGGTATGAATCAGGACTGGCTCTGTGTGAGTGAATTTCTGGTAATACACCAGAATGAGTGAGTAGGAAAGGAAGTATTAAGTAACTGAAACTGGGGCTGCCTTGAAAAATCTGATTTACAGACTAGGCTGAGACTGGCAATGTTTGTTGCTGGCTAATTATACCAACTACAAACTAGCTTTCAGCATTTTTGATGTGAATCTGTTTTATATCAACTCTGTATTTGAATTCTGCAAAAGCAACATGTTTAAATGCATGTAGGTATATATATAATGTACATACTTTTTGTCAGCATAATCAGATTTTTTATAAGAGCTTAAATGGTTTGACTGTTCTGGTGTCTTGTTTTCATCTGCCCACATGTGTAACACAGCATGGGCAGGTTTATAATGGTATTGGAGAACCTACAGACTGTATTTATAGAAGTGCCTAAGGGATTTAGAGTCTGACTCTCTCTAAGAGTCCCAGTGACTAGTTATGAAGGAAAATTATAGGGAATGGTGCCAGTACAGCACTCTGCTTCCACACACAAACGTTAATCCAGAGAATACTCTTGCAAGATAAATACTGTAGCTGAGCCAGATCCCAAGCTCATTTAAGTGAAGGGAGAATTTCCCTCTGAAGTCAATGGAAATTGGATCATGATAACACATCTAGAGAAGATTTAATATAGAACTGCATGACAGTAATTGATGCTCCACTGGGACAACGTTATCAAATTCCACCTAATTTGGAGCCAGTCAACCAATGCCAGCTGCGCTATAATGTTTAACCAGGTGTTAAATAGATGTGAACTTCTTAGATTTTCTGTCAGGAGGAAACAAACAAAGACCACGGGAATCTAGAATAATATTTTTTTCTTCCCAATATATCTTTGTCTGTTATAGACCGGTTTTTATTTTGTGCATTTATTTTTAAATGGACTCTTTTCTTAAACAGGGCAGAGGTGATAAACCATCTGCCCTCTGTGTTGTCCCCAGTAAGGGGACTGTGCAGTGCCCCTGTGTCCCAGGTGCTGACAGGATTAGCTCTGTTCTCTTTGTCCTCTGCTGTCTCCACTAACTTCCAGTTTTGCATTGAGCAGCAGACGAAGATGAGGATAAAGACGACGACTTCCGCGCGCCGCTGTACAAGAACGTGGAGATCAAAGGAATCCAAGTACGGATGAAGTGGTGCGCCACCTGCCACTTCTACCGCCCGCCCCGCTGCTCCCACTGCAGCGTCTGTGACAACTGCGTGGAGGTAACACTGCTGTGGGTCAGGTCACTGTGGCTCTGCCTCGGGGCTGGGCTTGCACCTGCTATTGGAAACAGGCAGTGGGGTTGCCCCAGTATTCCAGTTCTTGGAAGTTCACAGCTGTAGCCTTGTTGGACTCCTGCTGAGCGGTACCATTTGAACAGCCCTCAGTTATGTGTGTCACAGATGGAGTAATGCTCGATGTCAGCCTTGTTGGCAGTGATAATTAGAATAAAAATTTATAATGCTGGCTGTGTCTTCTGAATGTTAAAAAGGGGTGAATGGGAGAGTGGATGCAGAGTTCAGGAGAGCAAGAAATGCAGGGCGAACCATTTTAACTTGTCATGTGTGAGCTTAAGGCTCATCATTAAATTTGGAGCAAACTGATGCCTACATCAGTGGACAAGAAGAGAAGCCAGAATGGTGTGTGAGTTCAGGAAAACCAAACTCATAATTCAGTAAGTGTTTCTCCAGTCAATGGAAGGCGCCCAGTTTCTTTCAACACCTCAGCTCCGTGCATGAGATCATTCATGTTTCTAATGTTGATTGCTCTGAATTAGGGGATTTTCATGATTCTTGATACCCTTAGGGTCTTGGTGAGTCACACAGGATTTTTAAAAAATAACCCCTAAACAGTAAGATGTGCTTCTGGGCTATAAGCATCTCCCAGACATGTAGGTACAGAGCACTGTATTCACAGTAGTGTATTGCCAGAGGATGCTTTTTATTGCTGAGCTAATAATTCTACTTCTAAAGGATCATTTCTGCTGCAAGGTCTAATTTTTTTTCAAAAGATGAAATCTTCAATATGTCTAAAATATTTTCAGCTGTGCCATTAAAATGAAAGGAATTACTAATCAGAAGAGGAAAAAATACCGTAGTCAGCTGGAATGCTGTATGCACTACCTTTGTCCTAATCCTCTTTGCCATAAGCAAGGGAATAGTCCCAAAGAAAGCAGCACAGTTACAAGTGAGAGAAAGGCTGCCTGTATTTATCTTCTGTCAGTCATTTTCTCCTTCAGGGCAATATATATCTAAGTTATAATTACCTGGAAGCAGTGCTGTGCCTAGTAACCATCGATAAATAGGACAAGGCTGTCCTGTTTTGGAAGGCTTTAGAAGGATGTGGGATTTTAGAAGCCTGAGAGTGAGGAGCTGCCAAGGTCCCTGGGTAGAGGGGAGTAGCCATAGCTGTTTGTAAGTTGTGACGCACAATTTGTTTAGACTGCTGTGAATTGTTGGATAGAGCTGGATTTTTTGTAGAAAACCTGAATCAAACATTCCTAGTTCTAAAACATAAATGTTTGCACTAATTCTAGATCCTGAGGATTGTTTAGATGATGGTAAATTCTCAGTTGTCCCATGGAATTTCTTTCTTCCACCTTACCCGGTGGCTCAGCATAAAAATTTGTTTTCAACAAATGAAGTTTTTTTAGAAAAAGATTGCTCAAAACTCACTGGTATAAACACTTGAAGTTTCATGCTGATGTAAGGCCTCCATGGGAGTCAGTTCTGCAGCAGAAGTGAAAATGGGAGAGAATCCAAAAGGAACCTGCATAAAATAGCAGAAGGCAAGGTGACACTGGCTAGCTCTCCACAAGTTCTATTGATAGTCAGGTCAGTTGAATGTTCCCTACTATTCTGGTGCCCAAGTAAGGAGCTCTGCTTGTAATTAAGTTATTACTGCTGTGGAGGAATGTAGGCAAAAAGCATTAATGACTTCTGAATCAATAAATCATGGCCTAAAACATGTTTTATTGATTCTTGTGATGCTTATTTCCCACTCACCTGTCTATCCTAGAAGAGCTTTGAGACAGTAACAGGAGTGACTCTGCTGGCTTTCCATGTAGGATCCACTCAGGGTTGTAGTTCACATGTTTTCACTTTCAGTCTAGAATGTACAATAAAAATTATTTTCCCAAATATAAAACTTCTGAACAATTTGGTAAAAGTGAATAAACAACAAAAGCAGACAACATTTACAGAAATAAAACCAATTAAAACTTAAAGCATGCTGTTACCAGAGGGACCCAAAAATGAATCTGTGACAAAAGTAGTCAGATTTTTGTTTTCTTAATTGAAATGTTTGCAGTGAGTACTTACATGGTTTCATAATCCATAGGTATTTTGGGTTGCATACAGCCATATTTGCATAACAGACAGATGTTATGTCAGCATTTCAGATATAGCCTGAAATGATCTTAAGATTAAGTTGCCCCTCTCATTTTCTAATGTGCTTTGAGAAAGCTCTAATCCATTTTTTTGTATTTTGTAAATTTTTGGTAAATGTGTTGTGCAAAACTTAGAAATATAAAACCCCCTGTGTCATCATTGAGCAGTGCACAAAGCAAAGAATAAACAGTTCATTTGTCGATGCAATGAAAGTGTAATATCTGTTCTGAAGAACACAGAGGTGAGAAGGGTTTATTTCTTGCGTCTGGTCTTGTCTTCACGTCAAGAATAATCCCACTGGAGACAGTGGATTTACATGCTTACAAAACTGTGTAAAGGCACTCAGAGGGTGTCTGTGGCTTGCCCTCATTATTAAATCTCCTGTTAAAAGGGATCTGACTTTGTGAGGTACTTTGGACTTCTGACTGAGAAAAATAGTTAGGTTTGGATTCATAACTATTAATGAACCTGTGCAGAATTTTGCCTGTGTCTGATCCAGCTGTTGCTTTTCTTTGTGGACCTGCTTGGTAAAAAGGTACTTTTGTGATGTCCATTGTTCAAAGTGGATTCATTCAGTGATGTATAAGTACTGAAATGTGGGACAGGAAATTCTGCAGCAATATTGCATCTTCAAACCATTTTAGGTTATAATAACTTCATTGTAATTGACTCGTGCTAAGGATGAAAAAAAATTAGGGCTTCTGCTGCTAGCAGATAAATAGCCTGTCCTTTATTTTTAATATATTCTCTCTTCAAATGCTATAAACACTCAAGTACCTCTCCATCCATGGACAGAGAAACAACTTGGTTCTAAAAAGAGCCTTATAAAGACAGACAAGCATTTTGTAAAGCTGCAGAACTAGTCTGATGTAATTTTACATGACAGTGGTTCAGATTCATCTCTAAGGCAATGTATTTTCTTTCACTGTTTGGATATTTTTCCCTGTCTCTCCCTTTTTTTACAAGGATTTTGACCATCACTGCCCATGGGTCAACAATTGCATAGGACGGAGGAACTACCGCTATTTTTTTCTCTTCTTGCTGTCCTTAAGTACGCACATGGTTGGAGTGTTCACCTTTGGGCTCATCTTCGTACTAAACCATATGGAAAAGCTGGGAGCAGCTCATACTACCATTACGTATCCTTCCTTTTGGTCTTTCAAGACTCAAGGTGACTGAGGAAAATGTGAAAGAATGAATCTGAATATTTTTCCTGCAGGAGCTGGTGGAGCCTCTCCTGATCCCCCACTGTTCTCCTCCTGTAAATGCTCAGTGCAGGTTTTCCTCTGTTCCCGTCGTACCTGTGTGAACATGGATTGCTCCAGAAACTATAGCTGACCCTTTGTCTTTCTCAGTCTTTGTCATGACAACCCAGCAGAAGGATGAGCTGCCTCCCTGAA
This sequence comes from Coloeus monedula, assembly GCF_965178545.1. NCBI lineage: Eukaryota > Metazoa > Chordata > Aves > Passeriformes > Corvidae > Coloeus > Coloeus monedula. The sequence continues at coordinate 7,528,824 of NC_138798.1, read as the reverse complement.
TTTTACTTAGAACCAGGTGTAGCTCTCAGCTGCTGTTTTCTGTATTCAAAACTCTGTTGCTGTATTTTGGAGCAGAGTTTGCTCTGGAAGCAGCCTCCTGCATGCTGGTGTACACACGAACCACTGGCTCTGAGGGGTGTCACTGCTCTTGATAGATTAGTGCAGAACATTCTTACATGGTAGGTAGAGCCAGAGTCACTGAGTTCGCATTACTTTTTAACCATCTCAGGGATGAGGACCCAGACTAGGAGCAGATGGACTTTGAGATGAAATTTAATTAGACCTTGCTAAAGGTGAGGGACACGCTACTCTGCACTCCTGAGACCCCACCTGGAGTGCTGCACCAACATCAGAAGGATGTGGAGGTGCTGGAGCAACTCCAGAAGAGGCCACAGAGATGCCCAGAGAGCTCAAGCCCCTCTGCTCTGGAGCCAGGCTGGGAGAGTTGGTGTTGTTCAGCCTGGAGAAGAGAAGGCTCTAGGGAGACCTTAGAGCCCCTTCCAATGCCTAAAGGGGCTCCAAAAGACCTGGAGAGGAACTTTGGACAAGGGTCTGGAGTGAAAGGACAAGGGGAACCGCTTCCAACTGAAAGAAGGCAGGTTTAGATGAGATATTAGCATGAAATTCTTCACTATGAGGCACTGGCACAGGTTGTCCAGAGAACCTGTGGCTGCCCCATCCCTGGAAGTGTCCAAGGCCAGGTTGGACAGGGCTTGGAGCAGCCTGGGCTAGTGAAAGGTGTCCTGTCCACAACAGGGGCATTGGAACAGGGGGGTGATCTTTAAGGTCCCTTCCAACCCAAACCATTCTATGACACTGTGACACTCTCCCTATTTTTTTTTCTCCTTTTCCTCTCTCTTGTCTTTCATAGACTCTTTTTCCCTTCACTCATCCCAGTTTCTTTAACTCTTGGATACAGAATGGCTGTCATGTGTGTGGCTGGGTTATTCTTTATTCCAGTCATTGGTCTCACTGGCTTCCATATTGTTCTAGTGGCCCGAGGGCGCACAACGAATGAACAGGTAAGAAGCAATCCTTTCTCCATGTTTGTGGCTGAGGTGTTGAGTTGGGAAGGAAAGCCAGCAAGTCAGCTTGGGTAAAGCAAAAGATGGTCCAAATCTTACCAGTAACGCTCTTACTGGAGCTTTTGGGGAGATCTAGGAAGATTGCCTATTTTTTTATTTTCAGATATATTTTTTTTAATGCACTGCAGGCAAAGATTTCCCTTTTTTAGCCACAGAGCATCACCCTAGGCTTATTTATTATTTAAAATCTACTCATGGCCTTGAAATAGGTTTTATGTGGCGAGTACCATCAACCCCAGAAGTTCAAACTTTATGAGTCAGACTGAACAATCCATGAGATTGAGTGAAAGAAAGAAAGGAAAAGATTAAATCATTTGCCCTCTCTCCTGGTATTTTGAACTCCTCCAGCAAGCCCACACTGCCCATAATAGGGTCTGAGTTAGCTCTTTGTCTCGCTCTGTCTCTCTTTCTTGTTCTCATGCATATGAACACACACACACACACACACACACACACACACAGTGCTGTTGGACCCAACTTGCTTTGCTTCTCCAAACCAAGTGCCAACATGACACCTTCTGCCAAAAAGCCTGTAAAACTTCAATTCCCCTGCAGCTACTCAAATGTCTATGATCACAGCCCCTGTGGTTGATGCAGACACACATTCATGTGCACATCAATAGCATGGTGTGGGTGATAGAGATCAGTGTGATGGGATCAATAACAGGCCCCTGCCACCCCTAAGGGACAGTTTGCATGTGTGGCACTGGTCTCAGCCCTCTTCCCAAGGCTGATGAACTCTGTGCCCTCCAGTGCTTCACCCTTTCACAGGCCCAGCCCCAAAGTGCCCCTCATATCCGGGCTTTTTTCACTTTTTTTTTTCCACCATACTTCTTTTCCTTTGTGGTTTGGGTTTTTTCAGCTGTGTTTTTGCTGCCCTTGCACCCATGGGTGCTCTGCAGCTCCCACTGAGCTGTTTTGGCTGTCCTGGGGGCTGACGACTCCATGCTGTGGAGTTGTCTGGCTCCTGGGCAGGCTGTGAGTGTTGAAAACATCTGTCTGAGGCCAGGCCTTCATAAACTGAGATGACATTGTCTCCATCCCACAAGAAGACAATAAAAACTCTTACCCAGAAGAGTGTGGGAGGTTTACATAAGCAAGGAATCTGAAGTCGTCCTAAACTGTTGCCTAACATGGCCTTTGAACAAAGCAAGCTTCCATAGCTGTCATCTTCAAATGCTTTTCTCTGTCCTGCTCAGAATCATCTGCTCTTCATTTTAAAATTGATTTTGCTCGAGCATTAGGTTTGATAGTGCTAACAATAGGAGCATGAAACACAGAGCATTTTGGTCTCATAGCCCAAATCGTGGTTTGCCTTAAGCTTGTCTTTGTGCAGTGATATAAACTCTCAATGAAAATGTTAGGCTGAAGAAGAAAAAATTTAACTTTAAAAAAATGTAAAATTTAACTTCATGTGTTTGTGGCTGTACTAGAATTTAGAAGTTTGAGAATTTTTTGTTTGATTGAAATAACTGTTGGAAAATGTATCCTAGTTTGGTTTGGTTTCCTGAGATACCAAACCACTTGAGATTTAATTCATCTTCCCATGCCATTTTGAAAATTAAATACAATCTGGTCTTAATTTCTGCTTAGTCATATGTAGCAGCTATCTGTAACTGGAGGATGGATGTTCCCAGCCTTCAGGTCCCTTTTAGAGGAAGCATATCTAAGTAATTAGAGCACCAGACCAGGAGAGATGGACATGAAATCTGCTCCTGGCTTTGCCACTGTTCTAAGACATTCTCTTTTTTCCTGCAGTCTCTCTGTTGATTCTCTTTTCTCACACTGCTAGTTATCTATCAAGCTTTCCAGTTGCAATATGCTCAGCTTATCTTGTCCTCTTTTTCCAGTACATTTTATAGGCCAGTGGTACAGACATTTTTTGGTTTTTACTGGAAATTTTTGGTATTTATTCATTCTGGAGTTTGTAAGTTCCGAGCATTCATAGTAGGCAGACAGTGATTGAAAAGTGCATCGTGTCTGGGTTTGGATGTTTCTGAGCTTTCTGAATGCCTCTGAAATTCTTTTATGGAATCAAAATAACCCATAACCCAACATCTGCTCATATTCTGGTATTTTTAGTTTCTGAATAGAATAAATAAATATCCTTACTTCTTAGACTGCTTTCTACCAGTGGATTTCAAACTACTTTAGAAACCAAATTGATATAATTAGTACTGTAATCTATGAGTTGGAGAAATTTTATTTTCATACTGTATTTGAGAAAACGGGCACAGAGATATGAAACGCTTTGCCAGCATCTGGCACAAGTCAGCGTGAGCCTAGGATTGAATGCAGATGTGCCGAATGTCCCAGGCCCATGTTTTCGTCAAAAGGTTGCTCTTCCAAATCTTAGAACTTCCAGCCTCTCTTGGCCTCCTAAAGAGCTTTATGTTATATCAACAAGGCCAGCATAATATATTGCAGAATCATTCCATCGTTGTTATTTTATGTACAAGTAATTAAAGTATTTCTGATACTCTGTAAACTTGTTGCTAGATCAGAACTATGAGCTGATTAAAATGCTTTACTTGCAAACAGCAACAGTAATGCTTTTAATGGCAACCACTATTAATCTCCCTGGCATTATTGGTATTTATCCCCATATGGTGACTTTCAAGTATCTGCCTGTAGAGTACAAACTCTTTATAGTGCTTATGAAGCCTTGAATGGATCCCGCCAGTCTAATGAGGCTTGGCTTTTATTAAACCTGCTCATTTACAAGCAAACATTGTAATCACCAGGGAGTTCCTGGCACCATCCCACATAAGGCAGTGGTTTGTACTGATTGCTGCTCAGGATGGGATCTGAGAGAGAGGAAACATTGTTCTCATCCAGCATTTGGGAATGTTGATTCGACATTGCTGTTGGTTCAGAGGGGACTTGCCAAGGCAGAGGAGGGGAAGTGACGGGAATGAAAGGGACCAAAACAGGATGTCTGGCTGGGAGCAGACACAAATCCGGTGCAGGAGCAGCATGGAGAGGTGAACACATCATTTTGAAACCCAGTCACATTCAGCGGTGTCCTTTTGGGAAGGATCTTGAGTTGAGTGCCTCCTAGCTGGAATTAGCTGACAGAGGTGGTGTGTTAGAGCTGGAGAGAAAAAGTGCAGCATTCAAAGAAAAATGATCTGTTTGGGAAGGACAGAAGGGTCAGACTTGTTCTTGGCTTTGTGAGGGTTGGATGATGACTTTTATATAACCAGAGGTTTGAGCACTCTCCTGAATATGTTTCCAGGTGACAGGGAAATTCCGTGGGGGAGTGAATCCTTTTACCCGAGGATGCTGTGGAAATGTGGAACACGTGCTCTGCAGCCCCCTGGCTCCCAGGTAAGAGAAATGCTCTCAGCTGGGAATGAGGGAGGAAGAGTAGTTGTTGGGACAGAGGAAGAAAATGTGCTTGGTTGGGCTCACAAGCCAAAGGTCATTGATGGAATAAGAGGAAAGCAAAGCAAAACTCCTGAAGGCAGAGCTCTGTGATAACTGCTTCCCTGTTGCATGGCTGTAACCTGTCCAAGTAGTTGCTTTCTTCATGTAATTCACCACCCTTATCCCAGAAATATTTTTTTGGAATGAGGTTGTCAAATTATGTCAAGAGCTGATGCCCTTGTCTTCATAAACTTGTTTATCCAGTGGATTTCAGTAACAAGGTAAATACCCGTATGTTATCATAGTGCCCACACAACTTCTTACACTATACAGGCAACGTCCAGCCTGCTGGAGGAAAGGAAGGAAGCTAAAATCAGACTTTCTCCTTAAGACTTAAATCTAATTTAAGGCTGCTGTGGTTTTCAATCTCACTGGCACTTTCATTATCATAAAACAGATTATCAATGAGGTCTACATCATGGAACTTGAGATTTTATTTATGGCTTTCTATTTTTGGGGAAATGGATTTATCGTTTCACATTTTGAAATCAGGATCTTAATGCAGTAGATTAGATGGACTATAAATAATTCTGGGTGCTGAGTTGTCCACCCTGCAAACATGTTCATAATCTTACTACAGGACTTACTTGAGCCTTTTTGGGGTGTTGAACAATTCCAGACCCTGACACTATTCCCCTTTGTTACACAACAAATAAGTCCTAAAGGACTGTTGCACGTGTTAAAATAAAGACACTGGAGTAGCTGCTTCTCAAACTTACCAAATCGTTAAAATCAGATCAAGGTACATGAGAAGAACCAGGTGTTAAATGCTGTGAGACACTTCTTTTAAGAGGGGGGTGTGAGTACCGTCGTCATGGCTATTCACAGAATTACAGCAAGCAGAACATTTGTGTTTTGTGAAGACCTGTTCAGATTGTCCTGTATATTGAAGGTCACTGAGTCATCACTACTAGAATGTCCTGTTCACCACTTAAAACAGAGAAAGCTGGTGTGTGTATTAATATTCAGGCATTGTACGGCCACTGGCAAATTGCACTTACAGAATTCTGTTCCACTGGAGAGAAATTAGATATCTAAAGTCAGCCATTTCCTCTTAGATTTGTTGCTTCCTATGGACTTGTGAGTCTCTTTTACCTCCATTTATTTGAACACTAAACATGCTACAGAAACAAGTCACCATGTGGTAAGTCAGAACTGGCAGCACATCATCTCCATGGTAACTCCCCATGTGCTGGGTCTTGTTCCCCCAGTCACTGACTCCCACCACAGGGCAGCTGTTTCATGTTAGCTGGGGTTGATCTAGTCAGTCACTTCTGTTGGAGGCAGGCTTCTCTTGCTCTCTTCGTGTTCTTGTCCATTAGTGCTTCAAAAGTTGCTGATTTTTTTAATGCATCCTCTCCTTTTGCTCACTAAAAAAAATAATTTTTTATTGCTGCCTAATTATTACATACATTGAAATAAATGGAAGTTCTTACCTAGGTTCTGACACATTCTTAAATCATAACCTGGAAGTGGGAAGATTTTCTTGTCTCTAAGCCTTGTTCCTAGGTTATTGTTTATTTTAATGATGACTGTTGCACAATTAACCAGGTATGTGGTCGAGCCCAAGAAAAAGCAAGCTGTGAGTGTGAAGCCTCCTTTCCTGAGACCTGATTTGTCTGAGAGACAGATCACAGTGAAGATCAGTGACAACGGCATCCAAGCCAACCTCAACCGGAGCAAGGTGAGGAAATCTCCAAGCTCTGCTTTTGAAGGGCATGGATTGAGCATTATCAAGGCTGGGAATGAGTCTGTCATTGACAAATCTTTTTGAGATGATGCAGAAAATGACAGAGGTTGAGTCTTTGTCATAAACTTCATCCTCTGAAAGTAACCCAGGTTCAGTAAGAGCAGCTCTTGATCCAGTAACAGGCAGCTCTAGAATGGAATCCCTCTGGGCTTCTTTTGGAAGAGTTGGTTGTTCTTTGCAGTAGTTATTTTCTGTCCCAAAAATTGTCATCTCTTGGTGTTCAAATTAATTTTAATGAGCTCTTGTACCACCAGACCAGGTCAGCTGTTCTACTTCAAAGAATGTTCTGAGCTTCCAGGCTGCAGGAAGGCTTGTGGTCCAGGTCAAGGAATATTGACTCAGGAGCTGAGTTCTCTTCTCTCCTCTTGTCTTTTCAGCTTCTCCTGGCATGAATAGTAGAGAAGGATTTGTTTAGTCCTATAAAAAGCAGTGGATTCAAAGGAAGCCAACTTGGAAGATTTTTGTGGATAGTTACTTCCTACCCTCTTTGGATAGTTACTTGCTGAGAGCTACCTGGAAAGCTACTGAAAAATGCTAGAAAACACTATTGTCTTCTACCACATATTAATTAGCGTGATGATAATGGTATTTAGCATGCCAAGTAGACCAGGATAGTGCATTTAAAATTCTCCTGGCTGGTTATGACAATGCTAATTTTACAAGTGACAGTCCTTGTCTGGAGTGGATGCTAAATCCTGTTTGTCATTATAGGTATAGGTAGTTCTGGTTCTCTGGTACATCCAGCACTCTGACACACGCTGTTATTTAACCAAGCTGCATGTAATGATTGATTTTTTTTTATCATTTCAGTCTAAAATCAGCCTGGAAGGTCTGGAGGATAAAAATATGGATGTGCAACCACCTCTTCCACCCAAAGGAGATCCAAGCAAGTACTCTGAGCTAAAAGGGCAGCTGGGCACCAGTGAAGGTACAGTTGGCATGATCAATGTTTTATTTTTATAATGAGAAAATATTTCACCCTCTTTAAAAGGTTTCTTCTATTTTTTCAAAACATCTGGGTGAAGGCTTTTTTTCTATTTATAGGATTTTTTTCTATTTATAGGACTTTTCTATTTATAGGATATTTATATATATATTTCCAGACTAGGGGAATTAACAGCAGGGAAGGGAGAGAAAAGCCAGCTTGAAGTGGTTCATTCAAGCCTAGGTTGAATGCTTCATGTCAGTTTTGCAGAGTTTATAAACTCTTTCAAACCCCTTCTTAAATTTTTGATAAATTTTTAAATGAAAAATGTCATTTTTAACTAAGGAATCAGAAATATTAGCATGAAATTCTTAGGTATTGCAAACTGAATTATTTCATTTGTGAGAATGTAAATTTAATGCTTTGATATTGTTAAAAAACCCTTTTTTTTCCCAGACAGAGCTAGTAGCTGAATTCAACACAAATATTTAGTATTTCAAATTAGGCAAAATTACTGCTCACCGAAGCATGTCACCCCACTCAATATGTTTTGTGCTTTGTTTCTTTTTCTCTGTAGAAGAAAGCTCTGGCAGCAATGTGCTGTTACTGCCATAGGAGCCCTATTGATTTTGGTGGAATGCTACACAAAAGTACTGCAAGTTTTATTCTCTCCAGAGCAGATCTGTTTGCAGAGGAGGATGGATAGCAAGGAATTATGGCTGACAGCTTTCTTTCCACACACATTTTAATAGAAAGTACTTTTTTTTTTTTCCTTTTGCAGAAGGTGGCCTCTCACCCAAACTTATCAGCCCTCCTACTCCTGCCATGTACAAATACCGACCAGCTTTCAGCAACAATCCCAAAGTCCACTACCACGCCACGGCCGAGCAGGTGAGTGAGCCCCGGAGTTTCTGCTCCCAGGCAGGGTGGAGCTGAGCATGAATTCACTGCAGGGCCCTAGTGAATGTCAGAGTGTAAAAGTAAATAACAACACTTGGCACTGTTGTGTGACAGTGTATTATTTTCACTGTGCCCCTTATGGAAACATGTCTGATTTCACAGCTTTCCCCTGCTGACACGGCTGTCCCGCTGCCAGGCGTGTGCTGCCACTGTTCCGGTGTCTCGGCCTGATCCTGAGATGCTGAGAAGTGTCACCTTCCATTGGCTTCTCCTGGCAGAGGTGCCACCTCACATTCCCTTCAGAGGGAGCTGGGCATGCTGAGTGCTTCTCTGGATCAGACCCTTTAGCCAACAGTCAGTGTACTCACTGATCCCTTAGGATGTCAGCTTGCAAAATAGAAAGAACTTTTAAAGCATCCCAAGAGATATTTTAGAGAAAATTAGTGGAAGGCTCCTCATGTTTGACCTTCCTTAGCACCTATTCAGTGCATTTGGGTTATATGGAAAAAAACACCTTCCTAATACTTGGCTTCATTTTCCCCTATCAAGAAAACTGAGGTCCAAACAATTAGACATATTTGCTCTGGAATTTTGATAGTTTTCTCTTTTGCTTAGAAGTTATGAAACTTAATTCTCATGGATTTATTGCAAATATTCCTTGGCCCCCAGGGCCTGAGAGCAGCAGTTTGAAAATCACTGGTCTAACCTGTATATTTGCAATATATATCCAAGTCTTCACACACCAGTGGAGACACTCTTAAAAACACATACCACACACAGTGCAGTTTTCTCAAAATTAATTTCATCAGGTCCTTCAGTGTCACCCATGGAATAACAAGAAGGGAAGGAGTATTATGAAAGAAGTAAGGAAAGGAAAATATGGTAGATAAAAATAATTGCCTGCAGCAACACTGTAATAAGACAGAATGTTCCTTAAATGGTGAGGAAAGCTTTTCATGAATCCTTCTCATTTGGAAAAGGAAGATGGTGATAGACAGTGGAATTCCAGCTACGACCAAGTTTGAGTTTTAGTCTTACTGCAGAAATGGTAAATCTTATTCTCTGGATTTGTCCACTTAATGAAGAAACGAGTGGCTTATGAAAGAGAACACAAGAACAACAGTGTGTTCACTGTATCCAAGAAGTTTAATATCCTATCATTTTCATTTTATTACGTGAAAAATGGCTTGGCATCCGATTCAAAATAGTCTATTTACAAGCATCATCTAGCAATTTTGAGCTGTGGAAACCACAGCACACTGAGTCATAATGCCAAAAGTCAGGGAGCCAAGGAAGACAGGCTTGTCGTGTTCATTCAGTGCACAGCCAGAGATGCAATATAGATACAGGTGAGGTTCTGATTAGGCCAGGGGACTGGACAGTGCTGTGAAATGATAACAGGGAACAGCACCTTCACTCTGAGGACTGCTGTTTCAATTCTAACCCAAAACAGTGCTGTTGCTGTTGCTGACTGGTGTGCAAGCTCTGGGGGCTTGTTCAGTTTTATAGAAGTCACAACTCTCTAGTATCAGCTGGGAGTATCATAAAATGGGGTTCACGTGGCGAGCTGATAGGAGGGCATGCATTTTTATGCCAAGCCTAAGCAGGAGGTACAGAGGGAAAGAGACTGGGCTGTGTGAGGAATGCCATGGTGTCTGTTCTGTATTACTTCTTCAGCCTGTCAATGTAATTCTGCTTTTGAGCAGTGAAAGCTGCTAGGAAAGAGGCATTTGGGACACAAGGATAAGTAGCACAAATATACTTAAAAGCTACGTCATTGCTCTCATCCTCCTTTACAGGCTGTCACTTGGTCTCCTTTTTCCAGAGAAGGCCAAATTTAGCACCATGCTCTAGAAGAGAGTGAGCCATTTTGCATACTTCTCTATCTTATAGCTCAAAGGAAAAAACTTTTTTTAAAAATCCACAATAAACCAGGGGTTTGTCATTCAGTTTTTTCTTTTGATAGCTTTCCTTTAAAAGAAACCAAAGAAAAAGCCATGTCAACTGCATTTCTTATTAAATATGTGACTGATAATAATTCTTTGTTTGCAGAGCCAGTGTAGCCAATTTATTGTGTGTTATGGCAAACTCTTCCTTAAAAATACAAGCAAAAGCTATTTGCTGCACAGAATGGCATTTAAAGTGAACAGAACTCTGAGCAATTTTCATAGAGTAAAACAAAGTGAAGTCCTATCTCTTTTCAGAGCACATAAATAAATTAGGGCCTTTGTTTCTTTCTCTGATGTGGCCACTTTCTCCTACACAGGCAATAAAAAAGAGAAAATTGCTTCATTTTGTTGTATAAATGGTGGGAAGGAGCCTCTCTGCTGTAATTAAGGTTAGGTGCCGAATTTTGAAGACCTGTGACCAGAAATTCAGATTTACTGAATATTCATTGCACAGAGTAGAGTGGATAAGGGTGTGCTGGTCCCCAGTGTGTTGAAATGAAGCTCAAAGTATTTCTGTCTCAGCACACAAAACTTGACATCCCTCAACTCAAGAGCTATTTGTAGAAAACGTGAAGTGCAGTGCTTTTTCCAAGGGCAGTATCATCAGATTACAATCTGATTTACTTTGGCTGAGACTTGAGTCTCACCTTAGGTCTCTCATTCATTGTTTTCAGTGTCCATGTATTAACTTACTTTTTACTGTCACTTATTTAGCACTTAGTAAAAATAACTACTCCTTGCTTCTAAGGTGCTAATCCAGATGTTGAACAGGAGTCAGGAGGTTTTCTTGTCATGAACCTGGGCTGACGGTCAGAGGGAAGACCTTCAGCTCTGTCCTTCCCATGCACTCACTGAGAGAGCAACCCTGTAATTATGTGTCACTGGCTTCTGTTTCTCCTCTTCATCTGTTTTAGATCACCTTGCAGGAGGGACACAGTCAAGGGGCTTTGATAGAAGAGGATGGCAGGAGCCTTGATTACCAGTCCGAACCCAGCTTGGACATCCCCAGCTACCGGAAGAGCTCCCTCCACAAGACCTATCAGTCTTCCCCACTCCAGATAGATTCCTTTGCCATCAATTCACGATCCCTGAGCCTGAAATCTGCTGGCAGGAGAGGGACAGACAAAGTGCCCCTTCATCCAATAAAGTCTGAAGGGGCAGCTTCCACCCCTTACAAAAGCATCTTTTCTCCCAATTCCCTGTCAAACAGAAATGGGAGTCTTTCGTATGACAGTTTGCTGAACCCCATGTCTCCCTCAGGGAGGAAGTGCATTGCCCATTCTGCAGTCAGCTCTGTCGGGTACCACTCCCCATACTTGTCAGCCAAAATGTGCCACCTCCGGGGCAGCGAGCTGCAGCGCCAGCCACCACAGAGCTTCAGCCCAGTGCTGGGGGGCCCGGCCCCGCATCAGCGAGACCCCTCCCCAGTCCGCTATGATAACCTTTCCAAGACAATTATGGCATCCATCCAGGAAAGGAAAGAGATGGAAGAGAGGGAGAAGCTCCTTCACTCGCACCCTGATTCGGTGTTTGCAGACTCAGGTGTCTATGACACGCCCAGCTCCTACAGCCTTCAGCAAGTGAGCACACTCTCGGAAGACCCGCGCAGCATGGCCATGAGATACGGATCCAGGGACAATCTGATGGCTGCCACCAGCTTTAGCACAAGGAACCCTATACTGCAGTCCTCAGTGTCTTCACTCTCAAGTGCAATGACAAGAGCACCAAGGACTTCCACAACCTCTCTGCAAGCTGATTTAGCCAATAATAATGTGCAGTCCCATCAAACACTACAGGGCAGGGTGAGCAATGGCTCCTACAAATCCCCAGGCCACCAGGTCCCATCATCCCCCACAGGGATGCCTAGGTCACCCTCTTACGGAGGCCCGAAGGCTGTGTCGTTTGTAAACACTGTGGAAATTACAGAGGTGCAGTCAGTGGGAGCACAGAGGTATGTACTGCTTGAGGGGCTGATAGCAGTGGGAATCTGCTTGTGAGCAAGAGCACAGCCCAAATAAGGTGTTTGCTGTGGGCCATGAGGGCAGGAGGTTTGTGGGTGCTCTTCAGTTCTGTCACACCCCCACAGAAACCTCATCATGACAAAATGTTTGCACTTCTGCTGTACCTGGAACTGCAGGTGGTCAATTATGCTGTAAATTTGTAGTGATGCAGTATCGTAGGTGAACTGGGGAATTATTTCCAAGGCATGAGGCAGATTATCCCTCCCCTCATGCACAAAAGGGTGGAGCTGCATCCTAAAGGGAGGCTGGACCCAGACATTGCTTGGATATTTCCCTCAGTGCACCAAGTGTTGAGTGTCCATAGCACAGAACTGCTGATAAAAGCACAGAGCTTCATAACATTACCTTAAGGCCTTGCTGCTTCTTTCCTTTCTGTGAGAAAGCGTGGAGAGAGAGGATTTGCTGTGCCAAGAACCTCAGTAAGTGCCATCTGAGCAAGATCCTCAACTGCAGCTTCTGCATGTGCTTCTCTTTTCCTTCTGGAAACTGTGGAGCTTGCAAAGCCTGAAGAGATCATGATCCTGCTGAGGATGCAGTATTTCAGCTTAGCTGGGGCCTGGAGCGCTCTTCAGAAATATCTAAGTTTCCTTTGTATCTGGCACTTACTGCGCCGTGCTGGCCTCTGGTTGAGGTTGCAGGTTTCTCTCTCCTGTTATCCAACAATTTTGGAAAACTTACTGAAATGTGGGAGAACAATTACTGTAGGTCTCCTTAAGTGTCAGCAAGTTGTTTCAGAGATGAGCAACAAAGTTTTGTTTAACTGGATATTTAACTGGGAAATATTTTTTCTGAGAATTTATTTCTGATTTTAAGACACAGTTTGGCTTAAGGTCAGCAGTGAGCAGTGGTGACAGTTAAACCCTACTGTGTCCTACAAATGCCTATGCAATTAGTTTGGATCAACAAAGCATTTAAGCAAATAATTAAATGAACAAATATTACTGGGGTGTGGTCCACTAACCTAATGGCCAAATTAATCCTCTCATTTCAGTGGCTTTTCATCAAGTGCATTGGCTTCAACCAGCCTGCTCCCAGGCTTGAATATTTTGCAATGCTGGGACTCAGGGTGACTGGGGTAATTGCTTATTCTGAATGAAGCCATTCTGCTATCACACTTTGTCACTAATATTGCATCTTTTGATATTTCTTTTGATGCAGGGATGACATGCAGCTGAAGACACCTCACAATAAAATAAATGGACAGCCAAAAGGAATAGCCAGGCTGGGTTCAACATCAAGTTCCCAGGGGACGCCTGTCAGCCCTGCTAGACACTCAAATGTTAAGAAGGTGTCTGGAGTAGGTGGAACAACCTATGAAATTTCAGTGTAAAATAAAATGAATTAAAAACAAAGAGCCATCCACTCAGCCAGCCATGAAGCTAGGAGCACTGTGAAGACTCAAATAACAACAAAGAAGGAGCAGCAGCAGTCGGCCACTCTCCTTTTCTTGTTTTGGGTTTGTTCTGTTTGCATCTTTCTCTTTTGGCCAAAAACCAGCTGCAGCCTTATTCTTGAAGGAATAATAAAACTGTACAGTCTATTAGACTCTTCCTGAACTGACAGGCGGGAACTGGCTATGACCTAAGACCACCACAGAGCAGATTTCCTTCCTGCAAGAGAGCGCTAAAGCCATTGTGCGCGTGTCTGTCCAACCAATCTGTCGTGTACCAGTTGTGCTGTGAAAAAGTACGGTCAGTCCAGGATCAGTCAGTTTTCCCATGTCCCTTCCTAGTTCTTCTGGCCAGCAATGTGTCCAGCAGGAGCCAGAGGACCAACTGCTGATTTCCTGCTGCCATGGAAAGCAGGCTTCCTGCACTGGGCAGGAGCTGCTCCATGTCCCCCGGGCACTGCAGCTCAGGTTCCTCCTCCTGGGAAGGAACAAGGCAAGGCCACTTGGGCTGCAGACACCATGTCGTCTTTAAAAGCCTCCCTGGTCCCAGATGGGGGCAGGAGAAAGGATAGCAACAGCTTCTCCCTGTCTGCCATTCACCTCCCTGTGTGTGAAGTTGTGTGTGTGTGCGCGTGTTTGTCTCCATGGAAAAGGACCGCAACACCAGTGAGGATCTGCCACTCTGACCTCCTGCTCCCTCTGGGTTTGAAAGGCTTCTCTGATCCGGAAGCAAAACCAAGCAGATAAGAAAGGACATGTTTGGATGGAAACATATTTTAAACAGCCGTCAGCTGCTTTCCCTGCACCCTCCTTACCTGTTGGATTTAGGCAATAACAGAGTTTACTGCCTTGCCCTGGTGCCGTCAGTGTAATCCCGCAGCAAGGTTACCATGAGCTGTTGAATTTACAGTGTGTGTAACTGAGCCAAGCGTGTATCTAAAGGATATAAATTTTCTGTCTGCCTAATTACTAGCACATTCCCTCTGGTCTTCAATACTGTTAGACAAAGGATTTTCAATTTGGGTTTTTTCCCCCTGGGGAACAACTTTTTAAAATAATATCAATCAAATCTATTTAACATTCTGAGGTTTCTTTTTCCTGTCTCTAGAAAACTACATTTACTTTGTTGGATTTAAAGACAACTTTACTGTAAAAAACAAGAAAGGGGTGCATTACTTTTGTCAAAAATATGAGGACTCTCTCAAAGCTAATTTTGGGACAAATGGATTTTTATTTCTCTGTTCCTTATCTCCTTTTCCTTTCCATTCAGTTACCACCTCCGAAGTCAAAAGTACTGAGATCTGGACCAATGCTAACTAGCCAGATCATGTGTGCAATTAAGAATATCCTGAATGACTGTTGCCAAAGTCACTAAAAATTACTATTTATCACTGAGCCAGTCTGCATATGAGACCTCGACTTCCCGCCTGGTTCTATTGGTGAATAGTTTTGATGAGAGATCTAAATTCATCATTTTTCAGGATATTTGTTTCAAGGGGTTAAATCCTTTCCAGTCCTTGACTATAATGGAAAGCTCTCCAGGTATTTGGTAGCAATTCATAATGTGTTGATAACATCTTATTTGTTTTCATGTATGTTGAGATTAATTGTTCCAGAAGGCAAATGTTGACCTTAATTTTGCCTGGTTAAAATTTATATTTTGATTTGATGAATCTTGACATCTGCTGCAATACATGGTTATTATGTCCCTTGTATATCACATTATTTTTTGGAGACAAAGGTTGAAGGGAACATAAGAAAGTTAATCATCTCTCTGTGTAATGCTCTATGTTGCCTGAAGGGAGAAACCTGGAAAGCAATGCATCTGCAATAGGCCAAAGTTCTGAGAGAGTGTAGAAATCAGTGTGCATTTTATTGCCTTGGTGATATTTTAAATGCCTGGTGTAGGGACACTGCAGAGCAGAGAAGCAATAGTCTTTCTATGCAGATTTGCTCACTGGCATGTAGAACATTGTCTTTAGGTGGAGGCACCATGGTACCAGAAGGATGCTGGCAAACTGGATCAGGTACAGATGGAGCAATATATATTAAAGAACTGGATGGGCTGGCTAATGAGAAGATTTAAAGGGCTAAAACATGCCACTGGCTAAGCAATGAAGTGGAAATTGAGTATCATAATTTTACAAATATGTTACTTAAAAGTTGTAAAACCAAAGGTAAATCAAAGGGTTGTCACTGATAATCAATGGTTTACATTTAGAAGGGGACAGAAAAGATGGAGGGGAAGGTGCAGTGGAATAGTCTTCCAAGCAGAGTTTTGGAGACAAACTGTTTAGGACAGTCAAACTGTATTTGGACAAGTCCTTAAAAAATTTCTGTGAGAGGTGAGCCTGTAGGGACAAGGGGTAGACCAGATGGCCTTACAGATTTCTTCCATCTTGAACTGTTATTAATCTGCAGTCCACCCTGATGTTAACTCCTCAGGAAAGATGCAGTACTTCTTTAAGGACTGGAATTCACTCTGGTGCATAGAGTATCACAAGAATTACTTGTTTTTAAAGTATCATGTATGCTATATGTAGGCCCTGAAAAAGAGGGGTTATGAGACACGTGGGATTAGGGAGAGAGACAAGGGCACATTTTATCATGTATCTTTGAATACGTACATGAAATTCATGCAAGCAAGGCTGAAAATTTGCACCAATGTAATATTTGAGATTTGCATCCCAGTGATGCTCCACTTTGATCGTTCTTTCTCTTGCATTTATAAATGAAAAAGCTACTGAAGAACTTGAAGGGCCAAAGAGCCTTTGAAGTTAACTACATTAGTTCATGAGAGAATTTCTCAGTAAGACTAAACACAGTATTGTGTGTATAAAGCACTAATATCCAGGGTTATTTTGACATAGTTCACAAGGGGTAAGGTAGGAAAAAAAGGATGCACTGTGTCAGTACAAGTTCAGCAGTAAAGATTATGTATTTTGTGAATAGTTTTGCCCACAGTTGAGAGACATTCAACTTTTTCATAGGTTTACAATGGTACCAAAGTCTTTTTTTTTTTTCCTTTTGAGGTTTGCATTTAATTCAGTGCACATAGCCTGGAGTAAATAACTCAAATTTTCTGAAAGAATAATCTAAGCAGAACTGTTAACAGGAGATTGCATGCAGCAAATCCAGCCTCATTTCCATCCAAGGCACTGAACCTGCAGCTATTTTCTCATACGTGTAAGTGTCTGTTCCATAGTTCCTGTTGTGGGACTGGGGACCTATTTATTAAATCTAATTTTTGAGCAGAATCCAGCCCATGTTATAGTTCTTTAAGCAGTTTACAGATCAGCAGTAAGGTTCTTCTGTCCAGATACCCTGTTTTTACAGACACTGCAGGCCAAATCTACAGCTGGTATAAATTGGTGTGGCTGCATGAAAGCTCATTTAATTGATGCTAATTTATAGTAGGTGGGGATCAGCCACGAAAATCCAGCACGAGTTAACACATCCTGTAAAGTAGCTTCTTTATTTTTGTCATGCTTATTTCATGTTTCAGAAGTCTTAAATATCTTCAACATGTTTTTATTTGTAGCTGTGGATTGTATTACTTATTTAAAAAAGAGCAATAGATTTTTTTTAGTTTATGCATCAGTTTTCATTGCATATTGCATTTTATTATCCGTTTGTTCCCTGTTCATATGCTCCCATTTAGCCTCCAGGTTTTCATTGTAGTACTTTTCTGCCTTGAAAAGTTGGATCTCTGTATCTTTAATTGTATAATATATTGAGTATTATGGAATTAAATGTACCTTATTACATGGGTGGGAGAGAGAGGAAATATTTTTACTTGAAGCCTTAATATTTTCTTTTTTTACTACTTTGTTTGTTGACCTCATAGGAAAGTCTGAATAGCAAAGACTTTGAAACTCCGGGCCAAATACTGCACTGACAGACAACCAGCATTTGGCCCCCATGTCAAAACTGGATGCAGACATAACCTGAAGTGAACAAGGGAAAAAGCCTCAGGGTGGCATATTTTCCTGAAGATCATTAATACAGTCTCAAAACATGTCTGTAAGCAAGTACATTAAAGAAGTCTTCAAGTCTTGAATTTTTAAGGAAGGTGATAGCAGGAACTGCCCTAATATCTTACATCTGCTTTTTTTCTTTTTTAATTAAGCAAAACAAATGTATTTACTCAGTTTGGTTCAGCCAGCTCGGGGGGTTGCACAGAGCTCTGTGTTGGTAGCCATGTGCAGCACATGAGCTGGGGGGTGTTGCTGTTCTAATTCTAACCAAGCGTGATGTTGTGTCAACTCGGCCCGCGAGGATCCCTCCCGGGCCTTACAATGGACGTTCCTCAGATGATGCCTACTCTCCTACAAGCCTAATATGGAAATTGCAATGTGGTTTTCTTCGGACTATATCTGTGGTCCAGACTAGAGATATATAGAGAGATATATATATAGTCAATATTTTTTTGTGTGTGTGGGAAAGATGGGGTCAAGCTTTTCTGTCTCTGACAGTCTGGAAAGTTAATGTCGAACCGTTTTTATGGTCTGTATTTCACCTGTTCTGCCACCTTGAATTGTTGGAATGTATCCGTGCAGGCTTTGTGGAGCTCTGTCTGTAACCTTTTTTGTGGCTCTCGTAATACATATATATTTTTTAAACTTTTGAGTCACTTCAGTATTTTTGAGTGTCTGTTTCTGCCTCAGATGCATTCGTTTGCTGAGATGGTTCATGGTGCGCTACCCTTTCTCACTTCCACTCGTGCAAACCCTGAACTGGAAGAGCAGAACTGGAAAGGCCAGTTCCAGTGCAAAGGACAAAAGTGACAAAATATTAGAAGTGACTGCAGGCTAAATCTCATTTTCAAGATTCTTATGGTAGAGCAGGAAGTATGGTAAGTCTTTAAAAGAGTGTCTCCTAGTTATGACCAATGCATCATGTTTGTAAGGTCACAGCAAGTGGTCCATGAAACAACACTAAATAAAGCTTTCTGTACTGCTTTTTATTTAAGTTGTGGGGTTAAGAGGGATCCTGTGGTCCAGCACAGTTTTGAATCACTGCTACAGAGTAACTGGAAAAATTTTTATATTGATATTTGTTGAATACATTCTGTCCAGGTCATCTGGGTTTATAAATCCCAAACGTGTGCAATTCTTAATCTATCTTCATCTGTCAGCCTGTTTCTAGTCTTTGGAAATATGTCCATTTGATCTGTCAGACTGTCTTACAACACGCACAGCTGCCAAGCCCTGCAGCTGCTGCAGGATTGCTGATGCCATAATTTGCATATATAGGCTAATTGCATTAAGTGAGGATCCATTCGAGCATGTTCGTTATAAATGCCAGTCATATTTGTGTGCTGTTGTGTCTTCACGTGGCAGAGATTACCTTTTATATAAAATGGCCCAAACTGTAGTCACCAGGTTCCGTTGATGTTGGCTACATCAAGCAGGGTTATATAAGCCCATGATCTCTTTCAATTAATTTTATTTAAATATATCTTGGCTTACCGCAATCTCGGCTTTCTTCTCTCTAAGTAATGGGTAAATTATCCAAGTTCGTATTTAATTTTTTTCATTGTTGTTGTTTTTCATTTTGCAGGACACATTTAGGTTCACATTCTGGAACATAAGGAGAGACAAAGAAAACTATTTAAATAGGTGAATGTATCTTTTAAGAGAGAATCAATTTTACAATAAATAGATTAGAATTACTGTCAAAATTGGTTTTGTTCATCTTGTCACAGTAACTTGAAATTTAAAGTAAGGCTTATTTCACAGCTGATATCTCTAACCCTGAAACACTTTTAAAATGTTTTGGTTAGATATTTCAAATTACATGAAGAAATATGATCTACTTTTACAGATTATAACAGTCCTGGACAAATGATGGTACATTTTACAGTGCCTTATATATATGTGTATATATTTATATGTGTATATATAATGCCTATATATATATAATGTATACGTAACTGTGTACAGAGAGTCAAGTAAAACTAGTTACAGGTGTCCCTATCTGATGTATTTTAAGTGGAACTGATCTGTGTTGATAGAAAAAATGTGGTTGTATCAGCAGCAAAATACAAAATCGGAATTACTTAAAAAAAATGTAAGCAAATAAAGTAGACTGGAAACAGTGTTTTCTGCCAGTAGTTGTGTTCCAGGCCATGGAAGACTGGTAGACAAACCCACCATTTTAAGGGATATTCAGAGAGAAGGGAAAGCAGTGCTGGAAGCTTGGAGAAAGTAGAGAATATGTAAGAGCAACTTGCCTTACAAGTTATTTCACGTTGTGTTGCCGTCCTGTTCACCTTTTACAATTGCATCCCTTGTGTGGATTTTTCAGACAGTAATTTTGCCATTTATTTGCAAGGAAAGTAAAACACTGACATAGTGCTTTATGTTCATAAAGCATATGGTATTAGATCTAGAATACACCTGGCCTGGGATGGACAGTGAGCACTATGGGCAGTGCTGAAGTTTAATAACATTTCTAGGCTGTGTTAAGATATTCTGTCAAATGGCTCTTCATTAATCACAGTAATTTCTGCCTTTGTGGGCATGGGCCAGTTTGATCAGACGATGGCAGAAGTGCACAACATGGCTTAGGCAGCAGATTCTGCCAGACCAGGAGCTTTTCTAGGGGTTTAATTGCATTGAAGAAAAAAGGGTACCACAGGTAAGTCTGGTATTTTGAAAAATATCCCCTTTCA
The DNA here is from genome assembly GCF_965178545.1 of Coloeus monedula. Taxonomy (NCBI): domain Eukaryota; kingdom Metazoa; phylum Chordata; class Aves; order Passeriformes; family Corvidae; genus Coloeus; species Coloeus monedula. The sequence continues at coordinate 7,508,699 of NC_138798.1, read as the reverse complement.
GAAATAAAATGATTTTATGAACATTAGTAATTCAAAAACCTCTCTTCCAGCTGACTTTGTGAAGTATCTGCCATGTAAAAGCCATAAGGGCCATGTACTGCTTTCTGAGGTTTATTTCACACCTTTTAACTTCCAGCCTCCACATGGGGCTTGGCCTATCCATCTATTTCTTCAATATGGGGTAAGAGCAGAATTTTCAAGGATTTACTTGAGCACTGTCTGTGTGCGTAAAATCGTCCCACTGAACTCAGTGGTAACTGAAAAAAAGAATGGGAAGGACGTGTGTGGTTAGCCAGAGAAATGGCAATGCCTGGAACTCTCTAAGAGAAAAGTAGCCTTCCATACAAGTAAAGAACTGTCCTTTAGCAGTGTTGTTTCGGAACTAAAGCACGCCTGTGAGTTTGGCTTCAGTAAATCATATTACACAGTCAACCATGAGGACTCAATGGAGGGCTTTCAACACCAAAATCACAAGCTTTTATATCCCAGATGAACACCTAAAATGAGAATTCCTGTTTTCAGAATGGCAGAATAATGTATTGAGCTCATGAGTGCCATGCCTAGCTCACACTTACTTTCCCTGAAATCTTACTTCCCCTGAAATCAGTGGTACTTTTGCCTTGAATATTAATGGTGCCTCATTATACTTGACATTCCATTGGGAGTGGCACCCACAGGAATTCGCTCACTGCCATAGTTCATTGACATTAGGACTTCTTCAAGCCTCTAACTTGGAGAAAATCAAATAACTTCCCATCTTTTTTTCTCACAATGGCACAAAGGGAAAAGTGGAATCTCATAAACACATCCCATTTTGGGGTCAACTCTATTTTTAATGGAACTGCTGTCCCTACTCTACAGAACAGAGATAGTCTTCACAGAGGCATTTTTGAGTGGCAGGCAGCAAGGAGGAATTTGGGATTAGTAGTGGAGCAGCAATGTGGGCTGTTCTGCCTTCTGGCTTGTCCTTAGATGCAGTGTGCAGGGCAGCGGCTCCTGGGCAGTGGTTTCCTCCTGCATTCACTGTTCCCACGGATATGAGGTGGATGGCTCCTGGTGTGCCAATTGCACACATACATAACATGAAAGCCTCTTTCAGTTACGTAGGAGCAGAGCACATGGGAATCTTTGGGACAGAGCTGACTGTGGAAGCTCATAAAATTGCATTATATTCTGGTTCTAGTCACAGGCACAGGTGGTTTAACAGAATACAGCTTTGCTGTCAGCTTTTTCTCTTGTACACTCATTGCAACAGATGGTGAAAGGATTGTTGGGGTTTTTTTTTAAATACAAGCCAATGCGACTTTTTCTTAGGAAACTGCAGTGTTGAGTAAATTCAGTGAGTAACAGCATAATCCATTTTTTGCAGCCTGGATATTATGGATCCATCTGGCCTTGGGATCAGCCCTTATTGTCTCATTGACAGATACGTAAAACAACAGACTTAAAAACAGAGAAGTAAGTAGTTACAAATAGGTGGTACTTGGTTATGACTAATTTTTCAGGCACACTGTGATGTAGTGGAGACAGACTGCTCTGTTGTTGGCCAGAGTCTTCTCCACCAAAACTCACGTGCTTTGCACTGCTGTTGTTGGGAGCTGCTCAGCATTGAGCTGTGACTCACAGTGACAGAGGTACCAGCCAGATATTCTCCTCCAAGCACTGCACGTGAGGTACAGGAATGGGCTTCAGGCATTCTGGCACCAGTTCCTGACTCCACTGTAGATTCCTGCTGCCTCGTATGTCTTTCTGTGCCTCTTTGCTCCATGTTGGATGGGGATGTGACTTCCTGACTCACAAATGTGTTGTGTTGTGAGAGGTTCAAGCGCTACTGTTCTGCAGTCAGCTCTGTAGCTGAAATGAAACAGATGCCTCCCACAGGTGTCCTGGAGCAGTATGGCATTTTTGGGGCATATTTAACCTCAAATGAAAGTATCACTCAGGTCATGTACTTGGGAGGAAGTTTTTGGGTGTTTGTGATGGGTGTTGTTGACAATAATTTCAGTCTTTCATGCTGACTTTGGAAAGCTGTTTTAGTACAGCTAGATAAAAGTCATTTCTGCCTTGATCCTTCCATTGACCCCCTGCATATTTCCCTATAATCCAAACCCTCTGCATGATACCCACACAGCACAATCCGCATTCCAAGAGACCATATGCTTCATTGCCTTAAGCAGTTCTGCTCTTCCTTGCCTGCTTCTTGGAGCAGTTGTACATATATATAATAATAACTGAAATGACTGAGCAGAAATACAGTAAAAGAAATGGCTGTAGCTTGGGAGTGACCTCAAAAAGAGGGGACACTGTGATGTGCTGGTGAGGCACAGAACACATCAAGAGCTGAGTTCCACAGCCATTGACATGTCGTGGGCAGCTGAGGAAATCCAGCCTTTCACATCTTCTCTTGAGAGCAAGGATTGAGCTGCTGTGTTGCCACGTGAAAAATGTTGTTAATTCCTGTCTTTTTTTGTGTCTGTTACAGTGTTGTACAGAAGTACATATCCATTTATCTACATTGCCATATTCACAGCACATAAAGCTTGTCAAAGAAGCCGTATTGCCTATTAATGTTCAAAATTATTCCTTTTCTAGTATGGTCTTTCACTCAAGGAGCAGGAAGAAGATAGAAATTAATAATTCCTGGGGTTTTTAACATGGGACAGCACATGCTGATTTAAGGAATAGGAAAAATAGGTGTGTCCATGTGTAAACAGAAGTTACATGAGTTTATTTAACTGTAAAGGCAAAAAAAAAAAATTTGTTTCCACTTACATTGAAGAACAAAATAGCTACATTTTTCAAAACATGTAAAAACCTTCATAAGAATGGATATCCTAGAAATGTAGTGTATTTCTGCCCCATTTTTACAGAATTTTTAATATCATTCTCTATGAGTATTTTTGGTTTTCTTCAGAATAATATTTTTAATTATATGTACTCAAATTCTAGAGATATTTATACAGCCTCTCTTTATGTGTCTCTGAAGCCCTGGATGCTGCAGGACTGCATTTCAACACTGTGACACAAATGATGGAGAGAGTCCTTTTTGGGTACAAGAGACTTGGGGTGTGCTCTCTGCTCTTGGTTCAGTTAATAAATCTATAAAAATATATATACACTCTGTTACTATTATTAGCAATCCCCTGCATGGGTTGGGAAAGCAATGCTCTCCTTAGCCTGGGTTTACATGACTTGATTTTTGAAGCCGAGTTCCTTGGATCCTCCGTAACTGCCTAATCCTGTGCTTAAGGATAAATTCATCACTTGAATCCTACAACTAGTGACTTGAATAACTTACACTAACGTGGTGCTCAAGCTGGCTCAATGCAGCAGGCTGATTTTCACCTGAGGGTCCTTCACATTTCCCTAGGAAATGCTTGAATACATTAGTAGCAATTCGATGGAATATGTTCGGTAACATAATTTGGAAGAGAGGAAGGGCCACAATGACATTTTGCCTGATCTATACCTATAGCAATTTCCAAGTTGTTACACACACACATATAAATATACACATACATTTACATATATATGTATGTATGTGCCCAGATATTTCTAAAACCAACCACAGCCTTTCAATTGTGTGTGCTGTGATTCATCAGCAGCAATAGTTTTTGGCAGGGACATAATTCTAAATCTTCTGCTGAGGATGCCTGCCAAAACATTGTTGGACAGAGATAGGATGAGGAAAGTTATTTATAAATGGGGATAATTAGGTCCTGTGCTTATTAGTGTTGAGGATGAGACAGAAAGACGGCATATGTAGTAATGAGTATCGTAATATGAGAAGATGCTCTCCATGGTTTTCTAATAGATGTTGATAGAAATAATGTTGATAGAAAAAAATAAAAACCCTTCTCAGGTAAAATAACATAATTATGTGCTGCTCCCAGCTACTAGATTCAGACTGGGAGTGTGTGTACTATGCTGTAGGACAGGTTTCAGATTAATGGAAACTTGGAATACTTCCACAGGATCCAGGTGCTGACTGTCATAACTGAGATTAGATTGTTTCCTCAGTCCTGGACTCTGCATTTTGTGTTCAGGCAAAAACAAACCCTGATCAGATATAGGAACTGCATTAACTCCTCTTATTTGGAAGCAGTGCTCACGACGACACCGTCAGGAGAGAGCACTGTGCTGTCTGGTGCTCTGCTCACCACTCTATCAGTAGAGGCAAGGCTATTTCTGTGTTCCAACAGTCATGTAGATGTATGTTACACCCCGTTTCTCTTCAAGAGATACTGTCACTGGGACAAATTCATCTTTCCATTGGTATTCTCCCTAGAGGTATAAATCCAGTGAGAGCCGTATGAAATTCATCCCCGCAGGGTCTGAAGGGCACCCATGCTCACAGACTCCGCACAGCACCCAGGACAATGCTCTCAGCCAGTTACTACAGAAGAGTTGGTAACATCACACAGTGAGTCAAGAGAATAGCAATTAATATTAAAGATTTCTTAGCTCCAGGCATTGTACCAAGCTTACTAGATAGTGTGACTAATGTGTAGGAGACACTTAAGCACACATCTGTGTTGAAACAGTTGAATATCCCATTAACTTTTCTTACTTCCAAGCTATTTGGACTGGTTGCACAATGCTTGGGATTTTTACGGCCTGAAGCTCCTGAAGTCTCAAGTAAATGGTTGCTTTGGGGGTTTCTGAGTTTTTCATTAGAGGTGAGGGGAAGAAGTAGTCTTCAGCATTGCAGAGAGAAGCTTGAAATACAAAATTGGATTCCCTCCAACAGTCATTATTTCCCTGCACAGTGTGGGGTTTTTTTAATGCTGGCACAATACCGACACGGTTCAGTGCTTTCAGAAAGATTATTCATATATTTAAAGGTAGGTGCAGTATAAGCAAGTGCCTGGCTTGGCCTCAGCCTTGGTCTCTCTGAAGGGGGTGTGGTGCTGGAGAGTTTGTCTGGCTAAATCGCAGCCGCAGCTGCTATTTGTGCCCTGTCACCAGGGGAGAATGTCCCCTGTGTGGCTGAGTATCAACCAGGCTCTCCAGACCTGGAGTTAGCGTCACTTCCCCCAAAACTATTTCATCCCAGGGTTTTGCCTACACATCCTCAATGCAGCCTGTATGTGAAAACACTGCATTTAAATGCTGTTGCCAAAAAAAGAATCAGCGGGGTTTAGACAGCCTGTGCCAAGCTCATCCCTAGGGTGATTTTTCTGAAGTAAAGCAGGGAATATCTAAAACAGCTCCTGGCAGAGAGATAGGAAAGGATATTTGGGGGAGCTAGAATTTTGCCTTTGTATTTCTTGTAAAGCATTAAAAGGATCCTTAGAACTAGAAATCTCCTAAAGTGTGTAATTAAGTACGTCACGGTGTCTCAGATGGTTCTGTAGGCAGAGCACTCTCTTTCCTGCTAAGGGAATTTTGCAGAGCAGGTTTTTTAGTGGCTTGCAAGGGCACCTAAAAGCAGTGCTGGGTTTACAGGCTGCAGTGCCTAAATATTAAATGCTCAATAGTGACAGTTACTATCAAATGCAATAGAAGCCAACACTGTCAAGACCATAACAACTATTTATTTTTCTTTCTAAAACAAAAAAATAAAATGGTGCAAAGAGAGATCAGCTGAACTTTGCAAAAGCAGCATGTGCTGTTGCAAAAGCAAATTCTCACTTGCTAATCAGGATTAGGAGAAATGCCTGAGTTATTTCATTGTTGGGAGCTATCAGCAGCACCTGTGCTTCATTAGCAAAATCGAAGTTTACTGTTATCTAAGACAAAAACGTTGGGGGGGGGCAGGTGGTCCTTGAGGCAATGATATCAAATCCCCTTTTGTTTACTGGAGAATGATTACAGTGCAATACTTTGCTTATGTTTCCATTCTTTAGACCATCTGTTTCAAATTAAACCCTTCTGGCGGGATACAGCATCATTTATTAGAGCGTTACATTAGATAATGCAGTGTTAGTATGGCTGTTATAAACCCTTAGTTTCATGAGTGTGACTTCAGGGACAGAACTGAGGTGTTTACTTAATGAAAGCGCCAGAGACTGTTAATGAAACTGGTTTTCCAGTTCAGAAATGACTTTTTTTATAGGTCTTTCGCAATTACATTTTTGGTGTGTCTTGATTTGCAACTCTGAATGTGTTTGGTAGAGTGAAAACTTCTGGCTTTAGATGACTGAAAGCAAAGGTACTGAGAAGGACTTGTCAGTAACAAACTGTGAGACACCTAATGCTGGAAACACAATCCCTGCACAGCGTGGGCTGACAGCCATTTCCATAAGTCTCCAATGCCCTGGAGCATTCAAGGCACACCCCATGTGATTCTAGAGCACACAAAGATCTGGCGGGTAATACCCCCACATCTGATGGAATTTTTTACATTTCATTCTTGTCCTCTGCAGAAACTTTTTTTTAATGCTTTCCATCAGAGGCAAGGCTTCATACGGCAATAGAGAGAAGACAGGCTTTGATCCTAGAACTATCCTGTCACTGCAGTCTCAACGATTTGGGGACAGTTTAAGAAGTACAAGACCTTGCAAGGAGACTTTTTTTTTAAATTCACAGTCCCAGTGTACTAAACAAGCTCAGTCACTCCTTTCTGAAGGAGTAGGGAAAGCAATTCAATCCCAGGAAAGAAGTGCAGTTCCTCATAGTTATACTTGAGATACTTCAGTTTACTAGTGATGCCCACTGTTACTAAAATAATTTCTTTCAATCTGCTTCAATTAGAAAGATGGTGACTGTGAGTGCAAAATTAAGAAATGGATTAATCATGCATGATATCAAGACTTCACATACTTTAGATAAGGCAAAGCCTACTTTTAAATAGGTTTATAGAGAGTGTGCCAGGGGAAGAGGACAAGTCTTTCATCTTAAATGAGCTTCTCTTTTTTTTTTCTGGTCAAAGGAAATCTGAAGAATCCTCTACTAGGTGATTCACACCACCTAGATTAAATTCAAGATCTGAATCACTGCTAAAGTACATATATGTAGAGTTTCTTTCATGCCAAAATCTCCCAAAATTTTGTGCTGTATTTACCCAACACAGTATTTGTCCTGCTTACCCTTCAGCGATGCAGTCAGATACAGTCAGGAAACCAGCATCTGCTTCAAAATCTTTGGTTTTTAACTGATCAAATCATAACAACCAAAGCTGCTTAAAACCAGTATTCTCTCTTGCTCTATAAAAAAAATAAAAATTATTAAGTGGGCTTAAGTAGCATCATTTTATAACCCAAAAGTTTAAACTAGTGTATCATTTAAATGTTGCAGGGTCTGAAGCAGGCCAGGATGACATCAATATTTCCTTTAAGAAGGCCAGCAGTAAGTCCACAGCGTATGTCTGAATACATGTGGTTCAAATGACATAATGTTAACTTTTTTTTTCTCTCTCTGTAGCTCTTCTGAGAATAAATTTACACTTTTTTTTTTACATTGGGAAGGTGATACCTGGTGAGTAAATATTTTTGAAGTCATAGAAGAGGCTTTACAAAACCACTTTTTCCTTGTTTCACATGTCCTTTTATTACTCTGTTTTGTCTAAAAAAATGCCTGAAAGTTCATAAATTTTGCTTGCCAGTTGAAGGCTAGAGACCTGCTCTTGATCTCCCTTTAGCTAATGGTAAAACATCCAAACACTGACTCATCCCTGTGGTGATCCAAGTCCCATCCAGAGATGAGCTGTTTGTATTCCTGGTGAAGTTAACCCTGGGGGTTGCCTGGGCCTCCTTTTCCCACAGGGTTTTTCTGCCTGCCAGAGGAAACCATTTGTTGGGCTCCACCTGTGCTGACCTTTCTGCCTTTTGCTGGCTGACTTACCTTCTCTTTGTTCTGGTCACAGCATAGTTCAGAGGCTGCCCTAACCTAGGGCATCCTCCTTGAAGGTATCTCTGCATCTAACCAGAGAAATGGGGTAAGCCCCTGGGAATCATCCCTGAGGACTGGACCTGTGGCATCAGTAGCACAAGCATTTACTGTTTTTGCTAACAGAATAATTCCATTAGTGGGCATCAGTAGGTTGTTATCCTCTTAGATGGATTTTCTGCTTACAGATGAAATACAACACAATAAAACTGGATTACAATAGCAGCAAATATAAATAGGTATGAAAAGAACAAAGAGCAAGAAGCTGGGTAGTTATTGATGGAATGTTCAAATTAATGGTAACCTTCAACAAATTATTTTTAGAGTTGTTTTTTTTTTACATAATTGAATTGCAATTTTTACAAAGTGGTAAGTATAATCTAATTAAAAATAACACTTTTGGACATACTGAGGAAAATCTAAGGTAATCTCAAAAGACTTTTGAACATAAATTGTCTAAGTGTATTATTACCTAACCCAAGCAAAAATAAACTGCAGAATGGTGCATAGGCACAGGAGTTTCCTGATGGTGAAGCATTAGTGCAGGAGAATGACAGCCAAAATGCAGCACTGAGGCAAACAATCAATATTACCCATTTTCATTTTCTAGCACAATGAGATTGCCCAGATGTTCAGCAATACTTTTTTTGTGCTGGGGAAACAATTTTGACTATTGCTTAACAGCAGTCTGAAGCTTTCCTGGTGGTGAGCAGAGCTCACCTCTGGTGTGTTTGGTGACACTATCATGCACTTGGGAAACTTGCCTGTGTTTATTACAGGGACTCTGACCCCAAATGGCAGATTATTTGTGCAAGCAATGCACCTCGAATAGCACTGAAATTTCAAACTGAACCATACGATTTTAGAATTCAGTTCAAGCAACTGAGAGATTAATCCGGAATTCTTTTATTTGTCTGATCTAGCTTCAGCCTGCCCCTGTCCCCAAGTGAGCGATGGTATCTGGTGCAATTTTTTCCTTCTTTTGTGAGATGCTGGAAGTCAAATGGGATTCAGGTTAGAGAGCAGGCTGGAGGGGAAGAGGTAGGACACAAGTGGAACCATTTAATGGAGAATAAGTATTACTGGGGATAAAAGAGAAAAGGCATCATGAGAGGAAAGATTTAGAAGGCATTTGCAGGACTCTGGGACACTGAGACCTGGGGAAAAGGGACCATGCTACTTTAGGAGAAATTGGATGTTTTTCTTCTGGGCTCTTGGTAAGAAGGAACATACAAAGTATAAATACACACACCTGCCTATATAATAAGATAAATGGAAGAAAAATAATAAAATTACCATTTTAAAGCTATATAAGAAGAAACAGCTGAGTATCTTAAATACAGAGAATGAGCAGGCAGGAAGGATAAAGGACAGTCTGTGGCAGATTTTCATCAGGGTTAAATTCTCTTACGTGACCCCTGGGAGCCACTGTTGGTCTGTGAAATGCCCCAGAGCCAAAGGACATGTGCTCCAGTCAGATGTGTCTCCTCTGCACCGTATGTGTGTGAAGCAGAGACACGGAGTGGTGGACAGGGGAAAGACACTCCACTGGAAAAGCTGGAAGGTGGCTTCACTTTAACAGAAAGACCGTTTTCTTTTGGATAGGCACAACGTTCTTGTGCACCTGCTGTCAGTGCCACAGGAGGCTGAGCGTGTTAACTCCAGGGCTCAGAGGAACATCTCTGTGTGCTCGGGGAGGGGTGGACAGGTTCTGGTCTCAGTGGCTCTGGAGTCACTCACACTGGTTGAAATGTGGCAGTTGGAAACTCTGCCCAGCTGGCATGTTAGTGGAATAACAGGAATAGTAGTATAGAATTTGTAGTGTGGGGAATGTGGGTATGGAGTTGGAGCTTGAACAGGTGGATGGGACTGGTAAGAATGCACAAGGCTGGATAATGGAATCTCTAAAATCTGCTGACATCCCAAGGTCCACATTCAGAAGCAGTTGTCACCTTTTGCAAACTGCTGAATCTGACAGGTAGAAACCGGTGCTAAATTTGGAATGTCAGCTCAGGAAAAGGGGGGTCTGTTCTGGTTATCCTTCCCTGAGGCCTCTGTTGTGAGGTTACAAGAGCACCATTGCTCATCTACAGGTAATTAACATTCCAGTTCCACCATATCTTTCTTCTGCACAAGGCAATGCGTGGAGCTGTAATGAGCTCTGGCTTCTGAAAGGAGTCTCCATGTGAAGAGGGGAGCAGCATTCAGGCCAGAGGCCCAAGCGGTGGGACAGGAATGCCTGGGGGGGTGCTGGCAGCTTGGCTCTGTGGAGTGCACCTGGCTGGTAACCACTTTTATTTCCAAAAATGTAGGTTCCTGGTTTCCAGTGCCAGGGACCCAGTGCTGCCTGTAAGAGATTGATTCCTGTATGACAGAATCACAGAATCGCTGGGGTTGGAAGGGACCTGGAGACCATCCAGTCCAAGCCCCTGGCCAAAGCAGGGTCACCAAGAACAGGTGACACAGGAATGCATCCAGGTGGGTTTGGAATATCTCCAGAGAGGGAAACTCCATGACCTCCCTGGGCAGCTGTTCTACTGCTCTGCCACCCTCAACATGAAGTTCTTCCTCACATTGAGGTGAAACTTCTTGTGTTTCAGTGTAAGGCCATTGCTCCTCATCCTGAAATGGGCACCTGTGCAAAGAGTCTTCTCTTCAGACTAAACAGGCTCAGCTCCCACAGTCTGCCTTCGTAAGAGATGCTCCAGACCCATCATCTTTGTGGCCTATGCTGGACCCTGTCCAAAAACTCCTGGTCTTTGTTGTACTGAGGAGTAGCTGGACACAGTGATAAGGCTCAGGACTTGTAATTAGCTATGCTGGACTCGGCAGTGCTGGGTTAGTGGTTGGACTCAACGTACAGGTCTCTTCCACCCTGAAGGATTGGTCACCGCACAAGGCGGTTAAACCAGGCAGGGCTGCCGGGGATCCCCTGCCCAGCCCCACCCGGTGACCCGGCTGGGGCGGAAACCGGTTTGGGAGCGGCTCGGCAGAACCAGTCCCTGAGCCCGGCCTGAGGCGGGTGCAGTCCCGCGGGCACCGCGGCTCGGGGAGAGGGGGCCGAGCCGAGCCCGTAAGGGTCAGTGAAGGGCCGGGGGGTCGGGGGGGTCTGTGCAGCCCCGTGCTCCCCGTTCGCGGAGGAATCTTGCCCCGCGCCGCGCTCCGTCTGGGGCGGGGCGGGCGGCGCGGGGCGGGCTCGCCGGTGAGGGGCTCGCGGCCGCCCCGCCATGTCGGTCCGCCGCGCCCTGGCGCTCGCCGCCTGCGGGCTGGCGGGCGGCTCTGTCCTGCTCTCCGCCGTCGTCGTGGGCAAGCAGCCGGCCCGCGGCGGTGGCGATAGCGAGCCGCGCCCGGGGGGCTCCGCCGTGCCCTCCGCCGCGCCGCCCGGCTTGCTGCTGCTGCCGCCGCCCACCGCCTCCTGCCCACCGACCGCCGGCTGGATCGAGAGACCCGCCGGCACCGGCAGCTACTGGGACAGCAACTGGGACAGGTGGGCGCGGCCGGGATGCGGTGGCGGGGCCGCCTCCTCGCCTGGGGAGGTCGCAGCTGTGGTGAGGGGTCGGGAGGGGATCAGCGGGGGCGGCGGGAGTTCCCCTGAGCCCCCTCCGGAGCCCCGCGGGGGAACGGGCTCGGGGCGGGCCCCCTCGGGTCGGGAGGCCCCGGCCCCACGGGGCAGCCCCGAGGCGAGGCAGGGACCCCACGAGTCGTTTCCCGGGGAAATTCCGTGTGGTGACCCGCTCAGAGTAGAATGCAGTTGGAGTTCGTGAACACCCGTGGAACGCTGGAGCGCCCGAGTGCCGTGGAGGGATGTGCCAGCGCTGGGTTTTGTTCAGATAGCTCGGAGACTTACCCTGTGCAGATCCCTTTATTCTGATGCTTTCAGCCAGCGAGACTGCCAAGCCTCAGGCTTGTGGTAAATGTAAGCACTGGGCAGAAGAGGTACCCTTTTTTTTTTTTTTTTTTTTTTTTGACCATGTCTCGGTGTTGCTCTGTCTGTACCAGGGTTTTTCAGCTCGGCAGCAGCTCCCGTGTGGATGCCAAGCGCTCTCACGTGCTGGGCAGGCACTGGGCCTGCTGCTCGTGTTGGCCATGAAGCTGTCTGGTCTGAAATCCTTGTAAAGGCAGCGGCGCTTTGAAGCCTACTCAGTCGTGTTCTTCAGCGTTGAAACACATTCACGCAAGGGTTGACTACATTTTTTCTGAATCTTTAATTAGAACGTGCAGATATCTGTATTGAGCTTTGGCTCATTTAGCTTCTGTCTGCTAGAATTATCTCCCAGGGGAGACTTATGTCAGGCTTCAGTTTAATCATAGTAAATCCAAACCTGAGCACTAACAGATTTTTATTGTATAATGCATCGTTTTGATTTTTGAGAGGCTACAGGATCAAATGCTCATATAAATAGGTCTCTGTACACCCCCATGATAAAAATAAAAGCGTCATTAAATAAAGTTGCAACTGGTTACACAGTTACACTGAGGGAGATACTAAAGCTGCTTGTTTAACTGCAACTCCAGGCCTTCCTGGTTCTGCTAAATGGTTGATTTTCTTCAAGGATTCTAAAGTACTTTCAGACTCACGTAATTTTTTTTTTAAACCAATCCAGGAAGTAGAGATTGTGCTGTAAGTGACAGAGCTGTTGCCAGATAGTATGGCCAGGTAGTACTTCCTAGCAGTTCAGAATAGTGTATCCCCATTCGTCATAGTGTGCAAACAGTGGGAGTGTGAATATATTACCGTAGATTAATTTGTTTTCTGCTGCTTGCAGTCTACCAGTTGGTGTGCTGTGGCCTGCTTGAAATCTTAATCTTGACTTTTGGATGTTGTTGGCAGAAGCACCTAGTGAGAAAAGCTGTTAAATGGCTTATAAATACACAGAATATCTGACCACTGCTCTTTGGGAGCAGGGAATGTTCAGAAGGTCAAATCTTGAGCAGATGACCAGATAGTACAATATTCTTAACAACCGATGGCTTTTCAGGTTTGAAACAAAGGAATGCAAATATCAAACTTGTTGTTGGTCAGATAGGGTATCACACTTGGGATGTTGCATTGGTCTGTGCCACTTGCACAGGAATTGTGCAGCTCAGTTCTCGGAGAAGATAGATCTAGTTTCATTCATGTGGAATACTTTATTTCAGATATCAGATGAGTTATTCCCTTTGCTGCTTTACAAATGTTCTTGAATTGATTTTAGAGATTTTTTTTGTTTTCCCATTGTATCTTGCCAGCAGTATAGTTTCCAGTGAATCAAAAGAAGTATCCTGTGAAATAGCAATAGAACTTCTTCTTACTGGACTATTGTTTAATTTTTAATGCCTTGCTGAACTTCAACAGCTTGAGGAATGTGTAGATCCTCATTGTTTAATGGAAATCATGTGTTCAGTAAAGCAAAATGGAGGCAGGAGGGCTTTGCACAGCCAGTCTTGCTGTGAGAAATAGGTATGGGAAGCAGCAATTTTCTATGAACAGATTACTTTGTCCCAAACTGAATAAAAATTATTTTTGATTAAAAAAATCTATCATCAAATAAACAAGTTTAATAATGGAAGAAGTGATGTCTGGTATGAATGAAATATGCTCTGGAGTGACATAGCAAAAGGATTTATATTAATGGAGTGGAGGATCAGTGCAGAGAGCAGCCCAGACTAATGTGGGGAAGGTTTGGACAGGGTTGGTGATGATGGTGCAGGGATGGTGCTGGCGGTGGGAGATCTGTGGCACTAAACCTGTGATAGCAGGGACAGGGGAAGATCCCCATGCCCTCAGGAGGAACCAGGTCAGCTGTCTGCGTGATGTGCAGAGCAGGGTGCTCGTGTGCACTGTGACAAGTGGAAGAGAGATTAAAGTGGCATGAGGGGAGAGAGTGCTGAAAAAGATGGAAGGATAAATAAGCACTCCAGGCTGAAAAATAAAAAAAAGTTTTACTGGAGAGACCTGATGTGACCTAGTTTAAAGCAGAAAATAATTCCCAATGTGCACTGCAGAAGGTTGGAGCCTTTCTAGGATGTTGTTGGGGGGAGTGGTTTTTTAGTCATTTGATGCAAATGTGATCGATAAATTGCAAATTGTGTAGGTGTTATCACAGGGCCTTTTAGATATGGAGCATTTTCTTTCTTTAATGGTCAGTCAACACCTTTTCCCCTTTTCCTGGGTATCCTTCCTGGTTAGTTTTTCTTGTCAAAACCCCTACTATTATACCCTACAAGTTTTTCTGTTGTTCACTGCTTTTGTTTCCCAAGAATTAATTCAGGTGGCTGGCACTAAGTGGCAAATTTACCTATGTCAAGTCACGCCTTTTAACCTATGACATCAACTTTTTTTTTCATGCAGGCATTTATTTATACCTTTCATGGAAAGGTTTGAATCAGTTTCATGGTACAAGTGGCTAAATTGTCAGTTTTAGTTCTTCAGCTATATCTGGAAATAAGGCAAGACTATATATCTGTAAAATTCCCCTGCCTCTTAGTCTCCCCAATCTAAAAATGACTCTTTAAAATGTGTTTGTTTAGACGTGAACCACTGGCTCTTATCAACCTCAAAAAGAAAAATGAAGAAACCGGGGAAGAAGAACTTGCCTCTCGCCTAGATCACTGCAAAGCAAAAGCCACCAGGCACATATTCCTTATCCGTCATTCCCAGTATAATTTGGATGGCCGGGCTGATAAAGACAGAACTCTGACCCCACTGGGTAGGTATCACTAGCAGCATCATACTTTGCATTTTGAGGAAATTATTTTTCATGTGTGCTGTCCTGATGAGTACAGGTCAGTAACTCAGCACTGTTTCGGGTCTTGCTGCCAATCCTTAATCCAGTTTCTGGATTCCTTTGCAGCAGAAAGATGTCATGAGTAAGTTTGTTTTCTTCATTTTTGATCCTCTAAATCCAAACATTAAGATGTGATTTAGAGAGTTCTAAACACAGTCAGTTGTAAAGAAACTTGTCAAAGGAAATTCTGAATTATCTTAAGGTTGCTTGAGCAAATTTTCATGCCAGCTGATGTTATTCCTAAGGGCTGAGGCTTTTAAACTCTGCTCCATTGAGATGGATTTCTCTTAAAAGGTGACTTGTGTTTCTTGTCATTTAATCTGCTGATTTATTAAAAAGAAAACACCTCTGACTTTCAGTTGGAGTGTTTATAATTAAATACATTTCACTTTTGCCGCTGTCACTGTTTCTGGGAGTACTGCCAATCAGTTACGTGAAATGAGGATAACCTCTGTTGGTGTTAATCTTAACTCACTGATCCTGTGACTAGGTCTCAAACGCTAATTAGTATTATTTTTAATAGTGTACTTTAAAAGCATTGGACACTTCCTTGATTATATATGTGCCAACACTATTTTGAGAGGGGGAAGAATTTTTATTGTGGGCTTTTTTTCCACTCACATCTCAAGTACTGGTGTGTAAACAGGAGTGAAATGCTAATTGCAGTCCTCAAGTGCTGTCTTAAACTCGTAACAAAGTATAATCTTAATCCTGTCTCATCCTGTGCCTTAAGTAAGTGACTTAACCTGTCTGTTGTCTTTTCACCTGCCTGCATGAAAGGTGGGATGAACCTTCCTGAGGCTGCCCAGGTGCTGTGAACTGTGCCAAGCTGGTGTTGCCTTTATGAACAACAACACACTGTCAGGCCTGAGTGGTCTGTTGTGTCCTTGGGATGGGGCCAGCAGGGGTATTGAATACTTCAGTGAAAGTTGCTGAATAAGTTTTGATTTTTTTTTTCTTAATTAAAACAATTTTTTTCCTACCAATGGAAGAATGACTTGAAATTGTCCAACCAGTAAGCTTGGCCTGAGTAAGTAGTGTCTCTAATAAAAATGTTTTCCAGTTGTTTTTTGAAAGGAAAAGCCTGGCATCGATGGAGGCCTTTTATGTCTGCTGGACAACTCTCTTGGTAGTTTGCCTGAGGTCTTTATGGGAGTGTCACCAACTTATATAATGAATGTACTTTTTAAGGTCGAGAGCAGGCTGAACTGACTGGACACAGGCTGGCAAGTTTGGGATTAAAATTTGATCAGATTATCCACTCCTCCATGACTAGAGCAACTGAAACAACTGAAATTATAAGCAAACATCTCCCAGGTAAGAGTTCCCTTAATTTTTCATTGTCTTCTGATCCTTAAAACTGCTTCCAGTAGAATTCTAAGCTTGTCCTTAAGGTTGAGATGTTATTTAGCCATTTTCCCGCCCTGTGTGAATGTCTGTATTTATAAAGAAACCTACAGTCGTAAATCTGCTTGTTTCCAGTTTATCTTTAAAAGTACAAATACACTTTTTCAAAGTGTAACAGACAGGGAAAACAGCTTGCTGTTCTGCTCACAGTTGGAATAAGTTGTCTTGCTGATGGCAAAACAGTTTTGTTGGAGAGATTCATGTCCCTTAACAGAAGTGTGTAGACTAAAACGGACTTTAGGATGGAGAGTAAGCCTTCCTCAAAGAAAGACTGTGAAAAATGTATTGATTGTAGAGTTGTGGGGCTGTTTGTAATGGCATGTGAACTCCTTTCTGAATGTGTATCTAATATTTCAGGAGTCAAAAAGATCAGTACTGATCTGCTGAGAGAGGGAGCACCTATAGAACCAGACCCTCCAGTCTCCCACTGGAAACCAGAAGCTGTGGTAACTTTTTCTTTAAAGTTTTCTTTATGTTTTTTTTCAGTATACTTTGTATGGACAGTAGCAGTAACTTTCAGTGTCTGAGCTGATGTTTCTTATCACAGCCCTTAGATAATTGCATACTTTCCTCCTCCCCAGTAAGTGTGCAGAACAGTTAAAATAACCTGCAGCCCTTGAGCATTAGTTCAGCCCCAAGTGTGCACCCCAATAACCAAGAGCTCTTGAGGAGAGAAGACCCCAGGAATGCAGAGAGTGGCCCGTGCTGCTCTGAGCGGTGTGTAACTGTGACCTCGGTGCCTTTAGCAGTATTACGAAGATGGAGCTCGAATTGAGGCTGCTTTTCGAAACTTCATTCATAGAGCTGATGCCAAGCAGGAGGAGGACAGCTACGAGATCTTTGTGTGCCACGCCAACGTCATCCGCTACATCGTGTGCAGGTACAGCCTGGCTGCTCTGTTCACCTGGGGCTTCTCAAGGGAGGGTTCACTGGAACAGGGTTGGCTTTTGGCACCACGGAGGGAGGAGATGTGTTGATTTGACTTCTTTGAAGTGGTTGGAGATCAGTGCCTGCACTGTGAGCAGCTGCTTCTGCAACTTCATCAAGGTACTTTTGAAAATTAGAACACTCATTCTAATTCTAAAGCAAAAAATGGTTAAATTGGTGAAACTTAACCTTTTTTGTCCATCTGGACAGTTACTTTAATTACCATATGCTTCTGCTTCCATAAGCCTGAGGGCTGGGCCTGTTGGAAAACATTACAAATAGAGCATTTGACTGGATGCGTCTCTTTGAGGTGACATGAATTTGATCTTGTATAATTAAAGATTGATTCAGTTTTGGGAATTCTTTGCTAATGGATATTTTTGAGTTATGTTCAAGTTGCATTAGTGTGTTTTTGCAGTACCATCCAGTATTGGATTAAGGGGAGAGTGGATCTTTCCGATAACGTCAAGGTTGTTCATAAAGGAGAAAACTGTTCTGGATCTTTGCCTGTCTCTGTATCCAGTCAGCTGAGTCTGTTTTATTCCTCTTCCCCATCAACAAAGCACTCTCTGTAAGATAATTTGTCGTGAGCAGGACAGATGTGATTAAAGTTTAATCTGATCAATACCTACAACAATTTCAGTTAGCTTTATTTAGCTGAGCTAGTTAAATGCTGGCCTGTCTGCTCTGTGGGCTGCTTTAGAGCCTTTCAAAATTGCTGTACTTAAAATTATTGATCAGGTAAACAGAATATTCTTTCCTATGCTAAAAAATACCATGTTGCTCCTGCCAAGGCTTTTTCTGAAAGACTTACATACTTTTTGCTGTTGCTTTCCTCTTCATTTTAATGTCTCTTCTGTGCCTTCTATTCCAGGCAGTCTGATAGGACAATTGAAGACAATCCATGTAACATTCACTTCAAATCTAGCTTGGCTGTAGTGGTATTTAATTTCTTCAGCTTTCTACAAGACTGTCATAAGAGCCAAAACCAAGTTATTCCTCAGTATCACAGGCAAAAGCTGTTTTAGGCAGCATGGTATTTTTTCCAGCTGTTTAATACAATTGATGGAGCTCCTGGGGCTGTTGAGTTAGGAATTTCAGAATGGCTGCAGACCAGCTGTGATGCTGTGGAAGGCACAAGGTACTTTTTCTTGCCCTTCCTGAGGAATGATGTAGCCGATGGAAAGTAGTTCTGGTGAATTTCTTCCATAGGCACGTGCAGGCCATTGGAGTGAATCCTGTGTCACTGCCTCTGCTGTGGTGGCGTGGCTGAACTGGAGTGTGACAGTCACTGTTTGCCACATCCACCTTGTCTCCGCAGAGGTGGCCCTTGGGTGCTGAGCCAGCCTCTGCCCTGTCCCAGCTGCAGAGGTGTGGTGGTGCTGCAGCCTCGTGGGGACAGCCGGAGCCTGGGCCATCCCCAGTTCTGTCTGTGATGGGGCTCAGAGCACTCCCGGCAGCCTCGCTGCATTCGAGCTGCTACCTTCTGTCCACTTGAACTAATCCTGTCAGCAGTAATCACACCCATCTGGGGCACTCTGCTTAGCCAAGTGCACTCTTGGCCCCAGTCCCGTTACCAATGCTGCGGTTTTATATCAGTTCCAAAGAAAAGGCTTTTTTCCAAGGCTGACTGGGGGCATTGGTATGCAAGCTGCACAGTGCCCACCAATTTTGATTTTCCCCCTCCTTCCCCTCCTTATCTGGGACGGAAGGTGATGCTGTGAGGGCATGTTAATTTAACTGCTCATGAATTAATAATATGTGTGTTTTTGTCACCAGAGCACTGCAGTTCCCCCCGGAAGGTTGGCTGCGACTGTCTCTCAACAACGGCAGCATCACTCACTTGGTGATACGTCCCAACGGCAGAGTGGCCCTTCGAACACTGGGTGACACAGGTTTCATGCCTCCAGACAAAATCACACGCACCTGACTGAGCACAATGGATGGATGACTGTCCAGGAGCTGCCTCTAGTCTCTTTGCACTAGCACATTCTGCTACAGTACCACTAGATTTTTATTACATTGGGATGTGATGCTGTCTTAAAATGTCCTTTAGCCCTTTTTCTCCTTCATATTCATATCTGCCTTTCAGTCCAGAAAAGAAAAAACCTTTGTAAGCCTGAAGCTGTCCTGTCCTTAAGTATTCCCCAAAACTCAAAGCTGAGCTGTGGAATACAGAGATTGAATGTCTGCTCAGCATTGCAAGAGCACTGACTTCTCCCCCACCCCGCTGTGAATTTCTCTAACCAAAGCTTGCTCCTGTGGGTATTTTTCTTGTGCAGGAAAGCGATTGGTGTGGGAGCAGCCTTGTATCACACTGCAGCTAAAACAAAAGGTGAGCCAGCTTGTTCCAGTGCCTGCAGGAGTGATAAACAGGGTATTCTGCTGTTCAAAGGACAAAGGGATAAAGCTTCAGTTTTTGTAAGCTGTTGAGTGTGTATGTTGATGTTGCCACTGTTCCCCTCTGCCCCCCAAAAAGCCCATGTAAACTGTGCCTGGAGGTTATGAGCATAAAGGAAAGAGGGTAAAAAACCATTTGACTCAGAGCTGTGGTGCTAGAACTAACCGATGCTTATATTAAGTGTTTCACCATCCTCAGAATGTCCTTTAAGATGTTCTTAAGAATATTTTTCAGTCTTGTAAAGCCTTTAACTAAAACATGGTCTGGAGAAGGCTGTAGGGATGAGCCTGTAGCAGTAAGATGGGAGGAAAGGAAAGCAGCAATCTTCTCACAGTGCTTTCAGTTACTGACGTATTTTTGAGTGCTCTTTCCCATTGATTTGTATTTGTTGATTCCTTACTTTCAGAGTAGAGCAATACCACCACAGAGTTCAGGGTTGTGATGCTGCAGGCCAGAGGTCCTGCAACACTGGAGCAAACTGCTGTTGCCAGAATGGTGAGCAAGTGGCCGTGGGATGGCTCGTCCAGGCCGAGTGTATAGGACAGGCATTGGGCAGAATGCTCCAAGTGCCTCCTTCATACAGCTCTGACACTGCTGGGTATGTGGGAGGGCTTAGAAGCATTCTGAAGCTTGCTGGGCACCTGAACCGATGTAGAAACTTGGCTCAGGTAATAGGTGGAGGCTTGGAAAATTTCACCATAGGCATTGTCTGCCTTGGGGAGAGAGGACAGACTGTAGGACAGCAAACAAAAGTAGGACAGCAGATGTAACTTGTTTGACAGGTTCTCTGATCAGTAAGGATGTTGATGAGATACTGTCAGAGCTGTAAGAAACATAGGGCACACAACCTATGGAGAAGAGGATTTAAGGGCTTGATACTGAACTGCTGCTACATCAGGGTAAGTTCAAGGAACAGGGACTGGTAGGGAACAAACTGTTGTGTAGTGTAAGGTGTGGGGGCAAGAGGAAACCATCATGCCGTATCTCTCATTGATGCAATGAGAATAATTTATCAGTTTTTGTCTATTAACTTTTTAAACGTTTTGAATAAAATACTTTGTCTGTCTTTCTTTCCCATCTCTTCAGCTGAATGGCTGCATGGGGCAGCTGTAGCAAGTGTGGCTGGAGCTCTGCAGGGACTGCCAGTACAAGAGCTGACATGTCCCACACTGCTCAAGGGCAACAGCTCTTTCACCAACCATCTGAAATGTAAACTTGAGATGGGAGCCAGAGCAGTTAATTGTCATCAGCCACAGAGCTGCCCACGAGGGGAACTGCTGTAGCCTCAGCACAGCCATTTGCAGGGCTGTGTCACCACCACGAGGAACACAAGCACCAGCACCTCTAAGATGGAAATTCTGTGCGTTTTTATTTTTGTGTGTGCGCACACGTACCCTCTCACACATCCCCTTCTACAACCTCTGTGTCACTGAACAAGCTCTTGGTGGGCAACCAGATGACACAACACCTCTTTGCCCAGGTACAGAAATTAGCAATAGTTTTGGTGACACTTAAGGTGGGGGTGGAAAGCATGAAATTGAAAAGTCTTTTTTACCATAGTCTGAGTTCCTGTTTCTTCAACACTGTAAAACTCTTCTTTTAAGTCTTTGGTGGTGTGCACATTGTTGCTGTGCACACACACAACAGCTGCAGGTATTGTGTGAGCAAGGCCTGGACTAACCAGTGAGTCGCTCCTTTTCCCCACGTCCCATGCTGAACACAGGGTGACACTTTCAGCTATTCATTGGGTTTTTAATAGAAAGTGGGATACGTCTGTATTTTTAACATGACACTTTGCTAATTAAAAAACAACCAACAAAAACACAACTATTGTTTTGCACCTTTAAAAGTGAACTTTTGGCCAAGAAAACACAATTCAAGCACTATCACTCTGATTTAGTGTCTCCACAGGCTCAGCGTTGAAGGGCTTTCTTCACAAAATCACAAATGATCAAATCGCTACATAAATTGCTATTTTTATCATAGCTGAAGTAATACATTATTAGAAAAATGACCTCTTAAGTGCAGTACAACTGGACTAATGCACACTGTATACAGTTAAAAAAAATACTCTCCTGACTGAACCAAAACAAGATTACAAAGTGAAAGGCAAGGGTATGGTGGGTGGGTGGAGGGGTGTGTGTGGGGGGTGCCTGGCTACATATACATACCAGTAACATACATTTAAATATTAAAAAAAGAAAGCAACGCATAATAAAGGTAAAAAGGACAAAGAACTAGTGTTAGTCTCCCTGGCTCAGTAACAAACTCTTAGCAAAAGGGCAATGCTACTGTACCACAGCTCTGAAGGACCAGGGTCGAGAACAGCAGCTGCACCCACAATTTACCCCAGCAGCTTGGCTCTAAAATGGTATTAGACAATTACATCAGCTGATCAATTTCTCCAGAATGATAAAGATGTAATTTACATTAAATTATTTAAAACCCCAAAACCAACCAGCAAGAAAAGAAGCCAGTCTCAAACCTTTTAAAGTAAAACTGGGGGTATGTGGGGACCTTAAAATATTTTGAAACCATGGAGCCTGCTGCATAAAAAAAAAAACCAACAAAAAAATCCTTATGAAAAAGTCAGTTAAAATATTTGGTAACAGCAGCTTATGTTTGTGGTTCCAGTTTTTTGTGTTTTTTTTTTTTTTTTTTTTTTAAAGATGTTTAAGTACAACACCCCCCAAGCCCCTGGTACTTGTCTAGAATATGACTGAATGAGAGGCATTTATGTAAAATTGCTCCTCCTACTGTCCAGCTCCATGGCACTAGGCTCGATTTTAACAAAAGAGCAGAATAAGCCTTTTTTTGGTTTTTTTTAAGAATAATTTCTAAAAGAGGAGTCTCTCCCCCAGTGGAGAGCTATCGCACCAAATAATCCAACTTAGAGACATTAAAAGACATCCTGTTCAGAAAGCCCAGAGAAAAACTGTATTGTATCTGCCCATAATAAGTGGATGCCACTTTTTTTTTTAAACTTCTAAAAGAACAAAAATTTAATTAAAAAAATATATTACAAAAGGCACTACTGAGCTTGCAAAAGCATTAAGTGCAGTGTTTTAGGTTAGTACCAGTCACGAACCTATGAGGGTGCACAGTTTGTGTAGGAACAGTCACTGCCGTGTGAGCAGCCCCAGGGTCTGGAATGTCCCCGGGACTGGTGGGACCCTGGGGGAGGCCAGGCTGGCCCCTCCTGCCTCCCACCTGTGTTTGCTGAGCTTGGTGCCCTTCCCTTCCAGCCCTGCAAAGTGGCTCCAAGCTCTCACTCACCGTGTGGCACAGCCCTGCAGAGCTTCATTTTCTGATCAGATTTATCTTCTAACAGTAAATAGGTCTTCTTTCTTTCTCTTTTTTTTTTTTTTTTTTAACCTAGAGAGCTCTGTTTCTGGAAGCCTTTCATGCAACATTACAACTACTAGGCTTCATAAGGAAAACTCTCTGGAGTTTTGAAAAGCTTTCTTATTCTCAGCATCACGCTGTCAAAACAAGTCATTCTTACAGAAGGCTGAAGAATAAAATTATTGACTGCTGTAACAAAAACTCATTACCACGTCCACACTAGAGACATAGTAAAAGCTCAGATTCCATAAAAATATTTTTAGTCCTTAGTCCTTGCTCTTTACAGTTGGGAAATAGCCACCTCCTGGGCCACTGGCTACCATGCTAACATATTACAAACTAGACCATTAAGTTAAGGTATCTTGCTGGTAAATCTGCTGAGATTATTGCTGATGTGCTTTTGTGTAATAACTATTAAAATTTGCTAGTGTTAACAGTTTCTCTGGGGGAAATAAACAGCTAATTTTAAAGTTTTTTTCCTTAAATCTTCACACTACCACTTAAAGGAATCCCAGTAGTTTCTACAGTGCCCCGTTTCTAATGCACTTGGTAGATCATGGTGTCTGTAACAGCCTCAGAACAAGCAGAGCCTCAAGGGTATGGTGCAAATCTGTGCACACACACACACGGACAGACAGGTGAGTGTGGGTGTGGGTATCAACTGCCCAGCCCAGCTGGCTGTAAACACTCTGCTTATGCACAGGGTTTCACATCCCTCCTCCACACTGCAAAGCATCCTTGCATTCCCAGGCAGGTTTTAGGCTTTTGACTCTGAGCATTGCCCCTGCAAGCAGGAGAATGTTTCACTTCCTGCCATCGATTTCTTCTCCTGTGTTCTATTTGCTGATGATGCATTTCCTTGACTATCCAAGGTAAAGAAAGGCAGTTGAGGGCTGTGTGTTCATTACAATGAGGATAAGTAGTGACAGCAAATACCACCATTGCTAGGGGACAGTTCAGCCCACCGTGGTACTGGCAACAAGGGTTAATTCAGAGCTACTGGACAACTGCACTGTCACAAACTTCTTGCATGTCACCAGTAATAATCTACCTCGTATATGGCATTAAGACATATATTCCATTTTTTAAACATACAGTTGTCCTCAATTGAGGAAAAATAAATAGCCAAGTAAAACCTCATGTCACTTTAGTAACATTGTAGTTTTTCCTCCACTCTAACAATGAAAACAGCTCTCAAGTCCCAGGATGACGAGTTGTATTTTAGTGGGCAGGAGGCTCTGAGAAATAGCGCAGGACACAGGCGGGGCTGTAGCGCCCAGGGCTCCCAGGCTCTGGAGGGAACGAGGCAGCACTGCCGTGTTTTCCCGGACTTCCTGGTATGGGACTGTTTCTTCCTGAATTAGGATACACTGAAGCATTTGGAAGGCCAGCAGCAATGGTTTGGGACCGGAATCTTGCCTTCAGTGCTGGACTTGGCCAACTGAAAGAAACCAGAAGTTATTGTGCACTTTTTAAAGGAAACTGCAATAAAGAGAGCAGCACTTTAACTCAGAATCACTTTAGATCTCAGAACCAATGCACCAGCTGAGAAAAATCCTATCTGGTAAGAGACAGGCCTGGAAGACTGAAAGGAATAGGAAGAGCAGGAAATATTTTATGTAGACGTGTTGCCCCTATCAGTAAGACATCGTTTCTTTCAAAATGGCCATGAAGACATACGCTATCCTTCACATGAACAGTTCCTCTGAACTGGGGTAATAAAGACTAAAAATAAAAACAGTAACAAAAAGATGCCTAAAGACATTAAATTCACCTTAACATGCCTCTGCACAACCTAAGGCAACACAGCATTCCTGCACTGCATCAACAACAGGGATAAATTAGAAACCAACAGCACAACTACCACTGAGTCCAGTGAAGGATCCAAGTACCCAATCAGTGAAGTGAGATGTTGGCCAGGAGGAAAATACTCATGTCTGATTTGTCTGTGGAGACATGCTCAAGTTACTTGGAATAGCAGTGGAATGGAAGGAACATGACGGCAGCACCAGGAAACTCCTTATCAATAGACACCAGCCCCAAAAGGCTTTGGTGATTAACTTCAGAAAACAGTTAATTCTGTTGAATATTTAAAATATGGGTTTGTGGGCAACAAGACCTGAAATTCTGCTATTCAAGCTAAAAATGTATCTCAACTCCTGTGATTGAGTTTGCAGCAATACCTTTGCCTGTCAGATGAGGAGTAGGACTGCACCGTGTGTTTCCATTTGTAAATCATTGGGTATTTCTGGGGATCAATCTCTGCTCCTTCTATAGCTGCTAAGACATCACCATCCAGCTTCGAGGGCTGCTCCCTAGAATGGAAACAGAACTAGATGAAAAGAGAACCACGTATTTGTTCGGGCCATAAAACAATTCCAAAACACTTTAGTTTTTATATAAGCAAAGAGATTCCCTGTGCAAGTAAGAGTTTAGAAAAACAATTCTTACCCAAGCAGGAATAACTTTAAATTGTCATTTGTGGGTGAAGACTTCAAAAGAAACTTCTGGGAAGAAAGTTCTTGACGTTGTTGTGCCTCCTTAGTCTGAATTCCAGATTCCCTGGACACTCTCTCCTTATCTAATGATATTTTGTGGTCTGTCCTTAACTTGGTCTCTCCAGGTTTTCCTGTAACTCTCGGCTCAGAAGAACTTGCCAGTGACGCTGCATAGCAGGTCTTGTCCAGAATTCCCTCATTCTCAGTTTTTTCAATGATTTTATGAGATATTCCTGCAACTTCTTGTTCTTGGAACGACAGGCTTTCAAATTCTGACATCAAATTGGAAACAGGTGACATGAGGCATTCTGACCCATCATGCAGCTGCTTTCTGTCACTGATGATCCTTTCACTGGACACAGGACTGCAAAACCCATTTTTGCTGGAAGCAGCTCCCTTCTCATAGTGCCGGGGGTGAGCTGAGGTCTCTATGATGTTTCCTGCACACTCCATGGACAGGATATCACACTCAGCATCTCCAATGGCATCAATGCTGGGCTCCCTGGACACAAGAGAGGGGCTGATATTTCGTGCTGCATTTTGTCTGTTTTTAATTTCTTCTAAGCTCATGTCATCATCATCCTCATCTAAAAATGCTCCAACAGAAATGGAATTGCAGGACTTTTTACTTTTACCTGTAAATAATTTTAACAAGAGCAACACATAAAAAGACTTTAAACAGAATGTCAAGTACATAAACCAGGAACAAATACACAATCTTTATGCCTAATTCTATTTCCTGAAGATGCCTCTGAATTTATGTAAAGCATGAACTAACCTGACTAAAGCTACAAATCCAAAATGCACACATGGCCAGCAGTGGTCTAAGGTATAAAGGCTTTCCTTGTTTTTGCTTCTTGTGTCTTTCACAGTTGTAAAGAATTATTCTTTTATTTTTAAAAGTTATTTATTCCATATCTGTGGATTACAAAATTCTATACTTTAAGATGAATTCCCAAATGCTCTGAGTGAAAACATACTGCAGATAGAGGTTTTCTTATAGGGATTTCGTTTGGGGGCTACACTCAAATAAAGTACTTCACATGAAAGATAAAGACTGCACTTCTACATTCACAGTGGCTCCTTTTTTGGTACTGTAATCAGACTGGACAAGAGATGAGTAACAGCAACCACAACAGGTGAACACTGCTTCCCCTGGGCACCAAGCTTTTCCTCTCCCTCTTCTCCCCAGGTAAAACCCATTGTTTGCAGCATTTGCCCTTCTCTTACCAGAGGGATGTGGACTTTTATATCTATTGCAGGTTTCATTTTCCCCTGTTTCTGGCTGAGCCTTTTCGCTCATTTCACGATGACTCAGGTACTCTTCTAGTTTTCGCAGCCCCTCCTGGGAAGACAGATCAACAAAACAGCCCAGAAATTCCCAGTATTCAACCCACGGGAACCCCAGTTCATGAGCTAACTCCCTGCAATAAATAAAATAAAACGAATCATTTGTGAAGACATAAATATTAGTTTGACAATAACTTTTCTGATCACATTTTAACAGCCAAACGTGCAACCAGGCAACACAATCCCACAACAATCAACAGTCTGCAAAAGCACAGACACATCCTTAGCAATCAAAGTATCACCTCATTTGTTCTAGAGCATTTTTCACATTTAATCTACTATTTTAACAGCAGCATAAACATTGCTATCTTTAAGCTGATTGTATCTAGACATTAGATAGACAAGAATCGCCACTGATAGTGCATTCAACAGCTTTTTCTATTTGGGAATGGGAGAGGTAGGAGGAAGTGAGGGATAATTTATTTTAAAGAATGAAATGCAGTCAGCTTTTAACAAAGTATTTTTTTCCATATGTTGCTGACAGAAGGTATTTTAACTGCAAGGACACACCACACACACAGAGCTTTTATAAAGCAACACATTTGTATTAGGGTTATTTCATTCTGCTCCCTTTTAACAATCCCTCACTTTCACAGAACAAACAGGCAGGCTATGCATTATTTTAGATCTGCCAAATGAGGCAAGCAAATGTCTGTGAAAAGCATTCCATACATACCATCAATAATAGCTAAAATATCTTTATTGCCAAGGCTAAGAAAGCCAGGTCTCACATTTTAGCTATCTTGTTTACACAAAAATACAATAAAAATCCAACTGCAAAATACTTCATTAAAGATTTCTGCAGTAGCTTTTGCCCCAAGATATTGTGCAGTAATAACTGTACTCTCAGCACAGTCTTTTGCTTTTACATGCTCTATTATTAATTTTTTATATTGACATCTTTTAGATACCTTCCAACTCTTTCAACACCTCT
Organism: Coloeus monedula; assembly: GCF_965178545.1. Lineage (NCBI taxonomy): Eukaryota > Metazoa > Chordata > Aves > Passeriformes > Corvidae > Coloeus > Coloeus monedula. Next base: position 7,481,240 of record NC_138798.1, on the reverse strand, counting down.
CTCCAGATCAGATTTCCTGACATTGTGAAAGAAGCCAGCTCTCTCTCGAGGTGGAGTCTTCCACAGCCTGCGAAATTCTTCAGCCTTTAAAAAACAGAAATAAATTAAAAAACCACCCCCCACAATATGAACTAACTCTGTGCTGGCTACATGTCTACCTACAGGTCTAGAAGATGTTCAGCTGTTTGCTGTCCACAGGTGTTGCTCAACTCCAGCTATGAAGGATCTCACACTGGATCTAAAGTTACTCCTTTCACTACTGGTGGTTACTTTTATCTCTTAAGTGCTCATGAAAGAGAAGGACCCTAATGTACAACCATCTGAAAATGAACTGCATAGACACCACATCTGCCTGGTTTTAATTTGTGTGCAGCAGGAAACAGAAGTATCTTGTGATTTTGCGATGTCTGTCATTTTATTTAATTACAAATGCTTCCTAGTCATTGTTTTCTAGGATGCAAAGGGGATATTTTTATATGCACAGACTCGCTACAGTTATTAGAATAAATTCTTGCTGTCTATTTTGAATTTGGAATGCCTCAAGGGAAATTCTTTGCAAAATCCCACCCTTCTTGACTTTATATGACAAAGATCACAATGACTAAGAACTACATTCAGACATTAAAATACCTGTCAGCAATCAAAATTATGAACTGTTTATACTGTAGATAGTATTTTTCAGAGTATAAATGATATTTAAATTTCTGTCAGTTGAACAGAAAACTGATCAAGAACACTAAGAAGAAAAAGCACTAAGCATTTTGGTAGAACTGAGTCTTAAAGAATGCAACCATCAGATGACACAAAGTCCTCCACTGCATTTATTCACTGTTTCTAAAGCTGTTGTACCTGCACCATGTTCATACTAAACAAATGAGTCAAACAAACACCAGTAAGTCTGGAATATATTTAACAGGTATCTAAGCATTCCTACTGAAAACTGAAGATTTTGCTTTTCCACTACAATCAATACATTTCCAAAACCATCCCAACACCTACTATTTGGTTGTCAATTTTTCCATCTAGAAAAATATATTAATGTTAATTCAACAAGCAGAGGTTAAACTGCTTCTAACATCCAGTGGCAACATCTAGAAATGAGATAAATTTATAGTTAAATTTTTTTAAACTGATTCATAGCTGCCTTGAAAGGCTTTGCTTCAGGTTAGAAAGTTACAGTAATTATCTGTAAGAAATAAAGGCTTGCCAGAGGTGCTCTTTGAATAGATTCCAAGAGGAAAAAGAAAACAATATTCGACTGAACTTCTACTCTTATTTACACCACATTTCTGTTTTCGGCAATAAAAAAATATTTTCAAGTTTCTGTGCTTCTCCGTGGAGAAAGATTCATCTCCTCAGCAAAGAGAAAGCCACAATCTGTACCAGGAGCAAGCTACACCACACAAGGAACCCTGTGGGGATCTTCTTTATCCATAAAAAGGAGAAGCATAGGCATTGGAGTGACATGAAGTTCTCTCCTTACCTTTGAGGGGCTCATGGGGCCTGCAAAAGCTCTTATGGACAACACTGGGTCTTTGGGGCTGCCAGGGTATTTAGACCAAGTTCTCTGGGGGCCATCGTCTGTCTGATCGGGCGACCACGGCGCGCCAATGACCGGAGCTGAGGAGTTGTCTTCTGCTCTCAGGAGAGGTACATAATAGCGACCTAAAAGAAATCATACAAAGCTTTCTCATTAAGTTTATGTTACATCAGCCTGCTGCTTCTTCCTGGACCATCAGTGCACCTGTACACTGAACCATCTGACTTTACTTCACGAGTAAAACTCCTTGTAATTCAAACTAACTGCTTTAGTGATTACAGATCACGTTTTAGTGCAGGTTCCCTTCTCTTTCAAACACAAAACCACCTGCAATGATTCATAGAGCCCTTCCCTCAAGGTCTTTAACAAATTTCACAGCCTCCTTTTGCAAATGCTTCAACACACACACGACAGAACAGAGAAAGTTCTATGTCAAGGAAATTACAAAATTACAGGACTCCCCAGCATGTCAGATACACCTCTTGCCCTGCAAAGGGTTTTTGTTTCTTTTAGATTAAACACTCTGCTCCAGGCTTGCTGAATCAGGGCCTTGCCTACGTTACACAGCCATGAGGGCAACCTTGTGATGCATATATTAACAGTTCTGACTGTAATTTAAAAGACAAAAAGTTTTCTGTCCCTGATCAGTTTTAGAGTTTCCCTTTGGTTTTTACAGCACTGTACAGCAGCATCACTTAGGAACTGAAATGCTACAGAAAGCAAACAGAATAGAAGACAGTGAAGAGCCAAAATACATGCCTGACATAGTACAAAATTCTGCATACAGACCTTTCAAGTACTCTCTTAGCTTTTCTTTCAGTTCTGCAGATTTATTCTTGCTTCTTTCACAAACTACCTGTAAATACAATTTTAATTGTTAGTACAGCATGAGAACTTCAGTTCCAAATCAACTCTAATGTGTGTTCTTCCTGAACAATCACATTACTGGCCCCTACTCATCTCATCCAGTACTTTCAATTCATAGTAGTGCAACTAAAATACATCCAATTCCATACAGTCTAAAACTTTTCCACAGACACAAACAGCATAAAATATTTTTAATATTATACAGAATTTACTCTTTAATCATGACACTAGCACCTTACTACAAACCTTCTATCTATATTAGTCAGTAATGTTTGAATATGAAAAATACTGATCAGGATAACATTTTTGGGTTTGCTGTGGACATGGAGAGACTTACTTCTGCTGGAGTTTGATCATATTTGTTTCTTGGATTTTTTACAATGGCTGGGTGTGAGGTAAGCACATTAACAACATCCAAATTCCCAAACTTGCAGGCAAAATGCAATGGAGTATCAAACCACTGCAGTGGGAAAAAGGGAAAAATTCACATGCACTTAGAAAGATGATAAAGTCAGTACCACACATTTAATTTTGAGACTGAGGAAAGTAAATACATGTCATGACTAATTATCCCAGCTCTTAACAAATATTCTCCCACCATAGTGCAGAATAATGACTACCAAAACCCACAGAACTAATGGACAGCTCCCCTTCTGTTCTCTGTCAGTCTCCCTTACACATCATTAACCCCTTCCAGTTGTTTCCATAATAATAAAATAATAATAATAAAAAAATAATAATAACAATAATAAACAGGTAGCCCCCCAATCTTACCATTTTATCTGGAGTGTTCAGGTAAAGGTCAACAATATATTGGATGCGTTTCTTCAACATGACATCATTATCATCTGGGTACATCAGCCGCATAAATTCTGGATTTTCCAGAGTGTCCAGCAATAACTGGCAGATAGCAGGCTGATTCTCCTTGGCAGCAACATGCATGACATTGTACCTACACCCTTCCTGGAAAAAAAAGACCAACATTAGAATGAACCCCAATCTAAACAGCTCTCTTACACCTATCGATGTAACTGATTTAACTGTGAAAATACAAGGGTTCCCACACTGAGTGTTATAATAATATTTTTGTAAAGACTTCTCTTTACACCCACATTATTCTTATAATTAATGAAATTATTCTTATACTCAGCTATAGTCTTCATTCCAGGAAAGAATGTGGCAAAAAAGGTATAATAAAATATCAGGCAATAAAGGGAGGTAGGAAGTTCAGTTTATAAGAGGAGCAGGAAAATGGGTGTAGCTAGATAGATATAAAACATTCAGCTGCTTTGCTGTATGACAAAAAATTTCAACAGCTCCACAAAGCTGGTCTGATACAAGTTGAAGTAAGATTGTCAGTGTTTGCTAAATGGCACCTTATACATGGTTTTAGAATTTAATAGGGGTGCTTAGGTAAGCAATGCTGTAGGAACACGTAATTACAGCTTAGGCCCTACCCTGGTCTTTACAATTAGTCTGTTTTTAAAAAGATTCCAATTATTTGGAGGAGACCAAAGAATAAAAAGACAAGACTATTCTTGCACTACTGAATAAAACTATTCTTCCCTGAAGAACTGCACACTCAGTTCCTTTAGCTCCGCTGGAGCTAAGGAGCTCTCAGGGTGACTTACAGAGAAGTGCCCCAGCTGCTGTCAATAAACACTGAGAAACCCTGAGCTGGGTGGAACAAGGTGTCTTGAAGGAGGAGCAGGAAACATCATTCCTTCCACTTCTGCTTTCAGGCCCCAAAACTAAACCAGAACCTGGATTTCCTGTTTCCTTGCTGTTTTTTTACCTGTACGATTGTAGGGTTGTCTCCTGACCCGATCAGGTAACGAGGGTTACTCCAAATAAGTTCTGAAAATGTTGCTGTGTCTCCTTTCTCGACAGCTTTCCGAAGCTTAGCTGTGAGATCCTGAGTCCGTGGACTTTTGTAGCTGTTGGCTCTCTCCTTATTCACAGTCTCACTCTCAGGGGAGCACAAGCCATCTATCAAAACACAAACCACTCCTTTCTAGATACATTCTTTCCAGTGATCACCATTTTCACATGCTGGCCATGGAAATTATGCTTTTCATCTAAACCATGTATTAATTTTGCATCTTTAATATACAGGAGTAAGGAAACTAAACTCAATAACAAGACATTTAAATACACCAGTAATTAGTAATAGGGAGGGAGAGGAAAATGATTAATCATCTAGTAAAACCATTTCAGACTTTAATAGGAACTGGTAAACTTTGTAATTACCAGTCTGCTCCCATACAAACTTAAAAGCAAAATTCAGCAGGAAACAACAATTTTCTGATTATTAAAATTGCTTCTGCAGTTCTGTGACTCCTGAATCCCTTTAATCTAGCCGCTGGGACACTGTGAAATATGATCAGTGCTTAACATTTTATTTTTGAACTTAAAAATTTACTTAACAGTTGACTACAGTTTTAATATACTGTGCAATTTTATCAGCTTCTTACTAAACCTGAATATCCTGAAGTCCATGAGTAAAATCAAATCCTAACAAATATGACCATGGACTACTAAGCAGGGTATCCATGCAGAGCATTACCTACATTACAGCCTTTAAAAAGTAACAATGCTATTTTACATTTAAAACATTTTCCACATTTTAAACATTTTTACACTTAAAGTAAAAGTTCTTTTAAACTTCAATTCATTCAATGCTCCACCCTTGGAATTTTTTCTGTTATTAGTATATTGATAAGGCAGCTGTTGCTTGTTCTCTCACTAAAAAAAAAAAAAAAAAAAAAAAAAAAAAAAAAAAAAAATCAATGGTGTCTATTGCAACTACTGTACATAGATGAAGTTCCCCACTTACCTCTGTTAAATGATCCCATTTTCACTGGAGACAAACATAAAGAGGACTTGCCTGGAGATGGGAAATAATCACAGATTCCTTTAGCAAATTTCTCAGCATCCTCTCTTTTTGTAAAAGCTTTAAAACGGGAACCCTTAATCATCTTAACAGCCTGGAGAGCTTCCTTCCTATCTTCATAAACATGTATTCTCTCTGCAACAAAGAACAAACAAAACTACATTATTTCAACAATCTCAGATTTCAACTCCTAGAAGAAGATTACAGAATTCCTAGACTATCATTCCAGCTTTGGTCTCAGACTGTTTCTCTTCCACACATGGCATAAGGATCAAAAGTCCTTTTAAATCCTGTCTCCTGGAAACTGAGTAGGAGCCTCTCACACACTGCAGGTAATGTCAGGTGAGACAGGTACAGGGCTCAGCCATTTCTATCAATCAATACCTGAGCACCCCCTTTAATGGACAGGCCAGCTTCAACAAGCATTTCACTTCCAGATGGGAAAGCAAACTCAGACCTTATTCACCCTGCATTACTTTTGATGTCCTCTTGTTCAGAAAGACCGAATTTGTAAGTGATCCACTATCACAACTTTAAGATCTTTACAGAGAACCTTAGATAATAAACAAATCTTTCTCCTTCTCCTTTTAATGATATTGCTCAGATAACGGTATCTTAATGTACTTTTTCTTAGTAAGAATTCTCACTACTGTCTCACAGTAAATGATCCTCTGTGCACTACTCTACTGCCAGAAACAGAAAAAGTGAAAACTTTTAGAACAGATCATTAAAGCTTCAACTGATGACAGTATAAATATTCTTTTGATTGTTTATTTAGAGGATTACTTTTTATTCTTGAGAGGGATTAAAGGCACAGAAGGGGTCCAAGAGTAGCAACAGGAAATCATTTTCTTCATCTGAACTACATCAGGTAGAGGATCTTCATGTGCAGGAACTATAATGGCAGAACACCTGGGATGTCTTATAACTGTGTTTCTTTGCCTCAGAAAATCAAATAAATACTATTTACAGGAACAAAGAAATACTTCAAGCAATGCTTACATACTAATGCAGTGGTGTTTGTAACACCTGCTACATAAACGAGGTCTGCTCAGACACAACTGTAAAATAAATGCCTGTCATTGGAAATAAGGGCAGTGAGTATTTACCATTCCTTGCCAATATGTCATCATAAACTGGGCAAACACCATAGAATAGTGGAGGATCTCTGGACGGTGTCTGAGCAGTGATTTGTGAATCAGCACCACAGGCTGGAGCTGCACAGTTCACGTGTGTCACAGCATCTTCCTCTGGAGGGTTCAGACCCACACAGTACCCAAAGTCTGCCTCCTCAGAAGCGCTTCCATGGCTGTTGTGATTCACTGGGACATTTCCAGCAGTCTCCTCTGGCACAGCAGACCCTTCTTCCTCCAGGGCTCCTTGCTGCTCCAACAGTGCCTGAGCCAATTTTTTTTCAAAAATAAACCTCGTAGTTGCAGTAATGGGCCCACATTTCAGTCCTGCTCTCATAATCTCTTCTCTAAGCTCATCATGGCTCAGCTTCTTCAATCGGGATAATATTGTATCCATTGTTATTTCACCTACAGGAAAGGCAAAAAAGAAGAGGAGAGCAACTGTAACAAACACAACTTTTCTCCTGCTATTTAAATGGTATATTAAAGCCAAGGAAAAAAGTGCCTCTTAACAATTTCTTGGGATTCTGAAGAGATTCTTGCAGTGCAGAGAAGACAAAATATTTTGCAATTTAATGTGTTAGGCATGTTTTTAAGCTACCAGACCTACACCAAGTTTATTTCCTCCTCTCTCAACTACTTAAAAGAATATTTACAGCTTACATTTTATTCTTGTTCATCCTTTTTCAATTTCTTCTGCAGTGAAAATTCAATCCAGAGCATTTAATCATTAAAGTTTATGACAGGCTGAGAAATATTTGATTCCTGACAAGAAAGGCACAGTCTGTGTGTGCACTGCAATACATGGACATGAGCACTAGTCAGCCCCAAGGAAAGGGGCTGCACCTCCAGCTAAAGGCACAGAACTATTTCTAGTATTTCCTTAGGACTTTCCTTAGACAGAAGTCTAAGGCACAGTGCAGCAACCAGGGCAGGCTTTCTCTGGCTGTGATGCAAGGCTGGAAATATGTACACAACATGTTGTTTGCCAGGCCTGTTTCGAAAGCAAACAGCCAGAAAACAAAAACAACTGATCTTCAGATCTCCCTCTCCAACAAGAAACCGGAACTGGGAGAATTTCTCCATTTCCAAAGGAATATCCTTCTCTCTGCTAGGATACAATTCCCTCAGCTCACATCCCTCCATGTAATCCACACTGACAGCTTCCACACTGGTCAGCGAGAAGATACTAAAACCAAACTGATGCCAACACAAATTCCTTGCTGTGGAAAATACAACTGAAAAATACAAGATTTGGGCAGCTCAAGAATGTACAAAGCCTGCACATTACTTCATCAGGTACTGCAACCATGTACCTCCACAGAGGCTGTGACTCCCCTGGCACACACTGCTCAGGAAGGGAAGCTCCAGACAGAAGTGATTCAGCTGGGCTGTTCCCTCAGCTTGCCTTCACTCATGCCTTACACTGCCCCTTCCTCCACTGCTGAGCCATTTCATGGGTTCTACTGCTTTGGACAGGGGTGTATGGCAGTTCTAGTACTTTCTTTTCAATTTTGGGTTTCATCCTCACATAATGAAATTTAAGACTACTTTTCATATAGTCAAAAAACCCAAATGCACACAGTTACATTTTTGTCATTTCCAGCCACAGTCAATATAGAGCCAAGTAAAAGTTTCACTGCAATCTGATTCAGAACAAACACATTCCTAGTATCAGGAAATTCTATGAAAATGTACTTAATGCCAAACTTAAACAGTCTTTCAGTTATTACAAGTCAACAGTCATGTGAGTTTGAGGGTTGTTTCCTCGGAGGGACATTTCCTTTGAGAGCTGTCTCTTTTTTATGAATGTCTTATTTTGAATGTCTGTGCTTAGAGAGCAAAACTCAGCCCCTCAACATTTCACAAGTATTAAATGGAACCTCGGTGAAACAATGGGAAATGAGAGTATTTCCAAGTCCAAAAACCCACCAAACAGCAGCAGAGCCACAGCTGATGCTGCTGAGCCACTTCCCCAAAGTATTGTAGTTCCCTTGAGATTCCTGAGCCTCCAAGCAACCTCACTGCTTCGATTATCTGACTTGCCCACAAGATTGCAAAGACAGGTGTGAAAGATCCTCTCACTTGTTTTCAATCCTTAATCACCTGTTTTTTTAAATAAATTTGATACCAATGTGTTTTAATCAAGGGATGCACCCCTAAGGGCAATTAAAATATCCAAACTTGCTATTCTAAGGATTTTCCTTTTGAGACTGAGTAACTGTAAAATCACAAGAAAGATGAAAACTCAGGGGTGAGAAAGTTCATTGCAAAAACACCTCAATGAGAACACTTTGAAGAGTCAACATAATGCCTTAAAGAATTAACTGAGAAATGCTCCTATTTTTAGGGCTCAGAACTAGCACAATGATTCGGCAGAAGAGCAGACTTGTACATATATATAATTCATGTATGGAGAGTAGACAGGAGCACACAAAAATCCTTCCTCCCTTGTGGTTAAGAAAAAAATGCCATGAAGGAGTGATTTCTCTGGTTTCCTATGTTTTGATAGAACATGGTACCTAAAACTTAGTGGTCAGAATTTTGTCTATTTAAAAAAAAAAATTTTTATTTTGTGTGCCTATTACAACTCTGGCACGACTAAATCAAAATGAGATGGCAAAGCAAATCAACAGTGAAGAATCAGGTTTAAGATCTGCTGTTAGGATGAAGAGTTTTCTACAGTGACTTTGGTGTGGAAATAGGGAAAACACTGTTGGAATGAAAAAACAGAACCCTCACTAAATATTTGTGTTCTGACAATAAGATTTCAGCTAGCTTAGATAAGCATTACTGGTTTTTAACTTCATCACCTATTTTAATCGGTCCAAACCAAAAGGTGTGACTTGCAAACCTGAGAAACAGCAACTGCCTGGTTTGAGACAATACTTCAACCGCTTGTTACGTGCAGGTGCAAAAGGAGATTATTTGAGCCGTAAAATGTATTATATAACTACAAATGATCCAGAGCACAGCCACCACTGACGCTGCCACCTCTTCCAGTTCAGCATGTAAGGCCTTGCAAGTTACCTCTGCAAACATGAGTAACTGCTTTAACAACAACCACATGATTGAGGGTTCTTCCAAATCAATCAAAACCTGGAAGAATGGGCAAGAATTCTATTTTCCCTTGTCTTGCTGGATCAGTAAGAAACAGAAGAATTTGCTCTGAAAAAATATTAAGACTAGACCCATGACAGAATGAATGACTGATTTCTAAGGATGGCAGTATTAACTCTACTATTCTCATTAAATCCTTCAATAAATGAGTAATGTAAGAAAATGGGCCTGGGTTTGTTGTTGTTGGGCTTTTTTTCTTTTTTGGAGGCAGGAATGGAGAGTCACATCCTGTCTGGCTGTACTGGGCTGATAGGATTTGCATATGTTACAGCAACCGTGGCTTCGCGATCGGGTGATTTGTCTGTACCGCCTGTGGCTAAATGAGCCACCACTTATGAACTACGTGGCTGAAAGGGAAGGTTTGCAAAGCAAACTTGAAATAAGCCACGGGAAAAGAAGAAAGAGAAGGGAAAAGGTGGCAACTTCTCAGGAAGGAGAAACGCACACCTATGCCTAGACCCGGAGCGGGCGGGCGCGGGAGGGGACGCGGGAAGCAGGGACAGGGCCGCAGGAGCGGGGCCGGGGCGGGGCGGGCGGAGCTGACTCTGCCGCCGAGCCGGAGACAGCGGGGCCCGGCCGTGACAAAGCGGGAAGGGGAGCGGGGCGGCGGGGCCGGGCCCGGCGGGGCCCGCAGGCGCTGGGGCCGCGCACAGGCGAGAAGGGCCGCGCGGCCTCCCCGGGCGGTGCCCGGTGCCCTCTCCCGGCCCTCCCGCGGGGCGAGGGGCAGCGCCACCCCCCGCCAGCCTCCTCCGGCGAGGTCTCTCACCTGGGCGGCTCCCGCTGCAGCGCCGGCTCCCCGCGGCGAGCGGCGCCGGGATGGAGCGGGGAGCCGGGCAGGCGATGGGGGTCGGGGAGGAGATGGCGGCCGCCGCCGCCGCCCGGCGGCCGCCCGGCCTCCTGTCCCGTAGCCGCAGCAGCCAACCCACGGCGCCGATGACGGCGCAGGCGGCCAGGAGCTCCCAGCACGGCCATCGGCCCCAGCCGGCTCCCCACAGCGACTCCCAGCCCCCGGCGGCCCCGACCCACCGCTCCATGCCCGGCCCGCGGCCCGCCCGCCGCGCGCCGGCTGCGCCCGCACGCCCTCAGGGACGGTACCTCCGCGGCCTCGCGGCTTCCGCCTCCTCCGCCCCGCGCCCGCCCCCCGACAGACGCAGCAGCGGCTCCGCCCGGCGCTGACGGAGCTCCGCCGCCTCCCTGGGCCTCGCCGTGACTGCGGCTCCGCTCGGCCGCCGCTCCCGGCAGCGGGGAAGGGCGGGGGGAGGCCGAGGGGAGCGCGGCGCCGCTGCTGCGGCGGAACACGCGGCGAAGCTCCGCGCATCAGCCGCGGCTGCGGGCCGGGCGGGCGGCGAGGGCGCTGCCCAAGGCCGGGACAGGCAGGCAGGGTTTGAACTGCACCCGGCCGTCCTCCCGCGGCCAGCGCACGGTTTGCCATCAGCCCCGGGGACAGGGAACACACAGGCACGTCGAGAGGCCTCTTTCGAAAGGTTCCGTCCGGGTATTAACCTCAAAATGCTGCAGCGGTCTCGCATAACCCGTGAGAGATGGAAAACCACGAAGAAGGAGGCCTCTAGTGTAGAAGGAAACAATTCCCTGCACAGATGTGAACCAGCCATCCCAGCGAATACAACATTCCTACCTTAGGGGTATCGGCACCTGTACTATGTGCAATGCGGTCACTTGCTGGTTTAAGTTACTGTCCTTAAAGAAGAAAACAGTATCCCTTCAACTCACACTGTTTAAATTGCAAGTAAGGTTCAGTAATTTCTCTCCTTGTCATTGCAAGTGGCTAAATTAGAATGAAGATGACATTTCCGCATTGTTCCATTTTGTACGCTCAGACTCCAGATGCTAACAAATCCAGGCCAAGGAATTGTGTTTCTTCCCTGATGTGATCAACTAACTGAGAAAAATAAAATGGAAATACAGTGAAGTTTAGGTGTGTGAAAAATCAATACCCAATAATGTAGTATTTCAAAATAAAGAGGTTTTTTTCCTTAAAGGGGGCTATACAGCATATTCAGCATCCCAACATAAAAATTACTGCCCAAAACCAAAAAGAAGATGGTAACTCTTTTAAAATAGAAACAACATGGGGCCCTTTAGCAAAAATAGTTTATTGCACAAAACTTTTAAAGGAATCCCTATGCACATAATTTTTATAATCAACATGCTTTGTATGATCATAAACATTAATTGTACATAGTGTAACTCCTCCAGCCCCTGGCTTATCCATTCTTCAAAAACATGGAATTATTAACTTCTATCTTTACAAACACAGCCTAAGCAGACATTACTGAATGTCATACATGAAACAGAACCATTTCATTTACAATATCCAGAACATCTTTCCCTTCCCTAGAAATCTGTGCATCTGTATTGGAAATGAGGCTGCCCAAGACTCAAGTGTTGCTCATTAGTAGGAGGCAGTGATCAGATGACAGCTGATAAGCATTAGTAATTCCTCTGAACAGCAATTGCTTTCACAGGAAAATACTTAAAGACTCTGATCACAGTAAGTCACATGCAACTATTCCCACTTTCCCCACAAAATCAATAAAATATACATCACAAGCTTCTGCATCTCCAGGAGTGAATTTGTCATCTTTAAGGTAAATTTATATTGATAATACTACCTGTCCCCAGCACACCTTTAACGTTGTCATAGCTAACACTAAAATAACCATGCCACTGCAGTTCTCTCCCCTAAGGAGGAATATATAATCTATGACAATATGAACAATAGAACATTCATCCTGGATATTACTTTACACATGTGAAAATATCATAGATTTCTGCTAGGATATTGCCTAAATAAATAGTATGGGATCAGATCCTCCCGTTGCATGAATGGATAGGGGGCTCAGCTGATCCCAATACAGTGCACAAATATTTCCAAGAAATCTGGAAGACAACAGAATGGAGCATTATGCAATATTCAGCAATGCCAGGGTCTCAGTAACATTTTATTCCATTGTAGAGTTGCTGGTCTTTGTTGTGATTTTTTTTTTTTAATGCACAGTTATTCAAGAGCCCTCAAAAACTCAACAGCATCTGAAAAAATAATGCGCAGCTTTCAGCACTTGGGAACATTGTCACATTGCTGTGGCATTTCTCCTTCACTAACTTGACTTGGTTTAGTAGGTAGCAACCACTGAAGAAACACATAAAATACATTCTATTGCAGTGCTTGAAAAAGGAAAATAATTTTTAAAGAGATTATTCTTCAGGTTCTCCTGATTATTTGGCAGGGCTGTGACAGGCAGAGGGAGGCAGTTTTCATTCCTACAACTATGTTATTTTATTGCCTAGACAGCAGAGACCTGAAGTTTTGTAGACTGAGCATGCTCAGCCTCAGGGTGAGGCTTTTTAATAAAGCAGCAACTATTTCTCTGGGTAATTAAAAACATAGCTGATGAGCTTCAAAGAAAAGGCCTTGCTTTTATCACACACTGCATGCTCCTTCTAGAAGACTTCCCAGTGACTTCTGTAACTGGACTTAGTACCTCACCAGATTTAGACCCTCAAGTCTGTCCTTCATTTAAGTAAATGACATGGTGTTTCTGTTTGTAGAAAAAACACATGGTGAATGTAACAGGACCATACCCAGTGTCCACATACTTCCAGAGCAGGTGGGTCAATGCAGGAATCTAATCCAAAACAGCTCCCTCATCTTGGAAAGGGAAACACACATCTAAGGCTACTTGATTGTGCAAGCTCAGATGTCTTCAGGAGCTAGTGAGAAACTGCAACAGGATGCAGAATGGATACAAAAAGGAGAGCTGACATTCAGAACAACTATGAAGGTTTCTAACAATTCTGGCTTCTTTGATATCAGATAAAACCTTTACCCATACAACCACTGCCGAACTAACAGATTGGAACATAGTGGATTTTGAACTGTAGGCAATGTGTTTAATAAAGTGAACAGCAACATTAACGCTGCAACAAGTAGTATTTTAAATCCTGGACATTTGGTAGTTTTTTCTGTACTGAATATATTATTCACTACAGTTGGTTTTTTTTCTTTGACAATACTGTTGTTTGGTTTTTTCCTTCTTTGAGCTTAATATACAGGTAACTTCAAGAACATGACAACAGCAAGCTAATCAGTACCATTTACTCTACAAGTACACTGCAGCAGTGTGCAGACATGTCTTAAACTAGTCTGTAAAGCTTTTGAACTGTTTGGTAAATCCATTTCATGGGCACCTAATGCCACACCAATGCATTTCTTCCTTTACCAATTTCAAAACCTTGACTGTCAGCATCACTTGACTTTGATCCCAATAAAATATAAGTTAAAATCCAGTAGCTGCAGGGCATGAAATCATTCAGTATAAACACTTTTAGTGCAAAGTGTTCAGTTGGACTAGAGCTTGAAGTGGTAGTTATGAGAAATCAGACTTTGGATAAATATAGGTGGGTTTGGGAGTTTTGTTTGTTTGTTTTTTACCTTACTGCTAAACAAAATGCAATATCCTTCCCCCTCCTATGCAACAACCAAATCCAAAACCAGCAACAGCCTCTCTGGAAAAATACACGAACCAAAACTTTTTTTTCCAGCTTCTGAATCCACTTGTACTTAATAGACATTTTTTTTTTCTTTGTAAACACCAAACTATAGTGGATATAATGGACTAGTTTATATTTTAAGGACAAAAACATTCTAGTACATGAGTTGCCACTAAATCTGCCAAATACCTGAACACTGAATTTTTGAGTGAAGAGAAGGCTGGCTTAACACTGCACTGTGAGCCACAGGGAGCAATGGGACCAAAGATGAAGGAAACTAAAGTGAGCTGCTTTAAAAGTAACTTAGTCAAGGTGCTCTGCAGAGGGGCTGCCACAGTACCAACACTTCCATTCACGGTGGACACCTTGTAATAGAGGGTGCAAAAAGTAGAGGAAGTGTGTGGGAGAAGATAAAGCTTTTAAAAATAATAATTTTATAGGCATTAGAATTATGTCTTTTAAAGTAAAAATAATTACATTTCTAAAAGCTCTGGCTTTGGGGGCTAATTTCCCCAAGCCATTTGTACGGTATGTCAAAGAAGAGCAAACTTAAATGTAATATTAAAACAATGACAGTAACAAAACCCCTCATTGTAGCCTTAACTTACAGTATATAAGCATATTAAACCAGATATTCAAAAGTCAGAAAATTATGATTTTTTCTTTTATATATATACACATATATATGTATTTTACACACATACTTTTTTAAGGGTGTCTACTTCAAAACTTGAAATAAAAAGGTGCAAAGTATTTGTGCAGTGAAGCAAAGCTCACTACTGGCCTGTGACTGTAAGAGAAAAACATCAGCAAACATCCCAGGCAAATCTGCCAAAGATACCAACTGCTCTGCATTGCTTGTCTTTACAGTCTTGTTTCTTTTGCTATAGGTCAGAGGTCATCTTCAAAACTGGAAATGGCTTACTCAAATACAGATATCCATAATCTGAACTTCAAGAATAAGAGATTATAAGAGGGACAAGAGAATGCTCAGCATATGCAGTTCTCAACCACTGTTAATGGCTGAACATGAGAAGAACTTATTTTTCCCTGTAGTTTGGCTACAACCCAAGATGGGGGAAAGAAACACATCCTACTCCCACAAATGAAAAAAAAATCCAAATAAGAAAACCTAGCTGTTACATAATTAACAGTAATTCCTTAACAAACTCACCCAGATTGAACAATTACGTACTTGGAACCAGATGCTCCTCCTGACCTCATTTTAAATCTTCATGTGCATTTCTTACTAAACCCTCAAGTGAGCTAGATTCACCACTTGGCAGTACCCAACATGACAGAATTGTTATGGCAAGGTTTCAAACAAACCCTTAGAATAGCACATTCTTATTACATCAGTTACAAAATATTACATCACTTTCTCAAATCAGTGCCCTTCGCTTCTACAGGCAAAAGCACAACTCCAAATACCATTTTAAAAAAATGAAATAAATAATTTTTATAAAGATTTGTTTATATACTTAAAGCAATAGGATGAAAGACAACTGATAAGGAGGTTATAGTGTCAAAGCTTCCTTGTCACTAACACTACAATTCTCGTTCTTTTCATCTGCAGTAGGAATCTCGTGCTGGTCTGATGCAGTTGTGGGACTTGTAGAAGTAAGGTCCATTAACTTGCCCTCAATCTGAGTCCATGAAGACATTGATTCATGTACTGTAATGGTGTGTTCCTCCATCTGGCGCTGAAGGCTGTCCATTTCTTGCCTTTGAATGTATTGAGAACAAAAAATGCAAAAATTAACAAGCAGAAAACTGACTGCTAAATGCAAGATCAAAAAATTACTTTTCTGATTCTTGATACCTACTCCAAGACTACCTAAGATATAGCTGTATACAAGAGTAAGAAATCTACAAGAAGCTTAGGAATTGTCTACGAGCAAAACAAATACAATATGCTTAATTAAAAAATATTAGTAGCTGTTTCTGACTTTTTTCTGCTGTGTACTATTTACAATGGACATTTTGTTTAGTTTATTGTAAAGTCTTCTTTCACTATGGTAATAGCCATATAAGCAAGCACTTACAATGACAGAACATCCCACTGTCCTAAATATAGTCCCAATAAAGAATTAATTTTACAAATCCTTTCTTCCTCATGGTGGCAGCTGGTTTCCTGAAAACATTTTTAAGATTATTTAATATGGTTTAAAATAACAGGCCATACTTTAATTGCCGGAGACAGCTGTTCAGATTCTTTAAAGGCTCCTTGCTCACAGCTGTTGGTTTCAACAGTTCTTCCAGCAAGGCAGCAGGCACTGGACAATCAGGAATCTTGACTGGAGTCACAGGATTGGAAGAGTTATTCTCGCCTTTCAGTTCTTTCCTCTGGTTAAAGGAAAAAAAGAAGAGTCAGAAACACGATTAAGTTATTTCATCAATATCATTTTTCTCACCTAGAATCTCACATCACACTACTGGTACACATCCTCATTACAGATCAGGAATCACAGGCATATTCATGTTAGGTTATTTAAGAACATTAGCAGAGGATTTTCCTGTACTGTACAATGTGTTCTTCCCATTTAAATACCTTCTTCATCTTGCCATGCTTCAGGTCCAACTTCAGTTGCTGGTTTTGCTGCAGCAGTGACTTCATGCTGTTCTTCAGTTCAGTCACTTTAGCTTGCAGCATAAACTTATCCTTCTGAGCCACTGACAGGTCTTCCCTCACCATTTCCAGCTCTGTCTTGATATTCTAAATGGGAAGAGAATCAGTAGGATGTAGAGAAACAGTATAAAAATTCCAGCCAACTAATGTTTATATAATTTTTTCAGTTTCCAGAGGAAACTAGAAAAACCCAACACATAACACTGCTGTTTGAAATGAATTTGCCATGGCAGAAAATCAGATACTAGGTTAAGTCAGTAGCCTATTTCAATGGCATAAAGGTTGAAAAAAAACAAAGGTAACAGCACAGCCAAAATAAAAATTTAGAAAAAAGTATGCTTTTAAAAATTAAAAATATTGTTTTAATTATCCCCCTACAGCAATCAGAATTTCAATCCATCAGAATTTCCACTGGCTCGACTAAATACCTGCAAGACAACTTGTATCCCTTCTAACTCCTTGTGGCTGCGCTGTTCAGTCATGTCCAGCTGCTGCTTAAGTGTTTCAATTTCTCTTTCTTTTCGTTCTACTTCCCACTTCAGGTCTTCCACCTACCAGGGCAAAGAAAAAAAAAATAATTGGAATTATCTACAGGTGCAATCAACCACAAAATCTATCAAAAGAAATATATTCTTATGTCTAATAACACCTTTCCTAAGAAAACCTAGCAAAACTTTATTAAAAACGCTGAATTAAAGACAAAGTCATAAAATGCAGTATCAATACAGATAAACACAATAAGTGTTCACTTTTTACCTCCTGGTTTACTAGAGGCTGTTCACTAAGTTTGTCATCCAGGTTTTTCTGCAGAACTTGGAGCTGAGATCTGGCTTCTGCCAGCTCTTGCTGAAACTGAGATACTTCCTGGGAATGTTTTTCATCCTCTACCCTGCACAGCAAGATTAACAGACAGAGCAGTTATTCAATCTGTTCTTTAAAACAGGAATTTCACTGGGTTAGCCATGTAACTATAAATGTCATGACCATGCATGGAACCTGGTTAATTACAGCTCTGACTGAGGGCTTTGCCAACACATTCATAGCAAGAGTTAAATTACAAAAAGATTTTATGAAAGAGATGTATAAATATTAAATATTGAAAAAAGATTTTACTAAATTCCTTGAGCACTGCTAATAGTCCATTTACAAACAACAGATTATGCAGTAAAAAAAAAAACCAAAATCCTGTCAGCAATTTTGCTTTGTTTTTGGAGGAATAGGGTTAAGTTTATATCCATTTTCATGTAGGTATAATAATTTCTTATAATTTAAGAAAAATTTTTATATACAAGCTAATTGAATTTTAATACATTGTGGAACATAGTCAATAATCAAATTAATCAGAGAAGAATAATAGGATCTATATAAATTGTTAATCCTTACTAGTAATGTGAAATAGTAGAAAGTGGGAAAAAGCAGATAGTGAAGCCTAAAACCAGTGTACCTCAAGTCTAACTGAATTGTAAAGAGAGAAAAATGCAGGTATTTGCTCAGAGCCCAAACAAGCATCTGACAGCCAGGCTCTGCTGGGGAACGAAGGGGCAAACCCAAAAACTCACTAATGTGCACCTTTTTCAGATGATTTGTTTTAATTACTGTTCTTTTTCAGACAATTACTTACTGCAGCTTGTCCACCTCAGCCTGCAGGGCCTGGACCAGCAGTTCTTTGGCGTGGAGCTCCTTCTTGATCTCACTGAGCTCGAGCATCGCCGCCCGGTGGTGTCGGCGGTTATGGGCTGCGTCTGCTTTGGCTGCTGCTTCCTAACAGGAGAAAGAGATGCAGTTTTATTTTGTTTTGTCACTGTAGCATGAATCAGAAAGGGAGCTTAACACAGGACACAACAGAGAAGGCATCAACTGATCTTTCAGCCACTGGCTATCGTGACAGAGACCCTGCAGGAAGTAGAATGTTATAAAACAGATTTAATTCCAGATACTTTTAAAATACCTTTAAATCACTTTCTAAGTAAATAAAAGATGAGCCATTACCTGCTTCTGAAGGTCTTTAACTTTTAACTTTTCTTTCTCTAGGGAAGCCTGTAGAGCTTGAATAAGTTGTTGCATTTGCTGATCCTCTTCCTCTTTCCGCTTTAGGACTGCCTGAACCTGTAACACATCAAAAAAGCAAATGCACCTTTTGTGTGGGCTCACTGGAAGTAGAGGAAATATAAACACAAACCATGCAGGGATTGCAAAACAACTCGCTGCTGTTCACTGATCACTCTTTCCACACAGTACCTTCAACATTAAAAGTAGCTATGGTTAAATGGTAGCTCATTGCCTATGTCCCCATGAATGTATTACTATTGGCATAAAAGTGATTTATCTCAATGAATCCATATGTAACAGAGTTTGTATGTTCTGACTACCTACACTTTCACTATTGCAAGTATTGTAGTGACATTTTATTAATTTTTTTCCAAAGAAAACTCTGTTTAGTGCCAGGTCCCATTTCTGATCTTTTGTTCAGCCCCCCATATTGCTGCTGTTATGCAACACATGGAGGACCCAGAGCTGGAG
The DNA here is from genome assembly GCF_965178545.1 of Coloeus monedula. NCBI lineage: Eukaryota > Metazoa > Chordata > Aves > Passeriformes > Corvidae > Coloeus > Coloeus monedula. Next base: position 7,462,026 of record NC_138798.1, on the reverse strand, counting down.
AAAATGCACTGACTTTGTACAATATGAGCCAATTCCTTTCTTAAGTTATTACATCAAAAAGTCAAATACCTGTAGATTCAGTTGTACCAAGTCTGCCTCTCTTTTTGCTAATGCTGTTTCGAGGATATTATTGTGCTCCCTCAAAGCAGCGTTGGACTGACTGAGACCTGTAAGTTTTCCACGTTCGTGTTCCAGTTCAAGGGTCAACTTCTTATTAATTTCTTCTAAACGTTTTATCTTCTTCCTGAAGCCTCTAGATTCCTGAAGCTATAGTCAAAGGAAAACACAAATCAAACAAACATAACCAAACAACTTCAGACTACTATCACAAAAGAATTGAGAGTTAAACTCATTAAGCATTTTGCTTTTCCAGAGTGGTTTTTTTTTTTTTCTTTTTTTTCTCCTTTAAATGAATATCAAAAAGTAAGTTCACTTTGGTATTTTTTCGTGTTGGAAGACTAAAATGCTTGCTAGAAAGAAGAATCCAGGAGTACTGTTCAGGTGCAAATCCAGAGTAGTTGATACATACAATTTTTTTGTGCCGCTCTACAACTGAACACCACCACCTGGCCCTCAAAATCACTGGGGATTCATGACTCCCAGTAGTTCCAAAAGCTCATGATTCATGTATCCTCACTGTCTCATGACCAGACACAGCTGGTATCTAATACAAGAAGCACTCGTCTCTCCCTATACATCCTCTTTCCCTATAAGACAATGACTCATGAAACCAAGAAGAACCAGCACAAGACAACAAAATTTGCAAGTATCACTGACATGATGTTTCCTATCCAAGATTCTGATTTTCTCCACCGTTGGAATAAAACTTTGGTACTAGAATTTCTTAGGCATTTTTTATTGTCATATGCCCATCTACGAAGCAAATTGAAGCAATCACCTCATCCTCAAGTTCCAGGACTTTCTCTCTGTACTCTTCAAGCTCCTGGCTGGTCAGTGAAATCACTTCTTGCAACTCTTTTTCCAGCATCAACTTACTGCTGCTCACAGCTCTCAGTTCTGTCTTCAGAGCTTGAATCTTCTCCTAAAGACAAAAGGGGTCACACATGTGATTAGTGCATCACCCATCTTCAGGAGTCACTTCTGCTTTGGTTACAATGTCTACTCCTCTAGCAAATATGAAATGAGGTGGCTAGTGTTTAGTTTAAAGGTCTTGATCAGAGTTTTCCACCACTACATCCAGCTACTGCTATTGGTATATTTGATATCTTGCTCCATTGGTTCAAGAAACTGGAGCTTCCCTCAGTAAATTAATTTTCTTATCACAGGCTTAACATATATAAATAAGCTATGGCTACCTTGAAAAACTTTTAGCTGTCAATGAAAAAAAAGCAGTAAGTGCTAGAATTTTGGAAAATCTTCAGATACTAACCCTTAAAAAAAAAAAGGTAAAAAAATCCCACCAAAAAACCAACCAAAAAACAAACCAACAATAAAAATTCATCAGGAAATCTAGCCTCAAATATAGTTAAAGAAGTTCTCAGTGCTCAGAACACTGACACCATGTCTAGCTTTATTTTCCAAATATTTTCATCACTTCAGGGTGAAATAGTATTTCAAGACATATAGCTCTGTCTTTGTACAATGTCAGAAGACATCTACATACCTGAGCAACCTGGTCGTTCCCACCATCAGTAATTTGTGCTTTTAGTTTGCTCAGCTCTGCCTCAGCAGATTCCTTTGCAGTAAGAGATTCCTGCAGCCTCCGACTGAGAATGCTGACTGCATTCTCATAGGCTTTGTGTTTTGCTTTCATCTCTTTCTGAGCGCTTGTCAGGTCTGACCCGAGACGCTTCATTTTCTGTTTCTGCTCTGTAATGGCCCTGGTGTGAAAGAAGAAGAAAACACCAGGTAAAAACAAAAGCTGCTTGACAAATAGTACTACAAGATTAATTTTTCCCATGACCCAACAAAACCCAACATTTGAAAGCCAAACATGAAAACCAAATGCTGTAGTTCTTTTGTCTGTGCTAAAAGAACACTTACTTCTTTGCTTCCTCTTGCATTTGTTCTACTTGTTGTTTTAATGCCTGATTTGCCTCAGCAAGAGATTCCATTTGCTCCTTATCGAACTGCAAAGACTTAACAGGAAGGAAAAGACCCGTGAGCGTAAGAACAAAAGCATGTTTGCTGTGTATGTTTGATTATAAAAGAAAAAGCATGAAATTTCAAAATTACTTCCATCTCTAAATATAAATGGCTCTCCAGTTCTCCATATTCTCTTTCCCTTTTATATCCTCTTTAACTCATCCCTCTGAGGCCACCACTGTTAACACATATGAACAGTGTTTGGATTTTGTTCTCGGAGTTCACTTTAGGACCAAGGAAACTGCTTCAGCATCAGTGCTTCTCTCCACTTACACGAGATGTTAGTAAGCAGTCATGCATTTACAGAACTTTGCTAGGTATATGTTGAAATGTCTAGACTATTTTAAATATATAACCAAGAACATTAACTTGCAGGTGGTTATTCTGTTTGTTTCCAACATTACTAGAAATAGCAGTGTATCCTGGATGTAACACTCTCCAAGTTCAGGGCTCTACACCTTCCATACCTGTAGGCGTGTTTCCATATCATCTCGTTCTTTCTGCACTGACTGGAGGTGATTTTCTATTTCCACCATTTGCTGGTGAACCTGAGACACTTCCTTCTGTAGTTTTGCATGCTCAGATTCGAGGGACTGTTTTTCAACTTGGATTTTCAGCAGCTCTCGTTTTATCTCCTTCAGCTCTGAGTCCAGCCGCTTCTTTGTAGCTTTCAGCTCACTAATCAGCTGGTCCTTGGAACTTGCATCCCTCCGGTAAGCTTCCACCATGACCTTGCACACAAGAGTTTCAAGAGGACAATGACACTTCTGTTTCAGCTTTGCAAATTTATGACTAATTTACTACATTCTTTTAGTTTGAGGAGGGTGTGTGTCATACAAACCAGCATCAGCTTCTGTATTATATTTACTCTGATTCAAAGGCTTTTATGCAAGCTCAGATATTAAGTAACAGTTCATATCAGCAGTTCATTAAAAAAACACCTCAGTGTTCTCTGCAGTACAGGATACTCTTCTTCACATTCTTTACGGAAACTGCATTAATTATGTGCCATTTTTAAAAACCAAAGTAATTGTAACAAATTAACCATCCCATGCACACAATTAGTAACTTTTACCCTAAGAAGAGGGCTTAACTGTAACTGACAGTTTAAACAGCCTTCCCAAACTTAAAACGTAACAAGCTAAAACAAACTTTGACATTAGGTTAATAAGCAATCAAGCAGCAAATTAATGGTGTCTTATAAATAAGACACATATATGTGCAACACTAATGACATACCAATTTCATATTACTGTTTCAAAACTGTAAATTCAGAACAAAATTTGCAGTAAAGCACTTATTTACCATCTAATTACTGAAGCAACTATGCTTTCTCAGAGCTGCAAGGAAATGACAACGCTTGAAGACTTACATGAGTGCTTTTGCAGAAGCAAACCTAACGAACAAACCAAAGAGATTTTCTTTGGTGGGTCACTTAGCAAACTCCCTGAAGCCCTATCAAAGCATTAATTGGTTGGTGGATCAGCTTTTACATTAGCTACAGATAAAAATTCAACTGTAAGCTATACAGTTTCTGTATTTTAATGTCACAAAGTTCTGTGATACAAAAAGGAGATTCAGATATCCTCACAACCCCCCCAGAAGTACATGCTTTCACTGTAAAATGAATTGTATTCCTTGGGTTTATGTCTTGGAAATTTCTTTGTTTTGCTTACCTTCTGCTGCAGGAACTGTTCCTTCACTTTTTGAAGCTGTTTTTTGAGGCTGGCATTTTCTTGTTGCAGATTTTCCACCTGCCAGAGGGGGAAAAAACAAACATTGCTTAATGTGCCAAATGTCATATTCTACTTGATTTCTTCAGTGAGCGTATCTGTCTGATTTGTAACAATTGCCTAATCTAACAAAGATCCTGTTTCTGACTAAGCACCTCAGTGGTTAGATAACACAACATTTGATACAGAAATACATTCACCAGGTCACCACACTGGCAGCCAAATTACTGCATAGGAAAGATGTTTGACCCACAGTGCCACAGAAAAGAACCCACTACAAAATTACTTCCCAAACTATGACCTGAACTCCAAATTATTGTGTTTTAAAACTGTGAGATTTCAGGAAGATCATTACCTGGCTTGATTTGACTGCCATTTCTTGCTTCAGCTGCTCCAACATTTGTGATGTTACTTCTGTATCTTCTCCAAGGCGCACTGCTCCCTCATCAAGTTGCTCTTTACTTGCTTTTGCTGCCTGCAGAGCGACTTCCAACACAATCTTCTCATTCTGCAAATACTGGATCATGTCATCTTTAGAAGTAGCATCACTCTGGAACTCTTCTAACCTGGCCTTCAGTTCATCATACTGTGTTTGCAGGTCATCCAGGGACTGCTCTTTGGTGTGCAGTGTCTCTTGGGTTAGAGTCAATTGCTTCATTAGGTCGAGGTGTTCTTGCTGCAAGGATTCAAGCTGCAGATCTCGCTGATGCAAAGTCAACTTGACCTGACAAGAAATATTATTACAAAATATTAAATAAGAAATATTAAATTAATACAATTAATTAATACAGAAAAAGAAAATAGAAATAAGAAATATTAAATTAATACAAAACAAAGGTTATCTTTGCAAATGCACTCTAATCAAAATCAAGTGTTATAATTAATATTTTAGCCTCTAGGAGAAAATAGCAGAAGGTGGTAATATTTTTTAACTTTCCTAGGCCACTTCTATTTGCTCTGTTAAGGGTATTGACTGCCTTGTGCAGCATCTGTTACCTTACAGGCTAAGCATGACCAGAATGACAAACCTAAAATATTCATAATAGTCATTGTATTCTAAAGTTTTGCTTGAAAAAGGTGTCCACAGTAAATTCAGGTAAATTCAGCATTATTAATAATACCATATCATTACATGGAATGTAGTACTGAGCAATCACATACTTCATCTCATTGCAGCCCCTGACATGCTGCCTACGTAAGGTTACAAGGTTAAAGCAGGGCTCTGTAAGTCCAAATGTATATAATGATATCCTGACTGCCTAACAACTTTGAACATGGATCTATGGTTCTTGTCCATACTTAGAATAATCACATACTGAATTCACTAAAAAAAACCCAGCATCTGGCAAAACAGCAGTTATGAAGTTTTAAAAAAGTATTATTACTGACATGGTTGAAAAAAAGGCCTTTTTACCTGGAACAGAGTGACTTTAATATGCACTTCAGTTTTGCAGCAATCTTTCAGGTTTTAAAAAGAAGTTTAGAGCTCAGTATCTATTTACTATTGCTTTTTCTACCAAACAAGTATTTCCCTTGGAACCCTTGGGAAGTTGATTAACAGCAGTCTACCTTTTCCAATTCTTGCTCCAGTGTTGCTGCAGAATCAGCCATCTTCTGAAGCTGTTCTTTCTCATCCTCAAACTCCTCTAGTTTTCTCTGCAAGTCTTCTTCCACCATGGTTTTCGCCTCCTGGATCTGCATGAAGGCAGCTTCTTGATCTAACATGTCAGCCTGTATAGAGAAAGCATGGAATCAACTTCTACGGTTTCAATGGAGGGGAAGGAGTTGGAAAAAGAAAAAAAAATAGGAAAAGAGAAAAGTAGATTATGAAGAAAATTTGTAGAAGAAAGACACAAACAAAAATAATTCTGATGTCTGCCTGATACACCTGTATGCCTCTACTGAAGTCACTCATTCCTATACTTAAAACACCTTAGAATAACAGTGAATGTCTTGCATACTTGTGACAATCTGAATTCCTATTAAATAACACCTTGTCCTTTCTCAATTGATGAGCAAGACGTGAAGAAAAAGAATCTTTATTAAAATTAATTGTTTGGAAAAATTCTAATACAAAAGGAATTCCTTGGACACTGTAGCTACTCAGGAAATAGCAATTCCTGTCATTTACACAAGCTATCAGTAACACTGCAGATGGGGTGCTTCCACTAACCTGCTGCCTTACTCTCCTTTGAGACAGAAGCAGGAATGTCACAGAAAATCAGGGGAATTTAAGGTTCTAAAGAGCTTTGGAAGTGACTGAACTGAACTTCAGATTTTACCCAACTTTTCTTACTGGAGGGAAGGAAGGATAAACCTGATTACTGAGCAATTTCACACATTTAAAAAGCAAATTACTGATTTAGATTAACTTCCAATTAAGTTCTCTTGAAAAAGTTCATGAATGAGCAAAGGACAACATTTACATTTGCCTTCAAAGTTCAATTAAAAACAAATACCAGAACTGCAAATGCAAGGATCACCTTCGAATGGAAAATATATGGCCTTGTTCCCTCTTATTGTTAATATGCCACACAAATTTATTTGCTCTGAAATATTTACTGCTTTTATAATGCAGCATTTGAACCAGTTCATAAGAATTCTATGTGACTTTGCCAGAATAGCCTTGACTTTGCAAAACATAAATACACAACCTAGATAGAACATAACTCATGAAATCCATCTACAACCATACCTCAATATTTTGTAGCTGTGCTGCAATACGTTCCTTTTCTTTAATGGACCTGTGCTGGGTTTCAGTCAGCTGCTGAGACAGTGCCACATTCTCTAGTTTGAGATGTTCCAACATACCTGCTTGAGTCATTTGCCCAGCCTAAAGGAAGGAAAAAAATCACAGATTAATACCAACAGAATTTAAGAATTTCAGGGAAAAAAAAATCATGTTGAAACTGTGTGTGCCTTATTTCAGCTACTACTTTCATGGCACTGGTGCAGGCAGGCCATTGTAGAAGGGCACTAAGTTGTCCTGTGGTTAAAACTGACAAAAAAGAACAGATTCTCAGCTCTCCCATATACAAGTAAGTGACAATACCTGTATATTGGCCATCTCACTCTGCAGCCGGACACGGGCTTCCTGTGCCAGGACCAGCTGCTGCTGGTACCACTGCCTCACATTTTGGAGAGATGTGATCTCTGTTTCAGATGCCTTCAGCTTGTTGGTCAGTGTGGTCCGTTCCAGCTGCACCTTCTGAAGCTGGGTCTGCAAGGAAGCCAACTGCTGTCGCAGGTCATGAACTAGGAGAACAAAAATGAAGAACTTGGACTAGCACACCCCACTGTGCTGTTTTATGCACACTTTTTCATGGATTATTGCTATATTGTAGGTTTTTCTACTTTTCCTTTATTGTTGAACAAAAGCACATATGTCTAATTACATAAAGATTGGCTTTTCCTGCCAAAGTGCTAGAATCCAAGGTATCGGGTCATAAGCAGAGTAAAATTAAACTAAATGAATCACTTCTGTAAGCATTCTCAGTTCCTTAGTTATGAAAACATCAACTAACTAAACATCAGGAAGTAGGTGTCCTGGCATGTAGAGTCATCATTACAAATCAGTATTTGTACAATTTTCCAAAAAAACAACTAGGCCACTGTCTGGACTAAATATTTATGCCTCCCTCTCCAGGCTGGCAGTGGCAGCTTGCAAACTGTGACACTTTTGTGACACAAAATAGAAACCAATCGTCTTAAAATTCAGACCATTTTATTAGTATGATATCAAATAAACACAAATTAAAATTTCTTTTTCTTCCTGGACTTCAGAATTAGGTTGAAATAAAATGATTTATGCAACAACAAATTTTTAAAGACTGATATTTACATCATCCCACCTGTGCTGTCTCTGGTGAGAACATTTTTTTGCATATCTTCAACCTTCTGCAGGAGTCTCTGGTACTGCTCCTCTGCTAACTGCAGATCATTGTTTGAAGAAGCCAAACTGGCATTCTTTGCTTCCAAGGCATTTTGCAGGTCAGCCATTGCTCGTTCCAGATCCCAGCAAGACTGCTTTAATGTGGCCACTTCTGAGCTCAGAGATTCCTGCTTCTGCTGGCTGTTTTGGCTGTGCTCCATCTGTGCCTGAAGCTTCATGTTCAAAGCTGCAAGTTGGGCTTGTAGCTCAGCCTTCTCTTTGAGAGCCTGAATGTGTCCAGAAAATCAAAATACAGAAGTCTCATGAGAAAAGACATTAATGGCTGACTAAAAAAGATGCCCAGCAAAATGGCTTTGATAAGGCAAAGACCACTTGCTTGTAAAAAATTCTTTTTAAAGCAACATCTCACCTATCAGGTATTTCAAATAGTCAAAGAAAACACAGAGGAAAGAACATACAAGACATAGAGCATTGCATATCAGTAACCACATCAGCATTTTTCATAAAACACATATTTCCACACTTTAAGGAAGAATGCTTTGTATTTTTAATGCTATACCATCAATTAAAACAAAGAGAAAATACTTATAAAGACATTGCTAGCACTGCTCTGGATTTGTTGTCCCTCTTTTAATTTGACTTCTTAAAAAAAAAAAAACCATACGAAAACCCCACTTTCTTTTTTCTTTAAGGTAATCTTTGAAGACTTTACCAACTTGATACTAATCCTCTTCACCATCTGTACTGTGTTTATGCAGTAGTGGGGGTCTACAAGGGGTGGTCTCTGTGAGAAGCTGCCAGAAGCTTCCCCCATGTCCAGTGGAGCCAAGGCCAGCTGGCTCCAAGATGGGCCCACCACTGGCCAGAGCTGAGCCCATCAGTGACAGCAGAAGTGCCTCTGGGATGAGGGATTTCAGAAAGTGAAAAAAAAAATAGCAGAGGAACAACAGCAAAGATAAGAAAGAAAACTGTGTGAGAGAAACAGCTCTGCAGACACCAAGGTCAGTGCAGAGGGAGGGGAAGGAGGTGCCCCATGCTCTGGAGCTGAGATTCCCCATCTCTCTGGGAAGAATCTCAACCCATGAGCCTTTCATTGTTATTTCTTCTCTTCTCTGGCCAGCTGAGGAGTAGAGTAACAGAGCAGCTTTGGTGGGCACCTGGCATCCAGCCAGGGTCAGCCACCATGGCATTCTTGTAAAGTACCTTATCCAACAATGTTTTTACAAAACACAATTCCACAAGTAATGAGCAAGAAGCTCTTGAAAATTAATTAAAATATTCATCTGATTTGCTGAATACAGAATTCCAAATTCATTTTCTACCTGATTAGCTTCTAGTGAGAGTGCTTCTAGTTGCCCTTCAAGTCTCATCTTCTCCTTCATAACCTGCAACATCTCATCATGAGTTCCTGCGATAGAGCTTTCCATAGAAACACTGGAGACAGAGACAACACAAACACAGTTAGAGGGCTAGAATACAACTCTTGTCTAGTTGAAGAAAAGTGACACTGAAATTAAGAGGTACTCAGACTCCACGTGGTTTAGACTGTAGGATGTTTTTTCTGGCTTTATGATAGATCCAGAACACAGTGGAACAACCTCTGTTAAAAAGAGAAAGCAATTACATTCATGCTAAAGTTTTATACTCCAGCTTTCTGTACTTGCAGCAACTAGAATCTAGTGTGGCACCATATGTTTGTTATTTCACAGAAGTGCAATCGCTGACTTCATCATATTCTGTATATACAGATCCCATTTTAAGCAGACAACTGGACATGATGGGATCACAAAACCTCCACAACTATTCTCTATCTGCTTTAATTTGCCTGAGAAATACCAACAGCTTCTGCAATAGGAGGAAGAACTATTTGGTATAAGGGATTCTTTATGCTGGTTTCTTGCTGTACTGCCAAGGCATCTTGAGAAAAAGATCTTCTCTCATTACCATAAGAAATAAATCTAAGCCAGAATAATCATCAACAACTGATTGTACACCTCAACATCTCTGGGCATGACACTTTATTCTAACAAAGCGGGGGGGGGGGGGGAGTATTTAAAAAAAATTCAAAAATTTCAAAAGTAGAACATATAAAACATGCATCTACAGACAACTTATAAAAAGCACACATTGTTAAGGACTTCACCAGCCATGCACTTGCTTTCTGAATCAGTTTAATACCTGTCATACACATATAAGCTTGGGAGACTAAATCTTATTCTAAAAATAAAGAGGATAGGGTATCTAGGACAAGACTCTTGGCATTTCTTAACTATGTGAGGTCTGAAAGGTACATGCACAGATAAGGAAAAGGACAATACTAAATATTACTGAGGCAGTCAACTCTACACTTTCAGACTTTACAGACCAAGGCTTGTGAGTGATTCAGAGAATGAAGTCCTTCTACACAGACAGAAACAACTGCCTGCTGTACATTTAATACAGTCAGTGGCAAAAATATCTTTCTCTAAAGATATACTTAGTAAATAGGTACTCAAGTGAAGCGACCTCTCAGATTCTTTTAGAATTTGGAAGCTAATAACAGACTTAATCACAGTGTAAGTTAAAACTGGATCTAAAGTTAGTAGGAGGTAAGAGTAATAGGCTGCCTATTCCAAGAAAATATAATTAACTAACAATGTGATCATTCTTACCTGCTAGAAATACTGTCTCTCCTGCTCCGTACCTCTCCATTAACTTCTTGCTCTTGGGCCTGATGCTCCACTGCTGCAGCCTGCAGCACCTCACTGATGGAAGGAAATTGCCCCATTGCTTCAGGATGTATCTTCTGGCCATTTATTGTATATGGAGTATCCTGTTTGCCTTCTGCATTCCGTAAACTGCTATACAGCCCTTTCCCTGACACACTGCTGTAGGTAGAGCTGTCGCTCTCATTTCCATCCAGCCTCATTCCCACTTCACTCCCATCAATCTCTGAAATGCTGTCTCCTGCCAAGGAGGAATTCTCTATTCGATCATCCACATCAGAGGGCAGACTGATCTCAGAAACAACTGATGTTGGACCACTTCTGCTTTGCGTCAGAGCCCCCCCAGATAAATCAGTAGCCACAGAATTCCCAGTAGCATTTTGAGTGTCTGAATCTTCAGTTCTGTAGTCAGCCAAGGACCGGATCTTGCTGGCCTTAGATTTTGAACTTCTTCTTTCTTTTGACGATGCTGGAAGTCCCAAGCTACCCAGCTTTGGCCCCCTGGGGACACTGGTCCGCAAAAAGGAGTATTCTTTTGTCATTGCTACAGTGCTGGCTCTTGGCAGGATTTCTGGATTTAACATCAGCTCAGGATCCAGGGTGCTGGAGGGACGGGTTTTAGATGTAGACTGACTCGACTGAAAGAAACGAAGAGTTAACAATAAATTCCAGAGTGCTAACTTTAAAATAGCACCGAAGACTTATTTTGCTGTAACTTAAGATATAAAGCTCTACACTTCTACACCGATATTAAATATACATCCTTTCATAAACAAGGTAAATTATATCAGCAATTAACCCTATCAACATTCAGTGTATATATATTGAAAATGTTCATGTGAAACTCCTAAAGGTAACTGAAAATACAGGCAAAATTGAACATTTAGGTCACTTTAAGTTTGGTGTCGGTTGCCCCTCCCCCCCCCGCCATTTTAAGTCGCACAAAAAGGTACATTACTGATGAGGTAACAGAACCAAATTTTGCCTGTTTAGAAGAAAAAAAATGCTTTCTCACATTTGAGAAAACTACTGAATGTTTTAGTTCAGGGCACAGAAATGGTAAAAGTTTCCAAGCTTCTCAACAAAACTCAATCTAGAAGATGTGTTGTGTGGTACTCACTCTTTCTTGATGTCTCTTCACTCGGTATTGCTTGAGCTGTTCTTCCAGACGCCTTCTTGCCTGAAGTCTGATCTGTTCTTCATTCTCCAATGGCAGTGAAGACTCTACTGAGCCTGTGAGGGAAAGATACCTTCACAGTCAAACAGAAGACTCCAACACAGGCAAATGGAATGCAAAAGGTAAAAGCCCCTTCTACCATTGGCAACATGCTTCATGCTTAAGCAAGGAACAAAAGGAAAGCCCACTGACACACACCTCAAACGACCCTCTGCAAATATATCCTTGTGTAAGCACTCATAAAGCCTGTGGACTGCCACTGCTCAGTTTGCAAATGCTATAGTTCCTCCACAGCCATATGACAAGAGATTATGCAGCAAGAAAAAAATATTGCCGTCATTTAATCTCACCTGTCCTGCATTTCTGACAGTACTAAAATTATAAAACTAAGCAAGACCTCCACAGTCCATTCATTCCCTACAAGCAGTGGCAAATTGTTCCCTAGATACATTTTCTTACCTCTTATTAACTCACATTAAACCTTCCCTGTAGTAAGACTTTTAGACACCTTAATATAAAGGCTTTCCCTTCTCCCCCCTTCATTGCTCTTCTCTCCCTTCCTTTTTTCTTAGCTTAAAATCACATGGTTCTGCTGGTTTTTGTTTTCTTTTTTTTGTCACCTGTTACTCCTAATAATCAAGAAGATTAGAATAGCTTCAGCCCCAGAAAGCGTGAATTCCCCTCCAGTGAAGAGCCAGTTTTAAATGGTAAGGCACATGCCTTAGCTGCAGCAGAGGGTGGCTTACTGAAAGAAAATGAATTGTAGTTCTAAGTAAAAGTTTACTGCAAAAATGAAGTTTAGTTCAAGCTTAAATGATGTTATAGAAGTCCAGAGCCAGGCTCAGAGTAAAAAAAGCTTTATGCAGCAAGAGAAAGCAGGGGCACCACCATAAACAGATGCTTACACAATTCAGTTTCTTGCATGGGAAGACTTAGTTTGAGAGACTGCAAAGCTTCTTTTCTAAGAGCTATGCCCTCAGCACTAGTTCCCTGAGACTTCCTTAGGCTGTCATGGAAACCAGTCACACCTGGGGATGACTCTTCACCCTGTTCACTGCTGGTGGGATCAAAAGATACAGGAGAGTTGGGGCAGAGAGACTCTGGCCCATTCTGGCAGGCGTCCACTTTGCTGTTTATCTCCAGACTTCCCTCTTCATTTGGCACTTCATTGATGTTATTACTGGTAGCTGGAAAAGGAAGTTTTACTGAGCCATACTTTAAGTCATACCATTTATGTTCACACCTCCACCCAAATACAATGCACTGTTGCCTTTATATTGTACAAATATGGAAATTGCTACTGACAGCAACTGGCAGGAGAAATTTCACAGAGGATTTTTGATTCTTTACTTTAAAAGACCAGAACAAGTACCTTTCATTTGCTTTACTATGTTGCCCTCAAGCAGGACCTCAAAAGTCATCATATAAGGTATCTTGAAAACTTCACAAAGGTTTTTAAATCCTGTTAGGTTTAGAAGCATGAAACACCGTGTGTAAGGAACTCTGAGGGGCAACCTGCTACAAGTAAGGCTCAGCAAGCTGCAGGCCTGTGCTGAATGATTCAGCTCCTTTGATGTGCTGCTGGGCACTGGGGAGAAAGCATCCACCATCCTGATTTCCAGCTTGGACCAAGCAGTTTCTCAATTTTAAACTGAGTTTACATTTTTTCAAATAGGACATCTTCATCAAAAGTACAGTAGCAAAGCTCATATCTATCAAAATAATAAACCTACCAATTAAAACGCAATTCAGGAACCACTTCAACACCAATTTTATCCCCACTTACTAGTATTTTTCTTTCCCATTAGAAAAAATGCATATTCAAAATCAGTCAAACATTTCACAGGCTTTTACTCTGGATTTCTCACACTTTTCTATTTACTTGGCTGGGGACTACTAACATTTATGAACCTGCTGTTGCAAAAAAAACTGTATATCTAACTTTAATTTAATTACTATAGATCTTAAATGAGCAGAGCACTGAAACAGCCATTGCCTTTCTGTTCATTCCCACACCACGTTATCGCTGAAGTAACTGGAACTCACTGGAATAATATGGAAGATGTCATTATTTTTTACTAAAGATGGTGGAAAATATTTAGCATTTATGATCACAAAGTATTTGCAAGTGCAAAAATCAAGTTCCCACCTCTGCAGTGCATCTTCCCTTAAGCCAGCACAGTGTGAACCAGCACAGAGGAAACTGAATGAGGAAACTGAATTTAGGTAGAAATAAAAAGCTTTCAGTCTTAGGTTGCCAAAACCCATCGACTCTTAAGATTGGAATCAAAATACTTTTGAGTATCTTATTTGTCATGCAGACAACATTTCAGACCATTTAGCCTTAATCATTTCTCTGATGTAGACCATCATATTGTCACAAAACCAGCTGCAGGCATGGAAAGGGTGGGTTCAACAAGGATGTAAAGGAGGACAGAGGACAAGACTGCTTTTTAATGACTAACATTTTAAAACTAGAATATTGGCAAAACCAAATTTAAAATAGGTGTCAATGCTAAGAATAGCCACATGAAGCCAAAAAGAAGACAGCTCATACGTGCAGAAATATTGTTTCTGCCCATCTCAGAAGCTGCAGCTATTACTGCATCAGGTTTATACTTTATTTACACTTTTTCTTCACAACAGTGAGTGGTATACATACACAAATGGGATGCTGGAGCAAAATTCTGGAGGAGTGGTTTCTGGGCAACTTCCTGAGGCCAAGAGACACTCAGCATCTAAACACTCCTTGAACTAAAGTCATTTAAAGGCAGTAGTGTCAATACAGCTGCAGTCTTTTTAGAAAAATGGGCAAGGATACGCAATTAGAATAAAACCAGTAGAAAGATACACTTTATCTATTTGTTAGCCACAACTCGATTGTCCAGCACAGGAGATGACAGGAACGTGTCATCTCCAGCTTCATAAAAGATTGAATGAGTCATCACCTAACTACACTCTGCCACTCTGATAACGGGCAGCATAAGAAAAGCAAATAAAGTCTCAGGCTTCCTCTCTCCTGCCTGTGACAAGTTGACAAACCTGTGGTACCAGAAGGCCCCAACCTCATCACGTCACCTCCTTTTACAGAAGGAACCACTGTGCTTTTGTGTGTCTACGCAGCCACAATGTACACACGCCTCCACCCAGCCACCCCCATATCCTTATACACCAACATACCCTCAGACTCCTGCCAGGGAAACATGGAGATTTCAATTCAGTGCAGGGAAAATACTTTCACAATGAAAACACTTAAATACTGGAATGGGCAGGGAGGCTGCTGAACCTCCCTCTACAGAGACTTTCAGAATTCAACAGGATGAGGCCCTGAGCAACCTGATCTTGCTCCAGAACTAGGTGTGCTCTGTGCAGCAGGTTGGACTACATAAGCCCCACAGCTCCCTTCCAAATCAAGTTTGATTCTATAATCTACTCAGATAATGGACTCTAAAGTTTCTTGTAAACAGCTGCATGATTATTTTATAATAAAGCTTGTCTACATATAAAAGTGACTTTGAGATAAATTGGAGATTACATGCCAGCATCTCTCTTTCATAAAGGGAAGCTTAGCCAGACATTTTGAGTTTTATCTAAGTAATTTAATTTATTAGGAAGATTTCTTCTGCCAGAATAAAGTGCTCCAGTCACAAGCTTACTCTGGAACAGTCATTTCAGAACTGCTCATTCTAGAGAGTTTCAGATGTACACTCTTGGAAACATTATCTGAAGACATACTAACACCCTGAACAACAAGTACTCACCTGACAGCTGATAGTATTTAAGTTAATAGTTTGGTTTTGCTTTCAAAAGAACAAGTTCTACCGCTAAAAAAACAGTTTTACACACACACAGAGCTATAGACTTCACCAAACTTGCTTAAAACTGCTGTACAAGAAATTCCTGACCTCAAGGAAAAACATCCTTCTGCATCAGCTGAACAATAAAACAGATGATTATATAAAAGCCTGGGTAAGACTAGGAAATTATTTGGTGCATATTAAATAACTTACTGTTAATTTCATCTGTAGTAACTAGCTGAGACTTGGCTTTACAATCTAAAAGTTCTTCAGAGGTGCCAGGAGCCCCATTACTGCTTCTGTTCTCCAAGTGAACATCCTGCTGGACAGATGAGGAGTCCATGGTAAAAACGATCCAGACCCTTGGAAAGTTCTTCTTCTCAACAATTTGCCACCAAGTGAGCTACCAAGTCCTGTTTCTCTCCATCAGCAAGAACAGCATCAAGACGTCACACAGGAGCACAGTTCTGAGCTGTAGAGCTGTTGGTGTGCAGCAGGCAGCTGCTAACTCCACATCACGGAAACAGCTCGCAGACAAAGTCGTAATCACCAAGGAGCTGCATCCTCTAGAAACAATACGTAATGAATTTACAAACATTTACTAGAGCTCTGAGAATATGAGTTAAAAATAAAGTAGTGCCCACAGACAGAACCAGGACATGGGTAACAACAGAGACAATGAAATACAACCAAATATCCAGATTTGGGAATAAAAAGTGATCTGTTTATGCTCACTTTTTTTAGTAGCATTGATGCACTGCAGAATGATGCAACAGATAATATTTAGCAAGAGAGCTGATTTAAAATCACTGTCCCTTTTAATGGAAAGGCCTTTTTGGCCTCTGAGTTAAGAACCAAGCCAGTACTCGGAGTAGCATTTTGCTCTGTAAACAATGGTGTATGTATATATGGAAGCATGCCATATATTTCATTTCAAGGAATGAGTTTCAGCATCTTTTGTTAAAATGAAGTATGGAATTCAGACTTAATTTTTTAAAAATAAATTACATCATTACTGTTTACTTGTCTGCAGAATAACAAGTATGAATCACTGTACAGAATGTGAACTACTCATTACAGCACACGTTGGCAGTCAGAATGTGGCTTGGACTGCAGCTCAACACTGCCTTCTCCTATGACCAGTCAAGAAGAGGATTTCCAACCACAGTTTACAAAATTTTCAAATGATTCTCCAGAGATTCAGATCTAAACTCTGGATAAAGATCCCACCAACTAATACCATCTAACAGAAATTGTTCTATACAGTCACTACAAGTAATTAAATTTTGTTCCGATAGTTACTGACAGATGAAGCCAGATTACAAAATCTTATTGTTATTTACTAAAGAAACGTAAGAAATCCCCAGTTTAAAAAAAAAAACAAAAAGGGGGGGGCTGGGGGGAGGTTGTGGGAGAATGTCAAATCAGGAATATTTTGACTGCATTTTCACATGAACACAAACATTTTGAACGACATTTCTTCCATATCTCCAGGAAGCACTTGTGTAACTGCTACTGTGCCACACTGCCCTGGTCACCCAGCAACACCACCATCATCTCCAAAATGTTACTGAAGCAGCAAACAGCTCAGGGCACACAGGAAAGCACAGTTATGTAGGTGACCCTTAGAGAGGTGAGCCGTGAAGGAGCCAAAAACCTGGAGCACCTTTCTAAACAGGAAACCTCCATCAAACAGAAAAACGAATACCTTCACTGTGATTTGTTACTAATTTTTAAAGATTTGAGTATAATAAAGCTTTCAATAAAACTCCTAGAACTGCCACTGTACAGCAAATAGATGCTACATGACAGGTTACAAAGAGGAATTATAGACAAAAGGTAAGGAATATTTTGGCTCCTTACACCTTGGCAAAACCCAGCCAATACGAGATGGTTTGTTGTCCTTGTCATAAAACATTTATGTTTTATAAAATATAATGTTAATTTAAACGTAATGTTAAACATTAACGTTTAAATAATCAAGGTGATCAAGAACGGCTTTCTTTTGTACAACCCACTCCTAATACTAAAGGTTCGAGCATGTTGGCCTCAGAGTCCTTTCATATCGCTGTGCTGCGCACAAGTAGACATACATACACAGAGACGTAGGCACGCCACGGGAACACAGCAATAACCCCATAGGGAAAGAGCTGTACGAAAACCACCGATTTTGCTTAAAACGAACAACCAGGACGACAACAGGTCCCGGTCACCGACCGGGGAGGCGCCGGCAGACACGGCCGCGAGGTCCCCGGGCCGGGCACATCCCTGGGCGCCGGCAGAGGCAGCGGGAGGCCCGGGGTCGCAGCCCACGGAGCCGAGCCGAGCTGGGCCGGGTGGTTCCCCGCTCCCCGGCAGCCCCGAGCACCCCGCGGCCTAAAGCGGCCCCCGGTCCCCCCCGAGGCACCCCCGCCGCCCCCCATCCCGGCCAGCCCCCCGCAGACCTGGGGCCGCCCGCCCGGCGCCGGCTCCTGCCCGAGACGTGGCGCTGCCTGCGCCGGGAAGGGGCGGGCGGGGCAGGGCGGGCGGTGCAGCGCGGTTCTCCCTCCGCCGCCGGCCGGGCGCTGCCGCCGCCGCCGCCCAGCTCGGGCCCGTACGGAGCCCTGCGGTTCTGCCGCCCCCGCGCCGCCGTCCCGCGGCCCCCGCCGGGCACAGCCGCGGCCGAGACCCGGGCGTTCCGAGGCGGCGGCGAGGCCGCCGGGCCCGTGGAGAGGCGACGGCTTTTCCACACGGACCCTTCCGGCAGCGCACGGGGGGAGGGACGGAGGGGGAGCGGCTGTGGGGCCGGGCCGCCCTCAGTGCCCGCTCGGGGCTGTACCGGGCGGGGCTCTGACCGGCTCACCCGTCGGGGTCGTGGGGCTGGCACCGACTTGCATGAATTAAAATTAAGTTGTGCATAAAATTGAAATATCTTTGTGAAAGTGGTGCGCCCCTCACAGCCTCCTGTATCTGCATCATTCATGTTCCTGCATTAGTGTTGCCTTTTACAGGGTCAGAGTCCAGTGACATGTCCTGTAAATGTCACGTTTTCAGCATTCCCGACGGCCCTTTCCTCATAAATCAATCCTTTGAGTTTCCAGCGTCTTTCTGGCACTGGGCATCCCACAAGTCCTCTGGAGTACTGGGAGCTGGTGCATCGGAGCACATCATTTCATAATGAAAACTCCTGCTAACGTCATACTGCCACCCTAAATATAATTGCCAGGTAATGAGCGTCCACTTTGCCAGGTATTCCTCTGTTATCAACCTTTCCAAATTATCCTTATTATGAAGATGAATCCCCTGAGCTGTTTCTCTAGGAAGATGGGAGGCTGTTCCACAAGTCAGAGGGTTGATAAACCAAAACACCAGCATGCTGTTTGAACTGCAAAATTGTTAACCGAGCTCCTGGATATTGGCAGCAACTAGGTGTTTTCCTGTACACATTACACAGCCCTCTAGGCATTATTTGGAAGAGAACAATACTTTACAAACTTAAGTCAGGAAGAGGACTGTTTTCAAGTGCAAATGCATGGCTGTAAGAGAGGCTCCCAGCGGTATCCAGAGAAAGTGTATCTGGATTCATGGGACAGCCTCCTGCTGTTCTGCTGCCTGAGCCAGATGCCTGTGTAAGTGGGCAATCCCAGGCTGTGGATCAGCATCAGTGTCAACTGAAGTTTGAACTTGGCTGAATGCTTGTTTGGCACTGAGCTTGTAAACCATGTGCAGGATGTTGAATGTGTGAAGGGGAGCGAGGATCTCCTGAGAATCGCGTGTGTGAGTGAGTGTTTCAAATCTTTAGTAGCGACCTTCACTGGATACTCTTCCACAAAAGTTGCCAAGAACAATATCGTGAGGAAGACTTGAATGCTTGATCTTCATTTGATCTGGTTTAGATTTTCTTTTAAGAATGTAAAAGCTTGAAGTTTTGTCTCTCGCAGAGAACTCAAAACCAGAAAACAATAACTAACAGAGAACTGAATTTGTTGAGTCACGAAAGTAACTGTTCTCTTCAGTTGGAATATTTGCCTATGTTTGCTTCTTGACTTTGATCCCATCTCTCTAGAACAATGTAATGCTTGGGTAAAGCTCCAAAGTATCTTTTTTACTTGCTAGTCTGCCACATAGCACCAAAGCCCCAGCTACAGGAATAGCCACTTGTTTGGAGACTATTGCCTAAGCACAGAGCTGCAGCCTACTTAATCGGGCTGCCTGAAAGAGAAAGAGAATCCTTCATACTGAAAGATGTCCATCATCAGTAATGTAATTTTTAGCACAGTAGAGGAACGCCATTGTAGTTGTTTAAAAAGCCAGAGAAAATGTCAAACACTATCACAAATGAGGCCTTTACATGAAGGGATTCCTGTAAATCTGCAGGAGGCAACTTGTGTAAACTGCAGTCTCTGTCTCCAGCAGTGAAAAAACCCATGGCTTAATCCCAAAGCCTGTTAGAGTTCTTGTTGCAGAGCACTCTTTAGTTCTTCAGGAAGAAAGATCAGAAGGTACCACAACAAATTCTTTAAGCACAGCCAGCTGCAGCATTCTTTCACCCTGCAACTAGACTGCATACAGGAGCTGCTGTGCTTCCTTCTCTCCGACTGAGCTCTGTCAGACCTTAATAGGAATTGTCTTTTTCAGGAACCCACAGGGCCTTGTTCCTAAAAAAAGGAAGGGAAATTTATTCATCTTTCCTCTGAGCAAAACCAAAAAAAGATGGCATACAATGCAATTAAAGAGCTGAACTAACAAAATTACCAGGGACTACTGACCATTTGTAGAGTTACTGTCCAGCTGGCTAATTTTGTAACTCACTACGTGAGAATTGCACTAGTGAAAGAAGAGTCAGGTTAGAGAGAAAGGCTCCATACTCTGCAGGAGCAGAGGGTGGCACTCTCTGCACAGCACAAAGCCCATGCGTGGTGCTTTCCACTTACAGCTTTTATAGCTACAAACACGTTTTTCTAAATATTTCCTTAGGGAAGTTCTTGCTCTCTAACCACTGACAACATGATGTTCCAATTCCCTGTGCTTACTGCATGTTTTTCTGCTTACATATTTCTATTACTTGGTGTCACTCAGTCTGTAAAAACTTCATCAAAAAAGAAACCTGTGCTAACCACATATAAATAGCTCTATTACTGGCAGATTGCAATCAGACTCAGGCATCCAGCTTGCCTCTCACACCCACTGAGGAAAAAAATAGTTTTGTATTAAATACAGACAATGGAACTAGAAATCAAGTCTTCAGAAACATGCTTTATTAAAGACTGCCTTAATATTTAATTTACATATTTGATTTACCCATAAATTTTATTTATATATGTGGAACATTTTTATAGCATTCTACCTAAGCAATTTTTAGCGTGTCTGTTCAAGCATGGATAAGTATTTAAAATGTTATTTTCCTGACTATTTCTATAAACAGTGGAGACATGCAACTGCGGTGTGTCTGATATAACAACATAGCTCAGGCTGGATTTAATCAACCTCTGCTATACCTAAGAGAAGGCTGGGAAAGCATAAAAAGCCACGTTGTGTAACCATAAGGTTTGAAGATGGGAGCTCTTGTGTACGGAGAATAAACTAAGATTTAAGGCCTTGTTACTGAAAGTATCTTGCCAATGCCCTCCTCCTGTTTAAATCTGGATTCAGTTTGGTCACACCAGCTGTTTTGAAAAACAGAAACTGCTAAGAGCTGCATTCATTTCTGTGGGACGTTCTACAATAGTCTCTCTGGGCAAGAAGAGTTACTTTTGGTATCAGGATGCCTTACATATTCCAGGAAATTAATTCAGAAAGTTCTCTTTCCATGTATCTCTGTGTGTGTGGTAGAGAGAGAGTTGATGGAAATTACTGGGGTTTAGTGGTTTCAAGCTTAGCTTTCCCACAATAAATGATTTTTGCTGCTGGTCTGGAAGCAGTAGGTTTCTAGTTATTTTTTTTCCTAGAAATTACTTTCCCAGCCTGGGGTTACTGGTTAAGAAAGTGCTGCCATTATACATACAAGTCCTATCCACTAACTTCATAAATGTCACTATTCTACTGAAATTGGTGCTTGCTTCAGCATTTCAAGAGCTCTCAAAATGGCATAGTATACAATAGGAAACACTGTCCTTGGAAGGACTTGCTAAAAGAGCATGAAAACCTTGGATTTTTCAACAGGTAGTCCAACACAGAGAACAGGACATTTACTTTCTTAAAGATGTCTCAAAGACTGTGGAAGAGTCTTGGCCTTTGTTCAGGGATGTGCACAGTTGTTGTCCCTGTATCTCCCCTTCCTGATGTGTGGTGAGAATGGGCTACAGCTCTGATCTGGGCTGTGTGGCAACTCCGTGAGATGTGGGGCTATAGAGACTGTGAGATTAGGCAGGAAGCAAAGTTCCTTTTACCCTTCTGTCCTTTCTTGATCCTTCCAGTAAATGTATCTCCAGTCTCCTTCCAGCTGCCTGACACATCTAACGGGCAGCTGTGAGACACTGGGGGAAGGCAGCTCACCTGGAAGAGGTTTGCAGGTGCTACTTGCAAGCCTGGCTTCGTGGTTGTTACCTTCAGTGGGCAGTCAGACACCTTTTGGACCTAGTCTTCTGTGCTGCCTGGTGTGGGAAGTTGTTCAAGCCCATACAGAGTCCTCCTGCCTGCTCACGGAAGGAGACCATAAATATAAAACATAATCCTCATTAAAAATACGGTTTGAAAGGGTCAACAACCTGAGCTGAAAATACTTTATGATCAGACTGCTGTACGTTTGATCCTTAATTCCAGCTGCTAAGCCGTAGTGATGAAGTGTGGTGTGGACAGGTTCTGCTAGCAGAGGGTTGCTGAGATAAGGGAACAAAGACATAGTGACAGAATTTGCGATGCCAAGAACAGGGCAAACACAAACATGAGAAATCAGCATACAGTTGTGCCTGTGCTACATGCTCAAGGTCTACAGCTTGGAGTGGCAGCATAGCCCACACAGCACCCTCTTTGCCTCCAAAGGATTACGGGTGCCTGCAGTCAGATGACCCCTGGAAAGGAATCCAAATAACAGGGGTGTAAGATCCTTAAAAAGAGAGCTGCTAGACTTGGACTTGTTCTCTGTCTTTTATTTAGATATTTTTATATTTTTATTCCAGCAATGTCCAAGCAAAGAAAAATGTAGGTTTTGAATACCCTTTTCTGCCAGCTAGTCCTTGACTTATGTCCCCAAAAACTGTGCATCAGCATTAGGAAATAGCAGATGGAATCTCTGCATTTACTTCTGTCACACTGAGCCTCATGTGGAAAAAAAGTAGATTTCTTGTTTCGGGGATTTTTCAAAGCTTAACATACATTTATGGTGGCATCGCCCTGAGATTTAACTGTGAGTGTTGAGAAAAGCAATGCGCCACAGTGCTATGCTACAGAGACCAGACTGCCCTTCAGGCAGAAGTGTTCTGCTTAAAAAAACCCTCCTGCCAAGGATGCCAAGTGCCCTGGGTTTTGTGTTTATTCAGAACAGATAAAATGTAGTTATAAATTCTCTGATATATGCTTTTTCATTTGACAGGTAACTCAAAGATATATTACCCAGGAGGAGCGAAATGTAAATTCAAACACAAGCAGTCACAGTAAATAACTGACAAGGTCAGAACCCAGGAACACCCTTTACACAGAATTCGCTCTGAAAAAAGGAGGGTAAATAAGAATTGGTCACCCAAAGAATTATTTGCATCTCTGTTTTCAATGCAAGAAGTATAAACAAGCCAATTAAGCTATCGAGACATTCCTTATGTGCCCTTCCATAGAAGGGCTACTTCTAAATTAGCATGTGTAAATTTCCCAGGGAGGCAGCGTGGTCCCTGTGGGCGGCGAGTGAGCGGAGTCCTGTCCCTGAGCCTCCCTCAGCCTTAGACTAATCAGGTTGTTACTTTTTGTAGGTGTCCAATAAAGGCTAACAGGCGGCTTCATCTCAAAAGTACTGCGAAGATTAGGTGGAGACCTGTTTCATTTCTTTGGGATTCAAACATTGTATCCTACAGTCAGGACATCAAACCCATGGAGCAGGTGGTGAATGGGCCTGGACTAGGCATGAGCTCAGTGCCAGGATGCATTCAACACAGGACTCCATTTATGAAAGGAAAAAAGTTTTCTTTGACACCAGCCCTCCAACTTCAGGCTTCTTATATGCACCCACTTGGACACCAACTGAAGGTATTATCCATTTTTTCCCGTTGATTGAGTTGTCATCTGACACTCACTGCAGGATGTGGTGTGAGTCAACGGCGTGCAGGAGAGCATCTCACCTGGAAAACCAGAAGGCTGCCTCAGAAACGGGGACTGTCCTTGCCCTCCCATCACCTCCAGAAAAGTTAAGTGGCTGCTGGTTTTTGTGCAGCTCCTGTGCTTTGGGCTCCCCAAGATGCCCGGGAATATTCCTTCCCTGTCCCTTGCTTCGTGCAATGATGAAGCTGGGGTGCCTTTTGCTCCTTGGAAAGACCTGAGTCCTTTTCTTATTTCCCATTCCTCTGACCGTTCACTCCCCTGACTGGGCTCCGGGGTCTGGCAGGGGACTGGAGCAGCGATCGGGTGCGCTGCCCAGGGCAGCCGCCCTCTCCAGCGCCAGCACAGCAGCCCCTCCATCTCCCACCGCCCCGCAGGAGAAACTTTTCCCGCAGGAGCCCGCTCCCGCCGCTGCTCGCAGGGGTTGAGCTGCCTCCAGCCCGGCGGTTCCCAAGCCCGGCGAGGATACAGCACTCCAGGGAGGGGGACTCGGACCAGGCTACCCCCGCTCCCCTCCAGCCCCCTCCTCTTCTCTCCAGCCCCCTCCGCTCCCGCGGCGCCTCGCCCGGTCCCGCCGAGCTCCGCGCCGCAGGTGACCCCCCGGGGGAGGGCAGGGGCCGGGAGCGGCCGGGGGAGGGGGCGAGGGGCGGGGAGGCCGGGCTCGGGGGGTCGCTGTCAGCGGCGCCCGCTGGGGCACGGCTCGGCGCGGCAGCTCCGCCGGCTGTGCGCGGCGCGGCGCGGCTCGGCACGGCGCGGCTCGGCTCGGCACGGCGCGCCATGCTCCGCAGCGGCCCCGGCGCGGGGCTCGTCCTGGCGGCGGCCGCGGCGCTCTGCCTCGGCGGGGCGGGAGCCAAGGTAACCCCCGGCACCGGCGGCACCGGCCCCCGCCCGCACCGGGTAGGGCAGCGCGGCAGCGGCGAGCCCGACGGGGAGGGGGTGCCCCGGGAGCCCCGCCGGGAGGTGGGGAGGGACCGGGAGTCCCGGGGCGAGGGGTGCAGCAGAGCTGCCGGGAGCCCCGGTGAGGGATGCGCCGCGGACACCGGGAGGAGGGACGCAGCGGGGCGGCCGCGGCGGGGGCGGCTGCGGGTCCCTTCGGCCCCAGCCCCCCGGGGTTTGGGGTGTAGTGCTGGCCGCGGACTCGCCTCGGAGTGCGAAAGGCACCGCGAGATGTGATGCTCCGGGAGTCTGACTCCGGATCAGCCCCTCCGCTTCGGTATAGCCGGACCCGAAATCCGGTGAAAGCCCAGTGATAACGGATTCCCAGCAGAAATGACAACACTTGCCCAAAGGCATCCCTTCCACGGGCACAGCCTGGCTTGGGGAGTCCAAACGAAATACCTCGTGCTGTATTACAGTCCCCACGCTCGCTCTCCCCGCTCTTGTGCACCTCGGCTGTAGCACGGAGAGCAGATAAACTGAGCAAGTGACAGGTACAGCTCCCAGGGCAGGGATCCGGGCAGAGCTGAGAGCAAGTGGGCACGAGGAGCTGAGAGAGGGTGAGCCCGGAGCGCACCCGAGCTGCGGTGGAAAGGCAGAGGAGGAAACACAGAGCATCCCACAACCAGGAGCAGCTGCAAAGCAGTCGCTCTGAGCTTTGGGAAGGATAAGCAGTCCTGGTCCGGCTGAAGTGACTGTGACTTTTCCTATGGACCCTGACAGAACCAAGGTTTGACACTTCTAGTAGAGATTGTCTATTCTATAAAATATGAGCCAAAAGAGTATAAGAAAATAATATTTTATACATTTATGTCATTATATATATATATATATATAAAGAAAAAAAGATATGGGGCTGCTTTCCCTGATGGCAAATAGCATTTTAATTCTGCCTGATAAACGAATTCCTTGCCACAGCACACAAACACACAGCAATGACTGTGGTTGAAATTAAGATGTTTTATCTCACTTTGGTATCCTAGTGAAGATAGCTACAGTGAGAACTTAATTAAGCCACATTTCTGGCACTGAAATACTAACTTTACCAGGATCTATTGAATTGTATGGCTGTGGGGCTTTGTATTTTGTTTCTCTTTTAAGTCAGGATTGCATTGCAGAATGCAGGCTTACCCTCATCCAGTTGCATACCTCTCTTATTAAACTACATAACTTCCTTGCTTCCCTGAATTATTGCATCCTTCCTGTGCTGTTTCTCTTCTGCCTTTGCCTGTACAGTCATGAGGAGCAAGTACTGGCTGTGTGCTGTGCCTTTGGGGATGAAAGGCAATGGTGGGACTCTGAATGTATTAGAAAGCTCTATAATTTTTGCTTGAGTTTTTTTTTTTCTGTGTTTCCTAGTCAACTTCTGTTGTTCTCTAACTCTGAAATCTAAAGTGTTAGATTTCACACCAGGCAGTAACTGCACTAAACTATTGACCAACAGCACTACAGAAAAGAAACTGCCTCCTTAATGAAGAAGTAGCAGCCTCCTGCCTGCTTTCCCTGACTTGGCTTCTTGCTGTGTCAATTATTCTTTTGATCACATGTTGTTTATAGGCTCTTAACATACTGGACAATTTCTTTTTCAGAATGAAAGCCATTTTCTATTACTTATCTTCGTAAATGTGACAGGGAACTCTGTGTGTCCAAACAGACGTGTGTGTACATCTCTTGCTCCCTGTTTTTATTATTTCTCGGAGTAAGTTGCACTTGCTCTTCACTCATCAAGGACTGCACTATGTTGCGTAGGCTTTGCTATTTTCATCTTTTTTGGCTTCACTGATAGTGTTGCTATGCTAGTAAAGAAATATACATCCCACTCCTAAGTTAGTGGTTCAAATGCAGTTCAATTTATCAGTTGAAAAAAGGTATTCAACGATTTATGAGAAATTATTTGTCTTTTGACTTAGAGTTAACAATGTAAAAACATACCAGGAACTCCCTTGGCAAGGGCAAAGTCTGCATGAGGTACAGGGAACTGAACTGTTCTTTTCATCCAGGAAGGTGGTCTCTGTCAGTAAGAACTGAGAAAATTTGTGATGCTGTGAGGTAGCGTGGATGTTTGCAACATGTTTTGTGGCAAAGTAGAGCTCTCTCTGGAATCCTTCACTGAGTACTACAGCAATTTAAAAATAGGAGTTAGATCAAATGAAAGAAAATTTGAAGATAAGGTCCATGATGTTTCCTCCTGCGTGTCTGTATGAAATGGAACAAGATGTGCAGATAAGCAGCTTGTTTATCCTGAAGGAAGAATGTAAGCCTGATGAAAGACTAACATAGTCAAAATTATGTCTCTGTATGTCCATTAAATATTATCTGTTTAATCAAATCTCCGTGGAGGAGGTCTCTATGCCAGTGCCATCCTTCATCTGGTATTCTTCTGTTCACTTGCTGGCTTAAAGAAAAAAATCAAGCCTTTCTTGTTCCATTTAAGAGAAGAAATCTTAGCAATCCTAGACCCTCTGGTGAAAGTCTTAGTCCTTTACCCAGAAAGAACTATGGCAAAATTCCTGCCAGCTTCAGAGGGACCAGGATCCTTCCCAAGATCAGTGAAAGATTAAAAAAAAAAATCAACTACTAAAATATGCACCTCAATTAGCAAAGAATGTGGCCTGATTAGTAAAGTGTATGAAATTTCAGCTATTAAATTCTACAGCCTTGATCAACAAAGCACGCTCCACAGTTGGCAATGTATCCAGAATCTCAACTACTGTACTAGTCTCCTACCAGATCAACCAAGCATGCAGCTGAATCAGTAAATTATGCAACTGGAGCAGCAAAATATGCACTTCTGATTGGAGCGAGAGGATAGGGAAGTTCTCAAATGTTTTAAATTGGCACACAATAGGTCTGTCAGTGGTCAGCATCTGCCTTGAAAAAAATAGAGGCAAAATATGTAACTTTTACTAAGTCTTTCTGGACCATTGCTGGGCTGGAAAAGTATATCCCTCAAATGGCTCAGTGTTTGTTAGCAGCAGTCCCATTCTTTACCAGATGTACTGCACATCTGGTTCCAGTCCCAGCAGCTGCCAGGTGCGGGGGTTATTTTGGTAACACTTTAATGGGATTTTTAGGTCCAGGTAGCTTTTGCTTTATTCATCGCTGTAAAGCACTGGGTATGTGCACCAGGCTGTATTTCTGTCTCAAGAGATGAAGCCAGTCAAGACAAATAAGGCACCTTCAAAGAACCTGAAAGTTTTGTTGGCAATGAACTTAATCTCTATTAATCTCTTCACTGTTTGTGAAAGTACTTTGTGCTTGAGGAGCAGAGAAATGATAGGTCTTTCCTATTTTCTTTATATCTTGATTAATTGCCATAACTGCATCCTATTGTGCTTACAATGTATCTTGGCAGATCAGATGTTTACCATGCAGAGAGTTTGGATGTTTGGCCAATTTGGTGAGCAGCTATATTCATATATTCTGAAGCACTAGAGCTGTTTCTCCCTAGGTCCTGTATGCGCTTTAAAAATCCAGTCACAGTAGCCGGTTCTGAACTTCAGAAGCTGTTTTTTCTTTAAATTACTAGTTTTGCTTTGTATAGAAGACCTGCAGGTTGTCCTATTTTAATAAAGATGCAGTTTCAGGGCTTCTAAAAACCAGTTTGGTTTTTTTTAATGTCTTGAAGTAAACTGTGTTAAACTGCCTGGGCTCAAGGAAGGCGTGAGAACTGGTTTGTTTTATTGCACTGTTCACTTTAGTACCCAGGAGCCTGAAACATTATTTGAGTCTAAAAATTATCTGGGCTTGGTTTTTTGTTGCTTTGGTTCATTTTATTCTGGTTTTGGTTTGGGGTTCTTTTGTTGTTTTGTTGGGGTTTTTTAATCCACTAAATTTGGTTCATAAAGCTGGCTTGCATTGAACTTTTTATTTACCAAATTTCTGCCTCATTTCCAAGTCAGTTCAATGAATGATCCTATTTAGTTCTTTTTCCTGTTTAAAATATTTCCTACTGAGTCCAGAGCAGTGCCCTTAAAACTTAATTGATTTGGGTCATTGAACCCTTATTTTTCATGCATGTTAGTTTACATCCCGCCACTGGTCTGACTGGTATTTAAATTAGAAAATTGCAGGCGGATTTCTTCTAGGGGCTAAAGTTCACGTGGAGTCTCTGGCAAAATAAGATCCTGGAGTACATATCCCTGGAACTGGGCAATGATTTGTAACTTTTTTTTAATTCTCTGTCTGGCCAGAGTGTTATAAATCTGGCGCTCCCTTGTTAGCTTCACGCTAAGCAGCAATAATGTCCACAGTGTTTTAGTCCTGATAATTCTAATTACTGAAGCACTGAAGAAGCGGAAAGCTGAGAAGATGGACAAGGCTGGCCTCAAGTCCTGCACAGCACAGGGGATTCTCTCTTTGTAGAGCTGAACCATAATTCTCTCGTTCGCCAAGGCCAGCAATGGAAGCAGCAGCCAAGGTAAGAGAAACAAGCCAGTGGCAGCAGATTTCTGGAATGATGTGAGTAATCTTCATGCAGAAGGAGCTAAAAGACTGCAGTGCTGGTAGAGATACCAACTACCCTTGGGGTGAAAATGCTGAAATAATTTTTTCTTTACTATCTAAGAGGTTAGAGCAAACAATCCTGTTGCATTGGTTTGAAAAGACCCAGCAAACAAACTTTCCTGTGGTAACCAACGATTACTATTCCCATCTCTGCTTCTTTGTGTGACAGACCAGGAATGGTGGTAAAATACTCAGGTCTCTTTCTTCCTGCCTCCCTTTCTTCTTAAAAAAAGGAATTCATGGCATATTTTGTACCAGAGGGTGGCTACCCAGCAGTAGTATACCTGGACCAGGTCTGGTAAAGCAACTTTTCCCGTTACACACTGTTCTTGGTATGCACTGATATCTCAGATCCATAAATTATAAATATTCAGCTTGATATTTAGATACCTGCTTGAGTATGGGAAATACTAAATAGAAAATCATTGTCTTGTAAAAATTACTTCATGGCAGTAGAAGGGTGGAGAAGGGACAGGGCACTGTAGGGACCTGCATTAATATATGGAACAGTTTTACAGCAGTAGGGAGAAGCCTGACTGTCAGCCTTGGTTTTCAAACTCAGTGTAACATTCCTCTTACAATCTCTCAGCAGCAAATGGCCCCGTGGTTCATTTTGAATATCCTTACTCATGTCATTGCCAATGGAAAGGAGGTTCCAATTTTGAGAGGAGCAAAGGCTAATTTGCCTGTATTTCCTTTCTGGATTTCTTGGAGCCCTACTGGAGCTCACAGAAGTCATCTGAGACTTCA
This sequence comes from Coloeus monedula, assembly GCF_965178545.1. Lineage (NCBI taxonomy): Eukaryota > Metazoa > Chordata > Aves > Passeriformes > Corvidae > Coloeus > Coloeus monedula. Next base: position 7,432,201 of record NC_138798.1, on the reverse strand, counting down.
GGAGGATTTAAATCAGGCCATAAGTACTGCTGGCTTGGATTAGTAATGATGTACATTGAGGACAACATCTGTATTTGGGTTTGGGTGGAGCCCTTTCATGGTAGAAGAGTTGGTAATACTGCTACAGTACCTTTCATCAGAGGATTTCAGAGTTTCACAAATATCTAATTACAGAAACTATAAAACTATGTGAAATCCTTGGTCCTGGAGGAGTACATTATGCTTCAATAGAAAGCAGGGGTGGGTGGTGTTCAAAGTGGCAAAACAAAAGCAAATTTTTCACATGCAAACTATAACCTGCTACGCTATCTCATTTTCATCCTGTGTTTTACTCCTCTCATTTCTTTATATTAGCAGCCAGGCTTCAATGCCAAATGAACTAAACAAAATGGGCTGCCACAAGCCTCCATTCAGAACTACTGTCAGCTCTTAGGAAGGGGCTTTTGGAAGTTCATCTCTCTCTTACTGATCTGCTTTCATACTATTTGTATTTCTTTATTCTGTTAAGGTGTAGCAGGACTTAGCTAGGGTCAGGTGCCAAGGATGCCAATAATGACGGCTTCCTGGATACAGGAGCTCTGGGATGACATGCTTCTGAAAGTCCAGCCTGATCCAAATCCCAGAAAGTTGGTTGCTCAGGCTTTCCAAGGACAGTGTGTCTGCTCTGCACTATACTTAATTTGGGATTAGCAATGGGAAATCTAATCCCCTTATTCTACTTAGATCCAGCTCTCTCCTGGTTGTGGTTAGTAAATATTCCACTGTTTTGAGAGACTGAGTTTTTATTAAAGGGATTTTTTGACTGAAAATGTGGAGCCTTTACTGGTAGCACTGAGGCTCGAAGCCCAGGCTGCCCATGCCCTTGATTTCCTGTTGTGCTCCAGATCTGCATGGGTGGGCACTTCAGGTAAATCTGAGACCTCGCTATTTGAATACAAGGGCCCCAAGGAGCTGCTCATCAAGACTAACTTTAAATGCAAGCTTAGCAGGCTGAACACTTTGATTTGCCTCTAAAATCAACAGTAACTTCTTCCAGGTTTCCTGGTTGGAACTTGAATGGGGAAGAAGAAAGGATGTCTGCAAAGCAGATTTATTTGAGAAAACAAACTGGTCACTGGTTGGGACCCTGGAACAACAAACCCGGGGCTTAGTTTTTCCTCTGTCTGCAGTATCTGTGATACTTTTTTCAGCTTTCTCCCAACCCTCCCTGCTGTGCCCTCATGGTGCCTCCTTACGTGTATGCAATAAAATAAAATTTACAAGCATCCTGCTCTCTGAAATCCTGGCAAAGATGGAGTCTTGGTAATTTCCCTTTTCAGAGTGCACAAGAGGAGACTAATCCTGGGAGAACAAGGGGGAGAGAAGTGCTGCTGTTTGTATATCACCCAAAACTAAGGATGAGCACTCAGACTGTAGCAGACTTCTGGATGCTCCAGCCCCAGCTGCAGCAATGGCTCATGTGGAAGCTCAGCTAAAAAAGATTGCGTGAAAGGGAGAGGGTTTTTCTTTGCTTCCATTTTAAAGATCACTATCCATGTCTTCTGCATAAGCCCTCCCACCTGCTAGTGACATTTAATGACACAACAACCTGGTTCCCAAAAGGTTGGGATAGCAGCTCTGCAGCAGGGTAATGATGACACAGAATATCTGCAGGTTTTGGCTTTCACATGTGGAACGTTTCCTTCTCCATGTTTGTACAATAGGCTTCCAGCATGTGAAACATCTGACGTGTCTGAACGAAACAATAGGGTCACGTAGCTGGAAATCCAAGCACAAACAGCTCCTCTTTTGCCAGGCCAGTTTACACATATATTTGTCTGTTTTGTTTGCTTTAAAAATCCAAGTTTATTTCCCAGGAAGTGGCCAGCAAAATTTGTATGGGATTGCCTTTCACTTCTCCTTTCTCCTGTTTCTGGTCCTTTCGAAATGAAACAAAGCCGTTTTGGGCACCTAAGCTGCATACGGATTTCATTACTTAAATCTCCCCCACGTATTTGCAAGGTGATATATATGAAGTTAATTTGGGAACATTAGTTTTATAGATTCCTATGGACATACATAACTTGTTCAATGGACTTTTATACTGAACTCTGCAAGTAAACTTTTACTGCAGGGCTATAGATTTTGTTTTGTTATATATTCCATCTGGTTACCAAGCAGTAGAAAACAATCTGACCATGTTTTCTACTCTTTAATTTGAGCTGCTTTAAGCTGCTCAATTTATCGAAAATGAAAACCAGATTGATCTTCTGGAAATTGCCCCATCACCCCTGTCGGTTCCCACCAACCCTATCATTTACTGTTAGTTTTTCTATGTGTGTTGCATACACTTTGTTAATGAGAACTTGCTCTGGTAGAGAATAGACCTATGTGACCTATTAAAGCCTTGTAGCAAATGGCCATGGCATCTTGAACTCTTCATTACACTGCCTTACTTTTATTTACCATGGTCCCATCATATTCATGATTATTTGCCTGAGGAGACACTCTAAATGATGCCTTTGTTTCTCTTTCTAAGGCTTTACATTTTTTTGTATGTTTGAATGAGGGTATTTTCTGAAAAAGGAACCCAACAAACTAGAACGTGGATAGCAGCTTTGTATGGATGAAGAATCTTATTTGATATGGCATCTTGCATCTTTGTTGGAGAATCTGTATTTGTCTGCTGAGTGTCCAGTCACAAGAGTTAGCTTTTTTTTTTTCCCCCCCTGCAAGGATTAGTCAGAAAAGTCCACAAGAAAAGGCTGGGAATTCCAGCACTCCCTGGTGGATGTTATGTTAGATATGTTGTCTGCTTCCTTGGCCATAAAAGCTGATGTTGTGATGAAAGGAGAAAGCCAATGTTCAGAATACTCTCATAGTGACATGGCTCACATTTGTTGCATGAGCATAGCACAATAAATTTATGTGACAGTTATGAGAGGTTTCTGCTTAAAATAGTTCTGCTTTATGGGTGTAACGGTTTTAGACCCCAAGGGAACACTGCCTAGTCAAGTGGGTCTTTCCAAGCACTGGTTTTGCATATTTTAAATAGATTTTTCAAATCATTTGATAGAAAAACAATCTGGCTTTTGTCCCTTCCAGACTGAAATGAGAAGAAGGAAATTAATATTGTAATGTGGGGCTCCTGTCAAGATAGAGAAGAATTCAGAATAAGGCCTGGCACTTAGTTTCTAGTAAAAGCACCTGGTTGTAAATGAAATTAAAGAAAAAATGTCCTGTGCCTTGGCCTCGGTCTCTTCCAGAGCATTTCTATCTGTATTTCACAATCTACCAACGTTTTATCCACTTCACAAGCATGTCTGCACCTTGACATGCAACAACTACCGAATAATCAGTGGGTGCCAGGGTTACTCCTGTGGTGATAACTTCAATCTGGGAATCTGACAGGTAGCAAATGTACCCATGAGCTGCCAAGCCCAGAGAAAAACGATTCATCATGAGCATTTCTAGCTCTAAAAATATAAATCATAGCTGTAACTTGTAAGAGATCTTGTAGGTGAATTCAACTCCATCTTAATTAAAGAATTGAAAGGGGAGAGCTAAAACTTCTGCCTATTTATGATGTGGTGGAAAAGAACAAGAATTCTTTTCAGTGTTCTGAGATTTCACCTCTGAGCCCTTCAGTAGCTGAGTTAGCAATAGGCCTCCTGCAGTCCCACCTTTGCTGAGAGGGGGACATATTCTTCCAGAGGGCTCTTAAGACCATCTCTAACTATTGCTCTGGATTTCCCTCTGCAGCAAACAACTCTGGCTTGTGCCTGCAGAGGGAAATAAGCCAAATTAGCCAGCAAAGCCTTGCACCCAGAGCTGGGTGTTCATCTTATATAGGAATCTTGCATTGGGTATTCAAAAGGGTCTGTGGCTGCTGCAGAAAGATCTGTCCACTGCTCAAAACTACAGTGTAGGTTGGCATCTCTTGCATAATGAGGACAAACTGGTTTTCCTTCTCACCAGAACCTCCCAAAAGCAGCAGAGCATTCTGCTGCCTTTCCTCCGCATGCTCTGAAGGCAAGCACGAAATGTCAATGTATGCTCAGACTGCATATACTGCTGATCATACTATGGAAAGCTGGGCTGTTCCATGGGTGATTGTTCGGAAAACAGCCCCTGCTTGTGTCCCTGGGAACAAGCAATTTTTTGTTGTTTGGGAGCGAGCATCTCTGGAGTTAAATGAGGAGGGCTGTTGTTCTCCACGGAGGCTGGAGTGCGTTGCTGTGCCTGGTGGTTGTCGGAGTGCCTGTGTTTGTTTTTTTGTAATTTTCCTTTTCCCCACCTCCTGTTCTGATCGAGGATCAAGGAGGAGGGATGGTGACCTCATGGTGCAGTTATGCAATCTGCCAGAGCCAGGTATCAAAACATAGTGCAGCTGTGGAGCTGGGACCTCGCTGTGGCTGGGGGCCCTGGCCTCCTGGCTCTAATGAGATCACTGACCTTCTCCTGCCACTTCTTCTGCAGCTGCTTTGATTCCCAGGGATTTGTTGTGGCCATGCCTGCCTAACGGTTTGGCAAGCTGCCGCAGGGAATGCTGCATCTACAGGCAGGCTCTAGGAGCTGGCCCTGGAGACCTAGAGCAGGTGAGGGTACCCTGAGCCCTGCCAGCCTCTTTCCATCCCAACAGAGCTTATTTGCCTCCATCCAAGGGTATGCAAATATTTCCACCCTCGCTGATTATTCTCTTTTTCATAGGAACTGAGGAGAAGGTTGCCTGTCCTCCAGTGACATAAAGCAGTGCCTTCCCAGCAATCTTGTTGTGATGCTCAGGCTGCAGCAGAGTCACATATGGGAAGAATAAGAGAGAATAGCATGTCTGCAGTCTGAGGCTTATTTGGGCCTCCAAGTCCTCAAGTCTCGTTCAGACTTTGCATTCTTTGCTCTAATTGCTGAACTGCATTCCTGCTTCCCTCCCCTACTCCTCTAGCAGTACTTTTGTTTTCCTTGTCTCCTGCAGTAACAGGCTTTCACAGCCTCCTTCCTTTCCTACCTGCATATTTTTTCTCTTCAAATGTCCTGCAAATCATTAAAAACAACAGAAAATTTGGAGATATATGTGAAAACAGGGCCCTGTGAAGCTATCTGATGTGTGCCAAGAAGGAATATAAGACAAGTCAGTTTCCTGAAAATGGGATTTGCAGAGTGGAAATGTCACATCCATAATCACTTTCATGTGGTGGAACTGCTGCTGCCCACCACTAAAATAACAGAGCATCTGTTAAAAATGTGGGTTTGGTTTTGCTTAAATCCAGCAGGTTGCACTCACTTCAAGAAGTATTAGGTCCTCGTTTAAAAATATGAGTGCCACTGCTCTGGTACCATAAATGTATTAAAAGCAAATGTATGCTCAGCCCAGCTTGAGTCCCACACTGAACCCTGCTCAGAGCTTGTTTGTGTGGCTTGGCTCAGGGAGCAAGGAGATCATATGTGTGTGCAGAAGGTGGGTTTATGTTGGGACAGGGATACTGGGAGAGCAAAGGAGACCCCTCAGCAAGCAGGACATTTTCATAATTGATGGAAACTCTTTCGGAGATCAAACTGAAAAATAATTACAATTAAAGACTGACAAAAAAGGAGATGGGAAGCTAATAACTAAGCAAAGTGTCAGCAATTCTTGTTGTATTCTGTCAATCCCATGTCTGATCTGCTTCTGCTAACTCTGCTACTTTCAACCATCCAGAGACACTTGAAGAGTTGCCCTAATGTGGGATGAGAGAGTCTCCTTCTGCTGTTGCCTCATGCTTCAAACAGCAAAGGCAATTTGGCAGAGAGGGAGGTGGCGATTCCAAGGCATTTCCAGGAATTCTTATACTGCCAGGTGGAAAAAATAGGTTAGATGTGCTGCAGCTGTATCTAGTTCATGCTAATGGAAGAAAATAAACCTTGCACACAAAGATGAGCTGAAAATGCAAAATTAAGTAGAGCACTGATTTTCCAAAGTCTCTGATTAACTTTGTCCTCTGCTTGGAAAAAGTCCTACCAGCTTTGATCTCTAGATCAGTCATCTGGTGAAGGAAATGTGGTCACTTCTTAAACCAATGGACTGGAGTTTTCTATCTTACTCTTGGGATAGTCTTTCCTCAGATCCTGTATTTGATGAGCATCCAAAAAAGACTTCCCTAGCTTGGAAATACTGTGAGAGGAGAACTTGGGGCTTTTGCTGGGAACCACAAGAATCGTATTTCTGGTAGCTTTGCAGTGAGTTCCAGCCACGTCAGCAAGTAAAGACTTGTCTTTATTTTGTTTTTCCCTTGTAAGCTGGGATTGTGGAATGAAAACTTTCCCCTTTTCCTTCTCATTTTCTTTTTAAAACCCCAAGTTTAGCATTTTCTCTCTGCTCTGGCTGAATGTTTGAGCCACTTCATATTTCATCCCAGGTGGCTGGCTCTGTTCAAATGTCCTCAGGAGTCCGGGTGATCTTTAGCTTGGAATGAACTTCCTATGTTTGGAGGGGAGAAGGGGAAGGTAGCTGGGATGCCATACCTCCCCCTCCATGTTTTGAGCAAAGATGTTGGTGTAGCCAGAGTTTTGAAGAGGTCCCTTGGGCAGAATAAATGTGAAGGAGCTGGTGAAGGAGCCTTGAAGCGTTTCCAGCTCTTTGAAAGAAACACACGTGTGTGTGCATGTGTGCACATAAGATGTTTTTAATTTTGGAGGGGGGAGGGATCCCAAATAAAGCTTGCTGGGTTTTCATCCCACTGATGCTGAGCTCAGATGGCTAAATTTAATCATCCAGGCTGAACAATCTTGGATTCTAAGACTGCATCCATCTCTGTGCAGAAGCTATTTGCAGTGGCTTCTGTTGAATCAGCTGTAGGCTGACAAGATAAGACTACTGTGGAATGCCCATACACTGTCCTGTTCTGACACCAGGCAGCTACAGTGGATTTTGATTTTTAAATTAAGCAAAAAAATCTACCTGTAGAGGAGTTCTTTCTTTTCTACTCTTAGAAGTGTTTAAGTAGTGGGGCTATTTTACAGGAAGGGACAAAACATAAAATAACCCTCTGATCCAGGTCATGGGATCATAACCAAGTATTGTGACTTCAGAATGATTTTTTAAAGGGCCTGAGGTCTGCACAAAAAGCTTCTATCCTCACCTCCCCTCATTACTCCAGTATTAGATTTTTTCTAGTACAGTCTTCAAGCAAAGACCAAAAAGCCCTTTTACTTGGATAAGGAGTTAATACACATCTGTGCTTGAATAGACTAATAATTGCAGCACTTCTTAGATGTTCAGTCAATTTGAAATATAGTAGATTATTCCTACTCTTGTTTCTAAAAAGAAGTGGAAGTGACATTTTTTAAATCTGCCTGGAACTCGAAACACATGTGAGAAATGCACAGAAGTCGAGATGTGCATAAAGCATTAATGAGGGCAAAGTGGGTTATGAACTTTGCACATCATTTCCCTGCAAGCCTGTAGCTGGGTGTCTCTATTAGGTGTGTGGCTTGGCCCCTGGGGATGTCGTGGAAATGTAGTGGCTCAGCTGCCTGTCTCCAGTTTCCTCTGCTGAGTTTTCACTCTGACTCTGGGTGTGCACCACAAGAACTTGCTATTTCTTGGGTATTTTATAAAAGAAAACAAGCTACATTGGACAAGTCCCAAGCCAGAGAATCTCAGATCATGCTCACAGAGGAATATCAAACATCAAGACAGGATGTCCTCCTTCCCCTTCTTTGAAATAAGTACACTTTAAAAATAAACAGTCTTTGGGATGCAAGTGAGTTGGTGTCCTCTAGGATGTTGCAACCAGTAGCTCCTCGTAACCAGCATTAACATGAATGAAGAAAAAGAAGCAAAATCTAGAAACACAAACGGGCTGAGGATTTCCCTAGCCAGGCCCTTGCATCACTTGGTTTCCACTTCTCTTCAGCAGGGCTTGTATCTTTACAAGCTGAATCACATGGCCATGTCACCTTCTCTTACCAGCTACATGTGACAGTATCCTCCCACATTCCCTCTGGGCTCCCAGCATCACCTCAGGCCAGCAGCACTTCTCTCCAGGAGGCAGGACAGAGAAGCTTGAGAAACTGAGCCATGCCTGCTCTCTGTGGTTCAGACAGAGGCTGGTACCCGTCACTGAAGAGTCCGTGGGCCAGCTACAGGCTGCCACAACTTGCCATTCATGGCTTATTGCAAGGCCCCTGCAGGTTTTGAGTGTGGGTTTGCTCTGAGCTGCTGCAGGAACTTGTCCTGTCCTGGTAAAGTGGGGAGCTTGCTTCTGAGCATGCCTCTGGTCTTGCTCTAGCCTGGTGCCTTCTTTGATAATTATATTATTAAATTAAATTAATCTTGTAGAGAGTGGGATTTCCTTAGAATGTGTTGATTCCCCCACAGTGTTCCTGCAGGAATAATGCAGAGGCTCCAGGCCTGCATTTGTAGGTGTTGTGTGAGTGGAAAGCAGAGTTAAGGGTTGTATTACTCAGATGATGATAACTACTCTTCCTGGTGCATATTCTTGGGTGGGCCTTATGATAAAATCCCATCTGGCCAAAACAGTAATTTTCTTCTTTTTATGCATGGGAATTCTGCTTTTCATCAGTGCCTCCTGCTTCTCAAGAGCTCTTTGATGTACAGAATCCAGTGTGAAGCAATGACACACTGGCTTTGTGCAGCACCCCTGTGTAATACAGCAAGAGCTTGCTCTTTCTTTGGGAGCTGGTGGTCCTCAGGAAGCAGCCACTGGTGTTTGCAGAGAGATTCCTAAGCAATGTCTTGCAGTCATTTCTGGCCACATCTGTTCCGACCCAGCACAGCTTTATGTGTAAGAAAAGCTCTCTACAACTGCATCCCATGTGGATTTGCTGCAGCTGCACTCTTCAGAGGGCAGCAGAGCATTCTCACCACCATCAGAGCACTCTCACCACCATCAGAGCACCACTTCCAGAATCACCTTTGAGGGACAAGCACAAGGGCCTCCTTGTACTCCTTAGCCCTGTGTTTCCTGGGGCAGAGGCCTTGTAACTCCTTACACATGTGTAACTTAAATAGCTCAAAGCTGATGTCTGTATTAACTACTCGGTCCAAACACCAGCACAGGAGGAGGTAAGTACATGACAATGGGGCATTTTTTAGTAATGGCAGAAGATTCAAGCTTCTGAGCGGGCTGTGTAGTGTGAAAGGGGGAAATGCAACATCTTGGCATGTTCTGAAATAGCCAACCATTGTGTCTATGGCCAAGCAGCAGTAGCTGAGATTTGAGTTACTTCTAAACCTACTAAATGCTCTTCCCAGTTACCCTGATACAGAAAGCAGGTAGGATTTGTCTGACCACTGGAGGTTCAGTGCAACACAACTGTTGGAAACATTTTGGACCTCTGGCCAGAGCTGAAAGTACTGAAAAGCAGAAGAGCAGGACTAGTAATCTGGTTCTCCCTGCTCATAATTCCCCTAATTGGTGTGGGCATATATCAAGTGTTGTTTTTAAAAAGACAACAACCTATCATTTGCAAAGATTAAAAATGTGCCAATTTTTTTTGCACGCATCTGTCAAAAGCCCACGAGTCTGTAGCTTGCTGCAGAAGGGAACATCTGTGTCTAATTGGCAAAACTCAGGGTTCATAATGGGTGATTCAAATGAACAAAACCAGTTTGTCAGTCATTCAGCTGTGGATTATAAACTAATCAGAAATCCTTCCCCCTCCCCTTCCCTCAGGTCTGTCTTGCATTTCCTATCCCTTGTGGGTTTTTCTCCCTGATCTCAGAGCAAGTCTTGAATCTTTTTGGTCTCACAAGCCATAATGAATGAACAATTCCCCACTGCCATGACCTTTCAGCCATATTTCTGGAATTCACACATTGCACGTCCCCCTCTGCCCAGGTTTGGGGGGTGCAGGGCAGCTCTTGGGGTTTGTATCGTAGCCAGCTGGTGGCTCAAGAGGCGCCTTGAATCTGAGACTCCTTGGATGTACACAGAATGTGCAAGATATTCCTCCTCAAATGATGACAGTTTGACAGATCCGAGTGAAAGTGAAGGCAGGAAAGGGAGCTTATCCTGAGAGCGGGGGCGAGGGATTTGGGGGGGATGCACTTCCCCATTCAGCACTCTGGTGATGAATCCCACAGGATCCGCTGATCTGGTGGCTGCAGCTCTCGGGTGTTAACAAAGTCCTCTGGTAGTAGAGGTGGGGCTGTGAACGCCTCCAAGCACCTTTTCAGTGTCTGAAAAAAGGCAACTGGATCAGTTCACATATTCCTCAAAACAAAATCTCAACCCTCAATCACTGCTAATTTAAGGAGGCTTGAGCCAATCTGTGATCCTCCCACACCCAGGAGTGCCACCCTGCGAGAGCAGCAGTTCTGGTGCACATTCTGCCTCCAAAACTGGACATATATTTTAGTGGAAAAGTTAGGTGGTGTTTACTGTTTCTTGCTATGCAAATATCTTGTTTAAAAGTGAGCTCAGAAGATTACTGTGCAACAAAGGCAAGACTGCACTGATACGCTGGGATGGAGGGAAGGAATACAAGAGAAGTCACAGAAAATCCCTCAATTCTTCTTCCAAGTGTAAGAGACATCCTCTCCCTCAGAAAAGAGGAGCATATTCACTGAAAATCAGCATGTTTTCAGTAAAATCCAAGTGGCAACGAATGTATCTATAATTCTGATGTGAATTAGTAAATGAATCTAAATGTTAGGACCTGTAGCCTTTCAAATTGACATAAAGTTTTGCTTGTTTCCCCTGGATTTTTACCATGAATTAACTAATCCAGACTGAAACACAAAAATTTACCTCCTAGAGAAAAGATCAGTAAATTTCTATTAATATGTTTTGGTATTACATGTGGGACTCCTAAGGCATTAGACAGAGAATAATATGTATGTGGCAATGAATGTGGTTTCTTTTCCACTTGAGACTTCCAGCCACAGTCCAGCCCAGGTGCCTTAAATGAGAAGCCTGTAGTTTATGCCACTATAACTAACATAAGCTTTGATTTAAATGACACTTTTACAAGTCAAATATTGGATTTCAAGTTGAATACAGAACAGTTTCCACCCACGTTACTGTTTTCGTCGTTTTCTGTGGCCATCCTGCATCCACCCTGAAATCCTCCAGAATATGAGCAGCACCTGCTGGAAAACAAAGGTTGTGCCTCACAGAACAGGTCTGGATTGTGTTTCTATTTAGGAGCTTTCAACATTTGGCATTGCATTTTTTTCTCTTTCCATTTCAGTATGAGCCAAGGGGAGGGACCAAGAGAAAAAAAATCTGGAGTATTTTGATCTTTGTGGCTTTATATGGACTTCATAAGCTTCGTTTGTTCTACTGCCAAGTTCCTTTGTGTTTAAATAGATAACAGACCAAGACAACTAATCATTTCCAATAAAAAACCACACCAAACCCAAAGCATTCCCTTTCTTTTCCAATTAATGCTTGTAAACCCATGCTCATAGACAGGGCTTGTGACCCAAGCACTTCTGATTTTTTTCCCCTTTTCAAAAGCAATTGCCCAAGGCGCAGACTGGGCTCCGTGCTCTGCAAATTTATGAAAGAATCTTGAAAAAAGGCTCCAAGAGTGGCTTTGGGAGAAGGTAGTTGTAAATATGATGTGCAAAAGCAGCCTTGTGCACCTTTTGAGAGGCACAGAGTGGTGGTTAGTGCCACCATTTATGGACTTCCTTCCTCCCTGGAGGCTGGAGGCAATTTGTGGAGAAGGAAGAAATAGCAGATTTCACATGGAACTGTTGCTGTGTTATGTAAAATGCATGTTGGTTGCTGGTTTACTGGTGAGAGCTGGTATCTGCTGTCACTATTTTGAGAGGCTTTGCACTTGAAAAAGAGACGATTTGCCCGATCAAAACAGGCTATTTTATTGAAGTAAATAAGGCTGAATGTCCTTGAAACAGAAGATGAGTTGGTTGGATGAATCATGGGTGATCATCAATGCAAAGTTTCTTTTTTACATGAAAATGTTTTTGTAATGAAAATAACACAGAGTTTGAGATGCTGTGACACATTTTTCCTTTAGCTTCTTAAGATTTTTCTCACACAACCAACTGTTTAGGGCAACATATTTGTGTGGTCAAAAAGTTGTGTGTTTGCCAACAGCACAAATTATCAGTAGTAGGAAGTGAGAATTATGTGAATTACTTATGTGGGTTATATTTCTCTTGGAGGTTGACCATCCAATATACACTTCCATAGTCTCTAAGAGTGGTTTTCCATATTAGATTGGTGCTCCACAAAAGTAGGAGCTGAGACTTGCACAAGCTTAATGAATTACCCTGTCTTGAGGGTATCTTAAACCAGTCTCTGAAGGGAAAGAAAAGAGCAGGAACTTCCATCAGTCTGGCAGACTGCATCCTGTGTATGATCTATGGCAAGATGTAAGATTCTTTGTTTTATTTCCCAGGTGTATTATTCCTGTGGTGCAGTGGTGGAATCAATGGAAAGAGGCCTGATTTTGTCACCAGGTTTTCCAAACAACTACTACCCAGGGACACACTGCGTCTGGCAGTTCTTCATTCCCATGAGAACCCATCTTATCTTGGAAATATTTGATTTTGACATTTTTGAGAGCTCTAGTGAAACTCCAGCCCTCTGGGATGGCTTTTCAGCCCCTGCTACAACAGAAAATAAGGACATGCCTTCTCTTGAGGAAAACCTGGACTTCACTGTCCATACCACAAAACCCTCTCTCCAGACCTCAATGTCAAAGGTGGCTCAGAATCTGAGCAGCACCGGAGACCAGTCAAAGGACCTTGCTGGTCACCTGGATGAACTTCCAGGAACCATCTCAAAAAAAGATGAAGCCAAACAAGCATCTGAAGAAAACCAGTGGAAGCAGATGAAGGAACCCAAAGCGATTACCAAGGCTCACCCAGAGGAGCTGCCATTCCCTGTGGCTGGTAGTGCCTCGATGCAGAGGCAAAATACCAGTGGCCTGGAAACAGGAGATTTGGAAGGGAAGATCTTGTTTGCCCACTTAACTGCTAGTGAGAGAGATGAAGTCACAGTAGAGAGCTGGACTCTTCCCTCAACAGCATTGCCCATGGAAATCTCCTCCAGCCCTCAGTCAGCAGTGGATGTCTGTCCCCATGATGTATTATATGTTTCTGATCTCATCACATTTTCCTCTCGCTTCTGTGGGCCAAATTCCCCTGTAAACAAGACCATGGTCTTTGGTTCATCTCTGGAAATGGTTGAGGTTATCGTGGAGCTGATCACCACCACGGACCGGGGCCGAGGCTTTGCGATGCTCTTTGAGTACAGGAACATCACTGACCCCAATGCTGTGGATGCTGTGAGGCAGGAGAGGAAGGAAAATATGATGATGCTGGCAATTACTACAGGGATCATTGTCTTTGCTCTTGCTTTGCTCTCTGCCCTCTGCATAGCTTGCAGGTAAGGTGATGCACGCCAGAGCCTTGGAAGCATGTGATATTATCCCTAGGGAAAAGACCAGAAAAGAGTTACATTTCCAGAAAAATGTTACATTTCCCTTGCTCTGCTAACTCCTGCTGTCCTCCAAAGGTAACAGAGCAGGTACAGAGGAAGTCAATGCTGCTCACTGCTTCTGCCCTGGGCTCCTCAGTTTTCTTTCCTACTTCTACAGCTCCTGTACCCCAGATTTATTTTCTTTTTCCTGCAGAAATACCTAAATGGTCAGGACTTTCCTGGGCATTTTTTTGTTTCAATGGCAGTGGTGCCTTTTGGCTGATGGACAAAATCAGCACAGAAAGATCATCCTTCCCTGAGGCTCCTGAGCAGGCTGAGCTGACAGTCACTGCATCTTTTCACAGAGGTCCTGCAGTTTGACTCTAACTAACCATCACTAGCACTCTGAAGAAAAGTAAATAATAACCAAGGTATTACCACTTAGGATTAAGATTTAAAAATATTTTCCCATCTGTAGCATATTTTATCCAAGAGACTGTGCAGACATTTTAAATCCCATGCATTCAGTGTGTTAAGAAGTCATCTGCACATCCCTGTGATTCTGGGGAAGAGCCCAGAGCCATGCTGCAGTACCTCTCATTGTTCCCAAATGCAATCCAAAATGATCCAGTCAAGTGAGCTGATGGTCAGGCTGGGTTGTGGATTTCCAGGTCCTGATGCTGACTAGTTAAATGGCTAAAACCAGACAGTTACACAAGCATGCCTCTCCAGTCAATTGCTTTTCTTTTATATATTTCTTTTCTCTATATCTATCCAAGGAACACTTCTCCACCCCCCCAGCATATGTTTGCATTTTTCTAACTCCCTAGTGAAAACATTTTTGTAGAAACAGTGATTTATTTCTCTCCCTTCCAACAAATTCAAAACAGAGCCCATACTCCCCAGGTTTTTCGTCAAAATAAACACTATTTTTCAAATGTTTTGACTTCAATGAAAACATCAGGTAAACTGAAACAGACACTGTCCGTTGTAGGGCTCCACGGTGGTGGCTGGGTGTTGGCATCAGCGTTCATTTCCCAGAGCCATCATGCAGCTGCTCTGGTTTCTCCCTTCCTGCATCCCCTGCCTCGTCCAGTGTGCATCCTCCAACCCCAAAGGTCTCAGGATTGCCCAGACACCCCTAGCCACTGAGGCTGGTTTGACAGAGGAACTTGGTTTTCCTTGTCCTTCTTGGAGGATGCATTTTAGCTCTGGCTGAATAAACACAAAATGCAGGCCATCACACTGGGCGCCAGAGAACACAGGCACAGTGGTGAAGCTTAAATATCATCTCTCTTGCTGTATATATAGAAATTCCTGCTTTCAGGGTCTGAGCTTTTCATAGCTGTAAGAGTTAAACTTGCATGTGCTACATCTAACTAACCTTTTTGTTTTTAAAGAGCTCGCAGAACACTAATTTAGACCACAATTTTTTTTGCTAGCTCTAAAGGAAAATGTCTGGTGGAAAATGTCTTCCAGATACCAAATACTTTATTTTTATACCCTTGCCAATCTTCAAAAGAGACAGAAACAGGCTCCCTTTGCTATGGTAGCAGTCTGGGCTGATACACATGTTGAGTAGGCTGTTCTTGCTCCAATACCCCTATTTAATTTCACTGTAACAATCCATGAAGCAGAGTATTATTCAACCCTAAAAGTACACCGGCAATCTGAGGTTCCACTGGCTGAGGTTTCCTCTGCAAAGCTTGTTTAGAAAGTCAGGCCATGCTGCTCACATTCACAGTTTGGCTTTTTGCTTGTCAGATGTTTACAAAATAACCTTCTGCTCTTGCTGACCAGCAGAAAAAAAACTTCCCCAGGATTTCAGCCCCACACACCAATGTTTGTATGTTCTGGTTGCTGGGAATACATCCTACCTATGGGGTCCTATGGCACAGGATTAGGTTTGCTTCTTTTAACACTGGCATTTATACCTCTTCATTGCTCTACAACTCTTTTTTTTTTTTTTTTTAATAAAGAAGATATCTATACCTCAGCCAGCTATTGACTGAATATAAATAGAGACTACCCCTACTCCTTTAGCGTCTTGAAAGGGTGTTTACTGTCCCAGCCTCCTGTATTCCCTGCATGCTGTTCCTGGGAAGCCTTGATTACACTGCTTTATTTCTTGTCAGACTTAAAGCACCTAAGCGAGACCAGGTGGAAGTGATGCCATTACCTCGCCTGTGTTGTACTGGAAGAGTCTTTTTTCCCTCTTTGCTGTGGTAACTGCTTCAAGGGTATTGGTCTCTGCCCCAGAACCACTGGCACTGGTTGGAGCTTGCCTACACGTCCCAGCTGTGGGTTTTTAGTGCAGCTCAGAATAAGACTGCTGAGGCCATCAAGCACTAAGCATTAAACTTCTTTTAGGTTGAGCCCATCAAGCTCTATTTTATGCTTCTTGTCCTAAAGAGAGGCTTGAAATCAGGTGTCAAAAGTGTATTAGCCACAGTCTGTCCTCACTGCAGAAAATGTCAGGGTGGCACGGGGTGGGCTGAAGGGGGAAATGATGGTGCTTTACCAGTGCAGCACACTCAGATCTGGGACCAGCCCCCCGAGGCACAGGGACACGGTCCTGGCTGGACTGGGCACTGCAGAGGATGCCAAGAGTAACCTGGAAGCTCTTGGCCTCGTAAACTTGCCTTCCACTTTCTTTTCTCTTCATACTTTATTTATTCTTCTGGTACCAGGTTTAGCTGTTGGTGTTTTTTTCCCCATTTCTATCTGCTGCTCTTGCTCAGCTAAAAGTAGCTAGCTCTGCCTTGCCAGGAGTAGAAATGGCCTGGGATGGGCTTGGCACCCACTGCCACTCCAATGCACCAAGTCATCAGCAGTATCTGCTCAGGCTCATTGCATTGAGCCAGGGCAAAGCTCTCTGGGGAAACTCCAAGTCTCTGCCACACTGCAGCTTTTGTTTGCTACTTGGGGAGGGAATGAAAGCTTCAGTTGTTAGTTGGCCAATAATTCTAATTACTTTTGGCCATGAAACCTGGCTCGAGTAATGGGGGATTTTTTATTTTCTTTCCCAAGCCTCAAGAACAACAGATACATCCACCTTATTTAATTTTAATCCTGTCCCGTGCAGTCAAACTTTTGCTGTATGGTTGCAACCCATGAATTGCAACTGCATTTTGCATCTGCATAACCTCCCAACCCTTGAGTGTACAG
This sequence comes from Coloeus monedula, assembly GCF_965178545.1. Taxonomy (NCBI): domain Eukaryota; kingdom Metazoa; phylum Chordata; class Aves; order Passeriformes; family Corvidae; genus Coloeus; species Coloeus monedula. Next base: position 7,415,657 of record NC_138798.1, on the reverse strand, counting down.
TGACTCCATCAAGCCTTCAGTGCTGCCATCTCTCCCCACCCAAGCTGCCCTGCCAGTCACTGCCTGCTGCCCATCCATCACCTGGGGGTGAGAATTTGCCTTTGCAATAACCTGGGTTGCATCCCATCAGTGAGTGCCTAATGCTCCCGTGTCTGCACTGTCCCCTGGAGAGCCATTGAACACAAACTACTCTTGTTTCAATCATTATCACGTCCATCAGTGCCAGCCTTTCCTTGTGATATCTTTAAGTCTTATTCATTCAAAAGTTTGTAACACTAGTTGTTTCACAATCTCAGTTTTAATAAAAATGTGAAAAAATGGGTAAGGACATGTCTCCCTTCAACCAAGGGGCACATTCATCCCATAATCATCTGCCACAGCACTGTCTTTCAGTGAAACAGTCATACAAATGAACGGCATCTGATGCTCTCTGCTTGCTAAATATAACCCAGTATGCAGAATGAGCTATGCAGATGAAATATTCTGTCTAGCAGGATAAGAACGATGTCACTGCCCAGACTGAAGGATCTCAGTCCTGCTATTCAGTTACTGGTGTGAAAGAACAGCTGTCAGGGGGGAGCCTGGTGGGACTCAGCAGAGGTCTGAGCTCTGTTCCTGCTCTTGCAGTGAGCATGGGAAGAAGATGACAGGTTCTTCTCTTCTTCAGCTGACTTTCCACCACATGAGCATATAATTTTCTCCCTTTGTTTACAGGCATTGCTGCCTTGAGTCTTGGCAAGTATTTTGGATGCTCATAACCTGCTGGGTTCCTCTTGCAGGATGAGCAGAGCCGAGAACTTTCCTGCTGTGGGTCTTTAACTCACTCAAGGGCTTGTTGTTGTTGTTGCTGTCTCTCCTTTTCAGGCAGAGAACGTGCCCCAAAAGGAGCTCATCCAACGCATGCAGTGACCAGGAGGTTAGTGCTAATGGCTTCAGCAATTTCTGTTTCTCTCTTTCATATTGGCTGTTGCACTGTTTATCTGACCATGTTTACTGGGGCATGTTCTGAGTTGTAGAACAGGATCCAGAACTCCACTGTCGATATCAATGAGCTCCAGCTGGTGGTGCCAAGTCGGGAGAATGAAAACAACAACCACTCTGTGAGCCGGGAGCAGGCGGGTAAGTGCAGGGCCTCGGCCGGAGCGGGTCAGGGCACCCCGGAGCCCTGGGCCAGTTCATCAGATCGTTTCTTCCCCGCAGTCCTTGTTGCTGTGTCGCCCATGCACAGCTGGAGAGCTACTCCACAGCAGAGAGCCTTTGTTGTGGGGACTGTCCCTTGCTGCTCCCTGCTCCCTGGTAGGGTAATTCCCCTGGCAAGGAGCTCGCACAAGCGCAGCTCCAGCACGCTGCCAACACAAGCTGTTGCAGCGCATGGCATTGCAGAGACACTGGGTTAGCAGAGCAAATGTGTTGGGTTCAGGCTGCTACTAACAACTTACACAGATCCATAAACTGGGGAAGAGTTTCACCTGCCTCAGGCCTAAGCTTGTCCAGAAAGGATGTGTTTTACAAGGCTCAAATTGACTTTGGTCAACTCTAACTCCTGGAGCTCACTGTTTCTGTGGGTCTGTGGATGGAGGTGCTTTGGGTGACATTTACCTCACAGTGTGCTTCCAGAAAAGAGCATCCCAAGCCAAGATGCAGAGAATGTCACTTGCTGCAATTTTGTGTCACAACACATGAACTGTCCCAGTGCCCCATTTGGTTAGTAAAGGCCAACAGGGAGTGACTTTATGTTGTGTTATGATACACCATCAATTTCCCAGTGAACCATCAGCCACTACACACTGAGCTCTCACAAGGGTTTCTCCATAAAAAGCTAATTTTGTGCTCCCAGCCACGACAGTTTCCCATCTCCTTCCCTGAGGAAGTTGTGGCCAGAATTCTCCTTGCCTGGACCAGATGACCAGCCTTGGGGACACCTGCAGACACACACACCCCTCCGTGGCAGTCCCTGGAGGATCAGGCTGCCTGTAGGAACAGCATCACTGGGGTTTAACCAAAAAGCACAGCTCCCAATATTAGCAGGCATGAGTAAATGAAAATAAATAATGAGTTGAGCAAGTCTGCAAGTTTCTGATCTCCAGCACAACCTCGTGTGTTTAACACAAGGGATTTCAGTTCATGTCTGTTTTTATTAGAAAGCAGACCCAGGGGTGTTTCTCCTCTCCTCTTTTGTTTTGTTTTTAAAAGCTTGCAGTTTCAGGAAAGCAAACTGTTGACTTGAATTTTGTTCTGGCTGGTGCAACAGCCAGCCAAAGCCCTGCTCTAGATTGTCTAGGGATGGAAGGAGGAGGGTTTGTCATGGAGGAGTTGGAAACAGATGTTTTGGACACTTGCAAGCAGTCTTTATTGATTTTCTTCCTTTCTCAGTCACTTCCTGCAGAGGCAGCACAGAACGGTCTCCTCAGGACACTGACCCAGATGTGCCCTCCTCCATCTCTGCAGTGACCACTGAGACTGGGAGTGATGAAGTGTTTATAATTTCTGCTGGACCTGGGACCAGTGGCTTGAGCTTTACCACCTACAGGATACAGGTAGGAACATTCCTCAGCATCTCTAGCAAGCCACAGGCTGTCCCTCTTGGACAGCACTTGTCATACCTGTCCATTTATGCCTAATGCCCACTTTCTAGAAAGGCAGGGATTGAACCAGGCAGTTCTCCTAACCCTCAAGCTGAGCTGCCATCAAATGATGTGGACTGTGATCCCCTGAGCCAGTATCTTCCCAACTTTGGAAAGAGCAAATGCAGAACTCTACCTTGGCTGTGACAGCAAGTAATGCAGATGTTTGCCAGCAGGCAGTAGGACCAGCCTGCAGAAGTGTTAATTGGCAAAGCTGATGTTCCATTAAAATTATCACTGGTAGCAGCTGAAAGGCCTGGGAGTCAGACCTACTCCTGCCCACCACTCCAAGTGAACAGGGAAGTTACTCAGCTCGTCAGCTTGGCAGAAAGTGTCACACCAAGCTGATGTGAAAATTAACAGTGCAGGCTCCAAAAAAATCAAGTGGTTTCAAGTGAAAGCACTGGGGCCCTTCCAAATTCACAGACAGAAACCTGAATTGATTCAGCAGGTTCTCTCTTATTTTAGCTCTTTCCCCTGGACTCCTGGTCCTTTATTTGTTTAGGAACAGATGACAGCTCAGAAGCCTCAGGTCTGGCTGTCACCTCTTCAACCTCGAGTGAGTGCAGACAGAGCACATTCATTACAAGTGTCTGCTAAAGCCTTTCCCAGGTTAATACTCTCTTCTCCAGTGCCCTCTCTTTTTCCCACAAGAGGATAAACAACCAGCACAAGGAACTCACAAGCCCAGGACAGGCTGTGTAATACTTCTGTCACAGTTTACAAAACAAAAGCATTCTGTATCCCTGCACTTGATTAGGAAATTAGCCAGGAGGCCAGGCTGGTCAGGATTTTCCTACGCTGGTGTAAGACACGTGCTGAGCTTTTCCTCCAGCTGGCCACCCTGATGAACAGAGAGAGGGAAAGAAGGGAGAACAGCTCTGGAGCCTTCCCCTGCCTGAACTTTACCTTCTGTGGAGCAAGGCACTGGGAGTTGTACCCAGTCTGGGCACCCTTGAACAAACACCTGCACTCCTGGTCCTTTCCAGTGCAGAGAGCTTCACCTGGTGGCAGTCCCACACACATCCAGCATTTAGGCAGGAGGGAAAACCATTTTCCTGCGCCTTTTCCCCCACTTTCGTCAGAAGGAAAAAATACACATAAACCCCCCCATTTCTATTCTGACATTGCTTCTGCAAGCAATCTTCAGAGGGCATTTATTTAAAAAAAAAAAAAAAGTGTGTTAAAACAGTGAAAATAACCCAAAGAATTAAACACATTATTAACTCAGGAAGTATCACCTCAGTGAAATCCATGCAGCACTCAAGTGAGACAATACTCCCAACTACATTCCTCAAGGAACAGAACACCAAGCCTGGAAGCACGGCAGGGCTTTTTTGAAAGCCCTGGGCCTTTCCCCACAGCTGAAGCCCATCCTCTCCAGGGGTGTGGAAATTGAGCACAGCAGACTATTTACAAACCTGCACTCAAACGGGAATCTCATCAGGCCACTTGATACTCAGGGTTCCTGGATATTAAACGTGTTTACAGTTGAATTTTTAGATGTGTATTTTTAGGGTGTGAAATGCCGCTGGGCAGCCAGCCTCCAGGCCTCACAGAGGATATGGTGCATGGCTTTGTGGCCCAGCACTAGGCAGTGGGATGAGGTATCCACTGGAGCATAGCCCGTTCCTTGGCAGGAGCTAAGCAGTTATCCCCATGTGAAAAGATGTGTGAAATCCTGAGCCTTCACAGTACAGTAAATAATGCCAGCAGACTCACCTCACCCAAAATGCTTGACTAGACAAAGCAAGTTATAAGGAGCTTTCATTAAAAAAATTAGCCTGATCTTTTCCCTGAGAAATTGTGTCTGGCTGCTTGCTCTTGTGCTGCCCACCAAGTGTGAGCCTCAGCTCTGCTGGTCCTGAGCCAGTGATTAGCTGGCTTTTGCTTTGCAGCTTTTAAAACCTATTTGAAGGCACCAGTCCTGTGTTATGAGGAAAGAGCTGGGAGAGCAAAAAACCCCCTCAGTTCAAGACTGGCCTGAGGAAATGGAGGGTGGGATGGCTTTTGGGGGGCTTCCAGGTGTCCTCTAGGAGAGTCATGGCTTTCTAAATCCCCTTTGGTTTAAGGCATCATTCACCCTTTGGCTAACTTATGACTATGATCTCTGACTTCTGATCAGACATTGCAAATTTCAGATGCAAAGGTTTGAGTAAAAAGTATGATCATGGAAGTTTAACAAACATTTCTTGCCAAAACATTTTCAAAAGTCTAGAAAATACATTGTTCGTTATCCCAGTTACTTCCTGAGTATCTATCTCAAAACCAGTGGCTAATTTTTACATCAGTTTGGAGGTATTTATAATAATATTAGAATAATAAATCCTAACACAGCCTGAAGAGGCCTCTGAGGAGAAGACAGCCAGCTTAAAAATTTATAAATAAAGATTGTTCCTTCAAAAAAATCTTAGACTAGGAGCTTAATACTGAAACAAACTTATCCAGATGCCTCTCCTGTCTTCCTACTGAGTTTCTTTTTCTGATCTAGTGCTAATTTCGTGCCTCTCTGCCCATCCATTTCCAATATGACACATTCACTAAAGAGTTTCTTTGATTTGCAGAAACTTGGGAGATTCAGTTTTTCAGAAATAACTAATTACATGTTTCTGGTTTCTCAGGATTTTTATATCCAGGACACTGTGGGATTTATTTCAGACACTCTTTAAGGGCTATGTAAACTTTGGGAATGTGGATTTTGCGTTCTTCTCATGACAACCATATTCGCACAGCTGAAAATTAAAAATATGTATAGAGTTGTGTAACAGGAGGCTTAAATAACAGGTGAAGTATTAGTAAGAATGAAAGGAGATTCTTAGGAATGTCAGGGGTTCTCTAACTTTTCTGGCTCTAAGCTTTATCAATATTAAAGACAAAAATTGTGATTTCAAATACAACATCAGAACTTATAAAGTATGGAACAGATTTTTGTCTGTAGTTCATTTCCATATCTGATCAACTCTGCTCATACACAGGGCTGGTGACAGCAGTTTAATGTGGTCTCACCTTCTGATGATGCCAATTTTACACCTCTCTGGCTGTCTTATTCTACTCCTAAAGCATGTTTTCCACCTGAAGACCATTTTTTAATGTGAAATGCAAATCTCCTTGGCTCCACTCCACTTCTTGGGCTTCTTGTTCTATTCACCATGGACACTGAGAACAGATTATTTCCTTTCTTTGTTTTTCAGTCTTTTTATTTTCTTAATTCTTCCCTTACATAGGATAAAGAGCACCATTTACTTCAGTCTTTTCTCCTGAACTGTGCATTTTTGAGACTTCTGATTCTCTTCTTGCTTGCTTCTGGATTTCTTTCAAGGGGCTCCATCCTCCTTAAGTTTTATTTCCCCAGACAGACACACCTGGAGCCTTTCAAGAGCCAAGCAGAGTGGAAGAATTCTGTTTTACACGGTGAAGTTTATGACTCTTGATCTGTCAAATATTTCCAGTAAAATTAAGCTGTAGATATTTCATATATTTAGTGAGACTTGCAGGACTATATCTTATGTAACTGAAATTCCCCACTTCAACATTAAACCCGAAACTGGGGAAGCAAGGTAACACTTTTCTCCAGGGAAGCCAGCGAGCTTCAGGCAGCACACTGGAAGAGCAATGAGGAGAAGTTGCATTCCTGTGTCCTCTGAGAACCACCGAATCAATGTCTCTTGCACTAACAGCCTGTTTCCAAAGTGTTTTAAAAGTGTTTTGATGAAAGATGCCTGTAAATGATCTTAATTTGCTCTTTCCAGGACAAAAACCTTAAAAGAAGTGTCACAAGCCCGGCCTCTGTGTCTGACTGGCTGAGCTCCCATCCCATGGCTGCAGGGGCAGACGCTGCTGAGAAGGGGAATGTCCAGCTGGAGAATCCCTGTCCCAGGCAGCGCACGTGGAGCGCCCGCACTTTCCACGACTTCCTGGCTCCAATACCACAGCTACAGAAAAAATGGTGTAGCTGGAGCACCAACAGCCCCTTCACAAAGCTGGTTGACAGCAGTGTAAGTCTTGCAGGGAGGGGAGGATGTGGAGGTCAGGGTCTCAGCTCCAGTACTCTCCACTGTTCACTGATGGGACACGTTTTACCCTTGCCCAGTGCATCACCTCTCTGTCCTGCAGTGCAAGCACATCTCAGTCCATCTTCTTTGGTGTATGGGAAACTTTCTGGCCTAATTATATTGTAATTTAGCCAGGCTTTCCTGAAATGTTAAGCAGCTGTATTTTCCAGCAGTTAGCACCTGGTTAAGAAATTATCCCCAGTCCAGAGAACATTGAGAAATGCCTTCAGACAAGATTACCTCATTGAGTGTTCTGACATGTGCTTTTCCCCCCCTGGTTATGCCTTGACTTTATTGTAATTGATGTATTATAAGGAATCTGCAAGGTGTGGCAGGGATATCTGGGTCTCACTGACTGCAGTCATCAAACCAAAAGCTTGTTACAAAGCTAATAAAGGATGTTCCTTCCTTTTTAAGGTAATAACATAGGTTTTTGCTAAAGAATGCATCTTGCCTCTAACATAACCACAAATTTTAACTTGTAGTTCTCTCGGGATCAAAGTTTCTCAGGAGATATGCTTTTCATGGCATGTTGACTAGTTTTGTACTATCTTGTGCAGGGTTTTTCTACAGCTGCAAGATCCCAAGGTGTGCCAACCAGAAAGGTGATCTCAGCCACTGAGATAGAGGGAGCATCAGAGACTGTTTACTCTGATTCATCTGCCAGTAATGCCTCATACCCCCTCACTCTGTCTGCACAGAGGCAGCGGAAGCTAACCTCCTGCAATTTGAAGAAATCCAGATTTGGGAACCCTTATTTTGGATTTTTAGCCAGTTCCCCTGACAGCAAACATGTGAGGCCGTTGGATCCCTCAAGACATCTAGGGGCAGCATCTCCAGGTAACAGCCAAAGCCCCAAAAATCTTCTAGAGAGCTCCAACCCACTGAAAATCAATTTGGTCAACGGTTCAAAAACAAAGGAGCTTATGGTAGAAACAGATAAAAACAAACCAGTTTTTGTTATTTCTGAAGAAGGGGATGATCAGCAGCCTCTGGTCCTAGCAGAACACCTTAGTCAATGTGGAGATCACCTGTCAGAGCAAAATGCTGTGTATGCTCCAGCCATGCCAGAGAAACAGCTGGTGGTTCTGACTGCAGAGGGGAACAGCTCTGCCACCTTCACATCGAGTCTTCCCCTTTGGGCAAAATCCCCCACTTCATACAAAGGTCACGGAAAGGCCCCCAGCTCCTCCAGGGACCAGCAGAGCTCAGCAGGTGGAGATTCCAACACTACTGAGACCTCACAGAACTGCGACACCGCTGCTGCTCCTACCCTGTGCCAAGCGTCAGTCCAGTGATGTCCTCGGAAAGATTGAAACATCAGTTCCCAAACCCAGAGGAAACAGGGATGTGAGCAGAGCAGAAGCTGTGCCGAGCAGCTTAGTGTGGCAGTCACGTGGAGGCAGCTTTGGTGAGAGTGGTCTTTGCTTCCCACACATTGGAACTGAGATTACAAGGATACAAACCATAGCACAGCACAAATGCCATCTCTCCTTATGCTCACTAACCTCATCTCTCTTCTCTTGCATGAGATTTGGATGTAGTTTGTCCAAGAAAGCATCCTCTGAAAAGGTACTTCAGACTGCAGAAACCTTTTTCTGGGATGGGAATGAAAGTAACCTGGGGTGGTCACACCGTGGTTTATATCTGAAATGTAAATCAGTCCCCTCTCCCTGTGGTATCACTTGAGTCTTTCTGTTGGGAGCTCTGAGTTAACTTCTGTTTATAGCTCTGTCTGTACAATCCAAGCCTTGCCAAGCCAAGGATAAGAATTCAATCATGCATGCCTGCATACAGTTTTGTAAACTTAAGTATTTCGTAACTTCTGCAGTCTAGCACAAAGCTTACCAAGCATTAGCAACTCTAATATTAAAGACCATGATTATCTCACCTCCTAACTCTTTAGAGAAGTTTACAGACAGGCTGAGCAACCCAATGCCAGATGCTTGTTCTATTAAAGTCTGGTGTAGTTTTGTCTTTGTTAGGTCTACATAGGCTTAGAACACCTCAGTCCACCACATTAAGTGACTCCTCATGGCAACAGGAGCATGTGTACAAAAACACTGAAATACTAGGAATAGTCTTCAGCATCCAACACTTGGATATTTGCAGCTGCTCTGATCCTATATCCACCAGCTATTTATTGCTGGTAACGCACAGTGACTACAGAACTATTCCCCTTCCTTTAGCAGGCAAGACTTGAAAGACAAAATTAAGGTGTGGCAAACTTTGAGTGCTCACTTCCTTTAGGAATTAATCCTACGTGGCTGTGCCTCCCTGAGTACAAACCCAGGGCATTCAATGGAACACTGAACCAAAGGGAAGCCTGCTAATCCTATTGCCTTTAATAACCCCATCAGTATTTTAATTGCCTCCTGGTGGTATCTTTGCAAGAGACTCCTGCATGTTTGTCCCACAATTTAGAATTTTCTTTCTTAAATGAAAAAATTCCCTCTGAAGCTGCATTTTGCAGCTGACACAGCACATTGTTTTAAAGCAATAGTATGTCATAAAACAGGTGTCAGAAAGAAATCTTCTGCACAAGTCTTCCCCTATATTAGCTGCAGTGTGCATCCAGTTATCTTAATCCTTCCATGTGAAGGCATTTGACTGATTGCTGAAATATTTAACTGAATTATTTATGATTTCACCTGCTATTACAGCTTCCATTTGCCACCTATTAATGTCTGAGATATGCAACACAAGGCTGTAGGTTTTGCCTTGTATTTTCTCTGTGTGTTTACATGTCTGCCTAGACATAGAAGCCTTGCAGCTGGTAGCAGTGGAAGCAAAAACACATTTGCCCTTTAGCAGTTGACTCAAACATGAACAGCAAACAAGTCTCTGCATTTATTATTTCCAGACTGTGTTGAGTAGTTCTGAAGTGACAAAGTCTGGCTCCATGTTGGTTGGTTCTTTTTTGGTGGGGTTTTTTTGTTGTTGTTTTAAATTAATGGTACTTGATTCAAAGGGAAGAGTTAATATATTTATGATTTTAAAAATATTTAGAAGTCTTCAGTACTCTAACAATAACTTCTACTGCATTAAATTCATATACATCGTAATTCAGTGTTCTGTTGCTAGATTTCTAAAGGTTGAAGTACTAAAATCTACTTTTGAAAAGTACTTGTGTTCAATTATTGACAATAGTTACATTTGAAGGGCTGGAAAAAGTGGCTTTTTCAATAAAAGCATGTTTAACTACTCATTTCTACAGTGTAACAACACTTACTTGTTTTGCTGAAAGCCTGAGTTGTATGGGCAGTGCCTCAGACCACGAGGACAGCATGTGGGGTACCCCAGTGGTGGTAGAAGAGCAGAAAAGCAAACACTCCTTTTTAGATCCTCCCAATTTCTCCTCAGCAGCCGAGTGAGACCGAAGATGAGGTGGTTGTTTACCCCGACCTTTTCCACTACCTGTTGCGCAACCAAAGAACAGACTTTGCTAACCAGGTTTGTCTAACTGCTGCCAGAGGAAGTTTCTGTGGGAGTTTGTGTTTCCTTTCGTATCCTGCTGCCTGAACACTCTTCCATCACTGCCTGCTGCAGCAGCATATGGCCAGTTATTCACGGGACTGCACCAGCCACCCTGGCTGCAGCATGGACTGTATACAAATACACACACCTACACATGGATGTGGTGACAGGCCCTCCTCCTGATGCACACGCAGTATTGAACAGTGCTGCTTATTCTCAGAACAGAGGTGGCTGGTTTACCAACTCTTTAAAGGTGATGCCTTCTGGCACTAGAAGATGCTGAAGCCCAGTGCCTGCAGGTGGGTGCTGCAGGTACCCCAGGGGAGACTTCAGTTCCTGACCTACCTTTTGAAGTTTTTTTGTTTGGTGAGGGTTTTTTTGGATGGGTTGTTTAGGCAGATCACTAAAGTTAACTGCTAACAAGGTATTTGTGTTTTGTTTTGTACCTTCAAAGAATGTATAAAATATTTTCTTCCTCTTACAGCTAAAGCCACTGTTTTGAAGTTCTCATTTTTTCCTTTTTTTTCCCCCCAGGAACACAGCCAGCTTCTACCCAAACTCTTCAAAAACGTCACAGTGCAGAGTTAAGAAATTCTGAAAGCTCTGGGTGGAATAAAGCACTTTAATACTCTCAGCTGTAAATATTGACTAGGATTAGTTTTTAAATAGTATTACTTATGGCATTTATTTTGTTCCTAACAGCTATTATTAGTTTGAAGAGCTGTGCTGCCACTTTTAATGACAGAAAACCTCATCCCTCATGCATGGGTTTGGATTCAGTTTTACCCTCATGCAGTGCAGGGTTTGCTGTGCAATTCTGTGTTCTGTAACCAAGCAGCAAATGGGATAAGCACTCCAAATGCTCAGTAAAGAGGGGGAAAAATCATTCCAATCACAATTGCATGGGGAAAAAATGTCAGAAAACATTATGGAGCTAGCAAAGGGAAGTATTCTTTTCAGCAAAACTGAGTAATATTCACCTTTTTTCTTTTTTAAATGAATTATTCTGGAACTTACTAGTAAAGCTCTCTAGCCAATGTGTTAGGTAGACTAAATAGGACAAAAATATGTGGGCATTACCTATTTTTTCACTGTAAAACAGAGCTTCAAAGTAAAAGCTTGAAGCTACACAAGCTGACAAGAATCTGGTGTGCTGGGGTTCTTACTGTCAGGTACTTAAACTGGTTGGGAATGGAGGCTCAAAGGCAAAACAACAGATTTAACATCCAGGTAATACATCCTAACTTGGAAGACTCAGAATAGCATTTAGCAATAAAAATCAACTTATAACTTAGTAGCAAAACATGAGCTGAGGTTTCCTTTTAGAACTCTAACTTTTTGTTAAGAGTGGTTGGTTACAAAGCTTTCTACTCAAAACTGTTTTGTTGGGTTTTTTTTCCTCAGGAGGTTGGCACATGAGCCCTAACAAAACACACTTGACTCTAGCAGTCCAGTCAGTAGATTTTATTCGAAATGATTAAAGATTAATTTGGATTGCAAGGAAAAAAAAAAAAAAAGGTAAGTCCTAAGCCAACACTTACCTAATGAAAGCAACTGAAACTCAGCAGCACTGAAAAGAATACCCAACAGAGATAAATACAGCTTCAACATATATTCATGGTCTGTCTAGAAATGTCTTTGATGTTAAACCTCATATGGCACACTTAGCATTTTTTATAATTCATTTCCTATGGAAACTAATGAGCTTAAGGGTGAAATTACCTCATTGAAAGTCAAAATGGAAGTGTGAAGAAAAGGAAGATGACCTGGAAAGCAGATTTAGAAGCAATTTTTGCATATTAAGCATTGCTGTGGGAAATAGTATAATTGGTTTTCTTCAGAACTTATTCCTTGGAATTGTGTAAGTGGTATTTCAGCTCCCAAACATCATGCAGAATGTGAGATAAAATAGGTGGAAAAAACGCAAAATCCTCCTATGTTCTTCTTCAAACCAAGATGCTCTTTTCCTAACTTTCAGTGACTGTTGACTTATTTTTAAGAGGGCAGACAATAAAAAAATAAGGCCCCTTTCCAGCAGACTTCTAAGGGGCCATAGGAAACCAGATTTTTAGAACATAATTTGGAATAAGCCTTCGCTTCCCAAATTCCTAACTCCTTTTACTTGAATCAACTTATTTCCCTAAGCTCTTGCTGCAGGCTAGGCCATCTGCCCTACACAGTTGTACTGAAAACTAGAAATTGCTACCAAATGGATGTATTTTGTTTGCTGAATGAAAGAGCTAATGATTAACCTTGGAGTGTAAAAGACTAGGTTTTTCCTGTTAAGTACAATGAGAACAGTTTCAGAGTTTAAGCAGAAATTATCCTGTAGAGTTTAAGCACCTGAGCCACTCTGAGGGCCCTGGGACTGATAGAGATCAGCCTGTTGCCAGCTGGCCCAGCTGCCAGTGGCCATACATTTGTGCCCTCTGAGTCACACCAACAGCTTTCTTTATTCTTTACTGAGAAAGTGCTTGGAAGAGCTTTGGCTGTGCCAGATCTGATCTCCCAATATCAGCAGCTTCCTCAAACTAAATTAGTTACAAGTCATTTGTTGACCTAATGGAGTATAAAACATTTAAACCCACCACTTAAAAATTACCAGTTTTAAAGGCTATCAGCTCATCTTTCTGGTGCACAGAGCAACAGAGAGTTTTCACTTTCACATTACTTAACCTGAGTTTGAGCTTCACTTAAATTTAGTCAGACAGCTGGTTTAAGAACAGCAACATAGATTAGCTACAACATTAAAGGGGATCCAGCTTCAAGTATGGAAATGGCAGCAGCACAAAAATCCTGGGCTCCTAAACTGCAATTTGAAGCTTAACAACTCTGGCATCGCTGTCTTCCACCTCAGATACAACAGGGTGCAGACAAGTCCTCCTATTTACTCAGCAAGGCTAAAGCTCTGTTTAGAAAAAGTTGTATTAACAGTACTAATTTGAAACCCTAAAATTTATATAAATTAGATCATAATAAGGATGAACACAGTATTACATTCCTTCTAGACTGCTGTTAAATCAAGTGGTATAATACTTGTCACTTCAGTGTTTATGGAGTTGCAAGAAACTAAAATAGTATCTACTTTTTAAAAAGTAGCAAACTGTAAAATTTGTCAGCATCTTGAAGCCCTCTTACTTCTGTTTAATAGTCTTTTGTTTAATTTATAAATCCTGTAGAGATACTGATGATCCTTTGCAATAACATCTGACACTTTTAAGGAAGTTTGAGAATGACACAAAAACTCATGTCATTTTCAATTACTACAAGTTCAGGGATGGTATTTACCAGTAAAATCTCAACATTCAAATAATAGCTTGACCAAGCATTAGCAAGTGTTGCATACATCCATTTCTATGGTTAGAGTATATGGCACAGAAGAAACACAGACAGACAACTTCAGTATCTTTTTTTCTTTTTTTAATTAATAACTTCTTAGTTCAGGAAAAAAATAAACCACAAAAGAGAACTGGAAGAACTACTCTCCACCTTCTTTATAAAAGAACTTTTCTCGAAGAGAGAGACTATAAACCTTGTCCACCACTATGTCAAATCCTATCATAATCACCTCAGTTTTCACATCTATTCTACCACATTTCATGCTCAGCTTCCAAACGTCTCTTATAAAGGAGGTGGGGATGTGCTTTAGACAGGTTAAAAATATGCTGCACCTTTACAGTATTTAAACAATTACACCAAGCATAGTTCATACATTTATCACATTAACTATCACCTGGTAACCATACATTTAAAAAGGTCTAATGTAGAGTATGTAATACCCATGACAGATACTCTTACTTACTTAAGAGCATATAAAGATCAGGATTTATTCACCCTCCCCATCCGCAAGTCAATTTCTGATCTCTTCCTGGTACAATATAAATGACAAAAAAATCCCTTCATTCCATTGCACTACCGCAACCCTATATGCATAGAAAGGCAGATTAATTATCTGTGACAGGGAAAAGGAAGAGGGGTTTATAAAAAGAATTTGAAGAACATCTACTGCACAGGTAGTTTAGATGTTAAGCACATGAATTCTGCTGTTTGAGTTTTTCCCCCCCAGTTTTTTTATTCTTATTGTCACAGAATACACCCCTACACAAACATAACTTGAGTAAGTGCAAGTTACTCCTGACCAACAAAACAACTTCAGCATAAGAGGCTTGAACACCAGCACAGTGACAGGCTGTGCTGAAAGCCCATCTGGGGTGTGGGAGTGGTGAAAGAGAATGTAAAGCACATTTCTGTATATATTGTGCAAAGGCTTGATCTCCACAACTGCACTCAATTTGCTACATGCACAGCCAGAGATGAAAATGAGATCAAAACCAGCTGGGAATGGTTGTCCTGAGAAGATACAATAACCATTAAAAAATCTAAACATAAAATACAAATACAGAAGCAACAGAACATTGTTAATAATACTAAAAGACAGAAACACACTGTTGTTGTTAAAAGAAGTTTCAAGTAATATTCCAGATCCAATTTCAATCCTACTCACAGGAGAAAATGCCCAGAGATTAGGAAGAGAAGTCCACACCAAAGTGTATTTTTAATAGCATAAGGGCATGGTCAACAGACCTATCCTTGCGACAGCTATTTTCAAAAATAAAAATCTAAACAGAAAGACATCATTCTAATTAGCATTCATATTAAGATGTGCATTACTGGAAATAGTTGGTTAATTCACTGCAACCAGTAGACACGATGTGCTGCATCATTTGTGCTCCATTACATCACAAGATACTGTGTGTACACTTTTTAACACCCAAGTATAAATCCTGCTCATAAAATAAGGCATACTTAAAAACAACATGGTCTCTACAGAGGTAACTTGGTATGCTTTCTTCTCATTCTGCTTCACTCTTCTAGGTATGATGAAAACAAAATTGGTCCCAGTCGAGGTTTGTCAACATTAGCAACCAGATTATGATGGAACAGATTAGATCATATCAATCTATGGGGAAGGGGGAAAGTTGGGATTTCTTTACTTTTAATGACACTTGGGACGTCTCCCGAATGAGCTCTGCAGAAGGCATGAAAATAAAATCTACATTTACTATGTCTGTCAGTGACACCAGTGCTCCCCTTCATGATCCCTATCTCTATCCCTATCCAGAAATGCCTCCATATTGCTATAACTTGTCCAAACTCACTTATTTTCTGTAGGATTGTTCCTTCCAGTAAAGCTGCTATATTCTGTTTTAAATTATAGCTTTTTCTACATTTTCACCAGTGTATGCATGCTAGAGAACAGCTGCATTGCAGAGGTACATATTTAGCACATGGTATCAAAACAAAGAAGAAATACAAAAAACTTAACCACCAGTGTGTCCTACTGGCTGCTCTATGTCAAAAGCACTGTTTGGTCTTCTGATATAAAACACTAAAGAAGTAATAGTAGCAGAAGTCTGTTCTGCTTCAAGTATTACCCCAACTTTAAGTGTGATCTTCAAATTCTTGTGCAATTCTTTTTGTAATTTCACATGAATAAAACATCAGCATGTCTAAACTAAGAAAGGAAACTGTACTACCTCCACTATAACACTGCACATGTGGTAGAAGCTTTAAGTTGAAACAGCTGTTTATTGGATGGATTTTTAAAAAATGAGTATTAATATGGTTTCTAGCCCAAATGCAGTGAGTAGCAACAAAATATCGGCCTACCGCAAAATGCAGTTACAAATATACACTGACAATCTCCTTCTTAAATATTAATGGCTCTTGAAATACCCATCAGATACTCACACAAAACTTTTCTATTTTAAGTCTAACAATTTTTCTTAGTTTCTTCACAAGTAGTGCAAATACACTCCTTATTCTTAGGTCATCCCAAGATAATGGCTGGTTTTATGTGTGTGATTTGTGTTCTTCACTGAAGTGATACAGGGACACTGCAGTCATGAGCATGGAATGCAATGCTTGCTGGACTACCTTGGGAACAAAAAAATCTACCTTATTCATGTACAGCTGGAAAATTCTACAAATTAAAAATTTCACATCAGGTTACCTGATGCAAAAGTTATTGATTCCCTGCTATGGGGGAACTGAGCAGATCCCCATAAACCTTAAACTGTACAAGCAGTGTAACAGGTTTTTGTCCCCTCTCTACAGACTACAATTATTCAGTTCTTGAATCGTGTTTGCTCACAAATGTGATTGAATTTCCTGAAATAAAGAAAAACATAAGAGTATTAAAATGTAACAAAGTTCTCAGAAGTCAGGCAACAAAAGCAAGTCAGCATGTTTCACAGGGTATTTTAAATGTTACATAGTCTAAAGCAGGCAATTTACACACTAAAATGTCTGTTTTTCAGAACCTGTTTAGTTCATACTTTACTGCCATTTTACATGTAACAGGATTTTCAACATCTCTCCTGCCTAACCCTCATTAGTTTTATTATGCACACAGAAAACCTGTTATTAAAAAGCATTCCTCTGTACTTCTGCATACTTCAAACCCAGAAGGCAATTAAAACAGGAATCGGTGAATTAACTTTCCCCTGCAAGATATTAGTAACTTTTAGTAGACAGCATTACACAAGTCATTAAGAACTAGAATTAACCAGGCTGATGATACATTTCAACATAAACACATTCTCTCAGTGGCTTAGAATCTTCTGGAAAGAAGTTTTTCTCAGCCTGTATTATTTAAGTGTTATGGGAATGGCAAACCTGTCATCATGGATTAAACAGGTAACATAATTTTATACCAAGTGCTTCTTCCCACTTCTCAAAAAATGTTTCACTGTTCACTCCTTGTGTTTCTCTTACTTGGGCCATGTGGCCCCTGACACACAACTGAAACAGAAGTTGGGGTGTTGAGTGTGTCACTACACGTGGAGGAAATGGTGCAAAGGAGACCCTGAATGTCCCCTCAGCTGAATTAGATCAAAGATAAGAAAAACCTTGCTCACATAATCAAACTACTTAGCAGAACAATTTAGCTCAATTAACAAAATTTTTAAATTAAATGGATATAAAGAAGTGGTATAACAGGATTGTTTGCTTTTATGGATTTTAGGAACTAAGAGTAGCAGCCAGTAAAGTTCTAGGAAGCGTTAATGCTTGGGAAAAAAAAAAAGAAAAAAAAAAGAAAGGAGAAAGAAAAAAAAAAAAAGGAAAAAACCCCTGAGTCATTTTTATTCCAGACAAAATTATCCACAACAGGAACAAAGATGACTGGTGAGTACTTTGACATTGAATTAACGCTAACATTTCAAAACAAAATCTCCTCTGGGAACACAGACAGTCCTGTAATGTGAAGTTACAGATAGCAGTGGTACTTCAAATTACATCTGCAACTTGAATCCAAAATTATTTTTGAAAGCTATTTGGTAAAACCGTTGAATTTGTAAGAGACTGCAGATGAATATTTTACAAATCTGTCTTATGATCTGCTTGCCTGAGCTGCACAGACTGGTTATTTTCAACCCACATTACCTGAAATATTAAAGGAATTATGCTAAGCATGTATGTACATTGCAACATTAGAAAGATACTGCAGAATCTACTATTCATTAAGCCAATTTCTCAGTAAGGGGTAATAGCTCCTCTATCTAAAATTAAACTGAGAATTTAGAGAATTATTCATAAGGCAAGAAGGATTTTTCAACCCTCCCTGAAACCAGTTCGCACTTAGGGAGAAAATTTTTGTTTTATTTTATGAGTCTTTAATATTTGTCTTACCACATGTGCATCTTTTTGTAAGAATGAAACTGCACTGGTCATCAGAGGCCTTGATTTTTTTTATTCAAGAAGCTTGATTTATTTTGGAAGGACATTTCTCATAAATGACCAGATACCAGGAATCCAAGGCCCCTGGATGTATTAAAACTCTTGACAAGTAGAGGGTTAATCTCTTCTCAGGCTTGATATTTAATTTTCAACGCGTGCCAGATTTCTTGGGTCAGAGATATAAGACCTAGAAACTCCTCAGGAGCCTGCTGTGGCTTATGTTACATGCTCCAAGCTGCTCTTGTTACTAATTATTCCCACCAATTGATCCCTTCAGTGTAAGTTGTATGCACTAAAAGAGTGTCTCCTTCCACCCCAGTGGAAGAACAGACTCAAGAAGTGTCAGCCATGGGCTACATCAACTTACAAGTGCTGGCAGTGCCCTTCTGACATGCACAAAGGGCTCATTTCAAAGTTGTGTTAAAAACAAAAATGACAAAAAAAAAAAATCCTCAAAGCTCACCCAATTCTGCTTTATGCTGCAAGTTCTGGCACTTCAAACTTTGCTTTTCAGATTGCTGTTGATTTGGTTTTCTTTAAGGACACAAACCAAAACCACCTTCTAAAGTGTACAACTTACATGGCATGATGTGCTTTGACCTGAGTTCGACAGTTGCGTCCCCAGTAGCAATCAGGACGTGACGTGACAGTCACTACAAGAAGAACAAATGAAATGCTGCATTTATTACAAAAGTCATTAAAGGTGACCCAGATTATTAAGCCACTGCTAATGGTGGTTACTCATCAGAAACAAGACATGATTGGCAAGAAACAACTGCATCACTATATTGTTTCACCTTTCTGGAAACAAAGCGAACACTCTGTGAAGGACAAAAATTAATTTTTAGTATTAAGTTAATGCAGACTTATGATGAAAGTATTTGGTTCTCAGTGCTGTCAGCTGAAGTTTTACCATTTAGTTTAATAGAGGTGGACTTGACTAGACACTCAGCATTTGTCTAGATATATTTCCATACAAAAGAAAAATTATTAATTTGAGTAGAGTTTGTTGCTTCCCCCCACTTTCACATACTACAACTCAGCTGTCCAGCAGCTGAACTGAAAAGCAATGCTAAGGACAAACCAGGTATACTATTCTTGCTCATTATGCACAGCAGCACAAGCAGAGTGCTCAACAGCTTAAGACTGGGAAGCTGTTGCTAACAGCAAGAACTAAATTGACAGAAGTAATATTTAAAAGCAAACTGTTGGAACAGCTTCTGTTCCAAAGAAATTTAGGTCTGAAGGAGGCACAGTTGCTTGCATGCTATTTTATACTAAAATTTTAAATGCAAATATTTAGAATCCATTTATGAAAGCATTCTTGTTCCTAGCTGAGAGCTGGTAAAATGCTAAATTGTTCAGAAGGTGCATCATTTTATGCATTTAAATGGGAAAATTAAATTACAGCAACTGGTTCCTGTTGACTATATTCTGATTTTACTGAATTCCTCTTTTCACTCTGCAGATATACTTATTCTACAGATGAGAAATGATACTGAAAGAAAAGGTTCCATTAGGGAGTCTGAAAATAACTATACAAAGGCTCAGTAGCTGACAAGTAAAGCAAGGAGCATCTGAGATATTAGCCCTGCAAGGAGATTTGCACTAGGCGACATGAAAGGGCCGAAAAACCCACAGATACAAAGATAAAACTGATGTTAACTCTTTAAGTGACTTCTCCTTCCTTACTGTGCAAAACAATTCCCACCTGGCAGTTCAGCAACAGGAATATTCTGCCTGTACTGGTAGGCAAGTTCTCGAAAGCTGCGAAGGCCACAACAGTAGCAAAGCACTGTGTTCCCAGTAATTCTGTAATCTGGAGAGAAAACCAGTTTGTAAAAATGTAAGGCTTAATAAATCAGATTAAACTAAAGAGCCAGGACTGCACTGGTTCTGTACACAGAACTCCAAACTACTTGATAACATTGCTGAGTTACAGCCAGACAAGGAGTCATGCACATGCAAACTGAACACAACACATACCTGACAGCATAAAAACTCCTCTTTGAAGAGCTAAGAGACTTTCATTTAACATATTTTTCCATGTCAGACCCCTGGATGCCAGGTAATCCTGAAAAGAGCAATTTAAGTGTTTAATCTAGAAAAATTTCCAACTTTAAAGAGTAAGCAAGCCACTTATTCTCAAATATTTCCAAATCTATCAGTAACTATGTTTTCAGAATGGGTTTATGCTGATTACAAGTAAAAATTAAATACCTGTAACTTAATTAGCATGATACATTCAGACCACCTATAAAACCTTCCACTAATTATGTTTTTTTCAGATCTCCACTTGTGCCAAAAGTTTACAAACAGATTCATTCCAGTCACACTCCCATTTACCTCAAATCAAGACTTCATCTGCTCTACCTAATTTAGGCAACACTGTTATGGTATGGACAAAATATTTGCCATAAAAATTAGTGTGCAATTTAACTTGTCTGGGACAAAATATTTAACAAGCATTGCTTTCCTGGCACATTTTTATTGAATTATTTTTCTCTTAAATAATATTTTGCATGATTGTTTGGAGATCATTTAATCAGCCTTTTAGAATCAGGTTCTGCAAGTGACACAATGCTGCCACTGTAACTATTAGGCAGCACATCACTTTCATTTCATCAGTGAGAACATCTTAAACTTTGTACATTTGTTATTATCACACACTATGGTTTTTAAACATACCTTGAGGATATCTGATTCGTAGTGGTTGTTATTCAGGACACCATCTAAACACTTCTCACCAAGATTTATTTCTAATCAGAAAAAGAAGAAGAGTAAAAGTTACCATGTCTCGCCCAAACCCCGTGGCCCTCCCCCATTTCCTGAAGGTTCCTCTGCTTCCTGAAATAACATGCACAGGCTCATGTGAGCACCCAGTACATGACTGCATTCAGTGTTTGCTAATGCATGTGGTTTATAACTTCCAGTGGCAAAGACAAGATACTGAGATTTTACTATTTCAGCTTCAGTCCACAAACACTACCAAAGCTGCAGAAATCACCAGTGCTAGTAAAGCATACTCCATTAGCTCCAAAGTGGAGCCAAGCCATTCCAACCGTTCTAATTTATTTTTTAAAAATGTCAAAAACCCTTAGGTTTCAGATGGCTGCATGTTTAAGAGGGCAAGGTTCTTTTCTAATCCGTTACCATCAGATGTTCAGTGCTCTTGCACTGGTTTGTATGATTCTCTTACTAGACTGAAATACACCATTTTTTTTAATATTGGAAAGCATTGTGCTCAGCAAGTGTAGTTTCTAAGCCCAATATTGTACGAAGACACAAAGTTAAATCCTCCCAAAGTTACTACACATACCACTTCAATATTTTTGTGTTTGCGATGTGAGGACACAGCCCTTGCTTCTTTTTGCATGACTGTGCGACAAACTAATCTATGTCTCTTAAATTACTTAAAGTTCCAGACAGACATTATTGAAAAGAGGCTCATAAGTAACAGATTACTGCACAGTACCACAGAACGGTGCCAAGCAGCCAAAACATGCCATGCGAGTGCAGCCCCAGTACAAGTGACAGAAGGGTTGTAGACAAACTGTGCCTGTAAAACAACAAAGAAAATCCCTGTAAGGACTTGAACACAACAAAACTCAACAGTTACCATTCTCATAAATCAGTAACAACAGATCCCTAATAAACTTGGTTTAAAAAAGGTACAACTTTCTCATTTAAAATACATTCTTTAAAGGAATAATAAATTCCGTAAAGGAAGATTCTTTCGTGCTGTCACTACAAGAGTCTGAATAAAGAAGGTCCATATAAAAAGCAGTCTTTTAAGTAAATTTAAGTTTAATAATAAATAAGGAGAAAGTTAGCTCTGCAGAAAATAAAATAAAAAATGTACACACATTGCTGAGGAGCAACATGAGGATTCTGTTCACGCTCTGCTCTTCGGTCAGGCATTGGCTGAAAGCAGCAGGTGCATATTACATGACTTCCTTGAGCAGGACACACATATTCCTGAACAGCTGGATGAGTTAAAAAGGAAAAAAAAAAGATAGATTGAACAATGTACACAATTGCAATTTGGATGAGGAATCTTAGTGAATACATAAAAATGTCAAAGTAACAAGCAAGCAACCTTTTTACCAAGACTATAAAACAGCAGAAAAACAGCATTCAGACTTCTAAACTGCACAGGTGTGTAAAATATTTCAGTATGTAGAACAGTTTAAGAACTATTAACCATCAGCAACCCATTCTGGAAAAATCGCAGAAAAACTACAGCCAAACGTTGCATTTGCAAAGACACTGGTGTGGAGCTGCTCTCAGTCCTGTGAGAGGGAGCTTACTTAGGTCTTAGTTCATTGTCCTAACACAGCTCATTGCTTAGCTCAGGGAAGTTGAAGATGATCTTTAAGGCTCCCTTCCGACCCAGGCCATTCTGACTGGGCCTCGAGTGTCTGAGTTGCAGTATTTTAGTGCCGCACTGCTGGGGCAATGTGACACTGACCTGCAGGGAAGTTGGCAGAGGTTGATGGAGCATCTCCCAGAGCCTGCATTCCTCCTGCCTCTGTCTCCTGGCCTGTGCCAGGCACAGTTGGAACAGAGTGTCTTCGGTACCCTGGGCACTGTCTGCATACTATATATGGTTGACTGAAAGAATAAAATAAAGTCATATGAAATTATACCAAACAAATGCAAATACATCACTATGCTAGACAAGGTTGGTCAGACTCTCAGAGTTTAAATTTAGGATTTCCTCATTCAGTAACGGATGGAAGTTTATGTAACTCAGTACCTTACAGCTCTGAAGACTGCAGTAGTTGTGACAGATAAAAACTTTGGTTTTTGTAGTATTCCTCAAGAAGTTTTAAACAAAAGGAAACTAAAAAAAAGAGCAATGTGACTGAAAGAGAGAGGAATAAAGCTGGAATAGTTATCTACATGAAGAATTCTTCTGTTCCCCTGTAGACATTTAACAAAATGTGTTTGCTGTTGAAAATAAAGAGGAGGTATTTTGGTACTTGGGAATTCCTAAGTCAAGCATCAGCTGTTTTGGTACCATACACCCAGTGAAAGCAGCATTCCAGACACATAAGAAAGCACAATCATTGCAAATGCACTCACAGGATCATGGACTGCTTTACCTCCTAACAAGATCTTGGGCAGAAACCTGTCCTTTTTTGCTACACAATTCACCATAGAACTGTTGGCCACAAACTGAATCTTACTGGACTTCTAGGAAGTTCTAATTTTTGCTGTCTGCTCAAGGTTCAAAGAGATGGCCAGCAAAACTGCCAAGTTAATTACTGTCAAGAATGAACTTACCTGAAAACAGATTCATTCTGGCAGTGATCATGGAAACACTATCAGCAATAACAGCATTTGTGCAGCTATCTCAGTTTGTGTGTCTGTGCATTCAAACATAGGTACATCTAATTCAGCACACAACTTAGAAACAGACATACCTGATATCTGAAGATTCGCTATCTACATCTGACAATTCCAGTAAATCTTCAGAACTTCCCTCCTCATCTGAAAAAGATCTCCGCACCTTAGGCTGTAACATGTCTTGAGTAATTTTGTTTCTGGCATCCATGCTCCGAACATCATCTTCATTGCGACATTTATCTGACATGAGAACCAAACTCAAATTTCAAGATAAACAAACAGCTCACATCCCTGATCTGCACTCTACTTTATTAACACAGTTACCATTATTGTGTTTTTATTTCCATAAGACTTGGTTTTGGGTAAGAGAGTTCTAGACCATCTTAGTTAAATTCCCCTCTCTGATAAAGAAGCCTAGTATCAGGCAACTTAAGTTCGGTTTTCAAGAGGCCATGGTCAAAGTTAATTAAATCTACATTCAAGTATACTTTTCAGAAGTATCCTTCTCATGATTAAGTAACAAAATGAAGAATTCTTAGCATACTCACAGCATTAAATCATCTTCCACAGGTCATTATGTCATGTTAAATGCACTCATTTTCTGACAATCCATGTCAGAGAAAACAGCAGGAAAATAAAACACACAGGTATTTTATAGACAACAGTGTGTGCGGACATCAGTTATGCAGATCATATGTGACAGCCATCAGATTCTGCCACAGACACTGTTCAACTTGCCTGGATGCTGAATCAGATAAGCTTCTACCAGGTTGTTCAATATGTGATTTTTACAAATACGTTCTACTGGACAACGACAAGTTGGACATAGTGAAGATCTTTCCATCCATCCTGAGTAGCAGGCAGCACAAAAAGTATGCATACAAGGCTGCAAGCTGGAAAACAAGTAAATGGAGTCAAAATACAAATCTTCCATTTTTTTCAGATACAACCATAACACTCAAAAAACTATTTAGCATTGATTTGACTATATAGATGAGGTAGGGAAAGGAAAATCAAGAGAGCTTGTGAAAACGTTGATTATCCCGACCTCCTCAAACAGTTGTCACTGAACATCTTGCATTATTACCACATGATTAAAGCTTTTGTCACTCTTACATACCTTACACAGTCATGCAGCAGTTCTTGGCAAATAATGCAAGTTAATGTCTCTTCCATCTTATCTGGTTTTACATTTGATGTTTTTGCATCTTCAGAGCCAATTTTAATTATACATTCACTAGGAGCTGCTGGTGAAAGATTTGGACAAGTGTCTTCATCTACAAAGACAGAAAGAGAGAGTTTTCAAAGCTTTTTTAAACTTATTTTTATTTAAGTATTAAAAAAATCCCTGAAAGATATGCACTGATTCACTGTTCACTGGCAACAGTCCCAGAAGAGGTTCTTGCTTTACACACTACAGCTTCTGCTACTGAAGACATTATTTCCATGGGACCAGAAATCAAGTGAGACACATGAAACAAGCTGAAGGATTGATGACAGCAGTTGCAATTCAATTTGGAGGGGAGAGGGTGAGGGTTAAGTTGCAGAATACTGTAGTATACTAGCCTCTTCTTAGTTTCTTCTTAGCAGGTTCCAAACCTTCTTCCTCCCCTGTTCTTTGAGAATCTGATTCTGCATTTTCTTCGTCATTGATTTCGGGAGCGATTGCAGAAGCTTCAGCATTCATCTCCAGCTTTTCATGCTTGTCGTGCAGTGCTCTTACACACATGGATTCTAAGATGGGGAAAGCAGGCACAGGAGTGACAACTGAGGACTGTGATCCTATAAAACAAAAACAGAAACAGAAACATGAACATGGCTGTACAGAGCTATGGGACATGTGAAAACAAAAGGTACTCAAACCCTGACGAGGCACACGCATCAATCCAAACATCTGAATAGGAAAAAGTGGAGCAGAAAAGCAATGTCTGCATAACTTCCTAAACACACACTGAACCAATCTGACTAATTGGAAGACCTGGGGGTAAACAACCTATTAGTTGTGTAACCCTACTTAAAACCCCCATTCCTCTTTCAATTGCAGAGTATTTATTCGTAAGACTATTATCCAAACCAGGTCTTCCTGTCAAAGATGCCAGGCAGGAGTTATGCAATAGTGATCATACATAAGAGGTTGGGATCACAGCAAAGGGAAAGCTTTGTTTCCATAGGAGCCAATGAAGTCCCAATGAACTGCTGACAAATGCATAAAGGAATTCTCACAATTCTTTCAGTCATCCATCAGGATTTACCCTGCCTGCTCACAGAGAGAAAGTTAAAATACACATATCCACCTAGTAATTTCACTAGAACTTTACAAAGCAAATTCTAAAGACCGAGACAGAGGTAAGAGATCAATCTGTTTAAATTCAAAACTGGAGCAACAGTTGGTGAGTTGGACTCAGTGATCCTGAGGGGTCCTTTCCAATTCAGCATATTCTATGATTGTGTGATCAAACTTTAAATACTTGACACAAGTCTCACCAGATGTAGATGGATTATCCTGCTGAACAGATGCAGACTCAACCGGAGAGGTAGAAGAAGCATTAAAGAGGTTAGATGTAGAAGTAGATGGCTGTGGTTCCTCATAGCAAGACTGAGTAGCTGACAGTGATGAGGTAATTTGGGTCTCATCATTACTTCTTCCTGTACTTGAGGTATCTTTGGTCACATGGCATTGGTTTTCTACATTAACTTCTACAGTTGGAAGGGGGGAAAGGAAAGAAAAATATCTGTGTGACAGTCACCATATCATGGCTTCAAAATTCCAAGGAATCAAACTCTCTCAAGAGGGTTACATTAGTCATTGGAGCTTAGCTCCTCTTCATGGATCTTGAATTACTTCCTTACCTACTGGTTCTTGAGTTGCATCATGTTTTGTGTTTAAGGATTCATAAAGATAAGCAACATCTGAAAGAGATTTAAAAATATTCATCATACTCTTTAAACAAAAATTCACTAAACTTAATCCCACATAAATAACTTCAATTCACAAGTGGCTGCATCCCCAAAGTGTCTGACAATGGAAGAGGCAAATGAGGGGTCACCTCAACAGTACCACGTTAATACTCCTACTTAGGAGGCAATTAGGAGCAGCACAGCAAGATCCTTTCTTCTCGGGAAACCAGGCAGAGCAGCTTTTGTGTGACGTTTAACTTGTGCCAGCCATGGAACCAGAGGCTTAATCATTTCTTAAACCTGAAATCTGTTCTGTCAGAACAGACTGTATTTTTACTGATATTTGAATCAAAGTTCTTCAAAGAAGCTTATTATTTCTGAGCTCACTTCTCAACCTCTTCAATCAATATTATTTCATTTCTTTGGGAGATACATGAACTCTCAAAAATACCAATTAGGACATGCCATAAATTTCAGCCAGAAACTAATTTAGACTCTATTAATAAAACCAACTGATAATATCCTTTTCTTTTCCATCTTACTTCAACTTAATATTGTTCCAAAAATTCCTCTAGCTTGCTACCTTTTTGTCACCTCCAACCACCTACAAGCAAATAAGACTTAGTTTGTAGCAATCATTTTTCTGATCAGAATTTAAAATAGTTTCCTTCAGTAGGACTTAGAATGGACAAACAGGCATGCCAAATATAAATTCTTCTCTGTGTTTGAAGATGGAAAAGCTGAAAAAGCAAAAATTGAGGCTTGGTAATTTAACTGCTTATTAACCCAAACAGAAATCAGTGATTCAGTTCATTACCTGGAAAATTCACCCAACTGATTAATCTAAGTAGAATCTAGTGCAATAGTGCCAACTTAGAAAGGATGTGTGAGATAAACTATACAAACAGAAAAATATAGCTTATCATTGCTTCATGTAACTTTTACATCAGACAGCATAAATCTGTCTGTCTGTAGATAAATTAATGGCAATTTCATAAAGGAAGTATTTCAACAGTGAGTTTGTATCCAGAATTTTTTTAATTAACAGTTCATATTGTAAATACAGCATTGTTCCAGGTTTACCAATTCTACTTTCACTGTAGGGCTTTCCCCATCTCCCCCTCATTTCACCTCTTCCCTCTTTAAAACAAAAGACCCCAGCATACACACACAAAAACCCCCCATACACAAAACAAAAAGCTTTTGCAGCCTTTCCTAGTGGTGCCAAAAACTGCTTCACTGGGATATATAAAGTATCACTAACTACCCCAGCAATTTGATTTCTAAAAGAAGCACTGGACATGTGATTAGAACCTCATTACTTACCATTCCATGCATTAGTTCTACCAAAATTACTTCCAGGCACATTTCAATTTCAGACAGTTGCTCAGATTTGTCTCTGTAAAAACTGGCACATCCATGACCTCTTCTCTAGAGACTTGTTTTAAACATATTTCTCTTTAAAAAAGAACTACTCAATTTTATTATACTTGTATTTCTTTTCCCTCATGACTCAAAAGAAAATGACTAAGAATGCCATTTAAAAAATATTATTCACTTACTGTTCTCTGGCTCATTTTTTCTGTAAACAACATAGATCACATCCCCAGTCTGTAATGGGTATGTCTGCTTCTTAACCACTTTCAGTTTATTAATTACTGTTCCATTAGTACTGCAAAGAGAAAGAAAAGATAACTTTGCATAAATGTTTTCATAATTACATGGGAGAAGGAAGGGAAAACACATGATACATTTAGAGAAGAAAAACTATTGGCTGCCCCCCAAAAATGTAAGTGGACTAAAAAAATTAAAAAAAAAAAAGGAAGTCTAGAAACAAAAAATTTCTCCCAAAGACAGAAGTGCAGAGCCACTGGAACTTCAAAGCTCATTTGCAGTTACTGGTAAAGAGATGGCAGTTGACAGACAAAAGATCCCTGATATTTGGCCAACGTCTCCAAATAATTAGATGATTGTTTCTGTACAATAGTCTCCACCCTTTAAGTATAAAGCCCAAAAGGACAACACGAGTTCTATTCAAAAAGTTCCAGGCTGTGTTTTCCAATTAACACTGGGAATCTCGTAAGACATTCTCTGACAAAGGAACTTCTCCTGTACAGTCAGGGATGCCATGCAGCATTAATTTTTTTTCCCCCCTCCTCCTTCAAAAAGGAAAAAACCTAAAATTGTGAGGTTACTTGGACTGTTTGTGACTTGAAAGTGAGAAGTTAACGAGGTGGAAAAAAGTTATACATAATGAAAGATGAGTTGGAATGAATTGTTTTGATATTGATAAAAAATTCAAGACCTGCAGAAGAAATTAAACTAGGGAAAAGGAAAATGCAGAGCATTGCTGATTAATTTCTTTATCCCCTTAACTATGGGTGATGTTGTATACACAAGCCATTAATGTTTTATAACCAAGTCAAGTTATTCAAGTACTGAATAATTCCAGCTCACTTGCAGTAAGACTCCTTCAGGGCTGCAGCCCTTTCTGCAGAATTTCAGACTTCTGCCACTCAAAATCTCAGCAACTGGTACCAAATATGAATGAACAGAAAATGCCTGCTTTTCCCTCTCTGCAGAGCAGCCGCAAGAAAGACCAACAAAGCTGTGCTGCCACCTCCTGGAGGCAGTGCCCGTGCCCAGGGCACCACGGACTGTCCCTCACTGCAGGGGAGTTAT
Organism: Coloeus monedula; assembly: GCF_965178545.1. Classification (NCBI taxonomy): domain Eukaryota; kingdom Metazoa; phylum Chordata; class Aves; order Passeriformes; family Corvidae; genus Coloeus; species Coloeus monedula. The sequence continues at coordinate 7,386,832 of NC_138798.1, read as the reverse complement.
TTGGAAACCAGCACCTTCCCCCTCCTCTTTTCTAACACAAAAGTATGAATTAAAAGTTCCAAAGGAAAAACAAGCCCTTTGGAAGCACTACAGCAAGTCTTGATCAAGGTATTAGTTCTTGGTCTTGCTGCTGCAGCTGCTTCCACCATCTACGTGGTTGAATCAGCCAATCCAACATAAATAATGGGATACCAAAAAAATAGAAATGCTACTTTAAACATCAAGAAACGAACAAAATCTTTGGGTCACATTGACGAAACTTCAAGCTTCTACATGCAAGAAAACTACTTATAGCTTGTCTTTTTTCCCTCAGGCATACTGATGTTGACTAGGCTGAAAGACATAAGCACTAAAGAACCAGCAGAACAGAGAAATCACTAAATGAATGCCAAAGTTTAGCAGTTAGGAGAAAAACAGAATTTTAGTCAGTCTGTTAGAAACAACACTGATTTTTAACTTCGTAGTGTTGGTAGCGATCACCTGTTAAAAAAGATTACATTGAAGCAAAAATTGTATCTCCCTCAATTGCCAATTAAATAGTAAAGTTTACACCAACCCCTGAAACCTGTCAGAGGCCCTTCAATAAAACTAGGAAACAACAAATTTGACCTCCTCAGTTTTCCAGAAGGCACAACACAGCATGCATCTCCCATCTGCCCCAAGTGTTCTAGACCTTCTTTTGTAATAAATCAGCTAAATTCAAGTAACAAGACTTGTCTTTTACCGAGTTTTAGCTTCTACAGGCAATTCCTAACCCAGACACTTCACTAAACATAGGGAGAAAAAATGTCACAATAAAGTATTTATGAAGTAGCTCTGTCATGACTGCCAAGTTCCAAGATTATTGTGGGGGACAATAACTCAAGGTATTTTTGGGGGGGGTAAAAAAAAAGGAAAAAAAACCCCAAACATCACACATCTAGTAACCACTCAGGCTTGGTCTCACAAAGCAAGCTCCAGAAAGAACTATGCAAGACCCTGCTCACCAAATTGACTACAGACAGCCAAATCTTTTCAATTCTGTAGCTACACAGACTTCAATGAGAGCTGACTAATGAATTACTTGGCACACATGGACTCAGATGAAGTGGGAAAAAATGGATATCACTTAGCACAGAAAATCATACGCTTTTCTTCAATGCATTAGTAAACTAAAGCAGTTGTAGTTATCTCTCAGCCAATAACCAAAGGGAAAAGATTCTTCAGCTATCCCAGATAATTGTATTGGTCTTTCATTTCCAATTTCAGGCTTTAGCATGAGGCTTTTAACAGATATGGTGACATTCCAGATTAATATTGTGGGTATTTTTTAACCAGACACACATGATAAATTATGACATTTGTACATTCCTCTGATGTTTCAAATTAAAGTCCCCATAAAGTAAGCAGAAAGTACAATGAGAATCCCAAACATGAAGGCCATTCATTAGGATTTGATATTGAATTGATGCCAACTGGCTGTACCATTTTTCAAGGGGAGAAGCAAAACAGCACTATCAGATACAATTTGTCTGTATTGTGAAACTATGTCACAAAAGGTTCCAATGTCATTCTTTTAAACAGTAAAAGAAAAAAATCAGGCCTTGATTCAATTCCAATGTGGTTGATGACTCCACAGTTTCACTAATGAACCATAAATTCTGTTTACTTCCCAATCCCATCTGCTGTGCAGAATTGACGTGAACAGCTTCACTCAGAACAGGGTTACTTTTGAAGTAGGTGAATGATCTATGTGTTTTAAGAAACTTTCATAACCTTCCAAGAAAAATGTCAGTCTAATAATTTTTTAATAATTATTTGCATCCATCCAGGAAAAGAATGTAGTTTATGTTAAAGCTTCTGGGTTAATAGTTATCTGCTATTTAAGTGCATATAATCCTGAACACCCTGCAAAGTGAAATGAGTTTTGAATTCTATTAAGGTACAGAATCCTTTCTGTACCATAATTCTCCACTCTTTCAATGTTCATAGACATAGTTTTGACTGGAGGGTGAGGAGAATTTAGTAGCAGAAGGGACACCAGCACCAGCTGCAGATCAACCTCCAATTTACTCAAAGAAAGGGAATATCTGCTTGCCTGTCATATGAGTATCAGCCCTGTGTAAATCGTTTCCTGATCTGAAACATCACTTACTACTTAGAATCTTAAAAGGAAAAAAATCCTAGAAAATAACAAGAAATTATATTAGTTGTCTTTAAAATCTCTTTTTCAAAATGGAGAATTTTACAATTGCTTTTACTGGGAGAAATCCAACTGCTGCCTCCACTGTGTTAGGTCAGCTTGTACAGTTTGTTTTCTTTCAAGCAGTATAAAGCAACTAGTGCATGCTTTGGAAAATAAAGCAGAAACATATCCCAAAAAAGGGTGAGTCTGAGTATTTTATTGTACTATTTGCTAACTCTTTGCTTTTGTTACTTCCAAACTTTTATTTACTCAGTAATTTTGAATGCTCTACGCATTTTCTTCCACCTGCAAGGTTTGGGTAATTCTTTCCAAAGAAGATTCAAGAACTCATTATGCTATCAGAAGATAAAACCCAGTGTTGGCTGCCTACATATATTTGATGATATTCTTTGGATCAGCTACAAAAGAGAAACAAAGTCCACTCAGTTTGACTGTCCCACACTCAGTGCCTCCTTCAATGCATTCCTCTTCACCAGAAAAATCTGAGCTTGACCACAGCAATGTTTCCAAACTATTTTCCCCTTCAGAGAAGAAAAAGCTGACATTGCAGTATTTTTCTGAGACTCTGGGCATCTGTACTGCCAACTCAAACATTCAAGAATCATCTTCTTTCAGCCTGATTTTTTGGGACTCATCTGCTATTTGGCACAAACATTGGAAGACCCAGAAGAACCAGAAGAGTCTTCCACAAGCAGTCATATCAAACCTGTTTGGTTTCTTTATTCAGCAATTGGCAGCCACACTTCAACTCACAGGAGGGAGAGCACTCCAGGGCTTTGCTCCTTGTTAAGATACACAGAAGTGTAACAGGCACAAGCAGCTTCCTGGTAACACTCCATGGGTGCAGCCTTTCTGCTACACTACCTTGTAACAAGCCTCACCTTTTCATAAATATACCATAACCAAAATAAACTTTAATTTGGCTTTGCTAGTTTTCTGCTGGCTGCACCTTCTGCCTCAGGGGGTGGGTAAGGGGAAAAAAAATAAAAGAGGCAGGAATGTTTCTGCATCGTGCACAATTTATTCAGCTTGTTCTGTCATAACATTGGTCTAAACCAATTCTGCCACGGACAGTTTCTCAAGCTTAGATTTACAGCTACACTCAGACTGCCATGATAGGCAAACATGGCTTGGTTTGTTGTTGGGAACATCCTGAAATTCAGGATTATATTGGAGAATGACAATTGTAAACCTTGCCTAGATATCCCAGCTAAGCCTGATATTTTCCCCAAAATTTAGCATTCCATCCCACAGCTTCTGGGAGTAAAAACCCTCCAGGAATCTATCCTGGACCTATCTCTAGTTACAACCTTGAAGAGGAGAAAGAATACACCCTTATCAGGTTTGCAGACGATAACAAAGCAGGGGTAGAGCTGCCATCAGAGGCACTTTGGCAGGCCAGAGGAATGTGCCCATGATGTACATAGATAAAGAAGAAAGTTTCACATTTGAGGTTTTGAAGGATATCATGTTAAATCCCTGTTCCAACAGTCCAGAAGGCAATTAAATATGTTATTGTGGCAGCTCAGGGCTAGTATCAAATACCTGCTGAACTTTTGACAAAAGTCCCTCCAAGAATATTCTGAGAAACCAACCTTGTATCTTCCAATGACACTTGACCAGATTCTTCATCCACTATGATTTTACAGTGATCTCCAGACACCAACTTGTTGCCAGGGAAAGATAAGTCACAGCCTTAAAAAGAAAGCAGATTTCCCAGCGTGCTTAAAAATACACATTACACAGTCAGATCAGCATTCTACATGGCTATAAATGCACCACAAACTGACTCATGTACATCTGCAAGAGTTCAAAACTTCTACTGTCACACAGGCAGCAACACAGTCTAGTGTGAGATACACAAATACAAGTGGTGAGATACCCCATGTGCTGATATGAAACTTCAGCCATTTGAAAGGGTTTCAGTTCCCTTTTCCCCCCCAATCCTAGCCCTCAAAGATGGAAATCAAATCACAACTACTCTGTTCTAGAGTGGTACAGAAATAAATCCACACGTATCTGAAGTGCTCAGTTTAACTCCTAAAGGCACACATCTCACAGCACCCAGCTCTTCTTTCACATCATTGTGATGTTGTTTCATTGGATTTAACTTCTGTTTTATTCTGGGGTATTGGGGAGAAGTAGTAGGAACCAATAACTGATTTTAAAAAAAAGTATCACTGCTCTATCTTACAGTCTTTTGTTTGTTTTTAAATAGGAAAGTTTTCCTCATCTCTGTTGACAGCATTATTGTGTTAATAAAGCTGAAGAGAATTACAAATCCAGGACCAAGATTTAGGGATACACAGGAGAAGTATCATGGCAATGTGGATGTGATAGAAACCTTCTTACCTACGTCTCAAGGGCTCTGACAAAATCTACTCTTTTTACTTCACTTTAACATTGAATATTCAAAGCAACACTCAAGGCTCCCCACTGATCTCTCACAAACGACTCAAAATACTTGCTTACACCAAAGTTATAATTAACAACCAAGATTCCCTTCCACCTGTTCACACTGTGGGTGCACTGATCTCAGCCTGCCCAACAACAGATCCAGAAGGAAAGTAGTAGCCACTACCTCAAACAAGCAAATCTAATGCTCCTGAAGACTCAAAAGTATCGCTTATAAAGTCACAATTTGGTATTCCAGTAACCCTCCATTTTATTAATCCACTAGCAAACAGCTATGAAAGCAACTAAACACAAAAGAATTCATCTTTTTTTTTCTGCCAGACAACCCTCAAAGAGACATCAGCTTGAAGAATTTACCCACAGCTTAATGATTAGCAATCTCAATAGATACCACCTACTGTAAATTTGAAAAACATTTTTCCTACAAGACACTGCCCTTCTCATAGAGCTATAGCATCTGGTGTTTGGTTACAACTATTTACAGGATGTGACTGATCAGCCAAATAACTTGAACTAATGAATAGGAAAAAGAAAATTAGTAGTGTCAAGGCACAGTAAAAGAAAGTTAAAACACTTCGATTCTTGTTTCAAACACACTAAGCATGAAATCCTTTAAAATAAAGGCAAGTAGTACAAGCCCTAGCCTCTGGGAATAAAGCTTTCAAATCGACTCCCAGAGAAACTTTCAGTACTTGTTGGCAGTCTTTACATGGCCAGAAGAATTAAGGGCTTTTATGTGGGTGTTTTCTTTTCTGTGAAGCCGAAGCATTTTGCATTGCAGTTCCAACTTATTTTAACCACAGAAACAAAATGAGAACGTAAACAGGACCAAAGCACAGAAATTTCTGAATCAACAATCGGCTTTCTTTATCTGTACAAACGGCCACAGACTACCTAAAAGGCATACTGACTTTGAAATGCGCCCGCGTCACAAGTTACGGAAAACAAAAAGGTCAGTATAAAACCACTTATTCACAAAGCTAAGAGGTAAATTAGGAATACGGGATGGCCTGGCAAGCACCTCCAACAGCTGAAAGCACCAAACCCAACTAGTTTCAGTCCACCTTCCAATGCTGTAGAGGGCAGGAGGGGGGATGGCTGCTGTCCCCCAAACACCGCCCCAGGCCAGCGCAGCGCGTCCCTGTCCCACCTTTCTTCCGCCCAATGGTCCATTCTCTTTTCAGCAGCAGGACGTGCGGCTCTGCCTCATCAGCACCCAGCCGGATCAGCTTCCCCCAGGGCTGCGGCTGCTGCTGGCTCTGCTCGCCTCCTTCCGACTGCTCCATTTGGATTCACATCTGACAAAAACAAACAAAGCGAACCCAAACCCCATCATCACACGGCACCCGAGGGGGGCACAGCGCTCCCCGGCACCCCCGGGGGCCGGGCCCTGCGCGCCGCTGCCCCGCAGCCCCCTCGCGCCCCCGGGGGCTGCCCCGGCCCCGCCGCTCCCTTTTGTGCGGCGCTGCAAAACCCTCCCTCCCCCTCGGCCCCCAGCCGCCAGCCCACTCCCTTCCCTGCGCCCCCACCGCGCAGGGCCGCTCCCCGCCCGAGGGGGACCGAGCTGGCGGAGCGAGCCGGGGCGGCCTCCGTCCGTCCGCTGCCTGCCCAGGAGCGGGGCGGGGGTAGCCGGCGAGGCCCAGGGGTGCGGCGCCCCCGCTGCGCGGCCCGTCCCGGCCCCCCTCACCCCAGCGCGGCGGCCCGGGCGGCTCCTGTCAACAGACATTGCCCCATCAGCTGATGCCAGCGGGGCGGGGCCCGCACGCCCATTGGCCGGCGCGCCGCGGGGGGGCGGGTCTTCCGCCGCTCACCACCGAGCCGCGCCGCGCCGGCCGGAGCGCCGCAGCTTCCGGTGAGGCTGCGCCGCGCGCCGCCCGTAGGGAAGAGCGGGGCTGCGGAGGGGCTGAGGCGGCGGCGACGTCCGGGCGGCCATGTTGGCTGTGGGCGGCCATGTTGGCTGTGGGCGGCCATGTTGGCTGTGGGCGGCCATGTTGGCTGTGGGCGGCCATGTTGGCTGTGGGCGGCCATGTTGGCTGTGGGCGGCCATGTTGGCTGTGGGCGGCCATGTTGGCTGTGGGCGGCCATGTTGGCTGTGGGCGGCCATGTTGGCTGTGGGCGGCCATGTTGGCTGTGGGCGGGCCCGCCGCCGGGCAGGGCACGCGCCGCCATCTTTGTGGCGGGCAGGGCGATCTCGCCGCGGGCCGTGTGCGCCCGCAGCCGGCTGAGGTCGTTTCAGCGGTCGCATCCGCTGAAATACTGTTGCAGTCTGACTCTTGGATGTTGAGCAATCATTGGTTTGCCAGCAGCGGCTAAATAAAGAGCATACGTGCTGTTCCAGGGCCAGGCTTTAAAAAGCAAGCTCGGACTGAGGCAGGATCAGCGCCCGGGAAGGGGGGGCGGCCACGGGCGGAGTGACCCGGTTTTGCTCAGGAGACTCTTACAAACCCAAACCTGGCATTATCGGGGACAAGAGCAGGCGACAGAGCTTTCTGAACCTTCAGAATCGTCACTTGGCTCTTTGTTGTCGCATCGACCACCTCCTTTCAATGTCCTCCATTTGGTGGTCCATTCCCGCTCCGTGTCAAACACTATCCCCAGTATCCGCCTGTTCATCTGCTTGGTTATATTGGTTTCGTTTCGTTTTCCTGGGACGTTTGTATCACGTGCACCATAATGTTTTTAGACCAATTAGCACCCCGTATAAAGTGGCTTCTCAGCCAAACGAATTGTGGTCCTTTTGCACAACATCATTAGCAACCTTCTAGTGATGGGTTCCTTTATTGTATTCATCTGAAGGACTCAGAATAGTTTTATGTTCATCAAAACAGAGGGCAAAGAAGCTGAGCTATCCTGGATGTCCCTGCTCCTTAAATTAGTCATCTAACATGTACGGAGGCAGTGAACCCTTTTTTTCCCCTTTACTGGAATGATTTTGAAGTGTGGATTAAATGAGAAGATACAAAAATGGAAACAAAACACTAAAAACAAAACCACTTGCAATTCTTGGCATTGATACTCCCACTTGGTTCACAGGCTTGAGCTCTCAGGTTCTGCTTTTTTACCTTTCCTGGAAGCCCTGCAAATGCCACAGAAATCTCACAGTAACACCAGCCTGTGCAAGACAGCTGGACGGGGCCATTGATAGAAGGAAAATTATTCAAATACAGCAGTGTTTGGATCTGCAGTTTTAACTGATACCTAACACAGTATTGCTCCACGGTCCCAATCATATGAGCCCCAGGTGAGGAAAAAAATATAAGCACACATGAGTCAAAATTGATGCATGTACTTAAGAGCTTTGTGTTATTGACCTTAGTCTATAACTCTTTCCTCAGTAATAACACTATGAAAAATGGTTCTTTGAGACCTGAATGTCTACATTCCTCCAAAAGGATTTGTCTGTAAAATACCCTGCTTGCTTTCAACTTTGTCCTCACTGAGGAATAGAACCTTTTATACATTTGAAGAGAGGCACATCCATGGAAGTTGCAATCACTCAAAAGCATTGTCATGGTGCTTCATTTTTATTACTGCTCACAGTGACTGGTAATTGTTATCTCTGAGTGGCAGAAGAAAATACCAGCACATGGGAGATGCAACTAACAGCCCAACAACCAAATCTTTTGTGTAAACTGTAGCATTAGCTGTGGGAGGAAGTTGTTTTGTTATATTGTGGCATTGAGAAAACGTATTTTCCAAATATTCCTGCCAAGAGATCCCTCTGCAATCATACCAAGGAATTACTGCGCCTCGGTGATAGCACAGAGCAAGCAAACGATTGGTTCAGCTCCTGCAGCTCTCCCATAGTATCCATGTAAAAAGACAGCAAGTAAAACATACAGCTAGCTTAACGAGTCCTGTGTGTATAGGAGACTCAATTAAAATTAAATTATACAACAAATTAGGTTTTAAATGCTGCACTGCTTAGCCAGCCAGACAAATAATAATTAGAGGCGTACTGATCTGCTGCTATGTGCTGTTGACTGCCGTAACTGCTCTCCATGTACACTCACAACACTTCCCCCCCCAGCTCGGGGTAGTTTTATGCCACATTCCAAGTAATCCATCTCTCAACAGGCCCATTTTGTACTTGTCACCCTCCTGAGCTGGGCAGAATGGACAGGATCTCTTTCTAGAGACCACCTTTCCCATCTGTTCCCTCAATTAAGGTTTCTTTGTACCTCCCCCTCTTCTTTGTTCCTAGACTCCAGCTCATTCTAGATGGAATTCGTTTTCTGGCTCTGAACTGTGTAGGTATAGATATGTCAGGAGAAAAAGAAGCTACAAATATTGCTTATTTTTTCCCTACAAGTAGTGATACACGTACCAGCAGTTTGAAAATACCCTGTGGTGGATCAATGGGTACAAGCTAGAAACTGTCACCTCTGATACTGGTTCTAGCAAAAGAAATTTAGGACAACCTTACAAAGTACAATATAAAAATCAGTTCAGTTGAAAAGGACCTGAAGGCAGCTACTCAAATCCTACTGTAAATGTTCAAATGCATTTGTATTGCATTAATGTTTGAAGCTCTCTATCACCCTGTTACAGAAGACATTCAGAAAGACTGGTGTTATTTAATTTTCTCCTCAATTTTTTTTCACCTCTGGAGAAAGCAATATTAAATTCTTAATATCAGATCTGGCAAAAGAAACTTGGAAAACATGTTCCATGATTAAACTAATAACTGTGTGTTCTGCATGGAAAATAAAGTATTTTAAATCATCCTAAGCCAGCAAGAGTAATGTTATCCCACAGCCATCCTCAGCTGTGGTTTCCAACTGCTGGCTGCTTGTCTGTGGGTAAGGAAAAAACAGTTTTGTAGTGCAAAAGAAAACATACCAAGGACAGGATTTTACTCAAGCATTTCTCCAAATACTGATAGCCCAGTCCTGCAGATAATCTATGTTCCTGCTATGCTGTAGGTGAGAATACACTATTAACATGAAGAGTTTTTCAAGTCAGGCAGCCAGCCCCAGATTTCTTCCTTATAATGTGGCAGAGAAAGGAAGGTGGCCAGAGACATCACATGAAAAGGAAAAAAGAAAAGTGTCACTTATGTCCTTTTTCTTATGCTGTTAATCCAGACATGCATTACTGACCTCTGCTAGTGCTTGGAACCCTTTCAGACTAGGGAAAACCAGCACGGAATTACCCATGAGTTACAAGGTCAAGCAGCAATGGGTTCAAGTACCTCCAAAGGAAGAACTCCCTGGGAAATTCCGAGGACCTTCCAGGAAAACAAACAAAACCAACACACCAAAATCATACACAGAGGAGTTAATGAAGCAGTGCAGTTCCCAAGGAGAAGATCCTCTCAGCAGGGACCACGGCTGAGCTTTTTTGATGGGAGAGAAGGAGCGATGGGGAGGGCCTCGTCTATGCCCAGCTGGCAAACAGAGATGAAAAATAATGCAATTATTGTTCACACTTCCCCAGTGAGCTTCACTGGATGCAGCACTGATTGACAACATTCCCAGTTGTCTTTGAAACCACTTTGTAAATGCAGCCAGGTATTTCCCAAAGAGACATAATAATAATAATAATAATAATAATAATAATAATAATAATAATAATAATTTTAAAGAAACCTTATTGACATTTCTTTTTAGAAATTGCTGCAGCTAACTATTTTGTTACATTCAAATGGAATTTTAAAGCAGTATAAATACACCTTTTGACATTATTTACATCCTTCTTTCCTTGCAGGCTGGTGGGGGAAGGCAGTTCAAATTCTTGCCTTTGGCACTTTTTAGTTTCCAAACATCAAACTCTGTAGGTAGCTTGCAAACCCCAGTAGATGGTCTCTTCTGTCTAATAAAGAAAGCAATTCCACTTGATTAGAAAAATGGAACTATTCCTAATAGCCTTAGGTTTTCCAAGACATGGGTTTGAGGTTTTTTGTAGTTCTAGGCACAGACCTACAGTAAAGTCTTCCCCCATCTTACCTGACACAAGCCCACCTAGCCATGAGCATATGGACATACACTGATTCTCACTTTTCTTGGACCAGATGCAAACAGACCTCGTTAATGGTTCTTCTTGTCATTCATAGGTGACAGTCCAAGTTTTCTTTTTGATCACACAATTCATGATATTTGAGAAATCCTCCAGCACTTCTCCAGTAAGTCTGAGATTAACATGTTTAGTCTAAGGAAGAAAAAAATTGCATGTATTATCTCAGGATGAAAAACTGCCTACAGAAAAATTACATTAGTATTTCGGCAAAGAATCCATAGAAAACTGGGAAAATTTACGGTCTGGTTAAAGAATTGATTTCATCAAAGGGGATTTTTAAACTATTTCTTTCCTTTGAGTGTTTTGAAACATACTTCCTCCAGGGGGTGCCAGATTAACACCACTGGAAAGTAAAAACGTGTGAATTATCCACACCAAGGACAGAACTGTCCATCCTGCACATTTCAAAGTACCTTGTGAGTGGTGCACCCCTCCAGTCTGAGCCAAAGACTCCAGTGTCCAGAGTGAAATTCTTCAGCTGTTCACTTGTAAAACTCTCTTGAAGTCGGAAACTGCTGACTGGTCCTACAATTAATGTCACACACATTCTCTGCCACATTCAGATAGGACACATCCCTCAGAAAAGAGCTTTAAGAGTGGCTGAGTGGAGAAATACATCCATCTCAGCCTTTGAAAAAAGAGACCTAAGGGAGGGAAGAATTAATAAATGCAGTGACAGCTGTATGTAGCTTCAACCAGCTTATGAATAAGGACAGAAACCTGGACACAAGAACTAAAATGACACAGAAAAGCTGGAGAAAACATGGTCAGGAGTGTCATCAGGTTTTCTGTAGGTCTGCAGGGAATGTCAACTATGAGTAGGATGTCTGTAAATGTCATTAGAGAAGAGGAGAAGTTTCACTGGCTCAGAAAATAGAGATCTATCACTTAAAACACAAAATTTGCCTTGAACAAACGACTACTTTATTCTTAGGGAAATTGATCTAATCACTATTTCCAGACAAAGGAGCAAGAAAAAAAGAAAATTGTTGAGAAATCATAACATAATATCAAAACCTTTTCAACATTTCAGTGCTCATGTTTTTCTTTTATCTACACAGCAGCTAAAATAATCACACAGTCAAGCCATTCTGGGTCCTGCAGAAATATTACTGAAAGAGTGCCTGGTTATCTTCTACTTGACAGTAAAATCTCCACTGGGTAATTATTTAAGGAGAAAATTTCTGTGAGACTCCAATGCTAAAAGACAAAATCTTTAATTATACTTATATTTATATATAAATTTATATATAAATTTATATATAAATATACTTAACTTGTAGCATTGCAAATTTACTTTTCTTACTTTGAGATTAGCAACAACAGTCAACGCTAGCAGTGAAAACCAACATAATTAATCCATAATATCATATGAGTGTGAACACTGTCAGAATGAAAGAAGACACTGAATATCATATTAATCCATTATTAGAGTGATCTTGGACCCAGGGCTGTCAGTTAACACCCTATTGAGATGCAGAAGAGATGCTCATTGTTCCAAAAAATCACCTCACTCAATTCTCAGCTGCATGTAACAGTGGAACTCCAGTACAATCACTGATCGGCAACTTTGCATCAGCTAAAAATACGATCACTTGTCTAGACTTTGAATTGCTGTGGAAGCACAGTGAATTCATGAATCAAAACCTTGAGTGCTTGGAGTGATTTCTGTGACCATGTAGGGAGCTGTGCCTGGGGTAGGCACTGAACCAGAGACAACAGATAAGATTTAGAAATCACTTCCAGTGCATACCTGGAAGTCTAGTAATTGTTTTTGTAAATGATAACGTGCCCTAAATTGCATGATCTTCAGACTAGACACTGGGATTAATGGAACATTTTACTTTATTCCTCACTTTCTCTCGATGCCATATTCTAGAGACACATCGATATTTTTGTTTTGCATTGCCTTTGTAGATGCAGGCTTGGACACTAACCTGGTTTACGGTGAACTGTCCCCTGAGAAAGGGAAGGGTCTGTCTTCTATGTCCTGTACAGAAACAAGAGGTCCCATAACATCTTGTCTGGCTTATTATTGGCAGGGAGTCAACCCTGGGGGATGTGGCAACATTTTTCATTTGTTATTTGGTTTCTTAAAAATCCCTGCTGTGGATATTAAGAGGAAATCGGCCATAATTCAGGAGCAGTAGTTCTGATGGACAGTGAGATGGAAGGTTTCATATAAAAGCCTTAGGAGGCCAAAAAGAAAATTGAAAATCTGGAAGTATTGGCTGATGGGCACTATACTTTCATTGTAAAGAACACCAAGCTCTATAAACCTCTTGGTGGGAGGGATAAGAGCAGAATGAAAACAGTGACCTTGAGATCAGTGTTAGGCTAGAGAACAATAGGTTTACAACAGAGGCCAAGTAAAGGAGAAGAAGAGGAAATGCAGGTCAAGACATCATCTTCAACTTTAACCTTGTCCTTGGCACTCCTGGTCAAAAAATGTCCACATTTATAATTTCTTTCTGTAAACCAAGCCAGATACATGTTTTCTCTCCATCCGTGAAGCTGGAACCCTTAGCTAGGTTCTCTTTGCTTTGTATCTTCACTGCTGCATTATTCTCTCTGTTTTTATCATTTGGTGTTTTGCCCCATTCCTTTTCCTGGCCAGTGGCCTGCTTTGACCAAATCACTTTCTATTTACAACCCTCCTTTGATTCACCATTCTTTGGTGCAGCAAGGAAAAACTATTCTATTAATTTTCCTGTTTTGACCCAAGTCTATCCAGCCTATCATTTTAATTAACCTTTAGGACTCAAAGTTCACCTCTTACCTGCCACATTGCCAGTCTGTATCACCTCTTTGTTCCATTTTCCCACATTTCCTCCTAAGCCTGGTCTCAGTCTAAAGAAATCATATTGTAGACCATTATTTGGGGTAGGCTATGAGAAGCCAAAAAACATATATTATCTGCTAGCTAACTCTGGAGGCAACTGGCTATGATTTATGGGGTTGTTGGAACACCCATAGCTCAGCATCCAAAGCCACAGAGAGCATGGGACAACGAGGGTGTTGGCACACCATCACCATGTGGTTTTTCATATGGGAGCCCTGGCTACTTAAACACCCTGCATTCAGGTTTGACAGACTGTAAAGTAGTGGATGTCATGATCCCAAAACATTGGTCTTGTTACTCATTTTATGGCATTCTCATCTTCTGCAGCAGTGTGTGTGTGGAGAAGCAACAGTTCAAGAGCTCACCTAAATCATTGGTTTGCTGTTTATGGTCTACAGAGCCTGGCAAGCCCATGAAAAACTTCTAAAGAGTCTGCAAGAAGTGATTGAGAAAAAGAAAATTCACGTGTGCCAGACAGCAATCGACATATGTGAAATTCCTAAAGGAGTCTGCACTACTGCTGGAAGATTTTTAGGGGTCCACAAATCAAAAAAGGTTGAAAAACCACTGACCTAAATCTTCTCCTGCAACAGCAAATGGCCTAGAACTGCAGCAATATGAGAACTTGGCACTAAGAAATGGCATGACAGCTAAGCAGCACAAAATCTCTGCAGCTTCTCACAGATGTAAGTGGAAGCAAACAGGACAGGCACATGTCTGTTTTGCCTTTCTAAGTATTTGTTCAGGGATTAGTGTTAAAACAGACACAGAGAATAAAAAGGACAGCCCGTCTCAATGCTAACTAAGTAATCTTGACTACAGATTACTGCATGCAACAAATTCAGAGATGGATGTGTTCCTTATACAGACTCAAAGGGTGAACTTACACTAATTTGAAAAAAAAATCAAACAAGCACAATCCCTATTAAGGCATCATGTCATTATTTCGGTAGATTCTCTGGAAATAAGCTTGTTTCTGTGCTAATTTTTCTTCTGGCAGAACCAATTCATTCTTGGCCTTTACAAGCTGGTCTTACATTTGATTCAAAATTGGATTTGGGCCTCTGGAGATATCTGATGTCAGCCTTCCTAATGTAGTGTCAACATGAAGACACAAAGAGATAAAAAGTCAGTTTCACTTAGAGTTCCCTTTTTCCAGGGTCTAATCTGGATTTTTCGCTCTCTTTCACTTTTCCAGCCTGGATCATTGCATCTTCTTGTCATGAGTCACATTAAGCAAGAGGGCAAGAGAGTGCTTAGCCAACCTCCCTGGTTTATAGGCAGGGTCACTAACACAGCTGGAACACATACTTATGCTTCATGATATCACCTCATAAAACGATCACATAGCAGACAAATTTTAAGTGCATATTGGAAAAGCAGAAACTCTGGGGTCAGGGTGGCGCAGAGTGGAGGAAGGGTAAATGTAGGCTACAATGAGAAATAATGAGGCTCACTTTGCTGGAGGAAATGGTCAAACATTAGCATTTCAATAGAAGAGGTCAAACCATTTCATCCAATACAGGATGTCATTCCCTGCAGACCAAGCTAATACAACCCATAACATCTGTACTCTGTACCGCACTTTTTAAATATGACATCCAAACTGTGGGTTACTCCCCACAAAGACTTCTATTATCCCTCCTGCCTCCCTCCCTGGCTCAGCATGCAGTCTGTGCTCATCTGGATCATATGAATTAAACAACTAAAAATGGGACACAAAGAAAAAAGAACAAGAACACGGAATATCTCAGAGGTGTTAAGGAAAATTGTGTAGGCACACAGCTCAGGACTTTCGTAACACAGAGAAAGACTGAATTACAATTCTTTGGACAACCTTAGTTCTATCCCATCCAGGCAGGTTCATTTACTCTTTTCCTGGGAGTGTGAAAATGCTGTGACCAAAAGAAACCAAACCAAAAAACCCCAAAACCAACCAACCAACCAACCAAAACAAACAAAAACCCCAAAACAACAAACAACAACAAAACAAAAAACCCACTAAAAACAATACAAAACCCCAAAAAACCAGAAAACCCCCACAAAACATAAAAAGCAACCAAAAAACCCAAGAAAATCAACACAAAAACCAACCAAACCCTCTACCCCCTGTATTTCCCAATCTGCAGCACATTCATGGTTCCAAACACCTAGAGACTCAAAATTTTGCTACCACCACCACTGCAGAGCAGAAAGTAAAGCTGCTTTTTGCAGTGTCTTGCTCAGCATGTTATATTTCACAAAGGCAATAGAGGAGGTATTTTGCTCCATGTCTCGCACATGGCAATTGAGACAGGATTTTAGGCCACAGGTGGAATATCACCTTTCTGCCATATTTCCTATCTTCTTATAAAGGTAGGGGAAATCCTCATGTTCAGATGAGCTGTACAGCTGTTCAGTTTTGCAGAAGTCTTGTGAATTTTCCTTGATGCTGTTTTCTCCTTTGCTTACACCAATGTCTAATTTAACACCCTCTATTTCACTGTTTTCTCAGCAGTCACTGCCCAACAGCACATCCTCCCAACAGCTTAGCAGTGTAAACCAGCCAAGAGCACATTAAACATATGATTGGATTCAGCTGGATCTTTCTGCATTGTGGGAAGAGGAAACAAGCATTTGAATAGAGTTTCTGGGTGTTGGTCTGGACATCCACATCAGTCCCTTGCCAGAAAGAGAAAAAGCAGCATCACATTTTTCATCGTGCTTTTCTTTAATGACATTTCCTTCCTTCCATTAAGCAAATGTCCAGGGGAGATAAATGAATTGCTTTGTATATCTAGAGGATCTCTGAAACCCTTGATCTAGGCTAAGTGTGCAAGAATGAGAAAAATAACAGGGAGCTGAATGGAGAAAGGAGATTTAAACACACAAATTCTCAGATTGAAAAAAATAATAAAGAGGTAGAAAATGGAGGCACAGCACAAGAAAATAACTCAGACATAGGCATACTCCAAAATAACACAGCTGCTAGAGGAGAAAAAAAACAACACAAAAGGACCTCATGTAGCAAAGGAGAGTTGATGTACGGCAATGCTCAGAAATTTTAATACTGATGTGTAAAATTAAACCATGACAGCAGAACAGGCTTATCTGCAAGCGTCACGTTACTTCCCCTGGGATCACTACCTTCCCACTGGTGCTTCTGTCATCTTCTCCTCCCCCCTCCAAATCTCACTTGACCTGAATTCTCATGATTTGACTCCATAATCCTCTGGTTTCCACTGTATGCACACAAAAGATTATTGTACAAAAGCGAATTCCCAGGGCCTTGGGCTTTGCTTTCCATTTAGTTAAAGAATTATCCTACAGTGGTTGAGGTGCTGGGAAACTTGTCCTGTAGATTATTGCCTACAGGGCAAATGCTGAGGAGGCTGCTAACGAGAGAACAGATGTTCAGTGGCTTATGAGCCTTGCTGAATGTAAATATCTTCAGCACAGTGCCTGTCAATAAGCTTCTGCCTGAGAATCACAAACCTTATGGACAAAATCACCCCCCCTTGTAAATGCATGGGCTTAGGCAGAATTACACTGAGGAAGAAGCTGTTCCTTCATCTGTACCAGAGAGCCAGATTTTAAAAGCTTGTATAGACATTGAGATTGAATGTCATGAAAAGTTAATGTTTTTAAACAAAACCTTGTCTCTTTCCAAGAGAAAATGCAGTTCTTGGATCTGTTATGACACAGCAGGCCTAGAATAAACAGATTTCACTGAAAAATTGATATTAAGGGTGAAAGATTTTACAGTGACTGGATTTCTAAAAGTTTGCTTGTCTCCATAAAAGGATGTTTTGCTTTCAGGGCTTCAGTAGGTGATGTCTTTCCAGGGAGCAGTCACTTAAGGGGGGTGGGTACCCCTGGACTCTCCTGAGCATCACTGTGCATCCCTGCACGCTCTGCCTCCTGGCTGTAACACCTGTAAGACCTAGGCAAAATGTGGAAAGAGTTTAAGCCCCCTCTTCCAATCTTCTGAACACCTGCAAACTTTCAGCTGCCAAAGCAGTCCTGTTTTCTCCCCATTGCCAGATGAGTGACCCTCAGAGCACGTACGCTTGAGTGAGGGCTGAGTAACTAATCACAATCAGGAGATGCTTCTGAATGGATTTTTCTCTATCAGGTTTCTTGACAGAAGACCAAGATATGCAAGGAGAACACTTTCCCTCAAGCTTTACCCCTTCCAGCTGCCCTTCCTGGGACAAGAGCAGGCTGACCTTGCCCTGCACCTCATCTTTGCCATGGCAAAGCTCAGTTGTGCCTACATTGCTGAAAAGCCATGAGCTCTTGCTGGTCATATGTTGCAGTGGGGATACTGCAACACGCATATATCAAACCAGGAGTCCTGTGGAAAAGAAGTATCTATGGACAGATTCGTGGTAGATGTTTAGAGATGTTTATTTCTCCAGCTGCATGGCCGGGACTCTGCTCAGGCACTCTGCAGTCACAGGACCCGAGGGTTCTTGGCGTTATCAGCACCAGGGAACACAAACCAACCAATGGGGAATGAGACTGACCAGGGCCAGGGAAACGCCGTGTCTCCCCTCAGGGCCCCTCTCCCAGGGCTCCATGGCAGGGGGCGAGACCCCAGCAGTCATAGATTGTCACTTCACTGGTGAAGTGTGGTAACTGCACTGTGTCATGAAGTTGCTTGGTACAATTTTCAGGATCCACTAAGGAGTCCTTCCAGCTGAGTGTGCCACATCTCTTTGCCTTTGCCAAGTGGTGCTCAGAGTTCCCAGTTATGGCATGAGAAGGGAAGGCAAGTGAGTAGGGTCTCTCCTCTAGCATTGAATCCATAAAACCAGGAAGGAGCTGGTTTTTTCTGAGAGTCCTCTGTTACAAGGGCACAACCACAGTCTGAAAAATAAACAAACTCCACCATGTACAACATTTAACTGAAAAGACTGGCTGGCAAGCTGAAACTTGGGAGTCCTGGGTCAGCTACTGAACTGTTTTATGATGTACAACAAATCACTGTGCTGTGTTCACTCCTCTGATTGTCCCGTCCCAATCAGATTGCCAGCTCTGCACAGACAAGACTTGAGTTTTAACAAACATGCATACTCTACTGAGCACACTGCAACCCTTGTCTCACCTGAGGCTTCTAGGTGTTCTTGTAACACTCGTAATAACACTTAACAGTTCAATCTCATATGGTGGGAAGCCTTTAGTATGTGCCTATAAAAGTGATTGGCATGGAAAGATGCCACAGAAAAGACTGTAATTACAGTCTTGTCTTTTGGAGGTAGAGATTTACTGCTCCAGTGTGCTCACCTCTGGGTGGAGAGCACAGGAGCAGCAGCACTGCCAGGACAGACACACAGTGTCTGCACCAGGAACAGGGCAGGACCCAACCTGCTCAGCCTTGCTCCCTCCCCTGGCCTTCTCCCTGCCGGCAAACTGCAGCTGGAAGAGCTTGAGCTATCCCAGCTGGATCCTGGCCAGGACACTCAGGTGAACACCCCAGTTCTCACCAGAACTGTCACCATTTATTATTACCTGACCAAAGTTC
Source organism: Coloeus monedula (assembly GCF_965178545.1). Taxonomy (NCBI): domain Eukaryota; kingdom Metazoa; phylum Chordata; class Aves; order Passeriformes; family Corvidae; genus Coloeus; species Coloeus monedula. Next base: position 7,367,866 of record NC_138798.1, on the reverse strand, counting down.
TCTACAGCATCTCGATGCTCCTGTGGGCACTAAACCTGCACCCACCCAGCCCTGCTTGGCTCTGGGGCAGAGCAGGGCCGCAGCATCCAGGCTGAGGGTGAGTAGATAAGAGGTACCTCGGCATGTAAAGCTCCATGAAAATATAGAAATATTAGGTACTTCAAACACTGCTGAAGTTTACTTTAGTTGCTCCAATGCTAGGATGAGCTTGTTAGTAGCTGTAATGTTTTGCTCTTAAGCAAAGCTATTTGAACATTTCTTAAGCCCTTCAGTATCTGTGGGACAAAGCAGGATCCATGGCAGGGCTGCACATGACTTGCTGAGTTTTGGCAGAACAGCCTAAGATTTACTGCCCCGCCTTGCGCTTCCGCAGCGAGGGGAGTTACGGGGTCCAGAGCGACCGGCCCGGGGCCACCTGTGCGCAGCAGCGGGGAGGCGATGCCTCCCGGTTGTCCTTGAGCTCCGGCGGCACTAGATGGCAATGTGGGTCTTCAGCAGCCCTGGGACGGCAGCCTTGGGGGAGCCTGGGGGGGTGGGTACCTCTGGGCACCCCTGAGCATCACCGCGCATCCCTGCACGCTCCTCTGCACCCTGCTCGGTAACCCGCGCCAGACCTCCTGGGCAAAACGTGGAAAGAAATGCTCCTGGGCGGCTGTCATTGTCCTGTGCCTCCAACAACTGCCTCTCTTCCCAAATTAGATTTTATCCATCTCCGGAAAGAAAAGCTGCAGCCAGCAGCAGGGGCATTTAGTGCTGGCCACAATGCGAGTTCCCGTGGACAGGGAGCAGCATCCCGCTGCCCAGCCTAACCTGCCGTTGCTTGGACCCACAGTATCCATGGAAGAGTGCTCAGTACGGGGCACGAAAGCTCATCTGCAGGCAGCCCATGTGCCAGCATTGCATTTGTGCCCAAGGTGTCATCAGGCCACACACCTGCAGCTCTGCAGGCAGTGCTGGGGCACACCAGCCTGGGCGCCAACAAGCACTGCCATCATTAGCTGCCTTCTGCAGATTTTCTGCCCAGAAAGAGTTAACATTTCCTTTCCTGAGTCCAGAATAACATTTCTGAGAGTTGGTTTCTGGACATTTTATTAATCACCCTTAATCCAGTGAATTTTTCTTCAAAAGGGAGCATTTTTCTTAATAAAAAGTCACAGAAAGAGCCTTTTCTAGTGTTGCCTTTGGATGGAGCTTTATCTGTCAGTCATGGGCAGGTTTTTAAAAGGAAATTTTAAGATGAATGATAAAGGACACCCTGAACTCTGCAACACAGAGATGATCTGCCACTGGCTTTCTAGTTTCTGTTTAGTTTTAAAATCTGCCATGCGATGGAACATTTAATATTTCGGTTTCAGAATTAATGGTCTTATCTCCTGTCTTACACCTTACTTCTCAGGGTTGCCTCCCCCCTAAGTTCTCTCCGTGCCCATGGCACGGCTAGAATTAGCATTTCACAGCAAGAGCTGTGCTCTGCAGGAATGAGCGGTGGTGAACACTGGGCTGTCAGTCCATGCAGACAAACTCCCCAGCCTAATTTGTGCTGCCTGTTGCACCAGGGACTTGCCATTAACTCTGTTGTCATTCCTTGTCTGCTTTAACATGATTGCTTTCAAGATTTCTCTCTCCAGGAAAACATCTGTGTTTTGGATTAGTTTTCCCTAGACAGATTTACTTGGAGTTTTCCACATTAAATCTCCCTATTTGGTTGCTTTCTAGTCTATCTAGGTCCTTTTTTGTTATTATTCCTCCAGGTGCATTAAAAAATCTCCCCATTTAGTGGAGTCAGCAGAGTGCTCTGGTATTCCAATTTACTCTTTGTATTCAGCTATGAATGAATCACACATTCCTAGATGTCCTTCTGTAACACAGTGCATTCACTTCCTGCAGTCCTTTGTTTACAGTTCATGCTTTTGTCATCTGCATGATTGTGCCAATGCCCAAAAGGATTTATATTAGTTTCCATCAGTCACATATGAAAAAGCTATAAAAACCAGAATAACTCCCCCAATTGTTCTGCTTATCAGCCGTAATTACATTATCTTCTGAACGTTAAAAGATTTTCCTCTTAGTATCTACATAGTTTTACTAAATATAAGATTACAGTAACTTCCAGATGGTTATTGATTCCTGTTTGAAAATTGTTTGGATATTTAATTTTCACCCTATTTTCTGCCAGTATAGTATCAGTCGTCTGTTGCTTAGTTGTAACTAGCAGAAAATATTATTTTGTCATTTAATTCGTGGATATAACATTATAAATAGGCCCATAAAAGAAATAGAAATGTTTGAATGGCAGCAATCATGCCTAACAACAGAACAAAATGAGATGCTGAGTGAATTTAAAGCATACTTTTCGCCCTTTGTTTTAGTTTGAATGCAGGACAAAAGCATATGTAGACTGTGTCCCCAAAACACGCTTCCCCTTGTCAGCATTCCTGTATTTCATCCAGATAGGCTTTTATTTTCAACCCTCATGCTCTGAGGTCAAATACGATACAACCTGTCCTGAAAAAAAGGGGTAGAGCTGGAGGCTGTGGCTGTGCCAGCAACTGGGGCTGCCACAGCCCCTAAAGCTTTCCTTTATTAAAGCCTGTGAGAAAGCTCCCCCTGAAGGACACACAGATGGCAGAGCTGCTCAGAGTGCCAGTGCACTCCAGTCCATCCCAGTGACTGCAGGACAGACCCTGTTCCTGGTCTGTACAGCTTTGCTCGGTAAGTGAGGAGAGGGAGGAGGCTCAGTGCTCACTCCCCGTGCTTCCTGCTGGTGAATCAATGAGCGCTACACAGCACGCTCGCGTTATTTTCTACTTCGTGTCCCAGCACCGCTTACAGTGAGAGCTACTTCCATTTCCCTCTGCTCTTTTCTTAATGGAGACAGATCCTACATCTTATGTTCAGTCTTATTGCTGGCAGGCTTTCAATTTGAGCATTGCACTATGATTTTCTCCGAGGTCTTGTTCTCTCAAGGCATTTCACTGCTCTTTTCTTTTGAATGCACTTGAGAGACTGGACACAGGTACTGCATCCTTTGGACGAGTCACAGTACTAGTATTTTTACCTCCACAACTGGCCTCTTGGCCTATCAGATCCTCACAGCAAACACAACAAAGACTCTCCAGTTTGCAGTACTTCTCCCCAAAGTCAAGCACTCCATTGCTTTAATATCACTGAGATATTTATGGCTCACTCCCCCCTCATCCCCTTCTGCAGGACTTTTGAAATGTTCCTAAGATTCCTTTGTTCATTGTTATTTTAAGGCATGCAGTCAAGCAGCTCAGTTCCCAGTGTGCTTTCTGGATGATATGGCTAAGACACTGGTCACACTGGTGCCTTCTGCTGCCTACCACAGGGTGTGAATTCATGCTTCATGTGGGCGGATGGATGGCAGTATGCACCTAAAGACCTTGCTTAGCCTGATATTGATCTTCGAGGCTGTTGTGCTCTGCCTTATGCCCATTCCCACTCTTGCCCCCTTTATCTTCACTGAGGATGATGGTGAAGTGTGGGCACAGAGGAAATTGAAGATTCACTGTGATCATTTGCAGGGGCAATTAGCAAAAGCCTGTGTTCACCTGAAGCCTCCATGGCATGACAGAGTGTGGGGCATGTCCTCCAAATCCCATCCCTGCTCCAGGCTGTGCAAAGTCCTGTAGGATCAGAACTCCAAACTTAGCGCTGCTGATAGGCAGACAAAGGCAGAGACAGACAGTCCTCCTCCCTCACCCTTTTCAGCTGTCCCTCCTCCTCCTCCGCCTCCTCCCACCTGTGAGGCTTTTGCTGTTGGAGCTTAGTGCATTCAGCTGTCTTCCACCTCCATCATTGCTTTGATAACTGATAGCAGGGAAGGTATTACTTAAAGAATCTGGGTGACTGTTCGCAAAATAAACAGGAGATGAAAGATAAGGCAGTCTCCTTGGTGCGTAATTACCTTAAAGGAAGGTCTGTTTGCTAATACTGTTGTTTTGATGTGCTAAATAGCTTGGGCTTAACGCCCCAGCAGATACTAAAACTAACTAACTAATTCCCGATGATGTCATTCCAAGATTACAGAGACTGGGGAGGTAAGGGAGGTGTATTCACAAGGCAGTGTTGTGTAAGGAGTGCTCCCAAATCACCCGATGTGGCAGACGGGAGGCTCACCTTCAGAGACAGGTCTGCTGTCAGCACACCAAAACCCCACCATGGGATGCCTCCAGGCAGGCGGGTGGCTCCCTCGAAGTCACCTACTCCCTTCCCAGCAGCCTGCTCTTGAGGAGCTGCTCTCAGGTGTGCAGCAAGGAGACCTCTCTGCATTCACTCTGCAGTGCTCTGCAGGGAGCACTTGCTCCCCAGTTCTCCCCGTAAGGGGATTCTCTCCCTTCTCTCTGAACTGGGCTGGAGGGAGCTGCAGCTGGTTTGTAGGCAGCTGGGTTACCTGTGTGTGTGCATCATCTGAGCTGTGTGTGATTGCAGGGTTCTACTCCTTTATTTAATTGTCTGCCTGGAAGCATCTTCTGACCTAATTATGCCCGCGGTTGTGTCACTTGGCTTGCCCTGTGTGACGAGTGGCATTGCATGAGCAGGGCCCGCTGTGCACATGCTGGCACACAACAGGGCTAATAGGGACTGACAGTGGGTACCGGGTTTTTTAAGACTAAGAAGTCTCCTGGGGTGTTGGTAATCCCCTAGAGGTGCCATTAGCTTATGATAACCACACCTTTGAAATTGTTTTATTGCTTTAATAATGTGGTGCTGATGGAAAATGGGGAACATGCCACATTTATTATTTATGCTGGTAAAAGATGAAAGTTAGCAATTAGAAGCTTTAAACTACAGGTTCAGCAGAACTACGTGACTTACCTTTATTCATTTTCAGACTGTGCACCCCAACACCAGGATGCCCTTACTGTCCAGGTTTGTTACATTGAGCTGCCTACAGAAACCAAGGCAAAGTGGCAGGGCCAGCACAATTAATATTATAAGATGGATACACATCTTACTGCAGGGATGGGTGGAGATTTCCTGGTGGGGAGCTGTTGGAACAGTGCTTTATGATATCTGAACTAATCTTGTGCTATGATAATTCTGTCTTGCTTAAGTGCTTGCAGCCTCTCTGTGCTACGCAGTCATGCTGTGGCAGCTGCTGTGTGCATCTGATCCAAACTCGCTGCTTCCCCACACACTTAATTGGTAAAATTGCCACATATTGTTTATAAAAAAGCGTGGAAAGAGTGAGCAGAATCTTGGTCCCCAGGACTGTAGAGCCATGGCTCTGCTGCCACACGGCTGGGAATCACACTCTGTCAGCTCAAGGCAACATGGAGAGGATGTGTGTTGTACCATATGTGTCATGACATCTACATCTGGGTGGAGCAGCTCTACTGAAATAAAAGAAGCTGGTGCAGCTCATGGTAGAATGTAACATCAGGCCCTTCAAGGCTGCCATGCTTCTGAAGTGTGGGGTTTTAACCTGAGTAGCCAGAGAAAGGGACACCAGCACCACAGCAGAACTGAAGGGAAAGGTAGGAAAGTTAGGCTTGCCATAAATGAAACGTGCCAAGACAGCAACTGTCCGTGCCTGGAGCTGTAATGGAAGTGATTTCACTAATCTGCCTTGCAGGCCACTTTCTCATTCTGTGTGATCCTTCAGTGAGGCTGCAAGCGTGTTTGATCGCTTCACCTTAGGATCAAATAAGCAGAGGGCTGACTGGGTGTTTTATCTGCAATTGGCAGAAAATGGAGGTGAGAGAGAGCAAGCAAGTGAGTTTCTATTAAGAACAGAGAGATTAATGCACCCAAATTTAATTGGAATTGCACGAGCAGGCAAGAGGTGTCAAGCTCTGAGTTCATGCACAGATTGTGTGGGTGTCCTATGTACTACATTTTGAACATCTGCAGCACGACTGTTTCTGCCTTGTACTTTGGTCCTTGCTATGAGCTTTCATGTTGGTTACTGATGTTGTACATCCTTATTTCTATTGTACACCCTTGTGCCCTTTGCCTTGTTGCACTGCACCACTCCCACTGACGGGCTGTGTGCAGGCAGAGGTGAGCCAGGACCTTGTCCATGACTTGGTTTCTCCTTGGCTCCAACAGCCTCAATGTTCAGTGTCACACCCATGCCCTCACCACAGCCTGGAGAGAAATCCTTTCCCTCAAGCAAACCCTGAAGCAAACTTAAGCCAGCTGTAGGTTATGTCCAGAGCCTGGTGTTGTCAGTGAGCAGCACTGGAGTGCAGCACCTGGCAGTGCAGGGCAAAGCAGGACCCCTCAAGTCATTAACATCCACTATTAATTGGTGTCCGTGTTGCTCCTTTTGAAGGCTGATTCCATGGCTTAGCACAGGAAGATTGCATTAACATCAGTTGCTGGCACCCACGTTACTCAGGCAAGAAGAAAGCACTTATGCAGCTTGGTTCCCAGCCTCCATCCCACACCTGACAAGCTCTCACTTTGCAGGACCTGATTCACTTTGTGTGTACCTCTTTTTCTCCAAGCAAATTCCTTAGGGCTGAGCATCCCTTCCTAAAGAAACTACAGATGATTCCAGCCAGGCTGGTGAAAGGTTGGAGCCAGTGCAGTCAGCACTGCAAGTGTGGGCTGCTGACACTTGAGAGGGGAACTGGGTTTAGACCCATTCATTGCCGTCTCACATGAACATCACCCTTTGACAAACCCCATGCTTTTGGTTCAGGTTATTCCTGTAAGGCTGGAGCTCAGCAATCCCCATGGGCACAGCTCAGCCTGGCGACAGGTTTTGTTTCTTTTCCTCGAGGCTGTTGTCAGCCTTGGCTATGCTCAGGGACCTTCCCCAGCACCACCAGTGGGACAAGGAGCCCACCCTCACTCAGAGGATTGTGCTGTGCAAGGAAAAAAATGTTTCTGGCTCTTCTCATGTGTATTTGGGGCAGAAAGAAGGTGTAGTTTAGATTAGAGCACTGCAGCTTTATCAGTGTTTATCAGTGTAGGAGTTCTGCTCCGTGTAGCATAACAGCCTCAAGTCCTTTTAAACCCTGACATCAATATGTGGTGATAAGATAACACTGGTTATCCTGTACTGGTTGGTCTAGATAAGATAAACCCTTTTATGCTTTAAAACTGGACTCAAAGTTTCTGCTATGTTTTCTTTTCCTTTTAATGTAGCAAACTCCAGAAACATTTTATTTGTAAGGGAGTTGTATTTAAGAGCAGATAAAAATAGTACATATCATAAATAAGGCTTTCCAAACTTGCCTGAGGAGCATGAAACATTTTCTTTCAAAGACTAAATAGAAATGAGCTGGTAGGAGGTAGATTTCAATGTCTTAGAAAATTGTTGGATTAATTAGAAGCTAAAATTATTCCAAGTAAATGGTCATGCCTACATTTATTTTGCCAGACCTATGTCCACACAGTGATATTTCAGCAACAGTGGATGTTAATTTTAAGGTGGTTACTTTTAATTAACATGAAGTATCTTTGGTAGTATTGCTTGAGACAGCAGTAGTTTGCATTTAAAGCTGGGACTGAATATCTCTGTACAAGCTGGCATATCCATAAATCTACAGCACTGACTCTTCAAGTAGAGACTATATCTTCAGAGAATTTAGAGATACATCCATTCATTAGTGAGTTAAAATTAATAACTAGGTCCTCTATGAAATTTAGCACTTTAGTCTTGTTTGTCCCAAATGATTTTAACAATGGAGTAACAGACTCTTCACATTTTCCGTATAATTAAAATTAATTGAAATGACGTGCATTAGTTGTAATTAAGCTATGCAGCTAAGAGTGGTTGTATGTAATTGCTATGATTATATAGGCTACAAATAACCTCAAGGAATGAAAGTGGAGCTGTTATGACAGAAGAACTCAGCCTCTCACCACCTTCCTGTGACTGATGGTCTGCACAAGGGGAATGATGTCTCTGGGATGAGGCAGTGCTCCATCAGAAGGGGATGCTCTGGTAGCTGAGCTGGCTCAGCTGCCCCTGTTTTTAAGTTCATGTGAGTGCCCCAAACCTGATCATTAAAGGCTGCCCCTTTCCTCAGCTTTAGGGTAGCACTAGTGAGAATGAGAAGCTGAGTGGGAATGCAGCCCCTGTAGAGCACTGAAACCTTTGGTACAGGGTCTGGCACAGGCTATAAATCACTGAATTTATAACCTCCACATTCACCAATCCATCCCAGTTACATCAGGCACGCCCTTACCCCAGCACCAGGTGCACTGCAGGAGCTGTACAGCTCACAGAAGGTCACCCTGTGGTGGCAAACTCCTGGTTTTAGCTCCAGTGTTTTACATCTCCCTGTGGAAATGTTCTGCGGCTGCAAAGCACCTCCAGGCTACTTTGTCCAGCTGCTTCACACCAAAACTGCCCACAGCAGTGCCAAAAAGGGGCAAGGAAACAAAACAAAACATCCCTCACCACTCCACTGCTTGGAAAGCTCAGTATGAAGTAATCAAGCCTAAACCACAAATCTGTGGTCATTCTGTAGGTCACTGCAGGGTCAGGTTGAGGTTGCTGGGGATGTCATACCCATAAAATCACCTTTTTCATTTGTTTGTTTGTGCTCTGCTTAGGCTTTTTCAGCAACATTCTTAAAATGCAGCTCAAATTGTGGGTTCCTACATTCTTAATGATGGTTTGGGGAATAACAATTCCACTACATTATATTTATTTTAGTTTGTTTTTTTTTTTTCCTTTTCACTGCCTTTGAAATATTGAGCTTCATTACATGGAAAACCCAGGGAAAAATTGTTTGTAGCCTTTTTGGTATGAGAATAAGCCCAAAGATTTGAAATGATGCTGTTGTAATCTGCCCTCTCACCACCTGCAGCTGGTTTGTGCACGATGGGCCCCAGAATGCAGGGCTGGGTCATGTCTTGCAGGGTGTTAGAAAAATGAACATTTCAGCGAGCTTTTGGCTTCTCCAGCATGTGGGAGTAGGAGGGATATGACTCTGCTTTGCCAGCTGTTCACATGCCCCCATCCCAAGGCAAAACAGCCCCCCAAAAGCATTTGCTTGGTACACCAGCAGCAGGGCAGATGCAAAAGTCTGTGCTCAACACACAGCAGGCACCAAAGAATTACAAACTGCCCAAATTTCCCCTCTTAGAGTGCACTGGGAATGATTGACAGGGCTGCCAAGAAAAGCCTCTTGGAATGTACAGCACATGGAAACCTTCCTGGTAATTAATGGGGGATTGTGCTTTGGGCAAGTGGCTCCTGAAGCCTCTCCCACCCCGTGTCTGTCCCTAACTCAGGGCTGGTCTCTGCCAAGGAAGCTCTGTTTATTCCCAAACTCCAAACACTCCAGAGGAGGATGTAACCTTCAGGCACCCACTTTAGCTAAAACCTCCTGGCCTGCTTCAGCCTGCTCCTCCATGGGATCCCAAGAATCCACTTCTTGCAGTGCTGTTTCATAGCCCAACATTGCAACATCAATTTTACTCTTGAAAAACTCAGCTGTCTACCTTCAGGCATAGAAACATGATTGCAAGAAAATATTTATTTACACATAGGTGTAAATTATTGACAAGCGTGGCAATCTGGCTGATTGCCCTCTTATCGTTTCTTTGATAACCTGCATCCTGTGAAGTTTAGACAGCCTAGGGGTAACCACATGGCCCATGTGTGCTTGCACTAGCATTATTACAATGCATTATTACAATTTTTCTTTTAAAGGAAAGAAAAAGCAACCCAAAAAACCCACTCAGGATGGACAGACCATGATATTGGTTGGGGCGTGGGTGGAAGAGTGCAGGAAAGGGAGAGAAACCATTAACATTTTGCACCATTAGTCAGGAGCCTGGGGACCTGCTGTAGCAAATAAAAACCCTGTATAATTTAGTCAAGGGAATTCAGCCAAAAAAAATTAGAAGTTTCTTTTTTTTTTTCATTGTAATAACTTTTTACTCCATTTAATTTCTAGTTTAACCATCTGAACAGATAACAGAAAAGTACTATGAGCTAGGGAATAATCTGAACTGAGGGAAAGGAGAGGAAAAAATGCTGAGAAACTTGCAGGCATGTTCACAAACACGAGTCATCCAAGATACCAGAGAAATCAGGAGGCAAGTAAATCAGGAGAAAACCAGATCTTCCTACCCTATCCCAAGAAACACAAGGAGCCTGCTGTGCGTTTCCATCTGGCAGCAATGCAGACCAGCACAGGATTTGTGTACACAAGATCCCATCAGCAACCCCTGGGCTTGCAGGTTCAGTAACTCTCAGTCTCCAGCTATTGCTGCTGGAGAGATCAAGTCACAGACTCAGCAACGGGGTTTGTTTTTATTTATTTATTCTGTTTAAAAGATAAAATACTAGCTTTTGTACAACTTGTGGCTGTACTCCCATCATTTTTGCTAATAAGTATTTTGGAATGGATAATGATATCCTCATGATACTTTCTTATCCTCCTCAAAACATTGAATACTTAAGAGTAATCAAGAAGCCACAGCAACTGCTCCTGGCAGGAAGCTGCCAAGCTGTTATCCAGAAGCCTGACCAGCATTATTTGGAACAGATGCTCTTTCAGCTTTGTAATTTTCAGCCAAAAACAATGGCAGTAAGTGAAAGTAAAGCTGTGGGTCAAAGGAAGGCTAAACTGTATGAGAATCATGTGAAAATATTTTTGATTTCACACATCCTCTCATTTACAACACATGCTTCTGAAATGGTCTGTGAACATTCATGTGCAGCTGCAGCTTTGACCTTCATGTCCATGGCCTGGATTTGCCAGCAGTTGAGACTCACTGGAAGCACAGGGTCACCATCCTGCTGGAGCCCTGGACACAGCCTGTGCCACAGGAGAAGCTCCTGTGCCTCTCCAGGCAGGGGATGGGCCACACCTGAGGCTCTGTTGCCACCTGCAGCCCCTACCAGCCCTTGGGAAGGGCACTGCCTGACACTGTGGGCCGAGCAGGGGGCTGTTGGTGCAGCCAGCAGCCTCTGGCTGGGTAAAATCTTCAGTCCTATCTGTGAGCCCAGAGCAGTCATCGACGTAGGCAGAGAGGAGGGAGCTGCTCACCTGCACAGCCTCCAGCACCCAGGAGCTCACCTGGCTCCAGAGAGGCAGGTCCCATCCTCAGGAGCTCCCAGGGCTGCACAGGACAGGGCACAGCACAAGGGCTGCAAAGCAAGATGAAGCTTTCAGTTATTAGGGCCAGGCAGGCAAACCCTGGTCTCCCCAGCTGGATGAAGGGTCCGCTGGGCTCATGCTGCTCCTTCCTTTGCTAGGCAAGCTCAGTTTAACAGAGCTCAAGAAACAAGCAGGTCTCAGGAAATAAATGCTTTCAGTCTCTCTTTTTTATTGCCTGTAAAATAGCAGGAGGCTTTCAAAGCAACAGCAAATCCTGTTAAAAAAAGTAGAGAAAATTAAAGAAATGTTTCTTGTCTCACATCCAGCCCTTTTCACCTTAACTTTCCACCATGGTACATAAAATTTTGTATATTTTGGCAGAGCAGAGAAATAACTTTTCCCCTTTCTCTTCCTTGCACAGTCCAGGAGCTCTGAGTGAGCTTTAAACTAGTTTTGCACAAACACAGAACGGCCAAATAATAGAGCAAGAAAACAGCATTAAACTTTGTAGACAATCAACTTTATTCTGTGCACAGCAGCTAGTTTCTCCTGCTTTCAGCAGAAATAAAAAATTTACAAGAGTTCTGGGAAAGCATTAAAAATCAAACGCATCCAGACAAAGTCTAGTGCAAACTACTTGGAAATAGATCTGTGCATCACCTTCTGAAAGGCTCATTCCAGCTGTGCTGGTGTAACCAAGCTGATGGCAGCCAAAACAAATACACCCTGTGAGTTCAGAACCAGATTGGAGGGTAGAGATTTGGGTACCAGTCATCCTTTTCTCCCAGAGAAGCAGTCACAGTCCTCTGCTGGCGAGAATCTCCTCATCAAAGAGGTTTTCCACATCATTCCTTGCACACTGGCACAGAGTAAGGATGCCTACATATTTGGGAGAAAGTGGAACCTCCCAGTACCAGGAGGAAAAACCCAGCTACTGCAGAGAAGGGATCAAAGATAAGAGGGCAGGATGCATCCACAGGCCCACACCTCAGCCCTTTCCACAGGGACCATATTAGGTTTGCTGTACGCTCTTATTGCACTGAATGTCATCTTCCAAGCATAGCAAATAACATTTTCATAAAGCACTGCTTTTAATCAAGCACAACCCTCACATCCCCAAAGGAGCTATCTGGAGCCTATCCCTTTTCTCTACTGCTCTTTTTTGCCCCCTTTTAACTCCCTCCCTTAGAGGCTTGTGCCTCCAGCAAGGAGGGCTCCGTGTGGTTCCCTTCGGAGCTCATTAACACGGGTCCATCCATCAGGCCACGAGTGTGAGCGGGAGCCGCACGGAGCCGGGGTCCTGCGGGGCCGCGGCACAGCCTGCGCACGGGGCTGTCACACAGCAGGGCTTTAATAAGCCTGGTGAGATGGGGAAATGCAGCCTGGGACCTGATTACACAGCCCCACACATGCTGGGACACTTAAACAGGACACCAGTCTTGATGGAGCAGTGGGATCCAGAAAGCCTCGTACTTACGCAGTACATTAAAAACACTAAATTCAGTGTCATCCAAACAGAGTGGATTATTTGCACACCCAGACACTGTTGCAGCTGGGGTCTGGTTTGAAACCGTCTAAAATGTATTTCAGAACATCAGCCCAAAACAATACTCTCATTACAGCAGTAATGGAGACCAGCCCCTTCCCAAACCCCAATGCATGACCTCCTGTGTGATCACCAGTAGGCTGGCAAGTGGCTTGTGTGGGTGAGGGTGAGACCAGCTTCCCAGAGTCAGATAGTTATTTCCTACATGGCAGATGCTTCCTATTCAACACAAAGAAAAAGCCTTCCAAATATGTTTGTTTCTTTAGCAAGAATAATGCTGGGGGTGAGGGGTTGAATCCCTTTTCATGCACAGTTTGCAGCCTATGAGTGCTCCTGAGCAGAAGGGCAGAGCCACCTGTACAGAGGATGGCTGTGATAGCTGATGAGCATGGCCAGGCAACACTGATGTAAGCACACTCTTACCTAAACACATAGAGCTGCTGGTCAGATTTACCTCATGGCTGGCTCTGGGCAGAGCCCATCATCTCCAAATCTCGGAGTTCAAGGAGTGATCAGGAATGTAGTAGACTGAAGGCTTGTGCTCTTAGGTGCAAATGGTTCATTATGGCCTTTTTCAGACTGTGCTGATGAGAGGAATCATTCCTCATTGATGAGAAATCCTGCATTTTCTTCTCTGGGAGAACACAGCTTTGTTCCCTTCCCCCATTTAATAATGCACAATTTATCAGGCTAAATTGGTGAGCCTGGTAGCAAGTGATTCAAATCAACTTCAGTGGCTACGAGCAATCACATGTACTTGAAGAAACCCACTTATACCACTTTCAGTAAAACCTGAGGAAAGCTGGCTATGAATGCACTACCATATTCTATTAATGCTCAAGAAAACCCATTTAAATGAACCTCTAATGGCTGATTGAGACTTCTAGAATGAAACTCCATAAAGAGTCAGCTCCTTCCTTCAGGCTGGGCAGGCCAGGTACCTCCATGGCTCTCTTCTTAGCTGTGGGTAGGAAAAACAAATGGATGGAAGCACAACTGTGCTGTGGGCACAGAAAGGAGGGAAGGCTCCTGGCTTTTCCAGGGTGGACACTCTGAGCCTCACCAAGAAGGCCACAAAGTACCAAGTCTCACTTGTATCTCCTGATACTATAAGAAACAGTTTATCAGACTGTGGTGACCACTGTGCTCTGGAAGAGCTGCTCAGACTTTTCCCCCTACACAAAGCACAAACTGCCTTCAGTCTACGAACCCAAATATTTCTCTGCTGGGAGAAACATAATTTCTGTGTCTCCCTGTATCTTATGTTAGCCCAGCATTTTAAGCCTGCCCAAATTGGAGAGGTTGCATAGGCTGAGGGTGTGGAAGGAGAGGGGAAGAGTCCCTGCCAACCCCTGTGTTCTGCTTTTTCCTGTCTTTGGGAGCATCCAGCAGGGATGGTCATCAGGGAGCAGCTGTGCCCCATAGCCTATTTCAGCATGCAGCAGCTCCCACACTCAGCAAAACAAGAAATAAATGGCTACAAACCTTTCAAAAGTATTTACATGACAACGACCCACCTCCCCTTCAGGGCAAGAGCAGCCTAATGGGGAAACTCCCCTTTGTTCTAAGAGGAAGAGCTACTGTTCCCTCCCCATCCCCGTAGACCCATCAGGCTTCTGATGCCTCCCAGGTGCCCCTGTTCTGGGCAGATTGGTCCTTGCCAGTAGCTGGGGGGGGTTTGGTTTGCCAGGCACTGTGCCTGCGGGCAGCTGGAAGCGAGGGCTGGAAATCCTGGGCTGCAGCATGAGCCTCCTCCAGAGCTTGGCCTTCCCGAGCCCTCCCTGGGCGACAGCCACCAGCCCTGGTGTTCCTGAGGACCTGCATCACCCCGCTGGAGATGTGGGTGGTCAACAGAACAGAGATGGGGCATGCTGGGGCCCTCGAGCTGGAAAGGCCGTGGGTGCCTCTGGAAAATGGGGACTGTCCTTCCATTGCTGCTTTTGTAGTAGCAACTGCTGTGCCGAGATAAAAGCTTTTGTTTGCCTTTTCTCTCCTACATTCCTAATCTCCCTCTGTGCTGGTCTCCCCTATAGTCCATCAAGCACTTTTAATCTCTAATTGCATATGACTGATGAGCCTGAACTCCATACACAGCGTTGCCAAGAACCACTTTTTCGAAGCCTGCTTTAGCTCTTTAGGCCAGTCATAACACACTGCAGGACCATTAAGAGTTTATAGTTTGTATACATAACACCCTGGGAGTACCAAAGGGTGGTTTATCCAAACAGAAAAGAATTGAGATGAATGAATGCAGAAATGACTTTTGGCCAGGAAATACCTTAATTTTAATTAGGGGGGAAGGGGGCGAGAGCGGAATGAAGAGGCTTTCTTCTCTCACAAAAGACAAGACTAATGAGTTTACAGCTGCAGGCGCTGACCTTGGAGCATCCCGTATAATGCTAGTGCTGAAATGTTTGGATGTGATGTTAGACCCGATAACCTTGCCTCTAAAAGGAAGAAATAAAGGGAAATGGCTGAATGGGGAGGGGCTCATTTCATGGGGATGTACGAACATATTTATTTATTTTTCCCCCTCTTGCATTCCCGTTCAACTGCCTTTGGTGACACAGCCGTTCACCCAGCTGCTGAGCTTCATATGGGCCTCATCTCTTCTGCAGGAAAAATAAGCCAGTTATGGCAATTTTACCATATTTAGGACTGTCCCTCATCCCAGAGCCCTTCTTGCAAGTCCCCACCTCTCTGGAGCCCTTGGCTGGAATGAACGGGGTGCTGCAGCCCGGGGCAGCCCCACGCTGGGCAACCTGTGCACAAGTGAAGATGGAGCCAGGGCTTCTGCTGCAGTGGCTTGAAAAAGGCTGAAAGCCTGAGACTGTCCCTGTACAAGGATGTTGTCACCTGCTTCACCTGGTCACTGCTTTGTGGTGTTGGAGCCCGTGCCAGTGCCCACAATGCTGGGCTCAAGGTTGTCTCCAGCCCAGGAGGCTCCTGATCCTGCGCTGGCAGTGTCACAGCTCTGGTGCCCTGTCCTGGAGAGCAGCAGGAGTGGAGCCACTGCCACTGGGCCGAGCTGGCACCAGCTGCCAGTGGGGCGTTCCTGGAGCATGTGCCAGGGCAGTAGGGATGTGTCCCTAAACCTGCCAGGCTCTCCCTCCTGCCTGGGGACACAGCTGCAAGGGCGATGCAGGCTGATCTTGCACCTCCATCCCTTGGCAAAGGGCGTGGCTCGCACGTCTTCCAAAAGCTGCAGAGCTGCTGCTCCCACCTCCCTGCCCAGCCTGCTCCTTCTGGGCTGGGGACCTCGGCCATGCTCTCCCAGCAGCTTCCAGGCAGCTTCCAGGCATCCTGGCATCTCCTTCCTCCCCCGGATCTCTTTCCATGGCCCTGTGAAGCATCATCTGCCCCTGTGGATCCTCCCATGGGTGCTTACCGCGCTACAACCAGAGCGATTATTAAACTCTTAAGTGTGAAGCTGCTGTGAGCTGCTGTGGCTGTGGAGCCAGCTTGGCCTCCAGGGAATCAACACCCCCTGCCCTGTGAGCTGGCAGCCAGACGGGCTGGAACAATAGTGCAAGTTAAGGGAGCAAAACAACCATCAGTGTTTCCTATTAAAAGTATTTTTATGATGTTGATTATTATTAATATTATATAGGGGCTGTAATTTTCTCCCGACTCACTCTAACATCTCACAAAATAAACAGTTGCTGTATTATCCCCTTGTAAATGAGACCACAGGATTGTAAACTTTAATTTGTTACTTTTGGCTGCTCTCAGGTTTGGCATACAATTAAACCAATTCATTAGTTCACAGAGGCACATTTTTGGCCATGTCTGGCTGCGTGAAGTCATCCAGTGAACACATTGGAGGCAGGGTGTGGAAAAACTGTACTGTGCCTTTGCCACAAGATCTGTCAGTAGTGGTCCAAACAGGCTGGTGTGGACTTTGCAGACTCAGGTGGGAGAGGGTCTCCTTCCTCCTGTGGCTCTGCTGTACCCTGGGCACGGGCCATTGGCAGCCCAGTGCCCCGATGTGCTGGGCAGAGAAGTGGCATTGATTCTGTATCTGACAGCAAAGTAGCTGCGTCGTGCCTGAGGCTTAACCTTTAAATTCTGCAGAGCTGGGCTAGTGAAATTCCATAGGACATGGAAGAAATTGCTGAGCTCTTGGAAAGGCTAATCTGGCCGTGTGTTACCTCCAGAGCTGGCCCCAGCAGCTGAACTAATTCCTTCAATAGCTGGGCTGCTTTCGATCCCTGCTTCCCAGCTGCAGACACATGGTTAACCTGCAGAGCCCCATGACAGCAGAGCACAGCTTTCAGCCTTTTCAGGGCCACCAGTGGTATGTGCTGGGAGTTAAGGTGGGTTTCTTTTAAATGGAAGCTGTAACATTGTGCTTTATGGTACTACCACCTCCCCTGTCCAAAGGGGCTTAGTGCAAATCACCCCTCAGATGAGGTTCCCTTGTTGGATATTTTTCACTCTCTGTAGTTTCTTAGATGTCCATTAACAAACCAAAAATCCGGAACCATCTTAGTTTTGAAAAAAGCCCTATAAAATTAATCCCTTTTCCTTTGTTCCCTCCACAGGAGGAGGCTTTTTTATAGCACTCAAAAAGAAAGATTTTTGAATAATGAAACCTAAAAGCTTCCCCAAACTCGTTCCTCACCACTGTGTTTTTCACTGGCCAGCACTTTGAATTTGGATTTGCAGAGTTCTTCTGCTTTGCAATTTCCTCTGAGTGATCCCACCACCACCAGTGCATCTGGGGAACGTCGCTGGGCTCTGGCCCTTCATCAGCTGGAAATGCTGGAGAGAAGGGGACGCTGTGGAAGGGAGCAGAGCACTTTTGAAAAGTTGGTAACTTCCTTCAGTGTATTGACTGGTTTTTCCTTTCCCTGAAATAATAATATTTATTTTAAAAGTGTTTTTGATAAAACAGTGAGCAAGTGTTGCAGAAGAGCTAATTATGACCTCGTACATGATGGCAACTCCTCTGGAAAGCAGCTGCAGAAGCCTGCCCGCCCCACTGAGCCACAGTGGTTTTCTTCCAGGGTTCCTCCTGCCGCTGGTGTATGACCAAGGCCGATGTGGGTGTGAGCTGGGCCCCATCTCCTTTGGGTGTCTAACACATCCTCTGCTCCTCAAACTGCTTTGGGGGGAGATGAAGGGCTTCACCCTGCTGCGGGCAGCTGCACTTCGCTGCGTGAATTCCAATCAGGAGCTGGAGGAGGAGGAGGACGAAGCTGGCTGGGTTTTGAGTCAAAAAATAAGCCCTGTATTTTTCTCCTTTCAGCTATTTATCAAGGCTCAGTGCAAAGGGCCTGACACCCGGCCAGCACAGCCCGGCTGCTGTGATGTGTGTGACACACGAGCTGCCGCCGAGCCGGTAATGAGGGACCTTCTGCTGAACGGCCAATTGAGCAGCCGGTGCCTCGAACAGCTTCATCTCGGAGGGACGGCGGGTGGATCTCTATTTTGACACATCCTCGCTGAATGAGGAAGGGAACAAGCAGAAAATGGCTGATGATAAATGCAGCAATTAGGGAAGCTTAATGGAGCAGAAGGTTTTTTGTGAGAAGACAAAGAAATTGCCGTGCCGACACCTGCAAGGAGGTCCCAGCCGCTGCGCAGGGAGCCTCCAGCTGTGCCGCAGCAGCAGGGGCTGGAATGAGGGGAGCCGACCTTTTTACTTCACACACACATCCCTCAAAGGCTTTGGAAAAATATTTTCCAAGTTAAACTTCAAAACATCATTTGATTCTTCTTTTTCTCCATTATGTTCAGAAATGGGAGCCTGTAATTTAGGCCTGGTGTAGCCTTCCCCCACTCCTTGCTTTTTATTCAGTTTCACATAATACAGTGCACTACTGGGAAAGGCATTTTCCTTACAAAGTATTGATCTTGATACTGTGCAAGAGCTGTGGCCTCAGCAGGGGGATGCCATATTGCTGGACACAGGTGGACATGAAGTGGCTCCCCCGGACAATGCTGACTGCCCACAGTGATGCCCAGTTTGAGGCTGAGCCCATGACCTGCCCTGCTCTTCCCAAAGCACCGTGTTTCTGAGCTAAGCCCTGGGCTACCAGCTCCCCAGGATTTGAGCAAAAGTGCTAAATTTGTTTGTCCAAGCCCCGTTTCTCTTTATTTCCTTAGCTGGACTATCCCCAAAGCAAACTGCATGTGCAAAGGGGCACCAAGAAGCACTGCGGAGAGCTCTGCAAGGGGTGTTGGCGTGGGGGCACCCAGATTTTGGTGACAGGCAATGCCATTTTGGCCTCTCAAGACCACTACCAAAATCCCCCAACACTGCAACATAACTATTGTCTTAAGACTTTGGCAAAAAGGAATTCCCTGAGGGAGGTAAGGGAAGGGTTTCCTTTTTTTTTTTTTTTTTGCTTGGCACAAGCCAAGGAAAACACGAATCTTGTTTTCCCCACTGTTGACGGTTTCTCGGCTCCAGCCTGAGCTGCACACCACTGATCTACCTCTGCTCTCATTCTGGCACTTGCTGGGCTGCCCGAAGCACAGCTGGTGTGTCTCGCTCTTCCCTAAGCTCTCAGGATATTGCATTCCTGACTAGTTGGCTTCTTATGCTTTCCTTCCTCTGGGCCCAGGCATGCTGGCGTTGCAGACCTGACAGTGGAAGCTCAGCCTGCTGCCGAGTCCTTGGGCTCCCCTGCATCAACCCTCTGTTTGTCTAACTCCAGGTCACCAACAGCTAACTAAATATTTATGGTATCTCTATAGGCTGGAAAGGACAATTCCCATATGCTTATTTTAGGCAATAAAGCTGGCTTTTTAGGGAAGCACTAGATCTTTTTGTCAAGGAACAGTTACTATTTTTGACAAGTGATCTGAGGATTTGTTACAGCTTTGAAGAGTGGCTTTTTCCCTCACTCCCTGATATCCTGGTTGTCCATTTTACTGACTGGGCCAAGAGTGGCCCCCACTAACTGAAGCTGATGCACACATCTTCCACGGAGCCCCGGAGGGCATGTCGCATTTGGGACAAAAGGTAACTGAAGTGCAACCACTGGTCTCCCTCCTTACAGTTTCCTGAGTGTCTTTTTAAACACAGGTTGACTGAGGCAAGCAATGAACCTTCCAAATCCAATCTTCTTCCTCCCACCCACTGTCATTTGTTTGCTAAATTCCATCCTTTTTTGGTGGCTGAGGGAAGTCTTTAGGGAAACAGCCAAAAGTAGAATAAAAATGGTGAAAATGGCACAAAATGAAAGCTGAACAGTGGTAGAAATGCATAAAACCCAGGAAGCCCTTCTGTACCCCTTCTTTTAGCAGAAGGCAGCTCAGCTGGGGTGGCTTAAAGGAATAAGGCTGAATTAATTAGTTTCTCTGTTTAGGTAATAATACCATTAATCATGATGAACCATTTTGTGAGAAGGCTGATACTCGACACTGCGTAATTCCACAGGAATCCCACTGTAGTGCAGCAATATTGATGGGTCATCCTCCAAGGTGGGAGAGCAATGCCTCCTAATACAGTAAATGGCAAACCGCTGATTTTCTTTTAATATTCAGACCTCCACAACATCAGTCATGATGAATTCTTCTGGCAGCAGGGTGGCTGCAATAAGCAATCCTTCAGGAATGCCAGGGGAGCATGGCATTGATTTAATGCTCACTTTTAAGTCCTACACAGACCAAATGCTTCCAAAGGGCATGGTCCATTTTTGTATTTTTTTCTGAAGTTTGCAGTAACAACCTCCTTGCTCACACATACCTGCATCAGGAAGATGCAGCTATGGACTCTTAACAGAGGTTAGGGGGGCTCATTTATGCAGGTCCATGTCAGAGATGGTGTCAAGCAAGATCCCATGTTGGACACTAGCACCAGGAGGATTACAATCCCCCTGAGCCAGCACTATGAATCTTTATGCTGAGTCCAACACGCTTTTCACATCCACCATGTGTTCTATGTTCCTCCAATTTCAGCTGGGAGAGCAGGTGCTGATTTTTAGTGCCTATTTTCTTTTAAGCCTCCTTTCATCAGATTAAGGACCCTGCAATTTTATTTCATTTTATTTTTTCATGCTCAGTAATTTAGTCACACGCAAACCTAAACCCAGAAGCTGTAACATGCTCCTAAAGCACCGTCGCCCACCGCTCCATCAGCCGCGGAGCGCGAGGGGCTCGGGGCACGGCTCCATCCCCCCGCAGATGGCTCAGCCCACGAGAAAGGCTGGGGAAGCAAATGGGAAGTGGAGAGCAGCGCTTGAGGCGATAAACTTCCCGTGGTGATGCCGCCGGCAGCAGGGTCCCTCCAAATGAGCTGCTGCACGCTTCCTTTTCTGTCCTTCTTTCCCCCAGCAGGAGATGCTGGACCAGCCCCCGAGGCGCAGAGCCCCAGGTGCCCCCGGGCCGTGGGGTGGAGATGCTGCAGGGCGGGCGGCACCGCTCCGCTCTCCTCCCCAAACCCCAAATCCCGACAGCAGCCACGGCCTCCGGAGCGTGTCACGGACCGTGCTCCTTCTGCTGGGAAGGATTCACAGGCAGAAGCAAATCCCTGTCCCAGCACCAGCCCCTTCCGCCAGCTGCCTCCTCCCAGCCGTCAATAAACCATTAGCCTCAAGTCAACAGCGCTGGCTACGACACACAAACACTCAACTGCCTTTTTCATCCAAAATCAATGTTGTATTTATCTTCATTGATCTACAAGGAAACTGAATGTTTAAAATTACAGGGGGTGCAGGGGGGAGGACGGGGAGGGGGGGAAACAAGAGTTACAGAGCCAAGAAAATAGTAGCGGATGGCTGAATTAACTAGAGAGAAAAAGCCCAGGATATATAAAACATGGACACTGAAAAATAAAATAAGGGAAGGGGGGATGGTACAGCAAGTAAAACATGGCAAAATTTACATATGGATGAAAAGTAAAATCGGAAATAAAAAATAAATCATGCCAAAAAGCAGTTCAAGGCAGAACCACACTGAAACAAACATTTGCTTATGGTCTTCATGTACTATAGATAATATATCAGAATTTCTTTTTTTTTTTTTAATCAACCATTAGACTTTTTTTTTGCACTCCTAAAATTCTACTTTGTCTTGTATACAGATTCCAATAAGAACACTGCACAATTAGCACAAGGGGTCCACGGAAAATTGTCCTTGCTTGCCAGCGATCCTGCCCACAACACAAAAAAAGAGAAAAAAAAAAGGAAAAAAATAAGGAAAGGGTCTGCCGCATGGTACTGTGCCAGTTCCATCTGCTTTTGCCAGCTTGAAAAGTAGGAAACCAAAATTCCCTTCCAGGAGCGTGTGTCTTTCTCTTTCCTTGACGAACTGTCCCTTGTGTTTGTACAAAAAAATTCAGTCTCTCTTTTTTTTTTTTTTTGTTAAACACAAGCATCCTTCTTCCTGTTCACATGCCATTGCCATTATGTCTCCAGAGTTGCGAGTTGGTTGTTTTTGGGTTGTTTTTTTTTTTTTTTTTTAATTTTTTTTTTAAAACCTTCCTCCCCCCAACATCCACTAAGACCTGCCTCCAAGTTCTTGCATAGTTGAAGTATATATGCCGTACTGAGCTTTCTGAGTGTGAACTTCTGACTGTGACAAGAGTATGAGTTGTAACCATGTTAACAAATAACCAGAGTGGTTCTAGAAACCATTTTTATAAAGTCTACCTATGTTAAGAATTTAATATTGGTGTACATTTATATTAACAGAATATTTACAGTTTGTTTTCTTTTTTTTTTTTTGTTTAAAACAAGAAGTCAAAAAAAATTCCTCTTAAATTTCTGCATAATATAATAAGGCAAAAAACAAACAGTTTTGTACATTATTATTATTATTAATATTTTAATATATATCTGTAACTTCGGTTCCAAAGTACCAAGGTAAGTGATCAATTGGCCTCAGAAGGGAACCTCACAGTGGACTGTAAAACTACAGTATTTCCATAAATAATACTTTTAAGAAACCCTGGGTATTTTTTTCTTAAGGATCTGAGGCCTTTAAAATGCAAATTTAACTAAAAACAAAAGCAAAATTTCTTCTTTTTTTTAAGTGAATAAAGAGCACAAAATTAAAAAAAATACAAATCCATTAAAAATGTTTCTCACATTTGGGAAAAAATGTACAAACTTGATATTCTTAACTCATTTTTTTTAGCACAGAAACAAAAAACAAAACCAAAAATCAATACCTATATATTAAATTCCCATTCTCAGCAACCTTCTTGTTGGAAAGTCCCCAACCCCGTTATTTATGGAAATGTGCTTAACTTCTACAAATTTTACATTAAAAAAAAAGTTTACAGCAGTGCATTTTGTAAAAGGTTTGTTGTTTTCTTTTTTTTGTTGGTTTTTTTTTTCCTGTTTGTGTTTTTTTTTTTTTGTTTGTTTGTTTGCTTGCTTGTTTTATGTACAGGTGAGTTTAAAATTCAATGTTGGGGACTATCGTGCCTCTACTTCTTTGGGGTTCCTAGAGGGGGAATAGTCCCTGGACTCTGAGTTTGTGAGTGGAGTAGTCCTGCGAGGGGAGGCAGGTCTGGTGCTGCTGGCTGGTACGAGAGGCGGCGGCGCGCTCAGCGCTGCGGTCGGCGGGTTCCTGTTCAAAATCCCGTTGTGCATGGCAGTGGATGGACTCAGTCTGGGGTAATGCATCCCGCTCAAATGAGGCATGAAGGATGGCACATGTGCCAGGTGGCTTTCGATGGGGGACGAGTGCAAGTGGTGCATTCTGGCACGCTCAAGTTCTTCCCGTAAGTGCAAGCGCTCGCGCTCCTCCACTTGCCGCAACCGCTCCTGCTCTCGGCGGGCTTCCAGAAGGTTCTCGTGGTTGTAGTCGTGCGGTTCCCTGTCTCTGTAGGAACGCTCATGGTCATAAAAGCCAGAGGTGGTAGGAAACCTATGGATAGGATCCGTCCGGAGCTGGAAGTCCATTCGACGGTGCAGGTCTAAGCTCCGGTAGGCATCTCGCAACGGGTCCCTCATCGGGTCCCAAGAAAATCCGGGATGCGGCAGCCTCTCTCTTCCTGACAAAGGGTTCATGCCTATGAGCGGGGTCATCATCCTGCTGCGGTCCAGGACATTCATGTTGTTCATCTGGTGCACGCTGCCCATGGAGATGGGCATGGAGGCAGCCATCGAGTGAGGCAATGATAATCCATGGAGAGTGGGTGGTGGGGGATGCTCCACTGACCGGGAGTGCTGGGAAGGCTCAGACCCAACCACCAGCACATCACTGTCTTCCTTCCTCTCCTCCTTGACTTTGATGTCATTCTTAATCTTCTGGAGGTCGCTGGGAAGTTCTGTCTTTCTCTCCATGTCCTTGCTCATTAGATTGGTAAGCTTCAGGCTCTCACTTAGTGCAGGTTTGCTGTATGGGGATACAGACTGGATTACTGGCTTTGTGTTGTCCTCAGAGGGTCTCTTATCATGGCTTGGAGTTTCCTTCACTGGAGAACGGCTCTCTTTGATCTTGTGTTCAGCTATGGGTGGCTCTCTCAGCCGGTCAGGGTGCTCTCGCTCAGGCTCCTTGGACCTCTCCCTCTCCCCGAGGCTGACCTGCCTGATGGGATCGCTGGAGCTCTGGCTGTTGCTGCGGATGAGATTGCTTATCTGGTGCGTCACTGGGGCTGATGCCGGTGAGGATCTGTTCGAATGTCTGTTTTTATCCAGGAGGTCTCTGTAAAAACACAGAAGGTACATCCTTGGTTATGTGTGAACAAATACACTCGTGATGTTGGGCGTGCACAGTGCTGTGTCCAGTTGTACACTTTGAGATTGCTCAGGATTTGGAAAGCTCTGCAAACATCAGCTGCAGCTGTGATGCTATGCTAAGGGACATGCAGTAGCTGCCTTTACATACTTCAAAGACAAAAAAAGTTAAATGTTCACAAATGTGGGACTAAATTGGGGATGTGGCTGGAAGATTATATTCACCCTAAGACCATTTCACTGAGAAATGTAGGGAAAGAAGAATTCTAGACAACTTATTTTTCTTAAAAAAAAGCTTATTGTGTGTTCATGTGTACATCTTGCTGCTAGACAACGACCTTCTTTCTCAGCTATAAAACTCAGGTTCCTTTCCAAAAATATGGATCCAGGCACACAAAACAGAAGCCTACAGAAATATATGCAGGTCATTCCCAAATCAGCCTTGTTGACTGGAAGCAGCCATAAGGTGAGGCTGATTTTCCTATGGAGCTGCAGGAGTTTTTGTTGTTGGCAGTTCTTGCAGGTACACCAGGTACTTCAGGAGAAACATGCTTGAATTGGCCACGAGACTGAGCAACTGAGCTGTGTTTCAAGAGGACCTGCTGTGACAAACAAGGGGTTTGATGACAACATCCATGGTTTAGAAAGAGAGGCACAAAGGTTTTTATTTCCAACTGCACCTCTGCCTCTGAGCAAGCCAATTAGTCACAGTTAATCCCACCTTTTTAACAGGGGAATAAATAGTGCTCACCTTCTAAAAGCACTTTGCTCTGAATGAGAGACACTTTAAATGCAAAATATCATGGTGTGATTGAGAGAACTGCATTATGCAGCTGAGAGGTTCACTGATGCCTAAGTTTTATGCTGTGTTTGCTTTTGAGAGCTCTAAGACCTGAGCACTGAAAGCTGGAAGTGTTTTGGGGAGTTGTGTAAGTATTTATCCCTTATGGTTGCATTTGCTAACCCAGCTTTCTTCCTCTGTGGTAGTCATGATTGCTGGTCAAGGATGTGGTTTATTAAAACCATGTCCAAATAGGGATGCTGGGGACAGCTTAGGCTAAATTAATAGAAATGTAATAGAGCTGTTAACCCCTGTGTGAACACTCTTGGGAGTAAAGTAACCTTGGTCTGCAAATGAATTCCACTAGAATTCACTAGAAGGGAGCTTGCTACCTGAACAGTATCTGTGTGCAAGGATGTCAGACAATTTAACATTTAAAGTAAGATGATTCTCAGCCTATTGCTGCCATACAATCTTGTTCACAGGTATTGCCTGAAGATCTCATTAAAAGCTCTCCAGGCAAACTATGAACCCCTATCACTAGTCAAGCACACACATCTAAGATGTGCAGGCTGTTACTGCCTACAAAGAAGTAGCCTGTTGGAGACGACTGGGCTCTGAAATATAAAGGGCTTCACAGCTTCAAAATCATGTAACTGGGAGCTAATGAAGTAACTATAGCCCAGGTGATACAGGCCTGTCATCGTTAATAAGCGTTTGCCCACAGTGCAATTTTTTAAAATCAGTTTTGCTAATGGATTCATGCACACTGCTCCAGATACAGGCATTTGCATTTTTATCTCGTTAATGTCCAGCTAGAATTTGAATTCATCAGCATATCTGTACATTAATGAGAACTATGACTGTTTCCAAAGGACCCATCACAATGCTACCATCACCATTTAAGGATACACAGCAATCCTAAAGCAGCTGCATTGAAAACAGCCGAGTATACACGGAAACCACAGCAACACACCCAATTCCTCAGCCTGGTGCTTTTTGTTAACCTACTAGCAGGGACTAGTTTACCATATTTCCACAGAAGACAAATCCTAAAAGGTGAAGAGGAATTTTTTTGGTATTGCTAGTACTTGTACTTATCTGAGGGAAAGGCCTCTCAGCTGCTTTAAGGACAAGCAACATTTTCGGGAAAACAGAAAAAACAGAGAGGAAGAATAGTCCCAGGAGGAAGTGGTCAGAAGCCCACAGTGCTCACCTCTCTTTGTCTCTGTCATCTTTGCTCAGAGAAAGATCCCTCTTCTCGGGCTCCCGCTCCCGCTCTCTGTCCCTGTCATGGTTTGTCACTGAGGAGCTTCGCTCTGAGTCCGTGGGCTTGGGCCACTGTGGAGGTGTTGGGAAGGACGGCGGGGTCCGGTGGAGTCTATTCCATGGTTCATGGGGGTTATTGAAATTCTGCAGGTTTGGGCCATCTTTGTGAGTAAAAATGTTGTTGTGAGCTAGAATAACGGCAGGGGGAGGAAGAGTTAAAAATAATTCAAACCAAATAATTATACAGACATTTTTCACAATATTAGTCACAACCAGAACTGTCCTTTCAAGACTTTTTAATGGTGAAGGGGAGCAACTAGTGAGTGGACATAGATAATTCCAACACTGGGTGTAAGATCCACCAGCTCTTTTAAGGCTGTTGTTGGAGGAAGCTTTATACACCTCAATAACTCAGAGACTACTGAAAATGCCCAGCTTCTCTTCTCCACCCACCCCAGGCAAGGGCTCCAGCACAAAAGCAGTATTTTTCCTCAGCTCCTCTCTCTGGTAGAAACTTTAATTTGTGCATAGTTACAAGCAATCAGCTGCCTGCAGCTGATGCTTCAGGGACTTTTTTGTTGAAGAACCCAGAGTATTTGGTGGTATGTATGTGTGTGTATAAACACAGAGCTTGGCTGTAGGCTTTTCAGAACAGTCATTCGATTTTCCTCCATCCATCTTCAGCTGATTCCTGTTGCACCATGAGATGCACAAGCACGGTCTTTTATGTGCTCACTTATGTGTGGCTCTCAAGCACGTTTTGCCTACAGGTAACATGTTTTTGAAGTAAAATTATTTTATACAGGTAATTTAAACTTCAGTCAATGGTTACAGAGGATATCTACACAAATTGGAAGAAGTATCAATAGCTGCTCCACTGTGCATCTTCGCTGGTGAAGGGTGTTACTTTAGGTGCCCACAGGGTCCCAGAGCTCGGTGGGGTTTTGCAGCTCCAGTGTCTCTCTGAGCACACAAGGTAGCAACCCTCAGCAGTGAGGAGGCACAGAGCACAGCCACTGATCTCTGTGACATGCAGAAAAGCTCCCACCGCAGAGACCTGGAAATCTTAGGTGCAGTGTTTTCAGATAGGAGAATGGAGGTTAGGAATTAAACTTCTTTAAAAACTACCACCAGCTGCTGTAAATATTAGCATGTGGCTTTTCTGGAAGGGATATTTGTCTGCAGTAACCCAGCCAGTACTTACTCAGAGCATGACTGCCTAATCCTCCAAAGGCATTGCTGCCTAAGTTCCCAAGGCCGCTGAAGGTGCTTGACCTGCTAAATGGATCTGGAAAGGCAAACAGGGATTTAGCAGGCATTTAGCCAAGAATGTTGGAGAATGAAACGCACCCCTCCCCTTCTTAACGGTTTGAATCCAAGTAGGATTAGGCCAGACTTTAAGCTGATCCTTCTCATTGCAAGGTTCTTTGCACAGAAAATTCCCATCATGTTAAAATGAAGAAGGGATTCAGTGCTCACTCTGCAAACAGGTGCTGTAATAAACTTTTGTATGCGAGTCAGAAGCAAGCTAGAAATTAATGTCTAATAGCTGAAATTAGGGTGGCTGCTGAGCTATAACTCTCTTTCCTTATCAGTACTAATAGTAGAAGCATTGCAATTGCCTTGAAAGAATCTCAGCAGGTCCCTTGGCCAGCACTGAGATGCATTGTCTTGTTTCTGCACTTTTTTCCCAGTAAAGGCACCCATCACCAGAGGAGGTTCCTCTCTGAGAGCACATAGCCTGACTCAGGCTTCCACACTCTAGAGACAGCTATGGGTTAAATCCTACCAGTGTACTTGTTTTCTTTCCTACTAGTCATCTCTAAACAACTCCTCCTCCTGCCCACTGGCTTTTTGAGTGTCCCTTTCAAGTCCTTAACTTGCCATGTTACAGGAGGTAAGGTTGCTCTCCACTTCCTCACAGATACCACATTTAAAAAATCAAGGCAAATGGCACAAATAGCTTGGATCTTTAAGCAAACAGCTATTTGCTTATTTACTTATTTTAAAACAGATGTTCTTGCCCTTCCTCTTTGATATTAAGTAGCTGAGTGACTCCACAGAGATAGTTAATTTTGACAGAATGTTCAGGAATTGATGTAAATCTGGGTATTTGCAAGAGAAAAAACAGTCTACTAGGTCATGTGGCATGCCACATTTACTGATTGGATGAATGTTAGTAAAACATTAATCAACAGAGCTTGAACTTTAATTGGCAATGAGCTGCTTGTGAGGTTCTAAAATGAGGACATTTGAGAAAATCAGGCTCTACTTACTGCCAATTAGGAAACTGAAAGGCTGGCAAAATGTGCAGAACAACTATTTGCCAGGAACTGTTCCCTGAACTCTTTTGAAGAACCTAGTCAAGACCTTTCATAGGTGGAAAATGATACAGGAGGAGCCCATTTTAAGCTGAGGCTTGTCTGAGGTATCTTTGCATAAATTTCCCCCATTTCCTCAGGCACATTCAGGAGCACAGGACTCTACAGGTCACATTTTGGCTCTGGTGCAGTGTCCCAGCAGTGACAGATGTGACAGCTCTGCACTGCCCTCTTCTTTGGGGGACAGTGAGGGGATGTGCTGGGAGCTGGCAGGGATGAGAAGCTGGCCAGCTTCTGGATCCTGAGGCAGTTTAAGCCTTTCCCTCCCCTAGTGCTACAGTGCAGGACCACATTGAGAGCCAGGAAGGGGGCGCAGGTACAGAGGTGGAGGCAGGGTTATTTACACTTACCTGCCAAGTGGTTCGTAGGCAGGAAACTGCTGTGGTGAGGTGAGGGACCAAAAGGGGTGGTGGCTGGATGTGTTGCACCTGTGAGAACAAGATCCCTTTTTAGCTCAGGGGCAAGTGACTCCTTGTATACACAAAGCTTGTGGCCATCACATTCAAGAACTGGATGCAAAGGCCACATTCAAACAGCAAAAGCAAGGGAAGACCCCAAACCTCAGCCGGGCGAGCAACAGGCTGGATCTCCCTGAGAACCCTGCCAAGGAGTCTGTAACAGGGCTCTAGGAGGCAGGAGGAGACCTTGCACTGAGAGCTGCTGCTCACCTGGAGTAATGAGGAAGCCAAGCACTTTGTCTGACATTTTCAGTCATTACTCCATGTTTACATTAAAAAGGGTCAGCCCAGGTTATGGGCCCAGACAGAAGGTGCTCGGAAGTGACTGATTAGAGTCTATATGAAACATCAGTTAATGACAGGCACGCAGGGAACATCAATCATGCCTCTCCCATGAGAGCTCCAGCTACGCTCTCACATCTGTCCCTGCATCTACAGGCTCCCCTCGGTATTTTTTCCCTTTCCTAGACACTCTCATTGCCACGGTGCTGTGCTTCCTTGTGGGAAAGAACACCACTGCTGAGCATGCTGGATTACATGAAGCTGAGGAGAGGGGAAGGAAGGGGGTGAAACAAGCAGGTCTGCCCTGTATTTCAAGGTGGACCAGGCTCATGCAGAAAACTCCGCTCTCCTTTCAGAGCAGAAAATGAGAGATTTTCTTCCTTTGCAGGCAGGCATACGTGAATCTGAACGGGCTCGTAACCCGAGTGTGAAAAGCACTGGTGTCACCTGTCACTGGGGTACTTGCTCAGCCCCTGACCTGGCCTTCCTTGGTGACAGTGCCCAACCACTGATGGTCGCTATGAAACACACTCACGTGTCCAGAACACAAGCAAACTGTGAAACCTGAGAGGGAGACAGAGCTCTGTGTCCCTCACCAGCTTGGGTACCTCAAACCTAAGCAGCCAGAAAATGAGCTGAAGAAACTTAAGAGAGACCACAACAATGAGACCTATCTAGTACCTCTCTATAAACATTCTGACTGCTCCAATGCTTCAAGACGGATGGAGACTGTCATCTTTCTAATCCTTTAAGATTTCAGAAGGTGTATAATGGATGGGAGATTTCTTCAAAGGAGACGGCTTACAAACTCAACTACATGGGCTGATAATAAAAAATCCTCTGGAGAAAGCCAGGAGCAGCACTGCAGGCTGTCAGGCAGTTATTAAATAGAGCGTCTGCCAGGCAGCCCAGCATCCGTCCTGGAGACAGGTGGCCCTAAGATAACTTATGTCTCCCCCAGTAACCAGGCAATGCAGCAGAACCAATGATTCACATCAACTGCACACATGTTCAGTAAGGTGAAAAGAATGCCTTGGATATTCCAGGGTAAAAGATTTATTCCTCCATGTATTCCAGCTGCAGTGTTTGCTCATGTTGACAGCACTTTTTACCTGGATTTACCGTGTGATGGCTCCTGTGATTAATATACTCACAGACAAGTTGTTGTAAGGTTGTTTCTCTCTATTGAATGTTTTCTATTAGTTTGCCCTCTTTAATACTTCTGTTTTGTACTATTTCCCCTCCTGCTTTTACAAATGAAAAGCAAGCCATGCTTGCATCTTTTAAGGGAAAAAACTCTAGATACCAACTGGACTTTTCTGCCTGTTAGGGTAATTCTGTCCAGAACAGCCTTCAGTAGCAAAACCAGACACGAAGCAAGGTTCTTGTAATGACAACACAGGACAGACTGAGGACAGTGATAACGAAACATCTGCCATAGGAAACAGCCAGAGGTTTGTAAATAAGCTGTGCTTATGCATCCAAGTAGATGCAATGAGTATCTTGGCCTTGTACTATCAAAGTACCTTTATAGAGACCAAAATAAAGGGTAGCACCCTCCAACGTAGAGCTGGTACCAGCACTGAATACATGTGGTAGAAATGTGCATTTGATACCTAACAATTTCCATCCACAGATAGAGCAGAAAGACAGACTGAAGCACTGGTGGAGTTCCTGAAGGCCATCTGCATTTGAAACTCACTTCTCACAGAAATTTCAGCTTGATCCTCATCTGCTGCTTTTCTGGCATGTTTGGGACAGAGTTCAAAACAGTTCTAACGTCATTAATTTCAACAGGGTTGAACCAAGGCTGAATATGACCATGCATGCACTGAGTTAGGGTGATTGTGCAATATTGCATCATAAAACCAGAGTAAAATTAGGGGAGAAAATTACATTATTTGCCAATTAATTACATACACAAAGAACTAAGTTACATCTCGTCAATTGATGCAGCTCATTCAGAATGCAGACTTTGGCATCTCAAACACAGACAGAAAATGTGAAGAAGTTGAGGGGAAAGTTAAGCTTGAGAATAAAAACAACATTTGGCACTTGGTAGACAGATGTCCACATGAATCCACACTGTCCTCCCAGACCAGAATGTGAGAGCTGCAGTCTTCCATGGTCGGAGCCATTGAGAACAACACGGTGAAGGTTACTGCCCTTTGGTAATTGCATAATTGTAATTACTTCTCCAACAGACTGGAAAACAATTGATCAGCGTAAACTGTATTTAATTCTTTGGGGCTTTTTGTAAATTCAATATACCATTTTAAGCCCTAGACTGTACTAAATTTTGTAACACATAGGGGAATTTTCTATTTAAAAAACAAACACTTAACAAATACACCTTCTGTGATATTTTCAATGCTGTTACTGAAGTTTTCCTTTTACAAAAAACCCCTTGTTTTCAGAAAACAAACAAATTTGGTGAGTGGAGAAGCTGACAAGAATAACACGCATATAAAAGCAAGAAAGAGACTGGGGCCACTTCCAATCCTGTGCAATGGTAACATTTTCAAGTGTTTTGTCAAAATCACTTTTAAAAAATCACTCTATACCCTATTAATCAGGCACATAAGAACCAGCTGCACAGACAAGACTGTGAGTGAACTGCTGCAGCTCGGTGATGTGCACAGGATCCCGCACTGGAGGTGGTGGCAGAGCCCTGGTCACAGCAGTGTCTCTGCACCCCTTGAACCAACCTTGCTTCTATTTTTGAGGCATATGTAGCTGTAAAGACATGCATGACATATACTGACTGTTGGTTGGTTTTGTTTTTTTTTTTTTTTTTAAATCAACAAGGAATGATCTTCCCTTACCTGTGGTAGAAAACAGAGGCCTGGCAAGATCTTGTGGATAATGGAAGCCTGGAAACACTCCAGGGGCGGGAGGTCTGCTGAACAGGTCAAGTTTACCACCTATCTCTAGCTTGTGGGGATCCAGCTGCATTTGCTGTCAAATGATATAAAACCAATCTCATTATACACTTCCTTTTTTATGGGAGAAAAAGAGAGGGAATCAAGGCTCACTCCTCCTTAGCCCTGCCAGGGAGCGTTAGCGAGAGTGGCAGCAGCGTCTCCGGTCACGCAGCGCAGTCGTGCCCTGCCAGGCTCCGCAGGGCCATCCCACCCCGCAGCCTCTCGGCTGCCTGCCCCATCCCAGGGATAAGGTCTGCAGGGAGCACTCAGCCCCGCAGCACACGCTGCAGCAGGAACATGATACACCGAGTGCACGGCACCCCAGGAGCAGTCTGCACTCTCAGCCTGACAAAAACTACTCTGCAGGCACAAAGCTGCTGACAGAAGCCTGGAGAGCTGGGTGATGGACTCGTCTGTTCTGCCTCTCCAGTTTGAGAGAGATGTGCCCATACTATGCCCTTCCTGCAGCCAGTACAGCTCAGTATGCAGGCAAGGGGCAAAGGATGGAGGAAGCTGTGAGGCTGTTTTTATCCTTGCCCTGTAGAAGTGAGCATGGCCAGAACTGCACGTTAGTCATAGAAGCCAGCTCAAAGATTACGTATTTGCTTATAAAAATTTATGCCCCTTTCAGAGGCACCTACTTAAGCACAGAATAGCCTTCATTAATGGGACAAAATAACTACTGCAGGAGCTATGAAAAAATAAAATCTACACAAGTCCCTTTATCAGTTATTCCACATGCCATAGGGAGCCTCGAGCCTGCAACAGCACCCCAGGGTACCTACATCCTGTTACACCTCGAGTGTTAAACCCCCCTCCCTCTGCCCACCATCACATCGGCACAGGAAGCCCCACAACCTCTAACACTGGTGTTATCAATCTACTCTCCTGCTCTCTGCTCTGTAATGTTCTTCACCACATTGGCCATTTCATTACCTCCTCCACAGGAGGTACTAATGCAGAAGGGAAACGACATTAAATGTGCATGCTTTGTAAAAAAAAGATGGACTTGGGGAAATTACTCTCCCCCTCACTTTCTTACCCTCTTTCTGGCTGTACACCCTTCCACCCAGCTCCTTTGCCCTCAGATAAACTTTACAGTTGCTACAATAAATGTTAAAGGAGTGCAAGTATTAGTTAATCAATACAGGCAAGCTTGAGAATCACCACAGTAACTGCTTCCTGCCCATTACTCACTCAAATACAATCTGTAAGCTAAAAGACTTGGCTTGGTTCCAGAACCCGTCCGAATTACCTTTATCTTTTGCTGGTGATGGTAGATCTGCCAGGCAATCTGTACATGAACCGCACACCACTTCCCGGGTTTCTGCAGTGGAAAGCACAAGAATTTAGATTAATTTATACGTTAGCAATCTACATCAGATAGAACATTTCATTTCCCTTACTGTCAACCAGGCAGCTAAGCAATGAGAAAGGCTGATTACTAAAACGGCACAATGGGTGATCAACATTTTCTTCTGTACTGCAGCAGATGATGTTTAAATTAAGAAGGAAACAGGAAGAATGTGGGATATCTTCCCCATCTCATGGACATCTGAGATCCTGCCTTGTTCTTTCCTATGTGCACTCCCCCCTTCCTAAATTGAAATGAATGGCAGCAAAGAACAGTATGCCATGCTTAAGAGAAAGCAACTAATGGTTCAGAGTTCTGTTTCTGAAAAGAGCCCTGTTCATTCACCCCTGCTGCACTGCAGGCTAAGTCATGTGTGGTTATTATGGCTGCTGGCTTTTGGGGAGGAAAAGGGTACGGACAAACAATCCCCAGGATGAGCAGTGCCACAGCTGAACAAGTCCCTGTTTTCAGCTGAGCTGTGGTACTCACTGTTCCACTCTTTATGTGGAACATCAGCACACTGACCTCAGCCACCATGAATCTGTTCACTGGTGAATGTCTGCCCATGCTCACAGTCATTTATTTCTGTGACCCTCATTTCATACTGTGAACTATTAATGCACACAAATGGATGCAAAATAAGGCTGGGATTCAACCTAAATGTTATTAATCAGAAGTGGCAGAGAGCTAACTGACATATTGGTTTAAGTAAAGGATGAGCATGAGATTTTTCTACCGGACATGTCAAATTTCAAAAGCTCATGCACAATATTCCAAGCATCTGTGTATAGATATGTATATAAAATCCCCCACAAACCTTACTTACTCTTACTGGAGGCCTATAAGGGTCTGACACCTATGGAAAAAGCAGAAATAAAACAATCAGTCTTTCTAAAACTAGCCAATATACAGAAAGGTGGGGAACTTCCTTCCTCTGAACAAGTAAAAGCATTCAGAAAGCAATGTTCCAGAGAAGTCCCCTGTGACACAGGAAACCTAAAAGGCTTAAAGAAGGCTTAAAACTTCTCTTTCATTCGTTGAACCAAACTCAGCAGAATTTTATGATAAACAAAGCAGCTTCATGCCAGCAACTGAACAGTGCCAGTGCTTTTCTGAACCTTGTAATCATTCTGAAATGGAGCGCATAAAACTACTCTCCAAGCAATACTTAAGGGATAGATATTGAAGGGGTTTCCTGTCCCATTTTCCTCTGACTTTTGAAAGAAGCCAATACATCCCCCCTTTGAATTCATGGCTGGTGGAGGTTACCGTCTCACCAGAAAAAGACAACTTCTCTCCTCACTGCATGTTCCCAGTCTAGAAGGCCAATTTGCTCACCAGCCTGCACTCCTTTATTTATCAGCAATCACTGTGTTTACTGTAAATCCAGATAAGCTGAAAAGAAGGTTATATATTGTTGCCTACCCCTGGAGTCTTCTGCAGCAGCGTATGGTGGACTGTGCCTGGTCTACCTGCTACATCAATAGGGTTTGAAGTCTGAAAGACAAGAACAGAGCGTGAATAATACTGTATCATACCAGTGGTACATTTAACATCTCTATCTGATGTTAACAGCATTAATTAGTCCATGTTTGCACTGCGCTTTGAACACGCATATTGCTACATTAGTGCTAAATGTTATCTCTTACTGACAGCCAACAGCATTTAACCACCATGTCATTTATTATTATTGAGCAGCAGTAACAGTATTCCAGCAGCACCCCTAGGCCCCGCTGAGATCACACCCCACTGTGCTGTGCATGTGCATGGGAAGAGACAGTCCCTGCCCCCCAATATTATTCTTTAGACAAAACAGGCAGGAGAGGAGGTAGGAGAGAGAATGAGAGAGGTGGCCTGACTCCCTCCATTTTTCAGGCAGCAACCAGCACAGCAGTCAGGAACAGAATAACTCGAGCATCCTAGTCCCATATTCCACACACTGGACTATGGCCCCTCTCTGACTGGGGCCAGGGAACAATGCCTGAACCAGCAACAGCCCATCTATTTGCTTTGACAAGGCAAAACCAGAAACCTTAGAAGGTGCTTGTGGGTCTTTTATAGCTTTGCATTATTTACCCCATCATTTTCCAGCAAGAATTAAACACCTCATTGAATGAATCCCTGTTCCTCCTCCTCCGGATCCCACCTGTTGTCCTGTCCTAGATGATCCCCAAGAACTCGTTCATCTCCTCAGTCTGGCATTCATCCATCTCCCACTCCAGAGCAACTGCACCTGGTGCCTCCACACAGCTGAGTGTAGAGGGGTTAAACCTCATTCCCCAAGAGATTATTTCACTCATGTTTTAGGTCAAATTATAGCAGATTTAAACAGTACAAGGCATGAGTACAATCCTGGGTGTGGGAGGGAAGGTAGGTTTTAGTTTGTCTAAGGCTACGTAACTTCCAGACTCATTAAAGAGTGAATTCTCTGGTGTGTGTAGGTAAGTCAGTGCACTCCCCAGGCAGATCAGAGCTCTCAGGGCCTCTCTGACAGCTGAGGTAGATATAAGGTGGCAAATAAGTTACAGCTTTCATACAGGCAAGAGCTTTAAGATCACAACATGTTAATAGCATGGTGTCATCCTGTCCCTTTGTCCCCTGGAGAAAGATGTGAATGCTTCCTCCAGCAAAGTAAACTGAATACTTCTGACCTTTTCAAGTTCTTAGCTTGTGAGAAATGGCCTTTGGGAAACTCGCTGAGAAATTTACCGTCAGCCTGGATTTATGTGCAGTGGACTCACACGCACAGCTGTAGGCAACTGACATGGGAAGGGGAAAAACAAAACCAAGATCTCTGCTTTGGAAAGCAAGAAGTGCAGGAGTCAGAGTGCCAAAACCAAATCATCAGGTCTGTACTGATTATGCAGGCTTTAGTTAAACAGCTTGGGAGGGAGAGAGCACGGAAGAACGACGCGGTAACGATGACTGGAGTGGCTTTGCCTAGAGTTCAGCTCTGCCTCCTCTGGGAAACTGGGAAGTAATGTGCCAAAGCAGCAGATCCATTTTTCAACCTATCCCCCTCTTTTTCAGATGTTAGATTGTATGTAAATACTGCACTGTGCAGAGACCAAATGATGTCAGTGATTAACCATGGCACCAGAGCGTGACCTTGCACTGCTTAAACTCAAGCTAGCAAATGTTGGATCTATCTATCACTAAAATACATCAAAAGCTAGTTATAACAGCACTAGGAACTGCTTAAAAATGTAAAGGGTCTGTGCTCACTTCTTCTTTCTCGCTATGCAACTGCTCCTTGGCCTAATGGTATTTTACAGTGAGATGGGATCTGTGAAGCTCTGTAGTGAAGATGGAAAGCAGAAGAAGGTGCCATTGGTGTAGCAGCAGCTCCTCATGAACAGGAAGGAGCCTTATGGCAAAACAGCCCTGGCTGCACGTCAGCAAAATTTGTCCAATGCCACCTTATTCGTGCAGCTCCTTTTCTTGAAAAATCAAGTTCACACCCTGACTACTCAGGGTCTGTAGGGACTCCCTGGCACCCCTTGCAATAGTAACAACAATTAACACTGGCAGACAAACTTCATCAAGGGATGGCCATGTTCTGTCCCTCTTGCTCCCTGTGCTTCCATGACCTGCTCCTTCTCTAGGCCTGCAGCCACTACATACAGAGCTCCCACTGAACAAAGCCATTTTAGAGACTCTGCTATTTGTAATGTATCCCTACACCAAAATAATGTCAAGGATTCGATGGGCACTGAGGAAATACTCTGGCTTCCATCAAAAGCATTAAGTTAAGGGGGAAGGTGGTAAAAGGCCTTATTTGCAGCAGTTGCTGATTACTGACTTCCACTGACGTCAGCGAGACTGCTGAGGGAAGCACATCCCACAGACCTGCCTGGTGTGGGTATGGAAATCACCTTCCAAATGCAAACAGGAATGGCCTGGCTACAGTGCTGGTCCTTCAAGCCTTCTCACACAGTAGCAGAGTTCTATGGAAATGCAGTTCAAGATAAGAAATCTCTAAAATCACAGCATGTAAGGAAGCTGAACATGTCACCTCAGAAATGGAGTACATGCTCCATTTTCAAACAAATGCTATATAGATACAATCCATTATTTCTTGTTCGGAGAGATTTAACAGTTTTGGTACATTTAAAAATAGTTAATAAAAAGAACATGTCTGGGAGGAAAAAAAAAAGCAGTGCATACCACAGAATTTGCCAAAAAATGGGGGTTATCATGGCAACATTTCCAAATGCCAATCAGTGCTAGTTGTAATGACATGTTACAGCTGCAGTGCACCTTTCAAACACATTATCTCAAAGAAGCTTGCAGGCATTAATTAACCCTTATAAAACCCACTGCAAGATAACTTTATAGATGAGGAAGCTGAGGAACAGAAGGTTTAAGCGACTTGCCCAAGGTCAGCTGGGAGCTGGGAATAAAAATTCAGCTCCTTCAAATTGCTCTGCCCATTTACAGCAGTCTCTCCCTATTGTTCCCACACTTGTACAGTCAAATTCTCATTGTTTTTTCTGGGAATAAACAGTTTATCTTTTGCAATCTCAGACCATTAGATTTATAAAATGATTTGGGACTCTTCGGTCTATTATGAGCTGTAAATATTTCAATCAAAATAATGCACTTCACTGTATGCTTCTCCTCCAGTTTCAGCAGACCTCCCAAGTGAACCACTACATCCTTTCCAAGGAAGGATCTGCAGTGCCAAGAGAAAATTTCTGCTGAAGAGTTGGCTGCTTTGTGCAGAGGATGCTCACAGTTCTGCGGGGTGATCCTTTCCAACCCTGTGCTGCACTTCTGCTATTCAAATCATGTGCTGCAAAATCACCAGAGACAAGACTCTGAACACAGTTCCTCTCCCAGAAAAAGAACAAAGCCTTCAGAAGAAGAAGTTTGTACCTTCGGTTGAAATGCTCCCTGAAGTGACCCAAAGGGACCTGAATGTGGAAGCATGGGTGGCATTCCAGGCATTGCTGGAGGATAGGTTGGAAAGAACTACAAAAGAAAAAGAGATGCTTATGTCACAGGATGACTTGAACAATAATGGAGGTAGGTGCCAAGCCTGGCACATACAAAAATAGTACTGTGCTGAACAAGTGCCACAGTGAAAATACACGATAAATTTGCTTTCAAAAATTTTAAGAGCAAAGCCAAAACTTGAAAAATGCACTCATCTGATAAATTTTCTAGATAGTGCTGAACGAGTGTGCCTTTAAAAATTGTGGACTACTGCAGGAAGCACAGAGCATAATTTGGGGTTTATGTTCACTTTCCATTAACTTTGCATTTTTCTGCTGTTGCAAACAAATTGATTCTGTTTTGAAACGTGACCTGCTTTAATATTTAAAGCAAAAGGAACCACAAGATGCTGCACTGCACTCTAACCACAGGCAACATGCATACCACCTTGTAGTTGTGTAGGCTAGGTGAAATTTTGCTTAGGCCTCTCCTGAGCACACACAGCAGTTTTACAAGTCCCAAAACATGTAGTTTTTTGTGCTTTGGAGCAGTGGGGAGCACCAGGAAGAAACCACCAGTCTGACTTACTCCTGTGACCTGAGCAAAACCTTGTGAAAGAGCCATGCACTCCGGGCTGCTGCACTGGGAGAAGCACCAGCTGCAAAGGTACTGCAATGACCACTGATTGAGCAATTCCTGCGCATTCCCTGCCATCCCAGGCACAGCGATACAGAGCCGCAGCAGCAAAAATGCAGGAGACAGAGAATTTAAAAAAAAATAAAAAAAAGCCCAAAGAAAACTTGGTACCTTAAAAACATAAAAATCGAAGATGGAAAAAGAGCTTTAGAAATGAATGGATCAAAACACTACTCATCAATTGAAAACAAGCAAAAGAAGAGCAAGCAGAACCATTAACAAAGAAACCAACGAGAAAGGTGAGCACTCACGTTGGAATGTCGAAAGTAAGGGTTGTCTAATTTGGGAGCGTACTTGTCAAACTGGAAAGAAAAGAGAAAAAAATAAGGAAACAGGTGAGTTTGGTTTTGGCAGTAGCAGACACATCAGGATTTCAACACAGACAAATAATCATGGCCCGTGTGTAAGCGTTTAACAGAGCAGAACTGACTGGTTATTCCACACTCGCTCATCGGGGAGACGACTGATTTCCCCAGGCTAGCAGAGAGGAGCCCCCAGGCCACGCTGGGCACCACCAAGGCTCACTGCAGAACCTGTCTCAGGCACTGCATGGACAGGTTCCTGCTCTGGGAAGAGAGCAGTCCTGATAACAGCAGCAGCAAAACACAGGGAAGTTCAGCTCCAGGTCCAGATCTGGGATCTGCCCCTGGATCGCTGAATTAGATCACAGACTAACAGGTAAGAAACATTTTCCATTAGGCCCCAACATCTACTGTGGGGCAGCCAATACCAATTCCCAGTTTCCTGGGTTCCTGTAAGCACCAAAATTCTTTTGGAAAGGGCTTAATTACTTTAAATAACAAATGTCAGTATATTCCCCCTCCTCTGCAAAAAGGAGAGTTCCCCAGAGAAAAGGTGACTGTAAACCTTTTCCATTCCAGCATGGGGTTTTAACACCTCCATGTGTGTAGTCTGTGTCCTGTTTGTCCTGTACCATCTCAGAAACAAACCCAAACACACACACATTGCATTTCTGAACAGTATGTACATTCTGCTGGGGAGGAGGGAGTGGGGAAGAAGGCAGGGAAGGGAGCTGTAGGACCCCATGAAAAGCTGCTTATTTGGCAAGTCAGCTGCTGTTTCACACTCATCTATGTGCAGGAGAGTAGATTTGTAATTTCATTAATTACAGTTATTACTGGAGCCATGTCCCCTCCAGTGTAAATACCATAAATTACCAAACACATGCAGCTGTAATTTCAACACTCTTCTCTGGTGTTGGGATTAGCCGACCTGATCTAGTGGAATATAAGATGTGAGTGAAATATAACAAAAGAGCCTTGCAAGTTGTTTTTGGTCTGAAGGCTGACATCAACGGCCATGGGTGGGAGGGGAGGGAGCTGTTCACAGGCTCAGGTATCACAGCTCTTAAATAACACAGGAGACTTCTGAGAAAAGATTCAGGATTGTTTTACACAGACCAAGGAAAGAAGGGAAGGTGTTTACACACGAGTACATTGAGCAAACACCTGGGGCTGGATTTTGGGTGGATGATATTGCTTTTAATTGTCCTGCTGCTAAGCAGATTACAACCCAAGAACGTCATCGGGCAGTCAGCAGTGGGAAAGAAAAGTGGGAACACTACGCTCCTTGAGTCCTTGGAAGCTCTTCCCAAATGCTGCTTTTGCTAGCCTTATACAAGGTTGTTTCTGCATTTTGGACACAGTGTGAAACTGAGAGGGGGAAAAAAAGCTCAATCTTGTGCTTTCAATCTCAAAAAGTAATTGCCAGAAATGGGGAGACAGTGCGTTTTAAAGTACTGACAAAATCCATTTGTAGCAGATCCCTAACAATTTTGTAACAGCTGCAGCAAAGTCCCA
Source organism: Coloeus monedula (assembly GCF_965178545.1). NCBI lineage: Eukaryota > Metazoa > Chordata > Aves > Passeriformes > Corvidae > Coloeus > Coloeus monedula. The sequence goes on along the minus strand of NC_138798.1, from coordinate 7,326,739 downwards.
TTGTGTTACAAGCAAATTCAATGACAAAATGCTTATTACACGGACAGGAGGATCTCTCCCAGCAGAACCAGCCACACACAAATTAGTGCTTGTTGATGTAATCAAGTCATAAAATGCCTAAATCAATACAGATCAGGTATTAGGAGGAAGAGGGACAGAACTCGTATCGGATGATGCTGCACTGTGGTGAGAGCTCTGGGTAAGCCAGCACGGTCTGCCCTGCACCCAGCAGTTGTGGGGACAGTGTTTGGGGCTGGAAGCCATCCATCCTCTGGCATCCTGGTTGGTGTCTTTTGGTGTGTCAAGGCAGCTGGCTCTGGGAAAGGGGGATTAGAAATACACAGCAGGACACACAAAAAGGAAACTAAAGGGATTCTGGACTTGTCTCGTGGGTGCTGTATCTGCTCATGGGTGGCAGCAGGGGGACCAGGAGGCTTGGTGTGGGGGCTCTGGGTGGAAAGGGGGTCCCTTTGGGAGTGTTGGCCTCCAGGTTGGAAGGGCAGGGACAGCACGCCTGGCTGAAATGAAGAGGGCCGGGTTTTGTTTGACAAGAGTGGGTTAGGCTTTTTGACCAGAGATGCTCTACTTATCCTCACATTTTGGGCTGGGGTACGCACCATGGGAGGTGCAGAGGGCGGCATGAGCGGCGTCTGGGGCAAGCTGGATGGAAAAGGAGTGAATGTGTGCTGGTGGGTGTGTTGGTGCTGATGCGTGTGTTGGTGCTGGTGAAACTCCGCTCTCAGCAGCGGCACCGGGCCAAGTGAGGCAGCGGCCCGGTCCGAACTCTGAACCAAAAACCGGTTGTTCAGCTCTTGCCTGAGCAGTTCGTGATCTAGAGGAGAGAGAGAGAGAAAAAAAAAAGACACAGAGGCCCGTGGGCCTGTGAGTACCACAAAGACGGAGGAGAAAGAGTCAATATTCACCTGGCATTCCCTGTTTCTGCAGGTCATGCTGTGGTGGTTTTCTACGTGAGGACTCATTGGTGGAGGTAAGAGAGATGCCTGTGACAAAGTACCAATCAGAATCCCCGAATGAGGCTGGCAATACATGATTGGTTGGTTGAATGATATCAACAGGCTGGTATCTAAAGACAAGAGAGAACACCATGAGTCATCACAGCAGAAAACATCATCGGGGCTCGCACTCCGCCCGGCCCCGCCCGCGGCCCCGCGCCCCGCCCGGCTCTCGTCCTCCCCGGCACCTGCTGCCACCGAGGTGTGTCTGGGAACGCGCCTCAGAGGCGAGGCCTCACCTCCGGGAACACACCTCCGGGAACACACCTCCGGGAACACACCTCCGGGAACACACCTCCCGGCCTCACGGCAGCCGCACCTTCCCGCACCAGCAAGGTGCTGGGGAGCGCCCTGGAGGCCGACAGCTCGCTGTAAAACGAGCAGTACTGACCTTCATCCTCTGGGAGCGTGACAGGCAGAGAGAGGCACGCACACACACACACACACACTGAAAATGGATGTGTGTTACGCTCTGACAGATCTGTACTTCACAGGTAAAATTTTAACAAAGATGTGCAGCGCAATAAGGTAACTGTGGGTTTGGGTGGCTGGAAACTGCCTGCTCGGACATCCAACCCTGTGCCATCCCCCCTTCTCAGCCCCAGGACATGCACGCAGTGACCAGAAACATCCATCCTACAAATCAAGGCCTTCTTTGCAGTAAGATTTTTTTGAGATCTTAAATACCTAGCAGTCCTTTTCTCCATTTTTAACAGGCTATAATTCTCATTTTTTGTCATTGCCTCCAGGCTTTTCTCCTCTGAGAAAATACAGAGGAGGAATCAGTGGGAAGAGGAGAAACATTGAAGTGGCTCAAGATCTCATCAAGGTTGCAATGACTGCTGAAACAAGATGTTCCACCCTATGACGTGGCCTCTTCTCAGCATCTTCCTCTGGAATAACAACTTGCATGAATGTGAATGTGGTTCAGGGAAGGGGAAGACAACAGTGCTTTAGAAATGATGTCACTGAAGACAGTAAGGACCAGTGTCCACTTTTCCAAAATGTCTGCTGGTGTAACAGTTAAATCCATCTGTGGCTTTGCCTAAGAACTTCAAACAGGGATCAGCATCCAACAGGTTATATATTTTTTAAGCGAAGATCAACCTGTGTCCCCACCTATGGATGACACGCACCCAGTCCTGACCGATCTACTTGCTTCTGAATTTACATGAATCCACTTCTTTCACTGTAACAACCCTTTAAAACTACTGTTCTGAATATAAAGGGGCAAAAGAACACCTGCACTTTGAAGTTTTATTTCATGTTCTGCAGGGAGTTCTTTCACTTCAATTTTTTACAGTAACATTAGAAATGTCTAAATCAATCACTTTCTGAAGTGACATTGTAAGATCTTTGAAAACAGGCACTCTGATGGGGAACTTCAAGGTCTTTACTACCACTTAGAAGCCTACACCCTATTGAAAGTCACATTTGAAAGCAAATGTTGGGTGCCTAAGTCATTTGCTTTTCAGTACTAAATGTACTGCTAAGAGTAGGTACTGTATACTGCTACAATCTATATAATAATTAATACAAAAGCAGAAAGTATATACATTTGTGATACTGAAGCCTAAGGCACTGGAGCAAAAGTCTCTAATGGGTTCTCCTTGGACTGAGCAAGTAAGAAAAAAACTATAGGCTGAAAGCACTTAGGTCCAAAACCTAACCTCTTTAGAGAATATGAGCATGATTTCATGTGTGTGTGTGTTTACGCTTTCAAATCTGGCATGACTTAAAGAAACTGAATCCTTCTGTTAGCATCAAGATAATCCACTTTTCTGGAGGGAGAGATAAAAGCAAGTTGGCAGTTGTAAGTGCTCTGATATCCAATTTCTTTAAGAGACTGGAAGTCAGACTGATAGATTTGCAGCTGGCTCCAGCCCATAGCCCTCTACCACAACTTTGGCCTCTGTCAGGAAAAGGCCTGGAGATGTTTGGAGAAGCTGTGTGGCACTCGGAGGAGTGGCTGCTTCATAGTAAAGATGGAATTGCCAAGGAATAACCCAGGTCTGTGAGGGGCTCTGAGCAAGGTCTGGATCAGAACTGGTACAAGAACCTGCCAGTGATGTCTGGTCACACAATAACACAACCAGGAGCAGAGTGCCTGGGCAGCCCTTGGGACCTGGGAACACCGACCTGCGTGCACACACGAGCTGGGCATGGCACAAAACAGCACTGCTGCTCATGGTGCCCTCATGTCCAGGAGAGAAGAGACACAGACCACCGTTTCCTTTGTGTATCCTACATCAGGGCAGCCCTTGAACCGAGGGCAGAAGCCCAGTAAGGGCTGCTCCTAAGTTACTTGTATTAGCTTTAGGTTTCAAAACAAAGAAATGCCACCAGAAACGCATTCTTGTCTCGCTCTTCAGGGCTGCTCAGCAATATTGTTTGCTTTTAAGAAAGTTTTATGTGAATGACAACAGAAGCTCCTGGCTCTGCAGCACTCTGTATTGATTTTATGATGTGCCACTTTGCAGGCATTTCATATAGTGCAGACAAGAGGCATTTCACTGTCTGAAGGTTAGACGCCCGGACCTTTCCCTCCACTAACTTAGGCTTCTCCTACTTAAATTGCAGGAGAAATCCTTTTAGTAGGAGCAAGACTGTTACTGTTTTCCTGGCAAGCTGCTGAATGTGAATAGGTCACTTGATCTTGCACCTCCTGAAGTTAATGGTGAAAACATACTTGCTTTCAGTGACTGCAATATCATGCTTTTAGTGAGCGCTTTGCTATTTCCTTTCGCAAAGCTTTCAAAGTCTCCATCACAGTAGTCCTTTGCCTTAAACAGGGGAAGCAATGAATAGGTCTCCCACAGTGCTGCCAACATCTTCCCAGCCATGTGGTTGAAATTCTAGATGGTGCCAGGGCCCGTGACAGCCGCCAGCTTTGGCCTATGTGGTCCTGTCTCTGGCTGGGAACCCACAGCACTTTTGTCTATCATCATTCTCAGAGCTCACTTTGGACCAATTCGTACTTTTTTTTTCACTTAAAGAAGCAGTTATAAATAATGAGACATTATTTAGCTCCTGGAAGCAAAAAAGGGGATGGAAGACCATCAGATTTTTCCACAGCAAATCTGCCATTTCCTTATTCCTTTAACTGACTTCATAGGAAACAGAGAGTGAGTTTTTTGCGAAATGCTTGTCCTGTTTAATCCCTGCTGAGTTAGTCGTGGAGTCAAATGCCAGATCAAAAGGAGGCCCCAGCAAGTGAAAGTTGCTGGGAAGTCTCCAGCTGCCAGGGTCTCTTCCAGGGACAGCTGTAGGCTAATGGATAAGCTGTAAACAGGGCATTTAGGGCAGAAGTGACAATAGAATGGGGGCCAGGGTGAACAAAGGAAACTTTTTAAAAGGATGCAAAGATAGTGAGAGTTGAACAGCAGAGCTTGTCAGCTGAGCTGTCTCTGACTCAGACTGAAAGGCCACGGAGCCATGGGCACAGAGCAGTTGTGCTGCTGCAGGCAGAGGATCCTGCTCTGCCAGCAGGATGTGCTGCTGGTCGAAGGATCAGGCAAGGGATTCAGTGAGATTCAAGTGCTCGCTTAGAATAATTGTAGAAATAGTATTTTCTCATCAGTTCCAACAGCAGCAGCTTTCTTTGGAGAGGGGAGAGAGAGGGGAGAATGGCAAAATGTGCATCAATTCTCTGTTAATCTAAAAAATGCCTGATGACTGTAGAATGCCACACTGGACAACTCATGCCCTGAACAGGACTTCTATCTTTTTGAAGCATTTGTTTTGAAGACTTCCTATAGGAAGCTACAGTCCTGTGTCTACAATCTCTCATCTGGTAAAGCACGTCCAGGTTTCATGAGCACTGTCACAGTTCCAGCACACACTGAGGGGCCTGTGTCAAGGTATTTCACCTGCCCACCAGCCAGCCCATCTCTCAACACCCTCCAGTGCATGCATGGCTGATCAGCCCTGGCAGAAGAAGGGAACCTACCCGCAGGGTGCCCTGGTATCACGAGGCTGTTGGTGGGTAACGCTGGTGGAGGTGGCAGCGTGGGTGGGGTGGCGAACATGGCCGGATGGTGCTGGTGTTGGGTCTGCGATCTGAGAGAGAAGTGCGAGGTAGCAAGATTAGAGATGGAGAGGGGCAGAGCTGGGCCGGAGGAATGGTGCGGAGGAATCTGGGGAGACAGGGGCAGGTGTTTCGGGAGGCTGATGCTTGTTGCACTGCTAGCACTGCTGCTCCGGCTGCAGAGAGAGAGATGGGAGGGAGGGGAGAGAGACAGAGAGAGAAAGAGTGTGTTACAATACAGGACTGAAACAGTGCAAGAAATATACTACCAGAAACAACACAGCTATGGAACATTGATCTCCCCAGGCTTATGCTTTTGCTTGTCTTAATGGCAGTGGAGACAGTTAACGAATCTTAATGAACGCCTCCAACAGGGCAAAACGGGCCTGGGGCTCTCTGGAGGGACATTTCCTCCGGTGCTACAATCCTCAGAGCTATCTGTGAGTACTGATGAAGGCCACAGAGGCAGCTGGATTTTGCACCTTTATGGAGCCTCTGATGACCGTGCAGTGTCCATGTGGGTCCTTGTGACCAGAGGACACAGCAACACCGATTCCTTTTTCTGTTGCTCTGGGTGTGCAGAGCTGCACAGCACGAGTGACTCCAGGATCCCACTGTATCTGCTGCACATGTGCTGTGGAGCTTTAGTCACACAAGCATGCAAACCCACACCATGTTAATAATTTTTCTCATAGTAATTTGTATTTTACATCTTCTATTATTACTCCATTGCAAGTGATCTAAGTTTTGTGGGCTGAAACACACTATCACTGCAGTTATTAGTTGTGTAATTCCCACAATATCGAGTATTTGTTGCAAGCTAAACCTCAGGGAGATCTTGAACAGTTTGAAATATTATTCACCATTTATACTATGGTGGCATTTACAAGGTAAAACCACAACAGAGCTTACGTATGCAGGATACTATGAAATACACATTAATGACAGCTCTCTGTATTCATATTCTGACCTTTGTGCAGCCAAATATTATGCTTTAAATCAGTTTTCTCATCTTGTTTAAACTAGCCTAGCTCTTGCTTGGGAGGCAAGGCATGTTTTCTGTACCAGCAAAAAGACTATACAGGTTCCAGTTGACTGACTAAACTCTTTTCTCTAGAAACATTTTATCCGTACCATTTTCACCCACCCTCCTTACTGGATGGAGGCAATTTAAACAGTGGAGCTAAGCCTCCTGCAAGATCTGAACATGCCAGATTGAAGCAGATTTATCAGGCCACACAGGAGCCCTGGTCTCAGGGACACAGTGTTTTCCAATACAGATCACAGGATATTCTGAGTTGGAAGGGACCCACAAGGATCAGAGTCCAAGACAGATATCCCTCTTTTGATGCTGGTGAGACAAAAAACCTGATAACTATGAGCAAACCTACTTCAATGGAAGTATTTCTGAATATGGAACAAAGGTGTTGCTCAAATTCAAACCCCCTTAAATTTCTAAGGCAAGAACTAGCCAGCTCAGACAAGACCGTGCAAAATTTTTCTTGAAACCGGACTGAAAGGAACATGTGCCTTTCTCCCAGAAGGTGTGCATTTATCACCTCATTTATCACGTTTCAAATGCACTGATCCACCACAGCTGGAAAATCCAGCCTGTAGTCAGCCCATGAAGTCCAATATCCAAAGCATGGACCATCTTACCCCAGACGAGTGCTCGCCTTACCTCCCAGCAATTTCTGCCCAGTGTGAAACAAGCTTTAGCTCAGCAGCAGCCTGAAGATGACGTGAGCATCCCCTTCCCCCTACCTGATATTATTGAGTCCGTTGTGGGCCACCTGGTGATGCACTTGGTAGTTGAGAGGTGGAGGGATATGACTCGGAGGCTGGCTCCGAAGGTCAGGGATTAACTGAGGCTGCGACTGCGGCCGAGGTTGAGGTTGTGACTGCGGCCGAGGCTGCGGCTGAGGCGTGAGCCTGGGTGGTGCTGGTGCTGAAATCACTGGCTCCTTCTTCAGCAGTGGGCTTGCTCTGGCACTTGACGTGGGCGCTGAGGAAGTCGAAGTCACAACGGCAGCGACTGGCTGGGGGCTGGGGATGGGCAGGGCGAAGGGCACGTCGGTGCTCAGCTCCCGGCTCCGCTCTAGCCCAGACACCTTTGGGATATTGGCTGCTTTCGCTTCTGGCTTGTCATTCAAGGTGGGACCTTATGGAGCAATGAGAAAAAGAACAAAGCACGTACTGAAAGGTGTGTGTTTCTTTCTCTGCTTGGTAGAACATATGCCTGGGAAAAAACAAGTCATGTTTCAGCTCGTGGGAGCGCCGTGGGAGCACTGCTGCTACAAGATGGATGTGTGTTTGCGGCTGTCCTTCCGCTGTCCTTGGCTGGCCAATCCACAGTACTTTTAGCATGTGTGCAAGAGACTTAGCTGTCATTAAATGAATGCATACTACACAGAACACACAGCTTTGTGACTTCTTCAGAAGCCCAGGGTTATGTACAATAGGAGTGTGAACATGTCTCAAGTTACTGCTACAGTATTTCCCCCTCAATGTAAGTTCCACGTTCATGAAACACATGCCTCGTCATTAAGACATTTCATTTTCTCAATGCTCATTCAAGGTAACCCACATCAGATTTAGGCTCAACTCCAGCTACAATGCACTGTGACCCAAGCATCAATCCTTAATGATAACCCCACCTGTCTTCTAGGATGGAGGCTACCTGGGATCTCTGTAGCAAAGGATGGGACAGCTCTGCAGAGTAGCTGTGACGCTGCTGTCCTCTGGCCACACGCTTGTGTGGAAGAAAAGAACAGAGAATGCTGGAAAAATCCAGTCAGAAGTTCAATGAGCACTGAAATGTAGTCTTGTTTACCCTAAACAGTGCAAACATCTGTATGCATGGCATGCCAAAACTATCAGGAATGCTGCAACTTTGCAAAATGCACCTACAGAGAGAATTCCATATGGAATTACTCTTTCTATGGTGCCAAACTCTGCCATTTTTCATAATAATTAAGCTAAACAAAGCATCCCAAAGAGTTAAAAGGCTGGAAAGGAAAAAGGGAGGAAAGAAGAGATATTTCAGATCAACCAGTATCCAAAAGGTCGAAGACAGCTGAAAAGACCAACATGAAAGCAATTCAACTCCCACTGTAACTCCCTTTTCGCCCTAATCTGTGTATCCTTGAGTGCACGCATACCCACAATTACAAGAAAAGCTCTTCATGGGCTACAGGACCTAACATTGTTGGTGTGTTTCACACTCACACCCCCGCCATGCACACACAGCACCTCTGACTTTTAGGAGACATGCTTTTGTTACCCACCAACACGTGCCGGGGGCTGCCTGCATTTCGCTGCCTTGCAGACACGCAAGAGATGCTACCTACACTCATTAACATGCTCCCAACACCCTCACAAACAAATTCCACCTTTGAAATTCTCCCGTCTCATCAAAGGACTGAGCCAGTTCCTGATGTAGGAGGGTGTGGAAATAACACACAACACACACCATGAGCTAATTCTGGACGTGCAGATGCTCTGGCCAGGCGTTTGTGAACCAGCCCATGCGAGGCCAGAGTCCCCACTGTCACTTCCACAGCCTGAGTGCCACCATGCTGGCATTGGATGGGAGGAGGACAGCGATGAATCAGAGCCTGCAGCACACCAGCTCATGTTCTGTACCCAGAATGCCTACATGATGAAGGCATCTCCTTCCTTGAGATAAAAGGCAGCTTCCCACACTGCTTCTGGCTCTGCTTGCACTCTCACCAATGCACCATTTCCTTCATCCATCAATCAATCAGCTCATCACTGCATATGTATAAATTCAGAATGTGAGAAGAGGACGAATGGAAACATATGAACTATATTTATCAGCTGAAAATGTCTTGAGGTCTTGGGGCCTCAAACCCACAAGTAACAGGAACAGAAGCCTTTCCAAACACCAGTGTTTTGGCTGGCAGCAAGTACTATCAACACTGTACTTTCCAGCACCTTATATATCTTTACAGGTTTGACACAATGTCTGGAGATCCTAAATTATTCTCTACAATAAATATGAGGCTAACTCTCATTTCAGTGAATTTCTTTTTCAAATACGAATCCATGCATCCCAGGTAAACTGGTTGTGAGATGTAGCTAGACTTGGTTCCAATGCTATTTAGAATTTATTTTTAAAGTTAAATTCTCAGTGCTCTTGTGTACCATTATTTTTTATAACGCCACCTATGTTTGTAAACTTTCCTCAGATTTTATTACGAACGATTGAAAAATTGTCATTGCCTAGTCAAGCCAGGGCTCCCCACATGGCATTTTGGAGCAAGTGTGTTCACAGCTGTAGATTCCACTATTTTTCAGGAGCTACCCATTAAAAGCAATTGGGTTTCATTCCTGAGCATAGGTTTCCTCAGAGCCCATTAGCTCTTTACATCCAACAGGCCTCCTCCTACAGAGTTAAACTTCATATTGTGTAATTATAGGCAATGTAGACTAATGGTGTATATTCAAAACACACTGGCACCACAAAAGTTAGTTGAGTAAAAAGTCAATTAGATCCAAAACAAATCAATAAAGTCCCACATTAAAAGCAGCTGTTTGACCAGTTTTATGTGCAACTGCTGATTCCCTGTGGTTTCAGCATTAGTTCTCATCTGCAATTGTCTCAAGGCAAAAGCTCAGGCTCCCTTGCTGACTGAATTGACCAGCCAAGCCTGGTTGTGTTTGTTAGTACTAGGGGTACATGACTAGTTCCTGCTGCCAACTTCCATCTCCCAGGATGCAGTACTGCAATATTTTTGTGTTTCGTTCTTGACAACAATGAAAATACCCACATGCCAGCTTTCCCCCTTGCCAGAAAAGCTACAGGCAAGAGTGCATCTTCTCTCCTTTTGCAGCCGTGTTGCACAAAAGCAGAAGCACTGAGAAGGGAAAGATATGATGTGAATTCATGGGCCAGAGGGGAAAAAAGTGAGAGAGCAGAGTCCCCAGGCCTTCTCAGCCACCACACAGGAATGGGAGAATCCTGGTGTTTGGTGACTTTGCTGTTTCTCCTCCTGATGACTGCAGTGCACACATGGAGGTCTCTGAGCTATCTTTCCTGAAATCCCTCAGGAAGTTAATTTTAATGATTTTAATGAGAGATGTTGCCCATTCTCATCAGGATCTCAAACTCTGCAGTTTCTCTGCAGGATGCTTGAATATCGCTCTGAAGGGAACTACACTCTTGTGTGCCCAAGCTCTGACCAGGCTGACTGCTGCTCACATATGGAATATCCCAAGGAAACCAAGCAAATATTCCCTTTTGTGCAAGCTGGATCAGGTTGCATTGAGATCCTTTCAGAAATTTCTGTTCTTGGGCTCCTAATCCTGCCCTCCTGAGCAGATGGGCCTACAGAGCTGAGCACAACTGCCCCAACAAAAACACAGACCCACCTGACCACACCACGACGTTCTAGAAGCAAAAATGTGTTTATTTTTACCAAGTCCTAGAGTAATTTTCATGCTTAATGATAACAGGCTGAGCCAATTTGCCTAAGACTTGACAGTCAGCTCCAATAATTCAACCTTAATTAAACCTGAACGCATGTCAGTTCAGCTTGTCCCTTCACAGGAAATCTGACATTTGTAATGATTCGTGTTCCAGCCATGCTACAGGAAGGCTGGATCACATCTGCCACTCTCCACCGTGCAGAGCGCTACCCCTTTTGAGTATGCCAACTTTTGTTTATTTTCTAACCAAACACCTTGGACTTCTTCCATTGAGAGGTTTTCTTAAATGAACACACAGTGAAACATGTCTTGATCTCATGGGGATGAATGATGACTGAGTGAGAGAGACAGGGAAGAAAAGGCTGAATCTACTCTAACAAGAAAAAAACCTCCAACAACCTTGGATTAGTAATTCTTGCCTCCCTGATTGACTAATTTGTTCATTTGGAGTGTTGCAAAATGTTAACCTCCCTACATATTGGGCTACATCCAATTCCAACTTCAACTGGTAAAGAAAAAAAGTAACAATTTTTAAAAGCACAGAGAGCTTTAGCTACTGCTCTGTAAATCTGCAGAAACCAGAGGTGAAGTTTAAGGGAAACCCCAAAGGCAACTACAGCTTAAATTACTGTATAAAGCATTCTTCAGGAGGAGTTACCTGAACCTGAGAGACCATCAGCCAAGACCCCATCTGGAAGTTGCCTGAATTCTGAATCCATGACTGGAATAACCGTGCACTGCCCATCCCCAAGGCTGCACAGGGTGACATGCCTGCCAGCATGTAACTACACGGCATTGCAGGCTAAGCACAATACGGAAAGTCCCAGACACAAATTAAACCTTTCTGTTACAGGAATTTGCTTTCAAGCTGATTAAGAGTAGCTCAAGTGCAAGGGATTAAACATGTAAAGGCTGCTTTGAGAACTCCAATAAGCAGTTACTGTGTTATACAAACAGTACTTAGGGCAACAGCAGTTCCAGCCCTGCCTCTTGCTCTTTGCAAGCTGCTGGTTGCTGCTGAAAGGGGACTGTCAACACACGTACAACGTGATTGGAAATAATCTAATCTTGCTTGCACGCCTTTCCTTTGTCTCTTGAAAAAAAGGAAAGTGGAGTCATTCAGACGTCTTTCTGCAGCCTCCCTCTGCAGTCTCCCTTGTTGCATTCAAACAGCAAGGGTGATGGGGTGATATGAGAAAGAAATTCCTCTCCTACATCCATCAATGACATCTTTACCAATGGCAATTTCCCAAGAAACACAACAACCACCATCTGTAGCCCATCTATCCGCCCTGTACATATCCTTGAAAACAGACGCAGGCCAGACTGGCTGTGGTGAACCCTGCTCCATATTCCAGCAAGAAATGCTACAAAAGCACCACTACAGGAATTACACATGGCAAGAAGCTGAGAATTTCAGAGGGAGTTGATGAGTCCCAGAGAAGAGTTTTGAAGCATCAGCCAGGGGAACAACTAAAGAAGAGCAGGACTTTACAACAGAAATAACTAAATGAATGTCAGTGAACATTTTGTGTTTTGTTTTTTTTTTTTTTTAATTTATTTTAAATTGAACTTTTAGGCTTCTGCATAATGTATTGTGGATATGCAACACATCATAAGCAGAAGAGAGAATAAAGCATTTTGCATTGACAGTGATAACACTGACAATGGTAGAGTGCTTACAAGTGAAAATCAATATTTAAGTGCTAATTCTTTATCCCTAGATGGCTTTTGCTTTTATATAAATGGCTTTTTCATTGCATTTTAGGAGGGTAGCACTACTTTACACTTTAAGCAATTAGGCTTTGCAAAGGTAAGGCAAGCAGAGCTACAGCACAGAAGCTCCCCAACAAAGGGGGCACAGAGTTCCTCCACCTATTTTAATGCAAATCAGCTCAAGATAAGATATAAAGACATGGGACTTGCACATAAAACTACTGTCTGGAAGGGTCCATGGTGTGCAACACAACGATTTTTAACATTACTGAGAAGCAAAGGCCAAGTTTCCATCACGACAGCAGAACTACGCATGAGGCTGTGTGAAAACAATGTTCTCCTGTGCCATGGGCTCCTCTGAATATCACGGGCTCCTGGCGGATTTTCCACAAAAAATTACAGTGTTTTCCCACAGAGAAAAGTAAACTGAGTGTGAGCACAAACCCTGGAGCCCGGCTCCGAACCCGCACTGCCGAGCGCGGCCGTGGAGCCGGCCTTTGTTCCCGGCGCTGCTCCCACAGCCCATTCCCAAGCCCGAGTGGGAAGGGGCTTCCCAGCCCAGTCTGGATTCGTCCCCTATCACTCAGTTCATTTGTACAGAGCTGTCTGTCAAGTCACATCGCCCCGCCGCAATCTGAAACACCCTCCGAACAGCTGCCACTATCAATTACTCTCCCAGGCAGCCCTGACTATCAGGAAGAGAACTGGAGCGAGCACTTGCCAGTTTTAATAAACTGTGTTGCCCAAGTCATTTAACCTGCTAGATTGCTGTATGCTGGGGCTGTAACAAGCCTTCAGCTTTTCAACCTAGAAGAAAGCAACAGTGGCAAAAAGCTGTCAGCTTGGTCCTCAGAATTAACTTCCAAGGGTGTCTTCCCCCACCCTCCCTCCCGAAGTGCCCAAGTTTAAAAGTGCAATATCTTCGAGTCATTTTCATGTGTCACGACACGGAAAGCAGCTCTCATTTTTATCAGAGAGCCAGCAACTCCCAAGAATGAAGGGCTGACATGCTCCACGATTTCCATGTTAGGAGCACACCTGAGCAGAGAGTTCCTCTCTCCTGCACTCTCATGGACACATCCTGTGGGCACTCCCCAGAGCCGGCTCTGGCCACGTGTCGGTCACCACCACCCCAGCAATGCTGATGCAGCCCAAGGGCTTCAGGTTACTCCGACCACCTCGAGGGCTTTGCATCTCCCACTCTCAGTATGATTAAAGTTTCTCCCCCAGTCAGAAACTCATGCATGGCAAACTTATATTTACTTTGATTCTTCCAGGACAGGTAGGAAAGATTTCTTAAAGAAGTACCTATTTAAAATTAAAACACCTCCATCCAGACTAGTGTTTTCAGTCTGTGGCTCATGTATATACCAAGATGTTTGTGAATGTTAATCAATAAGAAAAGGTCAGAAAAGGTCTGCCATCACTAGTATTAATTTGAACATAGGGATCTGCTGTCCACCAGAAAGCTTAACTCCACAAAGCAAAAAGATTCAAATGCACTACACAATGTTTTCCTCAGCCAGCTCTGTAGACAAGAGCCTTTGTTGAGAAAGTTTGAAGCACAGAGAGGTTTCACCCCCTCCTGCAGAAACTGAGGAGCAACAGCATTAAGATCTATGGACTTGATGCCTATTTGCTGCTTTATGGTTCTTTAATGGGATGTTTTATTCCTAGAGATTTGAGAGCTTTCCATGCTCTATCGAGGCATGTTAGCTGTAAGCATGCATGATGACAACACCAAAGCTGCAGGAGCTGAATGAAAATGGGTGCCAAACACAAGGATTGGGGCCACAGCATAAAGAAGAAGGATCACCATTCAAATCCCCCCAAAGTAAGTCACACTGCATTTTCCTAGCAATGCTGCTTCTAGCAATGTCTCAATGCAAAGCTGGAACTGGATTTGCAGCTAAAGCACCTACTGTGGATGCTGGCGTTGTAATGAGATTGAAAGTTTCATACAGGCTTTTTAATCTAGGGCTATAATGGTGAATCAAATGGGTTGAATCTCTTCAGCACTGCTCCTAAGCAGATGCTGAATGCCTACAAACCAGTGACGTAGAAGCCATGCTACTTCTCTGGCCAGAAATCATTACTAAAGCTTCTTGCAGTTAGATACGAAAGGTGTGTTTGCCTTGTTCTGTTTTTTTAATGTGTGATGGCCTATTGTACATCTAATCTGAGTGACAGATAAACAACAAGGTAAATAAGTTATTTAGAAAGACACTCCCCCAATATGAAAGCAAGCAAGCACACATCCTCAACTCCAGCTGTAAGCTTTTAAACAGACAGAACTGTTATAAACCAAGGAATCTTTTGATTTTAATTAGGCAAACAAGGGCAAATAATAAACCATCAACTACTACATTACCAGAGAAAATGTACTACTTTTGCTGTTTCAAATCCATATCGATTCCCATCTAGCCTGCGAGTGAGTTATTAATCACTCCAATTAAATCATGAACACAGGTCTTTACACTGAAATTGAACCCCCACCAATAGATCAATAACTCAAACCTCCAAGAGCAATTACTGCTCAGCATAATAGAGCAGCTTGTTACACAGAGTTCCATGCAGACCACAATTCTCTCTGTCATATCCTTCACAGGCAGTGCAAACAAACTGGGAAAAGAAAGATTTTATAACTATTATTTTCAAAATAAACAGACATCTGCTTAGAGTTACCTAATCTCTCACATCACAGAGGCAGATCTGCCAAGGTCACATTGGAGACATGATTACATTTTTTCACAATTTGTTATTCTAGCAAAGCCCTGATAAGATTGAACTATTGAAGTTCACACTCTGGTTTAATTTCAAGAGGTTAAATGCCAAATCCTTTTCTTATTGCTACAAGGAAGGGATCTGCCAGGCTGCATAATACCCTGTGTGGGCTAAGACAACAATTTTGTTTCATCTGCACAGTTTTATGAAGGTTTTGATTTTTTTTTTTTTAAATGACATCAGAGAGCTCCAAACTCCCAAAGAATGATTTAAAGTAAAATCAGAAAGTGAGACTTTTCCGGAGGAGCATGAATGACCTTTCGGATCTTCCAGCCTGGAGAAGTTAAGTCAACGTCTGGCTGAGAAAGCACACTTGCTAACCAAAACCAGAGAAAGGCAAGAAAGAACATTCTGAAACACCAGATCATCTCTGCTGGGAACAGATGATTGCCCTAACCAGCCAAACGTATGCAGGGTCACAGAAATCCCCCCCTCTGCCTTGGAAGACAACTGATGCTTGTCCTGATGCTATGAAAGAAGAACTGTCTGCGCTCAAGCTCTTGGCTCTCCGTCCTTTCCAGGTGAGAGATGTTTTTCTGAGCATTCTTGCTTCTGACAGGCTGGCCCCTTCCTACAGCCCTGGAGCCCCATCCATCATCCTTCATTAGGGGAGCTATTGGCATCCAATTAAGTGGTGATGGACCCACACCACAGAGCTAATCAAGACGAGTTCATACTTTACTCTTCAGCCTACGGCTACTGGCTCCTGCCTACCATGGGTGTCACATTCCTGCTGCTTCCCCTTGCTGCTGTCATGGAAACATGGCATCAGACCAGGCAACACCAGAAAAGCAGCAGGTAGAGGGGCAGTGTTACTGCTGGGGTCTTACCATGGCTTCCCACCAGGCACACAGGCAGCTTTTACCAAAGGAAGGCTGGGAGATTATCTATTCCTGACTGCAGCAGAGGCAGAAAGAGCCCAAACAACAGTTTTCTTCCTCCCTAAAGGGTGGCAAACAGATCTGTTCAGAAACAGTCTCAGTAACGTGACTGAGGTCTGTACCTGATGTTATGGCTGGAGCTGTGAGAATGCAAAGTTGTGCTGCAAGGGGACAGAGTCTCTGCTAAGCAGGAACCAAGAGGAGTGACTGACCGTGCACAAATTAGCAAAATCCCATCTTGTTTATTTGTTATGTCCAGCCCTCACAGCTCAGTAGCTGCTGTCACATTAGTGCTAATATGCTCATAATTTGTGAAAACAACACTTGAGGTTGAGTGCTTGTCAAGTGGGGCCACTGCTTTCCAACCAGCAGCTCCTCATACCCTCTGTCTCCCACTGCCCTCCCTCTTCATTCCCAGGCACAAGGAGGCACCTTCCAGGCAGATCCTTTCCCTGCATTTAGCAGCAGCATATTGCTACCCTAAACCAACATATTGAGCTGTTCCCGAATTGCCTCCATTCTGCTAGCAGTTGTGCAGTAGGACCTCTTTCCATTAACTTGGTTGACAATGTAGGGTCAAGATGAAGAGAAACTGGAAGAATTTTCCTGCAAGCTCAAAAGCAGTAAGGCCTCACTCCTGTTTGCACGGTCAAAGTCCAGCTCCTGAGCTGCTGCAATTGCATCTTAAAAAATTGAGATATTGAAACTAACAGTCTGAATATATTCAACAACATTTCCAGTTGCATCATGGATAATTAAAATATTTAAGGGACAAGCTGCAAGTTGTTAATCGGGGAACATTTACTTGAATGGTGTGTGCCCTTTGGATTTGGTCCCTATGGCAACCAAATATTCACTCCAAAAGGATGCGCTGGAAGAAGCATGTCAGGAGCTGCCTCAACATTTTAATTCAGAGAGTGAGCAATGAATAAATACAGCTACTGACAGCACAGCACAGGCAAAAAACCTTTGAAAACAGCATCAGGAAGTCACAGATGGCCTTTTGCTTTTTAAGACTGAAAAAATTCACTCTTCCTTTAAACACACCCTATCAAGAAAACTGGACTGTCTTGCACGTGAATCACACTTATTAACGACTGCTAACAAAAGCTCTAGAACAGAGGAGCTTTCCTTCACTTCAGTTCTCAATCCTTGATTTTTTGTGACTGTGTTTCCACTCCCCACAGTGGAAGGTGTTGCATGGTCCGAAAAATCTTTTCTGTCCCACCTGGTGCAATAGGAGCCACACTTTGAGAATGCAACAGCATGTGAAGGATGGCTTTGCAGAATGCTTGAGAAGAAAAGCGTGAGGGATGATTGGTTTTTCCTTCTAAACAAGAAAGAGTGGTTTGGTATGCAGTAAGGCAAAGAAAAGAACACTTCACTACACTGCAGAAGGAAAACACCTTCAGCATGATCTCAGTGTGGGAAGTACAGCTGCAAAGCTCCTTCCAGCTTCCTCCTTTGATGAAGTGTGAATTCTTCAATGGGCAGTAGAAATTTTGGAAATATTTTAGTGCTGGATATGTTGGAGGATAATGTATGATCTGGCATCTAGTAAGACCTAACAGAGGAACACTGTGCTGTGCATTGCAATGGAATCACACCCTATTAATGAAAAGGTACCCTTGAATCTCTTCTTGCGTGAGGGTTTATGGCTGCGGAAAAAAGTCTTACAAGGCTGGAGGGTGCAAGGCAGCACGGATTGCTGCGATGCCAGCCTGGATGTGCAAAAAGCCTGGAACAGTCATTCAGCACTTGCAAACCCAAATGTGTGCTCTACACTCCTTTTCCCATTGACTCCTTGGGGTCCCTTTACATACACTGCAGTGGCCCTGCAAAGGTCATCAAGCACAACAATTTCCACAAAGCTGCTGGATGGAATCTGCAGCAGGTTGTCAGGGCCATGGAAAACCCTTGTGATTCTGATATGCATGAGACTACTCACTGTAATGAGGGAAGTCACTCAGGAGAATATTTTCTGCCTTACTGACTGAGGTATTTGGCTTTCTTGCTGCCTGTGGTTTGCAGGAGCCCCAGCAGCACATGGCTCTGAGCTCTCCCACTTCCCAGCAAAGCCACTCTCACAACCCCCATGTTACCCTCGGAGATGGAATTGGGCAGGGACTGCCACATCTAACCTCTGTCTTGGGCAACAAACACGTACAGGCTCAGACTTCTGCAAAGATAATCACAGGAATAGTCTGGTCTGAAACTGCTGCACATTTTCATTTCAGTATTGGGTGAAAGAAAAGAGACAAGTATGTGGGCTTAGCCTGCAGATACTTTTCCAAGACAGTAATTGCTGCATAATTTATATTCTTGTTTTTACATGTTTGCCATGTGTACCAACAATCCCACTGAATTCACTCTGAGTTTTTCCTTCAAGTCCTCTCCATGTCACAGTTTTTCCAAACTGCACAAACACAAACAAGCCTAGAGTCCAGTACTAAGCAGCTACTTGAGTCTGGCAAATTCCTGTATTCCCAGATTCCTGCACATTAGGAGGGGAAAGTGGGGTCCAAGCTAATTCTCGAGAGTTTCCGCTCTACATCAGCACAGCAGACAACATCATTCACTCATTATATCTGTATTTCCTTACAAGCAGTTCTCTGTGAAGTCAGAATTGAGCCTTTCCATCTCTACCCAAAGCCACCTGCTCCCCACCAACTCCAGATCCCCCAGGCTGGAGGAGTGCTGCCCTCTGCACAAGGGAATGCTCAGAAATAGTAAGTATTTGCGACTGATAGGAAATCTTAGCACAGTAAGAAGCAATTTATAGCTTCTGTACCAAAGAGGCTCACAGAGAAGTGCAACAACGCAGCTCCTCATCTCAGCCCTTCAGCAATGGTTTGAGGTACTTTTGCTCATATTAAACTAACTGGAGATGACATCCTAGATCCTTGCAAGGAGGGGAAATTCATTTGTTCTAATGGACCCCGAAATGGTTAATCAATTCAACGATTACAAATGAAATGCCTCATCTCTCAAGGGGCAGAAGCCAAGGGCTGGTGCCACTGGTTTTGGTTTTAAGGACACAATATGGTTTTGTTTTTGAGGACAACACTCCAAAGTGCCAGCAGTTGGTTTCAGGGGAAACCACCTCCTCCCACATTAACATTCATTTGCAAAATCTATCACATATGTTGCGTGCAAACTGGCTGAGAGATGATTCAGCTCTGACAGCATGAGAGCCTCTAGCCCAAATATCTGAAAATAATAAAATCCACACCATCCTCCTGATTCCTCACCCTAACAGAGAAGTGACCTATATTTGCTTTGCTCTGTCAGCGTTCCCAGAAGACAGAAAACAGTAGCACTGGTCCATGCTGGGGCTGTGGACCTCACAGTGGGGTAATTGCCACAAGAAGAACACAAGCAACAGTGCTTTTGTTACAGGTTATGCTCATGGCTAATGGCAATGACTGGGCTATCACATTCTACCTTATGGTCACTCCACAAGCAGGAATTAGGCCAGGAGGGACAGAGCACCCATTATTTTATATGTAGAGATGGGAAGCAGGGGAAATGATGGAAAAATCTCTCACAGACAGTTAGTATTCCTGTGTTTTTAAGAGGGCTCTCCTCAGCCCTTTGTTTCGCAGGCAGGCTGGCTCTCAGCTGGGCTGTTCCCAGTGAGCTCTCAGCCTGCCAGAGGCTCGGAGAACCTGCTCTGAATGAGTACGTTTCTTCCCATGAATTTGTTAAAACCAAAGCCAGATTCCCCTTATGCTGGGTGCTGCATGTTTCTGAAAAATCCTGTCCTCTTTCAAGACTGAACACAACCACGAGTGGCAGGAAGGAAGCAAAGATATTCTCCATCATGAAAGGAGGAGAAAGACACTGAGGGAGCAGTCAGCCTCTCCGATGCCACACCACATCTCTGGGGACTGAAGCTTTGCTGCATCCACAAGATAAATCCACCTTCTCCCCCTGTTCCCACAGCAGCAGAGAACAACTCCCCAGATACCAGTGCTGGATGCCAGTAAAGGTCTCCCTTTTCTTCCTTGTGTAAGGCATTTCCCTCCCCTTCATTTTATAAATTACCAGAACAGACATTTAAATGTTCAAGAATAATCCGAACAGAGTATTCATGCCTTGGGCATTTTCATGCTCTACAAGGAGTGAAACAAAAGGGCCTCATTTAATACCTCCCTACAGCATTCCCAGTTCCTGCTCGTCCCTTGTGAATCTCCAAAGGCAAACTCTCAGTGGTTCAAGGCTCCTGAAATACCCCATCCCTCCCTTCTCCCTTTTTAAGATGAGCTTCTAAAGCAAATCTTGCTGGCTGACAGGAACAGGTGGTAGGAATCCTTCAAAGGAGAGAAAAATCATTTGTAACTAATAAAAGGAGAGGAAAAGTCCAATTCCCGTGGTTTTACTGAGCACCCGTGGGAGTCGCTCAGATGGCAGGCACATCCTGCTGCTTTGTGTGCTTCTGTGCCCCCTGGCACCCCAGCCCTGCAGCTGCAGGACAGGCAGGATGAACGTACCTGCACCCACTGCCTCCTGTGATGCCAAGGAGCAGGGTGGCTCTGCCTGCTTTATGGGGGATTTCAGGAAGACTGCATCAGTTCCAGAGCCTGATGGGATGGGCTAAGGGCTGAGCCTGTCTTCTGCCCTGGATTTTGAGATCTAGCTTTACAAAACCAGCAAAAGCCTCTATCCTTTTCAAACATATAGAAACCATCCAATGTTTGAACAAAGTTTTGAGCTAGATCAAAAAGCCAGACCTGCAAAACCCTCCTTGGGGCTTTGCTTTGATTCTTTAGCAAAACTCTCCCCCCTGCAGTAAGTTTCTGATCCTCAGCCTTGGAGAGAAACATCACAATATACTGAGGTGAACAATACACCTTAATCTCTTGCCTTATACTTGACAGGTAAAGAAGTCTGACTTGGAAAGGACGCCCAGGACACGGTTGGCAAAGGCTGGG
Organism: Coloeus monedula; assembly: GCF_965178545.1. Classification (NCBI taxonomy): domain Eukaryota; kingdom Metazoa; phylum Chordata; class Aves; order Passeriformes; family Corvidae; genus Coloeus; species Coloeus monedula. Next base: position 7,305,933 of record NC_138798.1, on the reverse strand, counting down.
CTCGCTGTGTGGCACTTGGAGACAGCAGCTCTCCTGGAAAGAACTGCAGCCCCGGGACAGCAGCTCGCTCCCCACCTCCCCTCTCCAGCCCTGCCATCCGCCTTTCTTCTTCCCTTATTGTCAAAACTGCTGAAGGGAGAGGCGACAAGCTGGAAAGGCATGGCCAAGACTTGAGAGCGAGAATTCAAAGCACCCCTGCTGTGCTCCAAAGTGCTGTTATGGCTGCTCCCTGTGTGCAGGGAATTAGGATATGGTCTCCAATCCAGCTACAAGCAAAGAAGGCGGAGGAATAGATGTGCTTTCTGCAGAGGCCTCAGGTATTGCTCCTTTCCTGTATTTGCTGGCAAGCACAAGGCACAAAAACATCCATGACCAGGAGCAAATGCTGGAATCCAGGTTTATCTGGATGTGATCTAAGGGATACTTCACTACGATGTGGCCAATGCAGTTGTTTGTTCAAGAGTTAAAAGGAAGGGATATTTCTTCCTATGGAGGAGGATCAGGAAATTAAACCTGGACTTGACTCAGCTCTTCCTCCTTTCTCATATGGGTTTCTCTCCACAAAGAGGGGGTGGCAGTGGGTTTGAATGTTCTCCAAATGTGATTTCCCTTCCCTCCACAAGAAATTTATAGAGAAAAAGGTCTGAAGTCCTTGCAGTCTTCTGCAGACATGCCACATTCAGAAGCTCTGGGCTTCTCCCCATTTCTTTGGTTCTCCATATCAATTTTGCCTGTTCACAGTCTGAAGTCATGCCCACCCCACCCCACGCACTGCACATACATTTGGTGAAACTCCATCACTGACCAGCTTTTCAGCAGCCAGCCCCACACCAGTGCCAGAAAGTCTATTTAGTTTGTAAGCCTACAAAGCCCAACACATGCCTTTACACACCCTGGAACAGCGCTGCAGTATTTACATCCCCTCCAAAGAACCACAAAACCATTTATCACTGTATGGTCACGCTCTACTTGTCACACACCAGTGCTGGCATCCTGGAGAGGACTGTATCGCAAACAAGCGCCCACCTCAAGTACCTTTGGGGTATTCAGCATGTTGTGGCTGCACTGAATTGGTTTCTGACCAGAAAAGAGAACACTTTCTTCAATCACCCTGTAGAAATGTTTTCCTTATGGGCAAACTTCAGAAATATTCACCGCCCGATATTGAGGTTGGTTTCTCTAAGAGCTAAGGATCGTAAAGTAGCCACGTGTTTAAACAAGAGGTCATTATCCACCAGCTCCAGGCTTCAGTGCAAGCTTCTAAGCAAGGAGCAATTTGAAAATAGAGCTGTTAAAGCACTAACAGTAATTTAGTGTAGTTTAAGTTTCTGTTTTACTGATTTTTCTGGCTAAGATTCATAGTGCTATCAAATTAGCATCTGGTTATCTTGTTGAGGGGAGTAAAGTCAATAGTCTAACAGGCCCATTTTGCTTCTCTTTACTGCTGCAGTTGTGTGACTTCATCGCTATTGAGACCTGAAGGCAAAGGACACAAGGACAATGCCCTGTGGCAGATGCCAAGCTCCTGTTTTGTGTGTCATACAGCACAGTCCAAAAGATGATATTTCAAACACAGCAATCAGAAGAAACTATTTCTACTCAAGATGCCGTAATACCAAAGATTTAACACTAACCTTACTAGTTACCACCCAATTATAGGAAGCGAGATTTTTCAAAGGCATGAAGTCAACAAGAGATTGAGAGTTTGACCCAAATCTTTAGAAGCTTTGTAACCATACAGTTCACCTGCACCAAAACCTGGAAGCTTTTCAGGACCAACAACAGTAGCATATAACAACATTTGATATTCAAGCAAATGTGCTCTACTAACTCTTTGCAGAGAAATCTGCCCAACACCAACCTCCTCAGTCTCTCCAACTTCATCTACCCAGTGTGGTAAGAAGAAAAGCTCCTCCACACCCTTCCTTCCTCTCCCTCTCCTCCACCTCTAGACAGCACATAATTTTCAGCATTGGTTTGCTGCCCTCGGCGTTCCACATCGCTAGACTGGTCAAACCCACAGATGGAAGGAAAGATGCCTTTCCAAGCCCACCTCTGGAAAGACAACAGATGTGGTAGGAAAAGCCCTGCAAGCTCCCCTCGTTCCCTTTGAAACCCGAGGAGGACAGATGCGCAGCACATTTGAAATTAATTACAGCAAAACCTACTGCATTGTTCTCTCCTCCCCTTCCTTTTCCCCTGACCCCCTCATTGCAGAGCTTTCACTGGAACCTCTGTGGTGTGTATATTTTCCTAAAGTTGCCAGGGCCAAAATGGTACAGCTGAGACATTCACAGAAGTCAAAGAAAGTGCAGGCCCAGGTTAGTGCACAGGGGTACAATAGTTCCTTAAGAGCGAGCGTCTCCCCCGCCGCCGCCCCCCTCCTCCCAAACCTTCCGTCTCTAATGAACCTTTGGTGTCTGTCCACAAAAAACAAACATCAATCAGGCAACAGGCTGTTCCTTTTCCCCTGTTGCTAGTCTGAAATAACAGTCATCCCCCGCTGGGCTGGGAACGCCACTTCCCTCTCCAGCACACATACGGGATAATAAGGGGGAGGCGAAGGAGGGAGGAAAACCCGCTCCAAGGTGCCAGAATACACAGCGAGCCGTGCCTTTCAGAGCCAGAGAAAACTTGGGAACACAACAGCTTTTGATTCCTCCTGCCCCACTGGGTACGTTAATTATTTAATAGTTGGCTTGTGAATTGGTGGTGGTGGTAAGAACAGGGTGGAAGGGAAATCAGGCTTTTCCCCCCCTGCCCCCAGTCCCCTCCTTGTGCTGGCAGAATCGAGTGTGCACACACACATGTGTGTATGTGTGTGTGTGTGTGTGTGTGGCTTTGGGCATGCCTGGCAGCCTCCTCTGTGCTGTGTCCTCTCTCCCCACCCACACAAGACTGTCGTTGTTGGCCTGTGACCACAGTGGCCATAGACAGCATGGGACAGCATCTGGATCAAATGATGCTTGGGGCAAAGAAAGCCCGTCTGCTCTCCCTTTGCAGGCAGATATTTTTCACATATTATGCTTGGGGGAAGGGCACTTCGAAGTTTATATTGGATTTCGACAGAGTTGGAAATGGAGCTGCAAATCAAACAGAGATCAGCTTATGATTTGCAACCAGGGCTTTCTAGGTGTCTGAAGCAACACTTTGGAAGGAGCGTAGGGAAAAGGAGAATGTAACTACATCTCATTTGGATGGAGAGGACTCACAGATGTTAGGAATATTTTTGATCAACAGCTTTCCTGGCACTGATTGTGGTGGAATCCACAACCTTGATGGCTAGCTGAGTAAGAAAGTGCTGGCAAGCTCCTGACTGCATGCAGGCAATTTGCAATGCTGCCAGTCAATATTTCAGTGAAAACAAAATTGCAGGGATCATATTAAAAGAGGGGAAAACAGAAAATAAAACAAAACAAAATCCAGCCTTTCCTTTTAAGAGAAACTCTGATACAAACTGATAGGAAAGTCCCTTCCAAATCAAAACGCAGTCTTTGTTTGTTAAAAATTAACACACTGTGATAGGAGCCCTGCCGTGAGCACGCAAAGGCAAGTCTGCCAGCAGCAACAGAAGCAGACACAGCAAGAAGTGGCTTTACATGGGGACACCTGGGTGGCATGTTTAGTAAAGGCCTGCAGGAAATGATGCAGGAAGAGGTTTATAGTGGTGTCCATTTGGTGGAGGAAATGTATGCAGCAGGCATGGGTCTGAGCCAAAAACCTAGACTCAGTTCTCTTCAATCTTTGGGAGGAGAGAATTGATGAGAGAAAAGGAGAGAGCTTCTCTGGCAGTGTTTTCAAACTCCGGCTCTGCACGTAGCCATGCTGGCCTGTTAGTGTGAAGCAATGGTATTACTGGGGGAGACTGCAGGCAATGTAGCCCAGGTAGCATTTCTCATTGGACCAGCCTTGAGATGACTGACATGGGCTCTTGGGGGCATCTAAACTCCTGGTACAGCTCACAGAGCCATCTGGAGTATCTTCAGAGGTCTCTGAATTACTCCCACTTGTGTGGCTGGCAAAAGGGTGCTCTGCTGCTCACAACCCTTTTCTGCCCTGGCCTCAGAACTAAGCTTGGCTGACTATGCTGCCAGTCAGTGGGGAGTCCCCAGATGTCTGCTGAAGGCAGCTTTAGAGCACATACTGCTAGAATGACATAAAGAGTCCAGAGACTAGCCTGTAACACAAAAATATTTCAGGCCAAAAGGTACATTTTGCTCAGGGAACATTTTTGTTGATACAATGAAAGGCATAAAATAATCTGCTCCACTTTGGTTACTAAATTGATCAGTACGGAATGTAATGAACATATTTTAGTTGTTGGTTGCATGTTTCTAGCTCAAAGACTGGTTCAATAACAAAAATAATGACATCTTCATTATTGTATAAACATTCAATGCTCACACTGTAAATTTCTTCCTCCAGCCATTATGCCTCTATTAAATCAGGTTGTCCCTGCAGGGCTTGCACTGTGAGCACTTCTCCTGTGCCCAGAGAAGGCCAGCCATGTACAAAAGCCAGTGGCTGGGGACAGCTTAGCTGTTTGGAAGCCAAATCACATAATACTGAGAACATTCAAATGTTAGTTGTTTCATCCAACAAGGCTGGCCCTTTTCTGCCACCCTGCTTTGCACAGAGCTTCCCAGGGAGCAGGCTCTGGCTTTACAAGTCAACGCAGCTTGTGGTGGGTTTGCAAACTCTGATGAGAACTTCAGTGATGCTGCCTGATCCTGCACTTCCCAAGGTGTCCCAAGGACAAAGACTCATGGGACTGGAGGGACAAACTCCTCTTCCACAAGTTTCACAGTACGAGACACGGAGCATTCAGACAGATCTCTCCCAAAACAGGATTGTCAATAAATATGGAAATACAGAACAAACTTAGCAGACACCAGCAGCAGATGCAGGTTCATAGATGTCTGCTTATTACCAAGCCTCACTCCAGCTGAGACTTAAATAGCCTCCTTTATGCACAACGGGAGAGGGAGCGGAATTGAAGGAAACTGGCAATTACACAATTTTATTTCCCTCCTAGCCCGTTCGCTGTGCATCAGGTGGCTCAGCACTCACACACGAAAGGCGCTTGTGAGCACTAAGTGAAGCACAAAGCCAGCTTGATGCTCTGCTTTCACTGGGAGGAAGTTTCTGTGTGCTTTTCTGGATGTGGTGCAAGAGCACAGTGAACACATTATTTTGCATTAGTTTGAAAGCACCACGAGTGCCTGAGACACAGGGACTTCCAGGCTGCACTGTGTCTTTTCCAAGGCTGCAACCTCTCCTGAACATGATGGTGCTCAGAAACAGATGCCAGGGTCTAAGTTTAACACCACACAGGGATTTATTTGTATAGATGCATCTGTAATCTTATTCCTCACCTTTTAATACAATTTTCTCCTTTCTAAAATCTCCACCCAAACTCCAGTGGGTGGACTGGCAAAGCACCTACCATCCCATAGTGCTTGATGATGTACTTGGGTGCAATCAGGCTCTCCCAGCTTTGCCACTCGCCTTGCTGATACTTTTTAAGAATATATCTCCAACAAGGCAAAAGTTAATGTCCACTTCACTGGAGAGAGATCTGGAACTCTGACTATTCCCTTATGGATAAGCCTTTAAGAATTTATTAGTGATGAAACCAGTATGTTTCTTCAGAAACTTAATAGGGTTCCATAAAATTACTTCAATAACTTAAAAAATTTAATGGTGAACAAGAACCTTTCCACAGGCTTTTTGAACTGTCCGACAGAATCCCAAAGTGGGGATATAATTCTGCAATAAATTTTGCAGGATGGTTAAAAAAATATAAAAAGATTTTAATTTCCTATTGCCTCCTGCAAGTCCTTGCCATCAATTTAAAGCAACTACACGAACTAGAAGCACTGTAGTCACTTTTCTGTCCCAGCGATTTACAAGAAAATATTTACTGTTTGGGGAAAAAACCCAACAAACTAGAACAAGTATCCTTTTCAGAAACACAGACATGCAAACACAACACACTCTGCCAAGTCCTGCTCTTATACATTGATGTAAACCCAAATAAATACAGGGAAGTCAATGGAGTCAGTATGGCTTTACCTGGCTGAACTGAGCCCGGGAGCTGGGGCCGAGTGCCCGGAGCAGCAGAGATGGAAGGAAAGCCTCATGCTGTGAGTCCCCAGGCAGCTCGGCAGCAACATTAACAGGCTCCACGGGGAATGTGTTCAGCCCTTGTTAGCAGGAAGGATGGCCAGCGAAGCACGGAGGTGAGGGAAGCAGTGAGCACATGCGTGCACAGCTCACATGGCTATTAAAGGAGAAAACGGCAGGAACCCCATGGCTGAAAGCAAGCCCCAAACCCAGCCTCCCTCCTCCCCTCCCACAGGACAGGAACAGAGAGCTCCATCACTTACAGCACTGATTTCAAATGAAGCTAATACAGGAAAACCAAGCCCAAATGAGAAACAGCATGGACTGCTAGAGGCTGATCAGGACAGTGGGGTCCTGTCATCAGCCCCACCCCTGTCCCGGGAGAAAGGCTGCAGTCTCTGGAGGGGCAGTGAGAGGAGCAGGAGAAGCAGCAACATGCTGACAGCATCCTCTTTTCCCGAAGTCTCTTGCTGGGACTTACAGACCTCACCAGCATTGCACACAAAAGAGTAGCCACATCCATTTGCAATTAAACAGCATGCCCTGGTCTCATTGATCACTCCCACTGATTGCCCAGAAGGGAACACCAGCTGACCCGTGGTCAGATCCGGCTCCCCCCCGCACCAGCACTGCCTTGTCAAATCCCTTGTGGACAGCCAGGCTGCCCTGCTCTGTGCCGGTGACCTGCACTGTGAGGGACTGCTGTGTCTGCAGGAGTCCCTAATGGGCTATTACAGAGCACAGCACAGCTGCCCACGGGTACCCTGTCAAACTGCTCCACTAACACAGAAACAGAGCTTGGGGGGAGAGCGGCTTGGAGAGGGGCATTGGAGAGCTGGGGAAACCAAGCCCGGGCTGAGCAGAGTCTCAGGTCAGGGGGCTGGAGAGAACGGGGACTCTCCTTTGCAAAGAGCAAGCCTGACTTAAATCCTGGGGATGTGGTGGGCACAGCTCAGACCCGTACCAGACACCTCCCCTCATCCCGCACTGCAGTGCTCGCCCATTGGAAGAGGGAATCAGGTTTACCCCCAGCGTTTAACTTTCTCAGAAACTGAAGCTTTACAAAATCTGCCATGAATAAAACATGTCTCTGAGGTATTTTAAAAGCAGAATTGAGAAGACCCAACAGTTTTGTGGGGGCTGCAACTGCTGCTCTTAACATTGCCACCCTACAGCATCCTTCTGTGCTGAGATGCAACCAGGGACCGCAGCTGGAGACAGCACTGAGACTTTACCCGTTGGCTTTTGCTACTCAAAAGAAAAACAAACTATAAACAAGGAGTAAAAAGATGGTATCTTTCAAATGCCCTTTAAAAGCCTAGGCAATGTAAACTACTGCATGCACTTGGAAGGAATTTCTATTTTTTCTTCTGATTTACAGTTTGATGGTCCTTTTATCTAGTTTTACATGAACCAAGAGAAGCTAGAATGTGCCTACTCAATCAATATGAGTTTGTGCTGGCCCGTTCAGGATATATAATATTTTTCTTCTATAGTTTATTTTAAATAAAAAGTATAATTAAAGAAAATAAACCACCCACTTCATAACATTTATACAACGAAGACTTTATTTATTTTATTTATGTTTTGGTGGGCAAGGCACAGCATGCTGTTAGCTTTCTGTGATACTTAACAAAGCCGCATTTGAAATTTAAAATCTTTAAGGAAATGAACAAATTCTGTGGAGGAAGGGCAGTTGAGCAAAGAGACTTCTTACATTACCCTAGATAATTGTGCATATATATGTTTCTGTGAGTCTCTCTCTACTCCAAAAACATATCCATGACTTGGAAGCTTTAAATCAAAAAGCAATTTCAGTCTGTAATTCTCAAATAAATAATTAAACACATTTTATCTCCTACAGTATTGCTTCTATTCATTCTAATCCCACTGACGGGAATGCAGCAACATACCCCACATCCTTAAAATAACAAAACAAAACACAAGATACCAACCAGAAGGCCTGGAAATGTTTATAATTCAACTTTTCAACTCTCCTGGCTGCAGCCTGAAGCTACAAAGAAAGCTCTATGCTGGCTCACCGGAAGGGGAGAAGCCCGGAGATGGCTGTGCAAACCACACGGCCACCGGTGCAAGCAAACCCTGCCGGCCTGCACGAGGCAGCTCTCACTTTGGGAGGCACACAACACTCAGTTTGTGTCAAAGTTAATAAATTATCCACTTTTGCAGTATGAGTTTTACCAAACTAACCGGACAGTGTGGTTAAAGTGAATGGTCTCTTGCTTGTCCATCATTATTTCACAGACAGCTGCTGCAGATAGGGATGGCTATAGCCTGGACTAATAAAGACATACAAAATCGCTAACAGGGGAGACAGAGAGTGCATTCCCACTCCCAAAGAGAAGGCTGAACTTTCCAGAGCCTCGCCTGCTAAATCAGAAAACTACAAGACTAAAAGACTGCACTTACTGCACTATTTTCTGTGTTTGGTTTTGGTTTGAAACGCGGGTAACTGGCTGTGACTTAGGTGATTATCTCGCTTACCCACGCTTTTTGAAAATCGAAGTCCTCCTTCTCAGACCACTGTATAATTATGTATATGCATATGCAAGAAAGCTAATGGCAGTGCAAAGTTAGATAGAACCTTTCAAAAAGAGGATGCTGGGATGGGCTCACACACAGGATTTAGCATTAAGCTCAGGGTATCCAGTATTGCCAACCCCAGAAGCATTTACAAATCACAAATTATCTTTAAAACAAGGTTAAACCCAAAGTATTTGAGCTTTTTTATGACTGCCTGCTGTCTTTGAAGCACAGAAGAATAAGAAGTTCCACGCTCTTCTCTGTAGTCAGGAAGACCAAAGCCTTGCCTAAATAATGAAATTAAATCTTAGATTTTGGTACAATCCTCTGAGGGCCTGGGTTTCATGAAAAACAGAGAGTCCTGGAAGCTTGGGATAAAATCACAAGAGATGCAGCATGGGGAGCAGATCAACTGCAGAGCATCCTGAGCACTGTATAAATCATAGCAATATGGTTGCTATCTAAATAAATGTGTTACTTATTTATTATTACAGATGCTGCTGGGGAAATTTTTGCATGCCTGTAATCATGGTGGACTCTTGTCCAAAGGTTCAGCTGTAAATTATCATCCCCCTCAAGTTCCCTGGTTGTGCAGGTAATCAAGCACAAGATGGTGACCTCATCAAAATGTAACCAGAACATGGGGATAAACTGAGATCAAGAGACAGGATGAATCTCAGATCCCGCTGTGGACCCCACGCAAGAAAACTGGGAAAATTTATGACATCTCTCCTGACCTCCATTCATGCAAAACACAGCCTGACCGGGTGTGGTGAGACTTGTTTGCTCTGTCTGTGCAGACCTTCCAGTGATGGAAAGCTCTCCCTCCTGGCACAGTAAGGGAAAGCCCTGAAGAAGAGGTGGACTTGACTACAGGAGATGCTGTCCCAGCCCAGACAGGGAGTCTCTGACCCTGACAGCTGGAGACAGAGCACCGGGGGACAGGACCAAGGCATGCAGGCAGCATGGCAAGCCCGGGAGACACTGGGCTCCTGATTTCCCTGTCAGTGCTGAGCATCTTTTCAGCTGTGCTGCTGCTGCAAACCTGTGCCAAGCACGGTATTTTGAGCTCAGCTGCATTCAGGTTGTTTTCTGCTTCACCGGGCACTTACAGGTTCCTCCTGGAGAGCTGACTTGCCGCTCTCCCATCCTGCCCCTGCCCCCCTGCCCCTCCTTTCCCCTCTCACCGTAATAACCATCAGTTTTTAACAGCATGTCCTACACTGGCGGTTTTGTAGTTCCAGCTTTTAAAATGATTTAGTGTGACAGTTTAGTGCTGAATTAAAAAAAAAAAAAAGAATAAGAAAAAGGAAGAGAAGAAGCAGAGAGAAAAAGGAGAGACAGTCCCCTTAAGGCAACAACATTACGGAGCAGCGATCTCAGAGGAACAAGGGTTCTTCTCTGGTTCAGATGTGCTTGTCAGAGTTCAGTGTCGTCTCTGAACAAGAAATCTCTCTTGCTGGCCCAAGGCACAGTTTTGTGGTCAAGAGGACAGAAAATAAAGGGAGGGAACTTCAAAGAAGCATAAGCTGCATTAGCCCGCTGGGGCGGGTGGCTGCGGCACATCCCATGGCTGACAATTATGACCTGCATGCCGAGAAAGCTTGCCTCCCTCTTGTCAGAGGGATAAGACACAGGCTGTGAGCTTTAGAGCTTTGAGGATGTGTACAGTTCATGATGAAAGATAGCACTTCAAAGCCCTCTGCCTAGAAACCCAGGGAGAAGTAAGAGCGGAGGGTAAGCAATCTTTTTTCCTGGGGGGGTGCATATGCGGGGGAAGGATAAGACTTACTTTCACTGTCATTTATTATTGCCATGAAAATGAAGCCTTGCACTGTTTATGGAATCTCTCATTAAAAGGATCTCTTGATAAATCGCTTGACAAACATTCATTAATTAAGTCTCTGAGCACACTTGGCTGACAAGCATTAGTCTTCATTTTGCAGGAGGGGGAAATTGAGGCATGGAGCTCAGCGAGCCCCCAACAGCCAGGGCAGGGCTGGGTCCTGGCCAGTCACTCTGTGCCACCAGACAAACGGATTACACTGCTCCCTCCGTGCCCAGCTTGATTCTGATCCAAAGATAGAACAACATGCTGTCTTCAACAAACTTCAAAGCTCTTTTCCACCACATTGCTGCCCAGTGCCTCCTGGGGCTGCAGGGCAGACGTGGCTGTGTAATGGCTCCTCCATGGGCATCTCATGCCCTGGGGGCTCCTGGACACCTCTTTGATCTCACAGGCACCTCCTCACACACTGCCTGCCTGGGGTTATGAATGGAGAAACCCTGGCTGCTGCCCTGCTGCTCCACTTTTTGATGGAGGTTTTCCTCCCTAGGGCCTTTGACCTATCAAACCAAGCAAGAGAAACAGCTCCTTTAAGACATCCATTTCACCCTCACTCCAGCAGTGGCCTTGGGTTCAAATGCTGGGGACCCAGCAGGTCACTTGGGCTGCAGTTGCAAGGCTATTGTGGTACAAAAGGCACCACCTCTCCTGCTTTCCCTGGCATACAGCAGGTCTGGAGCAAGGAGTGGTGGGAGAAAGCTCAACTGCCTCCAGTCAGACTCACGAGGGAAGCCCACTGCTGGAGGGAGCCAGCAGTGAGGACCCAACGCTCAAGTCCATAAAATACAAACTATGCTACCCCCCACACTTCAAAATGCGATTACAGCAGGCAGGAGGAGTTCCTTGCAGTGACTTAGGGGTGACCATCCCTCTCTCCTCCTCAGCCCCACAACTCATCTGCCTTCCTATCCTTCACTGTCACTCCTCTGCCTCATCCTCCCACCTGGAGATGGAGGGACAGATATGGCTTTCGCCTATGCTTCCCCTGCCCTTCCTGGTATTTGCCCTTCAGAAAAAGGAAGGGCTGGCTGGCAGATTCCTGTGAGAAAGGAGCTGCAGGAGAGAGCAAACAGACCTTTATTATTTGTTTATTGATTTATTCTCCAGGAGGATGTAACACCCGGCCCTCGGCAGCAAATGCCCTTGTAACTCTGTACTGCAGTGACAAGTTGGCCAAACAAACACTTTTCTGCATCAGAAAACAAAGACTGTCAGCAGAGCAGATCACGGCTTCTCTGCCCTTACTTTTAATTATGATTTCCTCACACAGAGGATTTAATCTCCTCTTCTGCTGGAAGCTCCAAGTGCCCCATTCAGCCTATATCACAGCTGTGACTACCAAGGTCACCCCGGGTCAGGACACCTCTCTCTGCAGCATAATAGCGACTGGTCCCTGAAGTGGACATCCACGCCGTGCATCTGCTGTTGCGGATGAACTGGTGTCAGGAGGAGGAGCACGGCCACCACCGTGGTCCTGCCGGGGAAGGGGCAAAGGCAAACGTTACCCAGAGAGCCCCAGACAAAGACGCTGCTCCTGCAGCCTTTTGTGGAGCTCTCAAATGCGGTCAAAGGTTACATTTTACAGCTGTTCCAGCCTCAAATAAGCGTAACCCGCCTATCTTAATACTTAATTGCATTGCTAAGCTGCTGATAAACTAGGACGGCATAAAACAAATACGCAGGGCCGAAGACATCCCCAGGGAAAGTTTGTGGGAACAGAGGGAGTTGCACCAAACAATGAACTGGGAACAGGGGGAATTACACCAGACAATGAATCCACTTTATGTGTTTTAGAAGCCTGGTTACCTTCAATAAAAGCTGCAGCATGGATGCTGCACATTTGCTAGCTAATATCTCTCCAAAAAGGCCGCCAGTGTTTACAAAAGAAGGGCACGGTGCAAATGCCCACGGGAGAGGATGAGCACGTGCCACACCATGCGTGTGCCCATCAGGAAACTGTGTTGAGCTAATCCCCTCCCCACAGAGCCACCACGGCTCCAGCCCTGGAGAACATGGCCTTAAATCAACGCTCTTATCTCACAAAAGGAATTTAAGTGCAATGCTTTGAAAGTCACTTTCTCCCGGCCATATGGCATCCCCGAGCCTGGTCGTGTAGGAGCGGCGTTCATTTGCATGTGCAAGAGACAAATCTGGCTCTTGCATTGCGGGAGTGATAACAGGGAGAGGGGTAAAATTTAGCACTGTTTGGGTTTCTGCACAAAATCTTTGCTGAGGCAAATTTCTCTCACCTCTCAAGCCAATTGCCAAACGCTGAGGTAGCCCCAGGAGAGCTTGCCCATGATGGCAGCCCATGCCATCAGCGAGGTACATCAGTACAGAGCCAGGGTAAAAGAGAAATCTGAGACAAAACCCATGATCTGAACCCAAAGCTGGCAATGTCTACACCCACATTAAAGAAAACAGGAACAGGCTGAAATTACAGGGATATAAACAGCACTGAACACAAACTTCAAGACAGCAAATTCACAGGCATTCGCACATTTAACTTCCTGATAGGGAGGTATTTTGAAAACTCATGTTGCTGAGCTGCTCCATGATATGAAGGGGTGGGAGATCTTGGGCTTCAGCACAAGGAGGAGCCAACAAAGCTGCTAACGCTTCAACATAAGCCTCTCCAGCAGATCTCTGTGCCAGGCATTATGCAGGATGGCAAGATTTTTGTTTTGCCGAGGCAGTGCCGTATGGGCAATCTGGTTTGCCTTATCAGCGAGCCAAGTGAGAGAAATGTTCTTCCCCACCATTTGTTTAAATTTCCCTCTTTTCCCCAGATAAAGCTGCATACTTTTGTAAAAATATCTGCAAATGTAATAACATAATGGGCTTGTCATCGTTTTCCACATTTGGCATTGAAAATCTGCAAAGCTTGGAAAGAAAGAGAATTCCTAATAGTTACTGCTGCTGAAGAGCCCAGCTAAAAACTGGGCCTGGATCCAGGTGAGGGAGCACACAACCACCAAACCGCCTTTCCATGTCCAGCACCTACTCCTACACAACTGCAAATTGTTCCTTCTTGGCCCCACTGAAATAATGCAAGAAGGTAATTTCAGCACTTCTTATTGATGGGCCTCATCTCCCCTCTTTGGGGTATTTGCATGCCCCTAACATCCACTATTGCTGTGAACTGATTTTATTTTGCAGCTCAATGCAGAGGATGCAGCCACAAGCCCTGGCAATTCATTCAGAGCCACACAAACCTCCTCACATGGCAAAGTGGAACCATTCCCAGCACAATGCTTTCCACCGTGTACCACAGTTTGCCCTCTCCAAGCCTGTTTCTTCGGTATTGCTGCTCAGTACCCATCTCAGTGAGATTATCCCTGGGAACACATGAAAGCAGAGCAGCCCGGTTTTATGGCTGTGCTGAGCCCTCAGAGGAGGGCTTGGCATATTTAGAGATCCGTGGCTGTGCCCCCCAAGGGGATGTGGAACGAGGCAGTCTCTTAGCAACACCCAGTGCCTATCACAGGTAACTGTCATTAACAGCAAGAGCGGAGCTGTGCTCTGCCGAGCACCCTCCACCATGTCCTGGACAACCGAGAGGTACAGGCACAAATGCTCCACGGGCAAAGGCAGGAGAGGGATGTGCAAGCCCTTGTCAGGATGACACAGACAGCACTGAAATACTAATCTGTTTAAAAGAAATGAGCATTTGATTGTATTAGAGGGAGAAGCATATCCCCTGCAATAAGGACTGACTTCTCCTTTGTCAATAATCCCTCTCTCCAAGACACTTCATACAAATCTTACTGGAAGGGAAGAAGTCCCACCCCACACTGAGACAATGCAGCTCTAAATTTTAACTTAAATCATCACAAGCCTGTAGAGCTGATCTTTATGACAATGTGTGTGGCCAAGCTACAGGCTCTCGCAAAACTGATGTCCTGCTATTCGCACCATACGGATTCACAACCCAAATCTCTCGCTGTAAGATAAGGAAAGCATTTCTCCAGATCACTTACCTTTATTTGCTGCAGGAGAGAACAGCTTCTCAGAGCCTACAGAAGCCTGAAAAAGAAGAGAAAGAGAGGGTGAATAATCCTGAAGGAGAAATTCGGAAGGCTTGCTCACAAAAACACAGCTCATAAAACAAGTGGGTTATCTGGAGACCTGCAGTTGCGCATTGCACCTGGAGGGTGCAATGTTGTGCCATTAAAGAACGAGCATGCATCCTGAGGAGATGAAAGCCAAGCAAGAGGACTGACTGTCCTGATCTCACCCAACTATATCCTCCTGTCTCGTTTATTTAGGCAGCCATGCAATGCACAGCTATTTTATCCATGATTCCTCATATAAAAACAAAACCACCGAAACTGCTATCAAGCTGAAGGAAAAAAAAAAAAAAAAACAACCAAAACACATTTCAAAGGCTCTCTCACTGAAAATAAGCTCAATTCTTGCTGAACATGCAAAATGTAATTTGTGTATTGGAAACACAAGTTGCAACTGAACACATCTGTATGAAGGAGGGTGTTATTTAATATTATGCCAAATGACAGGTACATGCTGCTATGCACTTAGTTGAGTATGAAATAAAACGACTTCCTCTTGGAAGAAGCCCGTATCCTTGCAGACTGGATTGTACTATGCTGTCTGAACTCCACAGCAGTGTATTTGTGCTCCTCACAGCTCTGGGAAATAGTTAAAGAAATCCAATTAACCTAAACCTTGTAAACAGCTTCATGATAATCAGGGTCACTGGGTTACAGACAAGATGATAACGACAGACAGGGAAAAAAAGTCCATTCATCGTAAATAAAGCTTTTATGAATTAATTTGATGGCTTCCTTTCCTCCCCCCACTGATATCAAACAGTCAACCGATTTCAGCATAAGCTTTTCCTCCTCGCTATCTGATAAAATAGCAAGCAGCCTCTCCAGAATCAAAGCTGGTCTGGGAGCAGGAGCACAATCAACATTACTACCATCTACAAGAAAGTATCATCAACGTGTTGGCACTGACTGCTGCATGAATAAAATGGGGTGAAGTACAAAGCTGACGAGCAAAAGATACTGAAAGTGAAAAAAGCCTTTTTCCCCCGGCTCTCCTTTAAAAACAATTATTTAATTCAACACATGGCTGAACTAAGTTGATTTTATTTTTGATTTTATTGATTTTATTCTAAGGTGCCTTGGGAGATTTGCATGATAAAGAGCACTACAAATTGTATTACGTTGCTATATATTTTAAATGACGACTCAGAAGGAAAAAAACAAATAGTAAAATGCAAGAAGTTCTGCATGAGATATAGTAAGAAGCAAGAGTGATCTACTAATGTTATTTCTAAGAAAAGTGGCACTGCAAGCACTGAATGTCTTACTTAATGCAAATGTATTAAAAAGAGAGGGAAAACAACATGAAAAATAGGTTGAGGCTGAGACACATAAGAAAAAAATTCTGAATTATGTCCACGACAAAGCTGCACGTGTAGCTGTGGCATGTATGATCATTACACAGCTCAGCGAAAGGATCCTAAAATCTTAGGGAAAATCAGTTACCTGCACGATCCCTTCACTGCATGGATTAAAAAGAGGAAGAACCAGGATTAAACAAGGTTTTGCCTAGGCTGGTTTGCAAAGAAAGTGCAACAACGTCACACAGCAGCAACAACAGTGGTGCATAAAACGTTTGACAGCCAACTCTGAATTTACAACCCATTGTTCGGAGATTTTTCACTTATAATCAACACCAAGTCACCGCAGACGCAGAACACATCTGCAGGCTCTGCGAACTCACCCATGCTAACAGCTCACGCAAAGCCAGGGCCTGCTCTCAAAGCACTCCACAAGCACTCGGACACGTGGCAGGTGGATAAATAAGATTCCCCCATTTTACAGGCAGTGAAACTTCAGCGTGGCTTGCACTAAAGCCCCAGCAGTAAATCGGCCGCTGAGCCACAAATCCTAAGTGCTGGGTCTGGATGCTGGGGTGTGCAGCCCTCAAGAGGAGCCTGCTCGGGAGAGCCCTTCCTGGGGAGCCATCCAGAGAAAGCCACGGCTGCAGGACCTGCTCTGCTTCTGGCAGCCACCCAGTTGGGAGAAGCTTTGTGCTTCCCCTGCTCTGTGGAGTCCGGTCTCACCGACACCACTTTGTGGCAGCCACCAGCTCACTCCCTTCTGTGCACCTCGGTACTGAGGGTTCAGTGCAGACTGGCAGTGCTCAGCCCTGAGCTAAAGATCTCAGTGCTACAGGTCCACACTATATTAAAACAATGTTTAAGGAAGCCAAGCCAGAAAATTCACTTTAAAGACAAAGTAAAACACCCGGATTATTGCTCAGTCTTCTGCTATCAGCATGTGCCACCGCCTTCCACAATCAGAGTCAACATTTACAGAGCAGCGTTTTCAACATCACAGCTTCAGTTCACAGACACAAACCTTCACACCTAGAGTTTACAGTAACTTTTGCTCTCACTTCTGGTGATTTCTAGCTCCAGATCTGAGCAGTTTTTGGCACGAGCACCATTCTGAAACAGTGAATGCCTGTGCTATAGGATATTCTGCGAGCTGCTGTAAAGGCAGAAGGGAAGCTGGGGGAGGAAGAGCCTGAATACATCATTCAACTCTATCAGTCACCCTTTAAAGAAAGCATACAATAAAACCTATGTGTCTGAGGGAGTCCACTAATGAGTGAAAAAATCCAGCAAACCAACACATCTGCTAAAACAAGTCCCCTCCCAAATACTCTGCTGTTCCAAGCAAACAATTTGCATATGTTTAAGAAATGATTAAAAAAAAAATAAATAAAAAGAAGTGGAATTCTTCCTTTGTGAACAAAACCAGGTATTTGGAGTCTTTCATGCAGAAGTTCAAGCCATTCCAGGAGATCACACGTTCTTTGATTACAAAATGAAACAAAAAATTTCCCTTTTTCCCCCTCTCGTTGCCTCCTGCCTGTCTCCATCTGAAGGACCATCTCAGAGACCCCTCAAATTCCTTTTTGTTGTTGCAAAAGGCAGCGAGACCTGCCCAGCCTGAAGCTCACAGACAGAAGACACCTCCACCCTTCCTGGTTCACTGGCTGCTCATCTCCCTTGCCCTGGAGCACAGCCCACAGCCACAGAACCCACCACAGGGGGTTCATAAAAACCTTTGTGCACGGTCCCACCCTTGTCCCCAGCAACAACCATGGCACTTTAAGCATATCTGATATCTGTCCCCAGAGCAGCAGTTTCTGAGGTAACCTCACGTTGCTGAAACTTCTAAGACCCAACATCCTTTCGATGACACCAAGCCTTCCAGGTCCCCTTTGTGGCTTATTCAACGAAGTTACCAATCCTTTGTCACCTTTTGATTTTCTTTCTTTTCTACTCCAGACCTAGAGGGGAAAATGTCTCCACCCAGTTCTGCGACAGCTTGAAACCAGGCTGAATACATTGCAGAGGAAAATAACATTTCTGCCCTTTTCTGCTTTGCAGAGAGCAAGCAGAGGAGTGGTGCTGCAGTCCCTCCCCCCTCCTCCCCTTGAACCCAGCACATATAAACACTGATTCAATTTTCAGCACTAAAAGCTGAGCAAAGGCAGCTTTTTCCTCAAATGTGAGGTGGTAACCGCAAAGGATGTAGCACACCCTCTCCTCTGAAGGTGAGCAGTGAGGCATAATGAAGTCCATGCCTCACCCATCCCGGTTCCCACTAACCCAAGGCAGCTGAAAGGTGCAAGAGCTCTTGCAGATTAATAATTTAATGATTATATATAACAGAACAACACCATCTGACAAAGACAGCATTATAAACTACATCAGGCCTCACAGTTATTACTTGCCCCCCCCCCCCTTATCTGTAGCCTATAAATGGCTAACAGGGAATAGAACTGTTCCTTATCACCAACAACAGAGGCTCTGTGGACCTTCATGCCATCTCCTGGAACACCGAATGCCAGATTCAAGCCTGATAATCCAGGAGCCTGATAGCAAGACACTGGGAAACTGCTAATAAGGCTGCACTTCTGGTTCACAAGGAACAAGCAAAGTAGTGTTAGGGACCTGGTTTGTATGTCATGTACAGGGCAAAAGCCAAGCATTCCCTCCAAATGAGTCCAGTACGGTAGGCAGAAGAAGGAGACAGTAAAATACAGTTTAAATTTTATTTCTGGATGGCTGCCTATCTACTGGACAGCCAAGAGCCAGTCTCAAGAGAGACTGTTTGCACAATTACTGAACTTAGCAAGCACTAAAAAGTTCACAAGAAAACCCTTCTCTGGGAGATTTCTGAACTAGAAGTGCTGGATACGCTTAGAGAAACGTATCCATGTAGCACAGACACTACCTGAAAATTCCGGATCAATTTTCATTCTTTCCTTTCATCTGTCTCCCCTGCTTTTACCAACCACTCCAATGCCACTTGATCGCTTGTCCAGCAGAGAATTTCAGCACGTCAGTACTGCTTTACTACCTTCCAGTTCGCTCTGCAAGTCATTCATACCAGACCCTTCATCCAGTAATATGAGAACAATAACTAAAACAGGAAGGTATTGTTTGGGTTGTGATTCTTCTACAGGAAATGGAAATTGATACATATGGAAAGGTGCAAGAGAAGCCTAGAAATAGCACACATGGCCACAAAAACCCAAAGTAAAAATCCCCCTTAAGACCAACAAAGTATTCTACACATTTCAGGATACAGAAGCAGCCCATGGGTAACACTGCCTGCATTGTGAGAGGATGTCTCAAGGTAGCCTACAGTCTTTCCAAAACCTGCATTACTTTTGGAGAAAAACCACAGCTCAGCTAGGAAGACAAAAGAAAAGTCAGACCTGCAACTCAGTCATTTTTATGAACCTTCTAGGAATATCCAGCTTTGTAGTATACGGCTGGCTGGGACACAGCAGTGTAAGGGATTAAGCAAGAGGGAACAGGACTTCTACAAATCCACACTGTGATTATCTTCCCACAGAATTTATAGACTGGGCTTTCAAGAGGGCTCAGCACTCAGCAGCTGCCTTTGGGGCATCAACCTGACTGGAGCTACTGGGTATGG
Source organism: Coloeus monedula (assembly GCF_965178545.1). Lineage (NCBI taxonomy): Eukaryota > Metazoa > Chordata > Aves > Passeriformes > Corvidae > Coloeus > Coloeus monedula. Next base: position 7,286,421 of record NC_138798.1, on the reverse strand, counting down.
AGTATTTCCAAAAATCCATTTAGAAACTTGAATGATGACCAGGTTGTTCTGAAAAATCTGGTTACAGCTGATAGTTGGGATCATTTATGAAATTCTGTCTGTTGACCTCCAGTACAAATAAGGAGTAATAATAAATAATATTCCCTAAGCAAGAACAAATCTCCAGCTTTCTAGCAACAATCCTAAAAATACAGTTGTGCCTTCAGTTACACCACAACACATCACAGTGAAACACACAGCACAAACACCCCGAACAAGCAACTACTTATTGAAATGGCAATTCCTTAAATGCCACAGATCCTTCTAGTTCAACTATCATTCAAGGCCATCTCTGAGAGGTAGTGATGGGTTTTCTGTATCTTTCATGAGCTTACTCTGTAGAATGGGCACTAGAAACAAAATGTTTCTTGGACTGTACTTCCATACCGCAACACACTTGTTTAGGTTCCCACCTCACATTCGTTCAGCACACACATATTCAGTACTGCTCTGCTCCTGGAAGGGACTGTCACCATGCACTTGCCTCTTTGTCACTTTTTCTTCCAAGAATGCTCATTTCTCTCAGCAGTTTATATAACCATGACGGTTTTTTGCAACAGCCGCTTTGAGAAGCTAGCACAAGCCTGGGAACACAGGATTAAATTAGGCCATAGAGAGCCTAGAAGCAGAGATCACTGGTCCTAATTCACCACTGAATTATGCTGACTTTACACAGTGGCAAATGGAATGTGAGGCAAAGTGGATGAGGGCCGGAAGGCACCGAAGGAAACACTGTATGGAGTCTGACTCAGTGCAGGGCAGGGAGGAACCAAGCTCACTGCTCCTCTACAAGTTTGACATCTCGTTTTAGTACTCTTTTGGCAAGACAGTGATAAGCTTACATGAACAATGTTTTGAACCCTGAGCATGTTCTTCATCATTTTACAACCATTGTGGGACTGAGCAAACTAGTTTTAATCAAGTAGCAACAGTACTTCTTAAACATATGCTGCTGTGGTGTGTTGCTTATTGCACAGATGTGCCTCTTCCCGTGACAAAGGGTGACCGAATCCTCTGACAGCAGAGGGACATCTGATCTAAGGCATGTCTGCCACCAGAGCCTCGGGGCACAGGCCTGCTCTTCCCTCTCTCCTCAAACCATCCCCCCAGCCCCTGGGGAATGGCTGCAGCCCAGAGTTCTCCCCTTCCCATCCCCTCCATTAGCAATGCTTTATGATTCATCTTCCTCTGAGCAGTTGCTGTCTCCCAAAGGAAAAGATCAAACTCCCTCTCCTTCCCAGCTCAGCTCCAATAAATAAATAAATACATGTACTGAAAAAAAATTTAGTGAAGGAGGAGAAGGGAGGAAGCTGGGGAGTTCCTGGACCTCACCAAGGCTCGTCAGACAGCTGCAGAAGGTTCCTCAGCTGTTTCCAGAGACATCAACGAGAAAAGATTTCCAGCTGTCCCTCATTAAAACTGGCCGAAATACTTGCTTAATGTTAGTGTGCCTGTGTGTCCTAATTTAAATTAAGGTGCACTTGGTCCTTACTTCAGTATCTTCCTCCTTTAAACCTCAGCTCCCCAGCCACTACCAAATCTACCTTCATTTTACACTCCTGCTATTTTCCACTCTAATCAGCACCGATTTCCCTGTAACACGTTTGTATGCTCCTGGACGTTCTGGTATACGAATGACATCCAGGACAGTCCTCTCCCTGTGCCACTGGACAAGGCTGCAGCTCTCAGTGTATGTTGGAGGCAGTAATGTGTCCATGGTAAAGGGAACTGATACACACCACAGTTAGGGAAACACAGCTCTCCATGACACTGAGAAAGGGGCTTTGTGTGCTCTGCTTTTAAACATCTCCAACACCAGAGCCCTCATGCCTTTCTCTGAGACTTGACCCCCTCCCAAAACAGTCTTTTCAGCCTACACTTCCACATTCAAAATTTTTTCATCTCCCAGACACTCACTTAGGCAAGCACAGATTTGATTACTAATTTAGCTTTTGCTACAAATGTAAGGGAAAACCTACCTTTGAGTAGGAAAGGTTGGGAACGCTGTGTAACACACCACTAAAGCAGTTTGCATTATTGTCATTACAGCTTGATCCTATCTAGTCAGCCCATCTATTTGGCTGGGATACGGCTTTTTATTTGCACTAAATCAAAGGGAATGGCGAGTGCTCTTTGCAGAACTATCTAAAACTTCTTATAATTCAAAGGCTGCACTGTAGGAAGAGTGATGAGGGAGAGCAGGGACTGTGCGGCGAATGACAGGTGGCAGACTGTTGTTTGGTACCTACCAAATTACTCTGCTGCTCCCAGGGCTGCCTTGGCATTTCATTATCCCAACTCTCTCCTGGAAGGATGCGGACATAAATTCACACCTCATGTCCTGGTTTCCGTCAAACTGAGTAAGAGTGCAAATGCTGGCACCGACCGGGAATGCCAAGCAGGGCTTGGCATGCTAGAACAAACTCTCAGCTGTGGTCTTTGCCAGCTACCTGCATTTATCATTGTAATGGCCTGCCAGACAGGACTTGGCAAGCGACGGAGGAGGGCGGGAGGAGGAGGGCCAGGCTCTGCACTGCCAAGCAATTCATTCCTGTAGCTCCTGCCATCACTGTACCAGCAGGGCAACCTTCATTTTATTTTATCTTTTAACCAATTATGTGTCACCCAAATCCCACCTGCAGCTTTCTCCAGCACAAATGGCTATAAATCACAGTTCAGAGACCAAGAGGGTTTTGCAAGACATTTGATTTCGTAAAAAGGTCACTGTCTGTCTGAGGACTGCTGCAGTTCAAAAACGAACCTGCATTGGCAGACAGGGAAGGAACCGCTTCCATCGTCTGTTGCATGTTGTCAGATAATATTAGAACAATTAGGGAGGCCAACAATGGCAGGATCATTAGGATTCAGCTGAACCAAAGCACTGATAAAAATTCAGTGAAATATCTCCTTTCAATTTTTGAAGAAAACATAATCAAATCAATAAAAAAGGGGAAAATTGCATGAGCACATCAGGAACATTCAACATAACCACCTTGAGCAGACAAGCAGAATACATGCCTGCCATCACTGCTTCAATCTGCAGCCTGCTCCAATCTGCCTGGCCATTCCAGAGCTTAAACCCCAGCTTTGCTATTTCTCAGAGAACTACTCTGTGGTCTCAGACCACTCGGCATGGTCGGCTCTCTAGGAAAAATGCTGTATTCTTGTTTTTAATCCATGCACTGGATACAAAGTAGACCTTATATAGAATTTTAGGTGAAGCATATCACAGAGCAAACATTTAAGGCTGCTCAAAAATCATTTGACACTGATGCTGTTCTGGACACCCTTAGCATCCATCCCTTTCTCGCAGGTGACATGTCATACCAGACAGCCCTGACAAACCAGCACCAAATTCTCTAAAAAGCATCAGGTTAACTGCAGCGAGTACATGAGACACAGTGAAGATTGCATTGTCCTCCGAGCCCAGACCATGGCATGTGACACACGGACATCCCTCTGACAGAATTTCCCAGTTATGGATGCAATCCTGACTTGGCCTTTTCCTGGGCCTGGGGGGTCAGGGAGCTTATCAGGAAGGTGGCTCTTGTCTGCTGCCATTGAAACTTGCTGTCTTACCCACAGCAACCTCAAAGGAGTGCCTCTGCAGAAGGCTCTTTTGTTGTTGTTGTTTCTAATTCACTGCTCCAAAATATTTCTTGGCTGCATCCCAGGGCTGAAGCCTTATCTGCCCATCCCCCCGGCAGACACAGAGCAGCTGCAGAGGCTTATCACGGTTGCCTGTCCACTGAGTTTACAAATTAACACCCTATCGAGGCTGCACGAGGGCTGATTAATCAGAGAGAGGCAGTCTGAAGGCCTTTATCACCATAAGCGGCTGCTGGGAGAGAAGTCACAAATCTCTCAGGAGGCCAGAGATGCCTTACAAATGAAAGAGCAGGAGGCCAGAGAGGAGGAGGGCACAGTGGTAGGGGAAGCAGATATTTTAGAGATAGTGGTGGTGGAGGTAATGGAGCGGTGGGAGGGGGGGAGCTGCAGGCAAACGCCAGTACATTATGACAGCTAAAAAAAAAAAAAAGATAATTAACAGCCTATACCTCATGATTCTAGCTTTCCCTCCCTGGGCTATAATTTAGCCTATTGCTCCTTTGCTCCAGAGGACAATAAACATTTATTATGTTAAACACATAACTGTGCGGCACAAAAGCACCGTTCTTTCCCAGGTCCACTCCTTGCACAGCTGTGCAACCCAGGAGGATGGGGCTGCTGAAGTGGGCTGCCCTCTCATGAAGAAGATTACTCGGTTTGGACACAAAGCACATCCCTGGCTACACCCAGGGCTGTAGCGTGCTGAATGTGTTCATACTGAATGTGAAGACAAATCCCAGGAAACTGAGAGTTCTTGGATGGGTGCACTGGCCCACCAGCACCTGGCAAGCATAGGATGTGCCTGGGTATGGGAGCATTGGCAGGCAGGAGCAGCTCCTGCAGAGATCGTGTGGTTCACCACCTCAGAAGTATCTCCTCTTTTTAATTCAGCAGCCTTGCTAAGAGGTTTACTGGGAAATTTTCAATCCCAGCAGAATTACGTGTAGCAGAGATTCTTATTACAACATGAATATTACAGTCATGTGAGTCTTACAGGAGCAGCGCTGGCCCTGCCCCCTCCGAGCACTTCAGCTGCTGTAAGATCACAGAGATTTAAGAAGATTTGCCTCTGCTAGCGGACTGTGGTTTAGACACTGGTCTCCTTTACTTCAGTGCTAGTACCTGCTGCAGCCCTCCAGCTTCGTGCTTGTGGCAGGACAATGCAAAATAATTATTAACGCCAAGGGGACTCACACTAAAAAGATTTAAAATCTAATATATCTTTAAAGGAAACCAATTTGGACATCTGCGTACATTTGTCAACATTCATTTCTAATTTTAAGTCTTCAAGTTTAATCCTTGAGACCAAGATACACAGCTGGATTTTTCCTTTGAAGTGTAATATGTATGGAAGCTGAGATTCCTATGCAGCAACATGACTCCTGAAGGTAAAACTTTAATAAAAATGCTACCAACATGAAGACATTCATAAGCAAACACTGCAACCACCTCCTGTCCAGTGCTTTCTATTAACACATCAGTAAAGAATTTAACAAATAACCTCTGGATAAAAGTGTCATTCACTGCAGCTTTACCACCAACAGCGCCGAGTGTGTGCACGCACGATCTTGGGGAATGGCCATTCCCATTTTGCCCACGGAAATTGCAGGAATAGAGGGATGCCACAGCCTAACTCAACATCTTCAGACTAGCTCTTTTCAGACAGCACCAGAAAGCAAAATCTAACAAAAATGAATGATCATCTGCCTTCTCCTCCTCTCCTGATCCAATGAGAAAACTATTTCCCGAACCACCTGGATTATTGGTCTAGGAACCCTTGCAGATGCCCAGTTTTAACACTATCCATTAGGTTAATTAGAACTGGGCGAGTAGATGCTGAGTATGAGTCCAGGAAAGGAAAGACAGCTTTTTTATTTGAGAACTCCCTGCCAGGCTCTGTGAAGCAGACAGCTGCCCAAGGTCTTCTCATAGCTCTCCTCCGCCAACAGACACTAGATTAATTTGAGCTGGACTGGACCCCCACTCGTTATGTTCAGCAGACCTCGGGTAATCAGATGGAGAAGCTACAGGATGACGACACCTCCCGTCACCCCCATCACATATCAGCAACTCTATACATGAAGGAAACATCAAATATTCATTAGGTAAACAATACGAATGCAGTAATCCCAAAACATGGTGAAATTCTAGAAGCTGTCTCTCTGGTGTTTATTAGATTGACTCTTTTAACTTCATTATCAAGTCTGCCCATCAACCCTTCTCCCTCTGTCTTATGTCTCGTGTTTCTACATTTTAGGGAAAAAAAAAAGCCTCTGTTAGACTCCCTTTCCCCACAGCTCTGTTCCCTCGGTTGGACATCCTCAGCCACAACAGGAAAGCACACCACAGGGTGCACGAGTATGTAAAGACCTAACAGACGGGATTAGGAACGCCTTAAAAAAGGACAGCAAAGAAATTTCCCTACAAATGGAGGCTACAGAGGAAAAAATTTGGAAGGAAGCCTATGGTTCACATCTGCAAAGCATCTGGCTTCCTATCCCTCACTCATTCAAGGGCAGTGAAGTGCACTCACCCACTTTCTACAGAGAAGGGTCACCAAGCTTTTCTCCTGTGCTATACAATAAGTCAAGAAAGAAGCTCTCATTGTTGTACCTTGACTAAATACAGCAATAACTGACCTCATATTCTGTATAAGAAGGTGGTGAATGGGGCAGTCCCCCATTTGCAGCCAACATATAATCTGTCTTCTCCAATTAGATATGCTTTGCAACAAATGTGGTGGATCCATTTATTTCCATATTGCAATAATGCAGATAAATCCAACTTTGGCTCCAGTCCCACTGCTTTCAAAGCTGGGGCTCTGCATTTACAATCGCTGCCCTTTTTTTTTTTTTTCCCCCCTTTTTTCCCCCCCTTTCTGCTGCAAAATGTCACCAATTTACTTTAGCCTGGGGGCCCATTTCGAGTTTTACCACTAATATACGAGAAATGCATTTTTCAAGCTGTTACCACTTAACTGTACTGATATCAGCCACTCAGGGGACACAATATTGTTTACACATCCTGCTCTATGGAATAAGCACGGATGCCAAAACTCTGCCTGGGTTGTGAAGGAGACGTTTACTCTCTGTTTTATGAGATTTCCTCGATTTGTGGCTGCCTCAATGGTCGTAAAAACAGCTGTAAATCAAAAGAGCACCACAAAATTGCAATAACAACTGTCGAACTCGGCTCTAAAAAGCATAACTCCCTGCACCAGAAGGTGGAAGGCTTTTTTCTGATTTAATACCAGGTGTGGGGGAGCCCTAGCAAGTCTACGTGCAGCACTGTGTCTGCCCACAGCCACCCCCACACGAGCTCAGCCAAACCCCTCTATTTTGGCTGCTCCCCTATCACTCGCCCCTACTCTGCCCCACGTAGTTCCTTCCGGCCCCTTTCCTCCTCTTTTCTGGAAAACAGAAGTCTTTTTCAAATGCCTGGAGAACGCTTATACAAATAACTGCTGAATGCACAGCCCTGTTTAAAGCATTAAAATAGACAGAAAGCGAGCCCAGTGTTGAACATGGCTGTGCTCTGATTGTGGCTGCTCTGCAGGATGGCGATGGCTTTAGCAGATGACCTCAGCCTGTCACCTTGCTGCTGGCCTGCCTGGGAGAGCCCAAATTCCTGCACAGTCTCTCGGCCCAGTTTTTAGGGAGTGGAGTGAAGGAGGAGAGGGCTGGTGAGAAATGAGTTATTAACAACCGTCTTCTGGGAGCTGATTTGAGCTAAAATGGTTCCAGAATAGGCAGCTCCATTTGAGCCTCCAGCGAGGACTGGCCAAGCAGCAGATACATGAATTCAAAAGTTTGTTACTCTGTGCCACTGGCTATAGTCCAAACCAAAGAGAGAGTTTCACCCGTGGGTAAAACAGCCTTCCTGGATTTTTCCATGCCCCATTCCAGTTGCTTTCACAAACAATCTTCTCATCCTTGTCTCCAAAAATCCTAAAAGACTCTCAGTTCCTGCATCTTGCCACCCCCCCCGCAATCTAAGACAAACTTGGCCAACAACACACTCCCTTCAGCACCTCCCAGCTCTGAGAAACCAGCTGTGGCACCAACAGCCACACTATAAACCCTGGGCCAACAGAGTTACCCAGGCTCTTTGTGCCCTCTGTCCAAAGCACGAAAAGCTTTTCTGGCCTCACCAGCCAGGCCTTCATTCTCTTTTTCAAATTTCCTCTTAAATCAAACTTCTTTCATGACATTTAAATACCCAATTTTCTCCATTACAGAAAGAGAACTGTATGTGAATAAGCCAAAGTATGTGAAGAAATGATGAGAGAAAGTTCATGGGAAGTAAGTCTAGCCAGTGCTCATCTCAGTTTTTCTATCATCTGCAGCAGACTAAAATACACTTGAGTTCCAGTGTGTTACTGTATCTGTGTCTGGCGGTGTGTTTTTCCAGATGCACATCCTAATTATGCTCTTCAAGCAAATGCCCTGTGGAGCAGGGTAGCAGAAGAGAAAACCTCTTTACAGTCACCACCATGCTGTGATCCATTCTGGACAGGAACTCCCCCCTGCATTGAGAGGACAATTTAATTTCCATGGACCACTTGATGCGAAGGGAAAAGGATCTATATTCTTTTGTCTGAACCCCACAAAGTGTCAGCCCTTCTTTTCCCATTCTTCTAGTAGATGTGTACATTCACATTCTTGAGAAAATCCCCAATAGATGGGAACAGTCTTTCACTTCCAATACATTATGCCTCCCTGCTATAATCTTTTCCTTCTTGTACAATGCCTCTTGACTTTCCTTTGGCTCTTTTCTTTGCAATTTTTCCTTTATGAATACAATCAGAGAGACAAAACAAAAAAATCCCCCAAACCTAAATGGACAAAAAATGTCATTCAGAGCCTTTGCCAATGATGTTACTGGCAATTCCAGTTGAGAAACCATCCGTACAGACATGAACTGATCTGACATAGGGAACAGCTAGTTTTATTTCAAAAGCGCTGTGTTCTTAATGTTCTGGGTACAGGAACTCTACAGGCCAGCTGAAGCTAATAGGGTGAGTATGTGATCAGCTACACCCAAGCAGCTCTTCCAAAGTTACTTCTTTTGTACTACATCGAGTATTTGGGTGGGGTTGCAAAAACTATTAAAGCAGTCAAATGCATACCATGCCAACAGCTGACCACAAAACCAGGCCATTTCCTCACACACAAACTATAAGAAACATCTCCAGTAATTGGCTTGTATCAGTAACCAACTATTTCCAACAAAAACATGGTTCTGCTCCATTTGGAGTCTGGCGGTTCTCAAGAAGGATGGAAGGCTGTAAGTGTAGATGCATGACTTGTACTGGGAAGGTGGTGTAACAGGACACACCATCTAACAGCAATTGCTTTGATGAGGCATAATTGCAGGGCAATTACTAGGTTAATTTTCCATATATACCAGTACCATTTCACCCATAAAGTTTCATTTGCCTGCGGCAAAGGATAGATGTCTGTCTGTTTTGTGTTCTAAGACTCTCTACTGTGTTTGTTCATGGATCTGTGAGTATGCAAAGCACCACTCATCTGGCTTTGCTCTTCTCCTTTCATGGTGGTGTCTGAGGGTGAAATGTTTTTTCAGTCCCTGACTAACGCTTGCCATGCTCAGCCACCAGCTGGAGAGTTTCCAGCACACTCACAGACATGGCTTGCCTTCTTGTTGCCACAGGCATGGCCATGGCTCTGGGCAGGAAAGCTGCCCAGTTGGAGGAAGAACACCACTGCTGTGTGTTCAACCACCAGCTTTGCACGGGAGATGCTTTTGGAAGGAACAGCAGAGCAAGCTGTACTCGACCTTTCTCTGGCTGACCATCTGTTCGTTGGCCAAGGCATCAACAACTCTATTCAGCTGTCAGGTCATTTACCCCTCCAGACAACTGTACCTCCAGGAGCTGAGTGCTGGGCTCCTGTGGCTTGGTCCTGGCTCACCTCCCTTTGGACTCTTTGTGGCAGGAGTGGCTGAAGCCACTGCCCTTTCCCTGCCTCTCTTCCAAAGTCCCCCAACAGCTAGCAGCTCACTTCACCGGAGTTTATTTCTGAACTGGAGGTACAAATGGAGCATTTTAAGAAACCTTTGTGATTTTAGCCCAGACATGACTGTGCCTGCTTAGTAAGGAGATGAAAAGCTTACAGTGAAGAAAGAGGCAGAATAATCCTGCATGTTAATACACAGTGACTAACACTTTCCTGGTGACAATCTCCTTGTAGTCTCTGCAGAGGGATGTGTGTAATGATCCTCCAGAGACACTATCTTGAAAATGCACAAAAGGCTCTGATCAGACCTCAGCATCTCCCGATTAGCTTAGCGAGAGCAGTGGAAGGGATATAAATTTTCTAGAAAGTGCATTCAGAAAAGCACTTGATCAAATGCTTAGCTCCATGTGTGTGCTTAACCTCACTATACCTGAAGCACTTTCCTAAACCAACTCCTTGTTTATTTCTTCTGTGAAAAATAAAATGGTGGAAAGATCTCCAAAAACAAAAATGTAGACCTGAACAGTCAACAGTTTAGGAAAATTCTGAATTTCTGTGGCTTTCAGCTTATCAGTAAAACAATTTGGAAGCGCTGACTCTGGCAAATTGGAGGAGGAAATAAATAGAAAATAAAGAAAAATAGCCAGAGTGGATAAGGCTGTGTTATCATAAACATAGCCTAGGTTAGTGCAAAGCAAATGTATGTACCTGTTGTTGAGTTTAATCTTCCTGAGATTTTATTGGTTTTCCTTTCCTAAAACAATACCACATACACCTTGACAAATCTAGCATGCTGCAGCCAATCCATCAGCTTCTCTACGTTGAGCAGACTGCAGAAAATGGAATTTTTCTTTCCCATTTGCCTCCTGGTCTCGCTGCTGCTGCTCCCCATGAACACACTTGCAAGCCCTTCCCCTGTGCCCTGGCTGATGCCTGGACTCGGAGCAGATGGCTGACGGAGCCAGGACTGCTGTTTCCTACGCACTTCAGCTCTTCCAATCAGACCTTGGTGTCTCCTGCCTAGCTCTGCAAGAACACAAAGCAAAGGTGCAGCAGTTCTACACCCAATGAGTCAAAGCCACTTTCTAAGCTCATTTAAAATATCGTTTGACTAGGTATTTCTCAAAATAGGCACTTACAAGCACAGGCTAAATAAGAGCAGCAAAAAATAATCTAGGGCACCTAAACACTTTGGATTTTTAATTTTCCCCCCAAACATGTCTATTCCAACTTTATCATTTTGGACAACACAAGACCATAAGCACAATTCTATCAGACTAAGCTCCCCTCAAGCACAACCAAGGAAATGTTTGGTTTTCTACATCCAGTCCAAAGCTTTCAGGTCCCAAGACTTACTGCTGTATGGAAGTAATGCAAAGAAGGCGATCCCTATGCCTCTACCTTCATCTCCAGACACATAATTCCAGAGCCCCAAGTCCTCCTCCAGCAACAGAGAGCAGCCTGAAGCATGTTCTGAGCTGGGTACTCACAAACAACCACTGTGGGTTTTGTTGTCTTTATTATGAACACTTCAGGGCAATGACCACCTTTAATTTGTGCCTTCCATAACATCAAACATGATATTAAATCCTCAGAAATAGTTGTGCTTGTGCATGATATCCTGAAGGCTTTTTTTCTCTAAACCACTTCCAGCATGTACAGACAAAAGAAATAATGTCCTCCCGCCTCCAACACTCCCAGCCATCAGAGGCAACGTTAACCATAACTTTGCTTCTGCTCCGCATGAGTGTTTCAGTGCCTTACAAATAAGCACCTTATTCAAAGCTCTCTCCCCAATTTATTTCACTCCAAAAAAGGAGACAGATGGTAGAAGACAGAGGGTTTTACAGTAAGAGGGGTTGGATTCTTTCTTTCCTCTTCATTTGTTCCCTGTGCTGTTTCTTATCCTTGGGGACCTGGAGTTTCTTTTGATAGCGCTGTGCTGCCTAATAAACACACATACAAGCACAGTCACAAGTATACATCTATCATCAAAGAGCCCTTCTTGTCTCCACTCCCCACAAAGTTGATTAATGATTACGTGTTTAACACATACATTATACATGGGAGGGGGAGACGAAGAGGGTAAATCCAAGCCCCTGTATACATTTACATATATTTACATACTCACATATAAAAAGCAGAGGAAAGCAAAAGAGGGCTATTCCCATTGGGACAAAAATCCATTTTGGTAAACATACCTCCTAGCTCCCATTTTTAAAAATACAAAGGGAAGGCTCTACCTGGCCTGAGGAAGAAACTGAAGCATGAGCAAGCAGCCTTGTTTGGCTCCTGCAGTTCAATCCCAACATGGAACTGGTAACTGTTATCAGCAGTCACACCACCTATGGTTTGTAAATGGGATCTAACAGCTGCAACCCAGTTTGAGAGAAAGGAAAGGGGTTTAAGGGTGCTCCTGGTTTGTATTATTAATTCATACAGCTAAAATCCCAGCTTACCTAGCAAAAAATTAAGTAATTAATTCAATTAAATGGCACCTTTATGTACAAAGAAAAGGAAAGTCTATCTTGTCAGATCAGTCAATACCCCAAGGTACTGGGAGCATTTAATGGACTGCAACATGGGGTGAGTACAGATCAACCCCAAAGCCAGGCCTGACCCTGAACACAGATGAAGAAGAGATGTGGAAGGGTACAACATGGCAAACTTCCTTCTCCATCCTTCCAGGCTGAGCCAACCCTTGGACCTGGATAGCTGCCCATGTAAAATAAAGCTGCCTGAAGGCTGCTTTAATCACGCTGACTGCCAGTGGTCTTGAGCAATTGTTCCAGCAGCTGGGGGAGCAGTGCCATGGTAAAGGACTCCCCTGACAAAGTCCCTTCTGGCAGCTGGGACAAAGCTGGCACTGAAACTGCTATTGTGGCTCTCTGCTCTCCAAAGTGTCCCCGTGCAGAGTTAATCTTCCAGCCACTTGCTCTGCTGGTTTTCAAACATCTTTGCAAGGTTCAGATTCAATACGGGGCTCTTGTGGCACACCAGTGGCATTAACCTCTGCTGAACTGATCATACCAGCTTTCTTTCTGCTCATCCAGCTCCACCAGCTGTAGCCACAGCACAAGAAGACATGGTAGAGCAGTGGCCACTGACAATGTTTTTAAAAACATACTTGCCTAGTATCAATCCTGAAGAGTGGGAGGGATCAATTGAGGGATCAACTGATGAAATGTTAGGAAAGAAAACCTTCCATACACAGGGCTGCTTGCAGTCCTAAGGCTGTGGCAGCTGGCCAGACAGAAAGCTCAAGTACCAAGAAGGCAAAAATAAGGAACTTTATTTTTTTTCACTTATTTTTTACCCTGTAACCTTTTGACTCTGAATCATGACCACTGACTCTATGACTTTACACTTTCTACTACAGTAAGGCTCAGGGCTGGCACTAAAGAAGTCACTTTCTTCCATCTGCTCATCCCTTATTTCAAATATAAACATTTTCTTCAGCTGTACAAGAGTGGAAGAAATTTGTCTTGAGTTTTTCAAATAGAAAAAATCACAACTGTTCAGGAAGTCCCAGCTAAGACACTCCATTGAAATTCAGATAATTGCCAGCATTCATTTTCTCACCTGTATCCCTTCCCTTGCTTCCTGATCTCCCCAAGTCCTTGCAGACCAGGTTCTTTCAATACACTTCACCACACCACAAACTGAAGTGGATTTAGACAATTGCCACAAATACATCCTAACATAAATCTGCAGAAGCCACTATGAAGTATTCCATTCTTTTGTGCTGAAATGAAGGAGTCCAGGGAGTCATGATCCATGGCAGCAAATCCTTCTGGTGTGCCAGGTTGCCACGTATCAACACCAGCTGCAGGGCCAGGGCTCGCATCAGCTCGGCACACTTGTTTGCATGAGCCCACTTTATCACTGTCTCATACAAACCCAAGCATACTTTTGCATTGCTACTGCAGCATTTTGTGGTGGATATTTCACATCTACCTGGGCTACAGCCAGGAGATCCAGTCTTTATAACAGGGAAGTAATTAATAAAGAAATACAGCTCTATCAAAGCGCTCTTTGTTCACCTCCTCTAGTGCAAACATATTACCTGATCTCAGCCAGTGCTTATCTGTTTCCCAAAACCATCTCCACAAAATGGAAAGAAAAGCATAGTAAAATATAAAAAATACTAAGCTATCAGTTCCCAGTCTAGAGGGAGTGAGCCATATCTGACTTATCTGAGCTCATATCTAGTTGGCCTCTGAACCAGAGCCAGACTTCTGAGATGACAGGTAAGAATTTAGACACTTCTGATTCTGAGACAATGAAAATGATCACATGAAAGGTGTCGTGACTCAGGTGAGATATCAGGATCATGTTCCTTGTACTCCTCCTGGCAGGTGGAAGTCAGTCACTGTGGTGTTCCAAAAGCAGCAGTGGCTCATGCCCATGTTTATGAGCGCAGTGAAATGGGTTATGGTGTCAAACATGGGCTAAGTGACCTATAGCTGAACGTGCTGCCTGCTTCATTATCTTGCCTGTGTCCAGGTGTTTGAAAAGCACTATGATCAAATTCACTTTTATCTTCCCTGCTTCTAGATTTCAAGTTCTTTTACTTCAAACTGACACTTACTCTGGAGACTGTTCAACATTGCATGGCTGAAGCCTCAAGACTCTCTGCTGTCTCCTGAGGCAAACCTCTTGCACAACTCTGGCAGCAGAAAAATGACTCAACTTTCAGACTCTGGGGACTTTGGGGTTGAAGAAATGACAAACCATGCATGAAAACACCGTGATCGCTCTTTGCACCTTTTAAAGCAGGGAGGTGTCACAGAACAAAATCCAAAAAGCCAACAAGAGACTCACTGAAGAGTGTCTAAGACAAGGAAAGCACCACAGCTACTAAACAGGTACCAGCACTCCTGCACTTGGCCTGAAGACAAGGTTACAGCTCCAGCTCATTTTTAAATCAAAGAGATTTTGAACTATCTTAAGGCACGGATTTCTTGAAAATATGAGGCATGACTGGAAGATCTCCAAATACAGTTTGAAACAAAGATTTTGCTCTCTAGAATAACTTTAGGGAGCTGTTATCTTTGTTGTGCCACCCTGCCAAAACATAAAAGCCATATAAAACTGCAGGTGGGATAAGGGCCACCTTCATCCTGCTGTTGGGTAGGTAGCCAAGAACAATGCCCCACAGTAACCACACCTAAGACATGTTTCAAGAGGCAGTGGTGAAAAGCAGGGCATGAGACAGCAAAAGGAGTACATCAAGCTGATGTACAGAAAAAAAATCGGGGTTATCAGATTCAAGGTTTGGGATTATTTCACATTGTACACAGAGAGAGGCTTGTGAGTTCACATTAAACACAAACATGTGGAAGTGATCCTTCAATGGTCTGGGATCTTGCCTTGGAGGGAGCAATGGGGGTGAGCACAAGGTGACCAAGAGAAGCGCATTCTGGTGCCCGAGCCAGAGCTTTGGAAGGAATGCCAACAAATGCATGGGAACAATGTGTTGTGCTGCCAGCGTGGCTGCACTGCTGCTCTCTCCAGCCATGTGAACCAGAGCCCCAGAGACTTTCCTTCCTCACTACACAGAGACAAATTGAATACACAAAAACATGGGCAGGGAGAAAAAGAAAAGCCTCATGATACAGGATGGGCAGAAGTTTCCCTGCTGCTAGTGCCTTTGGTGGGCAGTGAATCCAGAATGAAATGAAGCCAAACTAGTAAGAAACAAAGAGCATACAATGGAGCACTGCTACTGAGATATCCAAGAGACCAAGCAAGGTCTAAAGCTCACAGATTACAGCACAGGATAACGTGACAGAGTTGGCAAGATACTCCAGTGCAGAAGTTACTCAAACCTTGACATTTTGACTTTGAAATCCTGTTCAAATATGGGTTTCTCTACAGCTACAAAAGCAATGAAAGAATTTCATAGCCATGTCTCAAAAAACCCCGATCTGCAGCACCGAATCCTTTTTTCCCCACCAGGTTTGTACAGAACCTAGTGTGGTGAAATCTTGGTCTGCCACTCAGGCTTTCAGGTATGGCTAGAATGCAGAGAGTAATAAAAATACCCACCCTTGAAATAACAATCTTGAAAAAAACATTGCCCTTGGTACTGCAGATACCCCTGTAATAATCTCCACCATAAATTGAAACTGTTACCATTGCACCAGGAAGTGCTGGAAATATTTAGTGCTACTCTTATCAACCTGGGTTTAGCTTCATTAGTAGTCCAGACATGTGGTAATGAAGAACCCATCCAATTCTCTATCTCTGTTAGTGGTACACTTCATGGGCTCATGGAAAGCACACATAAAGCTGTTATCTCTGACAGGAATGGACACATGTGTGCATGTCCCAGATTTGGAAACTGCACTGCAGCGAATGCAGCCTTCATGTCACTCAACTGCATAGCTTAGAATTTTACATTTTAATTTTTTTGATGTCTAGGGAGATTAAAATGAGAACTGGCAGCATGTGCAAGGGATACTGCACTTTGAATGTCTTATCTATAGTGATTCAGGCTTCCCGGAGCTCCAGATGAAGCAGGTTTTTCACGATGGAAGAAACCACATTACATTGCTCCCTAGGAAGTGAAACAAAACAATAAAGGACGGTTAATCTCTTCTCTAATTCTGCTCTGTGGGACAACTCCTTCAGCAAGCAGCGCCTGCCTGTATCTACCTGGGAGGGGGTCATTTTACTTCGGCTTCCTCTTCTGCTTCCCTCTGTCCCTGGGAGCGCTCTGTCTCCCTGCTGCATCTTTCAATGGCTTTATCAGAGCTTGCACCAACTCAAGCGTGAGAAGTAGCTCTGGGCCCAGCAGGGAGAGGAGGGGGAGTGTGTCTGTGTGTGCCGCGGGGGGGGGGGGGGAGAGAGGGGAAGACGAGGGAGGAAATGTTATTCTGTCCTTTGTCTTTTCAACAATTTCTTTTTAATGCAACTTGCAGAGCAGCATATAATTAGGGGTCTTGCGGAGCAGGCTTAAACTCAGGAGTAACCCTTCTAACGACCTCAGCAACGGATAATCAGGTGCGCGGCTGTGGGGCGCAGCACGGCTCCCCACCCGCCGCGCCGCTCGGCCTCGTAATTAGAAGCCTCCACACTCCGCTGCATAAAGGCAGATTGCAAGGACAGCGTGAAGCCCTTGTTTGAAGCTGGGGGCACAAAGATTGCAGTGCCTCTGATGGATGGAGACAAAGACTCTGATACTGGAACGCTTCCAGCAGCCTCCGAATACTCGCTGCGTTTCTGATGGACATTTTCAGGATTTCTTAGAGCGGCAAGGTTTATTCTCCCGCTCTCCCCCCACCCCGCCTCAGAATTCCTCCACAGCTTCCTAAGCCAGGGATGTGGATGTGCCACTGTATGTGCACACGCCTCCAGAGATGCTTCTGTGGTTGTATTATGAGAAAAAGGCATTGCCACCTTTCCTCCATCTATTTTTGTTAGTTCTCATTCCTGACTGGGAGAAACATGGTGACACTTAAGAAATGCTCAGAACATGGGGCTCCATTCAGCCCCCCCCAAAAACTCCCAAGCTAGAACAGTGTTTTAGCTGACTAAGTTCACACTGATTTGAAACTGTGGTAGCAAGTACTATGTTTAAGTTGTAGCTGATGTTAGTGTAATTCCCCTCAACACCTTAGCATGAATAAAAAAAAAATCTCCTTCTTAAAATCACATGTCTCTTTGCTGATCACAACTTGCTTTTCTCTATTTACACAACTTTGGACACAGGACTAAATGAAAATTGACACTGCAGTGTATCCTAGCTACAGGAAGGAAAGAGGAGGAGGAAGAAAAGTATGGAGGACAGGATCTTTGAGTGAGACAAACGAGAGTGAGAGGAGTGCCAGCCTATGTCATGTAGCCTGTTATAAAACAGTTGCTGACTTCTATTTTACCCCAATTTCAACACCTTTTTGCATCTTCTGAGCTGCTGCCATTGCTTGTTTGTGGGTTCCTCTGCATGTGACCCTCCCCAGCAATGCTGCAGCTTCTTGTCCCTCTGCAGCCACAGCAGCAGCAAAGCAAATGGGAGAAAACCAAACAGCTCAGGCAACTTGAACACAGCACAGCAACAGACTGATAAAAAGCATCAAAGCCAAAAGTGCTTGAATAATAAAGCTGAGGAAGAAAAAGCAGTAGAGCCACTCAGAAACTGTGAATTGCCAGAGAAGCTCCCTTGGAAAGAGCATAGGAGGCAGGTTCGAGGAAGAGCAATATCCATAAGGCAGTACAGTGCCAGTGGTTTTTTCTCTCTATTTGTAACAACAAGTTAACAGCGGCTGGAATAGAACAAAACATGGAAGATTTTCACAGGAAAAATCAGGACACTCTGCCAAGGACAGCTGCCCTGAACTCAAGTTATCCGTGAACTCACATTTGTAGGCACTTAAAACCTAGCAAGATCATTAACAAGCTAATAAGAACCACCAGCACAAGGAACATAACCTGGATTCGCTAATGTGTTTCATTCTGAATGATGAAAGGGCAAAAGCATCCAGACACTGAGTTGCTGCAGCTAAGAAATCGAACAAAAGATGCTGTGATTCGCATTGTCTACTACCCTACTCTTTCCATACCAGTACAAATGCTGCTACATGAAAGTGGTCTCCATCCTATTCCCAGTCTGTCTGTTTTGTGCTCTCCCCACTGTTCAAAAAGCACAGTAATTTCATAAGTGCTACAACCTCCTCCAGAAAAGCAGACTGGAACAAACGCTGTACAGCTCAGCTTAAGAATTTCCTTGGTTTCTCTGCACGGACCCATTGAACCACTGAGCTCCATGACCACCCCACTGTTCTTTGGACATCAGCAGCTTCAAGGGAGCAAGACAACCTTACAGTGTTGGATCTGCAAGGACATCATCTCTCAACTCCTGACTATTTCTCATTCACCTTAGTTTGAGGAAATACACTATGGGTAGTCCTGATTTGACAGTTCACGCTAACTTGGAACTCTGTAGTGGTTTTGCTTTAGTTGGCAGCATATGGGGACAAACCTGTTTATACCTTCCCCCTGAAATGATCTTCAAGCTTCAGATCCACTTCTATGCTGGTTGTATCACATATTTCAGCAAAGAGGAGCATGGTTTCATCACATGGCAGATCTGCTCTACTTTTTCCACAGCAAGAAATGTAGTCACCTGAACAAATCTTTCCACCAGATTCTTCTGGGGAACTAACGATGAATACAAATTTGGGGAACTATAAAGAGGTAAGCTGTAGAGAGCTTCTGAATGTTTAAAACCTGATCCAGATCTGTGACATTCGGAAACTACGCAAACCCACTTTTACTTCTTTCAACTTCCCATGCAACACACTTGCTACAAATAGTTTGTACAAACTACTTCATGTATCTTAGATTTATTTAAGAAAGCACCTCTGCCAGCACCTTTCTTCCAGCCCAGCTCACACTCCCTGCAGCTCTGTTCCCAAGAGGACAAGCACTAAATCCCATCAAAGCACTGGGAGAGCCCAGCCTGGCCATGGACTGCGTACAGCCCATTTCAGCACCGTCAGAAGAAAGGCTCCTGCCCATTGTGGAGGAGGAGCAATCCCTCTCTCCTGTGCCCTGGCTTGTGGTCTCCCAGACTCTCAGAAGAGCAGGGCTTCTGATTTCTGTGCCTGGGCTGCCAGCAGTGAAGCCATGCAGAAGGAGCTGGCGCAGCTCCTGATGACCTTGGAGATGTGGCTCCTCGCTGCGAACGGCGTCAGGCAGAGCTGTACGAGAGCAGACAAGGAGGAGAACAGAAAGGGAACAAGAGATTCCAGAGGGCTCTTCTGCCTCTGAGTCTTGTTACTGTTGACTCCTTACTGTGATTAACTCCTTGACATCCTCCTTCTGTGACAAGTGGGGGAGGACAGACTGAACTTGGTGATTAATTTATCAGTGAATTGCCTCCTTCCCTTTCAAACCTCGCCCCCACTGATGATCTTTATGGCTTAGCACTACCTTACGAGAGGGTTTACAGCCTGACACAGGTCTGGCAGTTGTCATTTCATCACTGGGAAACTCCGTTTGGGACATTCTATGTTCCTTTGACAGACCAGGTGGTAACAGAGTTTGCAAGCTTCAGCCCACCCCACAAGCTCTGTATGAGGAAAAGAAATCCTCTCCTCCTCAACTCCCTTGCTCAAATGACAGTAATTAGGGAATCTCATCACTCTAGACCTGGAGAAGGAGGGGACGTTCATGGTAACTGGAGACATTACATGAAGCCACACTGTGCTTGAAAAAAAAAAAAAAAAAAAAAGAGAAAAACCATACACAGAAGAAACCAACCCCCTTCCCCCAACCTGGCTGGCATTTCCTGAATAAACTGCCTTCTTTCAGGCACATCATGTGCTTTTTAATACTGGAGACTACTGGAAGGACTCGTGCAGCCCGATTAAGTGTAATGCAGTGTAAAAAGATAGGAAGGAGGGGGAATGCCCTCGGAAAAGCAATCGAAGTGAAAAATCTATCAACAGCACAGGGGCTCCAGTGGAGCTAGGAGTCCTGTTCTGAACATGCTCCAACTTCCCAGTCGTCTGCTCTGCCGGACACTCCGGGGACCCCAGCACAGCAAACTACAATTTCTAGTAAATATATCCCAGGGACACAATTAGTTTTTCAGCTGGGGGCATGATAAATTGGTCATGCATAATTCAAGGCCAGCACAAGCTGAGTATAAACTGCTCGGTGGCAGCTTCCAGCTCCCTGACAGGAGAATGCAAATGTGCTGCTGGCGCAGGAGCTGCCTGACCCGCTGTGGCTGCACCTCCCTGCCTGCTCCCCTGCCCAAAGACCACTCCAGCCCTTCCTCCTGTGCATCTCTGGGTGAATTTAATTTCACAGCGATGTATCCATCACTGTCTGATGGCCTTTTGGGACCCAGCGCGCATTGTTATCACAACAAATACCACTCTCCGCTCGATCTACTCTGTTTTTTCCATATGCAGACACAAGAGAATGGTTTTGGCACAGAAAGAGGCCGAGGGACTGTGTGGTCTATTGTCAGCATTAGATGGCCTGGGGCAAGTAATTTCCAATCTGCTTCAGTGTTCCCATCTACACAATGGAGATAATTCCAACCACGCAACTGCACAGGTAGCAAGACACACTCAGTTTGGAGTCTGATAAAGGTCTGAGAGGTGGCTGAGGATGTGCAGCCTGCCCAAACAGCAGTGTCAAGTTCTCTGAGCTTATTTTAGGTATTTAAATACATATATCTGCCTGCACAAAGCAGGAGAACAAGAGAACTTGCTGCTTCACAGAAGCTGGCTTAGTGATACATGAAGTGAAAACTCTAAGGAAACTTTGGGAGGCCTTCAAAATGATGTCCTCAGATTTTCAGCGCATTCCAGTACACACTGGAAAATTCTGCTAGAAAAAACGTTACATGTACATTCTCAGATACAGCCATGTAACTGAAGGTTGATAGAGATGTTTCACCAGCTGCAGTTTTCCTATCTACCAAGATCATGAAACCACTTTTCTGGATGCATTGCCATTTTCTGGCATTTTAAGTCCAGTTTGTGGGAAATATTCTCAAAAAGCAGGGCTGAAATGGAATGAGGCACTAATAAAGAAAAATTTTGTTTAATTTTGGCTGTGTATCTGCAGATACAAAAGCCCTTTAATTTCATGGTCAGTTCCACATACCCAAATAGGTGAGTTTGGTTTGCCTAATAGTGAAAATAATCCAGGTCAGTCTGTTTATTTTAACAGAAATACTGTTCGGGTTTTTTTATGAGCATGACTCTGTTGCATAGAGCTGGGTTTTCCTTGAATGAGACCAAATGAAATCCAAGCAGAGATACAGGGGGTACAAATCTAGGGAGCACAGATGTCAACCACGGGTAAGACTGAATATCCTCATCACACAATTCTGCCAGTACTCAAAGTAACCCTACTACTGAGTCCAGGAAAAAAACCAAACAGTAATGGTAAGGATACTTGTTGTCCCTCAATTTAGTGTTAAACAAGCACTTCTTAACCAAGGAGTCAGGGCCCTTTCGGCAAGACCACCACAGAGGCAATCTCAATACTCAGTTCACTGCAACCCTGCTTTGAAAGGGCCAGTGCCCTCTGTCATCCTCTTGTAACAGATGCTCTCCGAGTTCTGTGTGTCCCTTGTGACCAAGCAACATGCCATCTTCTGACATCCTTTATGGAGAAGGTAAGAAGTCTAATGTAGCTAAACGTTTCACTCAGTTTTTCTTTTCCTAACTAGTGTGCACCCATGTGCACATACACACACATAATTATCTGAAAAACTGTTACAAAAGCAAGTAGGCCAGACTAAATTTCATTTTGGACTAGATTAACTAAATCAGTGCCTCAAAAATAAACCACATATTTAACTGAACCTGCAGAGTTTTGTATGATTCAGCAAGTCTGTCTTGTGTGGACACCTTCACCCCAGAAAGAGATCCTTCAATGATAAATCATTTATGGGGCTGAATTACAGGGACGAGGGTGATGGTGCTCCTGAGGCTGACATTTGCAGGACTGAATCTGAAGACTGCATTTTGGTCCCAGAAGGTTTTTTTAGTCACAAAGAATATGAAGCTCTGACAGTCCTGATGTTTGTCAGCAGACTTTTGAGGAGCTGGTGAGTGCAACAGCAACAATTTCACCAACAATTTCAAATGATGCCAAAGTAAATTCTGGGCTGGAGCATAAGCCATTCCAGAGCAGGAGCTGAGGGTGAACTGAAGGATCAAGTCACTCATTCTTGGCAAGAATAACACTTCCTCTGAGACATTAAGCCCCTTCCTTTCCCAATTAAACAAAAGAATATACAAACCTTTTAAAATTTAAATAGGGTTTCAAAGGTCAGCTCTGTTCACATCAGCCCACAGAGACTACATTAAAAAAAACTCCACTATGAACAAAATTTTTTTCTTAGCGAAAACAGCAGGGACAAAATAGTGCTAATGAGGATTATTCTTTTTATGCACATTGGTAGGCTGTTTATCTTCACAGATGAAAGTCTTCTCCATTAAGACAAAATTTCCTGGCACACACGGTGCACTAATCGTTGTCCCAGCTATAAGGGCTGTCCACCTCACAGCAGCTCAGAGAAGCATAGAATGGTTTGGGTTGGAAGGGACTTGAAAGCTCATTTAGTTCCAACCCCTTTGCCATGCACAGGGACATCTTCCACTAGACCACGTTGTTCAAAGCCCCATCCAGCCTGGCCTTGAATACTTAATTCCACCTGTGGAAAAAATTTGTGCTCTCAGCTGGACAAGGTCAAAAGGAAGAAGAAGGAAGCTTCAAGATGCCACAGCAAAACAACACTCCTCTGGGACAACCACTGCAGAAGGTTCTCCGTACCTCCAGTGACGTGTGGAGAAGCAATACTTGTGTAGTCACCATCCTGCAGACAGAATTCTGCATTTCATTTACACAGCTCATATCTACAACA
The DNA here is from genome assembly GCF_965178545.1 of Coloeus monedula. NCBI lineage: Eukaryota > Metazoa > Chordata > Aves > Passeriformes > Corvidae > Coloeus > Coloeus monedula. The sequence continues at coordinate 7,263,396 of NC_138798.1, read as the reverse complement.
CACCATAAGCAGAGCCTCCCAGGCATTTAACAGGGCTAGAAAATTAAACTGCAGTTTGGTCAGAAATACTAAAAAACCCTTGGTAGTTTCATGGAGCCAAGAGCCTCTGAGAGAGGCTGAACCAGCAATTCCTTCCTGAGCTTCCACTGGAAAAAGATTAGAAGAACATTACATATAACATACCCATATGCTTTGTTTTGCTTGCTTTTTGTTTTGCCTTTTAAGAAACTTCCCCTCTGGAATATTAAAAGTAACAAATTTTAAATTTTTTTTAACAAACACTAACCTCAGATCATTAGCCAACCTGGCAACAGACCAGAGAAAATTTATAGCCGACGTGCAACATCAGCTTTCATCCAGAAATGCTAATTTCAGTAAAATGAATAGTGTGTGGGCTTTTCATACTGCTTTGCATTTGGCTCCTCACAGCCCTGTTTAAAGCCTGGGAACCGGCCATATAGTTAAACTGCACAGATGTTCAACAATCTGTACTTGTGTTAATTACCCTAATGTGAGCAGAAACTCAACAGATCCCTGCTAATGAAGGAGAAAGTTTTCCAGTGTGACTACCGTATGTTTCATTGTCACTGTATTACCAAGCTTCTCCCCCTCCTTCCCCTGCTCCCCCCAGCTCCCATTCTCTCCAGCTCCTTTGCATTCACATCACCCTCCTACCTCAGCATGCATGAATTGGACCAACTAATGACTGTGTATTCGCAACATGGCAGACACCATTAGGCTGATCGGAGGTGCGGCTGCTGAATTTTAACAGGCAATTTTAAACAAGGTAAGAAAAACAGATTCATCACGCTCTTGCTTCTCTCATCCCCACCCATCTGCCATTCTTCTGCCCTTGCCACAGCTCAAAAACACTCGCGAAGTGCAAACACACTTCCCCCTCCATAAGACATGGTGGTGTAAAAAGCAATGCAAATAGATGTTGCTGGGCAATTACTGGGGATGGGAGCCCAGAGCCGGGCGCATCCGGGAGGAGAGGCTAACGAGGCGGCTCAGGAGGAGGAAGGCTGGGAGCGTGGGCTGGGGAGGGAGCAGCGCGCTCCGCCTCGCCTCGGCGGGTACACGGCAGCGGAACGGCTGCAGCTGAGCCTGGCAGTTGCTCCCCTATCAAGGGGCGAGAGCTGCTGGATTTCATTGCAGGAGCCACAGGAGCAGCAGGGAGCATGTTCAGCTGCACACAGGAGGTAAGACAGGGCTCTAAAGGGCACGATGGGAAGGGTAAGGCAACGCTCAAGTGATCAGTGCTGCCAGTAGCAATGAGCCAATACTGCTGTGCAACTTAACCCAGCATTAAAACATACTCGACCTCCAAAGAACTGCCTTTCCCACTGAGGATCTCACTTTCTCTTCCAGTGTCTGTCTGCTCCGCTCCCTGCTGCCAATCATCACCTCCAGCCACTTCTCTCAAAGCAATCTGCTCAGCAAGCAGCAGGCAAAGGGGGACGCAGAAGGGCAACTGACTTGCCCCAGTAAGCCCCAGGTGACCTCTGAATGATATCAGCCCTGGCCTGAGCCAGAGTTCACATCTCCCAGGTGCCACCACTTCACAGTCAGGCCAGTCTGCACCAGCAAATTGTATTACAATGGCCCTCATGGGAACAAATGTACTCGCCGTGCTTGACTTGACTGGCAGACTCCCACCACAGACAAAGAGGGGGAGGCAGTCAACTTTGCTCATTTATTAGATCCACCCTGCTAGGTCAGCCTCTTTGTTGTTCACAGAGCCAACAACTGCAAACTCAGAGATGGGGCAGCAGCTGCCCATCCAGGAAACTCAGCATGTTTCACCCACACCGTTCCAGCCCTCTGCTCAGAAATGGGCACTCGCTGCCAGCTCTCCACCCGACAAAGCTTGAGCTCCGTCTCTCAAAAACCTTGTTCTTCATGAACTGAGGAGAGATGGAGGAGAAACGTCACACAAAAAGGTGGGGAGGGATCCAGTATAACCCAGAAAGAGTTGAAAATTATTTAGAGAGCACTTGGCTCTTTTCTCCTACCTCTTCATCATTAGCACTGGAAGCAACACAGCTGTCTAATGGCAACTTCAGACACCCATGGGCCAGCAAAGCGACATTTTCCACACTTAAATAACACTGAGCTGATTTAATTACTGCACTTAATAGTAACAAAAGATGTCTCAATTTAATCTTCAAATGGCCCTCCAAGATCAAAACACAGCTGGCTGGATAACAAGATGGCCTAGGCCAGCAAACAAGTAGGTCCAATTTGTTCAAGAGCCGCATCCACTCCTCGGTATGAAAGGCCAAGGAACACTTGTGTGTCGAACAAATCAAAGGAAGCAGCGCTCCCATCGCCCCCTCCCTCCCCACCCGACTTTTGTTACAGAGAGGAAAAATAAAAAGGCAGCTGATTCATGGGTAAAGAAATGCAACACGATAAAAGAACAAATGATGATGTTTGGGAGAGAAAGAAAAGAAGAACGAACCAAGATTTAACAGGTTTTGCTTTTATAATCCTTTAAGATGATTAGGAATGAATGAATCAGATTAAAATCACATGGAGGCAAAGGAAGGTGTCTTTTGTTTTTCTTTCCATACTGGACAGAAGGAGATGGCTCATTAAGGAAAGCCCTCAAGACACAGCTACAGTGAGGAAAAACCAAGCTTCTTTTTTGGGCAAGAAAAGTTGGGAAAAATTAACCATTTACTTCTAATGATCTCTAATTGTCCATACTGGGCTGTGATTGTTACTTTTTGCAAACTATTCTAAGAAATGCCCCTCTCTTGAGCAGCTTTCAATGCATACTCCTGCTAACACAATAGCCAGGCCTCTCCAGGCATCTTCAAGAAATTTTCAAGCTTTTGCATGTTCCATTGCAGCTAAACATGGGAAAGTTACAGCCAGTCTTTCAGCCACTGCCATACTTCTGCAGTCACAAGTGGCAGGGAAGCCAAAAGAAGCTTTTGTGATGGATCTGAGCTTTCCAACTCCTCCTTCTAACTACTTATAGTAACACGAGTGACACACACCTCACATTTTTGACCTGATTTCTACTAACATTAATTAAAACCAAGTTTGCCATGAACCAGGTTGTTGAGCTTTGTGGGGTTACTCTGGATGAACAACAACAGTCGGTGGGATATTGTTGCTGAAAGCTCAGCAAGTTTTTTCCAGTAATTTTTCCTTAACCTTTTCTTTTGATGGAGAACTAGGATGAGGTAACTAAAGTGTGCCAATCTTCTTGGAGCCCTGGATCATGTTTCTGGGGAATATGGCTTCTTTGGGTTTTGTTTTTCATTAAATGTAGAGCTTATTCCATCAACAGCAGTTCTTAAGCAACAGATGATGTCATTGGCCACTGCACCATGAATGGGGAAGACTGAGGACATGGGGAAATTCACTCCCACTCTGGTAACTCCCCCCTCCTCTCCCTGGACAGTGATGTGACAGAGGAAGATAATGTCCACGTTCACAACAACCAGAGCCAGACAAATCAGTGGTTTGCTCAAATACCCTGGGAGGGATGAGACATCTGACCAGAATCACTGAAGTGGGAGGGGCTGAGAGAGGTCCTGTGGCTCTGTCTCCTCCTCAACAGGGCTAAATTCTATGTTCAAGTGGGTTTCAAAGGGCCCTGGTTATCTGAGTCTGCATGCAAATTTCAGACTAATTCCCTCATTGTTTGTTTAAGTACCTTTCTTTCCCAGTGACCTTGACCCTGGATAGACCTGTATTTTCAAAACCCCATTATTTTGCAATAAACTACTGAAGAAATACTCATTGCTTCAATTTACAACCTCCCTACTAATCTGTGTTCAAGCTCAGGGACTGAACCCTTCGTACTTCAAACTAGCTGGGTTCAGACATCTGAATGGCAAGTACGAATAACATTTTTCATCTCTCTGCCCAATTGGTTTCATTTAAGCACGACTGAACCTTGTCTTAAAGCCACTTTCCCAATCAGTTTAAGTTCTAGATCAGTAACAAGAGATCTCGAGGAGGCACTCGCTGCTGAAGCTCGAGCAAGTGCATGTTTCCAGTTTGCATGTTTGTTTAAGTAAGTGACAAAGATGGAGGGACCAAAAGCAATTCCCTTAACTAGAATTCACAAGTGCAACCAAGTAGAAAATCTCCCGCCTGCCTGTGAGGAGGGAGTCAGACTTTCTCAAAAGCTGAAAGACAGCTCTGCTCAATGCCCGGCAGTGCGTACAAAGCGCCAAGTGTGGAATCCTGACCCCGCTGAAGTCAGCGGCAAAATTCCCATAGATTTCCTCAGGGCCAGGATGTTCAGACCTGTTCAGACAATTCATAAATACCATTTCAAGGGCACACCTTTGCATGAGATTCCCAAGGGCCTTTTGAGTTTTGACTTAAATGCCTGGATTATTGTTACAATTCCAGTTATGGGTTCTTTGTTCGCAGGGAGTTAAGCAATACAAAGAACACAGGGAGAGAACAATGAAGGTATTACCATGCATGATTTGTCTTTAAAAAAATTCTTTTTCTTTTCATGAAGTTATAGATCCAATTTCAGTCTTTATTATCACTTTGCCATGTGAGAAAGTAGTTCTTAATTTTAATAAAGGAAGGGAGCTTCATATTTCAACAAGAGCTCAAATGCTTCCTGCAATACAGGAGGTGGAAAGCTCTATCGCTAACAGTTACCGCAGGCCAGATTCAGGGAGGGAAAGGGAAATAATCTGCCCACACCAAGTAAATAAACCCTGTCTAGGATATACCTAACAGTGGGCAGGAGCCCAAAGACATCTTGTCCAATGAGATCATTTCTGCCCCCTCCATTTTAAGGGAAATTAAGAGCTTGCTCTGCCAAGCACATATTAACATTTCACTTATCGCTAAACTCAGGGTCCAAGCAAGTACATATGCTACTGCAGTCTGTGGTGCACGACTGGACTGATAAAAATCTTTCCACCATATTAACCCATCTGGAGAAAGAACCATATATGCAGCTTTCACTAAGATTACTAGATAATTATCTTCCTCAAATCTACTTTGCCCTTAAAAAGGAGTCTGCGGTATATCTAAGGAGGTTCTCATCTAAAACTTCATTGTATTCTATTTTATGTGAAGAATGACAAGTTTAACCCAATCCACAAAAGTAAGTGCCCCAATTCATACAGGCTTGTGTAGTTTACCTCTGAAAAAATGCTACTAGTGGCCCACCATCCCAGTGCATGCTACTATAGCAATTTTAAATCAGAAATGCTAGCTGGGTTTGGCCAGCCAAACCTTCAGAGCTACTCCAGTTTGAAATGTATTATGGAAATTTCTTTTCCCCCAGACATGACCAATAGCCCTATTATTTTACAGCCTTTCCCATCAGACCCTGTTTACACTAGCGCTGCAGCCATAATACCAAAATCCATCTTTAAATATGGTCCTCACTGGTAAAAAGTAAACATAGTTTTGCAAAATTGTGTTTTAATATTGTTCCATCTCTGTTCTGGCAGAGGAAACGAAACCAGTTGTAACCTCAGTACCAAGAATTTGGTTTAAACACAGTCTATGCTGCAAGTGAAATAAAAATTTGATGTAACATAAATTAGATGATCTGTGACCCAACTTGGGCTGTGACCAAAAGACCTGACTTGGGCTGCAGCTGCACGCTCATCCAAACAAACAGGACTGTGGACAGTGCCAATACTCTCATTTTCCACTTGAAAACCTTGAGATGCACAGCCAGTTGAGGTGTCTCGCCCATCAAGGGCACGCTGGAGAGAAGCACACAGCACGGGCGGGTCACCTGGCCACTGGGACATGCCACCTGGGTGCTTTACATACTGCATGAGTACAGAAGGGCAATATGTTATTTGTTGCATGTGTTATACATTGTTATTAATTCCACACTCTGAATCTCAGTGCAAGGGCAAAAAAAAAAATAACCCTAAAAATCTGAGAGCCATGTATGGAACACATTGCTACTGAGAGAGGGCTAATAAGAAAGTCAGTAAGACACCTCCTAACAAACGTCAAGCCAGAGCAGTAGCAGCAATGAGCATTTTTATCTCTTTCAATTCTCTTGCATACAACTCCCAGCAAAGGGATTTAGCTGTGATAAAAAGGGCTGCAGGATACCGAAGCGAGATACGGGTTTACGATTATTTTCAGGTAGCTGAGTACGAAATCCCTGCCCATTTTTCTCCTGGGGTCATTCATCTTCCCCAGGTGATGGAGAGCCACTCTCCCAGCGGGTGGTCCTGCTCTCACAGACCTTAATCCTTAATTGCCACAAATCATTTCCAACCTTGATGCTCAGGCTGCTGCTACCCCGTCTCCCTTTCCAGCCCTTTCTCCTCACAGTGACTGCAGCCCAGGATCCTCTCACATTACTAAATCCATCTCTGGATGCAGCACCCAGGAAAAGCAAAGTGCCTGCTCCAGACACTGCTGGCTGTGGCCAGTGCTGTGAGTTGACCTTACACAAGAAAAAAATTCAGCTCTGCCTCTCTGTGCACGTGTGCACTCACACATGCCTTCTATTTTATTTTATTTTTTTGTTCAACTGGAATTAATCAGGAATGATAAACAGTTTGTTTCCTGAAAGCAGCAGTGGCGGGATGAAATATGCCTCTTAAGCTTATCAGCTTCAGTGCCACTGAAGAGAAAGCTGGCTTCTAAGCCCAGGGATAATGGGCTGTCCTTTCAGGAAGGTATCAGAGGTCTCAGGAGAGGGAGACAACACAATGGTGTGACCTTCAGCTAATAAAGCCCACCATAGAGTCCAAAGAAGCTTGGGGAATATTGACAAAAGTTCATATTTACAACAGCCTGGACCCTTTCCAGATACCATTACCAGTCTAGAGAGCTGCAGCCTCTCCACGTACACTCACACAGGCTTTTATTCTGCCTCCTCCTTTCTTTCTTTGTTCCCATGCTGGCAAAAAAAAAAAATTAGTCAGAAATCAGCAATTCTTCTGCTAACAAGGCTCTACCAGCATCTTTCTTAAAGAAGAGTTATTTAAAATTTCAATTTCAACCTCAGTCCTATCCTCTACTTGAAGGAGACTCAAGGCCTCTTGCAAGGATTCTTGGTGCGTCATCGTGCTCATCAGGAAGAAAGCATATGTGTTTTTGTGGAAAATCTGCTGGTTTATTTATAATTCTTTAAACAAAAAGGCAGCCAACATATTGTAAAATGAGAATGTTGTTGGGTTTTTCTTCAAATAGGCACTGGCAATCAGTGCAGCCCGTCAGAAATACACACCCAAAGCATTTTCAGGCAGAAACCGATCCCCCCCCAGTCTGCGTTGTGGTTGGCAAAATGACGTTTAGCCCATAACTAGAGTAGCACAGGCATGACTGGAATACAAATAACAATAATATTTTAAAAATTGTTCATACAGTGAAAAAAGCCAATTTCAAAACATTAAAACTGTTTGAAGCTGGAGTTTCATTTTTCTGCGTCCTAAAATAATTCCAAAACAAATATATAAAAATAAAGGTTTGGAGGAAATCTGTTTTCAAGGGTAATTTCACTGAAATCAATATTAAATCTCAAAACATTTAATGGAAATAACATCTTCAGTGACAGAACTATTTTGACCGCACTTTCCAGTCCAGCTATGCCAGTCTGCCATTTCTATTTATCTGCTTCATCATTCATCCTTGCCATTCTGAAACTAATCCTTTTTGGGGCTCAAAAGGGATCCAAAACCTGGAATAGGTTAGAACTTATCCCAATGACATCTTCTAAAAGATGCCTCTGTATCATGGTGGTCTCGTTCACCATGCCAGCATTTGACAGGCAGGAAGAAGACTGAACAAACCTCTATGAAGACCACATATTTCTCACTTTTTCAGCTTTTCTTTCCAGTGAAAAACTCGCTTCCACCAAGTGCTACAGTTACATCAGCTACACAGGCTAACAAGCAGTTTTCCAATTTCCTAGAGTTTTGGCCCAAGCAGGCATTTTATCCTTTCTCCTTAATCCCATCCAGCCACATTTGCTATCAGGAGAGTTCAGGTGATTGATTGCAGCCTGTCTGAATCCAAAGTAGTCAAATTAGCTATTAATGTTGTGCTTAATGTGCTCACACAAACAAGGTCATTGGCTGCATCGAGACTAATAGAAGATGACACACACTGGGACTGCACAGCCCAGGGGACAGCAAACAGGATGAAAAAGTCTTCGGTTTATGGCCACTACTTCAAAATCAAGCCTGATGCTACAGACATCCTCTCCGTGCTCAGCAGCCTGGCTGGGATCCACTCACAGCACAAACCCAGGGGAGGAGCACTCGGTCCTCCATCCCCTCAAACAGAGGTGTTACTGGCTCAACTGCAGCCACATTTTGATCCCTGTCAAGATTAACCATCCTTCGTCCTTGCCCCCAAACGTTGCTCTAAATTACATTCATCCTCCCTCCTGAGGTGAGCTAACAAAACCAGTCAGCAGCAGCGCTGAGCTCAGGAAGTGGTGAAACATACCCGACGAAAAATATAAAGAGTTAATAGTGCCATCAAAAAGATGAAGCCAAGTTCACCTTGGAAAAATACCAACTAACCCATCTGTGGAGAAATACTCCGCAGGACAAGTCAGGAAAGTGAAAACTATTGGGTTCCTCCAGCAGGAACTTGGAGCTCTGCTTGGAATGCTGGAGCCCAGTAGGGCAAAACACCCATTACCCGCCCACCTGAGGGCATGGGGACATAGAGAAGACTGCTCAAGCAAAGTAAACCACCATTTTCTATGAATAAGAGAAGGTGCTACACATGATAACACGAAACACTTGGAATCAGTTTCAATTTCTCTACACACTATTTCAAGGATGAGAGGTGACATCTCCTGGCTGCCACCAGGGCCCTTGCTAAGAGCTTTTCATTGCCTAAACCTTTACACCAGCACTGTTTTATTAACAATAACAGTGAGCTCCTATTGAGAAGCTCCAGAAACAACTGTGTCTGGTAGTAATTTAATACCTGTTTTCCATGGCAGAACCCCCTGGCTCTCAGGAAACCATGGGATATTAAGTGTATCCCAGAGAAACAGGCAGATCCAGGACACGTCTTCTGCTGCAGTGGATGGGCAACTGCTCTGAACCGCTGCCCTCTCTACTTCCAAACCGCAAACACTCAGAAAAAGCCTTGCTTTTAGGGTACAATTTTAATCATGAATATTGGAGTTATAAGGCTGAAAAAGCAAGCTCCATTCCAAGAGGGTATAATAATCCCACCAGTGGCTGTTCCCAGCACTCTGTCCTGCACCCTACCTCAGAGCACAAAAATGGGAAGCATAAATAGACTGCTTGTGATGTTACATGATATGGCACAAGGCTTTGTCTTTCTTGAGTGAAGAGGTGGGAAAAAAAAAAAAACACCAATGAAAAATCAGGGCTTGAAACTACAAAGAATTAAGACTCAGTATCAGCCAAGCTGGTGACTGGATCTCAGGGACCTGTTTCCCTCTGAATGTCTCCTTGCTGCTGTGACGTGCTCACACTGAAAATTTTCCCCTGAGCAACTGCCTGACTAAAATAAAGCACACCCTTACCATAAAGCCCTTTGTTAAAACATCTTTGCCATAAAGCTGCAAAACCTTGGCTCCCAAGTACATTAAATCCTTATAAACCTGCCTTCATTTTAACCGCGCAGTATTTCAAAACACAAAGAGCTTCTTTGGAGAGATAGCACTTTAATGAGGAGAGGGGTAAAATATATAAACCAAACCTCATTATAACATAATTTCCAGGAGACAAGCATGCTGTTATAAAAGGAATCCATGGCAATAGCATTTCACATAGCTTGAAGATTTAATACTTTTAAAAAGCCACTGCTACTTTCAGCCTTTGGTGGTGTTTTGTTTTGAACGTAACAGAAACAACCAAAATTATGGGTCCACTGTCAGCTATGTATTTTATATTCCGTAAATTGTTGCAAATGGTGGATTCAACTCTAAGGCATGCTCACAAAATGTAATGGAGTCAGTAAGAGACTGACTACAAGTTACTGTGTATACTTTTTCCTTTAAACCTCTGCATTCTTAAAGGTTGTTGCTTTAAACATGATAATGCAGCATGGACATGGTAAATTACCCAAACCAGATCCAATTCATACTGGAGTGAAAGTACTTATAATGATACATTTTGTTCACATGTTAACAGTGAAGCCAAAGAAACCTATCAAAAACCACACTACAAGAAAAATCTGGAGTATTAAGAGACAAATGAAAGTAATGGATATAACGCCGTTTAATACCACCTGTCAGATAAATCAGGGTAACTGGCACATCAAAGGGACTGCAATTAGTTTCCAAAAATGAGAAAACTCCTTTTTCTTTAAATCTGAAACTTGATTGCTTTCTACAAAATGACAAGTGGATCGGCCTCCCCCAGCCAATGAGAAAAACATTACTGGAAAAAACTGTTCTCCCTAAGAACAAATTATCTATCAAAGGAGCATCTTGAATTACACTGGTCTACAAGACTTTTATACTTAATCTAATAAGAATTGCCATTATTGATTACAGTTCTTCCACATTAGTCTTCCAGTTGTAACGTCTGAAATGAAAGCTTAGCAATGATTAAGTATTTACTACAATCAGTAGAGAAAAATAGTGAAAAAAAAGGTGACCATAAAAGCCACCAAAGAAACAACGTACCTTTTTTTCTGGAGAGAAGGGAAATAAAACAAGCAAAAACCCCAACCCACCCCACCCCCAAATAACCCCGCCCCAAACCCAACAACAGCAAGGGGAGATGCACTTCATGGTAGCTTTGACTTAAAGCACATGTAACACTGATTGATGGATACTGAAAGCAGAAACACCAGTGGAAAACTAAACCCAACCAAGCACCAAAATTGGGACAGGTTATTTGTGTTTCTTGGTCCTACTTTAGAAAATTATGCAAGAAGGGTCAGAATTTCAGGAAGTGATCATTCTATCTACTGTCACAGATTTGGGTCAAGAGCAGGGTAAAAGTTGACCTGTAATTGATGCCTATAACCCGGTTAGGATAAGCATTTCCTCTTATCTCTTTGCTGCAGCTTATAACAAATGATATTCTGGACTGAAGGGTGCTTGTGCTCCCTGATTACCAGAAGGTTCAACACTTACTACATGGCTACAGCAATGGAGTGGCACTTCTGACTGCAGTTCTCACACAGGGTATCTGAAGAGAACACAACACACCAACCCTTTTGCTAAATGCAGCATCCATGGCTTTGCCTTTAATGTTCTGTTTCTGAGGTACTTTTGATAATTTTCATTTTTACTGATGTGACTCATTTACAGGTTTAGAGCAAAATGGTAACAGATTCCTCCTTCACCATCACCACTCTCTTGTAAGTCACAAGAGACGTTTCCAGCTCTTACCAACTTTAGCATGGGAGAAGACAGCAGGCTGGACAAGTCTGAGGCAGCATGTCAGCACACAAATTATCACAGGATGTCTGGTGTTAAGGTAACCCAGCCTAGCACGTGCCTTCCCTTAGCTCAACTTTAATATTTTTCTGCTTGGCTGTGCAACTAAACCTCGAGGAAGAAGACAGCTGCAAGCAAGTGCACATGCTACTTCTGTTTCACAATCTTCCCACTTCCTCCATTAATAGCTGAGGGTTTGGGGTGCTAGAAACAAGAAGCCTTATCACAAATGTGCAATGAGACCCTGAGCTAACAGGTTAGCTGACATGGAACTGTTAACAGTGAATTGGCTTAGAGACAGCAGGGGGAAAAAAAAAGGGGGGGAAAAAAAGGGAGACAGAGTGAGAGAGACAGAGACAGCAACCAATTCAGCTGCAAGAAATCAAGCTAAATCAGTCCCAAGTGCCCATGTTGGAGAGACTTGATCTCATACCTTGCTTGTTATCAAGGCACTCCTGATACGAGTCAGCTCCAGTTCCGTTGCGGTCTACAGACAAAACAAAAAGTTTCATTCATATCAAACATAAATATTAGAAACTTCTCAAATGGCAGCCCTGCTGGAGCAACACGTTAGGTGCAAATAGTGCTACTTCTTTCGGAGGCCACGCTGGTTCGCTGACAGAACCTGTGAGTGCTTACAAACAAGATACAACAGACTGACACCAACCCACTGTGAGAAACTTATTTTAGTCCTGGGCAGGAGGGGCTCCCAGCCCTGCCCATCTGTCTCCACACTGCTGAGGGCAAAGGGGAGGGGATTACAGCTCCAGCTGCTCCAAGTTCCTTAAGCACGTGGAAGATGGAATACATGGAGTTAAATCTATCATTGCGCTGCTCTCTGTAGGCCCTATGAAAGCACAGGTTTGAACCAGCAGAACTCAACATACAGTCTGGAATAGACTTCTCTGTGGCTTGTGGTGCTGTGGTCCCTTTTGGGTTTTGGCTGCTACATCATATTAAAGGCAACTGAAGATACAAGAACATGCTTCCCAAATATTACTTTTCCATGGAAGCAATGTTACTGTAGTTACCACTGGGGTTATCTGATCCAGCAGCAGCAGAGGAGCTGGTGTGTGCCATGAAAATGGGGAGAAGCTGAGATTCTTCCACAGTTGTGTGCTCCACACAGGGAAGAAAACAGACAGCTCCCAAACACAGGTGTGGTCACACATGTGGCCTCACATCCAGCATGGATATCACCTAACAAAGCCCTTCATCTACATTAGAGGTTCAATTAGATCTCATCACCTGTGTGTAAAAAGGGTTTCACCTGCAGGTTAGCAGAATCAGGTTACAATGCGGTTTGGACCTCAAACGCAAACCAAAGAATTTTCCAGCACAGCTTCTGCTCCACAATTCAGTTCAACCACAAAAAAATGCCTGGATGGTCCTTGAAAAAAAAATATTAAATACCTCGGAAAACCCTGGGTAAACTAATGTTCTTTCAGCAGCTTACATGCACCTTACACACTGTCCTACATACGGGGACTAAAGCAACTGAGCCCATGAGGTATTTGCACAACCTCAAAAAGTGAGGTTCTCTACATCACACATCTAAGAATGCACATGGTGCTAAAATCACTCCTGTTGTGTAACTACCAAACCATTTGATCAGGTCACCCATGGCACATACTCCTACCACAGCAACCCCAATGGCACTGGAGACAGCTCCTCTACTAGAACAGATCCAGGAGGTGATCACGATTAATGAAGGAGCCACTCCACTAGGCTGAGCTGGGCGGCCAGGCTATCCCACAGCAGTATTTCAGAGCCACCATCCAAAGAAACAGCACAACAGCAGTGTGCTTATTTCTTTCTAAAGATGCTGTTCAGGGCCAGAAGTTTATAAATATTGCTCACAGCAGAAAAAAGACACTAAGGAGAATCCTGCCACCCAGGCGCCTGCAAACAACTGCATTTCTATACCTCCAACAAGCAACTGGTCCCCGACTGTGAGGGCTTGCTGGCACTGCTCCTGTGTGGCAAACACATTCCCACATCAGCTGCCCTTTCATCTTTGCTCAACCATCAACTGGTGATGGCTGCTTGAAGAGGAAGAGATCCAGATCCGAGTTAAAAGGCTTCACATTCAGCAATAGTATTTAATGAACAAAGAAGCAAAAATTGAAGTTGCCCCACTGTTTGTGTTGTGCAAATCGCAGATAATAGATCTCCCTAATCCTAATGAGGCCTTCCTATTAAAATCTTTATTAGCTTTCAGCTCTGCAGATTGCCCAAAGGCTCATCAGTTTCCCTATCTCTCAGTACCAAGATCTGCTTTAACTTTTACAAATAGCTCTAAGATATTTCTCAGCTTATCAGCATTGCCAAGCAGTCTGTCTTATCATTACTATTGCAGATAAAATAAATGAGCTCCCGATGATATGAATAATGGCATTTTCTGTAGGCTGGTTTCCCATTACATTTTCAACAGATTGTAAACTTAAGCACAAAAGAGAGAAAAAAATAAAAAAGAAGCCAGTGTGTGTGTGCGTGGGGCGGGGGGGGGGAGAGTGGCTTTTTTTTTTTCCTTCCCATTTACCTTCAGTGCCTTAGAGCACAGGCTGCATTTTTAAGCTCACCTGATGAGAGCTAGTAATTAATTTTGAAAGGGAGCAGAAACACCTCAGCTCTGCTTTCTCTGAAGACCAAAAGCCCAGTTACTTCTGGGATGTTTTTTCAGCTGCATTTGTTGGAGAGAAGCAAGGGCTAAACCATGCTCTGCCTAATGAAGCCATCTTCATTAGTTTGCTCCTTTCCCTCACAGCCTAGGAATACCAGTCAGATTGGGAATTGAAATCATGAAAAGCAACAGAACTGCATTTGAATTAAAAGACTAAGCTACAAAGGTCTCCGACGGCTGCTCCGGGCTGATTAGCACGAGGCGCATGTGGCACCATTGCGGCACAGAGCGAATTTTACAGCGCACGTTCGCGGATAAAGGCAAAGTGTCCGCGGGAGACGGGGGAGCTGAAAGCCCCGCACGTCTCTGCCTTTCCGTGACAGCGAGCAGGGAGGTCATGTTCTGGCAACCATTTTCTGCCTGGTCCCTGCAGCAATCACTACAGGGTTAAACGCTTTTCCGCTCCCCAAATTCCTCGCCCTGTCACTGTATCAAGGTTATCTATTATTGGCAGTGACAGGTGAAAATTAATCTCCTAATTATTTCTTGCTGCGTAATCTGCACTGAAGGAGTAACGTAAAAGGATTACAGTACACCCTCTACGGAAGGCTTTGCTAGAAAGCCAATCATCCAGGGAGATAGAAGGGACGTGGAAAAGGGATATTTATGACAGATTTCCAACCATTTTGAAGGCAGACTACACTATAAGTTTATAACCGACACCTCTGGAGTAAGGATATTCTTGCAGGTATCTTAACACCCTACACACTTTTTATTGTTGATTCCTCCAGGAAAAAAAACCCCAAGATTTATATCCATTGTTGTCCCTGATTCTCCTCTGGAACAGCAGTTACTGCAGGAAAAGCATTTATGTACAGATGTTTTTTACCCCCCACAGAAACATTATGGCAAACAATGTACCCAGCCTACTTCAACTCAATATTAAAAATCCTGCAGCTACCTTCCACAGCAATTTAACTGTAACACTTTTTCCACAAGAACATAAGCTAGACTGAGTACTTGCAAAAATAAAAGTATTTAAAAAAACACCTCATTTTGTAAGCAAGCTAGAAATATCTCTGTTAACAACACAAACAGCCACCTTGAAATGCTGCCTTTGTGTAAACTCCAGCTCTCGTCTTACCACCCACGAGAAAAAAGGTTTATTTTTATAGTATTAAAAACCACACATTTATCTTTAACCCTTTCCATGCAGCTCTGTAAGGTACAAATGGGTGTTCTCAAGAACGTATTTTTCTATATCCATCTCAACAGCACCATTCTAGTTGAAGTTTCCAAGAACAATCAATCACAGATTGCGCTCAAAATTACATGAGCTACCTTGAGAGATGCTGTCATTACCTGCGCCTGTGAGATAGCTAATGCAGGGGTCCCTGTCTGTGAAGCCTGGCAGGTAACAGGACAGGGCAGCAAGGAAAACCACCACTTGCAATCAAGTCCTGACACCACTATCACTCACGCTTATCTTCCATTCCCTTGACGGCGGTGGTGCAGAAACGTCACCAATTCCTTTATGCAAACCCTCACTGCTTAAACCCAGCACCAACGCTCCTAATTTTTGGAAAGCCAAGCCCCGACACGAACTTGCACGGCAACACACCGGCCGGCAGCGAGCGGCCAGCCCTGTGGCTGGCGTTTCCACGGAGCAGGATGCCGCAGCTGCGGACAGCTACGCGCCGCTGCCCCGAGCCGGAGCCGCGGCGGCGCTGGGAGCGCACCTGGGCGCAGTGCGCGCCCGCAGCCACGCGGTGGCGCACGCCCCGCTCCGAGCGCGCCGGCCCCGGGCCCGCACCTGGGGCCCCGAAGGCCGCCCGGCTGCGCCCGCCTGGGAGCGACCCCACCGCCCCCGCCACTGCGCCCCCGACTGCCAGAGCAAGCCACCGAGCTGGAACGCATCTGCAACTCCGGGGACAGAAGCTGGCCGAGCCGTCTGAAACGCTGCTAAAATCACCAGCACTCGAGGTTTTAAATGAGCACCTCAAATTAAGTGAATTCCCCAGCAGTGACAGAGGTGTTAAGGTTGTTCACTTTCTTCTCTGTTGGTTTTAACACCTCTGGGCCAGGCTGTGGCTCCTGGAGCCTCAGTACTCCCTGGACTCCGAGCATCAACAGTGCTGAAGGGCAGGTGTGTGGAAATGGATTATTTTCCTATTAAGAAGTTCCTTAAGGCAACTGCTACTAAAAAAGTAAGGCTGTATTTAAGTAACTTTTAACAAATGCTTGCTTCTCCATCTGAAAGACAACTCCTAGGTGATCCTTAGGATATCACAAGGACTCTAAAAATATGTATCCAGCTATCAAGTTTTGCTAAATCCACACATCACCTATGTATGTTTCTGTGTATTTCATTTTCACCAGCATGAGGGCAAGGCAATTTGCGTTTACACAGTTAAGGCTAGCGATTTACTCCTCCTCAGGACCTGTTTTCAATAGATAAACAGAAATAATTTAACAAAGCCTAGAACAGAACATAAGCCCTTAATGGTTTACCCTTGGTGTTAAGTAAATGAGGAAATTACTCACTGGCATCTCTCATTCTGTGGATGTTCCAATCTTAGAGTTACCTAATCTCTTACACAGTAGTTACGAGAACAAAAGAAACGTGTATAGAGGCAAAGCACCCACCTACTAACATATCAGTTCTAACAAGCCTGTTTTCCAGTAATATGTTTTCCTGATGGAAATCTGAAGAACAAATTCCTATCCATAGGCATTTTCCCCAAATGCTCCATCATCAACCTCATTATGCAATACAGAAATTCTCCCAAGGGATATTATGTAATGGCAATCCCTTCTTCCTCCCCCTAAGGAGTATATTTCTCATTACATCCCCTCGTAATTGATCAGTCTAAGAAATCATTTCTGGTAAAACCATATGTTTCTTTACCTAGTTTAGAATTTCCACCTTTATTCAGAAGATACAAGATGACTTACAGGAGACTCTAAAATTTCCACTTCTGATGCACGATGCCAATCTTTGCTCAAACATGCTATTAAGCAAGGAGTAACACATTCTCACACCTGCCTGACCTCAGATCTTGCAAACTCATAAAGTTATTAAAATTAACCAGCCTACATTTCCTATTCTGATGATACAAATAATTTTACTTGACTGAATCTGTAATGGATTTAAGAAGACTGCTTTGTATTCCAATATATCCAGACACCACAAGCCCTAGATACTGTGGCTCATTCAACACAAGGATGCTGGGAGTCAACAGATTAAAAAGAAAGAAAGAAAGAAAGAAAGAAAGAAAATATTTAAGGCAGAAAATGACATACACATCTGCGCTTTCCAAAAGTACTGTACAGCACAGACTGTCCAGCTGAAGAATGCAGCCCTTTTCATTGCCACTTCTGTCAATATACCACCACTAAACATCCTACCAGGTTTTAGTTTAAAAAGCAACAGCAGCAAACACTAATATTTACACCCCTTGCTCAAAGTTAATGCTTCAAGATTGCACATTCTTGAAAATCAAAGGAAAATAAGTATCAGCTACTGCTAAATATCTGTAGTTTTGTCACTGGAACTTGAGACATACTCCAATCCCTTTTTTAACTTCCAAATACCAGAGCTATGTGTGACACTGCTATTTGATTTAGCCAGCCCAGGCCACAAGGTCCAACAGATGACTGCATGTCCCGATAGAATAACACTGGGATATATTTCGCTCCTTCAGAACAGACTGCCCCTCTCAGATAAACAAGGCTTAAGGTTTCACTCAGAATAACCCACCTTCCAAACAAAATAAAATAAATTTTAAAAAACCCCACTGTGTACTAGTGAAAACTTGGTATCCAGCTAAATAAAATGCTGCCTGCCTTGTCTTATAGCATTAATCTCCACTGGAAAAGAAAACCAGGCATCTCAAGCTGGTGCCTTTTGGCTTTAGCACAGGGCAGTTTTAGGGAACTGCGGTCAGCAAAGAAGAAAACTCTTGAAAGAGAGTATTAGGAGTCTGCCACTTGTGGGAAGTTAATGCCGTGCGTACAATTCAAGCAGCTCACCCTTGTAAGTCCGTATGTGGGGAAAATCGGATTTATACATAAACATAAACCTCTGAAGTAAATTCTGATCAGGGATGACCAGAGATTTAACTCTCTAGAAAGAAGAATGTGAAGACTCTACTTTCCTGTAATACCTTGGCAGCCTTTTCCAGTTGAGCAAGGCTTTCTTTCAAGAATTGATAACGAAGTAAATAATTCCAGTTTCTGTGGCACAGGGGAGACCAGTTAAGGATGCTCTCCAAGACCCAAAGCAATCATTCAGAACAGTAACTTATGTAACAAGAAATTATCTTTGTTACAAAATTAGGTTAAAAGGACCTCAGATACTGTAATGTTACAAAAAATCAGGACATGCCTTGAGAAGATTAGCTGGCAAGCAGCCTCCTGAGATAAATGCGCAACTTCAAGAAGATTTTACAAGCCTAAAAACCAGTTTAAATTCCAGAGAGACACACAAGCCTCTGCCATTTAAAAAGATCCTTCTTTCCTTCCCTCTGCCCTCACCTTATTCCCGAGCTCCTTTTCCAAACCATCCTTAGTTAACCAGTGACCTGGAAATCTTACTTCACCTCCCCATCCCCTTTTCAAATTTGTTACTTTAAACACACAAGGTTTAATTTCTTAATTGGATTAAATTTTTCATTCAGGCTAAGCAGAGGGGCCCCGCAGCAGGCGCGGGGAGGTGAGCAGAGCCCGGCAGCCCCGCACCCCGCGATCCAGCCTGGCCCGCACAACCCGCCCGGCCCGGGAGCAGCGGTGATTTCTCTGGCCAAAAGACACACGGGGAAAAAAAAAAAAAAATTCCACGACGACCATTTCCAGGCTTGCTATTCCTTGTGAGTAGAGGGGCTGTGGCCGCACCGAAGGGGTTAAATCGCCGGGCACGGATTTTTGAGTTTGTTACCGTTTTCAACAGCCAGAAATCCCAGACCAACACCGGCCTCATCCGGCAGCCGGCTATAGCGCCAGCCCACCACCAACACCCGACAGAGTCGCGATATTCCGCTGAAGGGGACCAGCGAGGAGCCCAGGGAGCTGGGCTGCGGGGCCGCCACGGCCACCCGCGGGTGGGTGGGAGCAGCCGGGTCCGCCGGGTCACCCGCGCTGCCCCGGCTCGGGAGCTGCCGCCCGGGGAAGGCAGAGGTTCAGTGTTTATTATTCATCCTCCCCGTACCCGCGAGGGTAGGAAGGGGGATGCGGTCGCACTAGAGGAATGTGCGAAATGGGGTGGAAAAAAAAAAAAGGCAGCTGGGGAGCGCATCGCATCCAAGCAGCTCCGCGCTGCTGCGCCTCTTTCTTGTCTTGTGTTTTACTTAAACACACCCAGTTTCTCCCGCAAAAAAACCCCTCCATAATTCTGCTCGGAGCGCTCCTCGGTTCGCCGCCGGGAATGGGCAACGAGCGGCTCCTACCCCTCCGCATCCCGACCCCCGCTCGGGAGAACGCGGCGCGAACCACCCCGAGAAGCCACCGGGGCTGGCGGGGGCCGGCGGCACGGTCGGGAAACCCGAACCAACCTCTCTCCGGCTGCACCGAAAACGGCGCAAGAGGAAAAGAAGAAAAAGAGAAACACAGAGACCGCACGCACGGAGCCGCCACCACACCGGCGGGAAGCACGGCGATTTCCTCCCCTCGGCTGACCGCAAAGCCGCCAGCTCCCCGGCTGGAAAACACTTCCCCCACCGAGGAACAGGGCTCGGGGAGGGGACGAGAAGTCCCCGAGGGTGGAGGGTCCCCGGCCCGGAGGGCGCCCACCCGCCCGCCGCTACTCACCGCGCGGCGCGCAGACCATGGCGAGCCCCGCCGGCCCGCCGGGCCCCCGCGGGATGATCCTCCGGGCGCGGCCGGGCGGGCGCGGCGCGGAGTGGAGCCGCTCGGGGCCCCCCCGCAGCGGCACAACGCGGCTCCCGGCCCGGAGGTGCCCCGGGGGTCCCGCCGGCCCCCGCCTCCTCCTCCCGCCGCGGTCCTCCGCCGCTCGCTCCTTCCCTCCGCTCTTCCTGGGGCTGCAGACACAGCGTCTCCTCGCTTTTCTTCTTCTTTTTATTTTTTTCCCCTTGGGTTTTTTTTCTCCCCCCGGCCGAACCCGGGGCTCAAAGTTTGCGCCCCCGCGCCCGCTCAGCCCTGGAGCCGCCGTGCAGACGGCGCTACGGGTCCATCACCCGCGGGGCCAAAAAACACACGACGGAGCGAAAAGCCCACAGACGCACCAAAAAAAAGCAAAAAAAAAAAAAAACCCAGAAAAAAAAAAAGCGACCCAGGCGGCGACTCCGGCCGGCATCCGAGGAGAGGAGCAGGGGAACGCTCAGCTCCGCAGGCAGCGCCGGCCCGGCCCCATCCAGGGGCTTCCCCCGGCGGCGGGATTCTTTCTTTCTTTTCGTGGTTCACGCCTCGGTAGCCATTATTCCCAAGCATGGACGGGGAGGCACCGCGCCGAGCCCGCTCCGCTCCGCGGCGGCGGTGCCGCTCCCCGGGCGCTCCGCGGCGCGACTGCTCCGCGCGGCCGCCCCGCCCCGCCCCGCCCCGCGCCCGCCCGCGCCGCCGGGCCAATCGGGCCGCGAGACGCGGAGCTCCGCGCCGCTCCCGCGCGCGCGCCCGCCGCGCCCTGGCCCCGCCCCGCCGCGGGCGCGCGCGCGGGTCCCGCCGTCGGGGCAGCGGGCGCGGGGCGCGCGCAGCGGGAGCGCGCGGGCGGGGGACGCGAGAGGTGTGAGAGGGAGCGTGAGTTTAGCGCGAGTGCCAGCGACAGAGTGTGTGCAGGAGTGCCCGCCCCGTGCCCTGTGATTGTCTGGGCGTGCACATGTGCACAGGTGCGCAGGGGCTGTGCGGACGCGGCCCACATCCAGGTGCGCCGGGTGTGTCTGCGTGGCAGGTGTGCGGGAGCCGTGTTTGCAATCTGTGTGTGTGCGTGGTCTCTGTGTGCGCAGTCTGTGCCCGTGTGTGCGTGCATGGTCTGCAGCTTCGTGCAGGCTGTGCGTGCCGTGTCCGTGTGCACAGCCAGCGTGTGCACGGCCCGTGTGCGTGGATGTGGCCCGCGTGTGCGTGCACACAGCCGCGTCTGGGTGTGTGCTCGGCGTGTGTGGTTTCTGCGTGCACAGTCTGTGCACAGTGCTTGTGTGCGCACGGTCGAAGGGTGGATGAAGCGTGTCAGCGCTCCCTGAACACCCGGGCATGTGCATGCCTGGCGTGTGTGTGTGCGCACGCTCCTCCCCTCCACCAGTCTGTTGATGGGCTGAGTTTGGGCTCCTTTCCCTCTATTTTCCGTGTTAGTTGCAGCCTCCTGTGTCCCCGAGATGCATTTGGACCCCCAGGGGATTTGGATCCGGGCAGAGGGAGAAGAGAAAAGCAAAGGAAACGTTTAATCGTGATTAACCTTCCCCATTGCAAAACAGTTGTTAGTAGGTATATTTAAAATATAATTACTATTGCCGTGATTCATAGGTGCTTTAATAAATGGTTAATCAATGGCCACAGGGCCGACAATCCCCGCTGCCTGACATGCCTGGTTAGCGCCTGCCACAGTAAATCTGATTCATGGGGATGGGGCCAGCCCCTGCCCTCGTGTCCCCGTGCAGGATTGGAGTGTTGCACCCACGAGCCATCAGCACGGTCCCCTCCCCGGTCAGCAGCCTCCGTGCACTCAGCCTGCACCCTGACAGCCCGCTCTGCACCCCAACACCTCACTCTGCGCCCCGACAGCCCGCTCTGCACCCCAACACCTCACTCTGCGCCCCGACAGCCCGCTCTGCACCCCAACACCTCACTCTGCGCCCCGACAGCCCACTCTGCACCCCAACACCTCACTCTGCACCCCAACACCTCACTCTGCGCCCCGACAGCCCGCTCTGCACTGCCGGCCCTCGCTCAGCAGCGTTTGGGGTGTCCCCACATGGCCCCAGCACTGCAACTGCCTCTGGGATAGGGGAAAGGAATGGCCTGAGCTTGGTTTTCAGCTGGCCTGGGGAAATTATCTGAAAATCTTCAGGGAGAAAGGTGGTAAACATCTGTATACTATTAAATCCATTAGATGTGTTCATTATTTTATATTGATTGGTATATCACTACACAAAGTTAATATATTATGATTATTAGTATATTGTTAAATCATTAAATACGACAGCAGACAGAATAAATAATTTCCAAGGGATCTCAGCTGACATTTAGAAATTGATGGGTATGTTTTTCCCTTTGCATCCTGGCTGGCTGCAGGACTGCAGTGACGCTCTGGCTGCTCTGACTGATCTCCTTCCCCGGCTTTCCTCTGCAAGTGAAGGCAGCAGAGAGAGCCTGCTCTGCCATGCCCGAGTTTGCATTTTAAAAGATGAAGCTGAATTAATACGAGCCCTAAAGAAACCTGTTGGACGAGGATATTCAAACCACTTGCATCAAACAGGGAGCCACAAGAAGGATCTACACCGGAGGCTGTACCTTGGTGTTGCTCAGGGAGAAGAACACCCTCTTGCAACACCAACAGGATTTTCATCTGAAAACGCAAGGATGGAGCTGCCCTTGCGTCAGGGGTGCTGCCACCTGCCTCCTGCAGGTACCCACCCCGACCGGGGAGCACAGGAGCACAAGCATCCCAAACCCTCAGCCCAGGCTGCAGGTCACAGGGGGTTGTGGATTTATGGCACAGCTCCTCATGAAGCAGCAGATGTTGGAGAGCATGCACATCTGTATCTTTACAGCAGGGGAGCTGGATGCCAATCAGGGTTAATTCGGGATAAATTTACAAGAGCGCACAGCATGACCCAAGGTACCTCTTTATTGGGCTACTACAGGCCTGCTAAATGCATTGGCTGACTACTACACATTAAAGCCACATGAGCTTGTATGTTCCAAATGAATTTTACAGGAAGACACAGGGATAGAAAAAGGAGGAGAGCCTGTGTCACAAATGACATCCAGATGTGAAAACACAGTAAATACAAACATCAAAAGGCTCACCCTTCCACATTCTGCAAAGACAACATTGGAGAAAGGACTTGCTGCATTTAAACAAATATTCTCGGCAAGGAAGCCAAGGAGCCTGCTGTCCCTGGTGCACAGCAAACCCCCACGGATCCGAGTGGGAATTAGCCATTTGTCAAGGCAAATATGCAGCAAATATTATGTCATCCTCTAGACGGTTCAACCTTGGATCAGGGGCAATGAAACGGGATGGAAGAGAAGGTGTTTTGCTAAGAAGACCAGAAGTTTAAATCTAATAACTCAAATCTGAAATCTGGACTCTAGAAGGCTGTGATTATTTAGATAATGTCTCCAGGGCTATGACATACTTATTACTAGAATTGATACCATTCAGGGACAGGACTTAAGCCTTGCCAGTTGTATGAAATAACTAAATAAATAGGTGCCTTTTAAAGCCTTGTTATTTGCTGCAGTGAAGATACAACTGGAATGATAGCCTAGAAAATCTGGGATATCTGGTAAACCACTCAATAACATTGTTTGAAGAAGATGTGGGAAATGAAAGGCCATTCCCCTGAAAGGGCTCTGAAGAGCTCCAAATGTCTGTTTGCATGGACCTACAGAGGAACTGGCAGAGTCACCACCAGTGAAGGACAAGTGTTCCTGGAGCCAAGGACTCATCCCATCAGTCACCTGCCACACCGTCCCTTCCCCTTCTTGCCTACTTCTGACTGCAGTAGAACACAACGAGGGACAAAGGTGGTTTGAAGCAGCACAGAATAAACCTAAAGTAGCATCAATGGCAGGGGAAACCACTTAACACCCTTCCAGAAAGGCAGGGATTGGTGGCAAAGCGCACACAGGCTGCAATATCAGATGCTCACTTTGTGTTCTCGGTTCAGCCCTCGAATGTGCAAACCACAATGAAAACATTGGGTGTTACTTGCTTGAACTCTCCTCTTAGAGCACCATGGCCAGTCACTGGGCTGGGGCAATGTGAGAGCGAAGCTTAGATGGGGTGTGTTCTTGTTTTCTCCTCTTTTCAAGATTCTATCTGACCACCAACACCTTATACACAGCATGAGTAGACCACAGGAGGGACTCCATACCACGCTGGTGCTAATCTCTTGAAGGTGCTGGGACGCCAGGGTGTGGGGCCAGCATGACTGTTCTCAGAGATGAGATGAGATGGGCTGGGGCTATTGTTTTCACTCAGGCCTGACTCAAGGCTGCAGGATCACAGCCATCCACTCTACCAGCATATCTGTCTCAAGTGGAGAGCCCTCCCACGAGACAGGATCCATCAGATCAGACTGATGCTTGAAGAGAGCATGGAAGACGCTCCTCTCACCCTGAGACAGAGCACACTTCTTATTTTGGAGCTAAAAGCTTCAAGCAAAAGCAGTTTGATACTGGCAGTGCTGACAACAGACGGAGAAAGCACTTAACCATTGTGTTGCATAAAGATATCATGAGGAAATCAGGATTACACAGTAGAGAGAGTAGAAAAACACTCAGGAAGAGCTTGGATAAACTCCGGGCGAGATTCAATAACAGATGCCGCTGCCTCCTGCATCATGTGTCCCCACCTGGGCTTCAGTTGGGAGGCAGCCGGAGAGGAGTTTTATTGAATCTGTTATTGAACCTGCCCCCAGGCTGGGGCTGCACTAGGTACCCTCACAGGGCCTAAAATAGAAATGAAGTTACACAGGAATTTGCAGAGCAACTTTTAAAATATGCTCTGATTTGCCTCAAAAGCTGGTGTGTGTGGGGCGAGGGAGCGCAGTGGGGCCAACGAGGAGCGCCAGCTGCCTGCCCGGGCTGTGCAGACAGCACCTGAGCAGGACTGCAGCTCTGCATCCATCCCAGAGCCTGCTGGTGACGCACAGCTCCGCTCCCGGGCCTAACAACACTGCAAAACTATTTAGCCATTGGAGGATCACATTACATGCAAAATCTATAGCTGCTCAAGAGCTTAATTTTGACATACAATTTTCACTTGCTGAACAGAAGAGGGAGGGGAAGTCTGAAACTGTCTAAACAAAAGAATGTTTTTTTCCACTGCACTTTCAAATGTTCTTAAACCGAACAGAATACGGTTAGAGACGGCCCTTTGCCTCGGGGCATCCAAGGCTATGGCTCCAATTAAAGAGAACAAGGATACAGGAGGTGGTACCTCCAGTCTGATTGCTCTCGCCTGGGGCAACTAAGCCTCATGAATAAACACTGTTGACTCTAACTCTCAACAAAACAATTACACGTTTGTTTTTAGAATACATTTTCTTAGCCTTTCCACTTGCAATTTTTTCTACTATAAACTAGCCAGGACAAGAATAAATACCTTTGTGATTCTCTAAACATCCTTGTAATTGCAGTGCTTCACTCATGAATGTGTATTTCAACATTAGAAAAGATCCTGAGCGATAAGAAGAAATGTTTCTTTGAAGTAACCTTTCAGAATTAGAGGCAAAATATTTACAGCTAATTATTATTACAAGAACTCCTGTACACACTGCCAGCCACAGGAGTGAAAACCTTATGTGCAAATCCAGTTACCTTTGAAGAACAAAACCACAAGGAGACGGGTGAGACTTGTATTTTTCTGGACTTTTGCCAAGTGTGATGCTGCCCCCGGGGTTCCCCATCTCCCAATGGATCTGTCAGCCACCACAGACCTCCCTCCTGGCAAACCATCCCCAAAGGGATGCTCCTGAGTGATGTGGGGTGCTTCTACGCCTCAAAAGTGCCGGCTCAGCTACGTCCTGGATGCAAATGAAAGGAGTGGCAGGATTTCTACTGCTGGGAGGGTCTAAACAGAATAGGTAGCGGATGAGTCGTCGCAGCGGTTACAGTATCTAGGGCAAAACCTGGAGCTTCCACAAGCACAGAAGAGGCTCCAGACAGCCCTTCCTGGGCTCAGGTTACTTGTAAAGATGCGTGCAGAAGTAAAGCAGAACTCTGGTTTCCTGCTGAGGGTAGCAGTGGAAGGAGAATAATCATTTACTCAACTTTTTAGGGATTTTTTCCAGAAAGCCAACCTATTGCTGCAAAGGAACAGCCAATCACCAACTGCCATTTCAAAATGGCAGGCCTTAATCTGCTTCACACAAAAGATTTTGGCCAATAAATAACACTTTTATTTTTTTTTTCTTAGAAATGCTTCCAAACTGGATTATTATCCTCCTTCTCACTGTTAGTGTGAGGATGAGAAAACACGGAATGGGAAAGTAAGGGAGAGCCTGCTACCCTGTGGATTTGGGAGTGACTCAAGCTATCCCTGAAGATGCTTGTTCCACGTTCCAAGGCAGACTACAAGAGATGTTGCCTGCTCCTATATGTTATTTATACATTGTGTTAAGCAACAACGTGCAAATGAGCTGGAGTACAAAACGTCAGACACGGCAAGATGTTCCAGTGCTGTACAACACAGCACAACACAGGGAAGCGACTCTCCGTATGGGGCCCTGTATCCTAGGAGTGTTTATACTCGATTGGATAATTGGGACCACAGCCAGCTCATCCTAAAATATACAGCATGAGTATGGTTAGGCATTGCATCTGTAACATATACAACTTTAGATGTCAAAGCATCTTTGTTTGAAGTCAACAGCAATAAAAACTGCATTTGTACGAGAGCTTAGCATGTGGGAATACATATTGCTAAACCAGGATGTTAACACATGGCTCTCCTCAGTTGGGTGCTGCCAAAAGTATGCCTTTCAAAACTGGGATGAGCATGCCAATAATCTGTAGGATATTTTAAAACTTGGAGAAATCTACAGCTATCATCCAGTATTGGAGAAAACTCTTTTTTGGGCACATTTACCTGCGGTAGAAACTGGCATAACTCCCTCTACTTGGAAAGATTTGGGTCCTTTGCATATATGGACATGTTATGTGTAAGAAAACATGGAAAGATTTTTCTATCCTGTTTCATTTCACAGAAACTTTGCTTAGTCACTTAGTGACAAATTATTCACTTGTGTAAGTGAAACTTTGAAATGTACACAAACTTTCAAATTAATACAAACCTATCTTTTAAGGTTGCTATCTTGCTATTATTTCATTAAGGCACACAGAAATTACACCCGAACTGTGTTAAGCTTAAGGGATTTCTGTGAATTTCCTTTCTGGATATTAAACCTTAAACAAATATTATGATTGTATTTCAAAGGCTTGAATGGGCTGATGATTTTGAAAGTGCTACTTTGGCATCACTGTACAGCTCCATTCTTTCGTGTATGTTTTGTTATAACACAAAGAAGCTCTATTTATGAAAAGCAAGTCTTAAATCTATAGTTTGAGAAGCCATAATTTGTGGTTGCAATTGTGGTTAATTTAACAAAGCAAGCCTTTTGGTTCACAGTGCACCATACTCACTATTTTTCATAAACTATCAGAGCAAAAAAACCCCTTCAACATGTCAGATATATGATGATCCAGCAATGTTGCAATTTTCCAAGTCCTATTTTGTGGTATACCATATTATATGCACAGGAATGCTACATCATTTATTCTGGAGCACAGCCCTGTAATTATTGCTGGCAAACTACTAATTACATACCGCCATCAAATCTAACCATTTTCCCAATAAAAAACCCCTACTTTCGTGCGGAATACAGCAAATCCAGCCCGGAGTGTACGCATGTTTTTATTTTAACACGCATGCCATATGGTATTGATCCTCCACTCACATGTACTTCACCTAAAATATCCGTACTGACTACGGGATTCTGCGGGCTTTGCGCTGTGGCACGATGCCATGGGGCGGGAGAGGTCTCAGCTCTGGTTCTGCACCAGCATGTCCCCCCTTCTGAGGGCCAAACCTCTCAGCTCACATGATTTCTGGCTTGGTCTAGGTAAGATTCAGGCCCTGCTACAAAATGGGGGTCTAGATCTCGAGTTCCCCAAACTCCAGGATTGGTGTGTTTGGAATTTTATCACTGGTTCATCTTTAGAAGCTACAATATGGCTCTACTTGGGGGCCCCCCCCATGAGTACAGTGGTTAGCCCTGCGGAGAAAGCCTGTCAGCTGGCCACAAACCTGCTCTCTGCATCCCAAGGAATTCTCTGAGCCATAGCACATTTCAATTGCAGAACTGCACAGCTTTGAGATGCTTCTGGGGAAAAAAAAGGAGGGATTGTGGGGAAAAGGGAGCATGCAACCAAAATTCCCCAAAGATACTGCCCTACGTGCACCGACATTTTGAGAAATTGGCCACAGATTGGACAGCCTGGAGAAGCCCCACTGTTCCCACGCAGCACGGGAGGAGCACGGGCAGAAAAACAGCAGGGACATATTGAAATACGGATTTCAGTGCTTCCGCTCGAGGCTGTGCATGTCCAACACACTCGGGGGGTTCAAGGCACGGCTGTCCTGTCCCAGGCTGCCCGTGGGCTGCCAGGGCAGCCGGGAGGAGCGGTGCTGCAGCCTCCCAGGAAAGTACAGGGCGAGGTGGGAGCTGCCTCGGCACTGCAGGGAGCCAATTATGGATCTGAGGCTCCAGGCTGCTTGCCCACAGCATCTGCCCGAATGGCTGCGGGGCTCCTGCGCTCACAGCTGGCAGCAGGATCACCTGCAGGGATGTGGCCGAGGCCAGCACAGCTCAGCAGCGCAGGGCAGATGGGGCCGGTGGCTGCAGGAGCTGCTTTCCCCCAGCAGCATTCCCTGGAGGGCATCCCGAAGGCTCTGGGCAGCCAAGGGCAGGGAGAGAAGCCCAACCAGCATCAGCATCTACTGCATCATTTTTCTTCATTCACTGAACCCCCTCCTAGCTTGGGGGGCTGTTCTGTCCCCCAACATGACTTCCCTGGACTCTATCCCCCTGAGCAGTGCATTTCTGACTTGGCAATCAAAACATCTGTGAGACTTGTTCCCTTTTAAAAACATGACAAACAGTGTAGGTATGCGAGACAATTTTCTTAATCTTTCTCAATTTTCTCCTATTTCAGAACTGCAGTCAGAATTAAGCGCAGAGCAAAGCCCCTCTCTCGCTTGTCTGAAGGTCTGGAGCAATGTAAGGAGTTTGTTGCACACTTTGATGATAACGTGTGAAATGAAGCAGCTGGGGGTGCTTGTGAAGGATGTCAGAAAAATCCCACTGGAGTACAGTAACCTCAGCGCCTCTGTGGCAGCACAGGGCACGGGCTGCCAGCACAGAGCTGCAAAGAGCTGCAAAATCTGGCCCAGTTCTGGTAAAACATGGACTATTTGCTTAAGTTTCTGGCATTTGCTCCACAGTATCCTTAGCAGCTTTAACAAGAATAAAGCATGCTTTGCATGCCAAGCAAGTTGGCTGATCTTAGTCATGGCCTTGGTCAAACACAAGGAGTTTCTTGACAAGAAAGAA
Organism: Coloeus monedula; assembly: GCF_965178545.1. Classification (NCBI taxonomy): domain Eukaryota; kingdom Metazoa; phylum Chordata; class Aves; order Passeriformes; family Corvidae; genus Coloeus; species Coloeus monedula. The sequence goes on along the minus strand of NC_138798.1, from coordinate 7,234,127 downwards.
CTGCCACTAAAAACATTAAAAAATGTTAATGGAACTCGCAGCTTGCAAGTTTAGTGTTGCCTCTGAAGCCTGAAAGTCTTTGGGAGCTACCCTCAACATTCATCTCAGCAGCTTCCAGGCACCAACACTCCTTTTCCTCTTTATAGCTCTGTTCTTATTTATTTCACAGCTACAGAAATGGTCTGTTTAAAAAAAAAAAAAAGAATAAAAAAGTGACAGGTATAAGACTCAGCTCATATGGACAACTCTGGAAGAAGAGATTTTCTTCCCTGAGACTACTTTCAGGTTTGCTGCTATCAGCCGAGGATTAGTCAGCTAACATGGCATCTCTGTTGACATACATTTTCTCCCCACAGCTAAGACAGCTTAACTACTTCATGCACCAGAATATTGCAATGGTTAACCAGACATTTTCCAAAAAAATAAAAGCATCTCCTACTTACTAAATTGTAATTCTGCTTTTAGTATTGAACTGGAATCCACAGACAAAGAAGTAAGCACCCGAACACCCTTTTGCCTCTAAAATGTGCTCACTTGAAAAGCTTGAAAGATGGTTAAATAAATAAATGAACAGAAGAAGCTGTTTGGCCATTCTTGCAAGAGGACAGAATCCATTCAAAATCTTACATAAGTTTTCTTCTTCAGCACATACACACTACAAGGATTAAACAGAAAGGGAAACTTACAGCTTTAGACACACTTTGTGTCTCAATACCAACTGCAGCACCAGCTTCTCTGTAAGGATTATCAAGGCTACAGCCCCATGCAGCTGTCAGTCCCTGGGGCTGTAATTCAGCTATCCTGCTCTCACTCTATCCATCACATTTACACAAATCCCCAAGGTGGACTGCCTTCTAAATGTCTTTACCTTGTGCATTATCCTGGGGCTTAACAATCCAATATTGGTGCAGCCAAGGATAATTACTCTCCATTGATGATAAAACACCCTGAATCCTGTCAGGCATGGCAATTTGCATCTTACAGTGCTGAGGATCAATAGATACAACAAAGGAGTGAAACCTGATTAGATACTGCTGCCTCTCAATGGAAAGGGAAGAGCTGATTATTTTGCAGGGTTGAAATCCTGGTTAAAAAGGAAACAGAGGTCTCCCATTACAACACAGTCCCCAAGCCTGCTGTTCACCTAGAAACTGCTGCAGGGAGTTTGAGACTCGAGGAGAAAGTAGTTGAATGAACAACCAGGTCTTACAGACTCCTGGTAAAGGAGAGCTGTTTACTTGGGCCAGTGTGGCTCGTGCATTTTCACTGTAACCCAAGAGAATACAGAGGATGTGAATTGTCTGGAGCTCCAAGAGATTCTACTTTCCCCCTGGTTTTATAGATTTACAGCATAAAGAAGACAAGTAACTAGTTCATGATCACACGCTGCTTCAATAATGAGCCTGGAAATTGGCTACTGGCTCTGTGAATGGATCTCTTTCTGAAGCATCCTCTAGGAGTGTGGGCTCAACCAAGAGCTCCTGCCCTGTTGAGGCAACAGAAATGTCATATATATTTAAAATAAGGGATTGCAGGATTTTCCAACCACAATTAACCAGGTAAGCAGATGCATGAAGGTGGAGGTGGAATAAAAAATTATCCCAACCCATTCAACAGTCTTCTGACACTAATCTAACACGGAATCTGATGGAAGATAAGAAGCGCGGTGGGTGAACTTCGGTTCCCACATTTAATCTAGAGAGACATCACAAGCTTCCGCCTCTTCAAGTCTTTATTTGGAGGCCAGTAACACACTGACAGAAACCCATGGTTTGGCTGACAGCACTGCTGGGCTGCAGGCAGGGAACGCATTCCCGTTTGGACGTGATTCTCCACCACTGACACTCCCTGGGCTCAGCTGTGCCCATCTCCCACAGCCTGCCCAGATTAGTGATACCAAAGCTCAGCCCTGGGCTGTGCACCAAGAGCTCCCAGAAAGGATGTAGCTAACTGTGTTAAATCTGAGTTTTTATTTGGTTTCTGGTGGCAGAGCTACATTAAACAGGGACTGCATGTCTCCATGTTCTTGCTTGTCTGAAAGAAACACAGAGTTTTCTTCCATGGAAATCAGTCAGCAAAGGAAAAGCCGAATTTGGGGGATTCCCAATCACATGAAGGACAATGTTTTAAAAAAGGCCTCAAAATGTGCAGAAAATAAAACAACATCAAGAAAAGATCTGGGCACATCTTTTCAGAATGCGTGCTCTGAGGCTGATGAAGGGCTCAAAGCAAGAGAGGAGGAAAACAGAGAAAAAGAGAAAAACTCTTCAGAAACCAGCCGGGAATAGTCTGTTCTTATCAAAACACGTTGCTGACACAGACCTGTCACGGAGCCAACATCTGCTCCCAAGTCGCAGAGTCAGTCCGAGGCAGGCTGAGTGTCTATTGCACAGGAACACCAAGAGTTGACTTGGCACGATGGACGTAAATGAGAAAAGCTTCTGGAAGCACCAGTGAGCGAAACGGGAAGGAAACTTGTTCCTTTGATGAAAAATCTTTTTATTTTGACCTACAGGCAAACTTGCAGATTTTTTTTTTTTGCAGAAAGGCATCTCTTCCAACATGGGAAATGGGAAAAAAAAGCCTGATTCTGGACATCTGACGCATATGGTAGTGTCTGCTAAAGCCAACGGGGGGTTGCATATGGCAAGCCTGGAAACCTGAGGCTCATTAACATTATGGCACAGGATTATCACTATTTTATGGTCATAAGGATCTGTCTCTTTCATCCTGATGGCTGCTGAGTGATGGTGGATTCAGATGCCCCATATTAACCCCTAAGAGTAAATACAATATTGGTGAGAAGTACCAAGCCCATGTCTAAAATCCTTTGTCTCCTTCACTGATGCAGTGGAGTAGAAAGATGCTTTCCCACCCTGATCTCCTATTCTCCTGAAATCTATCCCAGCCCTTAAAGGCTTTAACTCCCCTTGCCTTCTACAATCTCTAGGATTTTTGGGGTACTGGAGAAGATTTGCAAACAGTCTGAGACACCATCGCTGTAGAACAGATGGCAACTATCCCACCTAGGGCGAGACACCACGCAACATCCGTTGGATTTTCACATGAGCATCCAGCTCCTGGCACAGCCTGAGCCTCTGCAGAGGCACTCAGAATCTCTCCTGCGTTGTGGGAACCCATCACTCCTTGAGAAGAAAGGGATGTTATTATGGTTTTCCATCTGTCAGTGCAAACTGAAATGCATCTTTGTATTGGGCTTTCCACTCTGCACTCAGGCATGGAAGATTTAGAGCTTGCTGTTCTGTATTTGAAATGGGAAATTGGAGTGGAGCTGCTGAGTCATGAGAACAGGGGGCCTCTATTGCCAGCCGTTTCTCCCTGGGGAAAGCTGCTAATCCTTTCTGATTCACCTGGGTGCGATTGATTCCTCAGGATTCCCGCACACTCACACAGTCTCTGACTGTCAGAGGTGCATTGATTTGTTCAGCAGTGGAGAACAGAATGGATATAATGGAGGTGATTTTTAAGGTGATGATTGCTATGGGTGGGTGAAAATAAAACCATATTAAATAAGCAGTCATTAGAGCTTAAAACTGAGCAGCTCAGTTGCCTGCTTCTGCCCTCTGAAAGGAGGATGATAACACTGTCACATGCTCCAAAAACAGGTGAGCAGGAGCATAATGAATTCACAGGGTGTAATAACCCTGGTGGAAACTGGCTCAAAATGCACTTGTGGTAAAAATGCATCCTCTTGCTTCCGCAGTGCACTCAAGGACATTGTCCTCACCTGAATGATGTCATGTATGGTGGAAGAAAACAGGAGGAGAACATGAATGTAGGAACCTTATATACAGCCACGACTAAGTCCCAGATAAGAGCATCCTATCGAAGACAACGATGCTAAACCCTTGAAAACAAATGTAAACCAGCAAAACTGCGGGTCAGTTTGCCAGGAAAGTTTCTGGTCATCGTTAACTGCTCCATGCAATTGGAAGGGAGAGGAAAAGGGACAGGGTAAAGACCTATTTCCCTATCATTTCATCACATCACTCTTCATATAAGCACCCCGCTGACCAGCCTTCTCCCAGAACTTCTCAGCGATTAGCACCATGCTGTTTCTTACTGTGAATTCGAACAAGAGTAGCACAAAGCTATCAGCAGGGACTTCAGTGATCAGAAACTGCTCAGCCAATTTTCACTATCATTTTTTCTATGTCAAACAAATGCCTATTGTCACCAGGCCTGCTCCTGTGGCATGTTGAGAGCTTCTGCAAATTGCAGAGCCCCCGTCTCTGATTTTAAATCCCTAAAATGTTAGCTTCCACCTTATAGACTAACAGATGAGCAAAGGACAGGCAGCCAGGAGCTGCTGGTGGTAATTCTGGCTATTGATGTGCAGCATAAGTATCCTGGGTACCCTGCCCCTGCATCAACCTTCCCTGCCTGCACAACAGGGATGGAAAATAACAGTATCTGCCCTGCCACAAGGCAAAGGGAAGACAAGTTTTTTTAAGATGCAAAGTGCTAATTACTAGTTCAGACTACAGGTCCTGGCACTGGAATTAGAAGCAGCAGAGCTACGTGAGCTGCTGTTGCAGTCCCCAAATACAACAGGCCTGCAACAGAGACTTCCCTATGATCCTGTGCTTGTGAGATCCCCATCAGCTGTGATGGGAATGTTGCACATTGATGGGATGTCATCATTCAGCTATAGGACTCTGGTGGAAGTGGAAAGAGAAGGAGCAAGCAGGCTATGAAGTGTATAACCCCGATTTAATGCCATTAATGCAATTTGATAATTAGCAGAGGCATTATAGGCCTTATAGAAAAACAAGGGAAGGAGAAATGGATTTGGGCAAATAAAGGATATGTTTTAGAGCTTCCTCCATCCTGCAGATTTCTTTTCAAAGCACATATATTGCATTTTTTCTTACAGCAGCCACTGTAGGGGCCAGGGCATTGTATAACAAGAAGAATGGTCAAACACAATTTTAATGTGTCTAGTAAGGCAGAGTGCAATACTTATATATATCAGAACAAGCAATGTGCCAAAGTGCCTGATGATAAGGAAGAAATGTGTCCTCGATCAAGAAAAACCAGTTTAATGTGCACACTGGGAGCAGAGTATTACACAGATACAGCTTTCTCCTGGCCATGTGAATTTAAGGAACCCCTGCTGGTAACTGAGATTCCTTGCAGACAATCAGACCAGAAGCAAAATGTTATAAATTCTTAAGGTACTGTATGACGTGAGATACATCCTCACATTTTATACAAAACCAAGAAGGGGAAGATAGCATGTAAGCATCTGAACTCCCATACAACAAATGCCATTTCAAGCATCATTTATTATGCTGCCTTTCACAGACTTTTACAATCCTCAATATGGTTAGCAATTTCAGCTGACTCGTAAAGCGGTTTTAAAATTCATCACTGAAAAGAATGTTTATCTCTGTGTTTCCTCCAGTCCGGGAGTAAAATTAGACTCTTAAAACCTGGGGATGGTGTGCCTTTAATTTTGTTTAGAACAGAAAATAACTGCGATATGAAAGGTTTAATGAGGTTAGAAATCTAAAAGGAAATGGAGTGGGAATAGATTATCAAGAGAAATAAAGCCAACCGCTGGAGAGTACACTAATATTAAATATTAGGTTTCTAAACCAAATATATATAATCCATTTAGGGACTTAATGGTGGTTCTCAGAAGCACATTTATCTACAGCTTATGGTTCAACAACCAATATTATAACTCCATTTGTCATTGTTAGGCGAGGGGGATGGATGTCAGGGAGGCGAGGGTCAGCACGTGAGGAGGAGCTCGGGAGACGCCGCTCCCGTACCTTACACACGGCCCTTGAGGGGAAGAGCTCCCGTGCAGATTTCTGGCTCCACACTGAAGATCTGCCCTGGAAACATCTCCTTACAAAAATACTCCCTCTTTCATTTTCCTCACGAAGAACAAAGGCAACACATTCAAGCAGGGATTTGTCTTAAATTAGGCTTTATACCCATTTTTCATTTAGAAAGATACTTACACGTGTGCCTAACTAAATGTGGGATTACGCACTTGATTAAAATTAGCGACATGCTTAAACTACTTGATGAATTGGGTCATTAGATACCTAAGTCAATACGAGATAAGGAGCTCTGAAAATCAAGACAAATTGAAAACTCAAAAATGGATTTTGGTTCTTAGCTTTTTGCACCTATACTAATGAATTTACACTATAGGCAAAGATTTAACTAAACCTCCTGATATCAACACCCAAAATGAAATCCCTGCTTAGGAAACACCTGCTCCCTTTCTGGCTCTTCTGGGACGCCAGGGCAGGGAGGTGACCAGCTGTGGGACAGCTCTGCCCTCTGCAACTCCGCTCAAGAAGCTGCAGAAAAAAACTTTCACCATTAGGAATAAGAGACTAGGAGATGGAATATTTAGGGGAAAAATGGAGAAGGATGCATGGGTTGTCACACTTCCATTTCAGAAAAAGCCAAAAGAGCCCTGTGTGGAGACACCAGCTACCTGGCAATGAGAGTTGCTGAATGACCTGCAATTCCTGATCACTTCAACCCCTCCGTGCCACCACAAGCACAGGGTCAGGTTTACAGGCAGAGGTAATTTTTCTATTATATGAAATAGTTGTACAGAACACACAAATGCCAAGTGCACTGCTCCTTCCTGAAGAGGCCTCTGCAGCAGCCTTTTTATGAGGGCTGTGTGCCAGAACTCTTGTCCTTTTGCTGCAGTTCCATCTGCTGGCTGAACACCAGGCACCCTCTGCCTCCCTCCATATCCTGCCTTGCTGTATCCCACCAAAGAAGAAGGAGGCTGGTGCTCCATTTTACACTTGGGATCCCTGTGTTATTTTGGTTATTCTTTGTCTTTTCCCTGTCTTTTCCTTCCTGAAAGGATGCCTGCTGTCAGGGACCCACCACTTCCAAGTGAGCACTCTGCCTGCCAGCTCCAGGCTTCTGGACGCAGCCAGCAGCTCTCTGAGGACTCCCAGACAGGCTTCCTTTCTCTTTTCATGGGACAGGAGGGAAGCTGAGCTGGGGGGATGACACAGTAGGAAACAGAAGTGTGCTCCATTCTCTTGAAAGGCTCCAAATCTGCTCCCTCTCCAGCCCCAAAGTACTTCTTGCGCCAATTCCTGGTTGACTGAAATCTTGAAATGTCACCAAGAACTGGAGCAAGCCAAAGGAACACGCTTGAAGTGGTCAAAATGAAATGAAACATACTCCACTACAAACAACACTTGGCTGATTCCAGCTTGAATGCTTTTTGCTATCAATGAAATTCTGAGGAAACAGGGACTTCAGGCAGCACCATATGTTGGCTATCACTCTGCTCAGGCTGGGTATTAGTGGGTTTTTACTACTAACACCATCAATAACAGCAACTGAATTAGCTGTAAGAGTCAGAAATCCATCTTTTGAGTGGTATGACCAAATTCTTTCACATAATTTGCCTGAGTGACAGAAAAATATGTTGCTAGTGTCAAACAAGTCTGGAAACTTAAAATGTTTTTAATTCTGCAAAAAAAATAATGCAGGGCTTCTTGACTCTAGAGAGCTTTGAATCAAGACCTCACTTCAGGAAAGTGCTAATTTTGATGTTTAATTGGAGCTGAAATCAATTTTGCTGAATGAAACCTGTAAACCTTTCTTTACAGCAAACACAAGGAAGCTGTTTTTCCACATGACATGTCATTAAGTTGTGGAATTCACTGCCACAGGATGTTGCAGAGGCCAAAAATACAAATGAGTTCAAAAAAAGATTAGACAAATTCACGGGGGATAAGTCCACCAGTGGCAATTAAACACAATGGTCTGGACATGACCTCTGGCTCAGGAAGTTCCTGAGGTGCCGATTGCCAGACGCTGGGAGGATAAGACTGGGGAAAGGTTCACCCTGTACAAGCCCATTTCTTGTACTCCTTCCCAAGCATCTCCTGTTGACCACTGATGGAGCAGGGATTTCTGTGCTAGACAAACCATCCCCATATGGTAATTCCTCTGGTCTCCACAACATTTGGATCTGAATAAAGCTCTAAAATTTGTTGCAAAGCTGGGAATTTGGTCACATGCAGAATGCTGCTATTTTTTTTTTTTTTTCAAATCTTGAAAGGTTTTCCATAGTTCTCAATAAAAACCAAGCTTTACTAATCATTTCAGTGACAAAGTATCTCACACTTCTTGCCATCCCAATTTAAAAAGAAGAACCAAAGAAGATAATAAACTGAAAAAATAGTTTATTCCTATGGGTATCATGCAGCTGCACTATTACTGTGATCAAATTCTGGTGAAACAGCTGAACATATTCAGCAGAGTTTTTTGACTCTTATTCCTCTAAGTAATTTAAACAACGCTGTGTCCAAATGTCTTGCAAAATTAGAATTATTGTGGCATTTTATGCAGGAGGAGTTTGCTTCAATAGGTTGCAGATGAACAGGGACATAACTCTGAGGTCTAGAGCTCCTTCTCAGACTTCTATTCACAGTACAATTCTTAAGTCTTATGATTGTTGTTGTTTTTCTTGAAGCCCATCTCTAAGTGTAATTCTGTGGGAATCTTGGTGTTCAATGAAACAGAAAATGATAAATTTCTAGCACTGTGAAGCTTAAAAATGTGATCTAAATGCATTCTCTCATCACCCAAAGGCTGGGGTAAGGCAGAGAGAAAGACCTCATTTAAAAACCAAGACCTCCCTGTTAAAAACAAAACATTTTCTGGGAAACGTGATATTTGATGAAGTCACCCAAATCTGTTTATCAGACTCAACCGAGTTCCCCATTGCAAGCACCCAGATGTAACTTAAATCTCATATTCTGTGAGCCCCGAAATAGCACAAGTCCTTAATCACATTCCTTAGTCTCATCTCAGTTACAAAGCACAGCACAGATTTGGAATTAACCTGTATAAGTTTGCTGCAAGACATAATGAAAACATCATGATCCAAAATCCTTGGCTAACAGCTAGCCAGAGACATCAAATTAATTAAATAGCCTAATTCACAATAACACCCTGTCTATGTACAAATTTCCACTGGTTTAAAAAACGATTTTGCTAATGCTTGGCAAAACTTAGATCAGTTGTTTCAAATCTGAATTTATTTAAGCCTAGGAAAATTTAAATTAAGGTCAAGATAAATCTATTTAATCCTGGTTTAAAAGGGAAGAAGAAAGTCCATGTTGAGTTTTACGTAGTTTAAGCTCAATGATTGAAGTCATGTCCTTAGTTAGTGACTAGTACAACTGTGAATACAAACAGTGCCTAGGTCAGAATGTATTTTAATTTTTAGCACTTGTAAAAGTAATTCTTAAAAAAGACTTTAAAAAAAAAAAGCTCGTTTGTGCTTTTATTGCTACCTTGTGCTGTACAAAGACTGTCCAAAACATTTTTTTAACAATACCTCTGTATACCTACTAAGATTTTATCCATTGAACTTCTAACACAAGAATCTTCAGCAGTAGAAAGCCTAAACAGCTTGAGTAAAACTATTTTATTCTTTTAAGCTTTCCATCTGATGATCCTTCATGGTCATGTAATTTTGTGGATTCACTAAGTCCTTAAGAGTCAGCTGGACAATGAATGACTAGCAGAAAATCACCAAGATTTACAGACCAAACAAAACCCCTAACTCCCCTAGTCAGCCTTTGCCTATCTTTATAAATCACAGGAAAACACTTAAGCCTCTTTTTTTTTCCTTTCTAAAGCTACCACCTATAAACAACACCACCATTTGTTCCTTTCAGTTTCTATTAGTCATAAATTTTGCAAAATTAAAGTAAAGGCGTAAGCAGGGCCTGAGTATGGAAGCCAATTTGAAGACAGACATCGAGATGAATGCTAACACAGCACCAAGTTCCACACCATCAGCATATTCTTTAAGTAGATCTAAATTATTTTTCAGTGCTGTTTTATTCAATTTGTTGCATCAGGTTTAGTTGTTTTCAGGTCAGATACCAGCAGCCATTTGGTAATTGAACACCTCCTTAATTTCAATCAGAGCCATGCTATGCTAATGCGATTCTAGCTGGTTTAATTTCTGTTGTTTTTCCCTAATTTGCTTTTAGTCTTCTAGTCCCACAGAAAGTCTGTAAGACATTAGCATTTCTTCTCATCCCTGTCAGTTGGAAACATACTGGAAGCTGTAAGAAGTTATCCACCCTGTGCTCAAAAGCATCAGAAATCAGTGTGGTGACCCCCAGCAAAAGCCAAGCAGAGGCAGAGGTCCCCAACAAACTGCTCCCTCTGGTTTTCTCCTTTTTCTTATCCCCTTGTGGGGTACTTTTCTCCCATTTATTTGGAAGCAATGGGAAGGCAGGAAGAGGGCTGTTTGGTGTTTTTTAGGAAAAGTTTTGTTTCCAACCCATGGCAGCTTCTATTAGAAGAGAAACAAAGAGAATGAGCAGATCCTGTTGTGGTGACGTAAAGCCTAAGAGATATTTCAGGGTCACCAGCTATCTTATATAGACAACATCTGGCAAAACCATCCAGCAGCAGTATGGATACCAGCCCCAGGAAAAACTAGTACACATGGCCAGAAAAAACTGCTCTGGGTTTTATATTTAAAAAATATCTTTTTTTTTGTCAAGGAGAAGAAAGTGACATATCCACAAACAGCAGCGGAGACTTCCCGGCGCAGGCAGTGATAGATGAGGACTTTTGCTCACTCTCAGATGCATGCAAGAGAATAGTTTTTTGTGTTAAGAGATCATTACAGCTTCAGCCCTCCTACTGCACTGTTTCCTCTGAAATCAGGGGCAAGATTAAATCTGTTGTAGCAGAGCGCTCCGTAATGGCTCTGACAGACGTTGTTTTTCCTCGGCCTCACATCTGGGAGTTAACCAGCAGAGCGCTTGAAACCAACCAGGTCAGCTCTTTAGTTGAGTTTCGTGTCTAATCAGCCAGGAAGGCTGAGGCCTCAGGTCACACATGGAAATCACTACAGCTATTTAAGTCGCCAGAGGTTATTAATAAATCTCCCACTATTTCCTTAAGTAAATAATTGGAGGCCCATCTTTCAAACAAGTTATGTCTGGCCATGTTATGGTACCAATTTTATCCTTCCTTTTTTCCCTTCACCAAGCAGGAAGAACAAATCTCTGGTGACAACAATGGCAAAACTGTGAATTATAAACATCCATGTGTCTCTCATTTGAATGCCTCCTCAAGTTTCCTTGACAGCTGGGGGAGAGAGAGGCTCTTAGTCTTTCCACCAGAGCCCAAGCCATTGAAACCGCTCTCGCACCAGCAGGGACTTTGGGGGAAAGCCACGCAGCTCTGGCTGCCGGGTGAAACAGGAGCCCTGCTCTCTCCATTAGGTGCTGTTAGGTAGCCGAGTTCAGGTCCTTCTGGGCTGCCACCAGGGAAACGAGGGGAAAAGCCTGACCATGAAACATGGCCAGAGGCAGAGCTCTGGGGCTTCTGGAAAGGAAGGAAGGAGCTGAGGGAGATGGGGCTTGCAGTGCTGCATCCTCCCTTCAAGTCATGCACAGGGAACTGCACCGAAGCCTGGCACACACAGGCCCTATGAGACCCACAGCCACTTGTCCCATGGCCAAATTCACCCACGCCACAAATGACAAGCGCTGGCTTACCAGAGCCCCAGTCCTTCCTGGGTATGTTACTCTTTCAGCTTTGGAAAGAACAGACTGCTCACACTAAGGTCGACAGGAATGTTCTCACACGCAGAAAAATTAAAACCAGCCCTGACCACTGGCCATTGTTAAATTGCACCAGCCACCCTCTGCAGGACATTTCTGCAGCAGGACTCCTGCTCACCCTGGCTCTGACAGAAAAATTCAACACGAGATGGCTCCTGCCTGCCCCTCCTGCCCTGCCCACCAAGCTACTGCATCAAGCTCCTTGCAGGTCTAGGGGATATTTATGGCAGCTGTGATAACCCCAACGCATCTTCCAGCTGCCAGATCCTTTCCACCGCTGCACTGAGCTATGAGTTGTCTTTGTTTGAACTTCTTTCAAGATGATGCAGAGTCTCAGGCGTTAGGAGCACAGAATGGGTGCTTTAAATGAAGCCAAAGTCCACATATCTTATGCATACATATGTGTATACAAATGTATCTGTCCCTTTACAGCAAATAATCTAAAATTTGCCTCTGAACAAAGAACACTGGCTCTATCCTTCAAATCACATCAGCAAACAGCAAGTTAATAACCATCACAATCTTCACACATATGAAAATGTTTTTATTTGCAATGAAACCCTTTTTTTCCCCATTTTTTAGAAAATGGAGGATCTACTCCCTCTCATAACACCACAGTCTTTTTTTTGTGATCTAAAAGACGTTCATACTCGAATAATGTTTTCTTTCTTTTTTTCTCTCTCTCTCTTTCTCTATTTCTTCCTCTCTTTCTTTCCCTCACTCTTGCAAAGATTAATGCTTTCAATCTAAACCCCAGCCTTTCTGTAAGGAGGATTCTCCTCACGCGATCATTGCTTTGCAGCATTTCTAACAGGGGCTATCGACTTAATTAACTCTAACTTTAGGTCTGAATCTCCCAACGGAAAGCAAATGTGAGCTGGAGCTGCTTTAGCCAAGCAGTGCCTTTCAAGCAAGCGATACTGAAATATAATCCTCCCGTGCCTGCAAAAAAGGTGGAGGGAAAAGCAGCCCTACCTTTGGGGCATGCTCAGGCTGCAGAAGGGGCATGCCAGGGCTGGACCCCAGAAGTCCCCAGGCAGGCTGACAGAGATCTGGGGGCACTGGCAGCACAGCTTTGTTCCAAAAGCGACATATTGAGGCTGTGTGAGCACGAACGTGTGGGTGGGGGAACGGGGGGAGAGGTGGAGGTAGTGCAGCGCTCTGGCACCCGGGCTGTCGCCCAGGCATCACTGATGTGGGCACTGGAGGGAGTTGCTTGCCAATCCTTCTGGCAGAAGAAAAATTGCTACAGATGGCAACTGCCAGCAGGGAACGAACAGCAAAAACAGAGGAATTCATGACAGAAATTATGGAGAGAAAGAGGAAAAAAGCGTTTCCAATGTACCCATTTCGTCTTTTCAGTTAAAGGAAAACCTGTTATCAAGAGTCCAAATGAGCAGCTCCACTGAAGCTGAGGGTGGAAATCACTGCAGAGCCATCAGAGTAATGGAATGCCTTCAATTAAAAATCTACCACGTGCTTACACAGGCAGCACACACATGTAATCTGCATATTTGCTTGTAAAGATGTGCATGCACTAAATGAGCTACAGTATTTAGGCACGTACATATTTTTGCGTCTGTGGCTCAGGAACTAGGTTAAAGACAAACAGAATCTATGGAATTTGCACATCTCTCCTTTCTGTGTGACAGAAGGTGCCAGAAGCAGATATTTGCTGTCCTATTCATTTAAGACAGCAAAAGTAAGGAGCAGGAAAGGAAAAAACAAGAAGAAAAAAAACATACAGCAAGCAGAAACACTTAAAATGAGTTACTATGTCTGGTCACTCAATCCTTTAAGCCCTGCCAACACTTTTCTGTGATTAGTTAGTAAATCTGACAAGGCCTGCGTTTGTTCACAGCTTATTGACAGAACTGTATTGATAAAGCAATATCCAAGCCTGGGGAAAGAAAGCCCACAATCTCATTTTACTTTCTCAAGTCTTTATTGCACAAAGGTGTTTTTCCTGGATGAATTCATTTTCCTGAAACTAAACTTTGAATTTTCTGAGAGTGCAGCTCTTATATCATTGCTTAATAATTATTTATTGACTGGGTAGCCATTAAACACAGGAGAGAAAAAACATGTCACACGAATTTATTTGTGCAGATTTCTGACCTGTCAATACAGCGACATTTGTTCAGAGATCATGAGAGACAGAAAAATGGTTGCTGTGGGGGTGGTAATTTTTCCATCCCCCAGAGATATCCCATGCTTTCCTGTTCCCCATGCCCCCACTCATCCTGAGGTTCTTCCTAAAACCAGCCCCTGTCTCCCCTGGAGGTTTGTGTCATGGGCATCGCATCCTGGATGAGGCTCCTGATGGGGGGTCCCTTGAGGACCCATTAGTGCTGCTCATAAATTAGCCAGATGGGGTTTGCCCTGACCCAGCTGCAGCAGGTTTGGTCTGGAGGGGAACCCAGGGCTCCCACCCCACGCAAGGGGAACTACATTTCCAAAGATTAGGAGCACTGGGATATGAAAAAGCAGGAATGGACAGGATTAAACCAGAGATGATTTCATGTTAAAACCACATATATTACTGAAGCCTAATTGCAGCATTTCACATCCAGTTTAATTTTATGAGCTTGATGAATCCAGCGTGTCAATAAAGAAGTGGCAGAATGGGATTGTTCAATGGTTGCAAACCAAAATGAGGGGAAATGTGTTCAGAAACAACCACTGGATACAGACACCATTAGAGAGCAAGAAGTGGTGAAACAACTTCGCTCCAAGAGGCTGGAGAAGACACCAAACACTTATTATTATGTGCTCCCACTGGAGACTGTTCAGTTTAAAGAGATCTAACGGCCACTGCTGAAGCTGGCAGTCAAAAGGAATTGTTGAAAAAACCCTATTTGTTGGTGTTTCATTTACTTTTTCTTTTCTGTGGGTGGTGAAAATTGGCAGATATAAGCCAACAAAGAAGTGGAACATCATCACCGAAATACCGGGATAGGGAAAATCCCTTTATCATTTGAGTTAAACCATCACCAGATATCAATGAATCATATCACAAAAGCCTATTTAGGCTTCCCTGGCATTAGAAATCCAGAGTGTCCTCTGGGCTCTTCTGCAATAGCTATTGATTATGACTTTAAAACCAAAAAAGTCCTCCTTGCTTACAATAAAAAAAAAAAATCACTCGTTCTAAACACAAAATAAAGCATTTTCAAAAATGGGCTGAAAAAAGGTGCACACATATCTTCAAAGGCTATTTTCACTATTGCAGGCATGCACATACTAAGTCTTCTAAAATTTATGAAGGAAAGAATAAGTAGGAGAAATTATAACCAGTTGAAAAACGGGCTGTGCTAGGAAGAGGCTAATAAAATACATATACTTCAAGGGGTGACATGTTTATTACTAATAATCTATAACAACATTGTCCCTTTATTCACCAGTGTTGTATTAATAAGGAAAGTAGTTAAGAACCTACAGATGTTACATGTGTTTTGAAAGGATTAGTTCATGTACCAATGACTTTCTGAAAAAATGGAAGTGTTACTACAGCTACATTGCCCTGGGCTTCTGCAACTCCAATTCAGCAGTGAAACTGGAGAAAGGAACCACCTCTAAGTGTGTGTTCACAGGGTGTGCTGAGATGTGGCAGAACTCAGCACAGCTCTCCCTTCCCAGGTATTGTTTCTCCAGGAGCAGATTCCCTTCTGGTGGAGCCCTGCTGACCCCATCCAAGGAGAAACACCACCCAAAGTCTGTCAGGAGAGAGAGGTCATGGCAGGCTGGAGACACGACTCGGCCACGTAGGGTCTTAATAGTTTTCTTATTAATACAACACTGGTGAGATGCCACAGCTCTTGCTTAAGCCAAGCAGTCTCACAATTCTCATTTTGACTGTAAACAAAGAGCCTGGCCCTCTGTGGTAAGGATCTGGGAATGACTTATTGTTAGAGCTGCATGTTGGAAATTATTGCTGTGGCAATACTTTGTTCTGCATCGAATGCCATTTCACAACATTATCATCTCAACCCCGCCACAAACATGGATTATGCTCCATTCAGGAGAAATCTTAACAGTTTGTCAAATGATGTTTTACAACTGAGTTACCTCCAGTCTAGTCTGCTGCTTCATGCATGGTTGGATTGGACAGAAGGAAAGAGTAATGAAGTTGGTATGTAAAAAGTCTGTAGCAGCACTGTGGCACTAAAACCAGTGCAGGCCTTCTCCACTGCAGCCATTTCTGAACAATACAAATCAGAATCTCCTCGCTACCAGCTTTTCAAAATGCCTTCAGATTTAGATTTCCTGAAGCAATTCACCATTATGGTAAAAGACTCAACATGCTTGCTTTTTAGAAAGTTCCAAGAGTGTAGACTCTAGGAAGTGGAAAGTCTGGTTTCATCAAAGTCTCTCCATATAGCTCTGGACACAAATCTCAGAACCACAATTTCTAAGAAAAAAAAGGCACAGTTCCCTGAATTTCTGGATATACTTCTTGAAACCCCTCTGGCCCAACTTGGAGAGGAACTGGGCACTTGCAAACCCTCCTATGGTCACAGCAGAATCAAGTGCTCAGCAATCTTAGCACTGGGTATTTCAGAGGACAGGTCTTGAAAATCAATCTCTTTTTGTTTGTTGTCAGTCCTTGCCCTTCACTACATTCTCTGTTGACACACCTATGCCATCCTAAAATTTAAGCAGTTTAACCTCCATCCAGGGTGTATCCACACTCCAGACCAAACAGACACAGGCAGTGCACACCTGCTACTGCAAAGCGCATCTAACGAAATGTGCCAGGCCACTGTCATTATATGCTCAGCTACAAGCTCTACTTATAGCAATAAGTATCCACTAATTGGTAACATAACTATTCGCAATGCAAGGAGGAGGAGGGCTGCAGAGGGGAAAAATGTGCTCCTTTTATTTTCACAGTCTCTCTGAAGTCATGACATATCTACACATTTTCCTACCACATGTGCTGATCTAGAACTAAGGATGAGATGGATGCTGAAGAGAGCCATTTTCATCATCCCTGGAGAGATTTGTAAAACAAGAGAGAGCGTTTTTTATTCCCCTCTCACTGAAAGAAGCATTGGCTCCTTTCCACTTCCAATTTCACCATGGCTGCACACGACTAAACATCCATTTTGACACTAATGCGGAGTGGTGCTCTCTACTAGGTTGGGTCAGCCAGCTCTCCTGCCTGACTGGACAAGTGATTGTACAATCAGTAATGGTATATTTTACACCCCATATTTCTTAAAAAACATAATTACTAGGGAAATTATTCTTCTTTTACTCTAGGATTTTTTTCCTTTACTTTTTTTTTTTCCCGAAGACACATGCGCTCACTCTCTCATAACATTCAAAATGAGGTCAGAAACTTGCACATATGTGGCTGTGTGTGCTTTCTCCTCCAACCAGAAATGACAAAGCAGAGTTTGGCAAGGCAATAAAGGAATGGCCACAAATCAGCCAGGATTATCTGACTTCCTTTAAGAAAGCCATAAATTGTTTACAGCACCATTGGTCTTTAATGGCAGAATGGGGGGTGATGGAGGGGAAAGCTTTAATCTAACAATTTCAACACATTGCCAAAGTCCTTTCCTGTAGTTTACAATAAAAGAACCTCCAAAGCATCTAACTTATGTTGGCTGGACTTTTTATTTTTGGGGAAAAGATCCTTCCCATGCTCCCTTCTCCTTCAATACAGAAATAGACTGGAGCGTAATGAGGTTAAGTTTTAAAGCATTAAGCATTTGACAAAAATGCTTGCAAAGATTTTAGCACCAGAAAACCTCTAGAGAAACTGGACAGAGCCTGGGATAATACACAACAGACTCCTCCAAGCTTAATGCACTGGGAATTGGAAGTGCATTAGGATTTTGGCTGCAGCTGGGCTTTTTACGGCCACTGGATTCTCGGCACCACTGCTGCTAATAACACATAGGTGAGGGGGCATGGAGACAGACAGCTTGCTGTGACTGCCACTCATTCACACCACAAAGCAGTTCCAAAAAGGAGAAGGCAGCAGCAGTCTAAAAAAATGCCTTGGAAATGCAGCCAATCTGCACAGTTCCTATATATGAATTTCCAACACTTCCTTCGTCCCCCTCCAATGCAGTTCTGCATTCAAAGTTGTTTGGTTTTATCCTTTTGTCTGTGCTTATCCTAGAGGGCAATTGTGAAATTCAGAACCATCACTGGAATTCAGACAATGAATATTTGTAAAGTTTGAAGGCGCCCATAGTGGCATTTATAGAGATAGGGTCTATGCCTCCTGTATTCCTTTGTATGTTTTGCCCTTCAGGGCTATTTCTCAGATGGCACCATTGTGCAATGTGCATCTAGCACAAGAAAGGCAAGCTTCTCCACTGCCTGGTATGGAAATCCTCTAAATCCTTTCCTTCTGGGATCATCTCTGCTGTTGTACTGTACTTCTTCATCCACATACCACTTTTGGAAAATGCATTTCTACTGCAAAAATGATGTAAATAAATACAGCACAGCTCACATGGTTTGAAGAGTTTGTCAACAGAAAATATCCATTCCAGACTACTGGCTTCTGAGAACTGGAATGTTTCCAAATCTATTTATCACATCACTTTATAGAAGCTCTTTCCTCCCTCCTCTTGATATTTCAGAAATTTATTTGCCTCCCATTATAAAAATAAATACAAGTGCTCTCCCTCCCCAATGCCCAAACAGTAATTAGTTATAATGATTGTTATTTATGTTGTGGCAGAGCTGTGGAGCCCCAGACAGAGGCAGGGACCTGATATGGTTACATGTTTATAATCCCTCTTCTACATGCCACTTAACAGCATACTGCTCAAAAGCCAGTAAAAGCAAATTCTTCAAGTATCACAAAGGAGACTGCCAGCAAAGTTTCCCCAGAGCTTTGGATAAAAATCCCATGAAACTGAGTGGTTCCCCATACTGCAAACTCCAGCTCTAGTGAGAGCCAGTCATCCGAGTTGAATTTTTTGTTTGGCTGAAAACAAACTCACAAGGCTGAAGTACAAAAAGGCAAATGTACGGCCTTTCCAGGGCAAGAGGGAAACCATTCCCCTGTTGAAAAGCTTTTCTTTAATAATTAGGGCTGAAAAATTACTTGTATTTTCCCATGCACTGATGAGAAAGTTATAGGAAGGAAGGAAACGCAGGAAGATCCGAACAGCACAGGAGCACAGAATGAAGTACTTTTATGGATAATTGCCATACAACTCTCTATTTTGTTCCTGATGCTTAGATATTATTAAGTAAAACTAATTAGAAATGCAATAGATAAATGTACTCGGAATTCTTCATATCCTCTAAGTGGTTCCAATACCACCCATCAGGGACTCTGCGTTTGCTGGGTAGGCAAATGATTTTCTCATAAAAAGCTGGATGACTCTTACCATGGATCATTTTTTCCTTTAACCTGCTCTATTACTGCTCCTCCTCTCCTCCTCCTCCAAAGTGAAATATAATATCCATCAGTGCAGTAATGATTCCTGAACTAGAGACACAAGTAAAAAGCAAACCCCCCTCCCCAGGCCCTCATCACAGAAGGCTTGATAAGCACAGCTAGTTAGCCCTGTTTCTAATAAATAATTTTGCTTTTCCTGCCAGGTGTAGCCCCATTTCTCACTCACTGGTTTCCCTCCCCAACAATTTATTCTTAAAAACAGAAACAAGTGATGGAAACAGAACCTGTAAAATACAAACAACGAAGCAAATCAGTGTTGTTGTTTTTTTTTTCTTGCTGCTCGAAAACTTTAAAGAGGTTTGGGGAAAAAGAAAAAAGAAACAACCACAAAAAACCCCAACCAAAACAAAAACCTTTCCACTAAGTAATTGAGTCTGCACTCTCGTATCAGACATTCAATGCTAATTTGGAGTCCTGTCTTATCGCATTACAGACAAACACAGGGCCCCTTACATCAAGTGCAACAAAATAGCTACACTCGGCATTATTAATGAAGTAGATGGATTAATTTCCTATTTATGAGAAGCTAACCAACTGGCTAGCTTGCTGACAGCACTATTAATGATCCTTAATGCCCCACAGGCGGTAATGGGTCCCGCTGGGAGATCTAGGAGCGCTGCAATTTGTATTGAGGATTTAGACATAACAAAAAAAAAAAAAAAAAAAAAAAAAAAAAAAAAAAAAAAAAAAAAAAGCCCTCCTGGGAGCAGGCAGTTGATCAGCGGGCGCCCCGGCGGAACACAGCAGACAAATAATAAATGACAGCCTTGCGATTAAATCAAACCTTCTACTTTAAGTGTTAAAGTGTCTGACTGTCACTAACAATCTAGTGGTTGTTAAAGCCTCCCGGGGCCTCCAGGAACAGACGCAGTGAGCTGGAAGGTAAAAGGGGGGGTGAGCGGCCACGGCAGCAGCGGGAGCCTTGCTGGCTTGGGAAGGGAAGCTGCTGTAAGGCAGGAATTTACACAACCTCCGAGCTCCAGCTCTGCTTTTTGAGGTACCACAGGCCCAGGGTACAGGACCCCCAAAAGTTTACATGAGTGTTAAAAGGAAGATTTTACCTGGGAATGAAACAGCCTGGAGATTCCTTACCCTCAGCTCTCCAGCCCTGCAGTCCTGCTTACAGTGGACCCACAGCCCAGTGGGAGTGGGAGTCCCACATGTAAGATCACGTTTGGTGTAAATGAACATCTTGCCTGCTGCTATCTAGGAATTTCAGTTTCCATTCATACGTCTGTGCATGCAGGATTGAAACCAGAGGGCCATGTTTCTAGATTCAAAAGGGACAGGTTGAGGTGTGAACAGAAGTCCTGGAGGCAACATGGATTTCATTCACTTAGTCTTCTTGATAAATACAGCCATACACACTCTATCTTCCTTATATTTAGTTTCCTTGTTGCCCTAGACTGATCACATCCTGAGGCTGGGTGACAGCTTGGAGAAATCCCAATGCCTTCTCTTCTGGAGACCAGTGTTCAGAGATAGAGATGAAACGGGCAAGTAGGTGAGATGAAAATAAGCACTGAAATGGTCCTTTGCCCGTCACCCTCTATCAAAACACCAAAGCAAGAGCCGAGGCCTAATGAGTTAAGGAGGCACAAAGCCAACATTTTGTACTGATTGGGAGAACAGTCTCCTTTCTCTTTGTCATCCTCTCTCCGTGCCATGACCAAGCGTGGGCTTCTGTCTTCTTAGATCTTCTCCCACCCCATTTTAAAAGTGCAGTGCTACACATAATTAAAGTGAATAATGTGAAGATTTCAAACAAGGTTAATCTGTCTTTAAGGAAACGTTTAGAAAATCGAGGGAAGTTGGATGCTGTGTACCTGCCATCAGCAGTAATAGAAATAAATTATTGTAATCCAACTCAGGTAATGTCAAATTCAAGGATGATGAACCTTTGTACCTTGCAGGACAAATCAATACTATTAAATCTGCTGGTAAGATTTCTATACATGGGCATTGTATGTACTATTTGCAGATGCTCTTAGAAAAAAGAACAGTAATAAACAGAGAAACAATCCAGTATGTGTACATTTCTAAAGTCACATGCAATATTTTATATTAGGAAAAAAAGGCAAAAAGCCTTTTCAAATATTATTTTATAATGAGAAACATCAAAATGGAAAAGCAAAAGCCATAAGGAGAAGAGTTTCACTGTATCCTGGGCTGGCAGAGCTGTTCCTGATGCCCATTCTCAAAAGAAAGATCTGGACTTGACACAGGCAGTTGTAAGTGCAGCACTTCCATTTGGAAAGGATGCCACTTACCACAGAGCACCTGCTCAAGCTACACCTCAGTCTTATTATACTGATGAGAAAGGTAGGAAGGACACATGAGTAGTTTATCCAAAGCTGCAGAGGGAGTCAACAACAGGAAAGGAGATGGGAACTCAGAGCTCCACCTCCCTCCTGTCCTCAGACCACTTGCTGACAATGAGTGTGGAGATCACCAGGAGCACTAATGCAAACAAGACCCACGGCAGTGGTGCCCCTCCCACAAGTGGTAAAGCGTAGGCTTTAAAAGGACAAAACCCCCAAACAAATCTAAGAAATTAAAGACCAGCAAAAGATGAAGAGAAAATTGCACAGGGATTCCCATGCAAGTCAACAGCATGAGAGTCCCAGTTCAGTGCCATTTTCATGCTGCTTTTCACTGAAATCTTCAGCTCTAATACAAATTTTGAAGGAAAATGTATCGAAGCCAGTGCAACTCTTGTTGCTGACATGCAGGGTCTGGACTAGGCTCAGCAGATCCTCCCCCTGACTGAAGTAACAATGGACAGCTGTTCCCACCCTGATCCTGAAGTGCTTGGAGCTGGGATCCAGCAGGATCCCTTGTCCTCAGGCACAGTGTTAGGTGATGCACTGCTGACAGCATTTTGCTCCAGCCAACACTCTCCAAGCACACCACCTACCCCCTGACACACCAAAACACTCAAGTGCTTGCATAGAAGCCACCATAATACTTCTCCATAATCCACATTCTCCTCCCTACAGAAGAAATGTGCAGAAAACAGAACATTTTTTCTTCTAGATGCTTTGTAAAAGCTCTGAGGAAGATATATGGCTCCTATTAGGTTTTACAGGCACTTAAAGGTGGACATGACACAGAAGGGCCATGCAGTGGATCCCCTACCCCATAGAGGAGCCCTTGATACAGCACATAGCTGTGAGGAACAGCAGTCCAGGAGAGGGAACTGGAATTTTGTCTGGTTGTGATACAGACTCCCTGAGACCACTCCAACAATCCATCAAGGGTGTGGGATGATACCTGGTCTGTTGTCCTGCAAGAAACTCTCACGCAATTTATGTCATCATCATACCTCGATACTGTAGCCTGGGAAGAAAACCATAAATAATCAGCTTACATGTATTAATCAATTCTATGACCAATCCATGTGTGTTTTCTAGCAGAATTAGTATTTTTTAAATCATACAACTTCATAACAGGTGACTGAAAAGAACCCACTGGAAAACACAGCCGCCAATTGGAATTTCTTCCCCTTATGTGAGCTTCAGTAAAGAACATGTTATAGAAAGAACACCCTGCATGATGGGGAGCTCTGGTGAGCATTGGCTGCCAAGAAGGCAGCGTGAACAGAACCACACTTATCTATCTATCTTTCAGTTCATACAAGCTGCTCTGCTATAGCCTCTGGGTGGGGAAGCATTGATTTTTAAACATCACAAACTAAAGAACAATGGATCTGACAAAATGTCAGTGTGGAACAGAGGCCTCCTGATGCAGGGAAGGCAACGCACTGCCTTTGCCCTCAGGCAGGAGCCTCAGTCCAAAGGGTGAGAGATGTGCCCAGAGGCACCTGAGGGCAATGGGAGGCTGCTGGGTGCTGAAGCTGCCCATCAAACCACCATCAGGGTTTAACCATGGGGGCAGCAAGCAGGGGTGGCAATCGCCACACTTTCCTGGCTCCATGTCAGATCCCACCTGAATTAATGTCATGCAGTGTCAGAGCAGTGAGGGGGTCCCTGGGATGCAATGGAAGCACCAGCATTGGAGGATAAGGGCCTCTGAGTGGCTGTAGCAAGGACACAAATTTTGGGTAACGGTCAACAACTGTACATCAGCTTTATGAGCCTAATTAGGAGTTCCAGTTTCTCCTGGTAAGACCACCAAGTTTTGCTTTGGCTAGTGGTCATCACCTCTGGACACGTGGACCACAAAAGGCAGGGCTGCACATATGTCAGATGATGACAAAGTCATTATGTACAGAGAAAATGCTCTTTGTAAGGCACCTTCCTCCCATTCATCACACAAAGAATTAAGACATACTGGTAATTTCTTTAGCTGTACCCTCCTATCTTCCTCATGCTGGCATAAAATTGGATCCTGAGCCTTGTTTGCTTGATCACGCTTCCCCTCCTCCCACCTGTCCTCGCCCCTAGCACCTCCCACCAATTTGCCCCCACCGTCCTCGCTTGGATGGGGAAGGCAAAAAATAATAGTGACAGCCCCCACGGGAAAGCCAAGGGGCCCTGCAAAGTGCACCGCAAAAAGGAGCGCGCCTGCTCACTCATCACATTTCGCATTCGTTCTGCCACTCGCTGTCAAATTAAAACGTGGCCAACAACTCATTTCTCCTGCTCTCACAGTTACAAATTAGTCCATTAAGCTGTCTGCAGCAAGCCTTTTTTCCTCTTCCCAGTAATGGCCTCCGAGAATTCCTTCATAATCGCCAAGTCCTCGTGGGATGCCCACCGAAAGCAGATGGAGAAGCTCCCGGGTAATACAAGGCACTTTTTAATGACACAACATGCTGTGGGTCCTTTTTTATTTTGGTTTTTTTTTAATGTCCCTGTTCTCCCTTCATCATCTTTCCCCCTTCCCTGCTTTCTTCCAACAGGATGATTAGGAATTGAAAAAAATAAATAAAAGAGAAGCGGGGATGGAGGAGCACGGATGCTCCTGTGCAGAGGCTGACAGCTACAGGAAGGAGTGTGTGGGGGAATCAGCTTCAACTCCCTAATTAAAACCTCCTAATTGAATTATCTTTATTGAAAAATTAGATCTTCCATTGGAAGCTTAGAGATCTGGGAAGACAGACGATCAAGTCCTCCTGTAGATGACTAATCTGTTTCATTTATCGTGTCTCCTCCTCCCCAGGCAGAGGCTGCACAGATGACAACCGTCTCTTCCGCGGGCCAGACCTGTCGCAGAGCGAATCGCTCCTGACAGAACAAGTTGCTTAATGCAGAATTCCCTCTCTTAAGGGATGTTTTGGAGAGCCAAAAGGACTTGAGTGTTATTAGCAAGTAAAGGGCTAGTATCTGCTGGGAGTTGTCTTTATTTATTTAAAAGAGCATCTTATAAAGTGAGGCTGTTACAGCAGCTTGTTCATGCAGGTGGCAGAGGGAAGGGACTGCCGACCCCAGCTTTGGTGAGGGCTCTGTAACCCCCACAAAGCTGCTGTGTATAGAAACATGGCATTTAAAATAAGGCAAACAACATTTTCTGTACATTGATGATGCACAGGAAAAAAATACACTCACTAAATACAGCCAGCTGGTATCCATGCAGTACTTTATATTATAGCTGCTCCAGAGAGATCTTTCCTGTCCACCTGTTAACCCAAAGTTAGCCCTGAAGATGATGCTCTGCTCACCCACAGCCCGTGCAGCAGATGATGGTGGTGAGCATCTGGACTGGAAAATGGCTGTGTCCAGCTGGGACCTGTTCTGAGCTGGCACTGGCTCCCATTCCCAACACAGAGCTTGGGAGACTCCTGCCCTGATTGCAGCAGCTCTGAGGGCATCACCTTCCACAGCATTCTGCACTGAAGAGCCTGGCCAGGAGGATGTGTGGCTTTATACTGTGCAATAAGAAAAAATAACCATTTGGGGAACTTGGTCCTTCCTTTCCAGGTTACTGACATAAATTGAGTTCAGCCTCTCTTTGATGTTTGGTGGTCAGGAGAGGAAGAGACTGAATCTGCCCTGCACGTAGCATTCACCTCCCAAAATCACAGCTGGCCTTTGGTGGGAGCCTCAGGACACAGAGGCAAGATTAGTGGTGTCTGGGAAGATCCTATCCTATTTCACTTTTTACTTTTTCAAAACAAGGAGGAAAAGCTCTTCCCGGTAGGAACTACCAGAGGCACGTTGGCAATTCTTGTTTCCAATGAACTACCAAAGGGTAGAGAACACAAATCAATCTTTGCCCATTTGCCTTCCTCCCTCCCTCCCCAGCAAATCAGAAAATTGTCTTCAAACCCGGAAGATGAAAACCTAATTAAATAAACACAGTGGGCATTTCTTGTATTTGCTTGCTGACTTTGCAGTGGGGTCACTCCTATTGCCAAGTCTCCTTAGTGACTGCATGGGTTAATTTATCTTTTGTAGCAAAGCTGACATTCCTCATCTCATTGCAGATTTCCAGGAGCTGTGCCTTTAAGGACACATTTTGCAGCAAAATTATAAGATTTGGTGACACTCCAGTAGTCCCTCTTCAGCCTCCTCCCACACCAAATAAAATTCAGCGACTCGGCTGTCACCCTGGCGCTCTGCTCCCCGCTCTGCCGTGAGTGACAGGCATGCTGTGCTCACACCATCCTGGGGAACAGCCAAAGTATTCATGGATCTTATTGCTAGACAAGCTGTGATAAGGCTGTTTTCATGGCTACACACCCCGCAGACAGGCATAAAGAGAAACAAGAAGGCGGCAACGGAGAGTAAAGTCCTCTCAACACCTTTAGGAGATGCCGTGTGCTGGAGGGCGAGAGAGGCTTTTCCATGGGCAGGAGCTGTGTTATGAATGTATGTACGTCGAGGTGGGGAGGGGAAGGAATAAACCAGTTTCCTGGAAGTGAAGAAAAATTGGCTGTCTTTGCAAGTCTGAGGCCAGCTGGGAAGACAGAGGCGTGATTCAACTTTTTGTTTAAAGAAAACCCACTCCAAGTGGCAGAAATATCCTGAAAAACCCACAACCAGCCCCAGCCCCAAACCCCTAAGTCCTGTAGCAGGAGAAGGAAAAACACAACTTTCTCTAAACACAGACAAGTCAATATGAATAAAAAGTGTCCTTCATGAATCATAAATTATTACTTCAGGAAGAAAACAGACAGTTTTTCTTTGAACAGTAATATACAAATATTCCCACTGGCAGAACACAAAAAAGGAGGAAGACTACAAGTAGATCACTGCACCCTTGGATTTTCTTACCACTATCTGCTCATTTATCCTCTTTTCACAACATAAAGACTTTCTGATTGTATTATGTTTATAGCAAATATGAGACAACATCCCTAGGCTTTCTCATACTGTTCTTTTCTGTTTTTTACAACAAATTCTGTGAAAGAACTCACCTTTTATATTCCCTATTTACATGTGCACTCTAGACAAAGACAACAGCCAGAAGAAATCAGCTAGTAGCAAGAAATGCCATAGTGCTTAGTAGAAGGTGAGGGAAATGGGTACATGTAGGCTTGGACAAAGCAGGAGAACATGCATCCATGTGGGCTCTGACTTTGGTGCAGATAATTGACTAGAAAAGGCTTGGCCAGCATTAAAACAAATTCAGTGGCAATTGCAAGGAAGTCTGCTAGTTCTTCTTTATTTCTGTTGCACTGTTGTCCCAAAATATAATGAGAAGGGACATGCTACTGGAAATGCTAGTTCAAATAAAAAGAAATCTCAATCATTGTCACTAGGGTTGTACAGATGCTCATTTTAATGCTCCTGCCATATTTAAAATTGCACAAAAAATCCAAGTTAATCAGCTGAAGTCCCACTCACTTTCTGCAGAAGCCAAGTTAACACCTTTGCCTTGGCCAAGCAAGAAGGATTCTGGTTTAGCTGCTTGTGACAGCAATTGTGCACACTGATCTATTTGCATATACATCTTTTTAACTGGCTCACTGCTCTGTTTAAAACATTTCCTTGAAATAACCTTGAACATACAACACACATGCAGCACGCATGCCCAGATATAAATGCACATGCAAGTTCAGTGTTATCATTATAAAAATATTTCAGTAGAGTAGTGCTTCAATTAAGCATCAAAACTCCATAGCTTATAATTTTATTTCACTTCTTGGGGCAATTTCTGAGAAATACTTCAGTATTTTTAACAGTACATATACTAGAGACCATATATACCACTGCTGGCCTCTTGCTTCCATAAATCTTTCAAAACCAATATTTATACTCCCATGAAGGAGTGCTGGCTGCTTATTTTCCATCTCCGTAAAAGTGGCCAGATCAATAGCTCTGTGTATGTTACTTGGAAACATGTCACAGCAGCCTCTAAAACCTCTTTTTCCTTTGTGTGAAATCGATTTCTGTAATATGCAAATATTAAGAAAAAGGAAGCTTTAAGTTTCCTCTTAGGATCCTTAGTGAATCCTTCGGTATCCAGACACCACTATGACGGAAAATTAAAACCCTGCCAGCAGTTTACCATCTCCCCTGAGTGCCAGCCGTGCTGTGATCCTAACACTTTGCTCCAAGCTATGAAATTCTGAAATTTGCATATTCTTCACTTTGGGATTGTTTCGGCAAAAAGGTAAAACACGGCGGAGCTGCCTGCCCGCAAAAACAACCCTCTCCTCTGACAACCTTCCTCCCTCTGAAGATGACAAAGGAGGAGCAGGAGGATTTCCTCTACTCCTTTATGCCAGTGGAAAGATAACACCACTCTTGCTTTAGATGTTGCTGCACACCCAATTCTTTAGTTAATATGCAGGATCAGGAAAATTAAACTTGTGTTATGGACTCTTACTTTGAGAAGGAGAGAAGGAGCAAAGAGATGTGCTATTCACTGGAGCTTTTTTGTGAGAGACTTGATCCCCCCCCCCTTTTTTTTTTCCAGCACAGCTTGAGCCCTGAAGCTTTTATTAAAAAAATAAAAAAGGAAAAAAAAAACCCCAAACCAAGCAGTGTACAAAAGTGGGGGGAGTAGAGAAGGTTTAACAAGCTCCAAGTCATAGATTATAAGCCTCTGCTAAAAATTTATGGCTGTTTGGATCTTTGCCACACTGAACAGATTGGCAAGCTGATCAGAATCGCAGCAGGCTGCCTAATGAGTCCCACACAATTTTTCACCCCATATTTTTCCAATAAAAAAGCAGTTAAATACCAACCGCAGCCACAGCAGAGCCTGCCATCTGGCTGCTTTTTTCTCCAGCCATCATTAAAATGGTTCTTGGCAGTTTACACCTCGCTTTTTTTCTGTACAGATGTGGAACGAATTTTCTGACAACCCTTGGATGAAACAGGGGGCTTTATTGAGCTTTACAGATTAACTGCCTAACTTCTGGTCCTAATTTTAAGTGTCTTAGCACACCGGAGGCATCATTTAAAGTGAGCTAATTGTACGTATCTGAGCCCACCAGCAACATTTGGTTAAGTTAAAGTGAGATTCAAAATCAACATTTCGAGGAGCTGTGTAACCCACGCCACCACAGTCTCCAACATCCGGCCCGTGCCGTGAGTTCATAGGGATTAAAAAGAATAACTACAAGCATAGTGTTTGAAAGCGTCTGCAGAGGAAACCAAAGACTTATGGTTGAAACCCGTTCATTGCAGCTTTCTTTCTTGTTTCTTGTTCTTTGCTTTCCAGCAGTTTGGTCAGCCAGGGAGTGAGGAGCCCCATATTTGTGGTGACTCCACTGACCCGGCACAGCACAATGAAACTGCAGCCCTGAGTGTCTGGTCAGATGTGTCTGAGCCACTTGAAAGCAGCTCCCTTTCTCTCTCTGTCACTGGAAGACGATAGTGAGCAGAGGAAGAAGAAAGCTGATTTTGGGGCACAGTGTTTACACACCGAATATCTTTTTTTCACAATCCATGTTTGAAAACAGAAATGCAAAGCAAAGGTCTTTTAGAAACCTAGAAAAATCAAAATATAGGCAAGAAGCTCGTTTAAAAACTGCTTGTGGGCCAAACAGAAGCAGGACAGGCTGGAGATGGATACAAGTGGCTGAATGTCGGTGGACCGTTTTGATTAACTCAGTCTGCGAGGCCGGGCAGTTTGGGGGATGGGAGCAGCAGGGCAGCCAGCTGAAGTGCAGCTAAGATGCTTTGAAAACACTGTTTCAGTCTTTCCCTAATGACTTGTCAAGACCACAAAAGAAGCAGTGGCAGTGCAGGGCCTGGAGCCCAGGTCCTCTGAGGGCAGAGCTGGAGGGCTGTCAGACCCCTCTTTCTCCCGAAAGGATGACAAACAGCAGCAGAACATCAAGGAGGCTTTTTATCGTTTCGCTCTCCTTCGCATCCCTAACACAGATTATTAC
Source organism: Coloeus monedula (assembly GCF_965178545.1). NCBI lineage: Eukaryota > Metazoa > Chordata > Aves > Passeriformes > Corvidae > Coloeus > Coloeus monedula. The sequence continues at coordinate 7,204,813 of NC_138798.1, read as the reverse complement.
TTATGCCAATCATCTTATAATGACCAGTGGATTTAAAAAATGAATAATTTATAGGAATGTTGATAACATTTATTTGTTTTCAGCAAGGACTTCACAGAATCATAGAAATGCAGTACAGAAAGGGACCTTAAAAGGTCATTGTAGACCCCCTGCTTTGAAAGAGATTATGTGCATAATAATGTAAATGACCCTATAACTGTACTCCAGAATCAACATTTTCATTAAGAAATATATTGCCCTTGTAGTCCTACTGGTTGGGTAGATAACCTTCGAGCACAAGCTGATGCAACCACAGCTATCCAGGCTGGAAACAGGCAGGAACAGTGACTCTGAGACAGCACGAGTGGGCATTTATTCAGAAACCTACCAAGCACAGGCTGGAGATGAATACAACTGGCTGACTGTGTAAGATAGCTTTAATTAATTTATGCTTCTGTTGCTGTCCAAAAACAATGGCAGTTTTGGGGGACAGGAGCAGCAGAGCAGGCAGGTGCAGCTGCGTGTTGCTGCATTGGAGATAAAGGGTTCCATATTCATGCTCTGCTGTTGAAGTCATCCTTGGCCCCCAAACTGTGATGTGTCCTATCCCCATTACTGGAAATGGCTGTGCAAATTGCTGATGAAAAAGTGGAAAAAAATTACCTCCATCTCTTTAGTGGGTGCTGAAAGCTCCAATTTATCTCCTACCGATCGACCTAAAACACCAGTTCACCCTAAAAGCACTGATGTACTTTCAATGCACAACCCTGCAGCCCGCTGCAAACCTCACAGCAGTAATAAAAAGAATTGGCTTGAGCATCAGTAGTCAGGTCAGACAGTTCTGGGGTTCCAAACTCTATAATTTGGGCCTGGTGTGGAGGCTAGGGTAAAGGCAAAGTGAATTAAAGACCAACCAAATCTGTCAGAGTAACTTTTTTTTTACTGTTACACTTCTGGTAAATTTTGCTTCTAAGAAGTATTACTGTATGAAGAGTTATTCACATACACACTGCCTTGACATTTGCACTTTTTTATATAAACATTTTTACAATATTCCATTACCACAGAACGCACCAGCTAATAGCCAAATCCCTAAAGCTGCTAACAATCAAGTCTGGCTCAGAGTCGCCTCTGAATAACTTCCATTTCTTCAATGCTTTTGCACAGCAGGATTGCTAATAAACAATTGGGCAGTAAAACTACAAGTCAGCCAGTACTGCCTCTGTCTTCTCCAGTTCAGGGAATTGCTCTAATACAATGTGGAAATATATCCTGTGACCAAGCAGCCTCTGGGAATTCTTACATTTCAGGTTGGGCTGTCTTCATTTGGGTTATTTTGGGATATCCACAAAAGTGAGTCCCAATTCCCTTTCCCTTGCTCTCTACCCCCCACAGTCATACACTCCACCAAGCAAAACATTCTAGCTACTTAAAATGTGGTCAGGGAATAAACTATTTCAAGGAAAAAACCCCCCCAGTTTCATCTTAAATGGTTTCCATCCAATCAAACAATTTAGCCCAGAGGCTAAAATGATTTAGCCCTTACACAAGTCTCACACAATAGCGTTTGCATAACTTACTCGAGCTCTCTCTGCCCCATGGAGAGTTCCCAGCCCCCTGAGAAGACACGAAGGTAACTGTGCATTTGATCCAAGGCTAGTTTCCATTCTATTTAGGACTCACCTAAACTGGTAGGTTACTTACATACAGCAAACTGTGTTCCACAGATCCATCAACCACCACATCTCCTCTGTGGTACAGCCCCAGTTGCATTTTCTAGCAACGGGCCCCATGAAAAGCAGGATCAAGGGCTCCCAAACAAAGTAGGGGTCAAGGTGCTAAACAGCAGGTGTATCTTCATGCAGAAACCCTGAATACAGCAGCACTGGTCAACCACATCACTATGGAATGTTCTAAAATTCACATTTTAGGCTTTCATGCTTGTTTCAGCCTTGAAGTGTGTTTTATTTTTATCGCTTATTATTGCTAAGTCAGTGTAACCAACATGCAGTCTTTACAGATAATGTTCTTATGGTGAGTCTCAAAACTAGTTTTAAAGTTATTAGTGATCCTTTCCTCTTCACTATTTTTAAGGGTTTATGGGTTAGATTTGAGATTTCAGCTGTAGGCAGAAATGTGGTACAAACTGATCCTAGAATTTTCCCCGTCGATCCTATTAAAAATAAATTTGCTTTATTGCAATGGAGAAAGAAAATTCACAGTGAAAAAGGTAAGAAATGGATTAGGGGTATTTTCAAGTCATTCATTTTCACTCAAAAAATAATAAATTGAAACCACATTTTCTTCCTAAGAAACAAGGCTTTGCTCTTGTAATTAAAAAAATCTCAGCACTTCAAATCCATGGGATGCATGTGAAAAAAGGAAAGTAAATAAGCAGAGAGGCTCTGGAGTTCTAAACAGAAGAGCTGGGCTCAGAATCTTGCAGCCAGCCATTTGGATGTCTTGGGGTTATATAGCTCGAATTCCACATTTATAGGCATCAGCAGGAGTTTTGCCAATGACTTAACTGACTTTTATGCTATAAAGCTAGAATGATCCATTTTGATTAACTGCTCTGACCTCCTGCATAACACAGGCTTACAGCACAGGGCCAAGATTTCATCCCAAATCTGGACAGAAGAGAGATGCACAACATATGAGTCAGCAGGACAAGCACAACAATTTTAATTTTAAAATGCCAGATCGTGCTGGCAGGGGAAAACAGGGTGGATGATGGACAGTTCTGGATACTGAGAGGTTTCTTGAATTATTGGGAGATACTTGGCTGTGTCAAGCAAGCTGACTGAGCTAGCTTTCATCTCTTGTTTTTAATTATCTTTACTCTTTCAGAATTTCCTTGTGCTAAAAGTTGTCCTGGTGCAAGCCTCCTCCCTAGATCTAATCTCTTTGCTTGAGGCAACTGGGGCAGGGTTATTTTGACACGCAAACGAAGAGGACATATGTTGCATGCAAATGAGAGGGCCACAGCTCAGAGCAGACAGATTTTTTTTTTTTCCCCTGCCCCAGGCACTTCTGTTGTCGCTTAACAGGATTTCCTGGGGATCTAGACCAACACTTTCACAACAGGGTCTCTAAAGTCTGACTCCCCCACCCAGCCATCCAAGGGCAGCCTGGGGAGCAGGTCAGGCTCCCGGGTGCTGTGCAGAGACAGCCCAGCCACGGTTCCTGCCTTTCGAGGGGAAAGGAGAGGGTGCTGCTGGTGGCTGCAAAGGCTCAGCCCCACTGAGCACTGAGTTCACCTCGAGCCAGGCCGACTCGAGAGACTTGCTTGGGGAAAAGCTGGCCCGAGGCCACCAGGCTGGCCAGCCTCACTCGCGATTTGTTGTTCTCAGGTATTAACATTGGAAAATTGGCTACTGTGCACTGGCGGTAACTTCTCAATGTTATTTAATACATGTTATTGTATTCACATTGTAAAGGGCCCACACCCTGTTCTGATTCAAGACCTAGATACAGAGTCATTATGGTGCTATAAACACCACTTCTAAAAGCCTATGTATTGACACAGTTTTCAGTATGTGCAGAACAGACTCTCAAAACCACTCTCAAACACTGCGATGACATCTTACACTGGGCTCATGTGTCCCCACGATGGCATTAATTGAAACAGGACCGTGAAACCTATGAAACAGCAAGATCTGTGCAAAATAATCCAGCTTCAGAGATAAGAAATCAAGGCAATTTGGAGAGGAGGTCAGGTTCTGTGCTTGATCCGTCATCTTTGCTCGCCAGGATTGTAACAGACATCCAAGAGTGAATGTCACCAGGGGAAACGTTTGAGAACTTGCGTTTTGCTACTAAGAAAGGTGCTTAAATTTCAAAATGCCAAAAAGGTAGGCTGCCCATGCCCAGACAAAAGTACTGAATACATGAATATTTAAAAAAATAAAAGAAAAAAAAAAAGGTCTCAAACACTTGGCACAAATCATACCATTCATTGCAAGGAATCACTTCTGGCCAAGCTATCCCCATGGGCTTCGAGGGCTGTCAGCAAACAGCACAACCAGAATGAACTTGCAGGTCCATCCCTTTGGCAAGTCTGCTCCAGCCAGGATGGGACTGCTGGCTGTTGGGGATGGGGGCTGGCTTTTTCAGGATTAACTGTTAAGTATATCAAAATACTTGTCCACCGCCCTCAATAAGGCAGATTTGGAACAGAAGCAGAGGAAGAAGGTCTTACAGATGGTACTGCCACTCAGCAGCTTACAACAAGGCTTGGGTGCCCTCCTGACCTTTGCTGGCTCTCCCCAGAGAGCAGCCCCACAGGCACAGGCAAGAGCAAGTCAGATGGGGTCAACAGATGGCTGAGAATATGGTGCACATTAACACACATTCTTCATGAGCCTGTCTCTGGCCCAAGAATAAGCAGGAGAGGGATTTGGCCCCAGAGCATTCAGCAAAGCCATGGTCAATACTGCACTGAAACCTCTACTGGCATCCACGAGGTAGACAAGCGCTTGCTGCCAGAGTTAAATATTTAGTTCTTAATGCACTATGGCATTGCTTTTGTGGCTTTGAGAAAGGCACGTTAAACTCTCTTAAAACATGCTAGGAAAACCCCTGATGCCTGATTTGCCTACAAACGGACGCTGCAGTGCTGTGCATGTCAAACTGTGCTTATGGGTAACTCGATAATCATATAATTTGCCTTGACGCCTCTCTAAAAAGACATCATTGTCCCTCTAATTTTGATTCCTTGTAAATAATCAATCAATTAGCTAATCTGCTCAAATGCTCCCTCCACCCCTTTATGTTTTCAATTAAAAGTGTGAAAGGCACGTGCAGACAGATTTACATGACGTTCCAGAGGCAAGAGGCGGTAATGGGTATTTTTTCACTGATCTTATCAGGTGCCCTTTAAGTACGCTTGGGGTTTCTTGTGATCTTGGCTGCTAAGCAATTCTGAGCATTCATTTTTTTCCTGATAGATGATATGTCTTTATGAGGTTGTCTTTTGGGAAACTCCATATATAGAATATCCAGCAAACTACTTAGGAAATGGTATATTTCTTTCAAAAGCCTACCTGTGTTTTCCTGAAACCCTTAGAATGTGCAAACTGATCCTTCTGGGAGTATTCTGACTTGGCAGGATTTATGCAACTTTTGTAGAGATAGCAAAAGGCATCTGTCTTCCACAGGGCTAAGTCCTGGTCAAATTTCACATCCTTGCTTCAAAGTATGTAAGAGTGCAATTTTCCTAGCAAACTATTTGCAAGCGCTTTTAACATGACCAAACCAATTTATTTCTCCCTACCTTATTTTTTTAGGGAGCCAATTTTTTCTGTTTGAACTTTCAAAGAAAAGGAAATCAGCTGCAGGCAGACACATGACATGGAAAATTTCAGCTCCAACAGCTAAAGTTTGGCAAAGCTACAGGCAATTGTCAACAGCCCTGCAAGGGAAGTGCCAGACAATCCCCACATCGGGCTGGGCTTCCAGCTCCACCTGCAGCCTGGCCAGGAAGGCATGGACGTTGTGTCAGCTCCATGCCCTCTCCCAGGCAGCCCTTTTTAATGAGTCAGAAGCAGTGATTTGTGGTGTGTATTGTGAGTGGATTGCTAATAACGTGGAGGCTGAAGTGTAGAAGGCACAGCCCTACAACTGGGGGGGCTTTATAGCAGGGGAAGAGGGATCAATCACGGCTGCTCCATAACACTTGAAAGATTCACCCATTATTCATACAGATTTGGAGTCCACTTTAGACATTTCAGGTGACACTTGCTGCAATACAATTTTTACACATAATGGTATATCTTCAATCAAAATGAAATGTTAATTCCTCAAACTGCAAAATAACAAGTCAGGATCTTGCCAAGACAAAAAGCAAACAAAGAAAATCAATTAGAACAACACAAAACTGAGCAGCAACTGGAAAGGCACAACACTTTTCCCCAAGCCAAAGGCTTACTCATGTACATTGTATGAAATATTCTTTCAGGAACTAGCCAAATTTTTAAAATTGAACACAATCAAGCTTCTTAATAAATTTTATCCTTCTATAAGAGGCAAGGATATACTTTTTAGCATAAAGCATTAGTGATCACACTTATCTCTGTTTTTCAGATGAGAGGTGGCATTGCCCTGTGGACTAAAAATGGCAAAGCAGGTATGGCATTCACATCCCTGTGGGGTTATTAATTCCTGGGAGCACTGAGGCAATGCCACACTCACTTATTTCTGCTACATAGCTACCCTTCTCTCCTTTCTGTGACACAATCATTGCACTGGAGCTAGAAAGTGCCTCTACTACCCTCAGAGCAACACTCAGCCATCTCAGTTATTTCAAGTGAAAATCCAGTTGCGGGGGGGGGGTCTGTAAGAATTTTAATGCACCAAGATCTCACCTTTGGTATCATTTTCCCCTAATAAAACAGGGATGATCACACTTGCATATCTGTTAGAGTGGGACAAGGACAAGTTAATGTGCGTTCCGCATTCTGAATGTGTAGCATAATAAGTGCATGAATTATTTATGTGTATAAATTTAAACTCTTTGATTGAAATGTAAGACTGGTTGATTAGAAATAAACTTCCTTCATCTTTGATACCTAGGTGCTCTGACACAGGAGCTTTAAACACTGTGGGCTCCGTGGTTGCATGTTCCCATCTCCTCCTCAGTGCCAGCACTGGAATTCATGAAATAACACAGAAATCCAGAGCTGTCCCAGATGAAGAGAAGCCAAACAAAAGTACCTCAAACCTCCAACTTTTTAGCTAGCTGAGTTTCCTGGAGCAGCTCACTGCTCAAACACAGAATGGGGGTAGTGCCAGAGGGAACGTGTGGCTGCGACTCAGGGGCCACATCAGCCTCGCCTGCCATCAAACCTCACACCAGGTTAAACACCAGTCACAGTACATCCACCTCCTCCTAGAAATGTTTGTTTTTTCTTGAAAACATGTCTCTGTATCTCTAGTTATCTCTCCCTGTAGTACAGTAGCTGAGCAGAGGCCCATCAGTGATCCCCTGCACTTAATGTTTAAATCACCTCATTTAATAATCTGAAGAAAGGAAAAAGTCCCAGACAATTAAGTGACACAGTGATTTGTTATCAGGGGGTCCCAAAGGTAGAGCTGCAAGAATAAGAAGTATGTATTGAGAAAACAGAGTCGCACAACCAACAATACCCTGTGTAGATAAGGCCTCTCAATTAAATGTGTTCTCTTGCTGATGTGGATTTAAGTTGGAGCTTTCACTGCTCTTTCCTCCAGACACCAGGCAGGTATCAGCTAAAATGTAGCTTCCTGTAAGAAAGGCATAACCCCTAATCTGAAAAAATGACCTCTCTTTATCCTTTGGGCACAAAGTTTTCCTGCAACTTCAGATCCTGTTGATACAATTTATTTCCTCAGTACAGCATTAAAAGCAGTACCCGAGTACCCATCCTGCCAGAGAGGCAAGCTCAGTGAGGGATTATAAGCAATTTTGTAATTCTGTCTGTTTTAGTTGCAGATGCTGAACGGAGAGTTTGTATATAATATGAAAAGGAGTAAGAGAACATCAATTATTAATGCATCCTCATGAAGCAATTAATTTGCTGGGTCATTAACTCACCGTCTACACAGGAATTCTAAAATCCCGCAGCAGAAAAATGCTGCTCTGAGTATGGCTGAAGGCATTTCTGCGTGGGGCAGTGTCTCCAAAGCCCAAGGCCTAGATCTACAGGAGTTTGTGGTAAGCCTGGTGCTATGAACCACATGAATTGCACCACGTTTATTCCAGGAGATCTGCATGACCACCTCAGTGGAGATCATCATCCATCACTCCTCTGCTTTGCTTACAACTTTCCTCATTAATCTCAATGCATATTTAATTCCAGTTCACTCAGCCCATGCTTTTACACTAACCAGAAATGCCATACTGGTTCACCTTTTATTTCCAAAATACATTTGGCTCACTGTTTTTAAACAACACAAGTGGCATTTGTGCACAAGCATGCCAGACTGGACTTCTAATACATGTTAAATCTTTCAGAACAGCTCTACAGCACAGCCAACACCACCCAGAGCTGCTGGTGTTATTGTGACAGCCGAAACACTAATTTTGTAAAATTATTTTTCTAAAAAATGATAGTTTTTACACTTTCCTTGACACAAGGTAAGACATGCTGTCTTCCCTCCACCTAAGGCAGCCTTCCCTCCCAGCCACTATCAATAATCACTGTTCCAGCAGACTGATGCATATGCTGGCTGGCTTTGCCACATTAAGTCTCTCTCTGCTGGAAGAGGCATTAATTATAAGCAGGCAAGATGAAACTTCTGCAGCAGTGATGGCTGCTCTGCTGGGTGCTTTTCCTTGTACTAAGCTTGTTTTCATTAACTTTCCAAATAAATGATAAAAGGCACAGGCATGGGCAACAGAAAGACAAACCCATAATCAATGGAGTAGCTGGCTGGCCTCCTGTGTGTGTGTGAGGAAGCTTTGTTTAGATCCGTGCAAGTGCACACACACACAGGCTTTCCTGCCGAGCAGTTTAACTAATCCAACCAGGAGTATAAAATATTAGCTCACTAGGAACTCCAGCACTTGGCTACATTCTTGGTGTCGTGGTTCCAAGCTAAAACCAAACTTGCTCGGGGTAGGACGTTTTGTGTTCCGTCTCCAGGCTTGGTAAAAAATCAGTCAACAAAGAAGTGAATCAATGCATTCTGTTCTTACTGAAATGCAACTCAGACAACTCTCAGGATTTTAGTATAAAATACTGATGCCTGTTATACTGATTATGTTGATTAAAATAGTGGTTATTAATTGTGTTGGTTAATTACCACATTTCGTATACATGTTAGAGTTCAGAGCACGGGCCAGAAAAGAGGCTTCCTTCCAAGTGCTCCCCAGACAAGAGAGAAAGAAGAATATCTGACTAAAGTTCTGCTTTAAAAGTTCCAGGTTTAAAAGTTTTAAAGGAGTGCTGTGCTTGAGCAGGAGTCACAGCTTTCACTGGCAACTGCAAACTTATCTTCCAGACCTTGCAGATAGGTTAAAGAAAACCTGCTGCACCCGTCAGCAGAAACATCAAAAAGAAAATTATAAAACATATCCCCAATGCAATGTGTTGTTCTAAATAATTTTTAAGAAAAATCACATTAGTTTCTGGAGCCTGACTCATGATTTTTTAAACATTTGGGGTTTGCCAAACTGCTGGTATAAATCTGGAACCGCTCCACTGACGCCACTGAAACTGCACCAATGTAAAAATGGCATCAGGGAGAACAGAAACAGGCTGAGAGAATTGGACAGCTGTGACCACTAACACAGGCTGCGCATTAGGAAAGATCAAAGACTAATTTTTACAAAACATTTTGGCTTGTTTTTTATTTTACTGAATTAGGGTAAAACATGGCTCACATTTGCTCTCAGTAGCTTGACAGGCTAAAAATTCTTCCCTGACTTTCGGACACAGCATAATACCAATGGGTATTTAGCCAGCTATTTTTCTGAGAGGTGTTTTTATCTCCTGTCAGAAGCTTCAATCACTCAAAATACAAGATTATCTTTCCTCCCAACTGCATGACTGTGGTACGGATGTCATAGCAGATAAACACAACCTTCTGGTCCAAAGCCCCATCCCGCTCCTGGACTTCATTACTCAGAAACATCCCCATCCTCTTGGCAAGGGGAACAGAGACCAACAATAATGCCTCTAAAGGTTAAACACATGAACCTTTTGTCATGTTGAAAAAGGGGAGGAAAAAAGAGCACAGGCATTGGAGAGCACTACAAATCAGGGCAACTGACTGCTCAGCAGAAACAGAGGGCAAAGGGTGGGTGCACCATTATCCGGCAGGGAATGTGCTCTCCAGAACCACTGTTCACACCCATCTGCAGAGAAAACAATCATCATCCTCAAAAGCCCCTCAGAGCTGGCAAATTTTAGGCACAGACTCTGTATCAGGAAATGCCAGATCTTGGCAGCAGGCGTGTTACTGATAGGAATGATAAACCAGCAGGGTTATATGAACACATCTATCTCCAAGGCCAGAAGAAAAGGAAAGCTAAAATCTCCAAGGCCCTTTTGAGGGAATAATCATAAAAGCTACAGACTGCATTTCCTGGTTTGTTTTTTTTTTTTTTTTTTGTATCACGATTAAATCTGTTTCTAGCATTACACCTTTAAGAAAGATCAAAGGGAGGCAGTGAGGGAAGGACGTGCACACTTGAGTTTCACTAATTGAAGCAAGCTGAAGCCTCCAGCACCTTCTGGGTTTTCCAAAGTTTCCCTCTCTATCTCAGCATTTCCTCTGCCCTCCCCTGCGGCCTCCTTGCCCCAGCCTCTGCAAAAGTATCCAGATGACTGACACAACAGAGACGCCTTTTATAGCTGCCTGGGTACAGGAGCAGGGATAAAACCATCCCAAATCGCAGTATAATCACGGCAAGAAACTCACTGCAGTTCTTCCATTGTTCCACTTTCATGACTCCTCTTCTCTGTCTTGAAGAAAGGACATCCAGGTTTAGAAACTCTTAGTAACCTATGTGTATCAATGCCAGTAACAGTGAAACACTGCACGCAACTCATCCCAGTAACAAAACCTATCAAAGCAAAGCTGTACTGGGGAAAAACTAGTTTCTCAGCATTACTGTATGTGCAGCAGGAGTTTTTGCCAATCTCCTCCTACCCCAGACCAACCTAATTAAGCTGCTAGAACTTGCAGTAAAGATAACCATGGCATCCCAAGCGGGGCTTTGTAATAACCTGACTCTGACTCAAGCGTGATAACGCCGAGAGCATCGTGGATTCTGTACTCAGCCAGGCAAGTGCACTTGGATACCCCTATCCTGACCATTTACCTCCTCCAGTGTCTCTGCTTCCTTCTCTCATCCATCTGTGCCTCGGTTATAAGCTCTTGGGGAACTCCTGGGCTGGCTTCACAGGAGAGGCTCTGAGCCAGGGTCTGCACCAGCCTCTACAGAGGCTACAATTTCCATCCACTCATCCCACGGCACTTGTGCATGAGCAAGGAAGAGAGTTGCCTGTAAATGCCTCCAAGGGTCAAGCGCAACTTTGCCTTTGATGCTTAATAAAGTTTTGAAATCAAAACCACCATGTAAATGTTGTTCTTATTATCAGGTAGGTGTGCTCTGGTTTTCTTCCAAGGGAGCTCAGCTGCTGGAAGTGGCTGGTGCTACAAACAGGTCCTGGATGTTCGACATTCAACTTTGCAGGGAGAAGACTGACATAAGAGCCTGGCACACAGCAATGAAAGAGGATGCAATCTGATTTGGCAAATTAGCCCCTGGGATGATGCAGTTGCCATATGTACCTAGGTGCCAAATTTCAAATGGAGCAGAGTGACCTGACCCTGACCTTTAGCTCTGAGTGCTAAATTCCCTCTCCAGGGAGCCTCTCTAGCCTGAAGCATGTTTCAAAGCTGTGAAGAGAATAAATGTATTCACCTGGGGGATATTTACGGCAGAACATTTGTTTTCACTTATGCTGAAATCTAAGGAGAGTTTTGGTAGAGCCCCTGCATGTCATTCATTCCATCAACAGGTTTTGCAGCTCTTCTTATGCAGGTGTCTGAGGCCTGTGCAAATCTCTCTGGATGACCACAAGTATCTGATGAAATCTCTGTTCTAGACAATAATTTGCCCAATTTGGGGTTTTTCAAACAGAAGCAAACATTGTCTTCTTTCTCCCTGCTTACCAAAGACACTGCAGGACAAGATAAGGAGGCCACCAACTACAAAAATTCGCTACTCTTAATAAATATACTCAAGAAGTTTACATGAAGTATTGTAATTAACTTAATCTACACTTTTGAGAAGCTGAGTGTTTTGTTTAGTTTGGGGTTTCTTTTAATCATTGCATTGCAAACTAGTAGTTAACTTGCTAATTAAAAACAATTGCCTAATGGGTCATCAGGCAGCAAGTAAGACAGGTTAGAAGGAAGAATGAATGTTAACTAGAAGTGACACTCAGAGCTTTCTGAGCATCGGACTAGTGTTATGATACCCAAAATACAGGTATGGCAAAGAAAGGCAAAGGAAGGCAAGCAAAGGTTCAAACACAAGGCAGATTAGTTAAAAATAGTTACACAACTCAAAACAACTTTAGACCTTTACAGATCAGTTCAGTAATGAAATGTCACAAAAGGCATCCTCCATGTGGATGTGCTTTCATTTGGCTTTTGGCTTTATCATTTTAACTGACTTGCATTAATTTTTCTGAGTACCCTGGTATGGACACAAAGACAGAGGTCATCACAAACATGCCTGCTCTTCTGGAAAGCAGTATCAGTTCTAGAAACAAGTGCCTTGCTTTTTCCCAATCCACTCAAATATCGGTTGGTGTGAAAACTTATCCAAACACTCTTTCAGACTCAGGCTGGCATTAAAGAGATTGTGGAAGTATTCAGAGAAAAGCTGAGAGAAGAGCTGACTGCAGCGTTATGGGCCATGCAGTAGCTTTGGGAAAGGCAGCAGTATAGATGAACCAGGCTTCCATCTAGTCAGCTAGCAGAAATACATCTTTATTTTAAGGAACTGAGTCACTTCTGAAATGCACCATTTGTTTAAATTACAGGAAATAAAGGTTTACAATCAGGGACAAGCTTGGCAAACCTTGTTAAGAAAAAACAATGGTTTGTACAATCTGCAGAACCTGATCTCTGGAAGGCTGATACATCCCTAAAAGCAGCAGCAAAAGGTGAGAGAATGCTTTGCTAAACTTGTGTTGCTATCCAAGTTTCACATAGAGAACATCTGTTTGCACCCTACAACATACACAAGCATTTGATAAACACTTTCTTGCTTCTCACTTTAGGATGGCTCTTTGGCTCACACAAAATGTAACACTACTTTTTATATAGTCTCACTCATTTCAAGTGCTATAAAACCAGGCATGAAAAAATCAAATGCTTAAAGATGCAACGTAAAGCATTTTAAAAAATCTGGGGAAAAAAATTCTTAGGGTTGTCCATGCAGTCTTAGTTTAGCTCCCCTTTGTGCACATGCTTTAGTTGTGTTTTGTTTTCAAAATCTGGCTCCCACATTTCCTCAGCACAATCCCTTCACAGGCTCTGGTTCCCCAACACCACATCAGGCCCCCACCTCCACCCTGCAGCACCTGTCATTTTCCTCCACACTGCTGGATGCCAACAGGAAAAGCTGTAAGTGTAAGCGGATGTGCTTTTGCCATCTACCATATTCTCTGATCCAGAACTTTGCTGGCAGCAAGGAGAACTAAGTGGAAGATCTCACTCGGCTGAAGTGTTTCAGCTGAAATTCACCCAAATAATTCAGTCTGAAGAAGACTCTCAACAAGGAAATTCACAATGACAAAGTCTGGGCAGATTGTAAGCATGTGAAAGCAGGGCTTCATGGTATAAATTGTAGGATAACCTTGACATCTGGCTTTCCTTCCTGTCCTGTTTACAGGAGGGTGAAAAAGACTTCTGTGTTCTGCAACTTTGAGAAGAATGAAGAGAACATGTCTCCCAAGCTACTCCAAAATAAACAAGGATAATTAGTGTATCCAGGATGACAGCAAAGCTTACCAGTGAGAAGCTCCTAGCAGAGAATGAAGTCAGCTGCACATGACAGAGACAAATGCCGTTTCAGGGAAAAAAATTGTGCAGAGATTGGACAAGATTTTCCATACTCATTTTGCCTTTAGAAAATAACCCTGAACTTTAGACTTATAAGAACACACTGAGAGACAAGCATCTTTTGCCTTGGCAGCTTCAGAAGAATGCTAGGAATAAATCATAGGAACAAACAAAATAATCATAAAACCCCCTTGCTGCATGACATAGACTAGAGCAGAGGATGTACTCAGACAGTGATTCATGAGCAATGCTCCTGAAACTGCTATTGTGTCATTTCCCAACACCTCCCAATTCCTACCAGCAGGCTAAAGCAGCAATTAAAGAAGTGGGAGTGCTCTGCAAGCCTTGCCTGTCTGTAACAGGCCCAGATCCAGCTATTTATTAGGTAATCCAATTACTATGATGTGACCTTCGTTCATGCATAAGTGTCTAGTCAGACTACAGGACAGCCTATCAACCCGGGTGTTTTCCTCAGGACGCAAGCCTCCGTTCCTCCAATAACAGAGGTTATTACAAAACACAGCTACTGCACAAAACATTGCACCTCCTCTTCTCTCATCGTTTTCCAGTTGTCTGGAGAGCACCCACATGCCCAACCACAACGGGAACAGGTTGAGACCAGTCTCCTGCACCCACCTCTTGGCACCACGCTTTCTTCCAGCCTCCCCTCGCACTTGGGAGGAGCTTCCCACTAACACCTACACACCTGCCTCATTATCCTCCTCAAAATTTTCTTTTATGGCAATGCCATAGACAGAAGTTAGGCCTCCCAGGTCTGACAAAGCCACTCCTCACCATGTTGTCTTATGGGACCTCTTTAGAGCCCATGAACACTGTCTCCTGCTTTTTCCCTGGAAGATGAGCTACCTGTAGGGGGACAGCCTTTTTGTGAACTAAGAATCCTAGTGAGGATATGGCCCTTGGCTGGAGCTCCTGGGGGCTTTCATACAACACATGGGTCATTTCCAGCATCACCAACAGAGCTTTCTTCGGAAATCAATGACAAAGCTGCAAGACTGACTATCATGACCCAGGAAAGCAACACTGAAGAACTTGGATTCCTGGCCAGTGTGTGAGGCAAGTCCCCGTTTATACTCCATTTGAAACAGGCTTTTTCAAGGGATGCAGGGCTTTTGCCTGGAAGTAAGCCAAGGGAGGACCTTGGGCTGTATCCATTGAACTCTGATGACAGAGATTAGATAACAAGTGAATGGAAGTACTTTCAGCAGTGGTGCTGTGTGCTGAGAGACATAACAAAGAGCATGTATCATGGCAATACTCAGCATATATAATTCCCTGGAGAGACTACCCAGTGAGAAAAAAAGGCTTTGGTATGTCCCTGTTTGTTACACTGATTTCCCTGACTTTCCTGAAGGAGAGAATACTTTCCAGCTCACTCCTGCTCTGAAAAATGCTACAGCCTCTGCAAACTCCAGAAGAAACTTGTGGTTCTTGATGCTCAAGGTTCACTTCAAACCACACTTTATTTCCTTTGATTCAGTGTTTTTCACACTATGCTTTAACATGAAATGCCTGATAAAGTAAGAACCAAAAGTTAAGGCACAGGAGAGGAAGACGTGCAGGTGGAAGGGCAGGTACACCTCTGGCCAAGTGAAAATGATAAATAAAACCAAAACCAGTAAGGGAGTTTCTAAACAGAATGGATCACAGCAACCTGTCCAGAGGTCTGTCAGGAAGGGATCACAAACAACATCCAAGCCACAGACACAGGTACAGAGTCTAAAGCTCCTCTCCCTGCTCTGTGTCTCCTTCACCCTGTGCAGGCAGAGGCAGCTGCTATGAGGAACAAGGAATGCTTCTTCCCTGTGTGGAGCTTTAGTGAGCCCTGGAAACATCACAGATGCCTTCGTGGAGCAGCTGATCTGGACAGGAATCCCAGTAATCAAATCACGGCGGTGGCTTCAATGTGATTCCCCCACCACTGTACGAAAGGCCACCGGCAAGGATTACCCAGGACAATTTAATTATGTGTGAAAACAGCTGCAAAGCTTTATGGGGTTTTAGGGCTGTTGTTCTTTGGATAGGAGGAGGGAAAGGAGAGGGAATCAGACATGGATCGAGCTGGCTGGTAATGACCTGTGATGGCAGGGAAACACCCTGTTATACACACGAGCAAAAGATTAAGGACTGATATATACAAAGCCAGTTTTTCTCACAGGGCTTGCTTTTCATGACTTGTCACCTGGAACAGGGTCAGTGTGACCTGCTGCACCCCACATCCCTAGTGCCATAAGAGATGACTGCTCATTTCCTGCACACACCTTCATCCAGAGAAAAGCCTACTTTGCCACTGTTTACCTGTGCACCCATGTTAAAAGACTGTGGTGGCCTAAGGGACAGTGAGGTGTGTTCTTGCTGAAACTAGCTGAAATCTTGGTCATACTTAAATGAAACAGGATTTTATTGCTGCCTTTGAACAGGCCAGAGATTCACCCGTGAGAATACAGTGTCCAGAGAACAGAAGGTAAAAAGGTCCAAGGAAAAATGACACATTGTCTTTTAGATGACCTTTTCCCTCCCTGATTCCATTAAAAAGTCCCTGTGCCTTGTAAAATATCTGTAGAGGAAAACAAACCACCACAGAAAATACTTCACTGGGTATTATTTTCCTCAGGCATGATGAGAGCTCCTCAATGCAGTCCGTAAGCTGTTTGATTTAAGGACTCCACCAAACATGTCTCACACAAGAATTACAATACATGTGGTATTTGTTTGTTTTTGTTCTTATTTCAATTTTATTTCTGGATTCTACTTTGCTCTGTAAGTTATTTTCTTGCATGACAAGCAATATCCAGTTATTCATGCACTGCCTTTTTTGTTTAAGTTGACATTTTGCCCAAACTTAAGACAACAAGATGCTTACTAGAGGTTCTCCTAGCTTCAATGAGGTCTCCCATACCATTCTGGCTTTAAAAAACTAGTACATACTAAACCTAATAGACATAAAACCAAGGCACACAATTAGTGACATCAGCCACAATTTCCATTCCACATGCATGTGTGTTCTCTGTCTATGTACAATGGTGCTTCCAACCTGAAAACAATGCATTCAGGGAAAGAAATATGGGTTTGTGTGATGGGATTTCCAATGGAGCCTCAAGGACTTTGGTATCCCCAGACTATAAAGAAAGTCCAGAGAACAGAATGCTTAACATCTCCAGCCTCCTTTGAATTCCCAGCCTTACTGAATGAAGAATAAAGAAAGCAGGAATCCACTAATTAAAGAGAAATGGGGCTTATTTGTCTTGGTTTCTGAAGTCACAGTTCTTCACTTCTGAAAACACAAGTTTCTCACCAGTTCTTTTCTGCCTTAGGGCTATGACCTAAGCAGCTTAAATGATACACAGATTTTGGTCGAAATCTGCTCCTTATTTACTGGACTTCAAATGTGCAAGCAATTACTGAATGGGTCTCGTTTATTGAATAAAAGTATTTAGGCATTATGTTTACAAAGGCCTAGAAACATTAAAATCTAGTGAAAAACAATTATTTTTACAGAATACATCTGCAAGCAATATGAAGTCATTTTGTTTTTGTAAATTTCTCCGTAATGGACTTATTGTTGATGTGGAAAATGTTCACATTGCAGCAGTGAATAATTTTGAGATGCCAAACTTAATAAAGGAGAAATTATTGCAAATAATATCACAGCCCTTAAAGAAGAAGGAAAAAAAAAAAAAAAAAGCAAAAATACCAGCGGTTTCCTGACTAGTCAATCCTCCTCAGATTGGCAGAACCTCTTCAGACTAATCAGGAAGAGTTAGACAAATAGTTACTTTATTATGGAGGCTGTCAAATAAATCAGAATCTGGCAAGCAACTGTTTTTGAGCCCTGCAGCCGGCCTGGCTTCTTTTCCTGTAAAGCCAAGGCAGTTACAACAGACCCATGGATGTGAGTGTTTGTCTGCAGAGCAACGTGTAGGCTTCAGGCCTCTAAACAAAACTTCTTCCAAATCTGGGCCAGCATTTTTCTTGGCTTCCTCAGGTTTTGTTGTGGAACACGGCTGAGAGAAGAAATGTTTTCTAACCAATTAATTCAAGTCACTGCTGTTATTTTTAATGGAGAGCTCTGAAGCTCAGCTCACAAAGGGTAATGAGAAAATAATGTTTTAAACAACATCATCAGAGAAATTGGGCCATGGACTTGAACTACATTATCCAGTTCTAGCCGCAGAGTTATTCTGCCCCCCCAATGTTTGCTCTTTACAATGGCACGATGAATGGGAATTTTGCCTAAGCTACAAGCCTGAGACCCAGACACAACTGAAGGTCAGAGAACAGTGAGTTTCAGCACTCAGCCACAAGAAATGGCTCTTGTGCCGCTGCAGCCCTGACTCCAAACATGCTCCCAGCACCCGTGGGCTTCGTGTTTGGGAGCGAGTGAAAACCCAGGTCTGGTTTTAGCAGGGCACTGGGGCACTGGCTCACTCTGCTGTCTCACAGCACTTCAGCAAGTATTGAAACTGATGCAGAGGAGACTTAGGTACGTGATTAGCATTGCTCAGTCATTCTGCTGAATAGAGGAAAGAAGAGTAACTGCATCAAGAGATAACAACATCATCTCTTCTACCTCTATTCAATCCTTTTTGTGGTTATCTGCATTGGACAACATTAACTTGAAAGACAACCACAAGGCAGAGGGCAAGGCAAAAAGGAGACAGGGCAGGGATGGAGAAGAAAGTTTGAAATTATACTCCAGAATGGATCTAATGATCACTGGTGCTTACAGGCCTGTTTGAAATGTTTTCAAGCACTGCTACTGTACCAAACATATCCACCAGCTGAACAGCCAAGAATTGCAGCTGGAAACTGTAAGATTGCCCAGGCAGGAACTGTCCTTCCTCCCACCTCCTTTACATCCATGGCAATGCAAACTGGCAGCACTGACAAATCAGTTCAACACCAATGATCATACAGACTGGCTAAGAAGGTGGGATATAATAACTTCTGAAACTAATAAGATGGCTTAAAAACATCCTTTTGTTTTTGCACTAGACCACATTAAAAGCAAGTACCACAGACTTGCACCTGCTTCCAGATGAAAGTGGTAGCTAGTGCAGTGCTATTTTTAATATGAATTAACTTCTAATACACATCTGCTTTAGTTCTAATTGACTTTACAGTGCTACTGAAAATAACTGGCAGGCATACTTCTCCCCTTCCCTGTGTCTCAATACGGATTCTTTGTCTTATGGATCCTAAAATGCAACACTTGCAGTAAATACAAACAACCACTATCTGCATACCATCCTATATATAACATTTGACAGGTTTTGTGGAGAAGAGCCACAGATTTGTCCTTGAAGACAGCCTATCTCATGGAGAAAACCACCAACAAGAGATTGGCGTCTTACAGCTCAGGGCCAACAGCACAGGCCGAGCAGAGGAGATGCCACTGATGCCATCAGACAAAAACTGAGAGATGGGAAAAGGACAAGGAACTCATGTTTCACAAAAAAAAGGGACTAAAAATACAAGGATAGGAGGGAGACCTTTTTGGTAGGATGTATGTTTTTTTTATGGGAACAAGCTCAATAATCACAGTATAAAAATTCTTACTTCCCTCAACTTCACCTTTTGCAGGGAGGGTGAGGTTATCTACAAATGTAAAGAGGGTGAAAATGGCTGCAGTCACTCAGTAACTGTGTCCATAATATATAGTGACATGTGTAACACTCATTGGTCACTTCAGCCACCTTTGTGTCAATTAATAAAAAGAACACCTTAAAATCTTTGTTGGTTACCAGAGGTTACTCTGCACTTTTACCCTTGCATGACACCTTAATTCAGTTTATATATGAATGGGGTCCCCTTCAATTTTAGGCTAATGTTCTTTTATATTTATAATATTCAGGATAGCTACACATGCTTGATTACCTTTAAAACACTTATCATGATTCCATTTAAAAATAAATGAATCCCATTTAAAAGTGACTTGTCCCCATCTTCTAGTATTTATGGACAAGGACATATGGGGCTGATTTCCCTCATTATTAAGAAGCACGTCTGAGGCTTAAATCATCTAAATTATTCATTGACAGCAATTGGTCTACTCATACAAACTCCTACTTACATAAGGAGTCCCACTGATAGACCAGTCAAGTGGATGAAGATGGCCGAACAGATTTTGGGATGCATGGAGCATCCACGGACTCTGCTGACTTTGATTAGGGTGAGGAGTACCTTTGAAAATGGAGCCCCACCTTCACTAATTAATATTATTTAGCTGAGACTTTCAACGCGGTTGTGCTGAATGACTTTTCCTTCACAGGTCACCATGACTGAGGTCCTGAGTGGTGATCAGCAGCAGCTGAAGGAACAGGAGTGACTGTGCATCAATTACCTCAACAAAACCCCAGCCTGTTACCAGACATTTTTAGAGAACTGTTTTACACAGGACTTCCCTTTTTGGTGTGCCTTCACAGTGATCCTGAGAGTGGCCAGACACAAGGTAGACACCTCTGCCCAACCTGGGCTGTGAAAGCTTTCACAAAGAACAAAGCCAATTTTAAGCAAATAAAATCATCTTCAAGCAGCAGAAAATGCCCATCTCTAGCATCAGTTTTCCTATTCCTGCAATACTGAAATCGGAGACAGGAGATGGATAAATCAACTGCGTGGTTGAGCTTGGACTGTAACATTCCAAATAACAAAGGCTGTAAGCATTTAAATTCTGCTATAAAGAGACTTTCCAGCCTATCACAGACTACTGTGCTCTCTGACCACCTCAGCACTGGAAGACCTTGAGCTAACTGTTAGCATGTTTCCAATCAGTGGAGTCAGTGAGAGAACAGGAATCATCCTTCATGGAAAAAAAAAAAAAAGTTATTGTTATTCTTTGCAACGTTTTATTTTTAATTAAAAAGACATGTTTCTTGCTCTCCTCAGAATGAGCCAAAGGAACATTTGCAGTCATTTTCAGGTCACATTATATTGCACACACTGCAGCTGATTTCACAGCTATGTGGGCAAATTACTATTTTTCTGCACAACTAAATCATTATCAAGGTAAAAGCAGACAGTGAGCACCACCAACACCTAGAGGTTACAATATATTTTAGGAAAACATGGTCTAGCTCTTGGAAGAAGACACTTTCACATTTCAGCCATTTCTCTCTTCCCTGCCCAGCCCCAACTCCTAGCCCCAGCATATCCTAGACTTTGTTCCTATATGTGATCCTCATGGTAAAGATTTTGTTTTGTTTCTGTTTCCCCTAAGAAAGGCAAAAAGGTTAGTAAGTCTTTAAACTCGCAGTTCTTAAGGCTGTTAATATTTCACATTGCCAGCAGGGAAAGGAATTAAAACTGCCAGTAGCTATCCAGATAGATTTTAAAACCCCCTTCCCTCCCCCTTCTCTCTGCCTCCCTCAGCTTCAGAGGATATTTTCCCCGCAAATTGGTTTTAAATTAAGGAAGGTGATGAAGGCAATGTGCCGTCTCAGCATTTTCCCAGGTGCACTTAATCTAATTTCATTAAGGAGATCAGGACAGATGATCGCTACAGTCGAAACATTAAGTCTGTCCATTTTTGTATAAAAAAACCATTAAGTCTGTCAAAGTGTCGGCGGGTGGGCTGTTTATTATTGGAGATGAAGGCGCGCTTTGCTTCCCCAATAAACTGTCAGGAGTAGTAAACCACAAATTAAGTCAGCTGCTGCCAAAGATTTAGGCAAAGATCTCCAACTAATTTTGACACAGGTGTGGCAAAGGCCAAGACCAGGCTTAGAAACTGTGGAAACCAAGCCTGTTGCGTGTGTTTGAGATATTTCAATCTGAGCATTGAAGAGTGGAAGACTGGGCATCAGTGGGTATGATCAAGGCCGGCTGATGCTCCTGGCACTCCACGCACAGAGCTGACGGGAGCTGTGCGGCGCCGTGTGCCCCAGAGCACAACCTGCAGAGTTCACCTTAAGCAGACAAGAACTCATAAAAGCCTCATTTAAGCCACTGCTCTGTTTTGGATTTATGCACAGCTTTGACTGAAATGTAGAATCACATTCCTCAGACAGTCATACAGGTATCAAACAAAATTAGAGGAAACTCATCAAAATGCAAATGAAACTTTGGAAGACCAAGAGCCATAACAGGAATCAAGCGAAGCTTTCAGATACTACAAAACCAAACATGAGCCGCTTGCTAAGGAGAACATTTTCCTTCTCAAGAAAAATGCAGCTGGGTAGAACTCAGCTATTAAAGACCATCAGGAAACGTTAAAAAGTATAAAATATTAACTGGAATTACACAATCTTTACAGTACATACAGAGAAACCAATAATGACTAATACAGAATCAGAAGTGACATTCTAACTGGCATTTTGTGATGAGGGAAAAGTCTCATGTTTGCAGATAACATGCTTTGAGCATTAAGGATGGGCAGAGCAGAGGAATGTTCATTTTCCCATCCCAGGTGCAGCCAGGGCAGGAACAGAGCTCGCTTGAGTTGTATCCTTCATTCCTGCCCAGGGGACACAGCGCTGCACACTGTGCCCCTCTGTATTACTTAACCTGGCAAACCATTTTGGAATACAGGAATGAGAAACTCTGCCAGCCAAATGAGGGCCTGCAATTGTAGCTATTGGAGCATGCATCCTCCAGAATTCTCATCTCCTTGGCATCTTTACGGTTAATTATATCATTCGATTTAATTAATTGAATTGCCTAACTCAATTGCCAATTCCTATCACCTGCCTACTCTGTTATGTTCTATCTGATCACCTTCCAAGGAGTTACAGCCATTGCACAGGTAGCCCTTTGGAGCTCAGACTATGTTATATTGGTGTTTCTTGATGTGGGCAGACAGCTGTACATGACTGCTCTCTTCCCTGTTTCCTCAGATCTTAAAAGTTTCTTCACAAGGCCCCTGGTAAGATAAGAAAATGCTCATGGATGGGGAACTGGAAGAGGGAGATGTTAAACAATAGAGAAAGCAGAGAGCCAGGGACACGCTGACTGCCAGCAACAGAACTGGTATTATCCTGTTGTGCCCAAGAGCTCTCCATAAGATCTCTTCAACCCTTTTATGTGAGTTATGATGGATTTTTTTCAGAAAACTAGAAGGCTCTTCTCATTGTTTGCTCTGAAACCTCTTTTCTACATTTTCAAGAATGAATATGGGCACCACAGACTATGATGACTCAGCTTGTTATATACAGACTAATGTACTTAAAATTCGAGTTTTTGTCTGGAAAAGAGAAAACCACAAAATCTCAGTAGGAAGGAGCACATTGGTGCTGAAGCTTTTTCTTCTGTTTCATTTTATTAACTGCATTCTTGCTTTATTTAAATATGAAGGTCAAGAAGGGCTATTATTACTAATAATATTTACTTCAGTTGTAGTAGAGAAGCACAACTTGGAAGGCTCCTCTCTCTCTGGAAGGACTTGCAGGGCTTAACTCAACTGCCACAAGTCTCAGTGGGAACCTTTCTGTCTGCTCCACGCACATGCTGGGTGGAACGATGGAAGCCCAGGGCATGCCAAGTCTCTCCCCCATCTGGCATTTCCCAAAGAGCAACTGAGTGAACTGGGTATGCAGAGGGCTTAGAGGATGCTATTTTTCTGGTAAATCTATTCATGGAGAACGATGAAATAAAACAAATTCACTGAGTGGTGAATTTTTGTCTTCCTGTACTGGCAACAACATTGCATTTGCCTGTTTATAGCACCCAAATCTTTCAAGGGCTACAGGGTTATTTTAAATTCAATATTTTGATATTGTTTAAAAAGCAGATCTGTTTCTAATAACAACATGCAGATTGTCTGTAAAACAGAGGCTTTCTTCCATTAGGAGAACTAACAGTCTTTACAGTTATTACTATATGGGAGTCAGCTTTCTCACTAGTTTTCACTCTGTATCACTGGATTTTCAGTCTGTAAGAATTAAACCTCAGCAGAGCCCAACCACACACATCCATAAGGGCATTCAGCACTACTGTCCATAAACCAGTGCATCCTATGGTAAAAACCACTTCAGTTCTGTCTGAGAAGCCAGCTGGGAAGTAACTGGCAAATGGAGATTTCTCATTATTAGCCACAGCTGAAAACTGTCATAGAATGAAGTGTAATGCTAACAGAAGTGCAAATACTGCCATGTGAAAGCCCTCAGTTCAATACTGTTTTTGATCTTTCCCTTCTGCTGCAACCAGTATGAATCTCAATTTCTGGAAAAGTACCAAGTTTAATTTCTTAGAGGAAAGGACAACTGAATGATGGACAAAACCAGTTGGGGACCTTGGTCTGGGCAGGCTTCAAAACCAGCAAATAACAGATTATCTGAAGTGGGAAATAAACTTCCAGCCCCACAAAAACAACAGACTTATCAGATGGAACCCACTTTTTCCATTGTCATACACAAACACACAGAATGACCATTCCTGCTAGAGCGACTCCTAGACCTCTCTTCATTATTACATCCCTTTCTCCTGCTGCCTGAACTTGATTTTTCCTGTGGGCTTGTGGATACCCTTTCAAGGTCAACACAGCTGAAACAACAGTGATAATTTCATCCCCCAGATCATCCATGCAGTTTATTCTTGTCATTGCTTCTACTCTTATCACCTCCGTCTCTCACTCAAGCCCACAGTTTTCAGCACTCTCTTTGACTCCCAACACTCCTGACATCAAAATATTCAACCTATGTTTTAAGTCCTGTATATCCTTTTTCTCTATAACATAATGAGCATCTTCTGTTTATCCACACAACTAAATTCTTGGTCAAGCTACCTCACCCTTCATTTACCATTCTATCTTTCCTTTGGAGACAGCAGATGTAACTGTGTCCTTGTGCCAGGGAAAAGTTGCTGCAAGATCATTTTCCTAGTCTGTGGCTTTGCTTCCTACACAGCTTCTCACTTCCTGAATGGCAAACTATCACTCTGCGTGTTTTGACTCTTTCACAGCTTACCTCTTCTTCCCAACACTGACATTCAGCATTGCTGTAAACTTTCATCTCTCACTGGTCTGATTTGATCACTCCCTCATTAAACTTTCAAATAAGCAACTCCTCACTACTTACCACCGTGCCTTTGCTACAGAGAATAACTTCCCATTCATGGCTTTCCCTCTCAAATGCCTCTAAAACCCTAATACCTACAAATACCCCCTTTAGATTAATGCCCATGAAACCAAAGCTGGACAACAACGAGGCTGCTGGCATACTGAAACAGTGCTGCTGTTGACAGTGTCCCCCCATTTACCTGGCTCCCTTCTCTCTAATCTCATCCTTAAGCCATGGGCTGTTCTCTGTTTTTACAGCACGTAGCAGGATGGGAACCCAGCCTCAGGTGGAGGGATCACAGCACCACTGTGCTGCCCTCCTCTCATCTATCACAGGCTAAACTGCACCTGCTCCTCTTGTTCTTGACTGCCAGGCACCTACTGGGACTCTGGAAAACTACATCATGGCAAGGCTGATTCACACTGCCACAAGCACCACCTAAGGAACTCACTGGGCTGCTGCAGAAAGTTATGAGAAAAAAATGACTTCAAAACTTTTTTGTCTCCACCTTGGATTTAACTTTACCTGTCTCAGAGGTTGCTTGCTATAGCTAAAACACAAACTACAGAACAAATATACAGTAAATACTGACTGAACTTAGCAATACAATTTCATTTTTTGCACATCTTACTTAGCACCACATTAAATGAAGAATGCTTGATATCTAACCCCTGATTTGGAAAGCTGACTTACGTGGCGGGGCCATGTAATTAAGCTGACAACCCACAATTGCCCACAGACCAGACAGAAGTCCAAGACTGAAGAACATGAACACTGAATTACTTTTAAAGAAAGAAACAGGCGCTTTCTTAATGCAATCTTGAACACTGTTATTAAAAAAATGAGAGCAACATTTTGGAGTAATGAACAGAGATTACTCATTCCCTTGTTTTACACAAGTTGACTTTTGGCTTTCTGCAGAACACCATTTAACAGAGCACATTACCAAGCTGCTAGCCACTTTTCACAGTGATGCTAAAGCAGGTAAGAGACAATAAGTGGAACTGTTGATGGTTTATATTACTCTATTATGTTAATGTTCACTAAAGTATGCCATAAGCTCTCTCATTACATGTGTATAAACCAATTCTCTGTGGTGTTATTCCTGTGCTAAATGCTATAACTACATAAATCTTGAATTAATGGAGACTTTATAGTTCCTGAAAATGAAGGGTAATTGCTATCTGTTAATGCTGTTGTTGCTATTAAAGGAAGTATATATTTTCAGTAACAATGTTTATGGACCGTGAGCTTCACATCTCAGCTACTGCACAGAGCAGAGACAGTGTAATACAAGTATCAGACTGACTCCCTTTCTCTCCCTCCTCCCTCTCAAAAAGCACCGTATCATTTCTACAGCTTCGGCAAGCAACACTGCAATCCTCCTAACAGCTGCAGAGTCCAAACCAATGTCCTTCATTGAACATACAGTAAAGGAAGCAGGATTTGCATTGCCATCTCTGGGAATGCATGATTTGCTAAGTTTCTCGCTTGGTTAAATGGCTGGACAGCTCACTTTATTAGTTTGGGTATCTCAAACGGTTCTGTGAGAAGCGCGTGGTGACAGAATGATAGGTGTGAGAAAGCATCATCCCACTTACTTCCTCTGAGATTTCAGCAGTGCTACAGAAGTGAAAGGCTATACTTGGCCAGAGACAGTTCTCAGAAAGTAGATGGGATTGACAAGTCCCCAGCCTTGAGTTCCTCTTTCCCGATTATTAAAAACAGCAGCGCAATGTTTGGAAACACTCTCACAGTGTGCTGTGAAACTGTACCTTGCACTAAAGAAATGGCTCCTCTTTCTGATACACTGTACATGTGACTGACTATGCTCAATTGCTTTTCTCCCCTGGAGCCCTGCACTGCACTGCACAAGGAAAAAACCCAAACCATCAGGAGGACAGGAGGGTGTTTATATTTTATAATGGAGCAAGGGTAAAACCTTAATTTTACTCTAACGTCTATGTTTGAAAACATTAAGAGCTCAATAGCCCATATACCTAAGAACTAAATAAATAGTGGATAATTACTAGCATGGTACAGAGAGAGAAGTAGGAGGTGGAAAATTTCAGTTTTGCTTCTAGCTCTGTCGCTGACTCAGTTTGTGCTTGTACATGAACTTTTTTTGTCTGCTTTCCTCGTGAGTTTTACGCAGACAAGACTGATCCACTGTTTGTGACTAACAAAAAATATTATGCAAATCAGAAGTACATTAGTAATTCCTGCCCTGCCCTTCCTTAGTGCCAGCATGTGTAGGTGTACCTTGAAAACGCTGGTTCTTGCTGACCAGGCAGCAGGGCAGCATTGCTCTGTAGCAGTGGGGAATGAAGCTGACCCGCCACGTAATTCAGGAAGGCAGATGCTGGGCTAGGCAGTATGCTGAATACTCCATCTGGCTGCAATAGCCTGGGAGCATTAGCAGGAGATACATTTTGCCATCACATGGAAGGGGGAAAATGAGTGTAGTCCCTCAGGACAGACACACCAAAATTTTTGTAGCTCTTTGTTGTATCAGTCAGGTTAAGTTTTAGACAAACACTGAATGAGTTTCCAGGGGAGTGTAGTATGTCAGGTATCAACAGAGCAAGCCAGGCTGCCTGTGGTCCCCAGCTGGAAGGCAATGTTGCACTTACATTTATCCCCATGGAAGGTTTGAAGCATCTTCACTTCAACCCTGGTGAGTTTACATGCATGTGCCCACATCTCTGCTGACAAGAAAAGCAACCCCACGTAATTCCAGAGGCCTATTTAATAGAACTGTGTCATGTTTCATGTCTCTGCAGATCAGGCAAGAGATAGAAAGATGATGATCTTGTGCTGCTCTCCTTATGAAGAAAATAAATGTTATTATTAAGCTAGAGTCACCTTAAGGAGAAGGTAGCTGGGAAATAGGTGAGCCTGGAAGGTCAAATTACAGTTACAGAAATGTAAAGAAATGTCATATTAATGGTAAGGAACACTGTAATAGCCTTTCATTTGCTGTAAAGGACAGCAAGTTACCAGCCAAACACAATGCAGCTTCCTCTGAAGGTAACCTCAGATCCCACATTCTGAAAGCTAATCAATGTTGTTCAGATTTCAATTTCTTCTCTACAAGGTGAAGTCAAACCTAATCTAACAAACGTCAGTCTCAGATGTAATGCCGCTAGCTGGGTCTACCAGTGTAATTTAGATAATCATTAATAGCATAGCTGTATAATAAAACTACATGTCACTTACAACTTCATCTGAGGTTTGACTGGCAGATCTTTAAACAGTTTTCTAAGTGATTGCTTTTACTTCCTTTGATTGGGCAGTCTAAGAAATGTTTTAACCCCATGGTATCTAAGCTTTTAGGGAATAATATTTTACCCTCGCCACCCCTGCTGTCAGCTCTGCTGCTGTGTAACCTTGTAAGAAACAGAACTTGGGGAGAGGGGTGGTTTCAGGGAGTGACTTTACACATATATACACATATAAAATTAAAGTAATATAAAATATGTACAGTTTCATTCAACACACATGATTTAAATGTTTCTGTTCAATCAAGCCTTCATCTCAAAACACAGCTTTTGCCATACTCCAAGGATATTTAGTATCTGATGGCATTTTAAAAGAAGAAGTTGAAGAAACCCTAATGTTTCTAAAGCTCTAACAATGCTAACAAAAATAAAAAAGCTTAACCAGGAGAAGTTGTTAGTCTCTTGAACTCATGGTAACCTCTGATGCATGGCTGCAGCCGGGTGTGCTGCTGAGGACACAGGGCTATCTGAAGTCAGCCTTTACTTCTGTAATGCTGATCCAGGAGAAAACTCTGTGCCACAGCTTCTCATGAATGAATGCAAGAGACTGGACAGCCAAAATACAATAAAGGTTTGATGAAGATCTGACCTGAGACTGCCAGGTTTATCTGCCAGAAGCTGGCAAGGAATACACAAGTCTTTTGTGTATTTGATGCTTAAAATCATGGTGCCACAGGTGCTACACAGTGGGACTTGTCTGTTTTCCTTGCAGAGGTGAACAAGAAATCCCCATACACAAACACAACTACAACCTTTCAATGACCAACCCCTGTATTCAAAAGAAGGTCAGAAAAATCATTGCTCTGTGATAAATATGCATGCAACACAACAAAACACTCCTTGACAGTTACCACACTGCCTTGGAGGGCAGGTCCCATCTTCTAAACTGATTACAAAATTGACATCTTCAAAGGTTGCTATATATAAAATACAGGCTCCTGACAAGTTATCAGAGAAAACTTCCTCTGATACAGCACTAACACTCTAACTCAGGTCTCATCAAATGCTCACATAATAATCAAGAAAGACTATTATGTTAACGGGACTTTCTTTCCTGTAAACAGAAGCTAGTGAAGATCACAGAGCAGCTAATCTGATGCTTTTTCATTCAACTGTAGATATTTTTAAATTTGACATGAAGACTGGAGGAAAATGTTATTTTCAAATTCATTCTTATTTTGACTATCAGGGAATTTCCAAGCATATGAAATAAGAAAATTCAGTCTTACCTTATCGTCAATATCGCTCTCGCTGTCACACTGTGGATTAGAGAGAGAAAAAAAGACTTTGAGAAACACCTTCATGTATAGGGATCTTTTGCATCATCCTCTTAAATCTTTAGGATAGCTGTTTATGATGTTCACAGTTCAATGAAACACACTTCGGATGTTTGCAGTAATGCCTTTTCCATTGCTAGCATAAACCAGACAAAGCCAGATTCTCTCTTACACAAATTTATGGTGTACTCTTACTTGGATGGGAAAAGGGAAACTTTAAACGAAAAAGACAATCAGCGATGCATTATAACAACCACTGTAACATGAGTGCCACAACAAAAAGCATGCCTTTTTATCATCCCAAATTGTGGAATATATAGTAACAGTTTTGCATTGCTTCACCTTGATAAGCACTTTGTCATCTAACAAGGAAACTGTGAAACTGGCAATCAATTTCTAATTTAATGAGTGGTACCAAGAATAGTAATTAAAATACATCATAAATTCTGGTACATTTTTTAGTTTGAATGAGATCACGATCCCAGGAGGAAGTGTTTACTTAAAGAGTTTTGGAGTGCAATCTCTTTCAGGCTCTGAAAATGAAATGCTCTATTTTCACAGCACAAATGATGGAAAGATAACTTGAGCACTGAACATTTCAGGACATGCACATCTTGCTGGCTGGAGCTCACAAAGATTTACAGTTGGGAACAGAAGTAAATCTCTTGGTGTCTGTTATGCTGACAGAAGTGGTCAGTGTGTTTTGTAGCCTTGGTGCCCAATGGGAATTTTCTCCTTCAGCCAACTGCTGATGGGGATGGCCCGGTGGGTTTCTGTAACTGGCAGCACTTTATGGAATTCACTGAGGGGACTCTGCAAGCCAGCAGTGACAAGCCCCAGATATGGAAATGGGCCATGAGAATGCAAATGCTTCAGTGTCATGAATGTAAAAGGAGGAATAGATCTGTTTGGTCATTTTGTCCAGATTTCCTCTTGGAGCGGGGGAGGCAGATCTTTCCTGTCACATCCTTTATCCTTAAGTCACACAACAGAAATTTCAGCTGTTACATTCTTAGTTTTCTGCTGATTTATGAGGGAATATTTAATCTCTTCTTCTATTTGGCACATGAAATGATTGACCCCAAACATTGAGCAACCTTTTATTTTTAAATTCTCTGGAACACACTGAGCACACGAAGAGCCTCAATAATATTGGAGGAATCTCCCACAGTGATTCTGCAGTGAAGAGTGCTCAGCTTCACAACTGACACCTTATTCCCATTTTACTGCAGTGAAAATGCTTGGTTTAAGGAATCTGTTTTTCTATAGTCTTGACTACGCAGAACTCTTTTTCTTTCAAAATGAAACTATTTTACACCACCCCACATGATCCACAGCATGTTTGTCACAGAGAAATCCAACTGTTTAGTAGGATGTGCACAGATCTAACTGTATTAGATCATTCTGTAAAAGAAAGAACCTGAAGAAAAATGGAAGAAGTGACAGGACACTGCTTTGCAGGGGCCAGGAGCTGTGGGTGGGCAAGTTCTATGGGAATAACCAGTGTTAATACCAGCAAACTGCACAAAGTCCCAGCCAATTACTTTGTAGTAGGCAAGACATCAGATAGCCATGTCTTTAATAAATACCTTGCCATAAGCTATTTGTGCCTTTTTTGTGACTTTTATTCTGTCACTGACCTCTGTGAAAATTGTTATATGAAATACAGTTTTGGTTTTTTTCGCAAACCAAAAGCAAAATCAGTCCTGATAAATCATCATGAGCAGCCATCTGCTGACTTCCCCAAACCCATGTCATGCAACCACAAACAATTAGAAGTCTCTGTTCTGGGCCTGGAATGGGACTAATTGTCCATCACACTGAGATACGCTGAAACAGGTTTGCTGGGCAAAGGCTGCCCCAGTACCTGCTGCATTTGTGCTTGCTCAAGACAGCGATAATTCACACTGACAGAGCAACACATTCATCAAAACCGAGGTGGGGGGTGGGGGAAGATGCAGTCACAGCAGTCCACTTCTTATTATTTACATGCTCCTGAGAAACACTGGCTGAGTGGAGGGAAGCCTTTCACCTCCACCCAGGGGGGGCTCAAATCAAGCCCTAATGCTACAGCGACTGTGCATTCCCCCAAATTACCAGCATAATGGAGTGGGTCACAAAGACCTTGTTATTTTACCCTTTAAAGCTGGTCTATGCAAAAGTATCCTAAGTTACCATTTTAATCTTGGTGCTCATTCAATGTGAACACACGCATTTTAGAGGCAGAATATTTTGACGACGTGATTCGTGGTTCAGACTAAAGCATGTTACAATAGAATTACACCTATCACAAGAATGGCATAAAAATAAGTTAGCACACACAGCCATGGGTTTCTTTGAATTGTATACTTAGGCAATATCAATATGAATTTTAATTCTAACAGGGGCTTAAAGAATTATACACTGCAGTAATAAAATAACCAAATAAATTAAACTGCAAAATCCGTTGACTAGAAAGCATTCAGAATTATCATTAAAACTCAGATGCTTTTGCCTATGAGTCCTGGTTTAATAAAACCTCAGTACTGTAAACATTACCAAATTCAGCTTAAAAATATTTGAGATGTAAACAATTTTTTAGACTTTAGTAACCATTATTATTCAAATACAAGGTAGTATTTTAGTCTTCTCTGGTTTTGTAACAAAACTTGTCTTCCTATTTCTTACTGCACTATGATATTAAAAAAAAAAGAGGAGAGGGTTTTTCTTGTTGAAAACAGATTTGACCTCCAAAATTTGTATACCTATAATGAGTATAAAACCCTATTACAGATGGTTTACATTACTAAAAGGTGCAGAATTACTTTATTTAGATGCCTAATTTTGCTTTGTACCAATATGCAACTTTGTCTCATGTAGATAAGTGAAAGTTGCAAAAAGCCGGTGAACCATCAAATGCACATGCCAAATTTTATAAACAGACATATGAATGAAGCAAACATCTGCTCTCTGAGGATACTTTTTTCCCCATTCAGGATCTGGAAAGACTTCATAATTAATTGCTTTTAAAATGGAAAAGACAGCAAAGAATTTTGTTTCATTTTAGCTTACATCTTCCTTACTTTAATCATGATTGCATCAGTCTTGCAACTGCAGAAGCCAGCAGGGCTGTGGATGCAGATCCACACGTGAACGTGGCTCAGGGTGGACACAGAGCCTTCTGTGAAGCTGTGACTGCAAGATGAGTGGTTTTAAAACTGTATTTGTGGCAGTGAGTTGCCTAATTTCTTGTTTGCCTTGTGAAAGCAAGTCCTCTGCCCCCTCTGCAGCCGTGTAGGATCACTCATGCACACAAACTGTCCTTTGTATTGATTCCTACCTGGCCTTAAACCACCAAAATACCATATCTTAATCCATGTGAGAATGTCCCAAACTGGCCTATGGGATGAGAGTTTGTGGGGGAAGAATTAACACACTGATATTTATAAAACTGGGACTTCGGCTTAACATACAAGAAGATAGGAATCTTGAGACTCATGGCTACCAGCCTAGGCTAACCTCCCACTGACTCCTGAAGAAAATACAACCAGCTTTGGTGGAAAAGGCCCCAGGCTTCAGAATTCCCACACGTTTTCTTAGTTTTATGTAAAAGGAACAGGCTCCCACACTCGCATCGAGAAACAGGAACCCAGAGGCTGCTGAAAGAGCAACAGCACAGAAAAACCAACGACAGCAAAACCAAACGGGCCCAGACAGAGCTGCGAAAAGCAGAAGCACTGCTGACCCCTCTCCCTTCCCTTCGCCAGGGGTGTGCGTGTTGGAAACCCCTGGTTTCAAAGGGCTCGTTCAGCTTCTGTGGGAACTGCCCTCAGCCTCCACACGCCCGCTCTGCCCCAGCCTCCTCCTCACCTCTGCCCCTGCAGATCCCCGGCTCAGCACAGGGCCTGAGGCGGGGACGTTGCATTGCTGGGATGTTGAAATGAATAATAGAGTCATAGGAGAAACTCCAGTTTGGCCACAGAGGATTTTCTGAGTCCTAAAAGCCAACTTATCCTGTGTGAGGAGGAGGCGGCCATGGTGTGCCTTGTGAAGGCTGAGGCCACTACCCGGCTGGGCTCACCTCCCACGCTGCTGTTGTTGAGGGACAAAAGCCCTTGTCAAAACAAAAAAAGTTAAAGAAAATGTGGAGAATGGCAACTGTTGAAAGCAACGGGGGCTCATTGAAAGACAAAAGCTTCAATTACCTGGATTTTTCTAAAGGCCTGTTAACACTCCTGGTCTATAAGCAGGACTGTAAACAGCCATTGTGCTGGGTTCATAAAGGCTCCTAAAGGGATTATTCACTGGGTTGTGCCAATTGCCTCTCAATTCCACCAAGAATGTTTGCAAAGCCGACCCCTAATTGTGCAGCTTTTTGGAAACAATTTCTTGCAGTGACAGATTCCAGTCGGAAGGAAGCCTCCTGTGATGTGAGGTTCAGCAGGAACAACACATAACTCCGGAATTGCAGACAGAGCATCCATGTGTGCAGACTGGGCCTTGTGGCGTCTCATTTTTTTGATGGCTGGGGTGAAATCTCGCTTTTCAAGACCCCTGTCCATCATGGCTTTCCCACCAGGGAAGGAGCTGTGATGCGTTCCATCACCTGCTTCCACTAACCACCTCAAGAGGGGACAAAGATGGACTTACGGCTACTGTAGAACAGGCAACAGCATATTTGGCAAAGGATCTTCTCTTACCGTTTACTGGCACCGAGCTCCTTACAACCTACATTAAAACTGCACTGTGATTCTCGTTGTTTTCTGGTGAGTTTGGGAATCATGAGAACATGCTTTGACTCTTTTCTTACCCACAGTGCTTTAACTACTACATTGTCCAGCTTTTCTTCACATAATAAAAGCACTACATTGATTAATATGACATCAGATAGTCATGTAAACTGTCTCATGCCAGGAATAAGAGCTTCAAGAAATGAAAACAAAACCAACCAAGTCTCATAAGACTGCAACAAGACTGGCAATACCTGGATGTTATGTCATGTTGGGTGCAGAGAAATACGGTTATTTGAAAGGGAGCCACTTCCTCCAAGCTTTTGAGAAGTCACCTCAGCTTATCCACACAAACATGGTTATCTCTTACTTCACCCAAATCCAGTGGTTTATGATTTAGGTTGTGCCTACACAGCCCCAAGGCTGTGGGCCCTGTTGTGCCAGACACTGTACAGCACAGGAGTTACAGGTTCCTGCCCAGACAGCTGAGAGAAAGGCTTGTTTTTTCCTCTCCACATAAACACACATAGTTATAGATATTATTTATATTATGATTAAGCAGAGGATGATAGACATCTAAGCTAGCCATGTGAAGAAACAGATCCCAGCCCGGAGGGACATGTAATCAAACCAGTCTACCTGCAACTAGAACTGTCTGGGGAAGCACAAGGCTGAGAGAAGAGGAAGCAGAAATATTGAATATACTCTCTATAATTTTACCATGAAAGCTGGCAGGTTAGAATACATATGTAGAAAGTTGCACAGAATATATGAACAGTGTAGATACCTATAGAGCCTGCACACCCACTCCACAGCCATTTTACCACTATCTTATTATTTCCAACCATATTTAGTTACTGAATTTTCTTTTAGTAGCAAGGCTTGGGGAAGTACTAGGCTTAAATCCCAGGTTGTTAATGTTTCTTTTAAAGGAAGGAGTAAAATCAAGCCTATTTTTAAGAGCCCTCCCCTCTCCATGCCCTCTGAGCTAACTTCCCAGGAGCAGTGGCAGCGCGTACGGATGCGCGCTTGTGTGTGCAGGGGAGGGTGTTGTTTCCTATTAAGTCTGGCATCAGATTCATGTCTGCAGGGGCTTGCTTAAGATGATAGGAAGAGAGAGTTTTATCATGAGCCAGACTGACAGAAAAGCTTGCTAATGGGACTTGAGGCATACACAGGAAAGAAAGTGCCAAAACATTAAGCTACCGCCAAGTGTCAGAGGGCCACTGATTTATTGCAGCAATTTTGCCACTGTGTCCTTTATAAGGTCCCACAAGTCCTTCCTCCTGGCAAGAAGCTGTGAGCTGCTGCAGCTCGGGGAGAAGTTTAGATCCAGAGCACAGAAAGTGTCCAAGCGAAAGGCGGGGGCCGGGGGGAGGACGGAAATCGAATGTTGACTTGAACTTGCCCCAGGCAGCAGAGTCCTCTTAGCTCCACTGCCTCCCTGACAGCTTGATGAAATGAGTCAGGGCCTCCCCATGGCTAGACCAGCTCAGGCTTCCAAGTGCCGGGGTAGAGCTGTAAGAAACAGATTGAGCCTCAGGGCAGCAATTTTTTTTTTTCCTTTCTCTCCTCAGCATTTCGCTGGGGGAAGGGGGAGGTTATGAGCACTACAGATGTATAGGCTGAGCCTTTGTCTGTGGAGGGGGAGGGCGAGGGGGAGAGAGAAGAACAGCAAGAGAGTATTAGCTATGGCAGCCGAGAATAGCCCAGAGCACTATAACTAATTTTGAGGGGCAGTGATGCATTGTACAGGCTATGTGCTGTTTGGTCTGAGGGGGCCCCTGTTGTGAAGCAGCAATCAAGAGGACATTTTGTTAAGTGACCAACAGCTGTCATCTGCAAGCCCAGAGTGGGGAAGGAGGGAGCAAGGGGAAGGGAAAAGGGGAAAAAAAAAGGAGAAAAAAAAAAAAGAGCATTTGTCCCTTGGAGGCAGAGCACATTAATCCACCAATCTGCCACAGCTTTAACTCTAAACGTGCTCGGTGCCTCCAAAGACTCGAGCTCCACTCCATCAGCCACCTGGAGAGATGGGCACCTCTCGCCCTGCTCCAGCCTGCCGGATGCAGGGAGCTTCTCTACCTCTGCGGGCTGAGAAACCGACGCTAAAAATACTGTTTAAGTCTCTTTTCATTCCATAAAATTAAGTTGATCTGCTGCAGCTTAGGGTCAATCCCTCAAGGACTGTTTTTCCCCCCTTCCCTTTTCCTTAGCACTCATAAATTAATCAGGAAGACCCTGACTAAGTCATTTCATGCTGTACAACATAAAAGAAAGTCCCCTGATGATCCATGCAAGGATCTATTAAAAGCGGGAGGAGGGAGGGAGGAAGGGTTAGGGAAGAGGGAAAAAAGGGAAGGGGGGGAAGGAAAAAATCTCAACCTTTTTGATATTTTAGGATAAAAGCTGGAGGACTTTGTTACGAATTCTAGCCAACATCAAAACACCTTAAATAATTCAAAGAACATGTTAAAGGGAAGAAACTGAATGTTGCTCTGATGTTCAGTTGATGCAACGCAGAATATTACCCAAAACAGCACAGCCTGTTAAGGGAGACAGCAGCCTTGAGCATTTCAGTTCTTTAGAAAAATGTCAGAACCTGTAAAAATCATAATTTCCAGCAACTTTTTTTTTTTTTTTTTTTTTTTTTTTTTGCATGATATAAACTCAGCGAGACTGAAATGTAGGTTTCTGACAAGCTGTTAACAAGACAACTTTAGAAATCTGTCTGGAGCTCTCAGGGAGATGGGCTGCCATTTCACTGCTTCGAAGAAGTTCATGACATGACAAGCAAAAATCAGGGAACAGAGACCTAAAAACCACGGTGTAATTTTCATTTGCTTCTGTCGTGAAAGAATTCAAGCAGAAATATTAGAAGGCTGCACAACTAAAAAAGCCAGCAACTGGAAAATCATTGCTGTGGTTTGACAAGCACATACTTTTACGCTGAAAATGGTTTCTTTATTATTGTACCTATACACAGGAAAGCACTTTTGGAGAAAAAGGGATAATCACAAATTATTCCTTGAGATCTACAAAATAAGATCTACAGCTGCTTGCTTTCCAGCCAAGTCTAAAAATGACCTAAAGGGAGAGAGTGACCAACCCATCTTGAAAAAGCTGTAAGAGCCACCAGATTTCTCCTCATTTCCCACATCCTTGCCCTTTCCCCACACAGGACAGGTAGGAAGATCTTTCCATAGTGCAGTCTTTTACTGGAGCCTACACACATGAATGTTGCTACCTAAGTGCTTAATAAAGACACATTCATTAAAAATAGAAAAGCCAGCATCCAATGCCATCTACAATACAGCAGTGTTTGGTACCACACTCAGGAGAGGCCTTCTGGCTGGTTTACCATATTATACCTCCTACTTTAGGCCTTAATATACCAGTAGAATCCTTTGCCATAATTTTTGTAAGATTTAATGATGTCCTTTCCTGAATCAATCTATTCTACTCAATAATCAGAAAAAAGCAGATTAATCGATCGATCGATCTATCTCCATATGATACACCTCTTTCAATATCTGATCTCTCTCCCTCTCTCTCTCTCTCACTATTTGGACTCATTCTAAGTATTTAATGGTAGGTTGATGTAGCTGTCTTGAAGTCAGTTTACTGTGATTGACCCATTATATCTGTGGTTGCAGAATCTCAGCACCCTTGGGAAAGCTTGGGAAACCCAACATACAATTTTATGCTTTATTTCAGCCCATATTTGCCAAGAAAGAGAGTGATCCGACAATGCAGGAGGTAATTTTCACTTGTACTGTCTATGATTACACCAAAGGATAATGTGAATTATAGCCATAATTCAGCCCAGCATTTGCAGGGATCACACAAATAATGAACTGGAGCTTTTTCACCTCTTTCCTATCTTGCCTTGTTTCCACACATCTCCGGTGGTGCACCCAGAGCCACACTTGGGTAATTGAAAGAACAGTGCACGCAAAGTTGAATGGTTGACACTGCAGTTCACCAATTTACAAAACAGAGGAAACTCTGACAAGAAAAGAGATGCAGTCTGCTTCTCTTCTGAAGTGTTCACAAGTTCTTTTCATTCTTCCCTCACTTGGGCATTGTGTCACCTGTCACTCATTTTCTTTTCATCAGACAGACACTCTCGGAGGCATTACAGCCTCAGTGCTGTGTACGGGCTTTCTCTAAGGAACCAGAGAAACATCCATTGCTTTCTAATTCTCTTGTTTTAGGCTATGACTAACACCATGTGCTTGCAACAGACATCATGCCTTGCTGCCTCCCCTTTATCACAAGCCTCCTGGCTCAGAGTTACCTGGACCCCCTGCTCCAGCTGCTTTGGTCCCTCACGCTCTCCTGCAGGGAGCAGAAACCAAGATCAGATTCGCAGTGGCTCACTGCACAGAGCAACTCTAATTTTGTTTAATGCAAGGATGCCTAGATGATATGTCCAACAGATGAAAAATGGCTTACAGCCATTATTTACAACAATGAGAGGCTGCTGCAGTTTGGAGGGGTGGTTATAAGCTTTCTCTAAAATTAAGGAGGAGTTTAGGACTTAATATGGATATAGTCAAAAGCCACTTCAACCATAATGATCTGTCTAGTAATTCCCCATTTACTATAAACATCAGTTTTCTTCTATTTGGATTGCAAATCTAGTCCATTACTATGCCATGTCCACATCACTATGGAGTCACCAAAAACTATTGGGCCAGTACAAAACAACAGAATTTGTTGAAGTACCCTCCTCTAATGGAAAGCATTTAGTTATTCTCAGCTATGTGACTCCATGGTATATCACTCTGTTTGGGAGTTCCATTTACATATTTATTTAGTAGAGAACATGCATGGCTGTCTTCCCTCTGTGCAGAACCATTATGAGCTGCAGGAAGCTGTTAAGAGAGGATTTCAGCATGGAACCCAGGAGGAAAGGCACTTTCAAATACCTCCCTATCCTGCTTAATGACAGCCACCTTCCAGAATCAGGGTGATGGATTTCTGGTTATGAAACTTGCTGTGGTTTCTTACAGCTCATTCCCATGAATGTTTATTTTATTTCATTTATACATTTAATTTTTTTATGTATATATTTACACACATGCATTTATTCTTATGCTGCCAACTTCCTTTTCTCCTTACTTCTCTCTTTAAGTCCAAGTGGTGCAATGACTAAAGAACACACCAGGTTATGCACGAAGACACCCACCTGAGGATTCTGAAGTTCCCCCACAGGTATATTGCAGCTTTTTGCATTCATATTCAAGCTGAAGGCCCACAAATGTCTAAAACAAACATTCAGAAGTGGTGACTGATTTTAGAATCAGGTCTGACATGACTCAGGTATGAAGGCAAATCTCTGCTGTGCCTTGAAACAACTTATGCTGGACCTGGCAAGAGGAGGGGCTGAAGCCAGGCTGAATTCAGGTGGGTGAAGCTGGGCTGACCAGCTAAATACCTGGAAACACACCACTACCACGCTGTATTGAATATTTTAGAGCACCGTTCAATTAGGGACTCTGGACGTGGAAAACAATCCAGAGCACCTACTGTGTTCTCAAAATACATTAATTCAGTGAAAAGAACTTCAGCTCATTCTTCACTTCATGAATATATGAAGGTTATGTGAATCAGCTGTTTTGTTTTGTCGAATGCCTTTAGTCACTAAAAGTCCCTGCTGCTGTCAGGGACAATATTAACTATACTTATATATAATTAATGCAATAATTAATGTAATTTAATTCCACTGCTATTTAACTCATAGCAAGGTTTATGTTGTTGTGGGTAAAAAATATTAAGCTTACTATAGCTACCATTAATGTTTGCATTATTGAACATTAAAATTCAAATCTGGTAAAATATTTAGCACAAGAATTGAGACATCTACAGAAGGCCTATTCCTCCAAGGAAACCCAGAGCATGCACTTGCAGATTTCAACCACTGCTTTTAAAATAAACCTTAAGGGATGGATGCCCCCTTCACCACAGGCGAACTGCCCTGGAACAAAGAAATTCACCAAGAGAGAAATAAAAAAGATTTTAAATATGAAAACTAAAAACCACCTCTGCATACCCCCTGCCCCCCACAAATATCCAGCAGTTGTCATTAGCATTAATACAATGCAAATTAAATCTGCTTTTTTCCTTTTACTCCATTTAGATCTTAAAAATATTAAAGTAGGTAGGTCTTGGAAGTGAAGGACAAGCATTGCCTCGGGCATACATTTGGGTGTCTTCAATGTAATCTAAGGAATGTAGCAGAGACTTCAAGCTAATTTGATAAGAAAATAACACAGTTGGTTATTCACTGTTTGAGAATTATACCCCGTCAAAGCTAAATATAAAAGCTTTAAGATCTATGCCATTACCTGGAAAATACTTCTTTGGACCACTAAGTGACAAACCTTTAAACACTAAGCAATTTTGAAAACATATATACCCTACTTCAGGTAAAATTGCAAAGGCTTTTCCCTGCCTTAGTATGTCAGCTCCTCTCTTTCAATGCCCCTAGATACTAATTTGTTCTTGTCAGCCCCCAAAATGTCCATGACTGATGGAAATGTAATGATTTACAAATGGAGCCTCCTACCTCACCGTTCTGCTTTCAGGCTGCCAAGGTAGCTTGACCAGCACTGACCTCAAAGACCAAGACAAGGGCTGGTTGTACA
Organism: Coloeus monedula; assembly: GCF_965178545.1. Lineage (NCBI taxonomy): Eukaryota > Metazoa > Chordata > Aves > Passeriformes > Corvidae > Coloeus > Coloeus monedula. Next base: position 7,164,336 of record NC_138798.1, on the reverse strand, counting down.
CGTTGAAAGATGGGAATGCGAGTATCCTTAGCTGAGCCATCCTGAAGCTTTCTGAACAGGCTTGAGGAAATTTGTACTTTCTGTCGTTACTACAGACTTTTTTTTTTAAAACTTTGCATTTTCCTTCCAGAGCTGCTGAGGAAATGCTCAGCTGTGTAGATAGACGTCATTTACCAACAGAAGTTCCAACATGTCAAAGTCTTTCCTCGGCATTGACCACCCCCTATACGTCTAATCCAGACTGGAGCAATTAGAGAATAAAAGAAAGAGAAAACATCTCAACAGGAGGGGAAAGAAGAGAAAAAGAACAGAAGACTGAAGAGTAAAAATGGAAAAAACCAACTTACTGCTCTGTGGACCAGTAGTGAGATGGGGCTACAAACACCGTTGGGAATGGACTCTATCACCTTTTATTAGCACAACGAGGAAATAATAATTAGCTGGAACAAACTATTATGTATTTGTCACAGAGTCAGAACACATTGAATTAGACAAACCTTTTATTTTCCAGTAAATTATGATGAACAAAGGTGAATGTGAAATCTGTTTGAACAACTGGAAAATACCTTGACCAGGATATTTTAACCCCTCTCAGTTTGTGAAGCTATGAAGCAGGCAAATTTTCCTGCTCCAAGGGGAGCTGTGGCACAGTCGGTTGTTCTTTTTTCACTTGTGAATTTTGCTGTATCAGCTGCGATACACCAACCAACTCACGTGTGGTTTGCAGCCACTCTGAGCAATAAAATGTATAAATAGCAACTCATGTTAACACTATTATTAGTAAGTGTCACTACTGCCTATTGACTAACAACAGGGGTTTTCATAGACTGCAGAGTAATTAGGTGTTTTTAAATATGCTTTAAAGCCTTTTCACAGAGTGAGTGAGGGGAAGTTCTTTTCAGAGTTTATGCAAAGTACTTGCACAGGTAACTGAAGGCTCAAGAGCTTCTGGGCAGCTTTTAGAAGCACAGGCTGAGAATGACAGTACTAATAATCAATGTAATCAATGCACAGCAAAAAATATTCCTTGAAGTTCACACCTAATACTTTTTTATGAAGCAGAAACAGTATTCAACACAAACCACTGTGTTAGCTCAGCTGGCTAATGAGAAATTGCCACAATTACAAAAACAAATCTTTGTTTTCAATTTTCAGTAAGCAGAGCTTTAGAAGAACAAACTGCTCTTGAAAGCATGATAGTTTTTTTCCCTAGAAAAGGAAAGAAAGAAATCTTTCCTAGCAACTGCAATTATGATACTTTCATGTCAAATGAATTATATTACTGAAAATAAATCTTTCTAAGATGCACAAGAGGGTTATCTGGCTCCAGTCAGACTTATGCATTACTGGTTTTATATGTTGTACTCTACTTGATTAATATAGGTAATCAAATTATATTGCCTTCCACTGTGCTCTCAAATTCAAGGCTATAATGTTTTCAATGACAAAGTTCATAGAGTTGTATAAAAATGTACCTCATGCTGTACCAGCCCTTTATTGCTGTAGTAAAACACCATTTTCAATTTAGTAATAAGTGATATAAAACAGAGTGTCTTGATTGGCAGGGTTGTATTCATTATGCAGTGCCCTATGACACAGCACAGTTCCCAATGAAAATTTAAGGACAGACTCTGCCACAGTCTCAGATGTTGATACTTAAGGGAATTAAATTATTCCTTTCGCATGAGTTCTCCAAAGGAAGGACAAGAAATTGAACACAAACATGCAAACACATATTATACACTCACACACATATGGATGGAAAGGAGAAAGGGGAAGAACGGACTCGTCATAACATCCTGCTATTCCATGCAGGCTCTCCTGCACTGGAGCCAATCCTATACTACTGGTTCCCACCTGGAATAGGAAAGGAGAAAATAACAGAAAAAGAGGAAGCACGACACTCAGGATAGCAGCAAACACCAGGGAAGTCTTCCTGGCTCTTCCACTGGCCTGACCTGTGACCAGAAGAAGTGACTCGGAGTGTTTAACTTGAGGGGCCTTAATGAAGTTGTGTTATCAAGTGCTCTTCACTTTATGAACATCAGGATTCTCTAAAGAGCTGTAAATTAGGCTGTCAAAACCGGGAACATCTTAACTTTGCAGCTATCTTTGAATATGTAAATTGTAACCCTTCCCTTCCTTCTTTTCCCTTCCATAAATCAGGAATAACATTTACCTTATCTGTAAACAAACCAACTGACCCGTGGATTCTACGGAGACAAAGTATTCTGGTGAGCCTTGTCATCACTGTGAACACTATCTAGAGGAGCAAGAGTTATAAAGCCATTTTCTGTCAAACTAAATGGCAGAGATACTGTTAGCTGGTATCTTGTCTAAGCATGTACATTGAGCAAATGATATGATCAGGAAAGACAACTCTTGGAGTCAGGAATTAGTAATGTTATCTTAGTTTTGTTTCCTTGGCAACTTGACCTTTCATAATTTGCTCAAAGGCAAAATACGGGCAGCATATCCCTTTCAAATCATACCTCAATAATCTTCTGATTAAAAGCATCACCAGAATGTGGCCTTGCCATAAGATGGAGAATTAACGACTCTCTACTAAATGATCCACTGATGTTGAATCTAATTTAAGTAGCCTTGCAAGAATATTTAACACTTAATGATAGGCTCTGTATTAGAGTAGGTTTAATCTAGGATGCAGCCACAGATGTCATAAGAAGGAATTAATCAGCATTGCTTCCACTAAAACAGAAATGCAAAATTGCTGAACAGAATGTATTAGAAACAGATTAAAGAACTGGGACTTAAAACATAAAAGAAACAGAGCTGATGCCACCCTCAGAGAGCTAATTTTAAATACAGGAAAACTTAATTCGCCTTTAACTGAAGAATTGGGGTGTTTGAAGTTACTAAAGAGAAGCTTGCGTTATCAAGAAGGAAAGAAAGGCAGATAGTCTTTTCCTTCATCAATTAAAAATGAAAGTCCAACCCAAATATTAATGCCTGCCTTAAAATCCCAGAAAAATGAAGTTATTGACGCTCTAGGGACTACTGCCGCATCCCACATGAAGCTCTGTACTCAACAGAGTGCTGTGGAAGTTTCATTGATTTGGAAAACTCCTGCCTAATTTAGATTAGATACCTTTCAGAAAAGTAAATCTTGGAAAAAGAGAAATTGACCCCATGATTACTGAAATGTGTGCAGCTGGGGGAAAATAGGAAATATGGTGTTAGAAAATTCACTTTAAATGCCCAGTACTGAGACAACTTGCCCATCCAAAAGTTTGTGCAAAAACCTACATTACAATTAGTTGTTGTTGCATCATTCAATTTCTGTTCTCCCCTGCTGTTTGAGGACCTCATGCTGCCCACAGAGCTTTTGCTGCCCAATGTCTTTCACTAAAGCAGGCATGTTAAAGTATAAAGGCAGAAGGGACCACAGATCATCACTTCAGAGCATTCATATAGCACAAGTCATTACATTTCAGACAGTAATGCTCCTCTGTTCTTGATCTGAAGATATTGAGAGTGAATCCATAGAAGCACATGTCATGGATTAAAAATTGCATTCTTAAATTTTTTTAGTTACAGTTAATGTTCCTGGTAATGACAAGGAAAACCTCAGTTTAGCACAGTTTTCTCCTGCAAATATCTAGGAGTGTGCTGAATACTCCAATGGCCTGATTCAACAAGTATAACTCCTGATTTAGAATCATGGCTATTAAATGGATTTTGGCTCAGTTGAGTGGCCTTTTCTTGAAAAATTATGGAACAATCGAGCTTTGGTCCCAATTTTCACTGATAGCCTAATAGAACATACAAATAATCTCAGTGCTTGTTCCCAAATGAATGAAAAATTTATATAAAGCTTTGATCTTGATGGGAGAATCCATCAAGACTTCCCATTTGTCTCCCTAATTACTTGCTTTGATGCTCACGGCTTGCAATCACTGCATAAGCTAATGTCCTGGGGTTGCCATGGCTACCATTAGTGAAGTGGAGTGAGACATGGCTCTGCACATCAGCCACCTTTGCTCGAGCTTTGCTTCTCTACCCTGGCTGCTCCTCCACCAGTGATGGTGGAAAGGTTCTGCTGTACTGAGCCAGAGGTTAATAAAATAGCTCCTACTCGTGTTATTGCAAAGGTTACTGGTTACATTCACTTCATCTTTCTCTCTGCTGCTCATACACTGGATGTCTGGAAAGCAGTGCAGTGGTTAGAAGACAAGAGTGCAAGCAAGGACTGGGTTCACTTCCTAACCTGAACCACAGCTTGTCATGTGGTTCTGAAACTTGATTTTCCTGACTCTTCAAGGACAACAGTGATGCATCTCTCACCCCACAGTCCTGTTTTGAGGGCACAGTGCTAAGAGAAAAGGAGCAATAATATTCAATTTTCATAAAAAATTTGCTTTAAGTGAGTTCCCTATATTTCTACAACTTTCTGGTTATCTAAAGACCTTTCATTAAACCTCTACCCTTCTTTTTTAATAAAGGACACCGAACAAGTAATGATGCATAATATACTTCAACATTACTAGTAATTGCTCATTGAAAATAAGAAATGAGAGATCACTTTATTTGCTTATCTGATGACCTCTAAAGAAAATGACACATATGATAAATGCACAGTGTGATGTATTTCCTCATTTATTGTATTGATCTGATTTAATGTAATATCCAGAAATGCAGTACTAACCCATTATGTGTCAACAAAAGTTATATTTTGCTCTGAAGTGTATTTGTAACTTAAGTCCACACATGAATTTTTGTAGTTTGTGCAATTAGTTCATTGAATTTTTCAGCACAATCTGTTCTCAGAAATTTCCACTTTGAAAAGGATGACAAACAAATGAAATATATGAGTGGGAACCATCATCCTACCATATTTCAAATAACTAACCAAGGTTGACTGAAAAATTCCTACAGCAACAACACAATGCTACTTATTTTAGTTATTGGGAAGATAGATCACTTCAGTACTCTGTTCCTGCCAAAGTTTTATGCATTCTTTTAAGTGTATGAACTCTAAATCTTTTTTGTTCTGAATACAATATTTTCCTCTGGGAGGTATAGTACATGATAAGTATGAAAAGTTAACATGTAATTAGCATGGTAATGTCTAAGCAAATTGCATCATGCTAGAGTTAATAAAGGTTCAGATCAGAAATAATCCTCTGAGCACAGGCAGCACGACTTACAAGTTTCTGTAAAACTCAGTCACCTGAAAACCTTCAGGATCCTAAAGCACCCACCAAACATCCTGGCACCTCAGATGCTCTGCTGCTCCTTACCAACCTGTGGTGTTCAGCACAGCTCCACAAGGATCTGCCCTGAAGTTTGGAAATCATTTGGACACAGCTTTTGAGCACACAGCTTTTGGAAACAGCGATGAGCAAATGGTTGGTGGGATGGTGGGAAATGACAGAACTCACATGCCACAGGACCAGGTTCTAAATATTTACCCGCAGTGTGACACCAGGACACTTTAATTAGATGCTCTCTTGCTAATTTTCCTTACAATTAAATTGGCTTATTTTACTCAAGGAGTGACTATTAAAAATAAACCTACTGTGGTTTTTTTTTTTTTGGTAGATCCTGTAGTTAAGTCACGCCTGACAAGATGTAAAGCAGAATCATTGCACAAGCAACAGGGTTGCATTTGTAACAGACAGCCCAGCACAGTGCCAATGCTCTCACTGAACCACCCAGTGCTGGTATCCTAACAACTTACTATTTTATTTAGAAATGAATAGCAAGGAGCAAGAGGGAGATTCCAAATTAATTAAATGGGCTTAGAGAAGAAGAATCAATTTTGGCACAAACACTACATGTTATATTTTTAAAATTAAACCAATGCTGCATGCTACTTAGCAACTCCAGGACCCACACAATGACAGAAAACAGCTCAGTGAAGCAACAGTCAGAAGAAGCAGAAATCAGAGTGAACCGATTAGAGCAATCACAATTGGACAACCCACAGAAATAAGGATAGTACTTTTTAAAATGAGTACTGATAGTGCCAAATGTTAAAGACAAGGAAGAAAAGCAGTAGGAGCTATTTTGAGACAACTGCCTTTCTTCTAAAGAACACAACAGTGATGAGCTTGAATTCATCTCTCCAGTACTATGGTTCATAGTATGATGGTTGTAACACACAGCACATGAGAGAGAATACATAAGCCAACATAAAATTCAGCGTGATTAATATATGATTACTTCACGTTTGTACGATGCTTTGAAGATGTAAAGTGCTAATTAGAATTTCTGGCTTAGGCTGGTTGATGCCCCAATGCAATCCAGATCAGTAAATAAGGAACTACAGAAGTTTAAACTATCTGCCCAAAGATTGAAGAACCCAGGAGACACAAGGAAATGCTCTAAATTTCAAGTGGATAAACAAATGTATAAAAGAGAGAGAGAAGGAGAATTTAATGCCCCAGTGAAGATACTTAAAACAGATAGATGAAAGTATTTAAGACAGAAAGATAGAGCTGATGATTATTTGAAAAACACTGTTTTACCTCCCTCTACCATCACCAGAAATATTCCCATTGGTTCATGAGATACAGAGATAGCTCAGGAATCAGTAAACATTTGCTGAACCAAAAATTCAGAATCTAATGGCCTTAGTGGAACATAAACAAATACCTTCCCAAGAGTTGTTCCGTAGTAATGAGAATGAAAATAATGTTTAGTCTGCCATGCACAAGGAAAAAAAAATTATGTACCCTCACAATGGAGAGTGGAAAAAGAGAAAAAGAAAAGAAGAAATTCCTGCCCAGCTTTCATCAGAAAATTTGAAACTGGGCTTCAGTAAGGCAGTAGAGAATGAAACCTGCATCAGAGGAACAGTATGTGGCAGAATATGTAAAATCATTTACAGCAAAAAGGCCATCCCAATACATCACTCTCGTGAGACCAGTGCAGAGCCTGGGATCAAACCAGAATGCCATCCAACAGAGAGATGTTGACTCTGCTACTGATCTGGCCTTTTCCTGCTTAATTAAAGCCACCGAACACTCGAGCTGGAAAACCGTAATCTCCATTAAAGCATCATTTTAGCGGTAGGTGATCAGACCTTCCAAGCTACACTAAGTAATTATGCTAGCAGGAACCACGAGTAGTATAAATGTGACCACAGGAAGGCTCTTAATGCCCAATCTGGTAACCTCTGAGGATTACCAGGCAAACTAGTACTTCCAGCTCCAGCCATGTCTGAATCGAGACTGAGGTCCCAGGAGGCAGATGTGTCCAGTGCCATGCAGGGAAGATGCGTGGCTCTAATCCTATAAAAGTACTAAGCAAGGTTGGGTATAACCACATCTGTGGGAGCAGGCACTGCATGTCGTGGTTTGAAATAAAATAAAGATGAAATCTACCAAAACAGTAGGCACAAGCCAAGGAAATACTCAGTGTGCGAATATTTGCTTTTAATCTCCATTATGATGCAGAAATAGATGTGGAGGCCTAGAGGACAAAAATTGGTTTTGTTTTATGGAATAAGAAACGTGACCAAGGGAAGTGCCAGTAACACAAAAACCCTGCAGAATTAAAACCACTACAGATGCATGGCAGTTGCACTTCAAGCTTAGCAAAATCTCTGTGAGCTGATGTGAAAAACAGTATTTGGGGACCAGGGAAAGTGGGGTCCCCTGGTGATACCCCATGGTTGGAAGACAGATTGTCACGATGCCGAAACCACATTAAACCACTCATCCTCCAATGCCTGAGTTACTGAAAAGAACTGAGGCAGAAGAAAGACAAAACAAAGCAAACCTCCTAATTACTGTTAAAATGAAACAAAGGCACTTTCTTATTATGCAGGATGCACATTTGTCTGTAGTGGGCTCTTGTAGAGGTCTAGGACTATCACTCACATAATGTATGAAAAGATGGAATCCCTAGGTATATACAAATCTTTGCCAAGTGTTTTTAAAGCTAGAGTCTGTAGCAATACACATTTTGCAGCAAATATTTAGAATGAAATATTTCATAAAGTACTTCAGCCCTTCTTTGAGTGTTTAATTTACTGACATAAAAGAACAAGAGTGTATAGCATTTTCCTGTAAGTGGATGTAAAATACGCATTGCATGGATCCCTATAATTAAAAAAACAGCAAATCATTGTCATTAATGCACAAGCAAGATCATAAATGAATACATTATTAAGTCCTACTGAATTAATGTTTAACTGCAATAGAGTTGAAATTGAATGAGGCAATTAATCAGAGTAAGAACTGAAAAAAAAAGCCACATCTGTCTCACTTTGAATACATTGAGCAAAACGACCTTCAAAACGGCACTGCCAATCACACCACGCCGCCCACTGATTTGACAGTCTTGGTGCCACCACAGAGAGAAAGTTTAGTCAGTGTAACAGAGACAAGCTTTCCATCTGAGTCACTTCATGGGTACATCTCACCCTGAGGGAATAAAACAGTATGTCTCAAGGGTCTTATTTCATAAAATCATGAATGTTCAGATGGTGACGATCATGCTGGTTATAAATGTGAACTACATCTGCTCAAAGTCACCAGAAAATGAAACTGGGGGAGTTGACATACATTAATGATAATTTTTACAGGCTTAATGCTCTCCAATATCTAGGGGAGGCTAAAAAAATTATGTTCAGAAGCTTTTGTTCAACGGATTGTGCTTTGCGCAACTAAAATACATTAATTTAAATTTCCCTTTATCAGTTTTCAACTCTGTAGTGGAATTTTCTTTAACGGGTTAATTAAACTCCATCAGGTTCTTAACTGTTGAAAAGTCTTAGTTCAATTTATTTCAGAGTTTAAGGAGGAGTAAAATGATAATACTAATGATGATAATGACCCTTATCCTAGCTAAAGCTTTTTGCACTTCCCATGTAGAACAGTATCTATTGTTCACCAGTCCTACCTTTGACAGATCGGTAGGGATATGTACTTTTCTTCTGTGTAACATATTATGAATATTAAACAATATTTAAAAAGAAAAATCCACTGGTATTTTTGTAGCAAGTTCTTAAGCAACAATTATCTTTGAATAAAGATTTTTTTTCACCCTCAATGCAAATGAACTGCAAATTTTCCAAACCACAATTGTTTTACTACATTGCACTGATGGAGCGACTGGCATGTAGGTAAATCAGCACACTCACTTCCCTTTCAGGAGTAATAAGGACTACAGGCAGGATTTTCTGGTTTAAAAAAAAAAAAGGATTTCTGAGATATTCATTGATAAAGCAGCTAATAATTAGGGGTTAGGAAAATTTGCCAGAGAGCTGAATAGTGGTTAACCTGTTCCTACACTCCTGCTGTAGGAACTCACTATTACTTTAAAATGCACAATAATTTGTCATTTATCACAATATATGGTTTTTTGCATTTAAAAAAAGCCAAGTCAGGCTATACAGTTATCTTTCCATTAACATTTTGCAACCACACGTTTGCTCACAGTGCATAAAATGGGTACTCGAGGTCAACATGACTGGATCTGTACAGCACCTCAGTTCATCAGGGGGAAGTTGGGCTCCAAAAGTCACTGTCACAGGCTATGAGGAAGGTCAGCAAAACTAAAAGTTCATTTCAGCTACTGTAGAAATACAGACCTTGTGTGCCTTCTCTCTGGTCCTGTTTATTAATGAGTATGGATCAGAGAAGGCCCTAGGAAGCATCAGACCTCCCTTCCTGAGAAAAGGGACACCTGGAATGTGCCAAGGCACTCACTGGATAAAGATGATTCCCTTAAAGGATAGGGAATAATACTTTTCCATATTTTAAGGGCATTTAGACAACTTCCCAGGATATATTTTCAGACTGGCAATATTTTATTTGGATACCAGTGTGAGATCCAGGCATAAACTGTGATACAGGTTATCAGTTTGGAGGAGCACAGCAGGATGGAGCCATCGCTGCTGAAACAGGACAGTTTCACTCTTGGCTGCCAGGTCTAACATACCATTGCTTATATTGAACCCATCATGACAAAACAGTTTCTCAGCACCTAAATGCAAAGGAGGGCATTGGTAACGCCAACCACCGGCAGGGATAGTTAACCCATCCTGTTTCATGGGAAGATGCAGGATTCAAGGCTGAATCCTGATCTGATCACAGCCAATGGTGTACATTTTGTTGGCTTCCATGAGACTGATATTAGGAACTGTTATAGAAAGGGTGAGTGAGGAAGAAGGAAGAGAAAGAAGAGAGCACGAGTGGGGGCTTCACTGACACACAAAACCAAAAGATAAAATCAACACAGCAATTAAGCTTCAATAGAAACAAGACAGTTCTTTTTGTTTTGGTTTGGGTTTTTTTTTCCAGTGTGAATGTTAATTACCGTGCCTTACAGCACAGATAACGAGAGGGTTTTACTGCCTAGCATTTTTCAAACAAAGACATGAAAAATTCATGAGCGGGGAAGACCTTGGTGTTGAGCTTCAGTTTTCTTGTCAAATATTTCAGCTCTGGAGGTCCTTGGGAAGGTTACACAGCAATATTCAAGTCTAAAGGATGCCTGTCAGCTGGATCTAAAAGGAACAGGAGTTTTATAGGCTACATGTGACCTTGTCAACGTATTTTCACTGGCCAACAGCGTCTTCCAGCATCACTCACCCAGTTTACAATAAAACCGAACACTGAAATGGCTGTTCTGCTAAGGACACAGCACTCAAAACACCAACCTGTCCATAATACAGCAACTAAGATGGTTCATCTGGTGTCATGAAATGCTGATGTCTGCACATCACTCTGAAAATAACCCAAATGTACCTTTGTGCTGACAATCAGATACTGGGCTCGAGGAAAACTCTGTCAGGCACAAAAAATTTATCAGGACTCTATGCAGTCCAAAATTCACCTTATAAATGGGAAGCAAGATCCCACTATGTCTAGCATGGGTTCTCAGAAGATCTAAACCCTCTTTTCAAGTAACTGGCTTTAGAGACGCGAATGCTTCGCAAGTTGGCTGCACCTTTATTAAAACTCAGCTGAGTTTTTCTTTTTTAAGATTACAAAAGGAATTGCTGTTTGCTGACATGTAGGTCAGGCATAGATCAAGTGTGAGGAGAACAAGGCTGTTTAGTGGACTAACAAGAAACAAGTGTAACACAAAAGCTTTTGGGATCATGTGAAACTCCTTCCCTTCCCTAATCAAATTCACCATAGCTGAAGCAGGAATTTGATGAGACCTTCAAAGTCTGAACCACTCAATGTTTTCTTTCCTTGTTAGTTTAATAAAGAGAAATCCCTCAGGTGAGTCACTAAGAATCACTCTTCAAATCAAAAACTTCCTTAATCCATGTTCCCATGCTTTTAAAAATTATTCTGCATCAAAATTCTCAACATACCACCTTTTCCAGAACAGACTATTGGACAAAGACAGAGCCTCACCACAGTGTGTGTGCTCCGTGTTGATTTCACACAAACACCACACCTCAGTAGCATACTGCAAGAAGAGATGCCTGAACTGTGAATTTGAGGTAATTTCTTAATTAATTGCACTTTCCAGAAAGCTTTTTTGGCAAGTAGACAGATTTAACATATGCTTAAGTCTCTGAACTTAGGCAAGAACCTTCAGCTAAAAATATTACCAAACAAGGAAAAACCTCTCATAATCATGGCAGTGCTTAAGAACTCAGTGGAGCCAAAAGTTCACACATGTATACTCATTCTCTCCCACAGCACTATTTTGAAACTAGACTCTTCTTTAGAACCCCAAATTTCCTTGTCTGAATGGTTTGCAGGGATTTCCTATACCTGTGTTAGGCTTAGTTTCATATGTAACACCATATTGCTGCTTGTGACTCAAGAGTCTGGGAGATATTTCTCTTGCTAGTGTCAGTACCACTAAACCCAGAAGGGTTTTGGCAGTCACAGAGGTACTTATCAGAATTTTCTAATAACAACACTGGAATTGGAAGGTAACACTTGATTAGGTTTCCCAGGACTGAGCCTGTAAGAGCAAAGCTGCAGCCCATCAATCAAAGCAGAAGACTCTGAACATTCATGAGCAATGCAGTCAAATCCCCAAAAGTGTCTGCCACCAAAATCAGGAAGTTTTAAGTTCCCAAGAACTACAAACCCTTAAAAGCAGCAAACCCTTCAGTCAATATACTTTCTCCTTCACATCTGCTAAGATTTTACTCAACTATTGCCATCACATCCCTGTCCAGAAAAGAAACGGGATTCAACTTCAACTCTAAAAGCACAAAGTTATTAAGAATACCAAGTCTTTGTTTTACAAATAAGTGACAGGAAAGAATGCTGGCAGCTTCCTTCTCTTCTTTTATAAACTGTTGCTGATGAGTGCCATCCTGGCCTTTGAAAGATAATCTGTTGATGTTTAGAGGAAACATGGTAAACAAGAGATGAAAAGTCAAAGGCAAAGTAAATAAACACACTGGCTTCATCAATTCTGTATCTGAGGCGGGTGATAAAGAAAGACGCAGTGCATTTAACCTCAGCACGCTTCCCTCAAGCACCGACAGTGCCCTGTGTGCGCGTGACTGCCGCAGGCTCTCAGCTAGCCACGCTCAGCTCCCACATGGCCACGCCGAGGCACGCAGCCTTCCACCGCCGCCGCCTCAGCTGGCCCCTCGCAGCTCTTCTGGGTGCAACAAGGCACAATATTGCTCTTCCCAGCTGTTCTTCTCCATACTTCGCTCCCTGGCTGCACTGCTCTGAGCAAACAATCTTCTCCTTCTTGGGACACATATTTTTGTTGCAGGAAATATCTTTCAGAGATTTGCCTTCCTGGCAAAATTGTGAGGATGGATTCTCAGCTGCACTCTAAATCTGCTGGGAACAGTGAGTGGGGATAGACAGCTGATGTAAAATTACTAATTTTGCTTTTCTAAAGCTGACACTGTACTCACTGTGTCTTTTGGACAGCCTACACTCGCAAACCCCATCCACAACATATGGCTGTTTCAGTGCTTGGTAGACACATGGAGAATTCAGCACTTGGTGTGGAACATTTTGGAAGTTTCTGGTCCCGGTCTCAGCCTGACTCCAGTATGACTCTAGCAGAACAGTACTTTGCAACTGCTAAGAAAACACCTGGCCTGTTAAAAACCAGAATTATTCAAAATCTGTGTGCTGCTCCTGTGACCTGAGCTTGCACCTCTTCATCACGCAACATTGTGGTGACCCACAAATGAAAAAGAAAAAATAAATATACCTCCATAATAATTTCTGACTCTGCACTGGGGAACAACAGGGCAGAGTTCAGGCATCAATCCTGCACTGATGCTGAGTTTCCTCCCTCTCTGAGGTTACTGAGATCCTGACCAGCTTCCTTCTGAAATGAGTGTCTGGGCTCCACCACTCACTTTCGGTATCAGTGAGCATGAATCCTTCACAAACCATTTTATTTCAGTCTTTGCTCCTGCCAAGTGCCTTCTTTTTCTGTTTGTTTTATATCCAACAAAGCTGTCACTTCCCCTGTCTGTTCCTGCCATGGTGGGAAGTGCTTCCTTTCATTTCAGATCACCGCAACGTTGCAGGTGAAATCTGTTAGATCACAGAGCAGCTCATGCACAAAGAAGTTCTGACTAGGGAAAAATGCCCTGTGGATTTTCATATCAGTATCTCAGCTGGACCAATTTGTAGCTGGTTTGTGCTCTGGAGCTCCTCATTGAGAACATTATGGGGCAAATGAGGGCAGGTTTTGTCCATTGTCGCTGGCCCAAAACATTCATCTGAGCTGCAGACCCAGCAACGGCACCACTTTGCTCCAGTTTTAAATACGAAAATGTCTCTATGTGAGTCACCAGTACTACCAGCATGACCAATTTGGTTTCTGCTTTACCAGACATCCTGTAACTAAACCTCCAAGGGAGAAGACAAGCCTAATGACTGTATATAAAACAGTGGATCCCTCATGTTTTTCCCAGATAGTCCTAGAAACAGAGAGTTCAAGCTAAAGTAGTGCTGGAAATGGCTTTGCAAAAAATTAAAATGTATTCCAAAAATAAACAGGGAACTTAAAGCTGGCCTATCATTTTCCATGGTAAAGGCATTTGCTAAAGGGGGCCCTCCATGGTACCAAACTGCAGGTGCTGTCTCCCCTTGTATCTCCAGACATCTCTGCTTGTGTATTTTTAAATTATTACCCAGAGCATTTATTTTTCAGGTTTAGGTCTAATCGACAAGAAAAAGTCTGTTTGAAGAGATACAACTTAGAAAGCACAAATCCTTCACCGAAGAGGAGAAGATCTAAAGCATGTCTGTTTCCAGATTTCTTTCCTCTAAGAGGTTTATTTCTGTTTATTACTTACTAATATGTTTAAACTGTGTTGGTATCTAACCTTTACATTTTAAAGACCTATGTTTAAAAAACGATCTGTCTCTACTAGTAATGCAAATAAGATTCCGAATCACAGATTGATCTCCATGGAAGCGTGTCGGTGTCCCCAAGACACGAGACACCTCGGTCCTGCAGGGGCCACGGTGGCTGCAGTTAAACCCTAAATAGCTGGGGCAGTTTCAGGTCTGAGCTGAGGTGCTGGGTTATGACTGAGTGCCTCAGCAGCACCTGCACGTCCCATGCTTGGCTACCGCTCGCTCTCTCGCTTTCATGAGAACCAAAATTCAGCCTCCTACACATCCACCGCAAAGAGGAAACTCAACACAGACACAGCCAAATCGGTCGTGGCCAATGGTTAAGCAGAGGGGAATGTACCAGGCAAAGCCACCAGAACAGTGACTAATCTGCTGGATGAAATGTGGCCAACCTCCACCATCCTGATCTTTGAAATCACAGCATCCTCCATCCGAGGCTGATTTGCCCGAGAAAATAACGCAGCTGCAGGGTCAGTTTTATCATGGCTTAAGCTCTTTTCCTGCTGAGCTTAATAAAAGATGGAGAGTACTCAAGTGATTGAGGCATCTCTTACAGTGGGTTGGTGACTCATCTGGGTTTAGAAAGAATTCAGGGTTTTTCCTTGCTCACAGGCCTGTATTTCAAACAGTGTTTTCTTTTGACTATTCCTGTTTTCATTTCATCTGGTTTCCATTGAGTAAAATTAGAAGCATAAAGTTTAAACTATATTGTGAACTGGTGAAACATTCAAACACACAGAGGAGTTTATATTGAATGCAGGCCATTTGCTGAGGCTCATTATCAGCTAAGCATCGACTAACGAAGGCTGCCAGATTAACTGTCCTCAGCCATGCAACAGTAGAACATTTCCCTTGTCTCCAGCTGGCTATCCAGGATTTTTTTCATTTGTGAATGTGGCTTACAGCACAGAGACTACTAGACACAAGAGCAGAGACACAGGCAGGCTGCTCTGGTTGTACTGAATGTAATCCTGAAGGAACCCTTGAACATTTGAGTCAGACATTTGCTGTTCACCAGCATCAGAAACACGGCAAGGCACGGGTAACACAAAAGGAAAGTGTATTTGGCAATAACAGTAAAGGGAATAAAGTAGATTTGTTTTCAATATACTGAAAAATAAAGCAACTTTACAGAGTTTAGAGACACAGTTCCTATAAAACCAAATGCTAGATCATCCTCATACTGAGCTAAATGGTCTCAGTTCATCCCCACATTCAGATGCCAGAACCTAAACCCTAGATCCAGATCATTCACTGGAAAAGAGAGTGAAAAGTATTTAAATAAGAGATGCTATCCAGTATTACTGCCTTACACATGTTAAGCATTGATTACTCTGTAAGCTATAAATACAAACTTTTAAACAAGCTCATTTGAGTTTACCAAGCTGTAAAAAGTCTGCACTTGTGTGCATTCTACTGAACTACTTCAGGCTTCCATTAATGAAAATGGCTGAAAATTGGATTCCTTAAGCCCCATATGTCTCTTGGCTGTTGAGAGGTTTGTGCTGTTGCAGGTAACCATGTACCCATTTGGGAAAAGAAAAGCGTAAGAAGAAATCCAACATGACTGCTTAAGATATTTGTCTCAGCCATGGCAGCACTCTGCAGGATTTGCCCAGCAGTCCACAGTCTGGCAAAGCCCAAGGTAAACCTTGCAAAAGAGCACCTGCGATGGTTCAGTCATGAGTTTTGTTCATTTTTGTCTTATAATTCATACCACAAACCTGGAACCTTCCTACTGCTAGTGGAAGTTGCTCTTTTACCAAAATATTGTATCATTTCTGACATTAGTGGTATGGGAATTCACTGTAATAGAGATCTATATTCCCAGGCTGCTTTTAGATTGGGTTAGCAAACAATGTATGAATGCTGAACTGTTCCAACAGATCTACTGTTCCCACTCGTTTGAGAATAACAGAAAAAAATGCTGTTAGGCAGGCAAAATCCTATGTTTTCTATATGAAAAAAACTCTGTAATGAAGAAACATGTTTTTTTAAAGGCTCTGGATTCAGTCTCAAAAATCAGGACTATCAACACAATATAAACATTCTTGCTAATTAGGAAGAAGTTCTTATCTATTTGAAGAGAACTAAGACTGTGGTCCACATTATCACACTATTAAGGATGCTATGCCATGATTTCCACATGGGAATGTTGATTTTTTTAATAACACCACAACACTTCTTTAAAATGGTATGAAAAGTGTCATGGCTCTTAACGACACTTCATTATCTGAGCAGCTGGCTTTGAAAAGGAGATGTGGCACCAGAAATTTGGGCAGCAGAAGCAGCTTGTCAATCATGGGCACATCCCGTAGCCATCACTCCATCTTTGTCATAACTTGCTCTTGCCCTGTTTTGGAAGAAGGCAAAGGACTGGAATCTGTTATTTAGATGATATCTGACAAGTCTGTTTAACATTCAAGTTGTTCTCCAGGGAATCAGCGCTCTGGGATCCACCACAGCCATTGACTTCCCCGAGTCCTGCCAGGCCGGCCGCTCACCGGGGTCACAGCTCTGCCTTGGTCACAGATTGAGAGGAGCCAAGTGCAGGCATACAGCTGAACTCATTATTATATTTTAAATGTTTCAGGAACCTCAAAAACACATTAAGTAATGCAATAATAAAACTCTCAGTGAACCTGTGCAATAAAATCCATCAACAGAGGAGATGGGTAATATAATCTCTTTAGAAAAAAAATCCTCTGCTCTATGCCTGAATTACCTTGTGCACCACAAGATAGAGGATTTAGACTATGGCAACGGACTGAAATCTCTCTTCAGGGACATCCTTCTCATAATTGTACATTCATGCCTCTCTCCCCAGTAGTAGCCTAAATACAATTTACCGTTGCACACATTTTTATAGGGTTTCTGCAAATCCGCCACTTTATTACCACCCCAGTTATAAGGGGCCACACGGCAATTCCTAAGGGTTCACTAACTGAGCAAGATATTAAGCTTGAATAAAAAGAATCAAAAACGTCTATCTACAATTTATAGTTCTCTATAAAGGACCTTGGGGAACTGCAATTTGAAGGTGAAAAGTAAATGGAAAGCAGATTTCAGCTGAAAAATTCCATATGATCGATGGAAGACTTACTGAGAATTATCCAGAGAGGTTTTTAAGGTGTGCTAGAGGTAAAAACATCCAACTCCAAATTACACACAAGACACACAACATCCCGCTGTGGATACATCTGATTAATCAGGTCTATTCAGAGCTTGGTAACAGCTGCCTTCTTTATGCACATCTCGTGAAAGCAACCCTATTTTACACCTTTCTTCAGCAGAAAGAAAGAAAGGTAAAAAGAAGACTTGAAAACCCCTGAGAGGGCCCAGAGTACCTATCACTTTCCCAGTTTGCCTGAGAGATCCTGAGGTGCAGAGGTGAAATCTCTGCTCTGAACCAAGCCACGACCACTTGGGACTTGAGCAACTGACCTCAGCTGTGCCTCGCTTGCCCTCCTGGTGAGTGAAAGAATTTCATATCATTCACTGTTTTCATGTTTTCTGAAGCTGGCATGAAAATGGTACAGAAATGAAAGCTATTATTTCAGTGCTTTTTGTCTTCCTAAAATTATAAGAACAATAACATACAGTCACTGTGACATCTAATTATAACCAGCAAAAATGAAAAGAAAAACTATGCAGTTAATTATAATTACCTGCAGAAATTAAGGAATAAATTAAAGTATTAATATGAGCAAAAAGAAGTGAAGTGTAGATGATGTGGCAGATGTATACTCTTGCCAGACCCAGAAGGTCTGAATGTGGCAGTCCATCACTAACACCGTAATACGTTGTAACACTTGAAAATCAAGATCGGATGTTTTAGCGAAAGATAAACTATCTCTAGTGCTCCAACACCCCTTCACGTTTGGCTGAGTGCAGCCCCCCCGCCCAGGGCACATGAGGAACCAGGAATGGAGTCCTGATAAATGGTTCTTACTTCTGAAGAGAGGGGCCAAAACTTCCGCTGTCTTATTCCTCAGCTGCAAAGCATCCAGTGATGTGTTTGGCCCACTGAATCTGGGGAATGGAATGCGCCTACAGGAATGACTCTGCACTCAAATGGTTTTTTAGCCTGATCCCAGCCACTGCTCCAGTACAGGATCTTGTGTGATGGAGGGATGGGATATTTCCAGGCAGTGAACTTTCTTGTTGATGAGAGGCAAAATATTTATCTCTGAATCTTTGGCAATTTTTGAATAGTGTCATAATCTCCAGAATCTGTGGAATCTGAAACACTGACATATGGTAATTAACCCTCTTTTCATCTCTTTGATTCAATTGCACAGGATAAGTATAGTAATGCATAACAGGTGGGAAAATCTGTATTTTATTTATTTATTTTTGCTTTGAGGTGATGGAGATAAAAATCATAGTCTGTATTTGATGCAGAATCAAATGAAGACGTGGTGCACTCAGGCTGCTGTATATCCACTCTGCCATGATGTTTGTATTAGTTCTCCTCCTAAGGCTACTTCCAGGTCCAGGAATAACTGCTCAGAAGCCAGGCTGTGAAGGTGACACTCTTATGCGTGTGCTGTGACCTTTATGCTGGTGCTCTGGACAGCAGCACAGCTCAACCAAGTCACTTCCCATTATTTATGACATTTCAATTTGAGCCTTAATAAATCATGCTCAGAGACAGTGTGATTTCCCAGATAAGGAAATGCATACAAGGAGGAGGTAGGTGCAATCAAATGTCTTGGGAGTCCACGGATGATGGGCTATTAGAGGAAGATGTGTGGGGAGGCAACCTTGGTTTTACATTGGCAGACTTTCAGTGGAGGTTTTTTCTGGAAATCACATTCCCTGTTGGCGCTTGGTTCGTCATCCAACCCTCCTTCCTCCTCCTCCTCCTCTCCCATACTGCTTTCCCCCTCAGCTATCGAGAAGGCTCTTGGCAAAGACTGTCTCTAATATGTGCTTGCATATGGCAGAACATCTATCTCGATGGAAGCAACCACACATTAATGTATAACACAAATAATGAACAATGATTCATCTGAACAGGCTTGATAGGAAGGGCTGCTTTTTTCAAATCTGGGCCTCAGTAAAGCTTTGAAGGATAATTTCCACTAAAAATTGGATCAAGTCCATCAAGAAGAACACAAATCCCTGTTTCCTCCAGATTGTTTCACTCGATTCACTAAAATGTTTATTCTACACTCAGAAAAAAGTTGCTGGAATTTCTAAACTGCATTAAAATTAATCCTTTGCTTCTTTACAGTTGCCTTTTTCAGTGCTTCCTTTGTTCCAAGCTGGCGCTTACAGGAGCTTTCATAACCAGCAGGCAATCACATACATCCTTCCTGTTTGCAGTTTTTACTGTACTTTACACAAACAAAAAATGTGGAACAGTCCGAAGTACATCTCAGACATCTGAGAAAGAAGAAGGTAAATGTTGCGAACAGTTCCCAGCAGAAGACAAGAAGAGGAAAAGGCCACCTAAGCTTTGAAATGGAGCTGCCTTATTAACTCACATCTACCTTGTGAAAATAAGCTCACGGGATAACCCAGCAAGACTCACACAACCCCACAGTGCTCTTGAAGCACAGATCTGCTCTGAAGGGACCATTTGAACACCAGGACGGTGGCCTTATAAAGGGAAGTAGAAATTAGTACGCAGAAAGCCCATGCCAGATCATAAAAGCATCAGTCCTGGCACCTAGGGAAGGACAGGGCTTGCCCTACAGCATCTCCAACAAATTAACATGTAAAACACCAGAAGCCTCCACTCCCTGCAGTGCTCTTCAGCTATCTGGCCCATATTAGGCTCTAATTCCAAGTGAGTTTTAATTAAGGACTTTTTCCAGTGCATACCTCCAGCAGGTTGGAATAGTTTGATTTCAAGGTACTGGTGAGCCGTGAGAAATGCTCAGTAGCCAGTGACACTTTTCTGTTCCTCTACTTAACACATGGAGATCAGACTCAGTGAATGAGCAGCAAGTCACACACTGGCCAACAAATGTCCTTCCCCATCAGCTGACACTGAAAACAGACACCCACCTCCGCAGCAAGCACTCCAAGATGGTTAACAAACCCTTATTACCTTTTGTGAACCTGTGTCTCATCAAAATTTAAACAGACACGTTGTCACACTTCAAAAACATCCTATTTCCTGCCAATGAAACAGTGAATTGCTGCTTAATGTTCTCCAGCAGTATTTGTTATAGACCAAGGAGCCAGCTCTCTGCAGTCTCTGGTACACTACAAAACACGCTCATTTTCCAACAGCCGTGGACCTGAAAATAGACAGGGCTCAGGTGTTTTTACTACAATGCCATGAAAAAAACCTGCGAGTGCACTGAGAAAATAGGCCTTGTCTACACGAGCATTTGATTTTTGTTAGCCTGGGTGCAGCTGCACTGCTGCTGAAAACAGGACAGAATATTCAAGCGTGCACGGGCCTTTAAGGAAAAAAGAAGCTGTATGGTTTTATGCATCTATCTGATACACATCCGTGGGAAAGGACTGGCTGATTGCTACAGCTTCAAACAGAGGAAATACTTTTAGTTGCATCCTTATCCTTCTATCTACAGACTCACCTATCTACCTGTCTGCAATACAGTGGGAAAAAGTAGTTCACCATTTGCCCTTGCCCAAGCTTTGGCTATGTGCCACACCAACATATCATAAAAGACATTTGCTGTTCCACAGCTAAAGAGGCAGCAGGAAATGGCCATGTGCAGGGTTATAGAAGCTTTGGAAGTGGAGATGAAGGCTCTTAGTCCTGCTCTTCTAATAGACCCACCACCACCACTTCATCCCCAAGGCTCATGCTCCGTGCTTCAGAGATTCTTTATGGGACAATAGGACCAACTACAAAGGGATGGAAAGAAGCTTGATCCCAGAGTGTACTAAGCACCTGGATGGAAAGCAGCACCAGAGGGCAAAACTGCCTTTGCTTTTGCAGAAAAGGTCTCTCTGAAATTACTGTCCCACCAAATGTACAGGGTTTGCTGTCACACACCTACTGCTTGACCATCAGCCACTTGTTGCCCAGGGAAGTGCTAGAATTGTCATCCCTGGAAGTGTTAAAAAAATGTGTGGATATGGACTTGAGGCCATGGTTTAGTGGTGAACATTTGGTGGTGGTGCTACACAGACAACTGGACTTGATCTTGGAGGTCTTCTCCAACCTTAACAATCCCATGATTTCTATGCTTTACTCTCTTTGGAGAAGAACAATCTTTAATTATGGAAAATAACAGTTAAAATGTCTTTAAAAAAATAGGGAATAATAATAATAATAAATAGATGTATGAAATGTTACATAGTTGCAATGGATTAGAGAT
The DNA here is from genome assembly GCF_965178545.1 of Coloeus monedula. Classification (NCBI taxonomy): domain Eukaryota; kingdom Metazoa; phylum Chordata; class Aves; order Passeriformes; family Corvidae; genus Coloeus; species Coloeus monedula. The sequence continues at coordinate 7,142,735 of NC_138798.1, read as the reverse complement.
AATTTTTTGCTAAGAGGCTGCAATGAGAACAACATGCAGTCTGGAAGCTTTTTTTTTTGTTTACTGCTTAAATGAATGATGTTCATAAGGTTTCCCACAGCCCCATGGAGTACTTACTGATATCAGTGCCAGCCACACAGGTCAATAAAGAGAATTTCTCTATTACCACCATGATTCATGAAAGTCATTACTCCCATTTTGACTTGCTTCCCAAAAAAATCTGCATGTAGCAGCTCACTTGCCAAATGCTTCATGTATACTCTTAGTAAAACTGGGGCAGGCATGGTTTTGTGAAACAGGACTGGAAATACTGAGAAATGTGGAGGACCCAGAGCACATACAATCTCTAAGAATAATTTTCATGCTGGTGGACTGAGCAGGAGCAGCTGCACAGTGGGGTCTAATGGCTCCCCACTCTGTCACACCTCCTGCCATGAGGAATACGGAGAAATGGGATGAAGTCAAGCACCACTGAGGAGTTCTGCTTCAGGATTTCACTAAGAAAAACCCTCTCTACAGCTGGAACCCAGACCCTGCCCACCACACCCAGCATCTCTCTGTCTGTCTCACACACACTCACACTTACTTTCTTTTTTCCTGCTGGCAGGAGACACCTTATCTAGAAGGTTATGCATTACTGTGATACATTTGCTTTTGAAGTACTGAGTGGCTTTTAGAGTCTGGCATTTTGAACTTTCAGGAGGAAGAATGTTACTCTCTCAGCAAACTTTGAAGTCTATTTCCTGAACACATTAACTGTTTACTCTCTTTTTCTCTCTCTTGGCCACTTTAAGCTCCTCTAGAGTAAACACGGTCCTCACACCCGAAAAATCTTATCATGCAGGTATCAAATAACAACCCAAACACAAGAAATTAACCCACCTATTCAAAACACATGGACTCTGAGAGAGGCATGACACCACATCTGTAACAGAGGCCACAGTCTCCTCTTCATATACTTGTCATTTACACTCTGTGAATGCGGCATCTTTTGCCATTTTTGTATACACATCATAAGAAGCAAAAGCTATCACCTAATATTCTTCAACACAAGCAAATTTGGATTTCAGCTGTTCTTTCAAGGGGAAGCATTTTGGTTCCTAATCATCACCTGTGTCCCACAGATTTTTAATAAAAGCTTAGTTGTGTGTTTAAAATCTACAACTGCAAAAAGAAAAAGAAAAGACCACATCAAAGAAATCTTTGGCTGTATTTGTGTATTTGACCACTTCCAAAGAAACTAGGTCATAATTTCATATTCAGTTACACAATCACTAAATCCAGCAATGACTACAGAAGAAACTGATCCTGTAATTTATTCTATTCCAAGCATAAGTTTAGGATAACAAAGATTCAGCCTGATAACTTCCCTCATTTAATGTAATTCTTTGTCATGAAAACAGAAACAAAAGCGAGTTCCTTGCGTTAGGATGTGTTGTCAATTTAAATACCTTTGAAAAGACTTTTGTGGTTGAGTGACCTGGGCTGGCTACGTGCTCAAAACAACCAGCCCTCCATTAAAGAACAAAGGAAAGTATGCTTTACTTTTAATCTGATAAACTTACATCCTGATCTTAATTGGTGAGACCATTTTGCAAAATTTGACTTCTTTTGCATTAAAGAAACAAAATTTCTGACTACAGTTGGGTTGTTTAATTAAAACCGTCAATTTAGAAGATAGTAATGTCAACAAACATAAAGCTGCAAAACTCCACCCAACACAGACAGTGGAGTTTTGTCAGTGAGTCACCCTCCTTAGTAGCAATTAAAATATATATTGATTTTTTAGCTTCTTTGCAGTAAAACACATTCAAAGCAAGTGTTAGTAAACATTTCTCAGTTTCTGCTTCAACCTGATCATCTGCTTCTTGCTTTTCTTCTAAGAAACAGGAGGAGGAAACTTGCTCAACTCACTGAAAACAAATGGCTTTTGCATAACTGTAACTTCAAGAGAAAACCAGTGACAAAACCACCCCACAGAAGCCTGGGTTATGATGTAAGCCAGGCGGTTTCGAAGCACAACACTCCTTGTGCCGCAGTCTGAGGAATACAACAAAAAGGTGCATCAGAAGAGCACAGCAGAGAAGACATAAGCCCACCTTGCTCATACTCATTCCCCTTTTTCCCTCTGCCACAAGTGTAGGCAATGAGAATTAATCAAGGAAACACATCTTGTGCCCAAGAGGTCCCTCTCGAGTGCCTTGATCTTAAGAGTACATTCCTTCCACATGTGTATCTTCTCAATCTTACCATATTGTTTTCCCTGTGAAAGCTTATGAGAACATTCTGTGCCTTCTTTTTGCTCCCACCCTTCCCAGGAAAAGAGAGATCCAAGAATCTCAAAGCTTTTGAGCCCATACTTGCCCTCCACATTTGGGCAGAATTCCTACTGCTGATTCAGGAGCTTCAAAAGACAGAAACTAGAATTATGTATCTTTTTGTATGCTGGACACGAGGGCTTCTTTGTTTTAAGCCAAAGCTAGGGCCACAATGATTATAAACTAATCACCATTGTTTCAAAATTTCCTTCACTGGGTTTGAAGAGATTTATTGGTAATATAATTGTTTTTACTCCTGGATGAACAGAGAACTAAACAAGAAGAATTGGTGGGATGGCAAAACTGGACAAATTCAGAAATCTGGTGCCAGATAGTGGGGCACTGCTGCTGCTGAAATACGAAAAAGGAGAAAGAAAACCCAGTGGATTTGAACCATCCTGAAGAGAAGGCTGGACACAGCTGTGATATGCAGTATGTGTAGGAAAGGAGGCCAAGAGGTATCTGTCCAGCTATCCCCCCAAAGCCCTGACCCATTCCCTGGCCTAGCTGCTATGGTTTTTCACTGCTCAGGCTTCTGATCCAGACTAGGAGAGCTGAGCAAGACATAAACTGGCCAAACACAAGTTACCAGGCTCACAAGACTGAAAGAATAAAAGTACCTGGTTTGGGTTATACATAAAGTGTGAAAGGAACTGGTTCCATCTGGCCCTGAAAACTACTCTTTTATGAAAGAATATTCTGTACTTTACTATGTTGGCTTAAAACTCCCTTAAGCTCTTAGCCACCTGTATTTGATCACCTGCAGTCTGACTGCGAGGTGGCTGCTCGGCGTCGCTCATCCAAACACCCTCCCTGTGCTCAGCCTGCTCTCACACCCACACCCCCCCCGTTTCACACCTCCACGGCTGCTCTCTGAGTCACAGGGATCACTTTCGTCCCAAAGTTTAAACATTTTCTTGAAAAATCAGGACGTGAAGAAATGGCAAAAAGAAATAATTAAAAACTGGCTTGAGAATCCAGAATTTTACGTTTGCAAATGCTGCGCTGGCTTGCCTGGTTTTTCTTAAAAAGTCATCCCTTCTGCCCCCAGAATATGCTTTTCCTAGAGGGAGACTTGGAGGGCTGTTTTCTTTTCCAAAACCCCTCTGCCACCAATGCTGGTGGCTGCTGCTCCTTTGCAAGGTGACGGCCCTGTCCCTGTCCTGTCACTGCGTGTCAGACGCCGCTGTGCTCAGCCTCGCTTGGCCTCTGGCCTAGAACCTGCTCTCGGCTTCCTGGCTGCCATTTGGCATGTTTTGTCTATTTTTGTTTTAACTCCTTTTCCTTTCTTAGAACATTTTCCAGGCTGGGAAATTCAATCGCAGGCTGCCCCCAGTGGCTTGGCTGCCAGCAGGGAGGTTTGCCAGCCCGGAGCTGGCAGGGTGAGAATTGGACGCTTCCGCTCCCGTCTCCTCATGGACCTGGTGCCCCAGGCTCAGCCAGGGCACTGCTGCAACGGCGCCGAGAATATGGGGTGTCTCTGCCTCCCCATTTCCCTTGGGGAACACAGCCAGGACTCCTGTTTTTGTAGTAACTTGGCTATTCCAGTCCATGACAGCAGCTCACCAACTGCGAGGCACAAGAGAGAAACATCCGAGAAAGATGGGACATGTTCTTTTGCCTTGAAGAGGCCACTGAAGGCTCAACACCACTGAATAAGTGTCAAGAAGGTGGAAATAAACCTGAAAGTGTCACATGCCTCCACTACCTCATCTTCAAGTTGCCACCAGTTTGGTGGTTTTGCTGGCACACAAAGCTTGGATACTTTGTACATGAATGTCCCCCTCTTCCTATGAAAGATCTGTGTACAAGAAGTAAAAATCTGGGGTGGAATTGAGGCACCGCCAAAGGACACAGTCCAGAGGGAAGGTAAGCTGGACTGCAGTTTCAATGCTGCCATGCAGGTCACAGAACTGACAGCACGTTAGGCATGAAGCGTAAAGCACTCAAAAATCCTAAGTAATATAAAATATTGGAATTTGTCCCTTTGGCAAGACAACTTACTGTAAGAACATCAAAATCTTCACATTTGAAACTAGGTTTCCATACGATGTTGAATCAAGTTCAAAGCCTTGGACCTTATTGCTACGGCACTCCCCGGCTTATATCCAAGTTATCTAAGAGATTATTGAGTGCTCTGGGATGACAAAGAAAATGTTGACATATTTACAGTTAGCTTTCTATAACTTTTAAGTTATGGAATTGATGTCTGGTATCTGCAGACAACGTGCACAATACAGACACTGAAAAAAGAAGGTATTTGCTCGTTTGCTCCTTAGACCTTTCACTGGAAGCATTCACGATATAAATAAAAGCTACAAATATTATTTCACTCCCAATACAATTATTTACGTTCCCCTACACAGCCTAATAACAAACATATTTCTTTTCAGAGAAGAGAGATCTCAAGTGGTTTAAGGACTATGCTGCTTTTATCAGAATGGCAAAATGAGCTGCAGCCATATCATAGGGCAGACCCAGCCAGGATAACCCTGTGGGTTATTAGAAGAGTTATAAATACATTTACACCACACAAAAGCCATGTGTGTGTGGATTTTTTTTTTGGTAGAAGAAGAGAAACCAGACAATAAGCTTTGAAGGCCCAAGATCAGAACAGAGTTTCTTTTCTGTGACTGAGACAACACAGGAGAGCATGTGGTCCATCAGGAGGGTCTTGTCCTGGGGATGCTCACATGGAGACACGGCAGGTCACCATGTCTGCTTCCAACATGAGACAACTGCATCTTTCCTAACACACTGACATTTGCTGGATTTCCTTTGGCAAAACCCTGGTGTGGCACTAATGGCCCTTCTGCTACTGCTCCCTGCAAGGGGAGTCTCCTCCACAGAGAAAGGTGACATTCCTACCTCCTGCAAGCACAGCAGGAGATCTGGGACAACCTAAGTGAGGTAAGTACCACAACACATGAAGCAAATAACACTTTTTCTGGTTAAGTCATGAGCTGTTGCCAATCTTGATTTAACTGTATCGGTGTGAGATGGAAGAGAATTTAAAAGAAATTACTGAAAAGCTTTTTACTTTTCTCACTAAAAAAAAGAAAAACCAAAATAAAAGCCCCAAACACCAACAGTCTGACAGCAAGAGTAACCTCCAGTTCAGTGTCAGCCTTAATGGAAGAGAAAACATAAGGAAACGTTTTCATTTTGAAGGTCCCAAGAGGCTCTTCCAAACAATACCAAGAAAAAACATTGCAGAAGTGCCAAGAATCAGGGGAGTGCTCCATTTACTTATTTTTATGGTCAGTCACTGATCATGCTGATATTTGACTTTGGCTCTGAAATCTTAGCTGCGTTTAAATAAAGAAAACACACAACTCAGGGTAAATCCAAAAACAAACGGAGATATTCAAAGAACTACTGGTGCTATCTCTGAATGCTGAATTGTAGTTATTTTATATTTTATATTTTTACCTTACAGATTTCTAGGACAATGATATCTTTCTGTGTTACCTTCCATGCAGTGGATAATTTTCTGTTAGATTTCCTCCATAAGTAGCTAAAACACTCATTCTTTCGCCAGAAGAACGAATCTGAATTTATACATTTAAACTATCAAAATGCTTACCACAAGTTTTAAGACTCTCAGTGGCATCAAAAGGCTTTCAATAAAGTATAGGGTGCCACAAAATAGAAAAAATAAAGGCAAATGGCCAAATAAAAAAACTCCCAGCTTTCCATAGGGTCCTTCAGACTATGGCATTTACAGACCTTCAGACAACAGCTGGCACTGGAATTACCTTTAAGGTATCAGCTGTCTCACTTGCTCAAGACTCCACAAACATTCCACCTCTGCAGTGCCTGGGAAAGCCACTGACCCTGGGATGGTGGCCAATGCCCACCCATACTCTGCAGAGCCCACGGGTTGAGTGAGTTACAGAAGCAAAACCTGTCACAGTAAATGGGCTCTCCCATTGTACCTGGTCATGCATTATACAAAAGTCACAATTTCTACTGCATTGCTGTCCCTTGGAGCAATGGGGAAGATCTACCAACGCTCAGATCAGTTACCACCCACTGAACAAAGCACTCAAGGTGGCATGCTGCTCACTGCTGAATTCAAGAGTAGAGATCTATTCTAATTTTACAGTGTTCCTCAGACAAAGCATCTCATGGTATCTCAGTGACTCTGTCTGGGTTTATCTGATGCTGCCAAATTTCCTCCTCCAATTCTGTCTATCTCCTCTCTCGCTGGCCTCCGTATTAATGAGACTGAGCTAACAGATTGTGGCATGTCAACATGCTGAGCTGACATCCTGCTGCCCCCTCCGTGTCTGTCTGACTTTTAAGCTTTTTCTTTCCATTTCCCTTCTGGATTATGTGTAACATGCTCTGTAGTCCAGGAATGCCTCTTGCTTTGGCTGCCTTGCCTCTCTTTTTGGCATGCTCATGGAGCCACAGGGAATCTTGCTGAGGCCGGCTAAGTCACATGTTTGTCCTTTAATGAACATTAAAAAGAAAGCAGAATCTCTGCCATTTTGATGTTTCTATTAATACAGGCCACAAGAAAGCTCAGGTTCCTGCTACAAAGATCACAAAAAAACAAAGGCATCTGTAGCAGCTGATGCAGAAGGGCTTGATCATATTGCAAAGAAAAGATCAATTATCAGGCAGTACATGGCACATGCACTCAGTTTAAATTTGTTCAGCACAGCAATTTGGTAAATTTTGCTGTCACTTTCTGGCATTTCTGAGCTTTGTCTTGAATGACCTTTACTTAAGGATTTATTTTCACGCACTGAACTAAAGATGTTCAGCACAATGGAAACACGTCTTTGGGAAGTCACCTTATGGGATACATCTTTAGGCTGGGAGCTGAAACAGTGACATTCCTTCATAACCCTTTCCTCCCTTCTCTTCCATCCAACAAAGGTGGAGAACGCTTGGGGAATTACAGCTCGTTTTTCCACAGATGCCCCACACAGGGACATCTCTTCTGGAGAACAAATGCAGGTGTGCAAAGTCCGTGGGAGGCAGGGAGAGGGAAAGACAACATCCCCAGCACCTCAATTTCAAGTTCAGCTACAAACACGTTCAGGAAACTCAAACTCAGGTTCTCGAACAGTGATTTGCTGCGTAAAAAGCAACCACCAAACGAAAAATATGACCGTGTTCAGCTGGAGTGACCTTTGCAAGAAATCTAGGGGAAAAGAAAAGAGCAGAATCTTTCCTTCCAAGGGAGGATTGTGAATTGTCTCCCAACTGCACTCCTGTGCGTGAATCAATTTTCTTCCAGTCGATAAGTAGCGCAAAGGTTCTAACCTTCATTTGTGCTCCAAATACTCAATCGGGGATGTAGAACACATACCAATTAAGCAATTCAGCTAAAATAAGAAGGCCGTGAACCAACATCGTTGCTGCAGCTGCCCCTGAGGGATCGAGGGTTAGCAGCTTGGGGAAAAGGTAATTTATTGAGCTTAATACTCTGCGAAATGTTCTCATGATAATAAGATTGTAAGATCGTTTTAATATCTGAAGTCATGTTGAAAAGGTCATTTCCCACTTTTTACGCCTACCTAAGTCATGTAAATTAGAGCTACTCAAACAGAGTTGAGGATGTTTGCAGCCTAAGTTTTTCTACATTTTTGGGTGACAGAGAAAAATGTCAGTAATCCCAAGTGGTGGACACAACCAGCCAGTGACCATGAGTTTTAGAATAGCAACAGTAATGGAAGCAGCTACTTTTGCTGTGCATTAGGCCAGTACTTCATCTTTGACCTAGCAGATACTACTCAGACTTTTATCCTCCTTTTTAATGTTGTGATTTGTTAAAAAGTTATTTCAAACACATTACATGTAATCTGAAAGGGGAGGGGAATACAGCTGATGTGTTTGCCAGGGAAATGGGGCATTGGCAATTTCACAAAGCACTTGCCTCTTTTCCAACATGCTTTTTTCCACAAGAGAATTAACTTGGAGATTCTTTTTTCCTTCCTTTTTTTAAAATGCTTTCTAGGCAGAAACTTTGTAGACTTTGCCTCCACATCTCCCAGCCAACATTCCTAAATCACAACTCGCAGCTGCCCTTGCTATTGCAGCCTCAGAGTCTCCATTTGGCAGAGCACCAGCATCATGCCAGGATGTGATGTTTCTGTGATGTGCACAATTACCCAACAGGGATGGAGCAGAGATCCCCAAACACATTTCACTAAGGCCCCTGAATCATATTTGAAACCAAGTCTTCAAAATTTATAACAGCATTAGGCTATCTAGGCCCTTAGTTTCATTTATGTTTTGAAGCTTCAAATCCATCACACGACGGAGCTAAACGAGGGCATTATTCAGAGCAGTAATGCACTCGATCCCATGGAGGCTAAATAATAGAAATCCCATCCTGCTCTCTTCTTTTATTTTCCAGCATCTTCTTCCCTCCTCATCTTTCAGCCCCAACTCTTGTCCTTTACACAGCTACTATAAAAAACAACCCTCCCAGGAAAACCTCCCTTGCCGCCTCCCCTTCCTAATAATTTTTCCATCTCCTTTCTCCTGAACCACTGCCCCATTTGTGACTCCTCACTGGTCAGGCCACAAGCTTTTCAGAGAAAAAGTCGCCTGTTTTTCTCTGCTTGGCAGTGTGCTCCAGAGGTGCTATGCAAACGATTTATTATAACAGATTATGGCCCAGAGTAATTTAATAGACTGGAAAGCCCAGCTGAGGAGAGCCAGCGATCCAGCATTCACAAAGCGTGCCACGCTTGTATTTTTCAATACATAATACATAAATCTCCCTGCTGCTGTGGCTCTGTTTTCAGATTTGCTGGGTTTTGTGTGTGAAAATTTTCCGACTATTTATCAGCTTGATCTTCTCTTTATCATCCCTTACAGTCCTCCTGAAAACTCCCTGAAACAGAGAGATCAAGGCAGCTGCCACACAATGTCAAAGCCTTCCAGGGGTGGGGCTCTGCAGAGGGCTGTATCCCTTCATGACAGAACTATCACCCTTATTATGATACCAGCAATAACAACAATAACATCAAGCTGAACTGCTCTATCTCAGCAGAAAAGCTGGGAGGGAGAAGAAATGTCTGCATGCTTGTCTTTTGGCTTCCTTGGTTAGGTCCAAAGAGTTGAGGGCAAAAGGCTTGGCAAAAAGAATCCCCCTCTGTGACATTTGGGGGATTCACTGAGGACAACTCTTCCATGATAATGCTGCACCCCATTATGATCTCTCTGTTTTGTTACTAATTGGCCACACCTAATAACAAGCCTGCCAGGTACTTCATCAGTTCCCATGAGAGCACTTAGCTGACAAGAAGTTGGTGCCAGCTGCCAGGTACCAGCCCACTCCCCCAGCTCCATCAATGCTCACTTTGCTTTTCAGGCTCAGTTTTGCTAAGGAACCCATGGCATCCAGCTAGAAAGTTTTTCCACTATGAACTGTGCTTTCAAGGAAGGTGATTCACAAACTAAAGATGGGAAACATAATCCTGAAAAAATGAGAAAATGGAGATCCTGAGCAAAAGAGAGACAAGTTTTCATTTGGCCAATGGATTAAAGGTCAAACCTAAAACCCGCCTTTCACTTGGTTAGATGAGTGTGTCTATTTTATGCAAGGCAAAAAACCCCAAGGAGCCTCAGTTTTGAAGACTGTCTTCACTGAGAGGTTCCAATTTGGATGTTGTCTCTTCCTAACAGACTATCACAGAAGGCTCTCGAGCACCGGTGCTTATGGGGTTGTCTCCTCCTTTCCCCTCCTCCTCAGCAGCTACCGAGTAAGTGAAGTTTCCAAAACACAAGCAGAACTCACTCAACTGTGAAACAATAAATCACGTTTGCCTCGCTTTGGCAGTGTGTCTGCTTTGCAAATTTGCACCCTGCTTGGGATGAATGTGGCTGTAGGTATTCCATGGGCAGAGCCAGGCAGTGGTTAACGGGAAACCTGCTGTCTACTCCTTCCAGCACGTGCCAGGCACTGCAGCCCGAGTATTAACAGATGATGAATTGCTATTTGGGAGAAATATATGTTTTACATATAGCTTAATATGTGTTCATAAAGAAAGGCTGAAAACTGTTAATTCCCGGCATTTATACCTTCAGCCAATTAAAAAAATTCCTGTACAGTTTTGGAGGAGCCAGTATTACACCATAGACTGGAAAAATCTCTGCAAAAGGGAAAAATAAACCCTCGAAGCACACGAATAGTACAAATGACAGAACACATTTTCTGCAATTCTCCAAAACTTATCTGGAATGTTACTTTAAAAAAAAAAAAAAAAAAAAAAAAAAGGGTGTAAGATTATGTGGAAAAAAATACACACCTTTCACACATGTTTTTTAAGGTCAGCATTTTTGTAGGGAATTTTGCAGCATACATTAAAAAAGTGCAGAGAGAGGCAAGGCATTTCAAATAGCTTCAATTTTTTCATTAAGATCACTCTTTTTCCTCTAATTCTTTTCATAACAACAGCAAAGTCTTCCTGAGTTTTTGTAAGTTTTGTATGGCACAGTCTCTCAAGAAGTGATGGTCTAGTGGACTTACTGCAGTCAACAAAGAAAAGCAGTGTTTATTGCTCTATTAGGGACTTCAAGAAATGCCAGGTCTGTAAGAGACAATCAAGACAGGATTCATCTGGCTATTGTAACTCCAGGCACCTGGTTCCTAACTCTGGCCAGTCCTTCCTTTTGCTCCAGCCCTCCTCACGATCAATAAAAGGATTAGGCCATATTCAGCCAGATTCTGAGCACTAGGAAACCACAGCCACACCACCAGCCAACCACTTTTGTGCTCCAGTGTCTCACAATGCAGCAGCAGCTACGTGGCAAACTTCTGCACGTTACAGACAGATGGGTTTTAAATAAAAGCACACACCCAAACCAGATCTCTAAGAAACTCTGCTCCCAGGAGGCCATCCAGAGCCAACCTACGATGCTGGAGGGAAGAGCCTGGTGCTCTCCCCTTCACAGACCATTCAGCCCTTTGCTAACTGATGCCTGTACAGAGCACAGCCAAGAAAGCAACCATAGACAGTGCTCAATCTGGAAAACGTGAAGCATGAAAGAAGTGTTTAACTTCATAAATTCAAGCAGATCAAATATTTCTAACTCAGACTTTCTACGCATCAAACTTTGCAGCTGTTCCCTTTATCAGCTCACTAGGAAAAAGTCTCTGTGGATTGGTGCCATTCTTCATAAAACCTCAATTGCTCTGCAATAAAAGAGGTCTAATTTTTACAGTACAGTTCTGCTTATATTTAGTATCAACATCTGACCACAAGTGCCAAATATAAAAGTTACTGGGACTCACTTTAATTGCGTTTCGTGCTCTCTTTGTGCACCAAATCCTTTAGCCTTACTCAGTGAACGCTCAGGCAGCTGCCATTTGCTTCTACCAGTAAATACTTAACTTCCCTTCAGTGTGGAAATCCAGCACTAACTTCCATTGCTTTAGACTGAAATCAAAATGCTCTTCACATGAGAAATCCTATGTGTAATATTACATGACAAGAGCAATATTCTACCTCAGCTGTCCTCCCTTTAAAATTTTCACCAAAGCAAGAATAAATATAATAAAAAATGCACCAATTCCTTTCTTTCCTGCTCTCCCCCTCTTGAGGAGTTCTCGAAGCCAATTAAGACATCATTAAACAGTCAGGCCCAGCAACGGAAGGCAGAGCACCATGGAGCACCTACAGCACGACTGCAGTCGCTCGTTAGAGCAAAGGCCATCATCCCAATTAAGGACGTTCACTGTTTAAGCAGCACAGCAATTGCAATCCTTTTGGCATTCAAGGCTGTGTGACCCTGGCAGGGATGAGGGTGCTGCGATCCTGTTTGGGAGCGCAAATTAAACTTCCAGTAGTTGGGTGCAAACAGGCTTTCCATTAACTTTTTCAATATTTAGTTTAACTACCTATGTTAAAGCCAGGGGGAAATTTACTGCTAAGAACATTCATTTGCAGGCCCATCTCTTGCCCAAATACCTTAAGTAGTACAGCAATAGTTTCATGTTAATGCACATCTTGGTTAAATAAGCCAGTTTTCCAGGCTGCTGGGTTTTCATTTACATTTCTGGTAGATTAGTCTGAGCTATGGAACTGAACACCACGTCCACCAAGAAATGGGAAGAGGTAAATTAGTCCTTTCTTCCACAGCTTCCGACCTAAGAGCCAACAAGGTCCCAGCCACCTGAGTTGTCCATGAACCTCTCTGCTTCTGGGGGCAGTACACAAACCCCCTTAACCATGGAATATAGGTACCAGCCTCAGCTAATGAAATATACTTGGGGCACCTTCCTTGGGGTTTGAACTGGGATGTTTGTCCAAGCTACCTGAGGCAGTCACCAGGAGGGGAAAAAAAAAGAAAAAGGAATAATAATAAAAGGTTGATTAATTATGTGCAATAACTGGGACAGCATATCATGAAAATTCCATTCTTGTTTACTCAGCTAATTCACTTTTTATGAGTGTTTAGGCTTTAAAGCAAAACAAAGCACTAATTACCCAATTAACGAGCAATTAAGTTACTGCAGCCTAATAGCCTGTACAGTGGCTGCCTTTATGAGTCTGATGGTGAGTTAGAGACCCATTAAACAAATTTATACACAGCTGTAGCAAACATTACATTTCCAGAGATGTTACATTACATGCTAATATTTTCACAGCCTTGAAACATCATTCACTGGTTTAGTGAATAGAGTTTGCCAGTTTACTCAGCCGAGCTCTGACAAAGGCAAGGTCTCTCATGTTGTATCAGCACCTACAACCCAGGGATGGATGAGAACTGGATCTCTGTATTTCAAAGCCTTCTTGAAAAATCAGGTGACTTTTAACCAAGGTGAGTAACATTTACCTTAAAACTTTTTAATTTTACCTTAATTTAGGAAGAAATCACAGTCCAGTCATTTTCAACAAATAATTGCACTTACTTGCAGGAGTCTAAGCTGCTGTCTGGAGCAGACGACATTGTACTGCAAGTTTTAGGTTGGCAATGGGGTTGTGAAGATGAGGACATTTTACTGTGTGGAGAGACAAGATGTTTCTGTAAAGTCCTGTAAGGCAGATGGGATTACCTGTGATGAAGCATGACATCCCTGAATGATGGCGCCGTATTAGAAGCAAGCTCTCCCCTCCTGCACACTGAGCAGCAACAAAGCACAGTGGCATGAAGGCTAAGGAAGAGTTTGGTCTCAGCTCCAGTGCTCTCTTCCCTTCAATGACTACATCAAACCCACCATATTATATCTGTATTTCAGGGCAGTTCAATTTTCACATCAATAAGGGGTGTATCTTTTAGTGCAATTTTGATTGCATGGAGAAAAGCTCTATTTGTAAAGCAACCATTTCATCACAGTTTAAGAAAATATATTTTTTTCTGAGTGAGACTAAATGAAACTCAAAATAGATTGATCATTTCTTTCTACCCATACAAGACAGGTTTTCATTTATCTACTAGCACACGAAAAAACCTTAGTTCACCTCTTTCACAGGCATAGTATCACTTCGAAGCACTGGCTGCACTATGTAAATAAGGAATGTTTCATAGACCAAAATCATGTAAGCAGTGCAGTATTTCCCTACCAGGCTGCTGCATTTCCCCAGGAACTCCATGGAAACACGCTGTAAGCAGTAAAGATTATTTGGTATAGTGGTGGCCTGCCTTTAACCTGGTGCCAAAGACAAGCCATTACTTGGAAGTCCAGGAGCTGGAAGTATATATTTTTTCAAGTCGCACACACACACATCAAACCTTCAAGCTGGTATCATCACAGTCCCACTGAATTCCATGAACTGCCCAGGTCTGGTTCCTGCATGTTCGTTAACAAATACAAGACACACCTGTGCTAATGAATGTGAAAGCATGAGGAGATCTCATCTGTCTTATGGATAAACAGAGTTCTGCTCACATCCTGTCCCCAGATGCTTCCCCAAGAAGAACTGCTAATGAGGCTCCATTGCCTTTGGCCTGTGCTTAGAGTTCCTTCTTATATAAATTCTCTGATATCTAATAAGGTGTAAGCTTAAGTGTCAACATTTTCCCTAGTGGGAATACTGAAGATATGTTCTTTTCTTTCTTTTCCCCCACAAACACTGCAAGAATTTACTGGGTTTGAGATATTTGTTGTTCCATGAAATTTGATGGACCAACTCTCTGATGGGATTAAAAAAATTATTAGAATGAGGACGTACAGACAGACACACAAGGACATGTGATTGCACAGATTGTGGTTTCTTAGGAAATCAGGCTAAAGGAGAAGAGTAACCATCTCCTTTGGTGGTAGATGGCTGCATGGATAAGTGTATCAAGGTAGGTTTTGTAAGGTATTTAAAACCAGCATGGCAAGGAAAAACTATGGAAAAACATCAGGAGCAATAGCAGAAAGCCAGAACAACTCTCATTTTTGTGATCATAAAGAGTGTAGGAAGATAAATGGTCAGCCAAAATGAAAAATGTGCAAAACAAACCTGAGGGCAACAAATAAGAGTCAAAGCAACTACATCTCACATAAATAGGGATATCTTTTAATCATGTCTTTCTTAAAAACTTCATCACCCATCAGCCACTCAAACTGGCAACCCAGAAGCATCTGGTTTTGATTGAATAATGTCTCCCAATTTATCTTTAGTCTTTCATTTTTTAATTTTAATTTTTATTAAAGAAAAGGTCTTACCTGGCCTGTTTTGTATTGTTCTCTCTGCTCTCTTTTTTTTTAATCTAAAGTAATTTCAAAGAGTGAGCGTCAGATATCAAACCCAATATCCTTTTTCTCATTAGCACTTTTCCCGTGCAGACCTTCAAATGTGGTAATAATTAATGAGTCTGTGTCAGAAAATGAATAAAAGATGGCTCAGATGCTTCACTGTTCAGGGCTGACCTTTAGCTGAGTCTACTGTATTAATATATTCTTGTGTTGTCAGACTCAAAGAGCTAACTGCCTTATGAATTATTTATCAACACAAAAAGTCTTAACCAGAAACAGTGTTAACATTAATTTCTAACCCTCTGTGTCACAGCAAAGCCTGCCTGCACTGCATAATTGAATTTTAGTTTTAGACAAGCAATCAAAGCACAAGTCGCTGTTGTTGTAAGTGTGGCTGCCTATGATAGCAAGAGGAACGGCTGCTCTTTTTGCACATCTGGTGCATTACAGGCAGTTCAGGTTTCTGTGAGCAATAAGCCCGACTGCAGACAAATGTGGAATGGATTTGCAGTGATGAGGAGAGCTGCGGCTCCCTCCTCCCCAGCACACTTCTAGATGCTGAGCTGCTTATTACCCTGCTATTGCCATTTCTCAGTGGGGCTGGTATGGAGATGTGTTACCCCTTCTCTGCTCTCAGCACCCTGAGGTGCTGCCTGCTACACCTGAACCATGGGGGACAAGGCTGGGAAGACTCTCCAAAGACTCTGCTGGCTCTTGATTTTGGTCTTCCACCTGGTCTCTCCCAGATGAGAGTCCATCTATCTCCCTGCTCTCCCCTGTATGCTCCCCAAATGCATGAGCTTTTGCAACCCCATCATTTGCAGCTGTTGTAGAAGTGGGTTTCAACTGCTATCCCCAGCCAGTTCTGAGTAATTGCCAAACTGATTTACAGGTTAGGCCTAATTTGTATCACACCAACCCTACTAAGGTCTAAGATTCAAGGGCTCAGTTAGGACTTAAAGGCTGCATTCACAACTCTTCCCTGCAGGAGAGTCTTGGGAAATTATGCTTGTGCTGGACCAAGAGCAGAGATGTAACAACACATGTGCAGGAGGGAAATGACTCTATTCCCTGGTGGAATACATCAGCCTGCACTCACAGCTCCTGGAAAAGCAGCACCAGTCTAGTACCTTTTTTTTCCAGTTCACACTCAGTGACTGAGGTTTGTTCATCCCTGAAGAATCAGTTCAGAGATTACCAACAGAGCATGAGGGCCTTATAGAAATGAGACACGGCTTTAGGCTCTAAATCCTGCAACAACTCAGCCAAACAGCAGCTTTGGTAGCTTTCTCTCTCTGTTCTCAGAGTCAGCAAGGGCAAAAAGAGAATTAAATCCCTTTGGCTCTTTCCTGTCTAAGTAAACAATGAAGTGGGAACTCCTTAGACTTGCAAGATACCTTCTCTTCCTTTTCCTGGGAGCTTAAAACCAGAACCAGGAAAGGCCAGCACAGGGAGAGGCTGCAGCTGATACACCTCCACAGGAACTCAGGTCTGAACAGGGATGATGGAGAAGCACCAAGAGCTCAGGCAAGTGACTGTGCAGCTGAAGAGAGGAAGACAGACACCCTGTGAAGCAGAAATGCTGCAGCTCCTTCAAGGGAGAGTAACCCTACCCAAAGAAAAGAAGGAAAACACATCCTGTCATTCAGCTGTGCATCACCTCGGTGCCTGATACAGGGAATGAGTTTGACTGTGTTTGTAAAACCTGTTGTGGCTTCACACTGAACCCAGCTCCTGCTGAGGATGTTGGGATCCAGAACAAAAGCCCTGAACTACAGGTATGCCGACTCTGAGGAAGAAAACCTGTTTTTACAAAGCTACCAGCAGGATCTAGATGCTTAATTCAAATTAATGGAAACTGTGTGCCTTAATCCCCAGAGAGCTCTGAGAAATTTTAATAAAGAAGATCTCTACTGTCTCCAAAGTGAGGAAGGAGCAGTACCCCTTACCTAATGACTGACTTGGTAATCAAAGGTTCGCTCTTCCCAGGAGCTGTGTGCATCATGCCTTTGCAACAAGAAAGCAGACGACTACGAGCGTTTTAATCTGAGCTGAAAAGTGCTGAGCTTTGTGGGTGTTAGGCTGTGTGATTCTGGGTTTTCCATCCAAGACTGCCAGCCAAGTTTCAATGGAAAACAAGACACGACATTTTTCAACACTCTGCTAACTCTTCTTAAGACTAATCTTTTATAGGCACTGGGATCTTCAGAGCAGATTATTTTCTGTAGTTGTTTTTATTTTTACTCTGGAGCCTATGATGGAATAAATCAGTCTTTGCCAAACCAGATACTTTTCTTTGGCAGACATTTGCATATTAAATCTAAAATTGTTTGTCATGACACAGTGAAAAGCAATTCTTGAAAGCCACTTCACATCCTTCCTGCAAGATCTCACTAGCACCTCCATAAGTAACGCTGACCTGTTTTTTTGGAGACTCGATAACCTGGCACATTCAGCTGTTCCTTGTACCATTAGTGCTCCAAGCAAAATCGATGATCAAAGGTCTGGAAGACACGCACTTCTGCAGTAAATCCCCAAGACAGCTCAGGTCTCCCTTCAATTTGGTATTTATTAGCTCTTTCCCCAAACACAGCACAAGATGGTGACGACTAATTCCCATCTGTACACGCCTGCTCCCAAGCTATGGAAAATGACTCTACAGGCCAACTGGAAGCTGAATAGTTTATCCATGAGCCAAACAAGTGAGATTTAAGGATGAGTGATACGCTGGGATTGACTCTTTACCCCACCAA
The DNA here is from genome assembly GCF_965178545.1 of Coloeus monedula. Taxonomy (NCBI): domain Eukaryota; kingdom Metazoa; phylum Chordata; class Aves; order Passeriformes; family Corvidae; genus Coloeus; species Coloeus monedula. The sequence goes on along the minus strand of NC_138798.1, from coordinate 7,125,009 downwards.
AGGCTCCTGGAGGGTATATCCTATGCAGCACATCTCAACGTTGGCAAACAGATGGAAATAGCTCCTTGCTTTATGGCCATTGCACCGGCACGGTGACCTGCTCCGGATCCCGCTGCTTCCCATGTCCCAAACTCTCTCTGTCAGTTGTGTAAAATATGTTACAATTGGGGATATATATTTTGTTTTTAATCTTCCACTTCAATATACCAGACTAAGCTAGTAAAAAAATGAGACGGTCATGCTCTTTTAAAATAACAAAACACCCACCCTGGCAGTTATGACATAACCCGGCAGATTTTTCTTGTTACTTTGCTGTTTTAAGTGCCTCACTCAATGTGAATCCAATTACCAAGGCCTTTGTTTTCCCTAACAAAGGGACTGTGTTTCGGGGCTCCGACTCATCTGGCTTTAATCATCTCTCATGAGGGGAGCTCACTAACAAGCACCTTGGGATACCTTTTATGACAGATTTGGGAAGGCGCATGAAAGAGGGGGTGGTTTGAAGAAAGAGGAGATGAGGTAGATCCCCCACTCCTTTTTTTGGTTGGTTTTTTTTGACAAGTGCACAGGCTTTCCACAGCGCTCCAGTAAACTCGAGTATGACATACCCCCGGCCACGGATGGAAGTGATTTTCGAGTGGCTATTTTTTTGGACTGAACTGTGGTTTATTTTAGAAGTCTCCAAAGTATTCTGAAAGAAGGAAGGAAGGGAAAAAGCCCAGCTCTGGATCTTCCCTGGCCCATGTGGCTAAAAATTACCCATTTTACTACTACGCAGGCCTGTGCCAGTTGGCCAGCCCAGACAGACATGTTTTCTTTTCCCTTTTAGGCTTATTCTATAACAGATTTTTCCTCATAAAAGTTACAACTGGTGCAGCTCCTCTCAAGTTTGAAAAGCAAAACTTTTGAAATCCATAGGACTCAATTAATGAGGCCAAGCACCACAGGTCCTTCAAGCAACACAAGGGACGAGACTTTGCTCTGGTAGAAAATGGGAATTTCATTCTTTCCCCCTTCATTGCAGGAGGCAATCAGGGTTGCTCAAGTCACGCTTTAAAAGTAATCATTTCAATACCAGACAAGTAAACAAAGTCTTATTCCATCCTGAAATGTTGTATTTAAAAGGGAAAACCCTTCCCCAAAGCAATCTTTCCCTGCTAATTGCAGTGTAAAAGACCATCAAACATACTGTAAGTATTATTTTCTCAATGTTGCATGGAAAATTTACGGTGCAATTTCCATTGTATTCAATAACCAGCACAATGACTAGTGTTAAGCCTAGAAAAGCTTGTTTTAATCACATATTATTATCAGTTGTTTTGCTTTCATTCAGTTTAATAATTTTTTTCACAGGGCCATGAGCTGGCTACAGCAATTCCCAAACACCTGATAGGGATAAGTACTTAAGGTTTCTGGGTCAATCCTTTTTCACTGCATGTGACAAGGACAGGAGTCTGCCAATTATCCCTTTTCTCAACATTTTGGTAACCCCAGTAAATGGCCCACAGTCACACAAAGTCTTCTGAAGGATGGTCTATTGTCTCAAAGGTTCCTGGCTGTTGCAGCACTTGCTCTCAAACCCATTATCTCCTTGTGTACTGGGGGAAAAATAAATCCCCAGCTGCAACGACAAAATCCTCATTTTTTTTTCAAAAAAAGGGAGTACAGTAGAGAACTGTCCAACTTTGATGAGAATCCCAAATGTTTCCTGAAGGCCCACAAAATTAGAAAAATGAGGCAAACAGTGAGAAGCAGCAGACTCCAGGCCCTGCCACCCAGCTTTGGCTCTTGCCTGGTTAAACTGGGATTTTTGGGAAGAACTTCACCCTGCAGTGTTCACAGCATCCCAGCTCTGGACAGGACCATCTAGTCCCTCCTTTCTCTTAGCAGGATCAACTCTCCCCTGTTCTTTGCTGGAAGGATGGCAATCTACCCCAGCACCTCTGCTTTTTCCAAAAGCTTTGGAAAGCTTTTCATCTGCTCAGTTTGCCGCTGCCTTTGAGCAGTCATTTTGGATGAATACAACCATTCCCAAAACACAGGGGAGAACCTCTGCTCTGGGACAGCCTTTTCACAATTTCTTTTTGGGTCGGAAATCAATGCACAGACCTGTACCAGGCAAGAACTGCACTGACAACCCCACACAAATCACAAGAGCTACTGTGTTAGGCTAATGTGGGCAATGACCCAGGCAACATGATTTACCAGTACAGTAACTATCATACATTTCATGTTGATTTACTAAGTCCTTCCATGAGCGCTGGAACTAAAACTTACACTGGATGTTGCAGAACTCAAATGAGAATTGTTTTTGTCTACTCAGAACACAGGGACATCCCCAGGGCAAGGGAAGTCTACAGCTGAAGCCCCTCCACTCCAGACCCTTTCTCCTACTGATCCCAAACGTCCCCGGTGTGCTACACACAGGACCATACAAAGGCAACTGAGTGAATCACAGACAAAAAATTAGTGTGTTCCTCCCAGAACAGAGGAAAAGGTTTACCTAGTTATGAGCTTTCCCACCCAGCTTAAAAAGTCTGCTGAAATGAGATTGCTTGGCCAGGCTCGCAGTAATGCAAGGGGATGTTCAAAATCAGCTCTGAAGGTTCTGTAGCTGAGAAACATTCCATTATCATGAGCTGATGGAGGCAGTTGAAGGTTCCACAATGCTTCAGCCAACAGTTCAGGAGACCACACTGCTTGCCATGGCCTATTAGTATAATTATTTGCTATTACACAAACTGATCTGCTAAGCTTCAATGGATTAGCTTTCATTTTAAGAATTTTAGCTTTCTTCTTTAGAAATGTATCTGCAGGGCTAAAGGAACCCCAACATTGCTCCACAGTACAATGACTATCAGACAAAACCCTGGGATACCAAGAGTTTACAGTGGCAGGCAGCTCCTAAGATTTTGGTTAAAGTTCCTACACAGCTCTCATTCTTGGTTCTGCCCTAACTCCCTGTGCTTGTAAATAGTTGACATCAACTGGACAGTGGAACCATCTGGGCACAAGATAGTTATGCCTTGGTTTTGTGGGTTTTTTACTATCCAGAAAGATCAATGCAGTTTCCCCACAAAACACTAATCATTCTAACTCTATGAATAATTAAGAGCATTAATCATATTTCAGGCAAATATTTCAATACAGTCTATTAATATATCCCAATCAGATCAGAAAGACTCAAGCCCAGTAATAACTGAGATTCTAAGCCCTTCTAAAAGAAGCTTTTTAAGACATAGTGTGGTTCCAGATGTTTTGCACAGCTATTTATTTAGCTTGTAAAAAGGCCACCAAAAACATTCCACATAATGATGGGAGAACCGCAATTACATTGTTGTGGGGATTTACAAAGAGCTCAGCATACTTTTGTGATTTAGAGAAGAGAAATCTCTCATTCTTTCTGCGAGCTGATTTCCAGATTTATGTCTGTGCTGTGAAGTGCCCTGGGAATCATTAAAATGGTGACAAAGAAAAGTGATTTGCTTTATTAAAAGAGGAATGAAGGAGGGGAGGGTGAAAGAAGAGAAGCCTCCCTGCTCTCCCCTACAACAGATTACTTTCCTACTTGTCACGGCATTTATGCGGAGTCAAATGATCATCAGGTAGCACTGACACTCTTTTGTTTCAATTTTTATGCATATTTATTAACAACAAATTCCTAGAATAGCAGCACTCCAGTCCATCCTACAACAAGCTCCATCCTCTGCTTTACCAGGCCCTGCTCAAGGAACGATGCCAGCAGCATGTCCACCCCACAGCCTGTTGCCCCACATGGTACCTTTAAGGTTGTTGGTGCTAAAAACTGGAGATGTGTCACAAAATTTATTGCACACCATGGGAGGCTCTTGCTCCCTCGCTGCCATGTGGCCACATCCATGCTGGGGATGACCGCAACTGCTCCTTGCTCAATACCCCACGCAACCTGGCCTTAGACACTTCCAGGGATGAGGCAGCTGCTCTGGGCAACCAGAGTGCCTCACCACCCTCACAGGGAAGAATTTCTTCTGTGTATCATCAAATGCTTCAGAGAGAGCAGAGCCCAGTTGCCCTGGGGCCAGGCCCACTGCACAAGTTTGTGGATAACACAAATCACCTGCTGGGACACACTGTGCTGTCACCCAGAGCATTTAATTTCAAGTGTTCAACAGGCATCAGGAGGCTACAGTTTTTAACTGATTCTGATTTGAGCTGCCCAGTGAAAATGGAAATCTCTATATCCCACTAGCAGTTCCCCGAGCTGGGAAGACCTCATGAACACCTTATCTCATTTTGTCATTTTGTCAGCTAATTGCTCCAAGCCAAACTGGGTTCAGCCTTCATGTCCAGGTGCTCTCTTTGGTCCTGCAAAGGGTCACTTCAGTTCAATGTTCAAGCCTTACTCTACTTCTACAGCACAAAAAATAAAACCAGATATCCCTCTATAGGAAATAGACCAAAGAACCAAATCAGCATTTTCAGCACTTCATAGATTTGTTGCTTTCATTCAAGTCCAGCCCAATGGCTGTGACTCCAGCCTCCAGCTCCAGGAAATGCTCCTGTTTATGCTCCAAATCATATGTGATGTGGCCACACAGCTCACCTTTGTGCCCTGACCCTGCCTGACACTGCCAGCAAGGGGAGACAGCACGTCCTCAAACCCTGCCCCAGGGTCAGAATCTAAAGGCAGCCACCTCCAAAACCAAACGCTGCTAAATTCTGCCTACAAGGACACAAAGGTGCCTTTTTGAGTCTAATTTTTTGGAGCTATTTCAGTGAAATAGTTTTATAACTCCTGGCTATGTGGTGATAGCTGAAGGTAAAGATTTTAATCTTGACAAGGGTGTAGAGCCCCAGGGCACTACAACTGCTGAGCTGCAGGTGACCTCCTCCCAGGGATGGGGCTGACCTGTGCATGGTGCCCTCCAGAGCATGTCCCCCTGTCCCACTGCTCCCCAGCCAGCACTCCCTGCACAGGTGAAACCCGAGCCTGCTGTGCTAAATTAATGAAGAAGTGACATCCTCACCGTAATTCCTAGGGAGAGAGCGATGAGAGGCCTTAAACGTGATTGCTTTCCATCTGTATATATGCTTAAAGATTGTAAAATAAATTAATGGGGAAATCTAAAACATAATGATAAGGATTCCCCACTGAACAGGTGTTTTTTCCATCCATGAAATTACAAGTTGCCAGGAAAAGACATGGGCCCAGCTCAGCTTTATTTCAGTCTCAGCTCCTTCTGTTAAAATAATAACAGGCTTTATGTTCCTGAAGCTGTAATTAAACAAGTGCTTTGCAAGGAAGACCTACAGCTTGTTGTACTGGAAATAAAAGGGAAGCTACAGCAAACTGCCCAGATTGGTCATTCCCACTTCTCCCTGCTTCCTAATGTGACTTCCTAGACCAAGTTCTCATTTCATGCTGCTGGGTTTATTGTTATGCCATTGTATTGTTCCCCCACCTCCTTTTTTTTAATGGAAAATATATAATCATTGAAGTACATTTAAAATCTAGCCAGAACACAAAAACTAGAAATAAAGTAGGTCCTCCCAAGAGCTGCACAGCCAGTCTTTGCCTCCAGTATCTGACAGGGACACCCAAACAACTTGTGCACAGCACTGAGCATCCTTCCAGTCAGAGTGTAAATGATGAATTCTGCTCTCAAACATGTAACATAATGTATGGTGTGAAAAAAGAGAAAACCCACGAGTGCTGTCGCTGCATATTTATGATATAAAATAAGAATTAGCATATGGGAGAGCTCTAAAGGGAAAACAGAGCACAATTTTCTTCAAATTCAGGACAATTGAATCAGTTTTAGAATCCAGGACTTCCAAAGGAAACATGCATTTTTACTAAGTCAGAAGTCAATTAACCTGTCTATAAACCCTTTAAATAAAAGATTCCCCCTTCACCATGCATGATAGGAAAAGAATAGCATAAGGCAAAGATGCAGTTTAGATCCTGATTTTTAGTTTTAAAATATAATTTGGGAAAGAAGATAAGGATTTTCTCACTCCTCTGCCCATCCACTTTTCTAAGGAAATATATTTATGAAGCAACAATGTAACAGAGAGAACACAGGCGATAAAGTGATGATAATTACTAAAAAGCAGCTACAGTGAATTCTTTACTTGCATGCTAAGTGCAGAGTTGCACATCACAGAATTAGACATGTTTATGATGGGAACTCTCTACTAATACGTGCAGTTGACCTACAAACATCTTGCTCAACAGAGACTCTAATTATTAAGGTTTACATGATTTAGCAATACAACTGAAATGCAGAACAATTTAATATTGTGGGAAGAAAGTGGCTCTGGCAGAGAGTTCCTGAAATACTGAGAGCCCTTGGCTGTGGAAGGGAGAAGTCGTTCCACCAGCCTAGACCCCCAGGCAGGACTGACCCCCCCCTCCACTTTGATTCAAAGTCTGGTGTGGGAATGCTCTGCAGCCCTTTCTGCCAATATCCCAGGAATGAAAGCAGAAACCTTTGCAGCCAACAGCATGGACTGCTGCAGAATGAGCACAGCCAAGGCTCTGCAGGCAGGGATGGAAAGCAGCACACCCACTGCAGACTCCAGCTAAGGAAAAAACACCACAGGCAGAAAAACTATCACCAACCCAGGACTGGTCAAGCCAAATTCCACATCTGCTATGTGCAGGCAAAAGGCAGAGGGCAAGCCCTTGAGCTGGACAATGCACAGTCCTACAGGGCACATTAATGTCTGTACAGACTTCAGTAAAACACTGAGGAAATGAGCCCTACCTGCTTGCTGCAACTCTGCTGTTTCAGAGTACCCAGAAAATCACTGGAAGTTTGAAAAAAAATTATCTTCTGGTGCTTCCTTAAAGACCCACTGCATGAGGAATTTCCCCCCCCGACTGTATCTTAATTGTTGCCCAAATTGTTTCCTAACAGATATCTACATGCAAATGTAATGTTTTGGTTTTATCTTTCAGCTTCAAGATAAGGCTTCAAATTAAAATGGAAGGGTTGTGTTCCAGACTTCAAGAAGTGAGGTATAAATAACGTCGAGGTAATTAGCAGTGTGCTGATAGGTGCCGGCACCACAAAGACAACCCTCCTGCATTCTGTGCTTCGTGAGAGCTCACGGATGGCACAGAGCACTGTGCTCCTGACCAGCCCTTCAAAGAGGGGCACTGATATGGGGTACTTGTGAGGGCCACAGCAGGGGAGATGGAAACAAAGGTCCCACACATTGATAAATGCTCAACATCGTGGAAGAAAACACGACCTCAGCAGGCCAACAGTGAATTTATCAAAGGTCTGTGCAAGCTTTGCCCACTTGGAAAGGCAGGGCAGGCTCTTGCCAGATGGGAGGAGAGGAGGAGAGCTACTCCAACTCTGTAATTCAATGTTGTCTTTTTCAATAAAAGTTAAAGATACTTGGAAGCTCAGGGTACATAAATGCTGGAATTTATAGCTGTCTCAGAGACAGCTGCATGATATACAGTTCAACGGGAAGGCCACCACAATTAGCCCAGCTTCCAGGATTATTTTATTGGAGGAAGCGGGTGATAGGCACTGTTTAGAAAGTGGGAAGTAACAGAGAACAAAGTCTGTCTTTGGAATCATTTTATGAGCCTATGCAAGGATAAGGTGCACATACAGGCAACTCCTCTGTGCAGGGAGAGTCCCTCGGAGAGTGTGACAAGAGAGGGAATGCAATGCAGCAGTTGTCTTTCTAAAACCACAGTTTCCTGCTGCAGGATTATCCCCCCTTTCCTTGTGTTGTCCATGATACAGTAAAGACCTGCACTGCCAAACTCCCTGGGGAGGGTCAGACACAACACAGCACAGACACGTTCCTTTTCTGGTGCCTGCAGAGGGAACACGACATGCTGCAAAGCATTTAGGAATCTTCAGACCATAACAGCACAATGTACAAAGAAAAGCGTGTGGGTCACATAAAATAATTAATTGCTAGAAAGTTGCCCTTAAAACTCCACCCCCCGCCCCAAAAGCACTTTGCAAATACTGTAAGCATGTGCATAGGAGGTAAGGAGGCACAGATGGTGAGTACCTCATCTGAGGTCACACTGGGAAGATTTTACAGTGTTTGCAGCTGGGGAAACACAGAAGTGAACATCAAGATAGACTGTGTATGCAGGACTGGGTGTTTGATAAGTTTGTATGTTCAACTTTACTTTATTGATTTTCATAATTCCATTAAATTAAATTTATATTCTTTTATGTATCTAGCTATACAACTTTAAGTACATTATAATGGAGTGCTACCTGCATCAGGTTTAGTGCTCCAGTACAGATCCCACACCAGCAAGAAGGGGAGGAAGAAGCTATCATGGCCAGGGAGGAGTGTGGTTGAAAGGCATATTTTTTGAAAACAGGTATTTCAGCATGCAAAGCAGGTACTTTCTGCGTCACTTAACACTAAGCCACTTCCCTGTCCATGCTAGGATAATTATTCTGTTTTCATGAAGAGCTGATCCCTCACAGATTGAGGCCAAGTTGAGAGAGCTTTGAACCACGTGGCCCACGTTCTGCCTGGTGTTTGTGTGAAATACCTAATGCCTTCTGAGAACATATAACCACCAGCAAGGGAAAAACACGCCATGTCGTGCGCCCCACATGATGAACTAAGCTGGATTTGCTTTTGCTTCTCCATATTTTTTTTTCAGTAAGACTGGAGGTGCCTGAAGAACACAATAAGCTCTTCCCATTTACCCATTTCCTAAGCTGCACTCAGCAGGAAGTTTGACACTTCTGCTCCAGACCTAAAGAAGGGCTTGTCTGTTTTCTCCAGCTACAGCAGTCTGTCCAATAAAAGATTGTCTAGGTACCTCACCTCTTCCATAACCTTTCCTGAGAAAGCTTTTTACTGACATCTCAATGGTAGGCAAAGTGAGAAAAGGATAAAGCTACAGCTACTGACTTTTAAAGGAAATAATTGCACAATCAATTTTAGGGGGGAAAAAAAAAAAGGTCAGGATTAAGCTAGCAGGGCTTCAAATCCAAGAGTTGATGTGGTTAAACATTATCATCAAGAGATGGTGACAAGTCTGTCCTCTGAATGAGGTATCATACCCCTGACCTCATCCTCAGCTGCACCAAGGCCATCCCTGTTACACTGAACATCTTCCTTATTTTAACTCTATTTTTCACAATAATGAGCTGCATGTGATAACAACTCAATTTGTCCATAAAATGGGATTACTCTTATCATCTCTCCTTTGAATCTAATTGATGTGATAATATTTGCAGCATGTTTTGTCTCATTACCTATAAAGGTAAGTAAGAAACAAGGATGATTGAGAGCAGCTCCCAGCACCAACGCTTTTTGGTTTTCCCACAAAAGAAGCACCGGCAGAAATTTCACTCAGCTCATGTGAAACTTAAGGGAGGAGTAAATGAATTGCTCTTTTATCATGTCTTATTAAGAATGCTCAGTATATAATCCATTCTTCAAATTATGCTCTGTTGAAACAGTCAGATAATCATATTAAAAAGGTGAATGGAAGAGGAGAGCAGCACAGTTAGTACCTGTCACTTTAGTAAAAGCAGATGTAGGCATGCATAATACATTTGTTTCTTAACCAGGACTCTAAAATAGTGTATTTTAGAGCCTTACATTTCACTAAGTAATACCATGTACTGTGATAATACACTGTAACATTTCTCAAACTGCTGTCACAAATGAAACTAGAGCTCTTAAATAGTGAAAAAAAAATTGGCTACTATATTGCAGTAGCATTTCTTCAGTCCCCCACCCCAGATCACTGCAATATGAGGGAGGCAGCAAGGCACTGGGGGAGAGAAAGGAGCTTACTAAAGGTCACATGAATGCAATGGCACCACTGAGAAAGAACTTCCAGGCATTTGAAAACACAAATTTTGAAGCTGGAATAAAACATCTTCACCTTTCATTGACATACAAGTATCAAACAGTGAAGTACATCTACATAATATGTACTATGCAGCTTTATTTTTATCACAAGGTTCTTCTAGCTGAATGCACAAACTGCTTTGCCTCTGCTGTCATGATTTATTTTATCACCCCAAAACCCCCCATAAAAGGGAACCTTTTATCTGCTGTTTGACAAGCTACGGGCTCTGTTTATTTCACACTACAGCACAGCACAAGGATGTTGTGTTGTTCCTCTGTCCAGGAGACCCAGACTGAGCTTTGTGACTCTCTAGTCTCTTTTGCCATTCTCATTTCTGCATTTCTCCATGTGAACACTTGCCATGGTCCTGCTAACTGCTCTTTGATGCTCGGCACAGTGGAAGCAGGAGGGTCCTCACCCTTTCCCCAACAGATGACTTCAGTCATAGTCTTTCACCAGCTGGCGAATGAAGAGCTGCATTGCACTGAGGTGCTGGGTCTTTTATACAAGAAAACACATTCAAACCTTACACATTGGCTAAAACTCTCCTTACTATGCAATGCCACAGCTCTCACTGTGTAAGTGAAGATTTTTATAATGTGTTTTCTCACCTACATCCTCAAAACATCTGGTTTAGGAAGCAAGTGTACTCTCCAGTGCTTACAGGAATGTTCTGACACCAAAGGGAAAAACAACCATTCCCTTATAAAAGTTAAGGACTCCTCAGATTTTTAAATTTCTCACTTGGCATGTTCCATCCAGGCTTTCCTTATGTCTTTGCACCTTCCAACAGCAGAGTTCCCTCTCCCACACTTTGATTCTGAATGAGGCAGCACTTGTTTCTTTCCCTACTTCAAGAACTTTTTTTAAATGATCACTGAATCATGAAATACCATTTTTGCCAGTCCTAAGTACTTCACTGTAGTGTTCCCACCAGATTTGCTTATCAAAGGTCATAAACCTTACACTGCTGCTAATAACAGCAGCAGCTCTGTACTATTGTTCTGTCAAATTTCTGTACGCAGCTGCTGGCTGCAGTTAAACTTCTGATCCCATTTACAGTAGATAACAATGTGATACCACTTCACCTGGAAACAGCTGTTCAAGTGCTGATGTTTTGGGGTAACTTTTTTTTTTTTTTTTTTTTTCATTTAGCTTTTTTCTCTTTCCCAAAGAAAAAGCTCCTTTAGTTACAGCTCTGAAGTGGGAGTCTGGAATTTTGGTTCCTGTTCCAGCGCTGCTCAAATCACAATTTTCTGTGCTAAGAACCTGTGGTTGTAGCACTAAGGTTATCTACATACAAAATATATGCATTACCACGTAGATTTGACATGTGCAAGCATACCTATGTGAACACACACAGACACACAAAGCTGGCAGGTTAGAAACAAAGCTATTTGGAATTTGTCCTTTTTGTCTAAATCATTGACAAACCTCCTTAAGAAGTTGCCAGTAAGGCAAGTAAGCTAATCAGTCCACTGCTAGTATTAAGTCTAAAACAATCTCCAGCTGAAATGTGATTAATCCATGCATGACAGCTTAAAGGTCAAAGCTAGAATGCAGAGCTTCTTGACTGCAAAGAAAGAACTGACTTATTTTTATCTCTTCTTTAAAAATTACAGCAGCCATGAAGTGGCTCAAGGAGCAGAGTAATGAACGTCATAAACCTGCCTCATAAAAATGGCATTCATGCAGTAATACAGCAGGTCAGATGAGCAGGGAACATTTCATTAAAAATTCCTCTTCTTGCCTACCCAAGAGAGACTTAAAACTAATCATATAAAATGGCTGAGTGACACCATTAACGAGCATTAATATTTTAAAGCTTTAATAGTACAACAGAGCTAGGCTGTTACATCAAAATTATACAACCTTATTAGACAGTGCACTTGGCTGCATTGTACTTGAACTGTCACTACCCCTGATTGGAAATATTAAGGTGGCCATGAACCACAGCACAAATACCTTGTTGTCTGTCCATACTTTGAAGGTTTGGTAGTTTCCTGACATGTGCCAAATTCTGAAGGATTTTGTGAAGAACAAGCTGATTTACCTTACCCATACCAAAGGAGGGAGACCTTTACTGTGAGAAATGGGAAAGGCTGCTTTCAGAAAGCTGTTAATTTTAAAAGGTGCTGATTAGAATTCAGATTCTTGTGATCTGGCTTACAGTTTTGCACAAAATTAGCACAACCATGTGGGCAGAAAAACATCTAAACTTTCCTTCAGCAGCAAGATGTGAAAGGGAAGACTGGAGAAAGCAGAGAGACTAGAATATGAGACAAAGGTAAATGTCACCCATATCAGTCTTCTGGGGACAACTAAGGATGTAGCTGACAAGATCAACTAAAAGCTTCACTGGGGATTACCTGTGGTCACACACAGTAAACTTGTGAGTTACAACCACACTTCATAAACAACAGTTTCCAACTTTGCCTCCTTTCCTTGTGGCAAGATCAAATCTCAATCATAGTCTCTGGACATGAAACACATGAAAGGGAACTGGGTGAGGAGATACAGACAAACAGAAGGTTTAAAAGGAGCATTTTTTCAATTTTTTATGAGTAGTGTAGATCCTATCAAACCTCCCAAATGTACAAAATGCTCAGTGCCTCCGTTGGTGCTCTCTTCCATGATGTTGCACTTCTAAACACACACAGAGCTAGTGGCAACTAGCACTGCTCCTCTTTTAAACTTTAATGGCTTGTAGGACAGTAATTAACCAACTGTGACCAACAATGTAGCCTTACACTGCAGCCTTAGCAGGCATCCTACTTTAGGAACATCCAAAAGATCAGCAAAGTTATCATTTAAGAGAACCTCTTAATTACTCTGGCATTATAATGAATGTTTCTCATAGGCACCCAGCTGTTTTGTTTCCTCTTGCATAGAGGCAGAGAAATGACTTGCTCAACAACTGCCTGAGTGATAAGACACTGGTATTCTTAAGATTGAAGAGATAATGTTGATGACTGTGAGCTATTTCCCTCTCCTAAATGCTATAATTTTAGTGAGCAATTCAAGAAGGGATTTCTCAAACAAAAGAGAAATGGAAGAGTTGGCTCAGTGTTGGTTACTTAGGCAATGTTTATAGTAAATTGATGCTGTGATTTTCAAGGAGGAAAGAGATTTAAGAAAACTGCACTAATCCAGTACTTGACAGCCTTGTCTTTGCTAAATACTGCACATAATTTTCACCAGCACGGCTTTCTGCATTTCATAAATGTGGAATTTGAAAGAAATACTAATAGCTCACATCTATGAATGCTACTGGGCTCAGGTAACAAATTTTCTTGGCTGTATGTAATTACAGATCACCAATTCTTGAGTATGTTGAAGAAATAATATCTAATAGCATCCCTCTCAAAATGCATGAGCATCTGACAGCATGACAATTCATGGGGTCAAGCAATAAAACGATAGAAAACCAAAGATGCTGCAAGAGACCTTTCCTCAAAACAGGGGAGACAATAAAACCAGGAAATGGGTAGCAGTAAAAGTTGCTTAAAACGTTAAAGAGTTTATATTCAGTCCCATATTTTCAGCACACACCTGTGGCAGCCTCGCCAAATTCTATTCCTTTGCTCATCCAGAACAGGTAAGTTGGACACATACACGTAGTGCTGCAGTATTTTTGTCTTCTGTTGCCAAATCCTGAGCATTAACATCACTCTTAACTAAGACCAGCTGGCTGGGTCATACATTTTCAACTCAATACACTGATTGAAGAAACTTACAGTAATGATGTATCACTGTGACGTATGGCCAGGCACTACATGACAGAGAAGGAGAGAATCCATCATTTTGTGTCTAACAGCTCTGACGCTGCTCAAAGACCACGGTCAGCAACAGACCTTCCTGAATTACAATGATCCTGCTCAACTGGAGAGAATCAAACAGCAAAAATAATTAGGGAACTGAAGCAATCTCTTGATGACTTATGACAGAATGAATTGAACAAGAAGGCTTTGACAGCAATAGCCATGCAAAAATACCATGCCTGAGGGGAAGTACGTTGTCATTAAACCATGTTAAGAAAAACTACAACTAACAATATACTGAAACATAGACACCTAAAGAGGGAAAACATTAAATCTGTTATTCTGGCTTGCGTGCAATGGAGAAATAAGATGATTCATTAAATAAACTACAATTTAGAGCAACTGCAGGAGTTCAGCAACCTTCCCAGGGACATGCAGAAGGGCTGCTGCTGCTTTGGCCACCAGCAGGCAGGCTGCATGTGCACAGCTGGGCACAGTCTGATCACCTGCAATGGGACAAACTTAGACAAACTGTCTTTTCCATCTCTATTTTCCACCACCATTTGAAATTCAAATCCGACCTGCCTGTAAATAACCTCTCTCCTAGCCAGAAGATAAAAAATCATAGAAAACAGAACTTTTCATTTATGACTGCTTTAGGATTCAGACTCCCCTGGGCTTCGTGTACTTGGTTACACAAGAAAGCTGCAAAAGCAAAGAGAAACTGCTGCAAAGTGAGCTGACAGTAGCTCCACTCAAACGTCAAAAGCAACATAATGGATAGGACTGTTTGGAAGCATCCAGCCTGAGAAGTATCTTTGACAACTGAAACCGTGCTAGAAATATGTAGTAATTTGCCAGATAGAGTTTACAACCCATAATCATTTCAGAAGTTCCTCTCTTTCAATAGAGCTTGTCTGAAAATTAGTACAAGACCCGGAGGGAGCAAACATCCATTATTAGTAGCACATAAGTGTAGGGTAATTGCCACAAAGCAGGTGCATGGCTGCTGCGAACTGCAAGAGGGGATGAGGGAGGTGGGGTAGGACACCTGAATTCAGGAACCAGCACAAAATGCCTGGCTTTAAATACGACATTTCAGCCCCTGCCAGGCTTGCCCTGTGCCACTGATGGATTTGCTAAGCAGCTGCTCCTCATGCTGCTCCTCCACACTTCCAGGTTCTCTATGCCCCGAATGGTAAAGAAGAAATGGGAAATCAAAAAGAGAGCAAAGGGGCAGCAGAGAAAACAGGCAAACATAAAAATGCCAGGGCTTTCATTGAGTATGCAGACTTTGGGAATCATGGCATCTCAGACTGCTCTGGAGGGCAAGGAATGTGGTTTCAATCAGCCTCAGCAGGTTGCTCGTCACACAAATGCAGAGTAATTTCAAATGTTGTCATGGGGGCACAGTCTCCCTTGCTCGTCAAAATACTTACAGAATAAGACTGGAAAAAATTCTTTCTCTTTCCTCTTTTTGCTTTTTAAAGTACCCATCAGGTTAACTGAGGAAAGCTGTACTTCAAGCTGATGTCCGCCCTCAAAAGGAGTAAAAAAAAGAAGGGGGAGAAAGTCATCACACTCCTCCTGCTGTTAACCAGGCCCTGTTTATGTCATTTCCAGATTAAGCCTGTGTTTTATACCACGTATTCGGAAAGGCCCCCAACACCTCCACTTCCCAATTTCACCTTTGCTTCTCTTGGTTTGTTCCTAAACCAAGTGACGAGGAAACACAAGAATGATTTCAGTGATAGAATCATTATGGATGGTATTGTTAAAAAAAAAAGCACTGAACTGTTCACTTGCCTGAATAATTACTGAGGATGAAGAATCCCCTTCGTGGGATCTGTTCTCTGTGGTGGTGAGGACGGGAGGCAGAGACAGTCTATCAATCAAGTCAGACAGAAAGTGTCTGTCCTTTTTTATTCAAAAAGGATTTTGCATTTCCAAGTGCGTTGCTCTGGTGTAATGAAACCAGCGGCTGCAAGCTCCCATGTAGCACTTCAGCTCTGTGCAAGGACATGCAAAGCCTTCCAGCCTTTTACACAATTTATTTCTTTATCTAATAAATCAAGTCAGGCCTTTTTGAGTAAAGCATCACTCCTTGTGAAGGAGTGAAGAACCGCCTCATTTGACAGTGCAAGGAAGGGGAAAAAACCTAATGGGGGAGCCAGCTTCATTTCAAGGTGACACTAAGCAGAGAAGGAGGAGAGGCAGCAGATTGGTATTCCGTGAGGCTCCACACAGGCGTTGGACAAGAGATTCCTCTGAATTGAGGGAGTCTCACTCCATTAATTCAAAAACCGATTGAGGTGGAGGGAAAGTAGAGCAATATGCATTATGTATTTGTTACAAAACTATTGTGTCAAAGCAATATTTAGTGGTAAATTATGGCACTATCAGGAGTAGGATGCCACATACATAAATCAATTTGTCTCCTCTGCTGGCAGGAGTGTGACAAAAAGATAAGAGCTCATCAGTGCCATTATTTCCCTGGGCTGGAGGAGGAGAAGGGACGAGGGGGTGGGGAAGAGCTGCCGGGAGAGCCCAACATACCATTGATTGTAAGTGACAAAAGGAGGAAGGCCTTTAACTTTGAGAAGCAGAGTTAAGATGCTATCACCAAGTTAAAACAAAGAAACCAAACTCCCGCTATGGGAAGGTTGTTTAGTACAAACAAACTTGACTCTTCCCCACAGGAGGGGGAAGGGGAGAACAGAGACAGACTACTCACTCATCCTCATTTATTTTCCTAAAGTCATCTTGAAAAATCGATTAAAATTGGAACAATAATATTTTCTGTGGCAGAAGGATGGAGTAAAAAGAGGCTTTATTAGAATAAAGGGAAGTACAACTAGCGGCCTGCTAAATGGTAATTACGCCTTTATGGAAATATCCTGTTAATTACTAGGTCATTTTTTGTTTTACAATTGAGTTGTCAATTTGCAGTTAATTTAGGCCATGCCAGTCTAATAGCTATTTACAGATCACACAATTGCCTATACGGGAGGAGCATGTGGCCTCCGGGCAACAGATGCCATTTTGGGAGAGCTGGAGGTAAAGTATCATTGAACAAATGCAAGCCATCAACCCAAGGCGGCTCCGGAGGGGGGACATGGCACAATAACAATAAACACAGCGAGTGCAATGACGGAGAGGCTTCTTCACTTCGCTTAGTGCTCAGTTTATGGTAATAAGATAGAGCAGCATGTTAGAGAAGCTATTAAATAAAATCATAATTATCCCTCTCTTTAACAGCACCAAGCAGTTGTCAGCTCTTCTCTAAACATAACACATCTGAAGTTGAAAACCCAAAAAAAGGGCACTAAAAGTTACTGAAACATCACCACGATCCGTGGGGATCTTTCAATAAGCTTGGCCCTGAGACAGGTGAAAGCATCTCTGCTCCTGGCACCTTCTTGGCACAGGTGCCTTCACACCGTGGTAATGGGCACAGCACAGTAGGATGGGATATGAACATGAGAGCCAGAGATGTAGCTGAGAGGTGACAGCTGAAATGGCTCAGAACTGCCAGCCAGGCCACAAGGAAATACTGGGCCAAATGACCAATTTGCCAAGGTACCAAGGAGCATCACTACCACTGAGGAGGAACACAGCATTCTTGGCTGCAGAATAAAGTGCACATGAAGTATCTCCCGAAATTGCTTTCCTCTCTTAAAATACAAAGATCCTTGAGGCATCCACAGGGATAACATCTACAAGCCATTTAGAAATGTAAAATACAAACCCAATACTCGAGGTTTTCAACATGCTCATTCCTCTGTTCCCAAATACAGCTTTACATATTTCAAAGGATAAACAAGCTACCCTGTGTCCATGTAACGACTGGAAACAAAACAGCCCACTATTGTCTTGTCATAAACTTTGAGGAAGCCCTAGAGTTCCTCCAGAAGTTCCCTTCCTCAGTGTCTTTGAAGGACAATGGAAACATGGAAACATGTTTTCTTGCTCAGTCCAAGCCTTTAGACTTTAGGAATTTCAGACAAGTGAAGTGAGAGGGCTTCTCGCCAACATCTGTTGGAATAAAAGGGATCTTATGCACCACGTTTCACATGAAGACCTTTTCCCAAGACCTCCTGAGGTGCTGTCATGTATATTAAAAGTTAAAGCCCCGGTTTTGTTTGATAAAGTGAAGTAAGGGGCTCTATTCTTAGCAACATATTGAGGCAACAACATGAATAGTCTTGACAAGCTGTTCTCCTTCCAGCTTAGTCCAAAGCATGATATCAACTTCCCATAATAACTATAAATGGAAGTAACGAAGGGCAGAGAGGAAAAATACAAAATAAAATACAACAAACAACTCAAGCAGATTAGCAGGCACTTTATGAAATTATCAGTTTGCAACAGTATAAACAATTTTAAGTCAATTTATAAAAAATATTCCCAGAAGGCAATCAAGTAAATCAGGTAATTATATCCTGTAAAGGGAGATAACATCAGGAAAATTAGAAACACTTCTGCACATAAATCAGAGGAAGGAAAGCCTTCACACTTCATTTACTCATTATCACATTTTATGTATTTCTTTGCAGAAGACAGGGAGCTGGCATGGTTAATGTTGGCTGCTGTGTGCCCCGATTATCATCAGTACTTATGGAAATGGCTTGAGGTCGGCTTACATAATGTTGTCAATCAACAAAATATGGAAAAATTGACAGACAGATAATGGAGGAAAGTGACAAGACTTTATTCCATAGGAACAGGAATTTACACTGTGAATACTGACATTGGGAGAGAGGCTGGGAGTTCAAAATAGAGCCTTGATGAGGCAGGATTGGAGACACCCAAGGTTTTGGAGGAGCTTGGGATCTCAGATGTGTGGCCTCAATGAGCTCACACATCTGTTGCTGCAGTAATTCTAGAGATCAGTGAGCACCCGCCAGTAAAAACACAAGTCACAGGTCTAACGCAAGGTTTCTTTGGTTTCTTGTCTAGAAGCCTAGGCTGTTTGCTGCCATGCCTAAAGGCTTCCCAAAGTCTTGGCCTGGACCAACCACCAACGGATGGACCACTGACTGGTTTTTCATAAACTGCTCCAGCACAGTTCTCTGCTGGGTGTATGTTCAGTATTGCATCTACCTATCACAATTTTATCTGCCTTAGGATGGAAATGGCAAACAATCTGCACAGGAAGAATGAAAGGTGGCATCTAATTTCACTGCAAGTCCTGTCAGCAACACCTGCACTGTGCCATTTTCCTCCCTCTACCTCCAGTCAATCATGGCACGTCTCCATGTCTTTTAGTAACCATAACCCCGGGGAATACTGTTTCTCTTCTCACCAGAAAAAGAACATCAGTGTCATGTATCTAAAATGTAGCTCTCCACTCAGCTGAGCTGTTAAGCATCTATTTAAAGTTAGGCGCACGCTTAAATTTCATTAAAATTAACAGGACTTAAAGAAAGTGCCTGGAGCCAAGAATGTTTTAAGCGCTTTGTTGAATAAGAATGTACTTAAGCAAATGCTTAAATGCTTCCCTGAATTGGTGTCAAACTTACATTAAATCAGGGTTCTTGCTGTTTTTATACCAGTATGTCACAAGTCACGAAGAAGAGATAGTGTTTAACCAAATCTTCAATATTTTTTTCTTAGGATACATAAGAGTTGTCCTATTTCCTGCTGCAAGCAAAATACATCAGAAAATGTCAGTGGGGAATTACTAGTTGCTGAAGCATCTCTAAGATATTATGGCAGATAAGCCTTTTAGTAGTTAATATTCGTCCCCAGCCACATCCCTGCTTTATAGATTATAATTTCTCTTTAATAAAGGAAAACCCTAAATCCCGCAGCTTCAGCTGGAGACGGATTTTCATTTATTTGGTTGCAAGAAACCAAATTAAGAAAATTACTTTCTAACTAATTTTATAGTGCTAAAGAACATCTGATCATATGCTGGGGAAAAGCTTCAAGCTTTCTGGATGAAGCCGTTAAGACATGAGTAATAATTGGAAATTTACTGTGCATAAATCTTGATGAAATTAAACTGCATTTAAGTATGTTCTATAAAAACCAGGTCAAACGGCAAATGACAAATGCCCTGTGTCACTCGGTGTGGGGAAAGGTATTGCAGAAAATCAGAATCATTAATTCTTCCAAGTACTAAGCACAGGCAAAACTTTATTTTTCCTTGCGTACAAGAAATCCAAGCATTAAATTGCTGGGTATTTCTTTGTCATTCCTGACTCAGACTCTGCTCTGGAGGGAAATGGCTGGAGCTGCACATGGCACAGGAGGATAGGAGGCACAGCCTCTCTAACAACATGCTCACTACCATTATTCAGTGCTCACAGGCTCCAGCAAATCAGCCCAAGTGCTTCTCACACAAAGGTAGGACTTTGTTACATCGAAATTGTTCCACAACCATTTTCATAGGCTGATCCAGATTCTTAACTGGTGTGAACTAGAGACAATAAAGTTCAGTTATCCCAGCCACTGACCTGCTCTACTCTACAGAGCCCAAAATCTCCCAAGGATTTCCATACAACTGTGTGTTCCTTGCAGATAATGCACAGGTGCCGTGCAAACCAAAACCCAATCATTTATGGCAGAAGTTTAGAGTAATAGCTAAAAAGGAGAAGTTCCTGCTCAACTCCCATGGACTAAGATTTTATCAGCATCTGCAAAGCATCATCACTACAATACAAATATTCTGAACACAGGCATCTCTCTCCTTAAGAGAACAAAAAATAGTTAAGTTTTTTGAAAGGACAAAAAGACAATTCAATCGTGAGCTACCGTCCTTCTAAAGACTGTCACAGTACATTAAAACAATAGAAAACTACAAATGTGATAATCAAATGTTTTTGTAAGTTAATAATTTCAGCTTACAGGACCAATTTTTCTCCGGTGAAAGCTGCCACACTCAGTTGAAATCAATGGAGCTATGGCAATTTACTCCAGCTAAAGGTCTGGCCCATTGGTTTTTGAAATTTAAGCAGAATTGGAGGAAGAAAGCATAAATTTACAAGCAAAAAAGATTGAGAGAGGCAATGAACCATCCTGACCTTTACTTTCCAAGTCACACACCAGAGAGCACAGCCCAGAATAAGGCAATGGGGAAGAAACTGTGCTCTTCGTTTACTTCACTTGCACCAGTTGCACCATCAAACTCAGTTCATTGTAAGTTACAAAGGCACCCTTCTAGAAATCCTCAGTCAGAACAATGGAAGTCGGGACACGGGAATACCAGAAAACGAAAGAGAGGGCATGGGGAAAGAAAATCAACTACCAGCATGAGAGACACCTGCATTTGATGGGAAAGACAATGAAGCTGCGACCTGCACCTTCTTCACCGAGGGACTGAGGGCAGAGAAGGGATAGGCCAAGGACACGGCTCAGAGACCAATCTGGCCTTTGTTTCCATGCAGCTCTGCTGCCAACCTGGGCTTGGGGCTGAGCTGCAAAGGAGGGAAGAAGGCTTGGGAAATTCCATGGACGTAGCTCAGACTTAAGCATGAAACAAAAGTATTCTAATTTAGCACGAAAAGTAAAGGCAATTCCCAAGGAAAACATTCATACTGTCCTGTTATGAGATTATACAGCAAGTATCTACTTGTAGGTGTGTATTAAACACCACTAGTTTTTCCTTCACTATATGTTGCATTTACTCCTGTGCAGTTAAAAACAAAAACCCTGCTGATCCAAACCCTTTCAAGTAATGTTTGTTATGTTTCTTGTCGTTACTATTTGTCCAGTAATACCTTCCTACAGCACTTAGGCAAACTTGTAATGGAAAGTGTCTAAGAAGCCCCACAGAGACTGGCCCAGAGCCCTGTCCCTGCTCTCACAGCAGCTCGGGTGCCCACCCAACTGCAAGGTATTATTATTTTAATCTAGAGAAAAGGAAGATAGGGCTGATGCTATTGATCAGCCCAACAGACCATCAAGACCTACCAGATACGTCTGCTGCTAATCTATACTTTCTGGTTCACAGGAAGGTAACTGCACATGACGTATGTGCCATTCATCTCTGATAATGTGCTGAGAATAATTAGCTCGTGACATTTCTTTGTTCCAACTTATCTTTGTATCTCTGCCTATCTCTATTTCCTTTTCTGAGACATCCTTTTAGACTATCCTATTTCTGATATTTATTTGCCATGAGCACGCCATTGGCAGGCATAGTTAACTTTAAGGCACCAAGAAGAAAGAGCTCTGTGCTATCTGAATTATTTGCCGTATTTCTTGGCTGAATGTGGGTGTTTAAAAAAATATATTTCAGAGCATCAAACAGGAGAGAGAAGGATGAGTTACCTGAAAAGGCTTTATAAAGGGCTTGGGATTTAGTAACATCTGCTCACGAGGAGACTGCAGATCTTTTAGGGAAAGTTGGAAAGCAGCAGCCAAGCTTGTGAATTGCACATTATACCCTCGTGAATACAGACAGCTTTGTGGAAACAGAACATCCTGTCAGCGCGGCTATTTGACAGCCTCAGGTAGCACTTGCTAACAAGGATGAGCTTTATTTATTTATTTTTACAGAAACTCATTTTTATGATTACTCCAAACCAAAGTGAGATTTTGGGATTGAGTTTGAGAACTATTATAAAGTGCTGCACAACTGCAGGGACTCCTTCTGGAAGGTCACGGCTCAGCGAAACAGGGAACCAATTATACACCTGCTACCACAGCGTGTGCTCAGGCTACACAGACATACAATGACAGTTTCTTCTTGTAAAAACTGGGGATAAATCAGATCTGGGAACAGAAATCACCATCCCTTTAGACAAACAAGGCTGCAGTTCCCTGGACTGAACTGTTCAACTCTTGCTTTCTTTAGGGGAAAGAATGGACCCTGCAGCTTCCCCTGGGGCCAGTGCTGCTGCAGACCCAGGAGAGAAAAGGAATACAGAGCTCTTGCTGCACCAATGAGAAAATGGCTCCAGCTTCAGACTGAAACATGTCTTGGTGACATGAAACAGCAGCACTTGCTGCCTTCTGCCCAATTATTCATCAGCACCTACCACCAACTGAGCCGGTCAAAGGCTGCCTCCGACTGTTTGTTGTCCTCCAAGGAGTCAGCAGCAGGACGCCGCTTTTACACTCCAGGTTAGGTTTCCTCTCCCATCTGGCCTCTGCTATGTCTTCAGAGAGAAGATTTCATTTACAGGCTCTTTGCCATGAAGGAAGGAAGCTGCCTGCTACTTCTGTTCTCTGCAGGGATGATGATACAGCATGCCTGCATGCCTGCTCTCTAACTATCTGCTACGCCTTTGTGGCACACGCAGAAAAAGCCAATTGACTGCCACTGCCTAGTAAAAATACTCATGAGAAAAACAACTCTTTTTTTTCTCCCATGAATATGCTGCTCTTGAGTTCTCACTTGGATTAAAATTGGTATTTTCAGAGGCAGCACACTGCAATGGGCAATGGGAATGGAAAAATACAGGACTCCCCATTACTTGCAATTCAGCTTTGTACGGAAGAGATGAACGCAAGTTTCACCTTGTGTTCTCTTCAGTCATCAAGTCCAAGGGACCCCATCATGTTCAAGAAGACAGCAAATGCTGCTGCTCTTTCTTTTTCATGCCTGGTTCTTATTTCCTCTGAAAAACACTTTTAATCAGCATGCTGCAACTCAGTACCCTGGATAGCAGGAGAGGGAGGAAAGAAAATCTCTTGCCAATGAAAGTTTCATGCATATGGCACAGCCCCATCACAGATCTCCTAAGGAACTGGCACAATCTCCCTGTGGACATCAGACAGCTGTGATCCTCTCCCGTCCTTTTCAGTTCAAAGTGTGTGAAACTCTCCCCCCTCAGCTACAGCTTCCCATGGCTCTGATCCATGGAGCCAAATTCACACATGCATCCTGCTCACATTTAAGACAAAGGGATTTTAATGATTAAAGTTGCGAGAACATAGCAAACGATGTTAATCATTTTCCCAAGAACCCGAGCCAGAAAATCTAACATTTATGGTTTGAGTTCAGGTTTGGGCTTGTGGGCTTTTTTAGCCCTCCCTCAGGCCTGAAACCCTCGAACAGTCCTGTTATCCTCAGCTGAGCTGAGGTGCCTGCCATAAGCCCTCAGTTCCCTCCTCCTCCCACTTCCACTGTCTCCTTTTAATCGCACCAAATCCCTTTGGCACTTGCCTCAGGGTAGTACATAACTCTGCAGGAATTCCATTGTCATGTAGCATTAATTTAATGTCCACTTATTATAAAGTGTTATGGAGAACTAATACACTGTTCCTGGATGAATTAGAAACCTGCCTGCATAATGAAGATGCTGTCTTGCAAGGTGCTGCCTATTGTTCGGCATCTTAGGCTCCGCAGAAGGAAAGTGCTGCTTGTTTTGACAAGCAACTGAAATTTCTGTTTGCTGCTTTAACAGCAATGTTTTAACTGTCATTCTGCAAGGATAGAAATGTTCTGTAGTTCAAAACACACTTTTCAAGGATTGATTTGGACCAATTTACTTGCCTGTTTTTATATATATACATTTAAATGTCAAATTAGTGCAGGTCTAATTTGCTTGCCCTGGTTGAGAAGGGATTTCAGGGCACAGGACCCCGTGGCACTTTAGACCTGTTATGTGACTAAAGGGCAGCCTGCAGCTCTCAGTTTGATTTTCCTTTAAAAGACAGCTCCTGCCATCACATTTTAATAAATATACTTAGTCAGAACAGGTAACTGTGAGAGTATATAACTGTGCTACAGGATAATTATGTACTGATACAGTGGTGCACTTAAACCGTTTTTTTCTGAAGGGGAGCACATGGCTCAGAGAGGGCCCCTGCATGACAAAGGGAGCAGGGTTTGCCTGGCAGATGCAGGGCTGTGACCCTGTGCTTCCCAGCTGTGAGTCCATGCCTTTAGGAGCAGGAGAGCCCTGAAACCAGCACACACCTCACCCACAGCAGGCCAGGAACACCATCCTCAGCTGCAGCTCTTCCTCTGCTAGCACACATGGAGCTGGCCACTCATGGGTGTATGTCCACCTGTGAGGGCTTTAGGAACTGCCCTGGACCATTATTTCTGAACTGGATTTGGTGTGCAGTGGAGGTTATTTGGCTCCTGGATGACACTAATTTTAACTTCTCATCTGTGCTTCATCTGCTCTGGCACAAGAAAAGCAGATGCTGATGCTTCCATAACAATAAGCACCTATGCAAACAATTATTAGAAGATCCTAATGACTTTGGCAGCCAGTTTGAGAAATGACAGAATGACCAGTGGCTGAAGTTCAGCAGAACTGAAGAGGACAATGCAGTCCTGAATAACACAGGACACAGCAGTTCATGCAAGTGCGATCCTTCCACACTGCCACAATCAACACAATTACTAAAAACAACAGGAACATAAAAATAACCAAATCCACAGGCAACGTCTAAATAAATACAACTGAGAGAGCACTGAAGTTGCTGGAACAATGCTCCTTCATCCTGCATTTTCCTGTTTTCATTTGCAATATTGCCAGCAATGCGAATTTCACAAGAACAGGCTGTGATCTTACCAGTTAGGAGACTTTAATTTTTGATGCTGAGAGACATAATCACGCTTTCCACATTAAAATGCCTGAGTTTGAAAGCTGGAAGTCCTTTCCTAAAGCAAAGATCTTTTAATGACCAGCATTTCAGGATGGCACGGGATGAAGAACAACAATCACACAGCAAACTCACCACACTGGATTCCAATGTCCCCTCTCGTGCCTATCAACTCCTGGATTTAGTCTCAAAGCTATGGACCAGAAATTAAAAACTACCAACAAAAGCAGGAACTAATTTAATGTCAATTTGTATTTAACCCCAGGGGTCAGTGGAGAGGAGGAGGGACTGCAGGCAGCACCCACTGGGACACAGCAGAGTACGAGTAATGGAGCATCTGTCTGTTCACTGCAGGGACATGTGGCTTTGGTGGCACTTTAGCCATTTTGCTTCCAAAAAATCAGGAATAATTTTTGTCTGGTTCCAAAGATCATCATTTCACACACAATATTAAGGTGGTTTAACTTAATGAAGTCAATGGTGTGAATAATTAAAGTTACCTGATAAAAGAGAAATCCAAAAACACTTTCCTCCCAAGTCTGAAGCAGTTACAGGATATTAAAAAGTAACCAGAGAAAAAAAAATTACATTATGCTCAGATAAAACTCCCTGAATACGAAGGGCTGAAGTGTAACTAAGAAGATCCAGGCAAGATAATACAACTGGCAAGTAGCCCCTTCCAGTTTCTCCAGAATAATCTTTGGACAATAAAAGGAAGTGCTGGAAATGCAGTGCCTGCAACTTTGCTGACACCGTGACAGTGACAAAGAACACTTGTCTGTTTAGCTTGAACGAAAGCTCTGAACAGACTGGTGGTAAATAGATGGGTGTCTGAGCAATTAAATCAGGGGCAATCATGACCAAACCCTCTGCCAAAGTTTAAGCAGAATAAGACAGGCATTCAGCCTCTCCCAGCACTCCCCTCCTGAGCATTTTGCGTGGTGGATGCAATTCCCCGGCATCAGAGCCAGGGCAGAGAGCAGAGCACGGAGAGATGATGGACTGACCCACGGCACGGGGACAGTCCCCTGCCATGGAGCCTGTGTCTGCAACCTGCCATGGCCTCTCTTCTTGCTGGTCCACCAGCTTTCCTCTAACTTAGGCACTTGACCATGGAAATAAATCCCTGCCCAGCTCCCTGCCAGGTCTGATAGCAGCACAGTTATCCCTGCCCAGGGGCTGCATCCCAGCAGCACACTGAACCTGGGCAAAGCCGTGTCCTGGGGGAAGGCAGAGGCATCTGGGGTGGCTTTCAGGCTCACACAGCAGCACGACTTGGAAAGAGTGGCTCAGCTCACAGCCTCAGACACTCACTGACAACTTACAGCGGCGTATGGCAACAATCCACCGGCACAAACCCGATGTTGCGAGTTATCGCAACTATTTAGAGATGAGTGGCAGCCAGGAGAGCTCCCAGCAGAAGGGAGGAGGTAAGGGGAGGTTCTACAGTGAGATAGAAAACACAAGATGGGGAAACAGAAAAGGAAAATAAAAACCTATTCCAGTCTGTTTTTTTCCTCTGTTATGACTGATAGATCTTCCTTCTAAGAATGTGGCAGGCTGTCAGAGACTCGTAACTTATTGGGTCTGATGGAATTGAGGGAGATCTGTGTAAGTCACCAGACACCAGGGTATGTGCACACAAGCTGCTGAGGACCAACAGCTCTGCTTCCCTGCTTGATCCCAGCTACATGAGAGGACTCTGCCACAGGGAAGTAGGTACTGTGTGGGAGCTTGTTCCTGTTTTAAATGAATGAGACCGTTTCACCCTAATATAAAGACCCACCCAAAACATTTTAGGAGTCCTTCTCCATTCAGCTTTTGCTACCACTGAGTAAAACAAACCACACAGGAGCAGAAGAGAACCGGACAAGCAGTGAAGCTGATGGCAGTGGCTCTGGCCAGCAGCCAGGGAGACAGGGGTTCTCTGTCTCACCTTACCATTTTCTGCTGTTATTGCAGGACTCTCTATATCACACATGCCTTGTGCTCCACCAGTTGTACCTTGGCAACACAGAATTCACACCCTTTTTAAAGGTCAGGCTCTAATCGTGCAGCTGCGCAGCCGTAACTGTAGTGGTGCACAGAAGGTCCACAGTGTTCTCCAATGAGAGTAAATAGCAGCCAAAACTAAATATTTCAGAGTTCAAAATAAATTATTTTCTTCCATACTCACTGGGCTACAGTCCAGTAAAGTCTTTTTCAACTTCAATTTAGTACAAGACTCTGCAGTGGCTTTTTTAGCACATCTTGAAAGCACGCGGGTACTTGCCAGAGTCATCTGCTCCCATGCATTCCCTGTGTAGTAATTTCTTTCTAGTATGGATCACCCCATAGATGTATTTTTCAGTGCTACAAGGCAAGATTCTGATCTGAGTCACGCTGCTGTAAATCTATTATAATTCCACAATCTAGCCTTTAGCATTTTTAATTTCTAAGAATGCCACTGGGGTATATTTATTTCCTGTTTTCTACAGCCTGTTAGGTGAGAATTATAGTCATGTTGTCCAAAGCACACTCTAATCTTATATGCATCCATTAGTGGCTTAAGAAAAATAATCAGACTGTCCAATCAGGCTAACAGATAACACACAAGCCATCATTTACCTGTTATCCCTTTCTGCAATATTGTGATTTCCACTTGGCCCCAGGGTAACACACTATCGGTATTAGCAATTTTCCTTGTAAATTAATCAGAACCACCTAGCAAATAATTACAAACTTCTCTTCCAAATCTATTATCTTCAAGTTTAAATGTGGGCAGATGGTAGGCCTTAGGGCATGTTTTATTCCAGGTATGGAATTAATTGATGATTTCTCACATTATAAACAGAGAACTTCAAATTATTGTTGAACCTCTAATTTTTTTCCCTCTCATCCTATTAATGTTCATTCTAGGTAAATGTCTGGCAGCAATGAAATGTGCATTTTAAATACTTGGCCAATTTTGATTCAGGTGTGAGAATCACAAGGTTCCTTCTCACCAGCACACTGATATTCAAAGCTTCTCTGTAACACTCATTCACTGATGGGTAAAAATTAATTTCTTCCTCAGGCTCCCTGCCCTTGAGTGGAGTTGGACACTTTTTAAAATAGGACTTTGACATGCACAGTAGTTTCAGAATATAGTCTATGACATTTGGGTTTGAAAATCAATTTTTCCTTCAAATTGATACCCTAGAGCTGAAAACTGATTACTTATTAATTAATTAAGCTTTCAACGAGCACAGGATCTTTGGAAGCCCAGATGAGGGGGAGGGGAGCTTGTAGAATACCTGGTCCAACGCACACATGGAATACCTGACCTTTATGATTTAGGCCTCTTCACATCAGGCCAATGAACTGAGATACCACTACCCTTAAAACCAGCATGTAAAGAGAGGTTCATGCAAAAGGCTTCCCTTTCCTGTTTGACAGGCTCTGAGTCTCAGGCCTAGACACCCAGGGACCTGGGAGTCTCCACTCAATTTGAACACCCACCTATTACAGACTTCTACAATTACCAAGGTTTGCCTCAAAGGCAATACCGTTGTTCTGCATCATTTAAAGCCATCAGATCAACTAAAGCAGTTTTGTAATTAAGAATGGGTCACGCTCAATACCTTTCCCTCAGAACAGTGTGGTACTTGCTATTCTTTACTACTCATGAAATGGGGATATTAAAAAAACCAGAACTATTTTCTATTGCCTAGACTTTGAGCATCAGTGCTATTATCAGCTTAGAGGTACCTACTGTATCCTAAACAAAATGAATGTGAGCAGATCACAGGCAGCCAGGAGCCAGTATGGACACAGAAATACTTTATTTTTAAACATTATTATAATTTGTCTTACTCTATGCAGAGATGTAAGAAATAAATAAATACCTCTTTATAAATCACAGCCATACAACAAAGCACTGAGAGTTGAATTCATTGCTTCCTTCCTTTATTATTTTTCTTTATGACTTCCTCATTTGGAACTTCTCCTATTTCATCACTCACATGAATAAAAACAATCTTATGCAATCATACATCACATTTCCCTCTCTTTCCTGGAAGGAGGGGGAGGAAACCATCTCAAAACAACTAAGACCATCAGAGAGATTTTCCCAGTTGAGACAAGTGGCAAACGTGTAGCCAGCACAGTGTCCCTCTCATTATCATCTCCCTACAACAGCCTATCAGCTCTGCACGTAGGAATCCTAAACTCCTACTACAGCCAGGGAAAAACCCAGCAAAACAGCTATTAGAGAGCATTTGTTCTTAGACGTTTTCAAGAATTATGTCAATATCAATAAAAAGCTTGGGTAATAGAGATGGTATGAATGCAAAGCTTTGTTCTGGCTTTTCACTCGAGGAATGCCTGTTCTTTGTCAGCAATTCATGATCAGCAAAACCAAATCAGAACAACTAACTGGGTAAAAGATAAAAAGACAAACAGCTTTTAATAATGTAGAAAGTCGATCACCGCGCATTCCCAAGACCGAGATCCAACGCCTGGAATCCAGCAAACAAACCACCATGGTTGCATTAATAGAAGATGCCTGATACACAAGGAACATGATAATTTTAAACAAGTAAGTTCACTGGCCAAGGCTCTCAGGAGCAATGAGTATGTCAGAACACCCAACCTTTTCCTCACTCCTGTCTACAACTCGAGATGCTTTAGGAAAAACCCTAATTTCAGAGTAGGAAGCTTACCTTGAAGTATCTAGAGTCGTAGGTGGGAGGGATGGAGTGTTTGGCATCTGGAATTGTTCCTGGTAGCCAAAACAAGGAACTTTTTTTGCAAACTGGTACTGGGCCCAATGGGAAGGGTACCACAGAAACACTCACGTTATACAGCTCAAAGCAGGAGCCTGAAGCTGCACCACCAGACAGAGCTCCCATTACAGCGAGAGTGGTGAAGGATTCTGTGACAGCAAATAACTGCTTACCAAGCTGTGTATCCTAAGGGGCTGGAGGAGGGATGCTTCAGGAACTAAAGTTTAAGAAGCAGGCAAGCAAGAAGATCAGGGTTTCTGTAGACCAAATTCAACTTCCTTGAACAGGAAAATACTGATTTTGTTTATCTAAATAATAAAGCTTTTACTATCCCTCCCATCCTCTTCACTGATCATAATTGTTTAGGTAACGCTTGGACAGGGAAAGACAGATACAACCAGAAACCATGAACTGCATCCTCTCAGCAACACATTAAGCTCTTTGAAGAAAAACAGGAACATTTAATAATATCTTTTTAAATCAAAAAGAAGGATGGATGCAACTTAATTCCATAATTAAAGGGTTAATTATATGCATGATAAAAATAAGTTTTATGTTTTACTGTGTACACCCAGTCCCTATAATCTGGTCATAAATAAAAAGGCTGGTGATAAGGAAAGCTGCAGGCAGGAGAGCAACTCACCATCTTTAATGGGCAGTTATATGACATGCTGCTAGTACATTGGCAGTAAATCAGCAGAAACATCTTTTATAGAGTTCTAGTTTTTATGATGTCATTAACTTTCCTCCTTATACTTAAGGGATAATGAAATAAAGTCATGAGGAGGGATCAAAGGATGAGCCCGGACTGTGTAGTTTGAAACAGCCACAGGGGAATGAATTTTGCCCACGCTTTCCTGCAGACATTTTGAGGGCAGAGAGGAGTGAAGAGTGGAGGAGGCAAGACAGACCACAACACTTTTGGCAAACCCTGAATATCACACATATTAATGAGCTGTTTTATGAGAAGAGTTCTTTAAGCAATATTCCTGTGGCTTCAAAACACTGCAATTTAGCAATAATTTAAACACACGAGGTGGTGGGATCCACACCATGTTGAAAGAAATGGCAAGGCAGGCTGCAACATTAGCACACCCATATTGCAAAGATTCCAGACACAACAACACTGCCTCATCCTCTTGTGTAACCAGAAACGCTGAGCAGGTGCCATCAGCAGGGGAATGCACAGCGTCCAATAACCAGTGCACACCAGTAAACTGCGGCAGTAATACTGGGAAGTTGTGACAGTTGCGAACCATTTAGGTCAAGTCAGGCATCAATCTTACACAAATGGAAGAAAATGTTGCCAGTGGATCTGTATCTAATTAAAAAAACTAAAGTAAGCCTCCCCCTGCCTAGCAGTGGCCAGTGTGATTAATCATTCCATAGGGTACCTATCAGACAGGCCTTAAAAAGCAGGATGAGGGTTCTAGGTTTTGCTGACAAAATGACATCCAAATCTAAAAATTGGTAGGAAGAACAATTTCTTGACTTCTTGATCATTCCTTACTCTCACTTATACCCATAAAAGAGAAAATTTTGTGTCTTCCCCCTGCAGATACCCAGTGCTGGCCGTCTCTTAACTCACAAATTATATGCAGCCCGGGTCTCCTCCTCCTTACAGCCCAATGTTTTCTTTCACTTGCTTTGCATAACTGTTTAGTGGATTTTGCCAAGGAAATGAAGATGGAGAAGTTAATTAGCCCATCTTAGGGATCTGCACGAGCACGTGGGAAGCTCTAGGTCAGCGCATCTGTCTGCAAACACAGCGGTCAATTAGCACGAAGAACATTTATCAACAAGTGCTGTTACATTTTCCACAAGCAACCTTTCAGCAAACTCCCAGCCATGTTGTACAGCAAGGCTCAGAC
The DNA here is from genome assembly GCF_965178545.1 of Coloeus monedula. Classification (NCBI taxonomy): domain Eukaryota; kingdom Metazoa; phylum Chordata; class Aves; order Passeriformes; family Corvidae; genus Coloeus; species Coloeus monedula. The sequence continues at coordinate 7,093,271 of NC_138798.1, read as the reverse complement.
GTGTTAGTTAAGATTCTGGAGGTTGTTCTCCCCAAGCACCGACTCCACTCATCTTCCCATTCAAATTGAAGCTGTCTTTTGTCTGATGTATGCACGCAGCGGAGCGATGGAAGAGTAACCCATCCTGGCTGCCATGGAATAATAATGGCTGTGTCAATGTGCCTGTCCATCTCCTGCCTGAGCATCTCTCACGTGCTCCCCATCTTCCTCGCAACTGCAGCCGCGGTGGAAGCTCAACCCTGACAAGGCAGTATTAGAGATGGAGAGAAGCTCCTCTCTGGTGTTATTGAGAGGAAGGGGAGGGAATGGAGGAGCTAATTGTGCACACTGCAACTCCTTCTGAAAATAGGAAACTGAGTTATCTCAGTGTTTCTTATAGGACTTTATGCATTCAAACTTCTCTAAATGAGGAACTACACCATGCATTACGCATCGCCATAGAGATGATTGTATACCATTACCCAAAATTGAACTGAGTCTGTTCAACCTACCCTGCACTCCAATTTGTCACAGAAACAGTTTCCCTGGCCCATTCATGTAATGAATGTGGATATGAAGTTAATGCCAAGGAAGATAAGCACCCTCAGGGTTATTTAAGCCTACCCTTCTCTGTCATTCCCTGCAATATTTCTTAGGCAGCATTATATAGGAGTTTAAAAAAAAGAAGCAGAAGTGGAAACAGGGTAGTGGCACATCATTCAGATCTGATGCCAGCATTTACAGTGACCTTGCTGGGTAAAAAGTATTTTACTGTTACCTATTTCAAAATCCAACAGGATCAATCTTAAAATCTGTTTTGTTTTCAGAGAAGATACTGAAGGACACAATGCACAAGTATACTTTGGCAGGCCAATGTCTCTCCTGTTTCTACAGAGAACTTCTCAAATTCGTCATAAAAATCACATCCATCCAATGAAGAGTGAAATGCAGACCAGGTTCCACAAAGCAACAAGTCACATTCAGAAGCTCAGCACTTTGTTAGGGTATTCTGGATAAAGTCTTGTTCAGGTGAAAGGAAAGGCTCAGCTCCCATGAATACCATTCAGGTGAGAATTTCTTTTTAATTGTCCCTTTTAGCTTAAACACTGCCATACAAGCAGTAAGGCAAAGGAAACCCCAGTGAAGTGACTGCAGCAGACTCAGAGAGGAATCCCTGTTCAGCCAGGCTTTCCAGCTGTTGTTGAAGCCCATCATCACATCCAACCCAGAGATGATGCCTACACTGCAAAATTTGGCAGGATTCTCCATCAGCGAAGCAGAAGCAGTGCCTGTGTACTGGATCAAACCTGTACTTGGAAGACAGCAGCAGGATTGAGGTGCCTTTAGATGCGAGGCTTGTGAGCTGGGAGGTTAAAAGCAGCATTAGAGAATCAGGTGTCCAATTCCCACTGAGAACTACTGGTAATTAGTATCTACAGTAATACAAAGACCCACACGATTAATATGCAAAGATGCTTGTGCAGAGGGCAGGCTGGCTGAAATTTAATTTTTAGGGTTTCCACAGCAATTTTGTGACCTAACACTTGATTTTTACCTTCAATATTCCTCTATATCCCACCTACCCTATCCTTACAGCACAAGCCAGCAAGATTACAAAACAGGGCTTATCTACAAAGAGCGTTTCCCTGCTATGGAGCCTGTGATGTCCCTCAATTTAAATTGCAATGTTTTCTTCTTTGAAGGATTGCTAAGTGGCAAGAACAAAACCTATGACTGTCAGGCTCTAAGCATCACAATTTCTTATGGCTTTACAGCAGAACATTAGGACAGGATGAAGAATTAGCCGTGTCAAGGAGAAAATTTGCTACTGTCAAATTTGTTTAGTTATTCGGAGTTACAAATATGATTTGCTGCTACCAAAAAATCAACTAGGCTGTATTAAAAGTGTAATTTGATACCCAGCTATAAATCTCTTTAATAAAGGTGTGGTGGAAATGATGTTATCCATATATAAAGATTAATCTCTATTTAAATATATATAAATTCAGGAGGCTGAACGATGCCAAAGCTGAAAGGCGTCTTCTAAAGTGCGAAGGTGCTTTGTTACTCCTGGTAAATGCTAATTCTTTTTGCTGCCGCTTGGTTGTACTTTACATTTAACCACACAGTCCTATTTATTATTCTCACTCTGAACTTTCACGGCATCCCTTTCATCAGTTAAATTCCCCCTTTCGAAACAAACATCTATTTGAACAAAAACAGTCTTTAAAAAAAAAAAAAAAAAAAAAAAGAATCAAAGCATTTTTAGTGAAATGAAGTTTTCTGGACTGAATTACCCAGCCTACACCATAGCATGCTCAGCCAGTGGAAATTATTTAGGAACAAGCGAGGGATGGGGCCAAAGGCCCGAGGCCTTTATCTGGGCGGATGATTGATGTGCTGCGGGCCCCGCTGTGGCGAACAGCGATTTTTATCTGTTGCCAGCAGCAACAGGGCCGGGGCGCAGCGTGAGGCCCGCGGCCGGCGGGGCGCGGCACCGGCCCGCACACAGGGACACACAAACGGCCTTTTCAGCCGGACAGGTCTCGTGGGGGGCTCTGACATAAAGAGCCCTTTGGAAAGGCTGGAATTGTCAGCCCTTTGATGGCCGCATGCTGGGCCATTAGCTTCTGTTACTAATTTGCGGTGCATGTGAGAGGGCAGAGCGGCGGGAACACCTGCGAGCGGCTCGGGCGCATTGTGGGACGGGTTTTGTCAGGAGAGACGAGGAATAAAGGACGAGGCATAACCCTTCCATCTAAAGGGCAGATGACACAGGCTATTATCGTTTCCAGCCATCAAAAGGACGGCTCTGAAGTAACATCAAGCCGTCTAACTCAAACCTGGAAAGCCAAAGAAACTAGGGAAATTCAGAGTTAGTAAGGGGCCAGCTGTAACACAATGTGCCAGGAACTTTTCGGGTAGAGGCACCCTTACACACCAGGATACTGAAGAACAACACACAGAATTCAAGGATAAACCATCATCTGCGGTTGTACGGATTCTAAGAGTCTCCTCGAGCCCCTGTGGGGAAAACATATGAGGGGGGAAACAGTACTGAAGATGGAGGCATTCATGGCAGATGCCAGCCCTGGCCAGAAGAGGAAGAAATGCCATTTGGAACTGTTGGGGTAACTTCTAAACCACGGATTCCTGTGCTCTGAACACAGTATTACCTTTTTCTACCAGCAATCCCATAGAGAATTAAAGCTTTCACACAACTGGGCCAGTGAACACACCCAGAAGGTCTCCTTGCCCCACGCATGAGCTAAACTGAGGCACAGCAAACAGCACGCCCCAGATCCCAGAGCAAGATTACGGGAGCCTTGGGAATACAGCACAGACCTCCTGTCTCCTCCTCCTGGCTTTGAACACAAAACCTCGCTTCCTTTGTTGGTTAATATTCAGGATGCAGAAATTATAAGCATTCAAGGCTGAAACTTTAAAGATTAATATAAAAGCAACTTTTGTATTACATTTGTGCAAGCAACCAGAAAAGTACATATTGTAAAATAATCCACAAGTCATACTACTGTAGGCCACTGCAGTGACTAATGAACACGTTAACTTTCAGGCTGAGTTTTGCTGGAAAGCAATTTTTCCCACCAAATTATAAAGTCTACTTGAGTAAAAGAATAATTTACAACTCTCACGGCACCATGGTGTCACAAAAATACCACTCCAGCAAAATTAAATAGGCGTCAGAAAGCACCACAATATCCAAACAAATCCAACCCCAACTGCAGTGAGAAGGAAGAAAGTCCACTGCGGTAGACAGAGTCTACACTGATGCTGAAGACATACTTTTATTGAACAAAATTTCTATAAACATGGTTTGCACGGTCTGTATTCACACTACAGCAGAGCCAGGAACCAGAAACGGGGCCCCACTGCATCAAGCTACTGGTTTTCAGCCCTGGGACATCAGACCGCCAGCTTTGCTGAGTACTTCTTAAATGAGCTGTAAAAAGGTAGCTAAGAAAAGCAAGTCTGTGGTCAAGATGGCTTTGCATTCAAAATATAGGGCTCTGCAACTTTAGTGGTGTTTTTCTTAGGTTGTTTGCAAGTTGGAAGAGGTTGAAAACCACCAGCAAGACTCCAAGTGAGGTATGAGAGAAACCTACCATTATAAAAGAGGTTTGGGTAAAATGGCAACAGACTCGGACCAAACTGAAACCCAAATAAATATTAAAACACATTACTACAATTCTGGAATCAGAAAATGCCATCAGCAAGGCTCCAGGAAGTTCTGAATCTGGCTCCTAACAATGCAACTTTAATTACGAGTCTTTCCTACCTGTGCTTCCAGCTTTACAGCAATTGAACACATTTAAATGTCTGAAAACTCAAATCATGAGATCTTGATCAAACCATTGTAAGCTTATTTTCAATGACATGTTTGCCTTAGGTTTCACAACCACTGATTAGAATTCATTCATTTTAAAGCAAATTCTGACAAAATCAATCAACTTGAAAAGGTACTGGTGAGTGAAAAACCACTCTCAGTAAAGGCACAAGTCACAGCCATGCTGTGGTCCTGCTGAGCTGACAAAGTCCCACTCCATTCTCCAGACTGTGTTTTCTTGGGATTCCTGCAACTTTCTACTGCTGTCATTGACAGAGATGAAAATCCTACTGTTCCTCCACTCATTGTCCAAGGCCAGTGAGGTAAAGAGCTACCTGAACAGAATACCCACAAGGATGTTTGCTCAAGACAGACAGATCAGAGATAAGGCTTTGGTCAGAACAGGCGTAAACCATCCGTAATGTGAAGCAGAAATTAGTCCTAGGGAGGATCTTTCTTCAAACTCCATTCCTGAAGTAAAACAAAGCAAAAAACTCTAAAATCCCTTTCCTTGTCCCCCCCCCAAAACCTCTAGATAAACCAGTTGGTAGTGCCAAATGTGCTGTTCAGAGGCTGAACCACTCACACACCTCACAGATAATAATCATCCTGTCGGCTCCACACCTCAGAGCTGGCAGGCAGCCCCCAAAGCATCTTTGATTCTGCATGTTTTCACATTACTCAACCCCTCCACACAACAACCTTCTGCTCACTTTCCCTGGCTGTCCAGTACAGCATTGAAGAAAATTAATGAGAAACTGCCCTTCTAATTTTTCTCTCTCTTTGGAGAACCTGCCCTTCCCTTTGATCTCCCTGTGAGCCTGCTTTGATGGGTGACCCAACCACCTGAACAGAAACTTTAAAGCACAAGTTACTGAGGCAGCATGTCAGAGCACTTTGGGCCAACAAGATGGGCACCTTGCTGACACTTTAGTCAAAAACATGCCAAGCTCCTCCTTTCTAAACACCAGATTAATCTACAGTTCATTTGCATTGCTCTTCATGCATGTTTGAACACATCCTCTTCATTTAAACTGCATTGCCTAAAACAACTTCCATCATTTTCCTCATTCAATGCTGCAGTAGTACTGGAAGCTTTTGAGGAACTGATTTCCTTTACATTTGCAAGACTATTCAAATTTCATTACTCAGTTCCAAAAGCCAACTATCACATCAATTCTGCCAACCCAACAGCTTACTGGCCATCATTCAACAGAGGAACTCAACAGAAACACTTTCCAAAATCCATGAGTTTGGTTGCTGCTTCCCCCCTTCCCCAAGATGATTTAAAACAACACACTGAGGTGAGGGATGAAGTGGGGCCTGACAGGCCACTCTGCCCACACTTGTGCTCTTTGCACCAGCCAGGTGCAGCCCATCAGTGCTGCAGAGGGTACGTGTCAGCTTGTGCTAACATCCTTCAGATAAAACCATTATCTTTACATCATTCATTGGCCTTTATACAAATAAAGTCACTGAACTAAAACACTGCTGCAGAATCAATTTCTTTTGGTGTTGGTAATGAAGGCTTTGGCTTTTATTTCCCACATAAATATGTACTTTTTTTCCAGGAAGGAAAAAAAAAGGAAGGAAAGGAACAAAGGAAAAAAAGGAAGGGCCTTTCTTCTCAGTAACTGCTGTAATTTCCTTGAAATATCAACCAGTTCTTACCCTCCTGCCTCACATGGGACCAGATATATGTATCTGTGAGAACAGCCCAGTTAATTCCCTCGCTGCAAATGCTCTAAATAGGATCCAGAAATAGGATTCATATAATGAAGCTGATTCTGGCATGCCTGAAAAAGTTCTACTTGTTGAGAAAACTATTTCAAGAATGATGTTCTGTGAGAAGTATCATTGTTTGTGAGTTCTGAAATGCAAATATGCAAATACGGACACATTATTTTTTTTTAAATAAACAAAGTCTTAAATAGCTGCCCAAAAATAATGCAGCCAAGCTTGAGAAATAGATGTAGATATGAAAGTCCTAATTATCCAGCAGTAGGACTAATCCAAAGAGATTAGTACGAAACTGAAAAAGAACGAAAACAAGGGAAGTGATAAACACATGAGACACAGCATTTGGTTTCAAAGTGGGCCAGGTGGCTTCCTTGGCACTCTGGCAGCAGGGAATACTTCAGACTCTCAGCACATTCTGAAGGCAGAGAAGCTGCCTGCCCCAGCCCATTGGGTGGGCACAGGTTCAGGGATCATGCTCCCTATCCTTTAAAAGCAGCTGGACTGGAATGTGACCACAGAGACCTTCACACTACCCTGCTGCCTTGCAAATCTGGGCAATAACTCACACCACTGCAGGCTGCAAGTTAATCTGAATTAGGAGTCTGATAGTCTAGCTCTAGCCATCACATAATCTCCAGGTGAGTGAGACTCCTGGAGCAGGGATACACCTCAGGGCGGAATGAGCAGTGGGGAGTACTTGGAGAGAGCCACCAGGGCACAAGGGCAATGCCAAGGGGCACTTGGTTCTGCAGCTTCACAGAGGCATGGTCTGTTGTCACCAGAGCTGATGACTCCTGGTCCTGTCTAATGCCAGTGTCTTGCCCTCTGAGATTCAGCTTATGCTCCGCACCATCACATCCCTTGGAACACACTCTGGGGGCAATTTTGGATATGGTCAGTCCCTGTTGCTTCCAGCCTATACAAACAGGAAAGGACACTGACCTGATATTATCCAAGACAAAGGGAAAAGATGGGGAAAGAAAAAAATAGTTCACTTTGTGGGTAGTGTTTCAAGAATGAAATCTTTTCAGCTACTCCGTTCAGGTGCTCTCCATCCCACAGCCTTCAAACAGGCATGTTCTGCTGCATCAATGAGCTTCACAAGGTCTGGTGTTCTAGGAAGGGCAGTGGTTTAGCCACCTCCTCAGTGTTCTGCACAACAGTTAGTAGGAGGTTCATCGCTATACATCAAAGATGTGGTCTGCCTTTGGATAATTTTTCATAGAACTCTTAAAAGTGACGAGTTAAAAGCATTTATCAGAAAAACCAGTGTAACAATGACAAAACCTGCAAAAAATAAAACACAAGAAACCAACCACTCAGGCACACACACAAGCTTCCAGACATTTAATTACAAAATAAATGCGTATGACAGACATCAACAGCCTACAGGAAGATTCCTGCTTCAGTATTCAATGCAGCCTCAATAAATATTTCAAGGTTTCAAATGGATGCCTTGCAATAGCACAGTTTCCATTTGCACAAGTGCCAGAAGGAAGAATTCAAAACAGGCTTAAAGCAAAACCAGAGTATTTTCCTGTAAAACTTTAATTGGGAAACTGACACTATATAATCTGTACATCATTGCCTTCGAGCTGTTGTTAAAAAATTAAAGCTGTATCAAAAGAACTGCTTTGTTAAATTAACACGTTATGCATACCAGACATAATCTGCAGCAGGAAAGGAAATAGCTTTGAGTCCAAAATACACTGATTGCTGTGGTTGTCATTGGCAGAGGCTGAGCCAAACGACGTCAGCAGACTAAAGCATCTCTTATGCCTCCTGTACGGACACACACCCTTACAAACACCCAGCCGTGATTTCAAAACCTGAACAAAAGCAGCAGATGAGCAGGATTTCATCATGGTGATCATTACAGCTACAAATCACGCATCACCTTGTGTGAATTCAGTGTGAAGTTTTGAGATGAGCAGGTACAGGGTGGGGCTGTGCTGCTGGAGCCCAGCTGCCAAGTCCACCTTTGCTTTTATTCCAAGGCCAGCAGTGAGGAAGAGGCTGGAGTGCCCAGGGCTGGTGTGATGGGCATGAGGGCTCTGGATCAGCCATGAGAGCCTCTCACCATGAACGTGACATCCCAGTCCCTTGCTCTAGTGGGAAGCACTGCCTTCCCCACGCTTGCTCAGCAGCATCTGCAGGAGCGCAGCCACTGCCAGGACAGGCACCTGCAGCGTGGGGAGCTGGGCTGCAAGGTGTGGCCTGGGACAGAAGCCAAGGGGCTTGGTTTGAGGAGAGGGATGGTCAGACAGGGACATGGGACAAGCAGCACAGAGCTAGGCACAAGACAAAAAAATTAAGTGGATCTTCAGAACTACCTCACCTATTTTAGTAAATACTCGGTAAAACACTCTCCCATCTACACATCTCAAGAAAAGACCCAAGTACCACTACCCTGTTTTAAGGCCAGAGGTACTCAGGCACTGAGGCTCATAGGAACCTGCCCAAGGCCTCTTTGAATGCATTAATTTAAAGCCTCATTTGCTTAAGTTTCTCTCTGAAGTCCATTCTGATCCTGAAGTCTGCTCAGCAAACACTTGCCAAAACCAAACCAAATGCCCTAAGTCATACCCAGGATATGAGCACCTCCTCTGTTTAACCTTTGCAAGCCCTTGTCACAGTCACCATCACTCTGGCTTTAGATCAATCCAGGCTCATCAAACAGGCTACACTTTGAAAAGTGATTCATCACTTTGTATGCCCAAACTCCTGACAACACGACAAACTCAAGGAGGCCAAGTTTTCTAAAAATACAGAGCATGCTTCCTCTGAAAAGCTCAGTTCCTCTCATATGTTTCAAGTTGTTCACCTCTGAATCTGAAGTGCCAAAGTAATTTTGGAAGATCTGAACGATAATGTTTCCTCAGTAAGAATTTACAGCTTTGCACAGGACGGTCTGTACTCCATTCTGTGCACCGTGAGTCTGAGGCAGTGCTGTGGTCTGCAGTGGTGAAGGCGGGTTAACAGTTTTGAGGCTTTCAAGATAAGCAAAATTTCCCTTGACGTTGTAAACTCTTCAGGTGGTTAGAGACAACAGTTTCTGCTTTTTTGATGTCTTCTCAGAAAAGAGCTCACATAATTTTATCAGTCTCTGGGGTGACCATCAGATAACCAAGCTATTCCTGTCGGAACCACTCAATGCATCTCCCCCTTCCTGTCACTGGCAATCCACAAGACGACCAGGGGATTCGAGCTAACCACAGGGCTCACAACTTAACTGATTAAGTAGGTGGGAACTGATGCCAGCTCAGCTCAAAGTGTCTGTCTCTGCTAACCAGAAGCCAGCCGCAGGCTGTGGAGGGGAATGACCACAGATAACACACTGATACTGAAACCGTTTGGTGAAGCTGCAGCTTCCTGCTCAAGTGCTCTCGCAATCTCTTCGAAATGAATCTTCAGCAGGAAACTGGCTGCGGTTAAATAGGCTGTTTGGGTCGTTGTGTGGCGTCTATTGCTGTCTCTTGTCTTCAAGGGACCATTTATTATTCTCTCCTGCCCTCTTCCCCGGCTCCATAGAAATGAGCTGAATTAGGGCTCCTCAGAGAAGGAGTCTTTAGGGGAAAGGAAAGATGCCCAGGCAAAGTCTTTCAGCACCCTGCACCCATTCCAGCTGCCAGATACACTGTGCTCTGTGGCCTCAGGCATCTCCACTGTGACAGCCTAATCTTCATGACTCCAGCTCTTTTTCTCTTAAAGCAGGATGCTATTAGATGCTATTAAGCAGCTTTGGAAGAGACATGAATGCATGGGGAAAATGTGTTCTGTGAACTGGAAGGGGAGGTTTGATCTAACTTTGGTCACAAGCCTTACAACCACGCTTGTGTCAACACCTGTTTGTATTTTGCTATGAGGAATGTGTGCAGAGAAAGCCCTTTAGACATGTGATTTTTGAGATCAAATTCTGGATCTTTGGTTCATTACAAGTATCCCACTAAGTTTAGCTTCTCAGCTGTTCAATGCTGCTGCTGCCTTGCAGGTGACGGCAGAATTTCATCAATCCACTAAAACACATATATGCTTTATCCACCTCAAATGCAACAATTTTTTCCTTTGGTGATTACCAACTGGTCTGAGAAAGCTGCTGCATGAGTTCAAAGCACACAATACACAGTCTGTACCATCCCTCATCTACAGCACCCTAATTGCTACAGGATGTCCAAAAATTGCCCTGCTTTGATTAGCTGATTTCAAGGGCAGCATGAACAATTTCAACCCCATGTCCAGAAAACCCATGAACCACACATGATAGCTTCTTAATCAACCCAAAAATTTCTTATTGTTTACAGATAACAATGTACCAGTCTAAAAAAACTGAACTGAGGTTTGCAAGCACCTAGCAGCTACATCTAACATCTTCCCAAAAACTGCCAGGTCCTGAGGCTTTCTGGTGAACACATGCGGTGAATTAATCAGACAAGAAAATTCCTCAGGATACTACAGATCTAAGCTGTAAGTGTTCAGGCACACTAAGTCTTATCCATCATATAGCACAAGAGATGAAATGCAGACAGTAAAGGTATGAATCAGGCTACATTCCTGTAGAAACCACTGCAGCCACATCCACAGTGATGTAGCTGTATGCCAGTTTTCCATCATTCTAGTTGCAAACCTCTGAATATTCACAACCAGAAGCACGGCATCTGGAAAGAATCTACAAATAAAGCAGTTAATTCCATTAAAATCTAGATGTGATACCACTTGAGTGTGTAACTCAGCAGCACTGTGTAAGGACCGCTAGTGCTTGCTGGATTTTTTAAATTATATTTTTGGGACACACACTAACTCCATAATCAAAAGCAATTTTGAGCTCAAGACTGACCTCAAGGTTACAAGACTCTATGGCAAACTGTTCCCTTTCATTGGAAGTACATTGTACAGCCAGGACGTCAGCACATCCACACCGGATGGGCCACATGGCTAATTAAAAAGCAGCTTTGGTGGTTGTATCTGTTCCAAGAGCAGGTTAGTAAAACAAACCTTATAACAAGTAATGAAACTGAAGGTGCTACAGAAGCAGACAATTCCCACAAAAACAAAGCAGAGCTCAGAGTGATGAACAATTGTTTTACTCAACCTCAGTGCCTTTGAGTTTCTGACCTGTGATGAGCTGAGAAAAGAGAGAACAGCTACAATCACCTGAAAACTATGCTGAAACACAGGGTATTCTGAACTGGAAGTTAAAAATTTCTCCATGAAATTAAGTAACATTGATTGAAGGGTTTAAAACAACTTTTGGATACAGCAATGCCATACCATTGCCTCCCTAAAGGTATTTAATAAAACAGAGACAAGGAAGAAGCAGAGAGTATTTAGCCTTACCACTTGCCAAATGATATTGCAAAGATCTTCCACCCCAGCATGATTCCTATCTCACACCCAAGTTACAATGGATTCATTTACTTTCTGCTCTTGCCCTCCATTCTCTGGATTTCTAGAACTGCAGTTGGTCCTTTTGCACCACACAGGAAGTCTCTTACAGTTTCATTTATTTATTTGCTATAAAAAGGAGAAGGGACACCTTTCTAAAATGGTACCAGCAGGTCATGGTGACTGGGGCTGGTGTTGACCATGAGCAGCTGTGATGCTGAAATGCTGTGGCAGCAGGAAGCAAAAACACTGACCCTGAGTAGAAAACATCTCACACGGCTGACCACGGTTTCCATCTGAATGCTCCTCTTCCAGCAGTGCAAGCACTGCAGATGACAAAGTTGCTCTCCAGCAACTCTTTTACTGTTGCAGCAGGAGCTGAACAGTTCCTAGAAAGGCAGCCCAGAACCCCAGGCTCCTCCCTGAACCACCTGCACAGGGACACCAGCACAGAGCCCCTCTGTTCTCTCACCCCATAGGCAAGGGAGGAGAGCTGCCTTCCCACTGCAGAGGAACCACATGGCCCAGTACATTCACATTTTAGCAGCCAGCTCTATCGCAATCCAGGCTGAAACACGAAGCGAGGAGAGAAACCTCAGCCTACAGCAGATTTTCACCCATTTGCAGCTTTCACAGCAGAGCCCCCACACCTTCAGCATGTTACCAAAAGTTTTCTTTGGTGTGAGAGCAACTTAGGGTTGCATCTGTTGTTTTGCTAAATTAAAGTTGCATTCTTGTCTTCTGTTAGGACAGGGAAGAAACTGAAGATCTCTCCTGCCTATAATAACACATCCCATTTTTTAAAAAAAGGTGATAAGGAAGAAATACAAGTGATGAAACTGAGTAAAAACCACCAACCTACAGGAACCCTTCCCTACTCTCTGGATGTGCAGTGACCATCACCCAAAGAGCTTACCCTCTCTAGACTACTTTATTTCAATACAGTTTAACATAGGGAAAACCATTTTGGGACTGATAAGCAATCAGGGTATTCCACTGAGCTGTACAATTAAATATTTATGATGCTTCAAGATGACAGACAGTGTTCTCTAATGCAAATAACACCCACAAAGTTGATGCAATCGATCCCTTTTCCTTGATCTCTCTTGTTCACCAACTATCAAGGCCAACAAAACATGCTCACCTTTTATTTCCACAACTGCATTCTGCAGTGGCACTTATTTCCTCTGCTGCTTCCCTTACACACCCTGGTTTTGGGTGCAGTTTCTGCAAGGGCACAGTGAAATATGAGACAAAACAAGAGAGTGTGAACCCCTGTTCCACCCACCCCCATGAGTTTCCTCTGAGGAGCCTAGCACAACAAGCACCAGTGCATGGGCAGCCCTCAGAAATGGGCTATTTTAACCCTCCCTGTAGTTATAAAAACACCAGCACTGCCCATTCTCACTGCACAAGGCTATCAGAGAATTAAAGAAAAATCAAAAGCAAATCCCCCAAGAGGCCCCACACTTAACCCCTGCTCACTGTGGTAGCTAGGTAAGGAGCCCTGATTCTAATCAGCTGTCTGCTTTAATCATCTTTTTGTTGGCTTTGGTAAACAGAAAGGAAAGAGAGTTAAAACAAGGCAATGAATTCTAAGGGAAGAGAGTCATGAGAGCAAACAACAATGTGAAAACAGATGAGACAGACAAGCAAATACCCTGCCCTGCTACACAAAGAAAGCTACAGCACATATATGAGACAACTGCTTTGGGACAGTCTTAATCAAAAAGGTCCAGAAATAAAGACCAGATATTCTCAAAATCCTCTGCCTTTCCTCTTCAGCAGGATGTAATCCTTTCCAGGCTGGTGAATTCAAGATGGATTTAGGACAACTTTTCATTTTAGCCTGCAAGGCCAGTGACAGCGAGGTTATCCCAGCCCGAAAGCCAAGGAGCACTGGGAATTTCGGGGGACGCGTCTGTTCAACAATAGCGTCTTTCTAGTCAGATTAGAGGTCTGCTCCCCCCCACTGCCCCGAGCGGAGGGCAGTGGCAGGGAGATTAAAAACACGGGCAAAAATCACACACAAGTCAGACGTCCCGTCCCTCGAGGGGCTCACAAGGGCTCACGGTGTCAGCTGGCTGTGCCTCCCTGCCGCTGGGGGGTTTATGGAAATCGGGATCATCCTGTCCCACTCTGGCCACAGGGACAAAGGGGCACCACTGCCGAGCCTCCGAGGCAGCCCCTCTGCCAAGGCCATGCTCAGGCAGGGGGAAACTCAGGCAGAGAGGGCCCTTTGTGCTTGCTTACGGCTGTAGAGATGAGTGAAAATCCATGGGACTTTTCATCCTAATTAAAAGCAGAGGTCATCTAAGAAGAAACAGACTTTCAGAAAAGGGAACTTCTAAAGGAAAATGCGTTGTAAGGAAGTTCATGGACTTCAGTATTTGTAAAGCTGAAGTATGTAGTTTATTTATGTTTGTACTTCTGCTTAAGCTTTTCATGGGACATTTCAAAAACCCTCAGAAGAGCTCCCACAGATCTGGAATAATATGTGTACTAATTACTCAGCTCAATTTGAGCTCATGGCTTATGGGGCAGGCCCTGGAGCCAAGGGCCAGCTCCTCAGCTGGCTTACAGCAACCTGGCTCCATCCCACATGGCACTAAGAGCAAACAAACTCTTTATTTATTCAGTGAACTCCACCTGTCCAGGTGAATTCAAGCATGGGGATAGCTTTTGTGAAGTGAGGCTATTTAGGAACATGGGAAAAGAAAACCAGCAGAAATTAACTGCTTTGGACTGACACCCACCATTTTATTCCTGACTGTCTAAAACTCCTATTTTACAGGGAAAACTCCTTTCAAAATACATTACACTTCTATTCCATATTATTATTTTTCTATATTTTTAAATCTTTTGTGCTGTCATTGCAATTTCAGGCCACATCACTTTTTTTTATAGTCCCTTTTTCTTTTCTCTATCTGTCTTCAAAGAAGACAGAGTATTGTTCCACCAGAAGGGGACCTATCTTGTCCAGAAGAAGACAATTAGAGTCCTTCTTTTATGCTTGGCATCATGGCAAAAGGAGATTAATACTTATTTTGGAATTATTACCTCCCTATTCATAAATCTTGTCCAGAAAGTCTTGCTCACATTGCCAGCCCACAGGCACACTATTGTAGGAAATACATATTAAATTCAGTTTTATCATTTACCTTTGGCTCCAGCTCAAGGAGTTTTAGATTCATAACAAGAGCCCTGTTTCCAATATCGATTTTTGGCACAGAAAAATGCTAATTTTTCAGAGATCCTAAAATACAACGAATTTTCCAGCCTAGCTAAGAAATGTTACCTACCTACAGAAGAGATTTTTCATTAGCGTGTGACAGAGCAGCAGGTGGAGAAACCCCGTTAGTTACAATTCCAGTGTGCCTCTGGTCACCGAGCGTGCTTCTACACCAGGAGGGAAGCACACCAGGAATTCCCAAACAGAAGTGTGACATGCTTCACTGCAATAATTTTATTATCTTCATGTAGAAATTTATCCTTCTCAGGACATCAGTTTCTCCATGGCCATCTTAAAGACCATGGTATACAGTCATCCCTGAGGTCCATGTAGGAAGTGGTACTGGCTCAAGGTCTGTACAGAAGAGATGCTGTTAAAGGTCCTTTTCCAAGTCATAATTTGGTTCCAACCTAACAGCCCAAGAGCATCCTTGAAGCACAGAGTGGATCAGGGAACACTGCTGGTGTGATCGTCAGTGAGCCCCTGTAACCATTACACCGAAGCCGTGAACCTGCCCATGCTCACACCAAGCATTTCTGGCATGAGAACAGTCTCCTTAGCAGGGACCATCTGCTTCAGGGTCTCACAGAACTGCACTGAGCTGGCACAAAACTGAAAGAGGCCATGAAAAGAGCTTTACAGGGGATATAAACCTGCAGAGTCGACAGTTCCTCGGTGGATGATTTCCCAGCACTTTGCAGCCATTTGTACCTGTCCTCCCTCCCGCTGAGGTCACTGCACTGGGCACTATCTCTGTGCTGCAAAGCAGGGGAATGCAGCTCAGAACTGGCTGTCCCAGCAAGTGCACTCACAGCCACAAGCTAAAGAGATCTGGCAGGGGCAGGGTGGTTGTGGGCAGCAACAGCCCCACTGTACAGCAACACTGAGCTCGCAGCACATGACAGGAGTCCTGGATGGCTGTAAAGATCTTTGCTAGCAACTGAAAAGCCAGTTCCAGAAATGAACAAGATCATTTGAGAGGAGCAGGAAGGGGCAGACTGCAGTCCAGGCAGTCAGTGGGCTGAGGGTGCTCAAAGCCTACCCAGTGCTTGCCTGAGTCACCTCAGGTTCAACTTCACCCAGGGGTTGAGATAACTGTTCTCAGGCTATGTCACCAAGCAGGAGGAATGAAGGCTGCAGATAGCACTGAGCTGACTCGGGATGACCCAAGAGTCTCTGCAAACCTTATGGTGTTGTGCCCATTTCTCTCTATCCACCAGCTCCAGCCCGAGTTATCTGAGACACTGGTTTCCGGCGCTCAACAAGGAAGATGTAAAATAACAGAATTTGATCAGCTGCCAGGGATTTGACTAGGCTACAAAGACTTTGATATTTTACAGAAGCTCAGAATAAAAATCAGCTGCTGCTGTTGCCAAGTGTATGTTACTGTTTTCATTTTTTAAAAAAAGCCCTTTCAAGAACAAATAAAACCAAACAAAGACGTCTCATCCTCCTGTGCTTTCGTTCCAAGGCACACTCAGACAGGTTGGCTCACTGGCTATCCATTTGCCATATGCTTTCAAGTTTTTTCTTTTATTCACTCCCACAGTTTAGCCCCTTCCATTTTAGAAGACGAACAGCTGCACAGATGCTCTATAAATAAACTACATAATTTATTGGAAGAGGTTTTTTGTTTATTTTTTTAAGCTACCACATATTCCCCAGTTCTATCCTTTTCCATCCTCTCTGTGAAACTGAGTAAAGTTCTACTGCAGCTTGGGTTTGTCTCTACAGTGTGCTCAACCTTATAAACAACTGTGACTTTTTAGCCACTAATAACAAACTGTATGTACTGATATTCATTGTAACTACTTTATAACTATGTTTGGTTCTAAATTAACTATTAGAAATAAATTTGACAAACATCCATAGGGTGGATATGTATCAGTGATACATGGAAACCTCAAATAATTCTAACTCTCATTTCTGATTCTCTGTGTACTTGTTAACAAATCAGTGCATTTTCAGGTAGACGGTCCTCTCATCCTGTTACCAAAAAGAGAATCTGTTTTGTCTGCTCAGAGGACAGACAGACCTCTCTGACTAAAATCACTAATCTCATTCGTGCATGCAGGAAATGTGACGAATGGCTGAAGTAGTTTATCACACAAATGCAACCATCAAGTCATAGAGAGAACGAGATATTAACCTCCACAAACAAACTCGTGTTCTATTCCTCAGAGCAGTGGAAGTATACATTTAATGAGATAAGGATATGAAACACATGCTACTGATGAGAGAAGGAGCTTGCAGCAGCAGTACAGACATAGAAATGTCTCATCCTGTCCAATTAAAAGTAAATGCCATTGGAAACTTTATTTTGGGAAATAGGGTTATATGAAATTTTGTCCGTGATATGTACAGGAGACTCTGAAACTATGTGCTAGGTCACTGTTAACGCTGGTTTTGAGGCCCAAATTAAATCTAGGTGAAGCTGGAGTTCACCACAGGTTATGTGGTAACTTCAATGAGACCAAAATTTCACAGTTATTTCAAGCATGCTACTTATTTAGGCACCTAATGTTTCGTGGGAAGCCTGAAACCAAGGAAGTTGCTGGAATATCCAGTACTCAGGAGTTAATCATTAAGACACTTGCATTTAGTTTTCTTCCTGACTCTAACTCCACAGTCTGTACTTTATGGATGAGGCATTCACTGAGGTTTTTCACCAATGAATAAGCCTGCTCTGAGTGCCCAGACAGGCCTTGATAGCTCAGCTGGATGAGCCAAACCTTGGACTGAGATTTTTCATGCAAGATTCCTAATGTAGGTTTTAAGTTCTCACTTTGCAAATGCTCATTTCCTTAAAATGTGCATTTTCTACAAATGTTTCTGAAAGCAAACATCTCTGCAAGGACAGCTGACGCAAGTGAATGGTGAAGAGTGCAGATTCAGAACGAGGTAATTAAAACTGAGCACGCACAAAATAGTTTGTGGTATTTAAACAGCTGCCGATGGAACCCAGTACAAGAACTTCACTGAATAACGATACAGATCATCGTTCCACAAGCCCTCCACAACACAAGCCATCAGCAAAGCTATCAGGAGGAACTCCCAACACAGCAGCACCTCCAGTGTGCCTCCGGCTACCACTGCTTTCCCCATGTCTGGGAAACAACCCATTCGATGTAAACAGGGCCAGAGCCAAAACAGTGACTTAATGTTTCATATACAGCTGCTTTCGTGAGAAAATGAAAACTGTTATAGATATTTTGGACAGCTCCTGGTGGGGGGCCAGTTGTCTGGATCTGGTGGTTTGAACGTTTCTGTGCCACCTGGGAGAATCAGCTTCCCAAGCAAGTTTGGGCCAGCAAGGTCTGGCAGTGCTGGAAGTGGGAATCTCTGACTTAGGCTAAATCAATTTAAAGCAGCATCAGAGCCTTGGGGGAAACAGCCTCAAGAGCTGGCATGTGGTGGGGCAGAAGGCAGTTTAACAGGGAAAATGACAATCCATAAAGAAAAGCAATGCCAGTTCACACTACTCATGATCTCAAAATACTGCCCTGGCATGCAGAAAGCTCTTACCTCCCTTGAGAAGTTACGGGCCGGCGAAATAAGAGACCCTTGTCCCCACACATGCACAGAGAAGGAGCTAGTAATATTCTCAAAATCATTTCTCTGAGAAACAAAAGCAAATTTCTGAATAGCCAGCAATGGAAGAAAACAGCCCTATGATTTATTGGCCTTGAGACTCTGAGAAGAATTCTTTGGGCTTTTTCCATTACAATTTTGCAACCTATGTTATAGCCACTGGGAAATTGTTTAGTTCCCAAACCATGCCCTCAGTCATAAAATCTGTGAAGATGATTCATTATTATTTATGTGGTGCCATGGGCATGCATGGCATTTTACAGACAACTAGAAGATAAAGCATCAGCCTTTAGAAGCTTAGGTGAATATGACTGTCCCCATGTATGGAAAGCAGCACTCAGCGGGTCCTAGAGCAAACATTCCTCATCCCTCAATGAATTAAGCAAGGATACTCACCTGGGATACTGGCAAGATTTAGACAGGAGGATACTTAGTAGACATGTAACTACTGTCTAAAAATTTGTGACATTATTTCATTAAAACTGTGAGACTTTTCAAGTCATGTGCTATTTTGTAATGGTTTTATGATGAAAATACACAATCTTGTATTACGAATTTCTGATCATATACATGATAGCATGTGACCATGTTGCTATGAAATCAGACCATATATTCTGCACTGCCTGGGAATTTTTTCTCTTTGTGAACTGTGTAGAAGCTCAGCAAGTTCCATCACACAACCCTAAACTTACAACATAAATTATTGAAAGAAAATAATTCTGGTGATTATTGTAAAAAGAAATGAGTTCCAGGCCTCCACATCAACTTCCTGGAGTACATAAAATCCACCCTTGTTCTGGTCCTACAGAGAATGAGCAGCTTTAGCTCTTGGTATAAAACAGTTTGGGACCATTTCACCTAGAAGGCAAAACTTTATCATGGCAGAGGTTGTGAAAGCAGCAATTACTGTCAATCAGTGTAGGCAGGAATCGTTTGCTGGACTAAGACATTTATGTTCATATTTGCATATACCTTCATCTCTAACCTTTGCACTACACATGACTTACTGGCTGAACATCCGGGTATCATATCTCCCCACCATACATTTGTTTTGAGAGTCAGATATAATGTGATTCCAGGAATTTTCATGTTGACTCTGCTAAGCCTCTAACACCCTCTCCTGTTTCTGTATTACTCAGTGATGTCTGTGCCTGCCTTTTTGGACAGCTGAGCAGAAAATGTACCCCACATAAACAAATTAATCCACCTCTACATGAAGAAATGTCATTATTGCACATACAAATAAGGTACATATGAACAGAAACGGACAATTAAACAAGTCTGGTACATTGCATACACAGGCAGACATGTCCTGACCCTGTAACACCACCCTAGAACATTGTGGCACTCCTGCCAAGGAAACACCAGCAACACCCTCCCCTGAAAACAAGTGAGCTTGTTTTACAACTCAGAGCTTGTGAATAGGAGAATATTGACTTTTTTTTTTTGTTCACAATGGTGAGGGGCACAGTTCTTCATAAAATGGGAGTAATTGTGTATTTGATTCCTGTATTTAACACACAGATGAAAACCTGTATGGGGAGGGAGGAGAGGAGGGAAGCATCTCCTGCTGGTGTTGAAAACTCTCCCCACTCAGGTCTTATAATTCTCCAGAGGTGACTATCTAGCTGAAATACACCATAAAATGACAAAAAACCCCCTCCCTATAAGTATAATATTAAATTAAGAAGCCCCCAGGCTCTTAATGCACTCTCACATGTCAGGGCTGTCCCCTGCCAGGTGCACGACAGCCCTGTGCTCTCACCCTGTTTCTGTTCTGCATTTCTTCCATGTCAGTGGCTGTGCAATAGGTAGTGTAAACCTCTGCAATCAACATCAACAGAAGTGAAAGAATTAGCTGTAAAATGACTTACGGAGTAGCCTCTTCCTGAAAGCGATTGAGCAGAACTCTGTGGGAGGAAACAATATGCCACAGTAAGTAATGCAAGAGATTCTGTGTAATGTAAGATAAGAATCATTTTGCGATTCCCTCCCCCAGCCCAGTATTCCTTAGGGGAAAACTCCACAACCTCAAATGATCTCCTGATATTCTGTGTGCTGCCACAGGAATAACAGCCAAAGAGCACTTCCAGGTGAGGGCTCTGGGGCTATTTCAGACAGGGTTTCGTAAGGCAGAGCAGGGCTTCGACAGCTCCTCCCGACCAAGGTAAAAGCTCTCAGCGTGGGATATGTCCTCAGAGCAGTGGGACACACACTTTGAACCATCCCTCTTCAGGATGCGACGGCACCTTCCTGGGAACAGCACGCACATGTAAGGATGCTCTCCAGAATCACGGCTGTGCACTTTGCCTCATCAACTCCAACTCTCAATCATGTAACCAAATATCCCACTTTCCATTCCCCTCTATGAATCCGTGAGCCTCCAGCCTTCATTGCTGCAGCGTTACCATATGACAACTCTATCTGAAATAACAATAGCAGCAAAGCACTAATTTATCATCTCTCAGAGCTTTAATAAGCATTCTGTCCCTTTTGAATAAGTTAAATTACATTGTTTACTCCTTCTCTTCATTTCAGCTCCTCCTGCTCCTTTCTCTACCACATCCTTACCTCTTTCACATGCTGCCAAATCATTTGGTTCTTTTCCTTCTCATTACACCAGCTCCAGTCACTTGGATCCCTTTCCCCTCTCTACGACCAAAGACTGTCGAGCTGCTGGGTTTTTGCTGGCAGTGGCTTTCTCGAAGCAGCTAAATGAATTCCACCTCTAGCTCCAGCTGCTGCCATAAGCCTTCTTTTCGGAAATTAAAAAGGAGCCAGGAACACACGACACCACATAACCCAGTGAGTACTCTGCAGGCCAATTTCCAAGTGTGATTTATAATCATGATGCCCTTACTACATGATTTTATTAAACAAGATCCAGGGAGTCTTAGCAGTCCTGTTTCTAAGACTGATGTTCTAATGGGTACCAAAAATACTGAATTGTTGCAGGCTGATCTTGAGGATTGTTTTGTCTTTTTGCAGCAGTGCCAGAAGTTATCATGTTACTAAATCAGCACAGCCCAACACCCCAAAGAGATTGATGCAAACTGATTACAAATACTTGCAATTTTTCACCAAGATAACAGTCCCTTTGTACTAGCAGTTAGAAAACCTTTTGATCAGAAGATACCTAGATATACACAGAAAGCTTTTCCAGCCTCCTGCTCTCAGTGGAAGACACAATTGTCTTGTTGCCCTGCCCATGCAAGCCCTGTGCCACTGGCTTGCACCTGCCTCTGACACCAGACAGGCAATTCTCCAGCCAAGTGCCCATGGAGGAAAGTTCCCAAAGTGAAGAAGAGACAAGAGCAAAGCCCTACAATTATGTGGGTGTGGGAGGAGGGGTCCCTGTTAACCCTCTCACCAGCTGGCACAAGAACGAGGGTGCCAGACAGAAGGAAAGATATGACCCAGCTCTTTCACACAGGTCTGCAGCCAAGGTGTGACAGGGTGCCAGTCCCCACCCCGGCATGCTGCACCTGCCCCTCTGTCCTGCTGTAGCTCCAGAGACCTCTGTGGTGCTGGAAAAGGACAGCTTCCACAGGGCAGCCTGAGGCAGCAACAACACTGGTAACAGCATTTGAATTCCCACCTTCTGTATATGGCACACGGATTTGGCCACGGCCTTCAAACACTACAAAAAAAGAGTAGGGATTTATTTATAAATCTCTCTAATATATACTGCCCAGAAAGAAAGCTACAGACCAGCGAAATGAAGGGTGGTAGCATTTACCCTTATTTTTGAGAAACTATGACAAACTTATCCCTCTCTCTAGGTACTCTATACCCCAAAGTACTCATGGAATTCAGCCTTGTATAGAAAAAGGTTATTAACAATATCCTGCTGTCTACATAAGTATGTCAAGCAGCTGAACACAATTATGTGTTCCAACACTTTGGAGAGCTTGATCAGGCAGTTCACCTAAAGTAAACACAGAAATGAGGAGGAGGCAAATTACCTGCTTGGAAATGCAGGAGGAGGAAAGGAGAAAGGGTGGAAGTTCTCACTCTAGCCCTCCATCAACTGAGATTTAACCAAGAATGACATGGTCTAACAAATTGGAAATAATAACAAAAAACAGAAACAAGAGGTTTCATTAGAAGCTTCTCTCTAGGGAAACAGCCTCAGAGCATTTTCACTCTCACAGTTATTTTCAATCTTTGAGCTTGGTGCACACACAAAATGTTTTCCTGGGATGGAGCAGACTCTTGGACAACAAGCTCAAACACACTAACAGACCTGGTTTTTTTAAGATAACTTTCAGGCATCCCAAGCTGTCCAAGAACCCCAGGAATATGCAGACCACTGATTTAAAACCAGTGAGTAGAAAACAATAAAATCAGTTGTTGAATAAAGTGTTACATCATAAAAAATTAAAACTGAATGGCAATTTACTCTAGCATTTTTCACATCCAAGAACCCCTTTTCTCTTAAAAGGTTTAGCATCAAATTTCCTGAAAATCAGCGGTGAAAAAGGGTGGGGCTTTTCCCCTCCCTCCGAATTTTTATTGCATATATAAAGTTAGTAACTGGTGAATACTTTGGAGTCAACCTGTAAAACCTTTTCCAGCAATTAGGTTTATGCACAACCATGCCCCACACTCTCCAGGGCTGTTTGCATGCATTTTTCTGCACAACAAACCACTATTGCTTTCTTGGTTAGCTGTGAACACTGTGGCTCCTGAGGCAGATCCATACCAATTGCCACATGGAGCAATTCTGAAAAAAACCCAGCTAATATTATCTATGAGTGCCAGAGCAGAACAGTTTGTGTGTAACTGTGATAGATCTTCCTAAAGAAAAAAAATCTTTGGGGGTTAATACAAACATGGCTCAATCCGTATGTCTCTATATCAAGATCAAATAATGAGAAAAGTAATCAATTGTGGCTGCAAATATAAGAAATGTTAGTGGAAGTTTAACTTGGCGTCTACCCAAAGCTGAAGAAACCTCCTTTCACAGTGAATGAGTGCTTGTCTGGCAGGAGTAATTACTGGGGCAAGCCTTCAGCTGGAACAACTTACCAAGGCTCTTACCTACAAGGACAGGAGCACTTACATGGAGGGCTGTCAGAAAACTCTTACTCTCCAAAGAGTCTATTTGCTGTTTTGGTCCATTTTCTACTTGTTGGAAGGGCCTCAAGCAGCAGGGTACGATGGAGCCCATGGCACCCAGCCAGCCACACTCCTGTTGGTGCTGCACCCACCAGCACAGCACCTGCCTGGGACCTTCGGCTCACCTGAGACTGAAACCCAAAGCAGCTCTTACTGCTTCAACACAGGCACCCAAAAAGGCTCAGCTCTGGCCCTCAAGCACTGCCTGGAGAAACCATGGCAGGCAGGAAAGGGGCTGACAAACACACAATTCAAAGCTGGGATCATGACCCCACCCAGCCAGCTCCCTGCAGCCAGACACATCAGCTGCTCTATGCTGTTCCTTTCCAAAAACCTTTGCACCTGCAAACCCCAGCATTGCAGGGCAAGTGGGACGTGGGGAGGGATGTGTCCCACAGCCCAAGCACTGCCCACCCAGAGCAGGGCTGGCAGGCACAGAATTCCAGCCCTCTGGCCGAGCCCTCCACATCCACGCTGAGCCCGCAGCCAGTGCTCCAGCTGGACAGCAATCCTGAGCAGACCTTCAGGGAGGGCAGCAGCCCCCTCTGCCTGGCCTGAGTGCCAGCTTTTGTCTCTTCCAGTGCTCTTTGGAACACCCACTGTTCCTAGGGGAGACTGGTATTAGTTAGGGGCAAAATGAGCATGGTCTGTGCATTTAATGATGCAAAAGTGGAGCTGCATTGCTAAGGTGGCATTTGTGCATAAAGATAAATGGCTTATAATATTTTGCAGATGATGTGCTCTTTTACAACTAAAGATTTTTGGTTCCTTCTAAGCCCAAGGTTAAAAACAAAACCAGACAGCACAGACAAGACATTTCAGTTATGTCACAGAGTGAATTATTTCTACCCTGGGATAGCTCTCATGTTAATTATACTGGATATAAAAAAATACACCTTTCTGGCAGCAAAGGCAAAATCTTACTGCTGAAAGACTCTACTATCCCCTCACTGATGTCCTTGAGAGCTTGAGTTACACTGCTATCTGCAACTGTATTTAAAAGATTTCTTTCTTTCTTTGTGATAAAAATGGCAACTGCAATTTAGAAAAGAAAATAATGAGAAAATCTCACCAATAACCTGCAGCAGGTTTTCCAAGATTGTCTATTAAATTGACAGGAAAAGTTATTTCCCTTATATAAATAAAAGCATGGCCTTCCACTGCTCTCATGATGCAAAAGAAATTAAGACACTCTCTGTTCAGTTTCTTAAAGCTATTGGGTTACTTATTGAACTCGATGGAGAGCAGGAAGGGCTTTAAAATCCAGTAATAATCAAGGTAATAGGGCACCTCAAGCCAATTCCCCACTCTCAATGGGACAGGCAGGTTTCCACTTGGATCTTTTGTATCCTTGATATAAAGCCTAACTATAAGGGGATTAGTTAAAAGCAGGTGATGGCAGCACAACCACAAAACTAGCTCGTTTGTAGGGCTCCCTTCCCTCCTCTTTGGCTAAAGGACACGAATTAACATATTCCAGAAATGTCAAGAGTTCATTCCTGCTTTTCTGACATGTGCCACTTTCGTTGGCTGAAATCAAGAGTGTATTAAGTACCTCCAAATCAGCTGTTGAAATGCTGTTTTCAGCCAGTAGCTATTCCTGTGTGGCACAGGACAGTCCCCAAAGCCAGCCTCCAACCCTGCTGTTAGTGCCATCCTTGTGTTAGTGTGGAAACTGAGGCAGAGAAAGGCTCAGATGTGCCCAGTGGCACCTGAGGAGTCCCCAGCAGAGGAGGGAACTGAGGCAGAATTCCCAGCTCCTACTTAGTGCCAAATCTTGCCTTGCTAAATCACAGGCCCAAACTTACCATACAGCCCAGTGCTGCAAGGCTGATTTGCTTGGTTAGCACTCAGCAGAGTTAATCAATAGTATGTACAGAGAGATCTGATTTTGAATTCTGTTTTATAGCACCTGTTCCGGATGAAATTCACCTCAGCTGTACCCATCTTCCACTCTTTCCCATTCCCAGAGTCAGAGAGGTCAGAGGCACCAGGAATTGCACGTGTTAACCCTCCCCTTGGTCATTTATAGAGCATTCAACAACAGAACATGGGTTCAGCTTTAATACCTGGAGAAGTCTCATATTTCCTTCCCAAGCAAGTCCTTTATGAAACTCAAATATCTTGGAATGAGAAGGGTAAGTGGGGAGGAGGGCAAAAAGAGCCAAGGGCAGGAGATATCCCAGACCTTAACACAGAGTCTCTTAATGCAATTAATTTCCATAGCCACAGTCCTGTCTGCTGATACAATGAGTTCAATTGACGTGGCAAAGGTCACCCAGTGCATCTGATGTTCACTGAGATTAGAAACCCGGACCTGACAAGATAACCACAACACATGATGAATGATTTGGATGTCGTGCAACGCTTGAATGTGTTCCTTCTTGAATTCACTTACTTTATTCTGTTGGATAAACAGAGAGTGTTATGCTCAGAAACACTGCAAAACCAGTCTGGTAAGATATCAAACTACACAAGGTCTGAACATCCGTAACTGGCTTGATAAGCTACAAAACAGCTTCCACCCAAGACACTTTTATTCCTACAGCTGATGGCTGCAGACAGCAGAGGGAAAGACAGCCACTGATCAGGAATGAACAAACTGAGTGCAGTTAGCCAGGAACAACAGGAGACCACCTCACACTTCTGAAATGCACAGAACCTACATGAGTGCTGCTCCTGTTCAAAGCATCACCCTCTGCCAGCTTCATAAAACTTCTCCAGACTTTTCTTCTTCCCAACTATGCCTCACTACCTGAAACTTTGTGCCAGTCATTAGAACTTAATTTCTGTGAAGCCGTTGTCATGCAAGCATTTGGCGTTTTGTAGGACACAGACAAAAGCAGACAGCATGCTGAAGGGATGGGAATTTTTGCCTCCAGAAGAATGGGACTTACAAGGTTTCATGATCCTTGCATGTATATTCAAGCCAGTTTCCCAAGACTTGTGGTTTGTGGAAGGGGTCTTAAAACTATCCTACTGCTACTCTATTTCCCTAGGATGGTCTTATTCCGCTCTTCAAACTACAGATCAGATCCCAGTGTGTCACACATGGGGAACAATGGACAGCACATGCCACAAAGAGTTTGCAGCCCACGTGTTACTACCCCAGGCCTTCCAAAAACTCCTTCAATGTGTAACACCCCTGACCATGGTACTGCCACCCTGCTGGAGCCAAGACCAGGCATCCCACGTGCATCAAAGTTTACAGTGTGGATAAATACAGAGCTGTGGTGTGAATGTGGTCCAATTCTCATTTCAGAGGCTCATCTGATTGTGCTTCTGGCATCACTTCAGCCTGAGGCACATGTGAGGGACCTCCAGCTTTGTACCCTGCTGCTGCTCTAATCCCTGTGCCCCAGGAGGGGAAGCATGGTACAGAAAGTAGGAGGGGAGTGGGAGACAGTGCCTGTGATGGCACACAAAGAAAAGCAGATCACAGTGAACTGCCTGAATTAGAAATCACAGAAGTTATTTTGTATTCATCTACCAGAGAGAATTTTATATCTAGCCTATACAATATGCTAAACACTTATCAAAGAACATTTAGAGAGACGAAACTCTTTGCATTTCCTAAAAGACTGCTTTTCGTTTATTATGTTTAAAGAAAAGCAAACAAACATGTGAGGATAGGACGATGAAAAATTAGAAAAGATAGCCTGGGGGATGAGAGGAAAAGGCTCTCAACAACTGAGTAGCAGCTCTTGCTGGTTCTATGCACAGCTGAAGCCAATCCCTTGAAAAGGAGAGTTTTGACTCTTAAGTGGTCAGCACCTCTTGCAACATATTTCCTAATCAGCGAGTATTTATGGTCGATATTTTATATTTCCAATTTCCCCCTAAGGGCTCCTGAGAAAGCAGCACACCTGCCAACCTTTTCAGCTGGGCCAATAATTGCCAATTTGCTCTTTGCCTTAGTATATCACTCAATTTAGCCCTGGCTGTGCCCTGCATACATCCTCATTCATCTCTGTGCCCCCATGACAATTAGAGTGTTAGCTTCAGCTAACTAGGGCAACTATTCTACTAGGGTTGGAAGACAATTATTAGTCTATTTTCCCATCTTGTGGCAACAAAATTGAGAATCCATGACAATTACATTCAGCAATTCTGCACTCTGCCGCCTGTTCCCCCTCCTTGCCCCCACCTTCCGAATATTTCAAATTATCACAGCTCTACTACCACATTCAAATTTTCCATGTTCACAGGGAGTGAGGCTTCTATTTAAATGATAATGAGGGACGATCCATTCAATTTAGTGAGGGAGAAAATCCATTAAAAAGCAGGCAGTTCTTAAGCTGATGGGTCAAGAAAAAGATAAAAACCCTTTTTTCAAGCCATTATACAAGGCTCTGTGTGGATTTTTGGACTGTTCAGGACATCAGAAAAGATTAAGACAATTATGGAACATGGGGAAAACCAAAACAAAATGCCCAAGCTTTCCACTTTTACTTGGGTCAACACAACAAAATAGCAGTAGGGCTTATCTGGCTCTTAACTCTGGCAACTTCCAATTACCTCACTCTGAAAGACAGCAGAGGAAAATCCCATTTTGGAAAAAGGCTGTTGACTCTGTTTTGGTTGTAGAAGACCTAAGAGTACATGTGTAAGAGGCATATCAGCTTTGCAGTAGTTTTTAAGGGAATTTTACATCAACACTGGGAACATAAAACGTGGCAGATTCCCATTCCCTCTTCGCACCACAAAGCCTGGGCTAAAATATCACTGGTTTTCTGCTCTGAAGTTTCATCATCCCAAAGAAGAGCCCCGCCTCAACAAATCAAACCTCTGCAGCCAGAGATGATTTCACTAGATCATAATAAGCATTTTTTCCCCCCAATGACCCATAATAAATGGCACTTGGTGTAATGTCTGGAAAGACTTACTATACAAGCCAGACAATTACTGTCTCACTATGAAATTGTATCATTCTCTCCCCACAGAATTTTCATTTGTGGCAAGGAAGGAGCAAAATGCTCTGGGTTTTGTTATGGATGAACCAATGGCTGTTTGTGTGTGTGTGTGTGTGTGCGCACAACATAATCAATCATTTGCCTCAGTTTTCTTTAGAGTGCAATTATTTCACGACAGACCAGGCCACCTCTTGACTTCACGGTCCATTAGAGACTAATGACATGCATTAATGTAAATAAAGAACAACTTGCTGGCATCCCATTGAACAAGTCACCTCAAGAAACAAATGGCACAGAGGGACTGAGCTGTTCAGAACAGCACCTCTGAAATGGGGATCCACAATGCAGCCGGAGGAAGGACCCAGTGCTCCTAAGGTGGCACCGCTACAGCCGACACTTGGATGCACACATTTCCCACCACACCTGCTGTGTGCTGCCCTACAGCAGCCAGACCTGTCACCTCCTGCCTCATTTACTCCATTGTTCACCCCAGTTAATGGGGAAAGGCGTAGGAGGGAAAGGCAGCACAAAAAGCAGTCCTGAAGGCCAAATGCACCAAGGAACAGCAGGAGAGTGAGAAACAGCCCAGGTGCCTCCTGCTGCAGAGCATCCATCTGCTAGGGCAGCGCCGGGTGCTAGAGCCTTGGTTTGTAAGCACCAACCTCCAGGAAACACAGTCCCTGCCTTCCCTGGACACACTGACTGCCCTGTGGTCCTGATCCTGAGGACATGCAAGGAGTCGTGCCAATCCAGTGGCACACCAGCTATTTAAACAGCGTGCTGGGACATAAAGCTCCAGAGCCAAAAGGGACCAGGCATGGCTGGACAGAAAATCCTGCAGGAATCGACACTCAGTAGCATGTTGTTGTCTCCTCTCCCTTTCCCTGCTCCCTCTCAAAGTAAGAGAGCCAGTCTGCCTCCTTATCCCTTTGCACAGAAACGGGGAAAACCATCTGATTGCACCCACGGGACTTCCTAAGACTTTCAGACAGTCGCTAAATAGGCTACAGAACATGTACCAGTACGCGAGGCAGCGTTATATGTAATTAAAGCTAAATTGCACTCATCAAATAATGAACGAAGAGCATTCCGTGATTCATGAACCTTACTTTTCAAACTGTTTAATTACTAATTTGGAAAATTCTCATTTGCAATGGGTCGCCAGGTCACGAGAGCAGCTTCAGCAAAGCTCTGAAGTGTGCCCCGGCCTCCAGGCACTGCCCAAGCATCTCTGCTGACTAAAAGAGAACAGAGTGCCTATTTCCCACTGAATTTCACTGGCTGCTGAACAGGCTTTGAAGATTTTTGCAGGAATTAGGCACTAAGAGTCAATTCCTACAGGCTCAGCCTGCAATTTTGGGGGCAAAGGGAAAGGAGGAGAAATACTGGAAGTGCATCAGCTTAACAAGAAAAGTCTCCAAGACCACTTAACGCTTTGACCTAAGCTAATGGCTAAGCTGGAATATGTTATTCCTTTCCTGCAGCCCCACATTACAGTGCAGCTCCCAGGCACTCCTGCTCATGCACCTGTCAGGAGTGGCCAAGGGGAGGGGAAGCGGAGAATCGCATCGATGTATGTGTATATAAAATTACCATCATTATTGACTAATAACACAGCCAAAGACGTCCCACAGCAAGGGGATTTGTCCCGGCCCCCCCCGGCTGCCTGGCCCCACTGCGGCGCGTGGGCTCGCAATCCTGGAAGCAGATCACAGGACACGTTATTTTTCTCTTCCTCCCACTGCGTCGGCTGTTTACAGCGCCCCATTCACACTCCAAACATGTAGAGAGAATTTTCCCTCGTCACATTTTCCTGTCAGAGCTGTCAAGCTGAATCCCGCTTTAATCTGCCAAAAGCACTTTTCTGCTGACATTTTTAATAAATACTTTCAGCTTTTAAACACATTTGTGGGAGCCATTTTTTCCCCTTTTTCTCCCTTTTCCTCCTGTAGAATGGGCTCTGAAAGCCTTAATAGCAAATACATTACACTTATCAAAGGCTTTCCCCCCCTCTTCCTTTTGCATCCTGAAGCGGAGGTAGTGTTTTCAATTTTAAAGCTAAATTAACTGTCCAATTGAATTTAGCTGGTGTGAGCCGTTTTCTGTGACAGGTTTTAGTTATGAAGCATATTTTACATTAATAGAACTCAACATGAAAACCGCTCGCTCTGGGATTTCTGTGGCTTGCCATTGAAATGGCAAATTTAATATTTCAGACATGCTCGTGCCAGCGTTTGATTATTGTTCTTCATTTAAATCTCTCCTAACGGGAAAGGTCCTAATTAGTAAAAAATCATGTTTTAATGAAGGCGAAATGCTAATTGCTAACACAAAAAGCCTTCATATAAAATTATCCCAGCACTGCCATTGATTTCTTGGTGACTCAAAAGCCCATTTGTGTGTTTACACACTAAGGCACCGTTTGCTTTTGTTTTATCATAACATTTCACTCAACGTACCATCGAATTTCCTGAGAGAAAGACAGCTTTCCCCCAAAACCCTCTCATATCTTGGCAGCAGGAAGCGTAAAATTAGATGAACCAACTTTGCACCCAAACTATGTGATTACGTGCAGCAGCTAAACCCAAAGATGCTGTAAAAAGCTTTTTAACACAACTTCTTTGAAAAAACAAAACAAAACATCAAGCCATTTTTCCCCAAGGAATAACAATTCCATTTTGTTTTCCCATCTCTGATCTTTCGCTTATCATATTATTTGCACCATGATTATAGTGTTTGCAAGGCAGCTCAACCACTTATGCCGTAACACTCAATCATGACATAAAAAAAAGTTATTACACAGTGACCTCTGGATGCCAACATTTGTTCAGCAAGATTTATGAAAAGCCATGTCAGCAGCGGGAATTGCTGCAACGAAGCGATGCTTTCTCCTGAATGGTACTTACATCACTGAGACGGTCCCTTGAGCTGCTCCGCTGAGAGCTTGTGGCCTCCCTGATGCTGTCTTCCTCGCTATTTCTGCCACTTCTGCTTGTAGGGACCTTCATCTAGAGGGAGAAGAAGGAGGGGGAAAAAGGAGATTTTCAAGCACTGCTCTGCCACCTGTTCCCGAGGTTGCCGACAGCAGTTTAGTCAATGTTTCACTCCTACACCCACGCCACCATGGAAAGGCTGGAATGCATTGGGGCTTCTCTGCAGTTGTGCTTGACCACGTGTGTCCACACTCCTTTCCACTAACATGAGAGGGAAGGTGCTTTTGGCACTCCTGGAAGCAGGCAAGGCTGTGCCAAAGTCCTCAGGCCTGACATGAGGGGGAAGTGGACAGACAAACCTCCTTCACTCTGCACCTCAGCTGTGACACTGCTGTTGCTGCCTGACCCACTAGCCAGAGACGTGCCCTGGGGCCACCCCAGTGTCTGCACTGAGGTGATGATGGCCACTGAGGGCCACTGGCCTGAAACAACTTGCTTGAGACACCACACAGAATTTGAAGTAGAGCAGGTTTAACTCCTACAGCCAAGGTTGGTGCTTTAACTGCTAAATCATCCCACTCCCTTCACCTGAAGTTGTGCTTGTGTTTGCATAGAAGTGAGAGAGCCAATGTTTGAAATCACAGTAACCTTCCTCTTACATCTGCAAAGAGTGTTACAGGGGGAGGAGAAGGGTAGGATAGATGTCATTCACAGCTTCATTCCTGGGCTCATTTACTAACAAATTATTCTGCTAATTCCCTCATGAAATATTAGGTGGAAAGAAGTGTTTAATTTATTAATAGGTTCTATTCATATCAGTTTGGTTCCATTTAAATTACACTATTTAAAATGTCGGCTTGTACAAATTGGTATTTTTAATGGCAATAAAATCCCTTTGTTTCTTGCTGTCCTGTTACACGGCAGTGCTGGCAGCCAGCAGGGTTTGCTTGTGGTGCTGATGTAACCCCTGCAGCCCTGCCCCTGTGGCACTGGGCATGGCAACCTGAGCACTGAGAGCACTGATCACTGCACTCCATGGACATTGGATAGTGCTGCCAGCTAAGTGCCCCACAGTCTATTAATATTTTAATGCAATTTTCAGGGTACTGTATGGACAATGAGCTCTAGTTCTCATCCAGAGTATACAGCCCTGTGGTGGCTTGGGTAGCAGAAGACAGGAAAAGTAACATGCTCAGTAAATTTCTGATTTATGTCCTTGCTCTGCATGCCTTTCTGCCACCTTACACCTCACCAATACACTTTCTTCTGCAGGATAAGACTTGCAGACACATCTAAGAGATAGAAATGAAAATGTTTTCGTGGCCGCCTTATCACACAACCACCACTCTCAGTACAGTGCCCTGTCTCACTCCTTGCACACCACAACACCTTTCCAATACGTTGCCCACCTGCAAACTTCTACCAAGACCAGTATTTCATATTTGCTCCTATGTCAAAATGTTCGAAAGCACAGCACAGCAACGAGAGGCAATCCCTGCTGGGATCTGCTAGAAGCATTTCCAACAACAGTGAGCTTGCATTTGCAACTACCAGCACCACGTATCAAGGCAAGAAATCATCCACTTGAAGTTCATGATGTTCAATCCATATTGTCTGTTGCCTTAATAAATGGGTCAACAACATCAAAACCAGAAATCTAACTATACTACAATACTGGCCATAAACCATCAAATTTTTAATTAAATTTGGTAAGAGGTTTTTTCCTAAATACATTAAATGATTGTCATTCACTTATTTTATTCTTTTTTAGGTCTTTATTAAGCAATTACTACTTCAGCTATCCGATTATCTTGCCTAGGATTGATGCCAAGCCAATAAGACAAATGGTAATATCCCATTAATTACAGCCTTTCATAACACTGGCATGCCAGCTTTTTTCTGTCAGCTGTGTCTTTCTACACTTACTCAAAACCCAACTCCACTGGTTTGTAGTCATCAGCCAGTTCTTCTGAAACTCTTGGATGTAAAGTATCTGACCTGCCAATTTCAATCCTTCCAGACACAGCAGGTGCTTTGTTTCTCCTTGAAATAGGAACCACTTAACCATTACAGGGCAGAATTACAATTTCCCTAACACAGTACAGAAATGCCCATTGAATTCTGCAGCTTTCTGATTTCTGATCCATAACCTTCCCCCTCCCACCTAGGAACACATCAAAGCCTGTCAAAATTATTACGCTTCTGACCTAAACAACTCCTAGACAGCTGCAAATTAAAGTAAAAATAAATTATGCCATTCCAAATCCTTTCACCTTCCCAAGTGCAAATGGTTGCTAGAATTAATTCAAAAGGACTAAACTGCCAGCTGTTTAAAGTTAGCACAGACTCACCCAACCTGTTACCAGACTGGAACCTTTTGCTGCTTTTCTTGAGTTACAGTCAGCTCCAAACACCACCTGTTTCTTTTCTCCAAATTTCATTAAAGGAAAACTACACCTACACACACAGTAACAAATTGAGACAATTTGACCTGACAAGGTCTTGCACGGGCAAGCAAATTAGAAGCATCACTGCTGCCATTAACCTTTCCAAGTAAATATCAATTATTAAACTTGCTGCACTACCTCTGTCCCCAGTTTGCTGCTGTGAATTAAGAGGGTCATCAGCCTTTTTGACAGATCTTGTTCATTTACACCTGCTGCCTGCCAGCAGGGGAGCCCGCACACCCGCAGCCCCAGTGCTCAGCCAAGCTGCCTTAATTCATCAGTAATTACCCTAATGAGCTGCATGCAGGACCCAACGAGGAGGACAAGTTGTTCTGCTAAATGGATGCATTGGTTTCACGGGCACTCTCGGCAGACCTGGGTATTAGCAAACTGGTCTAAAGCTTCTTACCTAAAGTTGCCACCGGCTCAAGCTGCTTGATTTGTAGCGATTTTCTCTGGGTGTTTTTGCTTGAGTTCCAGAAATTCTTCCTGACCACGTTCCCTGACTGAATTTTCCTATAAAAACCAGTATTCCTCTCCCTTGGAAGAAGACATTACTGTTCCAGAGTCTGCAAAGTTGAGGTGGGCCAGAGGCCAGGTGGGCTCCTGGCCCCACTCCCAGATGTCATCTCTACCTCAGCACAGATCCAAACAACCAACTCCCCAAATTCACAGGCAAAACACACTATGCCCTCTCATACAACACATTGCCAGGGACTTCCAGAGGCATTAGTGCAACACCAGCCACCAGGATTAAACGCCTCAGGTGGATGAGCCAAATATCCCACCTAAAACTTGAGCAGCCCATATGGATGGTCCAGAGTATTTCCACACAGCGGCAATGTCCTTCAGCAGCCAGAATTACATATGCAATTGAACCTTACGGGCTGTTCTCACCCAAAATCAAACCCTTTTGAGACACACATTGTGTCTCCCCATCCCTCTGCACTACCCACTGAGAGCACCCAGCTCCTTGAGCAAAACCAATCCTGTGGATGGGTTTGCCCTGTTTGAGGCAGGACTAACCCAAACTGCCTTCCAGACTGGAACTGGAGGGTTCCAGCCAGTGTAACAAAGCCAAAACAGAGACTGGGGAACAGCAGGAGGGAGTGTGTGGGCCAAACCCGAATGTGTTTGATCAAGTTGCCCTTAGGTCTGCTCAAAGTGTTTTGGGAGCCATCTGACGAACAAAATGCCTCAAAATAACCCTGATGCCCAAAGCTCTGCAGAGAGGGGCTTGGAAAGGTGCTTCTCAGCCTTGTCTCCTGAGGGCTGGAGGTGGGAGGGAATCTTGTCTTAGACATAGGCTGACTACTGTGTCACTTCAGGAGAGCAAAGCTGGAACAAAATAAAAAGGCTCAAGGGGACAACTGAAGCTATTTGGTAATTTATCTCTTCCAAACCCTAAGACAGCAAGACATTAATGTCCATACATACGAACTGAAATAGGTGCTGAAGTTTTACTCCAGCAGTGCCTGTTTCATCGCTGAAGTTAAGGGAATTCTCCAAAAGCATTAATTAAACCCAAAGCTGCTTAAAAACCAGACCAAAGCAGTCTCCTGCAAGATAAATAACACCCCAGACCCACCACACACGGCAGAGCAAAGCTGGTGGCAGGCAATCCTGGCTCTCTGCAGTAGCTGCAGTCCAGCTTTCACCAGGAACGGCAGATTTGTGTTTGAGAACATGGAAGAGACCATTTCCAGCTCGGTAGGAGCAGGCCAAGGCTGCAGACAGGGCTGGCTTGGCAGGGAAGGACCGGGGGTAGGCACAGAGGGTTTGTAAGGCCATGATCAATTTGCATTCTGCAGGTGCTCACAGACAGTCCCAAGCCATGTTCGGAGCCAAGAATTATGAACCTCGCGCTGTTGGACATCATGTAGCATGATTAAATATCATAACTCATCCCGGTAATAACTCCAGCTCTGCTATCCTGGAATGCTGTTGCCTTTCTGTCTCTCCCATCCAGCTTCCCCCTCCCTACTTCTTCCTGTGAGGTGGGGGTGGAGGAATATATGAATGGGCAGAATGGGTCTTGTTTCCCTAAAAGGGCTTTTTCATTACCACTATGTTGGCTCTCAGCCCCTGCTTTTTAATCATAATAGATCAGCCTGCTCTCCATTTACTTAAGCTTTTCCGATGTCAGAGGAAAGCACGTTTTTATTTGGCACACCTATTTTCACATCATGGGCACGCTGCCCCTGCTCATTATTAATAAATACACTTCGATTTATCACAAGCTCCATTTGAGTGCCACGGGGAGCCTGGGGCAAAAGGAGACAAATTCTTTTCTTAAGTTGTTCTGAAAGGTGCTGGGCTCCCCGACCCTCACCCCCATTAACCCAGCACAGCTAGTGCGCTCCTACTGGGAGCTCCACGGCCTGTGCAGCGGCAAACTCGGACTGATCTTGTGCCATCTCAATATATTTGTTCATTATCTTGCGCACACACAGAAGCATTTGGAAATGTACTCGGGGCACAGGCCAAATTGAATCATCTGCCTTCATTTTCCACACGATCTGAAGCTACAGCTGCTACAACAGGCTGTGGGATTTTTATTTTCCTTCCTTAACAGGTTTTTTTCTCGCTCTTAAAGCCACAGCAGTCTCATTTTAAAGCCCTTGCTGTTGCTTGGGTTTGTATCTGTTTTGTACAAAATGGGTCTTGCATACACACAGGGTGGGAAAAGAAATTCCCAGCAACCTCTCTCTGCGCAGTTCTGAAGGAAAGACAGAAAGCAAAAGCCTCAGGGAGAGACATAATTAAAATATTCATCTCAGAGATGCCTGTTCTGGTGGCTCAGATGGGTCTATTAATTCACTAATCCTGTCACCTCTGCCAGTGGATAGGCACCAGCAGGAATGGCACCCACCTACATTGCACTGCACTCTGGAGCCAGGAATAGTCCATGAAAACAAAGCAGTCCTTCCAGATCAGAAGGGCAGAGTTCCACACAGCACCGAGCCAAGTTACCTCCTTTCAGGAACACGTTAACTTCAAGAACTAAGTTTAATTCCTTTTTAAAGCTCTGGAAGATCCACTTTTATTTGTCTTGAGAGAGAGGACAGACCAAACATAACCTTCAGATTTCCATGTTACTGACTTCACGGCAAATCTGGTTTGGCAGAAGCCACTTGGAGATAAGTGTGTAGAGCTGAGAGGCGTCCAAGTCCCAGAGTTTAGGTCCAAGCTTTCAGACCACCAGAGACAGGGATGAATCAACCTTATCATGTTCATCTATCTAAACTAATGCTGCTGAACACCACTTTGCATCTCATCAGCAGGTAATGACTTTATCATCAGCTCTGCCAAAGGACCCTTTTTCAACTCTTTCTACAGGGTTAATCTAAGGAAGAAAAATTTCCGGCAGGTAACATTTCATTCTAACAAAGATCATCATTTCCCACAGCTACAAGAACTGATAACACCAACTGTTCCAAAAACTTATCAAAAATAATTGTATGGCCTATCTCCTTCCCAATAAACATGAAAAGGATGCTTAAACAATATTTTGGGAGACTTTTTTGCTAACATATGCTTGCATTTTATTATCAAGTCCCAGATAAGCTCATGTTTCTCTGGTAGACTATCAGCGGTAGCAGCTTTCTGCAGCAGGAGACAGTAAACTGCCTTAATAAATACAAATGGACAATTTAATTAAAATATATTGGAGACTTGGAAAAAGTACTATTTGTGGATGAAACAGTCTGTTAAGGGATTGCACTCAAGGCCAGCTCAGTGAATTTCAGGCAGGCAACAATAAGTGGCAGTGAAACATAGTGCACAGAGCTCTACCCCAAGGATTGAAGACCACGCTGAAATTATAAATGTCAGTTTTCCAGAAGGTGGGGGGGAAGTCACCCTGTTGTCTCTGGTTTTAATGCTTGAAACAAAACAAACCATTTGGCTTTAAACCCATACTTTTTTAAACCTGAAAAGACCCACGTATCAAAACAAGGTGGAATCAGCTAAACACATTACTTCTGATTTGTTTCCTTGAAAATCCAGCCTTAATGCATTCTAACAAAATTTATCTATCCCAAGCATACCTCATAATGAGATCAACTGGGAAAAATATCAGGCTTGTTTGTATATTTTATACTTGCTCTAACTTGGCAGTTTGGAGATTATGTATTCCCCAGGTCCCTCCTTAAATCGTTTCACACGCTGCAATTTGATTTTCTTTGCTTGCCCTTTTCCACAATTTTTTTTGATACATTTTATTGAGTTCTGGCTCAGAGGGAAACGTTTCCTTTGAATTAAGGGTGCAATCATTTTTTTTCCCCCTCTAAATAAGGACATATGGCATAGAAAGCAATGTTATGGTCCGAGTATTTTATGATTGAACAAGGGCTCATTTTAAAAAATGACAGTAGCATCAGGTTGGATTAGAGTAGTTTTTCTAATTGGGTGGTGCTGCTCTGGATGCTGTGATGGGCTATCTTGGCCATAACTCACTTTAAATATGACATGTCCATTTTTACTTACTGTGATGAAGAAGCAAACACCACCAGTGTTTGATACTGAAGGAAAATCGTCTTTTTTTTTTAGCATTCACTCGGTTCCATCATGTTTTGAAGGTCAGTGTTTATACATTTACCTGCTCTGCAGACTACTGGTTCCTAATCCTGGTTTACCAGTTTCTTTTGGCTAAGTTATATCAATTACCTGTGTTGCAGTCAAGCAGTCTGTAACACAGTGGTTCATTTTTACCTCCCTCTGGGATGCAGAGAACTTGAATTGATGCTAGCAAAGGATTTCTGTGCTTAGACTCAGTCAGCTGCTAAAGTAAGGCAAGTTCAACAACTTACTGTAATAAAAAAGTATTATCAGTGAAAAATCAAAATATTCAAAAGCTATTGATAGTTTCTCAGCTACTTGAGCAACATTAACTACTCACTAACAACCTAACTTTATATCTTAATGCTTGCAACCAGATATGAGGGTCACCTTCCATTTCTAAGAGCAAATGAAACCCAAGCTCCTTTGGTACGGGCAGCTGCCTTTGCAGTTTTTGGAAGAACTCCTGTCTGGTGCTGTGATTAGCCAGCAGTGAGCTCAGCTTTAGCTCTCCAGCAGACACATCTGCAGATCTGGTGCCACTTCTAACTAGGGAGGAACTCTGTTTGACTTCATGG
This sequence comes from Coloeus monedula, assembly GCF_965178545.1. Taxonomy (NCBI): domain Eukaryota; kingdom Metazoa; phylum Chordata; class Aves; order Passeriformes; family Corvidae; genus Coloeus; species Coloeus monedula. The sequence continues at coordinate 7,054,450 of NC_138798.1, read as the reverse complement.
CTCTTGCAAGGTGCCACCTAAAGAGCAGGCCAGTGCCCTGGGGGCCTGGAGAAGCCTTTCTCCACAGTGCCCAGCACATGGAGGCCATATGGAGCAGCGGGGTTGGCTTTTCTGCAGCTCTGGAACTGCTGCAATGATTTTTCACAGCTTCTGGGCTGGCAGGTGGCCTCGGCTGTGGAGCAGAGCCGGCACCGCTTCCCCACCATGACCTGCACTCTCAGGATCAGGAGCCTCGCTGCCATGCGAGAGCTAATGCTTATTTTGGAAAAAAGCTGGTGCTTAAGCAGGCAAAACTGCTCGATTTTACAGCTGCCATCAGGCCTGCATAGCAAACTGCACTCTGCATGCCCCCAGCCGCACTTGGCAGATGGCAGCAGACAGCTGGGAAAATCTGGGTTTGACATACGTCAGTGATAAACTGTGTCAGCGTAGACCTGCTTAGGTTACAGCCAGCGAGCGCGTGTGCCGGAGTGGGCCTTGGACTGCTGAGGGGGAAACAGCATTCCCAACCTATTTAACTAAAACCTGCCTTCCACAACAGGGCAAGCAGGTGCAGATTGCACCTATGAGCCTTTGGGGCTGACTGGAGAGGCAGGCAAGGCAACAGAGGGGCAGGTATTGGGTTTGCGTGGCAAAGTCTTGGTAGCAGGGTGTCTTCTGTGAGAAGCTGCCAGAAGCTTCCCCCATGTCCAGTGGAGACAAAGCCAGCTGGCTCCAAGACGGACATGCTGCTGGCCAAAGCCAGGCCCATCAGCAATGGAGGCAGCACCTCTGGAATAACAACACAGTTAAGAAGGGAGAAATGTTGCTGCACAGAAGCAATTGCAGCCAGAGAGAGGAGTGAGAATATGCGAGAGAAACAGCCCTGCAGTCACTACATCAGTGGAGGAGGAAGAGGAGGAGGTGCTCTAGGCAGCAGAGCAGAGGTTCCCCTGGAGCCTGTGGTGAAGATGACAACAAGGTGACAGGTCTCAAGGAGTAGCATCCAATAAACAGTCCATGAGAGAACTGAAAGCCTTTGAGCCTCTTAGAGCTGAAAGCCTCTGTGCCTCTTGAAAATAAGATTTGTAGCTTCAAGTTTCACATAAAGATGATTCGAACCTGTGACTCTCGGTTATAAAATGCCATCCAATATGCATCAAACAGAAAATTGATTTAGCACGGGTTTTTTTTTTTGGTAATGGGAAAGAAATGGATACACTGAAGATGAGCTCAGAACTCTTACAGCAGATGCATCAAGTGTTACCAATCTGGTGCAGTGGACCATAGCGAAAGGATCACTGTAAGGGAAGTAGCTCCAAGCAGGACAGAGGAATGATTGACTAAGCATCCACTTAGAAGGGAGAGAGCTGTGTTCAGCTGGAGCCAACGGACTAAATTAGGCTGAGCTTACACGATGCTTTTAAACACCATGTAGGAGGCAATCAGAATTGACAGCTTTAACATTGCTGCCATCTATGCATACAGATACCATCTATTAAAGGCTAATATCAACAGCTGTGATGTTCAAAGCAAAAGTAGATTTAATATACATATTAAATTGTCCAAAGCTGCAGGAAATGTTTCAAAATATATTAAGAAATTCAACCAAGAAAAATATCTCTGTATATTACAGTAGTTCTCTTCTGGTAATGCTACTCTGCAAAGCCAAGGGTTTTGAGTTTTAATATGAAAGGTGATGATAACCTGCAAAAGTGATTTTAGTAAAAGAAGATCCAAAAAGCAAGGTAAACTTATTACTAATTATGTCAGACAGCTAAAACATTCAGCCTCGACCTTGGGAAGAAAACAGACATTCCCCAGCTTTCTGATAGAAGATATCAGACAACATTTGCCAAGAACAAAGTCCAGACCTGTTGCACAAGCTATAGAATGGGAGATCATGTCACACAGGTGTTTTAAACGATCTTGGAATATCCACTGAGAAAACAGAAAAAAGACATGTATTGGAGACATATTTCAAATGAGCAACCAGGGCTGGCTGGGCTGCTGTAGACACAGTGCTGTGATACCAGGCTTGAGCAGCAGAAGAAAAGAAAACCAGAACTGGAGTAAAGTGACTCAATTAAACTATTTCAACAAGGTTTTCTGGAAAATTAATCTTCTTGAGTAAGCCTGGTTTCATTTCTTCAATAAGTTTGGTTGAAAAGGAAACTGGATAAATGTGATACATTTAGGATTCTTGATGCACTCATACTACAAGACATTCTGATAAAAGCTAGTGCTATATAAATATCAATAAAGCATATTTTAAGTGGAAACCAGATCAGCTGAGTTCTCAGAAAGTAGTGTCAATAAGTAAACATTAATGTTTCCTACAGAAGGTAAAAGGATTTAAACAAGGTTTGCAGCTATTCAATAGTCCCATCAATATCTGAGAAAAATGTTATCAAACCCACTGCAGATAAAATTCACAGATGCCAATGATACCATTTTAGAATAAATAAGGAAGAGAAGGGGAAGGCAGCTTAGGCAGCAGCTTGAATTCTGTGAAAAACACACCTCAGGAGAAAAACCATATCCCAAAGCAGGGCTGCACTATGGTTATGAGGAATGAGAGCAGCTGCCTGCAGCTCCTGCAGAAGAGAGACTGTGCTGCCAAACAGAGCCTGCTGGGAAAAGCTGGGAGGTGACAGCAGACTAGTGTGTCCTTATGGTCCTCCTGCATAATGCTACACCAAAGGGAACTAATCCAACCCCTCAGCAAGGGAAGAGAGGCCACTTTCTCTTGAATACGACATTGACAGGAATGATTTTGGAAGGTCTTCAGCCTCTCCAGTACACCAGCAAGGCACAGCTCTACTGAACAGACAACCCATGGCAGGTACAGTCTAACCCATGGGACAGACTTGGAGAGTTGTCCTGAATTGCTCCAAGTCCTTCTTACAGGGATCACAGAGATTAACTGAAACTCCATTAGAAAGCAAAAATTGCCAGCACCTCTCCAGGTGTGAGGCACTGCAGGTCTCTCCTTACCTGGAGCCAGGCACAAAAGCTGCCTCCTGATGCTGCCCAACAGTGAAGGCAGCCTTCAAAGGCATTTGGGTTCTTGTCCATGATTCATGGCAGAGACAAAAACACCCACACTCTTGCTCAACAATTCACTCAACCCCTCCAAGTGTCCCATGTGAAAAAGCTGTGCTTAGTACAGTTGGGTTTCAAATTCATTGCTAGGACTCTGAGGCACCACAATAACACAGTTAAAACACCACCAGATGTGTGTCATATAATACACATTAAAAAAAAGAAGACATACTGTGTGCAGATACAACAACAATTTGCTGTTCAAATTAATTCAGGAATCAGTACCATCCCTATAAACCAATATATAAAACATATGCTACTGTAGGCATGCATAAATTGCATGCATTTTTATCCAGATAAAGCCACACGTGCAACTAATAAACTAAAGTGAAAAAAAGAAAAGAAACAAAGTAAATAAATAAATGCAAAGGCTGCCTAGGGAATAATGAATTTTGCAGAAACTGCTGTCAAAGATCACAGTGCTGAGCAGAGCCCCAGCCGTGCTGGTCCCTACTCCCAGCAGGACAGTCACAGCCTGGCCTCAGGCCATTGGAACAGGCAATTCCCATGGAGTAGAAATGGACCCCAAACAGACCCAACCAGGTTTCTTGCCCAGCACTGGGGTGAGGTTAAGCTACAGTGGCACGGTTCAAATCACAGGAGAGAGTCTCCCACACATCCAGGATCTGGCCTGATATTGCATGTCTCCAGCCGTTCCGCAAACCAGCCCACAATCACGTCCCTTTTACAGCTGACGATCCCTAAAAACCCAGGAGCAAGGCTCCAGCCTCACAGCAGCTGGGGGAATTGCTGCCATTAAAGGCAAGAAGAGAACCAGCACTTCAACGTGGAAGGAATTGATGGCTGGCTGGCACGAGCTGTGCTACAGTGGGAATTTAGCAAAGCACAGACAATTCCCATGCACACCGCCATGAGTAGTTTTATTCCAGCTCCTACCTTGTTCTAGTCAGATCTATGATTTGCTTTTATTGCTAATTCAAACTCTACAAAGCCCCTCCTTGAACTCTGCCTAGACTTTCGGAATCTGTCTTTTCCCTGGCAGAGGTCTCTGTCCCCCAGCCAGCTGTCCCTAGTCTCCCACAGGCAATGGAAAGCTAACCACAGCTGCTTCTGCTCAACAAGAGCCAGAGCCATTTTCTCCAGGCTCCCTGCACTAGCAGATGAACCAAGCCACTCTGGCAAAAATCAGAGCAAACCTCACACCTCTGCAGGTCTGGAAAGCAGTTCCCTGGCTCTGCACTTGAAGCAGAGACAAGCTGCAACATCACTGCATGTCTGGTTGTGATCACCCACTGTGATCAGTCAAGACACTGGAGCTGTCAAGGAAACTTTCAGTAAGGCCATCAGCTCCTACACCACCAGGGCAAGTTTTCTGATTTGAGAAAAGTGTTGTAACTACCAGAGCAAGCACAGCCAGCTCCTCAAGGAAACACAGAAGCAATTTCCTCTAAATGCCCAGGGGACATCCTGTTTGCTGATCAACATCCCGAAGAAAACAAAAATCTAACAATAATTACAGCCTAAGCAACTACGGTGAAACCCTTTGGTAATTTTCAGTCCCAAGTAACTAAAAAGGGGCAACAATTATTTTAGCTAATGATCACTGAACTTTCAGATTAATGTTCACAGCTGAGGAAGGGGAAGCAGCTCTTAAGAAGGCAGCACTGCTGTCAGGCTGAGCCCAGAGCTCCTTGAAATAGCTGGTTGATATTTGCTACCATCAAGGGACACAGGGCACTACCCAAACATGCAAGGAACTAAAGCCAGCACCGAAAGCTCAGTGCAGATGGACTGGGATCCTGCCCTACCTTCTTCCCACAGATTCCAGTAGTTTATGGTAGAGAAAAACCCATGTTGTTGGCCCTGTCTGTACTCTCATGATGTGCAGCACAGGAGTGGCTTGGCACTAGCCACACATTCCCCAAAACAGTGGGTTTTAACATTTCTCAGTCACAAAAGGACTGGCTGACACTCTGTAGCTCTGATACAGCTGAAAGGGCAAACTGCACAGGTAAACACCAGGCAGACACTGAGGGTTATCCAGCTGGCCTGAATTGCTCCCTGTGAGTTTAGACAGCCTCTCCTCACTGATTCTGGAGAGAAAAATGTAACTGGTGCCTTCCAGAAAGAGGTCAGGCTGTGCCTGGGGATGAGGTGGGTCTAGAGGAGGGGAAGCCTGCCTAAGGCAGGCCCAGAGAAACGTGAGCCATTGCACCTGCACTGTTTCACAGAGGCCACAAAGGCTTGTCAAAACCCAAAATAAACAAGTCCACTAGGTTCAACTAAAAGCCTGTTTTGAAAGTGATTTAAAGCATTGTAAATGCTTGTCAAGTTTTAAGCCAAACCTTCATTTTATTCAGGTTAAATAAGTTATCAATCAGTTTAACTTGAACTGGAACAAGAAGCTTCTACAATGAAATTAAAGTAACAGCCCAGTTAATTGAGCCTGCTTCAGTCCTTCCCATAAGGATGGTCTTAGCTTCAGGAAATGCTCATCTTCCTTGTCACATTTGATGCAGAAAGGTATTTTAAACAGTAATAAGCATCTGCTTTCTCTACTTGTTCAGTGGGAAAGTCTAGAATTATATACACAGCTGTATAGAGGATGCTGTAATAGCAAGATGCATTTATTAATGATCCTACTAATATTTCCTGAGAGCATCTCCAAATACTCTGCAAATACCCATCAAATTTAAACAGCAAGGATGTGCAGTGGGTAGTATTATCATTCCTTCCCAGAACGGATAAAAAGACCAGATGACTTTGGAAACATCAAGCAATGAACCTGGAATAAGGTTGGGACTACAACTACAGAGAAAACAGGGTGGCTAAAAGCACTGCAGCTTTTAACATCAACCATCTTGCATCTTAACCACAAGATCGTTCTCCCTGGGTGACATGTAAGCAAATATTTCTTTGAATGAAAGCATAATGTTAATAGAGGAGAGCTTGCTGAGAAAGCAAAAAAAGGAATTGCTGCATTCTTGGATACTACATGGAAACCCTACACTCTCCACAGGAAATATTTTAGTAAAAAGAGATGTAGAGTTACAGCATGAAAAAACGAGGCCATCAGATAAGGCAGGTTTTCTGAAAAAGGGATAAGGGAGCATGGCCTTTGCTACTGGGAAGATTTGGAGTGATTCAGGACTGTTCCTGACACACAGGTCAGTGAGGTTTTACTGTGGCACAAAGACCTGTGTCTGAGTGCTGCCCAAGGCAGGAGGCTTCCAAGTACCTTGGATACAGATCTGGGAGATGACCAAGGTCTGTCACACCATGGGATCTTTACAAGCAGCAGTAGGGCCCAGAAGCAGAGGGAACAAAACCTAAAGCTCAATCCAGAGACCGGAATTCAGGAAAAGGACTTCTCTGAACTGTAGCTCTTCCTGAAGGAGCAAGTGTGGGAAAAGGAACAAAGCCCAAAATAACAAAACTCATGAAGGCTCTATGGGTAGAGCTAAATAACCAGGTAATTATCCAGATCTTTATTGTTCCTTTGCTGCTGCCTGCAGATGAGAAGAAAGAGAACAATAGAGGTAGCAAGTGGGGATGGCCAAAGCCTCTAAAATATTGATGCACAAATTGAACATTTCTTCTGGAGATGTGGAACTGCTCTGACATGGAGCTTTTGTGCTAATAGGTGTCTCAGTCAACATGCAAGGTCTTTATAACAATACATGTCTAGATACCACTGCAGTATAAATATCCTTGCTCAAAACACTTTGCATCTTACTGCTGCTCACACTGTACCTGGCAGTTTCCTATTTAAAACAGTATTACTGCTAAAGGAAACCAGTAACAGAGGGCTAAAGGAAACAATCTTACTCACTGAACCAACAGTGTTGTCTCAGCAAAACAAAGCAATTAACATCTGAGTTCACAGGAAAATATATTAGCACAACAGATGCATGTGCATGTATTTCGGCCTTTTGGTAAAATGTGCTGTTTTGGGGCCAGATGTTTCTGCTCATGCCAAAGAAGAATCCAGCTGCATCAAGCTGTGACTATTTCTTCTGATCTGACAAAATCTGCTATGAACTAGAAGAGAAAAAAACAGTACTGAAGTTTGAAATAGAAGTCTGTTTTCCACTGGGGATTTTACCACCATCTGTATTTTAAAAGCTTTAGTACAACTTGACAGAGCCTGAAAAAGTTTGCAGCACAATAGGTAAAGCACATTGAAATACCATTCAAGTAAGGCTTCTGGTAGAGTTGAAACATATGGTAAAAGACTAGTTTTATGCATTTTTCCCCTTAAAAATCAATTTATACTTATTAGTTGGATTTACAACATGTTTAAATTGTATGGCCTTTTTTGTAATGTGCTGCCATTATGAGCTAAACTCTCATTATTGAGATGATAGAGCAATATTGAATTACTGGGCAAACAAGGTCCTTTTTCAAAAACACCACAGCAATTGCTTTTCTCACGGTTTCTAAAACCAGGTGTTGTTTTTTTCTTGCATTAATAGAATTACTATGGATTTGCACTAATGCAAGAGTAAAATCGTATCATTTTCCCAAAACCATAAAAAGGAGCCGAAATGGAAACAGAACAGTTCAGCAGAAAACATGAAAGCATCTTGTAACACCATTAAGTTCACAAACTACAACACATTTATCAATGCTTGGGTGTTATCCCTCCTAAAAATCATCCATCCAGCAGGAGCAGCACTCTCCCACCTCCCAGGCCACCTGTGGAAAAGCCCGTAACTCATCTCACAGAAACCTCTGTTGTTTCATCCCCCAAAACCAGCTCCTTCTGCCCCAGGGAGAATGCAGTGGCAGGAGCAGCCTCAAACAGTGACTTGCTTGAATAAATGGCTGCACCATTATTTTCTGGCAAGTCCTAAAACCGAGATTTTCTAACCACAACTTGACTCCGAAAGGTGATGAGATTCCAATCTCCTCTTTTCTATCCCCAAAACTTCAGCCTTAACAAAAAAAATTTAAAACTTCTGAAACAGGCAAACATATATGGTACAGTGCAAATGGAGCAGAATGCAGCTGGATATTTCTGAACTCGGTTTTCCATTCTGCTCTCCTCAGCTCTCGCCAGCAGCCAGGCAGCTGTGCTGCCTTCCAGGTGTGCGGCACAGCTTTGCCACTGACAGGGTTATCTATTTTATGGAGAATTATGCTGGCAGTGAAAATCACAGTAGAATTGTTTTGAAAGAAGCAAGCCTCAGATGGGCAATTTAGATTTCACAGAAGTTGAAAGAGGATTTGCAGGTTCAAATTATTAATCAACACCCTGCCAGGCAGGGGCCAAGAGCAATCTGCAGGCGCTGAGTTTTCTTGGACTTAGACTGTAAAATCTGGATTTTAGATTGTTTCGGTGAGGAGAAGGATTTTTGTGCCTACAGCCCTTTCTTTCTGAAGTATCCAGGCAAAATGGATCCCTGGCTTTTAGGGGCAAGTATGAACTTAGGGATGGTGGGGTAAACTCTTTCAGGAAATTAGGGATTTGGGGGCTTTCTGAGTCAGTGGACACACTGCACATGAGAAGGTTACTTCCCTTTTGTTAAAATCATGTTCCAGCTATAACAAGACAAGATAAACTGCCCGTGGGGTCACATGGGGCCTTTCTTTTGCTAGCAAGAAACATGGAAAAAACTGGCCAGAAAAAAGCAGGGGCTCATGGAGAATCCAACCTATTGCTACAACATTGTCAGCTCTCCCCTGTGCCAATCAGGATGAAACAGGCTGCTCTGGGAAGGAAGAATTTAATTGTAATAAGCACCTAGCAGAGTGTAACAATGGTTAATCACAGAGAAGCACACAGTGGGTGCCTCTGGTCACATCAGGCTATTTTCAGCATCCTTTTGGCTTGACCTGTCAAGTTCCATGCCTTCAAAATTCTGCAGGGCTGAACTTAAAATAAAAAGAGAGGAAAAAGGGGGTGGGGGGGGGGGGGGTGGAGGAAGATGGGGGGAAGAAAAGGGAAATTATCCATTAACAGTTTTAAAGAAAATGCTAATTAATGTTCTTCTGCAAACAAAAATGTAAAGCAGGTAGAGAGACGTTCCACCATTAGCTGCCTATTTCTATAAACACCATCACTGTCTCCTGGAGAACAGTCTCTGACAGTAGTGAGAAGCTCCTCCTGCCCTCACATCTGAAGCCCCTGAGTGTGCGGGCTGGATGTTTCAGGTGTGAGCAGCAGAAGGGCAGGGGAAGGTGAATGAACAAGACAGGATGCCCCAACACGTGAGCCAGAGAGCACCTGTTCCAGGTCTCCTCTCTCCTGTACATCTCTATTACAAAGAAGTGTTGCAAAATGAAAATTGGGAGCTTGAGGCCAAAATCAAAATAGAAAGAAGAGGATATGCACCCATCGACCTTTGCTGAAAACAGTGATTTACTTTTTCTTTATGTTTACCTTAAGTGTGTCTCAGAGAGGCTGTCCACAGAAGCATCACACCACTGCTTCTGCTGCACTATATTATAATACTGCTTGTTTCCTCTTGCCAGCTACTCATCAAGGATTACCACCAGCACAGCCCTCCGTTCTTTCAGATCTAGTCAGAAGGCAAATTAGTTGCAGCCTGATGGGGGAGTGCTAAATTTTTCATTACAATCTTTCTCCGGAGGTTTGGTGTTTAATAATTTGTACTGTATAAAATTTCACATATGGGAAAACATGGCACCACACAGCCTCTCCAGATGCCTTTTTTTTTTTCCTTGCTGCTAATCATGCAAGCCCCCCAGCTAAAGAAGTGGATTTAGGGCATAATTAAAGCTTTATACTTTAATAGTAATATGGGTAAAGCTCAATTTTATTTTTGAGAAGAACACGCCACATTTGTAAATTCCCATTTCACTGAGGATCAGTTTTCACACAGGCTTTGCACCCGGGCTGCTTTGTTGCTGATATACCATGGAACATAAACCATGTAAGCAGCTCGTGGTGCTGTGAAAGGCACACACCCCTGCTTGGCCACTGCAGAGGCTCTTTAGCTCCTTATGATCAATCCGAGAGCAGTGGTGGCTGTGCCAGGGACATCCTGTAAGGAGCCTTCACATCATCTGCTCTGGTTTTCATCACATAACGTGGCAGGGGAGTCTCTCAGATTGGTCACAGGAACTTCGAACTTCTGGAAGTTTTAGCTACAGCCCTAAGCAGAGCTGAAAGTGATTTAAATGTGCTGCTGCTCTCCTAAACCTCCCCCTAAGCCACCACCCTTCTTCCCTCCCCACAGAGCCTGGAAACCGCAGGGCTGCTGTCATGTGTGGGAATGCCAAGCCCTCTCCCATCTTCCCACCACTGCTTTCTCCCCATGTTTCTGATGAGAACAACGACCTGGAACATGCTTTTGGCATTAACTACAGCTGCATACAGAGCACAAGGTTCACACACTGGCTAAGAGCCCTGAAAGCCTCACCGTAAAGTGGGACTAAAGTGGGACCCAAGCAGGGGATAGATGGGAGGGTCAGTGAAAGGGAAGAAGAGGTGCTGGCAGAAAGGCAGGAGACATTCCTTGCATGGCTGAGACAGGAATAGTTGTGCGATGGTCAGCATTCTGAGGACTAATTTTAATCATTTGTTGAATTCTGGAGTATAGTGCCTCTAAAAAAAGGAAGTACTCCAGGGATTATACTCCCAGGATGGCAACTTGGTATTTTAAATCCTTTCCCTCTTCTCCTAAACATCCTCCTAAGTAAATTCAGAAAACACACAGAGTAGTACAATGATCACCTTTCACAATATGGTTTTAATTCAATCCAAGTTTCTCCCATCTGCTCAAGAGACCTACAGACTGCCTTAAAATGAAGTCCTTTGGTGCTATCATGGATTTCTGATTTCCCAAAGAAAAAACAGGTGATAAAGAGCCAGTTCAAACTAGCATGGTAAAAATCTACAGTGTTCTTTGACAAACCCTGTGCTTCAGCAGAAAGCAGAGACTCCAGCTTTGCCATTAAGCATCTCTGTGCCTCATGATTGAAAGCCAGGCTTTACTCTAGCAATCAGTAGCAACACTGGGTAGAGTAAAGTAAAACTGTTACCATGGATAAGCATCTACTCAGCTCTCAGAGCCTGCAGTGTGCTGGCAAATAAATCAAATGACCTAGAACTGAGAAATAATGACCTTGAAAGTGAGAGCTTATTTCTGTTTTTATCCATCTTTACTATCACAGCTTAAACTAAATCAACCATGCATTTTAAGATCTATATTGTATCCTTGAAAATCTGTTTGAGAATGCTGAAGTCTTGAACTGCTCTTTGTTGAAATGAAGAGCTTATTACAGGTCAAAATTTTACTTGCTTTGTAACTGGTTATATGTGTTAAGTCAGTACAACCAATACAGGAGAGACTGCTCCCAAACTCAGTGAACCTTCTTGGTGGCCCATGAGACTACCAACATAAAACTGTGGTAACAAAAATACAGGGAAATAATGTAAGTACTTAGAAGTGCTTTTCAAATGCCTTTGAGTTCCAGTTTCACTGGCATGTCCAGGTCCTGCAGGATGAAGACTCTCAGCTCTGTGATCCTGAGTTTTTCACCACACAGCTTCATGAAGGCTTGACTGGTGGTCAGTTGAGAATGGCAGTGCAATGCACCTGCTCACAGAGCAAAGTGACCTTGAGGAGGCTCCCTCATCTCAACGTGCAGCACTCATTTCCATGAAATCCCTGGGCAGGAAAATACACATATGGAGAGATAATAGAGGCAAAGCCTCCATGTCAAAGAGCAGATTGGACTCTTGCCATCAGGCCTATGACAGCAATCCCTAATTCTCCAGGACATCTGCTTATCCAGCAAAACACAAGCTGTCTGTCCAGCAGCCAGGCCAGCCCAGGGGCTGGCACACATGGCAGAGTCAGGTTCTACCCAGCTCTGACATCAGGCACATTCATCCCTACTATCACCCTCCCTCCCTTTTTTTTCCCCTTAAATAGAAAGCAGTTCTACATAATGTCATTATGCTCAGCTTGTGAGGCTGAGTTTATCTGTGACTGCCAAAAGCACTGTAATCTTCAGCACAAAGTATGATTACTCTGTCATCGTGCATCTCTACAGATAGCAGTGCTCAGGGTATCCTCAGAATGGGAAGAGGTCAAACCACTGATGTTAAACCCGTGAGGCCTGAGAGCTAAAGGACGAGCTGCAATATCAGTTTTTGCCAGAGGAAACTCATCCATGTTCTGATTTGTCAGGAGAAGGATTTATATCAACTTATACCAGATAAGGAACATGGGAAATAAATACCAAAGTCAGAACTTACTAATGGGTATTATTTCTCAGATAGCAGCAAGTTAATGCTACATAGCTAGGCAACAAAGCCATCCCATCCTTGATAAAGGCATAAACACATTAAAGGAATAATCCCTATGTGACATGAGGTTACTTGTGCATTCATAAAATTTTCACTGCTTCTGCCAGCATTGCCTTTTAAAAATCACTGCTCTGTCCCAGCCTGATCAAACCCTGCAGCCCATGATCTGCTTACCCTTCAATATGCACAAACATGCAGAGAATCCCATTATAAATCCTTTTTTAAAGGATAAATAGAAGTCTCTCATTTCACAGACAAACCAGCAGCTTGACCTAATTTCAGTGGTTCCACATTATTTCCAGTACCAATTTATCTATCAGATACACTCTGCCAGGAAACACCAGGGTCATGCTTTGCTCCCCAGGCCCAACTGCAGGGGAGGAAGAAACCTCCCTAAGGACACCGAGAAAACTTGGAGAATATCCCAACTAGAGATGCAAATTCTCATAATAAAATAGTTTAAGTTATTCTTTTTCATAAAAGAATTAAGACTATAACTGTCTTTCATTACAGAAATACATAATTTAGCACAGTAAGACCTCTTGAAGGGACAAGGTATTTTCTAAACTCCTGTGTAACAAGACCATTTAAAACCGAACATTTACATGGTTTAGGCACTCTCCTGAACTCATTAGTTATGGCAAAATATCAAATTGCTTCATTACTGGTATGCACATTTAAAATAAACACTCTGCTTCCTTAGAAGTTCAAGAAAGTCACGCTGGAGTAATAAACCAACATTCACACATCAGGCTCTGAGTTGTGAGAGCTCTGCTTACATCACTGACTCATTCAATGATAGAGGGACAGTAATGAAAGGAGAAGCCAACACAAGTACTCATCATCACAATAGAGAGGATTACATAGAAGAATATTATTTTGAAGCACCTTTTTCTTCTCTAAGTATGATTAATAAAAAAATAAAAATAGAGAAAATAACATTACATCTGTCCGTATGTAAAACGGAGAGATGGGGAAACAGGCTATGGCTGAAAAATGTATTGCCATCTCCATCTACAATCCTTTTACCTCCCTGAAAACAATGATATCTTGGGGCAAAAGAAAAACTTCTGTTGAAATTTCACAGCAAATGGTTTTACAAGCCCCATGTTGCTTTATCAACCATTAGCAAATCACTTTAATGGGAAAATTTACCCCAACTTGTATGAATTTCCTCATTTTAGGAAAACTCTAAATGATAATGGTTTACTGAACAGAAAATGTAAGTGATCTAACATTGAATATGCTTCCCTCTTTCAATAAATAAGGTGCTAAAAACAAAACACTGATGCCAATTTGTAAGATGTAATGAATATGCAGACTGGTAAATTAATAGGCTGTGCCCCAGAGCTGCTCATTTAGAATGCTGCTGTTATAATAAAATTAGGTAAGTATCCAATGAAAGCTCAGGACCCTGGGCTGGTGCCATCTAATTGAAGTTTACACTTTATTGGAGATTCCTTGCATCTTATATATTTGGTTTGTAGAGTTTAATAGCTGGTGGCCTTGGCTATAACTTAATTACAAATCAGAAAGGAAGGTTGTGTCAGCATGATAACATTTGGCGAAGCTGAAATGTCAGTTTCAGGCATATTTCACCTGTTCTCATCTTGATTTAAGTGGACTAATAGGTCCTAATCACACAGAACAAATGGGTCTTTAAAGTGAAGATACAAAATTAAAGTGCCAGGTCCCGTATGTCTTTGATCACCAGTGAAAGCACACCAAGTGAGGGGCACCAAGTGCCCAACCAACAGCTGAAGATAAGGACAGACAATGTTGTGAGTCACAATCAACAGACCCAGGAGGACCTGAAGTGAGGAGAGGAACAAGCCCCATTTATGAACAACCACAAAGTTTGAGCCTGAAGACCTTCTTAAGGGGAGAAAACATCAGGTGTAAGCGGAGTGAAAGCGAAAGGTGATTCCAGTCACCTGCCCACAGTTAATTCTCTCCAGGACTGAAGGAGAACACATTTCACCTGGTGCCTGTTGCAAAAGACAGGAGGGAGAGGTGGGAGGGTCTCAGCAGGCTCTGAGGTGGTGCATACCCACAGCCGTCACATGTGTTTTTCCACACTCTAACAATAACCTGATGGAAAGAGATGATTGGCATATGCCAAGTAAAACACTTCAAGAAGATAAAAAAAGCCACGGGAAAGCAAGACTGTGTAACTTTCTAAAAGATAAGATTGAGCATGTTCACTATAAACAAACCCACCTCCACATCCCACATACACATGCACCGTGTGGCAGTCCATTAACACTCAGAGTGTTCTACTGATTAAAAAGAAAACTTAATACATCTGTTGGAACACAGAGACAGAATAAATATCCTTATCATTCCATTTACTGTAAATAATACTTAAGTGCAAGTCAAATATTAGCTATATTCAGCACAGCATCATAACAAAACAGGCACTGCTAACATTATGGTCCCAAACTGTGTTACTTGTAATTAACATCTGACATATATCTGCTTTTGCAATCACCCATTACTGATTAAATGACAAGGCACAATGTCAGATGCATAATCTGATTGGTTAGTACTCAGTTACCAAGGTGTTACATTTGGAAATTGCCTGTGAATTGATTTCTTTTATTGAATTAATAAGTGTTATCATACTGTACAGAAGGCAAAATTGCTACTGAATGTGAGCGATAACATATAATTACAGAAAATCAAATCCTAATCTGCAGAGCCAAGCCAGGTGTCAACATTTTAATTGTAGCTGGGGAAGCGCAGTAACACCATGGAGCAGGGGGAGGACGGGAAGTGATCTCTCAAGTGTAGGAAGAAATATATTGCAGAAAGAACCAACTTTAGTTAGGCATGATAGCAACCTCGAGGGATGCCAACCACTCATGTGCAGAAAAATTAGACTTCATTTTTGACTATAATCCCACATGCTGGGACACCTGACTGTCATGCAGACCCAAATCTATCTCTCAGTGTCTTCAGATTTGCATTTCTGGGAGAATGTTTTTGAAAGATTTTAGGAGATACAAGCATAAAATATGGAAATCCTGCACTTTCACTATTCTTTCAGTAAAAAGTAAGAAAACAATATCCCTGCTGTCCCCAGAAAGATCAAGTCCCTTTGAGATCATATCACAAGTTTCTGCTACAAATAAAAACTCAAAGGTTTTATTAATTTTAGTAGCTTTGCACACTTTTTCAGTGAAAAATGCCTCTTCAGGCCATTGCCTAGTTGCCCTCCCTGTCAGCCTGCAAACTGCACTAATGCAGCTACTGGCACTGAAATTGAGGATGTTAAATTGGCGTAACCTCGTTGCATGGACACTCTCAAATTAGCTGGTTCCAATACATTTGATCTATCTCAGCCACTCCTAAACCAATTTGAGTGTTCATGCTAAGGGACCGCACCAGTTTAACTATGTGTACTCAGAAAATGATGTTGCTAAATTGCTGCCATTTCTTAGAAGTAAGGAGGCCTTGGAGAGCCCTGGCTTCCTCCAGGGAATGAGCCATTCCAGCCACCATAACCAGCTTGGCAGGCTGTGATTCTCACTCATCAGTGCACAACCAAAACCTTTCCATACCACCCCCGTGTCCAGATACACTGTGCAATTCCAGTCCCAAACATCTCCACCCCTTCCTCCTCTCGGCTGCTGCCTTCCCACCCTTAGCACCCGAGACACCTTCTCCCACTGCCATCCCCCAGAGCTGTGCTGCTGTTTCTCCTGACAGCAAAACAGAGCTGCTCACAATCAGGCACAAGCTGCCAGCTTTTCCTGCCGTGAATTTCTCTCATTTGGCAATGTGTGACCTCTGCCCTTTCAAAAAAGACCTGGCTAGGCACAAGATGAGGGGGCACAGGCAGGAAGCATCAGGGGCAAATGACAAAGCTTGGTTCAAAGACCACACCACTTCGCTACTGCACCACAAGCCAGCTCCTAATTTGCAAAACATCTGTTCAAATCATCAGCTTTTTCTGTTGTTCAGGGATAAAGAGGGTAGGTTAAGTCATCCTGTTGGCATACAGAGAGAGAAGTTAAGCCCCATGCTAATACCACCCAGCTGGCAAGGTATCTTGGCAGCAGGATGGCATATAAACATTTTACATGAGGCTCTTTCCAAATTAATTCCTTTTATGCTTCTGTTTTCAGGGCAATAGTGAAGTTTCATTCTAGAATTACAAACCCCTGGGCTTAGCTGCAAGATGACCAGGCCAGCAAGTCTCTTCCCAGCATAGTTACACCACTGGTCATGGCTTTGTGTCTCAAGAACTGCAAGTGCATCTGGTATATAAAATTGCCAAGGGTGGTGAGGAAAAACAGCAACCTAGGCAAGGGTATGCAGCACGATGAGGTGAGGTGCCTGGGTAAGCAAAATTTTGGCTGGGTACAAAGAAGCCACCATTGCATGGAAAAGGGAGAGAACAGCACCTCTCCAGCCTGAGTGCATCTTAATTCTGTACATTGGCCAGTCTTCTAGACACTAATAAAGTTGTTGGAAGAAAACAAAAACCCCAAACTAACAGGCACTTATTACTGTAGCTGAAGTAACGCATTTTTAAAAGAAAATTTCTACAACATGAGTTGTATAACTTGGCTCTACAGTGATCACTGTGGGGAAAATAACTGGTAGGAGTTGCTATATGCCTGAAGAATGTGAATTCTGGGGAGCAGGAGGAATCAGACTCACAGGAGAAGTCCGAACTACTCTAACAGGGAAAATCCAGCAAAACAGAAGAGAGGCCTTCTTTCAAATACTTTTTTTCTGCAGTTAAAGGTAGTGCTGGCGAACAGGATTGCAGGAGAGTGAAAGCCTGTATCGATTGAGATGAACTGCACCAACCTGGAGGCCTTTTGCTGTGACGAACACCAGCATGACCTCCATGCAGGAGCTCCGGAAAAACGACAAGCAGTTAATTGGGTTTCCTTTCCAGTCACTCAATTTACAGCTACTTCCTGACCTCGGCTTTACAACATTTGGAGCCTTGGTGGTTTAATGAGCTAAAATTCCTGCTTTTCCACAAACGGAACCTGCCCAGGTACATTTCTGTATCTCTCCTGGGCTGTGGCCACCGCAGAGCAGCAGCAGTTGCTTGCTGCTCCTCAGCCAACCCATTTTTTTTGGAAGACCATGGGGAGGATGCTGCCTCCACCGCTCCTCTCCTGCAGCAGGCCCTGGAAAGCACACAGGGAGCGGTCAGACAGAGCAGCACCAGGCTGCCACATGCCAAAGGAACTCTCACCCCGGCCCGATGCACTTCTTCCATTCCAAGGAGACAGAGCCCAGACGTGACAGTCCCACGGCAGGTTTAGGTGATGTGAGCTTTAAGCTATCCAATTCCCACTCCTCTCTTTGCCCTCAGCCATATGTTCCCACCTTCTCTCTTGCACCAGTACCTTTATGACTAAGTGGTGAGACAATTCAGGAAATTAGTCCCAAAAAAAGAATTTTTTTTTTTTCACCACATTAGTTTTTGGCTGGTTTAGCTCTCTCCAGCAGTTATGAACACTTACACTGTTGGCTGAGAGGAAGGGAACATGTGGCCAGAAGCATTGGGGAGGGAGCTGGAGACCCTCTCCCTGTAAGATAGGACCATGCTGGAAGCACAGCAAAGGGCAAGCTCTGCCTGCCCTGTTTTACAGGGATCTTCCAAAGTTCAAAGGAGGATGAGGCTGGAACCCAACCCAGTTGTTTAGAAGGTATTATGTCAAATAGACAGCTGTTTTCTGCAATAATTACTTCAAATTTTGCTGTGCAAAGCCACAGTTACAACTACCCCAGTTGCTGTTCTGTGGGAGAGATTCCCAGGATGCATCTTCCTTCAATAATCTCCTGTATATTGCTGCAACTGACTTGGGCACCTACTTAATCTGTGACCTTACAGCTCCTGTCAAGCAGACTGTGACCCTCTCTAGACTTGTATTATCCATTACCAAATTTTCATTTTTATTAAGCTCAGCAGAGACTTTTTTCCTTCTCCTCTAGGAAGCATGAATTCTCTTTTGTCATTTATTCCACAAATGATTTACACCAAGAGCCTGTCAACTATAGGAGGCACTTGCTTGTGCTTACTATACCTGCAAGTAGCTCTGTCCTTTCTGGGTCATTACTAATAAAGCACTTATCCCTCATACAAGCACAAATGCCTCCCTGTGCTCTCATAGGTATTTATCTGAGCACTTCAGAGTCCTCAGTGGATTTATCCTCACAGTGCTCTAGCAAGCTGGGCATTGATGTGATTTCTGTTACACAGATAAAGAACAGGGCTTGGAGACTGAATTCCACTCTTTGCTGCTTCAAGGAGACTCAGTCTCCTGAATCAGGATGCTGTAGCCACCGACTCTGATGATTCCTCCTTACTCCCCACACCTGCTTCCTCCTGGGACAGCAGGAAACTACTTTTGGTTCATCCCACACTCTCTCCTTTATCAGCCAGCCCCACACCAGCAGAGTATTGCTGCTCCAGCCTGCAGGAGAGAAGCCTGGGGCCATTTCTTACTGTTGAAGTGCTTATGAAAGAGAGCATCAACCCCCCACATCCCAGCCCGCATGACCCAAATCATCACCCTCCATCCTGCTCCCCATTCACAGATGACTCATGAGATGAAGTCTCCCTGCTGCTCAGCACCATCACTCTGCAGCCAGCCAGATTTCATGAACAACACTAAAACAAATATATTTGTCTTGCAATTACAGCGCCAAGACAAGCAAGGAGCAAAGCTGGGGGCCAACTGTAACACCACAGATTTTGGCAGTCAGCCCTCTTTCCAGCTCCTTATATATTTTTGTCCCAACTTTCCACCTAGGTCTCCCTCTTTTCAGTATTTCTGGGCAGATCATAACACCCACCGAAGAGCAACAAACGCCTGCGTGGCTCAGTGCTTGCCCTTGATGAATTAAGGCATCTCCACACTCTCTCCTCTCCCACTCTTTCCAGCACCACTTTATCACAGGCAAGGCTGAGAAACCTGTTGCTGCTGTGTTTCTCTTTTAAACCCTAAAGCCAACTGGCAAACTAGAATTTAACCACAGAGCTGCTGAATGTAGTTAGATTAATACACGGTGGCCAAACAAAACATTGCTTTTAAAATGCAATTTGTGCTTGGCACTGAACACGTGGGGAGAATTCAGAGCAATAATCTGCACTACAGACCAGCTCATAACCCTATGCAGAAAGTGCTTTGATGCCCCCAATTTACATCTGACAGCCTTAATGCATTTTGGAAAGGGGCAGTAGAGTAGAAAGCCCCTGCACTAATCACAACTGATGTAAGAAAACTCATTTTTGCTTCTACTTTGCTGTAAAATTCTATGTGTGCACACACCCCATTTTCCAAAATCTAAAAAAACCACAGCAAGATGGTGGAAAAAAATGTTGTACCTTTTAGCCTGAAAATCCTCCTTTATTGATCCAAAATACACCTGGCAGTTTTCTGGTGGCATGGGGGAAAGGAAGGCGTAACAAAAAGCTTTCACCTGTGATTAACTTGCCTGACCCTCATGCACCTCCATCCTGCTGCACCGAGCTGCAGCTGTGTTCATCTGCACAGGTATTTATGGTCAACCTCTTGCAGACAGAATGCATATTTCTCCATCACAGTAAAAGTTAGTTCAAAGCAGGCTGCTCTCATTGAAGTCCATGGGAGATTTCTTTCTTC
Source organism: Coloeus monedula (assembly GCF_965178545.1). Classification (NCBI taxonomy): domain Eukaryota; kingdom Metazoa; phylum Chordata; class Aves; order Passeriformes; family Corvidae; genus Coloeus; species Coloeus monedula. The sequence goes on along the minus strand of NC_138798.1, from coordinate 7,034,485 downwards.
CTTCAACTTGAGCAGGAGATTGGGCCCACTGAGATAGTTTGCTCCAGGAAAATCCCCACTTGTTGATTATGGCTCAGCAGGAATAAACACAAAGAATATTTTATTTTCATTGATAACACCCATTCCTCAAATAATTTGAAATTAATCCTCCAATTTAATTTCAAGCTGCTTTTCTGCTGCGCTTGGTTGCCAAAGGAGAAAAGATTCTGGAGAAAGCAGCACAGGTGAATTACATTTGCTCAATGTTTTCAGCATTAAAAAATCTGCACATAACTCAGGCTCGCTCGAATGGTACACTGCACTGACCTGACATAAAATACAGCTCTGCTAAGCCAAAAAAGATAAAACAGGAATACCTTCATATTTAAAGGAGAAACAGTGAAGGATTTCAGACTTTAATGAGATACAGATGCTGACCACTGAATGAATCACTCTGCCCATAATTAAAGAGTCTTCTGATGTCTGAAGACTCTTCCTGTCATGAAAACTCTTGGATGCCATTTCATCTCCATCCTAAGCCTGATTTCAGACTGAAAGAGGGGAATCCAAATGTTGATGTCACCCCAGACACCACTTATATTCTCCATTTCCCTTTTGAAGAACTTGGTATTAATTTCTGTCTATTCGGGTTTTATGTTTTTATAGGTCTTCAGGCACCCTTAGAGCTAGACCGGAGATATGAAAAATCAACAATGAACCAAGGAATTTCCAGGCACCATGCTTTAGCATTTCACACAAAACAGCAGTACTTAAATGGGGGATCTCTCTCCCTAGCCCCCAGTATAAAATCAGAAAATTCCACTTTTGTGTACATGAACACAACAAGAACATTTTACAGTTTTGTTGATGTTTCAACTGTAACAATCCAAGGATCCCAGGCAACTGAAAGTCACAAGAAGTTGGAGTTTTATTACTATTATTATCCAGCTGGGCTACCTGGGGGTAAAAATAAAAAGAAAGGAAAAAGCAGTGTCCAGGTACACAGCCTTTTCATGAGATGCCCAAAAGCTTGTGTCTTACCTGATAACTTGCATATCCAAAAAAGCCCCTTTTTTGCCAATTAGGTTGGAATTCTCTATTTTAATTTACTTACCATTACTGCTCCCTGGGCATGAATAAATCTCTCAGTTTTTCTGCTATGTGTTAAAAGAATTATTTAAAAAATAATAAATAAATCACTCTTATCTTGGGCTGAAGTATCACCTGAGGGTACTCTTGCTTCACTGCAGCTGTAGCCTCCCCAGGGAGGCTGGTCCCCATGCAGAACTAGCCCTTATGCTGCAAATCTCTCCTAATGTCTCTTCTGACAGCCTGTATCCTCCCTGAAGGGTGATGTTCAGAATGAAATGTACTGCACCCACCACCAGAACCGAATAAATTGAACAAAATCCCTGGAATATTTTATAGTAAATCGTATTTCTATTTCCTGATGACTTTTTTGCCCCTACAAAAAGATGCCATTGCAGATCCCAGGGCATTAGTGATCAAGCTCCTGTAACCCCAAACTCTCCACTCACGCTTTATTTTATCATTTCTGGTAGAACAGGTACCTGACCAGTTCTGGTCTTTTACTGTTCATTCTTTCTTTGCGTAGCACTGCCAAGCTGGAACCTACTTTTTTCAGACCTTTTCTATTATTTCAGATCCCCTGAATCCTAGTTCTGAACTTGGCTGGGTTTGTACCTGTTTCAGCTTGGCATGAGCCGCAGAGTACCTGTGATCTTTATTGTGTCATCCAAGTGTTAACAGAGATGGAAACTGCTGAGGGAGCTGCAGGTCTCCACCTTTTCCAGGGACTGCTGCCTTCTACATGCTTAGAAACAACTTCATCATTTTTATCATACTTTCCTGAAAAATATTCTCTAGGCATTACAGGCTTCCCAGCCCACAGCTCCTCCCTTTCTCCCTTTTTGAAAGACATGCCATTAAATTTTCTTTTCCGCAGTCTTCTCAAGCCTCATTTGTCCTCCACAGATTTTCAAAGATTATCACTAATGGCACTGAAATCACTTAAGCCAGTTTTCTAACTATCTGGAGCTGAATTCCTCCAGGCTCTGCTAAGTATTCAAACTTATTCTTTCCCTCTTTTCTGAAAGCATGCTGGCTGCAGCTGACCCTCTCAGGAAGAACAGAAGGGATAAAAAAGTCATTTGGTACTTCTGCTTTCTCACTTCCATCGTCTGAGAGCTTTTCCTTTCCACTGAGCAGTGGCCTAACTCATTCCCTGGCTCAGCTCTTGCTGCAAACACATTCATAGAAACCCCTCTGGCTGCCCTTTTTGTCTTTTGCCAATTGTGGCTCATTTAGACCTTGGCTTCTCAATTTTCTTTGCATGTTCATGATAAAATCATTCTCAATAGTTTGACCTACTCTCCAATTTTTTTATGTTGCTTTGAGTTTCAGGTCATTAAAGATCCCGTAATTTAGCTAAAGTAATCTCTTACTATGTTTCCCATCTGTCCTCTCCATTAAGGGAGTTCTACTTGTGCATTAAATTTGCTTCTCTAAGAAACTTTCAACTCTCCCAAACTTCCTCTTCACTTGGAGTAGCTTGCCAAGACTGCAGCTCTGAGCTGACTGAAATCCACTTCCCCGAAACCCATTGTCTTCCCCCTGCTGCTCTCCCTACTCTCCTTCTTAATAATCAGCAGTCTGGCAATCCAGAAATGTTTTTGTTTTAGAAAGGCTATTCTGCCCAGGTGGACTCATTCCCTAAATTTCCCAGGGACTGAATTCCAGTTACAGATCAGTTTGCGTCTGTTCTGCTTCGGGTTCTGGAGATGAACAAGGGTGTACTTCAAGCACTTAGAAGAAATTTTCCTGCCAAAGTTTCACAGCCAAACCTGTCCTGCTGCAAAGCATCACCCCAAAATAGAGGAACTGGCAAAGAATGAAAGGAAGGGAATTAAAAAAAAAATCCTCAGATTTTTCTGGAAGGACAGACAACACATCCTCCAAAGTGCCTGAATCTTTAGCTCAGTGTCCTTAGGAAAGGCTGCAGAATCCGCCTTGCAGCTGGCACAAGATATAATGAAGGATTTAAGTACAGGTTGTAAAATTCTATGTGCTGTCCTAGATAATTTATACCTTTCCAAATGATGCCTCTCCATTCCTCAGATACGGGAGATCTCCCTGGAGGAGTCAGCCCTGACCTCAGTCCTTTCAACATCCTCTCTCTGCACAGGGGATACTTATATCCTCCAGCCGTGCTTCGCTCACAGTAGCAGTCAATAGGAAAGAGTGACTTAGACAGAGGAGTTCAGAAAGAATATTTTTATAGCAGCCCCCTAATACTTCGAGCAGGACGGGAAGACGACAGCATGTACAAGGGAGCCATTGAAAACAGCACTGCTCCTAACATGTGCTTGGGAAGATATCTGTTATCTGGGGTTTGCCAGCTGGCTCCTGTGTGCACAAGATCACTCTGCCTTTAACTCTATTTGCTTTGCCGTTCCCACAAACGCAGTCTTTGCCCTGCACAAAACCCCCTCCTGCTGTCAGCTGTGATTAACCAGCCCCAAGGAGCTCCCTCCAGCCAGGCTGCAGCAGGGCCGGTCCCACAGGAAGCACAGCTACCCCAAACAATCCCCTAACAGATGAACACTGTGCCCTGCACTGAGAAGGAAGCAAACTCTCCACCCAGGGTCTGTGTGAATCCCACCATCCTTCCCAACACCAAAGCTGTCAATGGTTGACTTTTGCAACTTTGCACTGAGCATCCCTGGGAGGACGTGCACCCCATCTCCAGCCCCACTCTGTCCTTCAGCAAAGGTGATTCTCCTGTCTCCTGCCCCCAACTCCAGAAACTCAGGTATCAAAAAGAAGAAATCTTCCTTGATCCTTGCAGAGAAGAAGGAGACATCAGCTATAGGATTGATGGAGCCTAAGTATGGTGCAAACAATGAGTTATCCACAACCCGATCTGTATTACCAGCTTAATTTCTGACTGTTCCTCATTGGGCCATACAGGTTCTCTGAATGTTTTAACCTTCATCTTAAAACAATTGAGGTCCTTCCTCCCATTACTATCTTTGGCCAAACTCCACTCCTAAGAACACCTGGACACTATCAATTTGCCCTTTCACACAAATTAGGACTATTACATTCCCTTACAGAAGCTACATTTCTTCTGTTAATTTGCTTTTACCCAACTATTTGCACCTCCATCAAACATCCTAAGCTGCCTATATCAATATTTGGGTTGCTAGTTTGTTTTTCTTTCCAGCTTGTTTCCATTTATGGTGTGCTTCTCCATTTAATATTAAATCGACAGTGACAGATCATCACCCTTTTTCTAAATTCACTAAATGGTTTAATAATATAATTTTGAGAAATAGATTTGTGGCTCGCACGCACACACCAAGGCAAAATAAAGATGACAGCGCATTTGAACAAGGCAGCAATAAAACAGTGATAGTAATAAAGAATAAAAATGCTATATCAGGTTGCCATGGGAACCAGCATTCAAGGACTCCAGGTAACGTTGTAAAACATGCCACTGAGCATAAAGCAGCTAAGCAGGTTAAGAGGTTATTTATTAGGCTGCGACATGTCGTGCAGTGCCCTCTGGTGAGAGCGCAAGAGAGGCACAAACGGGTTCAAAATGAGGCAGAAGATCCAAGTATTGGTGCCCCAGGAGCATCACCCAGGAGTTGTCAGCTTGGCAGCTGCACAGCCAGGGAGAATAGCACAGGTCACAGGCAGCGAGCACAGGTCATGCACAGGCAGAGCTGCGCAGAGGTGACACCAGGACACGCACCCACAGCTGCTTTAATTTGTCTCCTGTCCCAGCCACAAGCACCACGGTGCACACAGGGAGCCACCAAGGGCTCCAGGAAATGTCTCCATAGGTGGGATCTGCCAGCCTCTCCGAGTGCTGCTTTTCCTGCCGAGGGTAATGGGACCAGCTGAGATGAAAGCCACAGCAGGTATGATTAAAGCCAGTAAGCACAATCCTTGGGCACAGCACATTTTCTTAAAGACTGAAAGTGGAACTTGTTCCATGCCCAGAAATTTCACTAAAATTAGCAGCAGTTCCCCACGTGGAGGAGTTCCAAACCCAGGCTCAGAGTCCCTGGAGCTCAGAGTTTCATGCACCACTGCACGAGGAGCACACAGAAACAACTCAGTGGGGTAAGGAGCCCATGTGCAAACAACAAAAAATCCAATTCAGTAATTCAATTCAACTCAAGGTAAAACCAGCCCGAGGTGTCCTGTCCTACACAAGACAAAAATAAATAGATACCAACCAAGCACAAGATGTTCTTGAGCGTCCTGACAAGGTAGAACATCTCACACATACACAACAGAGGATGCTCCAAAGCCTTTTGAGCGCCATGTGCTCCACTGCACCCTCACCACGACACTCCAGGCTCATGGGGACACGTGGCTGATGGCCATGTCCATGCCTGCCAGCAGCAGACACCCGAGTCTATTTCCAGGTACCATTAGTTAACATTAAGCATTTATCTGGGGGAGCAGAATAGATTGCTTACGAATATCACAGCACAGGGCTTCTTTTTTTCCCCACAGGCCTGTCTGTAGGGAAATCAATACAAAATCCAGTTAAATGATTTTGAATAAACACTGTTAACATTTTGTATAGATTGCCTCCTGCAAAACTGAATCAGAGCTAACACCATCCTGATCCATCATCCTTCCTGCTACACCTAAAATAATGGAAATCACAACAGAGGGAGGATGATTTTTAAGCCTGCCAAAACCTGCTAAACACAAGACATGGCTGGATTAGCTTTTTCTATTAGCAAAGCCTATTTAGCCTAATATTCTGCAGTGCTTTCCATGCAGTTTTCCTGTTGGGATGAGGGTCAGTGCATGCCCAGCCTACCAGCACTATTCTGCCAACAGCCAACTCCCAAACCCACCACAGCTCTGTGGCTAGCAGCAGATTTGGATTTGTCTTTAAACTGCAGAAATACTGCTGGGAGGTGGAGGGGGGCTGGAATATGAAACCCATCTCTCCTTGTTTTCCCCTGCACCGTTAAAGCTGTCAATTCAATTCTCCTCCCACTAAGTGGCACCAATGCACCGCAAACCACAACGAAAACATCTGTACAGACAGCTTATAAATAAATATTCCCCTGTCTTCCTGAGCCTGGCCCGCAGCAGGGGAAATCAAACAAGCAGGGGCTGCGTGCGGGAAGGGGCGGCGGGGCTGCCGTGGGCCAGCTCTCCCCCAGCACAGCCCTTAGGGTATGGCTCTCCTCCCTCATAAAACCTTTAACCACCTTTCCATGAAGGAAATGCCACTTACAGGGACATAAGGAAAGAGAAAAAGTCAAAGGGGCAATCTTGTTTTAGTTGCACACCCAATACCTGCTCTCTCTTTGAGAAGAAAAGCAGTGCAGGGACAGCAGCAGACATTGAAACCCATGGAGCATTGAGCGAAGCCCAAACCAGAGTCCCTGCAGTTGAACTGCACATAATCCACACCATGAATCACACCCCGAATGCCAGGCTCTGCAGTTTTTCTTCCAGACAGCCCTTGTGAGGCTCTTTTGTTCAGGAGAGCGGTAAGGAGTGCCCTGAGTTCCTGGCTGAATCACCCAAGGCTTTGCCCAGCAAAGCCCAGCTCTTGTGTTACTGGAGAGCAGGTATGTGGGGCAGAAACAGCTTTGCTGTAAATCAAATCTACTGTAAAAAACTGAATCTCTGGTTCAAACTTACTGTAGCTGGGAAAATGTTATGAAATAACAAGCCCCATTTCTGTTAACCATTAGGGGCAAGAGCAGAAATCAACAGGGAAAAATGTCTAGCAAATATCTTTCCACCAGTGCTCTTGAGAGAAGTGACAACTAGCCAAAAATACCAGTACAAATGCCAACAATGAGCAGTTTGGGACATCACCGTTTCCCCTGTCATGTCCTGTCCTTTGGAAGCGTGATGCCCATGGTCCCTGCTAGGTGTGGAAACAAGGCCGTGTGTTGAGCAAAGAGCTGAGCAGCGCCTGGACAGGAGGAGCGGGACCTGGCAGCGATGGAGGATTGGTCTTGGTGGTTTCACCACCAGCTGCCTCACATTTGTTCCAGCAGAAAGCTGCTAGAAGACAGCAGCTCCGTAACACATTCCCATGCAGGCCAGCCTGGCCAAGACACAGAGCCCAGTGCTGGAAGCTGACAGACACTGACTCCTCCAGCCTAGAACTGCTTGTGGCTGATGGCCACCACACTCCAAACCAGACATACCAATCTGCCCTCCTAAATTAGCAATATGCAATGGCCACAGAGGAATAACTTGCCTTCATTTACAACAGAGCTAAACAAACCACAATCACCATCTTTTTATACAGCAAGTCTGAGCAGTGATCCCTAAGGGGAGGAAGATATCCCAAAAGGGAAGAAAAAAGAGTTCATAGGCACCTCCTGAGTTTGTTTTTAAAACAACACTCACAGATGTAGTAGTGACATTAAACCTCCTGTGCACTGAAACCAAAACAGGGAATAAAAGAATCATTTCGGTCTCGAAACATTCCAAATCCCCTACACTGAGCGCCGGGGCATCACGTCACTGGCCAGGGATGTTGACTTGCTTCTTTATGCTCCCTCCACCTTTCCCCATGCAATATCCAACAGCTGATTATTCTGTTGTTTGCAGTAGACTGAAGTAATTAAGCTTAACCCTAGTCCTGTGGGAGTCCCAGAGAAGGTTAGTGATCCACAGGCATGACACGCTGTTATTTATAGCTGATTAAGTTCTATTTATCTACATTTAAATGTTGCAGGAGATGGGAAGAGATCCCAAAACACATCTGCGTCTTATTAGAAACACCAGCTGTGTGTGGTAGCTTAAAGTTTGCCTTTCTTGAGAGGTTATAAGGAAAAGAAAAACCAACCCTGAATAATTCAAATTCTTCCCTTTAGCTAAATAAATTGGTGTGGTTTAGTCATAATCTTCAAGATGTAAGCCTGCCATCTCATACAACTGACCTGCTTCTGGGGTCAAGCTCAAACCCAAAATTAGCCAGGCCACTTTGAAGCTGTTCTGAGCACTGTAATTGCATTTAGTTTTTACTGTAAGACTGTTCATGTCTTAAGAGACATGAGAAAGGTGCCCAGCAGGTCACAAACCAGATCTTTAGAGACATAGCTTCTGAGCCTCTATGCATTTCGTAACAGCACTGTGGTTTCACTAGTTAGACCATCCTCATATATATGCTCTATTTTCACACACACACGCACAGAGGAAGACAAGCAAACTGAGGGGATGCAGTTCTGTCACCACCCTTTCCTCCAGACAGATGTGGTGCTAGGGCCCATAGCAACAACTGAGACTGGTATTCAAACCTTGGTGTAATTTGACTTAATGCATTTTTGGTGGTAGAGAACAGTAACAGAACTACTTGCATGTAGGAGATATAAATAGTTTCAAAACCAGTATCACCATAACTCCAAGTCAGGCTTCAGAGGAAGGGACACAATTGTCTTGTCACTATTTTCACCAAATCACAGAGGTAATGCAGAGTTTACCTCCTAATTGCCAAAGCAGAATGTACTGAAGGAAGCAGAGAACTGAGATCTCCTGTAAGAAGTCCTAGTTGAAACATCCAGATAGCAACAGGGGGATAGAGCAGGAATGTCCAGCTCTCGTGGCTGCAGAACTGTAACTCTTCCTAAGAGGCTTCTTAAGAACCAGAAGAATGACGTATCATCTTTGCCTTTCCCCACTGCAAACTATTTGTGAGCTGCAAGACCTTTGTTGGTAAGTTCCAGCCCAGAAGAGCTGGCTGAATTTCACTTCTAGCACCACCTGAAATGGAGCTGAGATTCAAAATGAAACTTTAAGGTAAAAAGCAAAACCTCTGAGTTTTGCAAAGAACGCTTTGAAATGCCTCAGCTTGGCTTTGACACCTTCTCGCACAGGAATCAGTGAAACTGTGTCCACAGGAGCTCTGTGAAACTGCATCTTGAAGGGAAGGCACTCACAAGGACCACCTTCACCCCAGCCACTGACTGCAATCTTCTGATGGACGATTAACCAGCTGTCAATCACCCCACCACAGACCAAACTGCAGCTCACTTGGGCTTTGTTTGCAATCCTCACCCACAGTTTGACCTGGGGGGTAAAAGCCACCCTGCTTTCCTGTGCAAGTTCTCTCCAAGCTCCCGTCTCTGACCACCCCCATGCAGTGCAGAGGCCGGGGACTCCTTGCTCTCACCAGTCCCAGCCCACATCTACTCGAGTGATGCAGCCGTGGGCTGATGTTAACAGAGCGTTAAACCTCAAATTAGAGCATGGCTGGAGCAAGCCTGGGATATTTCCAGTTTCCCCTAGGAAGGCAATGCTGCCAGCTCTTTGTTTTCTAGTGAGGCATGTGATAATTTGGCATCATCTTCTAAGTTCTGAAATTTGCTGGAACAAAAGAAATGTTGAGCTTTCATTAAGAGGAAAAAACAAAGTGTACGGTCTCAAGTCATAAACACAGACTTGAAAATACAGCCCATGAGTGCCTGAACACAATTAAGAAGACTCTAAACCAGTGCTCATTAAGTATCTTGGTTGCTGGATAGCTTATTTGTTCATTCTTATTATTTGATTAGATTTGATAACTCAAATAGTTTGGAGTTGTATTTCTGCTGTGGTTCATCTGTTGCTAAATTACTCTTTCACAGGCCACCTGTACAACCCTAAGGAATTCGGATGGTCACTCTGCAGTGATATTTTAAAACTGATGTTTTAAGATATAACCAATATACAGAACTATCAATCTCTTAAATTTATCTTACTGGTGCTTTTAGAGGACATGTTTCAGCAGTTGCAAGCAGACATGGGCATACATTCAGTAAGTTAACTGCCAGAAAGATCCCTCCCATATTATAGGAAAAATAGAGGCATTTCAGTTTAAAAACAAAGGAAAAAAACCAATGAAATGAAAGCCAACAATAAAGCAAAGTCTGGTTATTCCAGAGTACAGTTTCCCCTGGTACTTTGTGTTGCAATTATTGACATATCCCCAGATAGTCAAACTTATGCGGTCCAAAGTTTTGTTGTGGACTTTGTAGAACACGTTGTGCCTGAGCCAACTGGAGCAGACTTAAGTGTGTTATCAGGCTGACCAGTGGAACAGGGGACACACCAGATTTGCTACTAAAGGGAAAAAGAAAACCACTCAGCTACACAAACCACAACAAAACACAAAACCAAATTGAAGCACACTACAAGATGCAGGTTCAAGGTGCAACCACCTTGACATCTCAAGACTCCTTGGTTGGAAGAACAACACAAATAACCAAGATAAGGAAGCACCAACACCTCCCACTTCTCTGTAATTCCAGCAATAGTTGAATACAGCTCCTGGCAGAGCCACACCTCATAATCACAGGACAAAAATATCGTCAGGTACACACAACAGCAGCAGGATGAATACTCCTCTAACAGCAGCAGTATTTCTTCCTCATGCTTTTTTCATAATGTTTTAACTTTATCCTTTGGCCGGACAGGCTAAAAACATGAGTAGAGATGGAATGCCTGGATGTACTGCTTTGCTATTAATCCTAATAAGCACAAGCAGAAACCTGAAAGGGTACTGCAAAGGGTTTTTGCCACAAAAATTCAACCTCAACTTCCATTTTCTAACCATAGTCCTGCAACTTCGGAATTTTCCTTGTTGTACTTATGAGTTCCACAGTTTCTCTGCTTCCTCCTTTCAAATTATATTTACACAAAACCAGACCAATTTGAATTACTCTGAAAAACTAAGCAGCATACGCTTTCAGATGTGCAAGATCTGCTGAGTGCCAAATTTATTAGAAGAAAGGCAGAACCAAAATACCACCATCCTGCCATACCATATAAATCACCTTCAATACAAACTAGACAAAAACATTGCATTGGTTTCTGTAACCCTGTTTCTGTCCCATTCATTGCATGCAGAGGAGATGAGTTCAGTTGGAGACTTGTTACTAATCTCTATCTAAAAAAAAAAAAAAACCACCCCACAAAATCACAACCCCAAAAAGATAACACAGTCAAAAACGGCACTAAGAACACAAATGTACTGCCACAAACACTGCACAGATTTTTAAGGGCTGGTGCTTTACATCCCCATTCAATGAACTGCTGTAAACTAACAGATTGTTACAGGATCTTTGGGGAAGTAACCAGGAGAAAGCTCCCAAGCCTGCTGTGCTCCCAAGCCTTTAGTATCCTCACAGCTTGTGAAACTGCACAGGTCAGAGCCTGAAACGGGATCAGATGAAGAGGTGCAGCAGTACCTTGTTTTTCTTCTTCCCTCAGCATTCACCTCCACTCCTCAGCACTGGTCCCCTCTTCTACGCACATGCACTGTTCCCCAAAAGTGCTCAGAAGAGGCCGCGTGGCTCAAAATAAGGAGGATCTAAAACAAGAGCTTAAGCACTTAAAAACATGAAACAAAAGAAGAGAAGGGGGGCGGAGGAAAAAAAAAAGTAGTGGAATAAATCCAAGCGTAGCTCTTGCAGCTCGGAGCCCCTGGCAAGTGCCAGCAGTTTCAAAAGAGCTGTAATCTCTAAACTGTTATCAAGGTTTTATCGCACTCCAGTTCTTATCTAAAGCAAACAATCACTAGAACAGCAGCTGATAAGGCATCCTGACAAGGTAATTTCAGCAATTTAAATCCACTGCTACAGCCATCATACACTGAGAATATTTTAACACCCTTTCCAGTTTAACCTCTAATCTCTCTTCCTCTGTTCTTTCCAACACAGGGCCAATTTTTCTCTCCTGCAGCCAGGCACACTTCCTGCCATCGCTCGTGTTACAGGCAGGTGCCCTTTGAGCTCTCCCCTTCGGCGTCCGCAGCACAGCCACCAACGCCAGCTTGCTTAATCAAAAGGATCATTATTTTCCCCCTGAATTCAAGTGGCCATTTTCCCTGGCTTGACAAAGGTCCATCGTTAAAAGCGGTGGCTACATCTGTCACAAGCTGCTGTGTGGGAGAGGAGAGGGCAATCAAAGGCAGCAAACATGAGGCAGGATCAACCCCGGCCCTGCGTGATTGGGTGTAACACAATAGAAATACGTTCTTTGGAGTCCCGTGGGATTGTCACCTAGAACATCTCACCCACATGCCACAAGGCAGGATTAGCTCAATGGCTCATCTTCCAAAATCATTCACTGGCCAGAACATCCAGCATCTCTTTCTATATTTTTCCTTGCAACAGACTTTTTACATCAGGCTAGACTTTGATATATGGGACATCTGAAAACACTTATTCATGCTAAATGTAGCTGGTAAATAACATACAAAACAAAAACAAAACCAGCTACCTCTACTGGAAAGAAGCATCATTCCATCTGATGCAATTTCCTCTGGTCACTAGACACTGCCTTGACACAACTCCTAATTATTTCTCTCTATATGCCGGAGCAGAAAAGTGATACTAAGCTACTAAGACATTGCTACGTCTCCAATGCTAAGCAGCAACTTGCCTATATCACATGATGTTGATGTACATAGGACAGGGCAGAGCAGCTTTAGAACCTAAGGAGTTTACCCTGGGCTTTTCACAGCTCCCACAAGGCCGGGGAGCCGAGCTCGACACTTGTGCAATGGCCCTGGGCACACCCAGCTCCCACAAGTGCAGCAGAGAGAGCAGCCAGAGCCACTAAGTCACCCAAGTGACCAGAGGAAAAGTTCCTGGAGGAGCCTGTGGCCAGGTCCCTCCTGTGGTGCCATCACTGAGTGCCAGAGCTGTTGTCTTGAATAGAAAGTGAATGGTGCAAATTAGAGAAATGGCTCAATTCCCTCAGGTTGAACTTCCCAAATCAGGAAAGGGAATTCAAGATTTCTTGGTATATGCACACCAGGAGAAAAAAAAACCCATCCAGATGCTGCAAACCCCAAGAAATCCCTTCATTAAAGATGGAAAATTCTTTTACACCCTATTTCAAAACTGTTCTTCAATCAAAAAAATGAATCAAGAGACATACCTGATGCAAACTCCCATTTTCCTCTATAAATCAGCATCTGACACGTGAAATGTGAACTAATTTGTTTACATTACAAGACTTAAATGTGGTTATAGAAATAATAGTGTCTTCAGTTTTAATCAGAAAAAATACATCCTGAGTTTCAGAAAAATTACCCAGCACAGGTAGGAACAGAACTAGAAATATACCATGGTGGCCTTCACCAGCCCAGAGAGATGAATTATTTCCTTTCTCTTACACTGTGAAAACCAGTATTTTTTTCATCCCTGAATACCTCTGTTTGGGAAAGCACTGGGTCTCTGACATCAAGGAAACCCACCAGTAGTGGTCTGATTCACTGGGTATGAAAATCTGGATGTGTATGAATATTGCTCTAAAGGAGATGACATCAAGATCTGGGTAGCATGAGTGTCTACCACATAAGTAGAAAGGGATCATCTAGTTGTAAAAGACATGCAGTTTGTATCAAAATACACATCATCTTTGTGTCCCTCTTCCAAGGTTTTTTTGGGAGGTTATTTGGGCTGGATATTGTGTTCTAATGGGTTCCTATTGTATAATATTTGCAAGGGCTGGGCATTACCCAAGGTCCAACTGCTCTGCTCCAAGGAGAAATGAACATCACAGTTCAACCTGTTTCTTCAACCAACCTGAGTGCACAGCGAGCTCGCCTGTGAAAGCACAGTTATGATACAGCGTTTAAAACATCCAATCCGACCCACCATAAACTGTCACTTCAGGCATTTATGGCAGACAGTAAACACATGCTTATCAGGGAACTGCACCCTGCAAGCTCAGCCAATGGTGCAGTATTTCTTATCAAATCAATGGCTTATCAGGGAACTTAACAAAAATAAAGGTTACACCATACAGTCTCCTCCTTTTTACCTCTGCTCCATCAAGATGTGTAACTCCAATTAAAGCTACATTGCTCAGACTTTGTAGATCTGCTTCCTCCTTGTCTGCCCTTGAAAGCAAAAGCCTACCTTTAAAGCAAAGCATATGGAAACAATTCCCTGTCCAGCTGTGCTGAGCTGGACAAACAGTGCATCGACCCCAGGCCTCAGTCGTGCCCACCTGCTTGGGTCGATAACCCAGCGTGGCACTTGGGACTCCCTGTCCCCTGTGTGTTCCCATGCTGCTTCCTGCACCCCAGGGACAATACCAAGGTCAAGAGCCATCAGGAACAAGCGTGATGTGTCTGCACAGCCCCTGGAATCGCAGGGAGACCATTGCTGCTGATAGGGATTTGGTTAACCAAGTTAACAAATGAAAGCAAGCACCACGTAACAAAACAGAAAAGAACTCAGATTCCCTTATGTCTGCCTTTTACCAAGCATTGTCTAAAAATGTCAGGTCACGTTGCATGAACAAGGGCATTTCGGAAGCAAGCAAAAGTGAGTATTTTTGTTTGGTAACTTCGCCACACTTCTCCACACAAAATGAGTTATTCCTCCCTCTGTGGTTGTTCTGTCCCACATCACAGCCTTACTCCCCTACTGGCAAAGTAACATAGCCCCTTCAAACAGAATAGGTTGGATACAACTTACTGCCCATAATTTAAATGAACTTAATTTACAATCTTCTAATTAATTGCTGCTTAACAGGTGATATCATTATTAGACCGCCTTCCATCCATAAGTTTACAGCAGAGGCCCTGGAAAGTACTCACATAAATAGCAGCCAGATGGAGATTGAGGAACAGGTGTCTTGAGTGGTTACTGATGCTGTTATCTGAAACAATTGCTATTAAATGCCTTCACACATTCACACACGAAAATTCCTCCATTCCACAGGATCAGAAGAATTTCAGGTGCTGAGCTGCTGAGTTGCCAAGCTGAACTTCAAACTAACCAAAGACTCCTCTGCTTCCAGGGAACAGGCTGGTGAAGTAACTCAACACAAGGAAAAAAAAAGCCTCTTGATTTTTTTATTCAAACCAGGTTTTTCAGATTACAAAGCAGCTGTCAGTACTGTCACAGAACCAGATGAATAATGACTAAAAAAAATTCAACAGAGGTAGCCCAGCTACTCACCACTTTACACTATACAGTCCTGGTCAATCCATGCTTCTAATCTTGACATGTGAATGCTCCTTCTAAAAGCTCTAGCTCATCAGATATAAATTAACCTGAAAAATGGAATTGACCTGTAAAGTGATCTGTCCTTTCCCTCTACTTTTTACAAGATCTAAGAATAAAACACTTGGGGCCTATAATGTGTTGCTGACAACACTTGATTTTGCTGAGCTGTACAGTCTGGAACAAGAAACATTCATTTTACTTAAGAGACAGAGATGGATTTTAATCAGCATTATCCAAATTGCTGCAGTGATATTCACTAGGTTTTGAGAGCATCAAACTCACTTCTCCTCTGTGCCATCACCAAAAGCAATCAACACAACATTCTTCTCACAAGCAGAAAAGAATCGTCCTATGATTCTGCTGCCAACACAAACCCTTCTTCAGAGCTTTGCTAAGACCAAATACAATTTGGCCATTGCTGCTCACAATTCTTACAGCCTGGCTACAGATGGAAATGACTCCAAGTTGCTGCAGGATATGAATTTGTGTGTGTGATATTCCTTTCAGACAAGGAGCCTTTTCCCAGTTCCCTTTACTACACTGAACTGAGGTAAACTGCTAAGAGAGCCACGTGGTGAAGCTCTTTTGGGTCATTTCTCCTGGTAAACAAGCCCTAAAAAGCTGGAAGTGCTGAATGGGAGAACAGCTGCCCTGAGGAGCATTCTGCCACCTCAGCTCCTGGTCCCACAGCTCCTTCCTGTGCTGCAGCCTGAGCTCCTCCTCAGATGACTAGGAATGCTTTCCATCTACAAGAGCTTTCCTATTGATTAGCTGTTGTTTGGGTTTTTTCAGGAAAATCTTTAAAAATAGATACTCATCTGTTTTATCAATACTACTGACAACTCCATTGTCAAGCAAAAAACATTAAAGCCCTTTTTTTTCAAACTTCTTTAAACTATTACCATATAAATCTGAACTGTCTTTATGGATTACCTATGTGTGCTGTTGTTACCAAGCCAGGTTAAATTTAGTTCTAATGTAATGCACTTACTTTTCAACGAACTCATAAACACAAACCCCCCTTGATAAGCAAGCAATAAAAACCTGTCCTTTATTGCCACCAAAGTAATTCCAACTTTAATATATCTATTATTTCAGTACTAAGATTATTTTGCTGCAGCAAATTGAATTCCTCATGAAGGAAACGAAAGAAAATGCATGAGAAATGCTGAAACAAAACTCAAGATTCTGTGAGAGACTAGAGAACAGAAAATTTCAGAGAAACTGAAATTAGTATTGATATTACAAGAAAGGATAACTTAGAATAACATTATTTCTCACATTGTTGCTGGGATAATTTGAAGAATGTCAAGGCTAAGCATTTCTATACTGCACTTCATCTGAGACTATCAGAGAAGAGGCACTGAACAGTTCACTTTGCCGCTGCCTCAAGGACAGGATTCCCAGCTTTCAGCCAACCAACCTGCAGCAGGCAAAATGCTGCAAGTGGAACCTGAGGTCTTTTTTCTGACTCACTTTCTCACCATTGCAAAATCCTTCCTTTTCCACAGCCTGGATCTGATCTGCAAATTACTCTTTTCCTAGTGTGCAAAAGAAATTGGGAATGGGTTGAAAGATCATGGATCGTCCTGAGAATTTACTCAATTTGTGCGAAGATTTAGAAGGCAAGTTAACCATCTGCTGTATGTTAGAACAGCTGAGACTCAGAACTCTTGTTCCCCTTTGTGATCTTAATTCCACAGGCTCCAGAAATGTTTTCATTAACACCAATTTTGTATTCAGAGAATCAGACACTACCATCATCATCCTAAACCCCTGCTCAATGCTTTGCACCACAACAGTTCTTAATCAATACAAATATGATTCACAAATTGATAGAGGATTTGGAAACATGTGCAGAATCTCACATCAGAGGATGAGTCTCTTGTCATTGAGCATTTCAAGCTTCTCCTTCAGATGGAGATCTGCCATACGCAATTAGAGGAGTTTACACTTTATTTTCATGCTCCAGTAAGAGAACTAGAATGTTTCTCAGTAAAACAAAGACTGAAAACAGAATTGGGATCTCCAGAGTATAGCATAGCATTGTATACATCAACTACCACCCCCAACAAAACCAAGTTGGAAAATAAGGAAAATAATAATAAGAAAAAAAATCAAAACACTTTATCTTCCACCATCTCACCAAACTGAAATCAAGCAGTCAAAACATGCTGGCTGCACCCACACAACAGAGAAACTGAAGGGAAAGGCAGGACCAGAACTATTTCCATCCTACCTCCCACCTTCAGCTACAGCAGCCACAACTCCCCAGGTCTGTTTGCCCTGACTGCCACGGAAAGCCCATCTTGCCCAGACACAGCCTGGCTGAAGCTCCCACAGCAGCAGGGTCTGTGATTATTTGGGCTGACACAACCCAGCATGGTCCTCTAGACCCAGGGAAAGTCTGTTCTTCACTGCAGTGTGAACAAGAAATGGTGGAAGTCACAAAGATGAACAACAAAAGAAAAATGTAAAATTGGAGAAGTGAAAGCTACAGTACAGGACAGTTAGAGAGGCAGGTTAATTATTAACACTGAAGACTTACCATCCCTTGGATCTTTAAAAATGTTTAACTAGCAGAGCCACAGTAAGGAAAGTATGTGGTTGAGTCTTCTTTCCATTTTGCAGAGGAGGAAACTGAGGTGAGGAATGAGCTCTTAAAGCCACAGAGAAGGGCACAGCAACATGAATAAATGTGTCTGGCTTCTAATCCTGCCTGCTAGACTGAGAGTCCTCTGCTCTGGTTTATCCTCTTCTAAACCTTGATCAGGAAAGTGAGTATCAGTATCTTTTAAGTAACAACATTCTTACTTGTGAATTGAAAAGCGCTTGATACAAGGGACAAAATAAAAAAGCTGACCTTTGACATTTTTGAAAGCTCAATAAATGGCAATAGGAAGCAAAATTGTATCATGCACCAATAAACCATAAATTATTTTATGATATGAGAGGTTACTTAATCTAAAACTATAACTATTAAGGAGAGTGATAAGAGATAAGGTAGGTAAAGACTCAGGGACTTTTCAGTCTCATATCTTATCACTTCTGGTGTATTATTAACCAGCTTGATTCACAATATCCCAGTTACTTTGTGATCTTTCCACAGTTGAAAACTATTACCAAATGTGAAGTATCCAGAACTTTGTTCAGTTGTGCCACTAAAACAATACAATCTTGTTTTTGATCACGCATTCAAGCTACAGTAGCACCAACACAGGGAGTTGTAAATCCTACAGATTTTTTTTTTTCTTAAGCCTGTGTAAACTTTATTTTGATTTTACTCTGAAAAGGACAGTATGAACACTTACTACTCCTCTCCAGTCAACACACTTTTTAATCCACTTTGCAAAGATTAGTAAACTGCTCTCTAATATATTGCTTTGACATCTCTCTAACCAATTACACAAAGTTTTCCAGCAGGCATTGATTTATGTTAGATGTCCACAAAAATAGTCACATTAATAAAGCTGATTGTGTCTCTCACCACAGAAATTATTTAATGACAGAGGCACTGGGATGCACATTCACCTGCACCCAAAGGAAATCAATTTACCAGCTAAACCACCTACCTGCTGTTAAATCTTTTATTTAGCTTGCATTGTTATTGATTTTAATTGAAGAAGTCACGATTTGTCATAGCTTGTAGTGCCTGAAAACTAAAAACTCTTTAATGTGCTGTTAAAATTGCAGGTTGTTTTGTCCACAGTGGAAGAGTATTGCTCAACTAAATCCCCATATCACAAACCTGCAATCACCCTGCACCTATGATTGTTTAGCTCTTGTAAACTGTTGTGGTTGGATAAGACATCTCCAAGCAGAGTACTGGGGCTTGCTGGTTGGAGAGAGAGAGAGATGTATTATTTTATTAAATGCAATTCATCCTCCTCCCCTCTAAATCCTCTATCCAGCCAAGACTTATTCATATCAATAATCTCTCAACTTCAAGTGGTTAATGAGTATAAAATATTGGCATGTGCTGCAACCTTAGGGACGTAATTGCACAGAGACTTCAATGCAACACAAACCTACACAGTGGCCAGAAATGTGGAATCTCCTCCAGGTCACTGCTGCTCCTGCACCTCAGCAAAGGTGATGGTGCACATCAGGAAACTGGTATGGCTAAAAACCTCCCAAAATATGGAAGAAAAAGACAAAACCAAAACGAAACCACTAACAAAACACAGTTGACTCTGATCCTAACCCACAGCTGGACAGAGCAGCGCCTACATAAAACCTTGCTCCAGAAGTGTATGCAGTAAGTGCCCCCCATAGATCATTAAGGAGGAAACTCACTCTGGAGGTGGCTGTTAGGTGGCTATTTTTGGCCAACAAAGCAAGAATGTAATTTTCTCTGTTGCCAAGAGTGCTGTGTTAAAGAAAAAGGCCGTGCAAATAAAATACAACCCAGTCTCTGCTCTTCTAGCACAGAGCTGTCCCCAGCCATTTTACATCTGGCAGCTGCTTGGCTGCTCCTCACCCATGCTGTCCAAAATGAGGCATTTCAACACACACTTATGTTGCAAACAACATTCAAAAGCTTTTCCTTTTGTTGCAACACTGAACCAAAACAAACTTTGAAATCTCAGAAGCTGCAACAAAACAGCTCTGTCATTCCCCCAGCCAGCTTAAATCCTCACCCCAGAGGAGCCTGATGGCAGAACCACAGATACACTCAGGGCTGCACAAGCTGTATTTCAAGCAGTTCCTTCACACACTGTGCCACCAGGAGCCTCTAACATGAGGAGATGGGGGAAGCCTCAAACACTTTGTATTTCTCAAGGGAAAATAATATCCTGTTTTTCCTCAGTGGAGGGTGGATGGGGAAAAACAACCTGTGAAGGTGGTTTGCAGCCAGCATTACGTATGCAGGGCACAAACATTTCCCACCCACAGAACTCACCCTTAACACACCCTGTCCACGTTTACTTTATTGCATCTCCTTCATGAAGTTACACTGCCTATAATTATGCAGCTAATACAGAGGGATGGATACATTACATTGCCTCATTAGATTGACAATAGGTATTTTATAAAAAACATTTTTAATGCAGCTGCAGAGGAGGTAGAGGGATAAGAATCGACAGGTAGCTCTCTCCCTGCTGCCTTTAGCTCTGCACAGTAATAACCATTACATCTATCTCTCTCTCCCTCTTGGTATAAATACTAATTTAAACCCAAAAGCCCGGTCAGATTTGAGTTGCTATTATATAACTTTTCATTTGACACACACACACCTCATTGAAGATGGGTTTTTCCTCTTGACAACAGAGCTATGTGCTCTGTGTGTGGGGAATTACAGAACACCCACCTTTGCTCAGCTACGTAACATCTGCAGCATTTCAGAAAAACAATTCTCTGTCAGACATTTCACCGAGCTACCACCAGGATCCTCCCCTCCGAGTCACCAGGAGAACAGGGAGGCAGTAACCCTGAAAAGCTCTGTCAGCTCCCAACACTTAATGCTCTCTGACAGTGCCTGCCTGGAGCAAGTGGCTGTAAATAAGAGGGTATGAGACATTCTTCAGCTTGGAAAGAAACAAGGGGAAAACAGAGCTGGAAGTGTCCCTAGGCTTTCTAAAATGTAAAAAAAGACTCCAGCTCTAAAGAACTGAAAGATGGAAATCTCCCAGCATTCTGCAGCAGCAGCCAGATGGTGTTTCTTCACTTATCGAGGCCCACAAGAGCCATCTGAGCTAGAGGGCAAAGACAAACAAGCTGCTGCAATCACACAACTTACCAGCACCTGGCAGATAATAAATGCTACCACTTAACACAACTAGAGAAAATAAGCTACACTGGGCTCAAGAGCCTCAGCTAAAGGTAGCTAAAGGGTGCCAGCCTGTAACAGCAACTCAGGATGGTGCTCTTCTATATGCTTTCTTGTTATCTTGGATGAGGAAACAATCGGGAGGCAAAAGTCCTCTGAAAACCACCAAAGTTAAGGATTTGGTCAGGAACCTTCTGCTTAAGAAATGTGACCAATTCAGGACAGGAAATAAATACTTACCATTCCTGAAAATACCCCTAGCTCTGTTTTTTGAACCCACATGGCATGAATGCTATCCAGTATCAAAGCACATATGACGTCCTGCTTTTTTCATCCCTCAGTACAAACCACAGTAACCAGGAAAAGAAATCAAAATGCAAGTGGAGAATGGAAAGACTGGGAATTAAGGGTCACACAGGAGCAAGCTGGACTAGCAGAGGACAGCAACAAGATCATAATCCAAAACAAGCAACATGAGGGTGTAGGAGATTTGCTTCTCTTCTGGCCCTTCCATACCATGTATTTCCTGTTACCACCTCCCCACTGACTGCAGTCTGGTTTCTTGTTCTCTGACTTTGGTTATAGGAACTCTTTCTGCAGCAAAGACAAAGCCTGCATTAGAGGTGACCAACCCCATGGGCCATTCCATTATGACACAAGGCACCACTGCATCCAGAGATTTTAGAGAAAGTGCCCCTGCTCTTGCACAGGTATCCAGGATGCTGAAGTCGTATTTACACACAGGAAAACACAGCAGGAGGCTTGAAGGTGCAAACTTTCCTAACACACGAGTGTGGGCCTCCACTGACCCAGCAGCAGCTCCTCTAAGGGTCAGACTCAGCTTCACTCTCTGCTGAATGAATCATCAGTGGTTTCTCAGGCAGGACTGCCAAAAGCAAACTGGAGCCAACGAGTGCAGATGCTGGCACTCTGGGAGCTGGACTGGATCCACTGTCTCATTTTGTACAGTCACTGCACAGCTGTCAAACAGAACAGCTACGGCCATTACTGAGCCGGGAGGAGAATGGAGCCAGATAACCACACAGAAGTGTCTGCATTTTATAATCAACTTTGAGCCATATGTTGGGATTTCCTCCACAAAAGCATTCAGAGATACTGTAGTATGGAAATATAAACTAGCAAACTTAAGATGCTTCTTTGTGAGACTCATTTTTCACTGAAGTTATTTACCTAGCCAAGCACATATCCAGCAAAATGATGCTGAAACTTCACGTAACTCCATTCTCAGCAGGGAAGTAAATAACTTGAAATACGATGAACTCATGCCTAGTTGATTTAGAAAGCTACTAATTTATTGATCTCTAGTTCAACCTCTCCAAAGTTAAGATTAAAAACTGTTCTGCCCCTTAGTCCAAAGAGAGGTTCTGGGCCATGCACTGGGATGCTGGGAACAGGAGTATGGACATAACCCATATTTGATTAAAATGTGGGTTTCTTTCATTAAAACATCAGCTTATAAGCACTAAATGTCGCCAGTTTACCTCCATTCATCAATTATGCCAAATCCAGAGAACACACAGAACCAGGAAGGCTTTATACTTTCTGATTCATACTGATGTAAAGAAATCTACAGCATCCCCTCACTTGTGCAGCACATTGCTTTTTTTAGTGGAAATCATTTCCCTTGTTAGATACTGCTAGTAACAGTCCTGTGTTTTATGCTCCTGATTCAGAGGTACATTTCCTCTGGGTTTCTGTATGCTCACAACTGGCAACAACTACTGATTACTGCAAATATTCTCCTCTTCTTTAGCACCACTAAATCAAATGCAGAATAAACCTACACACCCTCTTCTCAAAAACCAGGCTTTTCTTTTTTTTTTTTTCTCTAGAACTCTGTACCCCATCCCTGTTTTAAAGGCCCACAGCTGAATGTGGGCACAGCCTCACCCTGGCTTGGGAATGGCAGAGATGGAGCTTTCCTCAGAGACAAACAAACAACAGAGTAAAACTCACTGTGGAAAAATGAAAGATTACAGGTAACTGCCAGCTAAAGAGCAATGTGCTTATTTATTCAAGTTCAACCCAAATACAGCAGAAGCTTAGGGACAAGACAGTAGAGACAAAATGTCTCTGCACACATTTGAAAAACCTTATGAACTCTCTTTCTTTCTATGCAATCAGACTAATTACACTTGTGTAGAAGTCTAATTACACCTCTGCATTAGCTACCAGTGAAGTGTTTCTTGGGTTATTTCTGAGCAGCCTACAATTAAGCCAGCCTCATCCATTAACTGACACTTTGTGTGTGTAGTCTCACTGCTCCAATTATGTACCTCGAATCAGCCCCTGAAAATCCTCCTTGCTGCCAAAGATATCCTGGTGAAAAATGAAGGACATTGGAGGTGGCTTGAAAAATACTGCCAACATTAAAAACAAATGCTGTTATGCAAAGCCCTGCGTTTAATTTAAATTTGTGCTGCTTGAGATGCAAACAAGATTCATTTCACTACATGGTTGTGCTATCCATTTATTAACTATTCCGCATGAAATCCATTTCTAAATGATTTCACTAAAGTTCATAAGCCGTTTTAAAACTCAGAAACTGATGAAAAAGGAAATGATCCAGCAGTCACAAACCTTGAACTAAAAGCCTGATGGAAATAATTTTATTTCTTAATTTAAACAGCACATGAAATTGGATTCAATCCCAAAATCATTACATGCTCTTTTTAATTAAAACTTATGAAGGTTATAGCAAGTGGTTATACTTTCAGAAGGAAGGAACTGAGTTTACTGCTGTAGTAGCCTGTGACTAATATTTGGCAACAGACAACAAGTGGGGCACACAGAACAAAGTTTCCACACTTTTACTTTTACACTTTGATATCCAAACCCTGGCATTAACAAGGACTGTGACTTCAGCTGGGGATAGCTACCTCCTCTATTTTCCAGACATCAGCAGTTCAATGTAAACAAGAAAAGCCCCCTGCAACAGGCTGCAATTTGCTCAGTGTCATCAGCTCCCACTTCTTATGGGGAATTCTGATACACCATCTGTAAATAACACTGACAGTAACGGGCTTTGCAGGGTGGATGAAGTATTTTTTTACACATTTATTTACTTATTATCAATATTCCCATTCTATTCAAGCCAGCTCCTGAGCAAAGCAGAGTACTAAGGACATGCTTGTAGGAACAAGTGATTCTCCAAGCTCTTCCCAGAGCGGCTAAGAGGGGAGAGCTGCATTCCTCACAGAGCTCAATGGGGCACTCAACCACCACTTGTGGTAGAAGAGACACATTTGTGCCTTGCCTAGGTAAGCAAGAGAGCTAAATTGTGCCTCTGCAGACCTGTGTGCCCTGTAAATCCAAAAGGATGACTCCAAAGTCAGCTCAGAGTACCACGCACTGCTCACACAGTGCTATCGTCCCAAAGGCTTTCTGCCTTCAGCATCCTTCCTTGCCACTAAACTCCAGCACCAGCCTGTCCACACCCAATACACATTGTATTCCCCTAACCACAGTGTTTTTAGAACATATTCTGCTTCTCTGTACTAACACCTCTCTTTTCTTTCCACACGGGTGAGCACTCACCCAGCACTTCCCCGCACACCCTTGGCTACAGGACACCAGTGCCATTCACCTGCCCTGTCCCTGCAGGGCCCCAGCACCCTTCCTTCAGCCACTCCAGCAGTCAATGCTGCTAACCACACCAAACCTGAACAGCTTCTGCCCACTTTCAACACCTCCCCAGTCTCCCAATAACCCACTCAGTGACCACCATGGCCCTGTTTTCCAGCATGGACCCGTTCACGTTGCAAAAACCCAAATTATACCATCAGCCAGTATATGTGTTGGAAAAGACCCACAGTCACAACGTTATACATTTATTCCACGTGTATTTGTGCTTACAGAACAGGAGGTTGCCACAATGCTAATTCCCTCTCTCAAAGAAATTAATGGCAAGTGAAACAGCGCAACGTTGAATTTCTGTGCTGCTCACTGAGCTGCAGCTCAGTGGAAAGACACATCCGCCAAAAAGCAACAGAAGACTCAGCCATGGACCCCCCCCTTTTTAAGCAAGTATTCTGTATGCAAATCAAATCCAACTGAAGATATCACTACAATGTTAATGAAACCCTGAGCACTGAAAAAGTAAGTGTCAAGGGAGTGTAAACGCACATTTTGAAACCACAGTGTGCTATTACAGAAAACATCTTATGACTACCACGGTCACCTTCGCCCAACAGACTTTGCATAGCACAGAAACATTTGCCATCTGCAGTATTACTGAACATGCATGTTCTCATGGCTCTGTTAAAAAAGACTGAAGCCTTCCTCGCCTGGGTCAATGAGACAGCTGTTTAAAATCATACCATGCTTTCAGAAATAGAGAGAGACCCTTTCAGGACCTGGTTTCTTCAAGTAACTTCTGATTGATCTGTGAAGGAGCAGCTGGCTGTAGGCCAGAACAAGCGCTGCCAGTTCCCTTTTGCAGAACTTTTTGCAGGTCTACTTGTATCTGGACAATAGACAATCTGGGAGCAGATTTAAAGATGATCCTGATCCTACATTAGGGCTTCACTTTATGCACCATCCCTCTGAAATTACCACCTGAAAGGTAAACAGTAGAGTAACTTCTGCAAGAATGCAGCGTTACACAAAAAGCTTCAATGGGCAGGATTGCTGCTACACTGCCAGAAACAGCGGGACTTTCCTTAAACTCTTGGTTTGACTTAACATCCACCAAAGGCTCCACTTGTGTCAACTCTGTAGAGTGCAGGGTCATGCACCCACCTCAAAATGCAAAAAGAGGGCCTCTCATGAGGTACTTACAGCTACCTCCCACCCTGGACATGCTGAATGACTGTATTTGAAACTTTCAGAGTGAATGTAATGGATAATCAAATCCCAGAAACGATACAAAATCCTTGTGTAGCCTAGGACTTCTGTGATATAATTACAATATGAAGATATTATAAGATCAAAGTCAGGGAGCTGACTAGGGTAAAATATAGAAGACAATTGTTTGCAAACTGCTTCAGCTAATGTTTTTGAGGCTTTCCAACTACTGAATACATGACAATAATGCTCCTTCTACAGCTAGTTTTGCACCCTCCTATGCTTCACAATCTGCTTTCTTTATAAAATGTCCTAAGCAGTGCTCTTCCACCTTACTAACAGTACAACTTACCTTGCAAAATCCCTCAGAGAACAAGGACCAGCATTTGAGTAGTTTCTTCATTCTAATGCAGCACAAAATGATCCAAAACAAACAGCAGTAAATTTGCATTTCAGCGTGACAGCAGCGATCTCAACAGCAGCACCACACAGCATGAACAACTAGGTTTGTTTTCAGGTTTGGACAAGAATTGTAAATCACCTCTGCAAAATGATGACTTTACAGGAACTTTGCTTTTAGGACAAAATCTCCATAAAATGTGCAATCCGGGTACAAATGCCAAGTGGGAACCTGCAGGACTCTTCCCTCTCTTCCCTGCTTGACCTCATTATCTGCTCAGAGCCCACTTAGCAGCTCAGTCTAACCACTGAAACCTCACAAATTAATAGCACTTACAAGAGTGCATGAACCGTAAGTCACCTGGGGCAACCTTCCAACGAAAAGGAGCTGCCACAAAGTCTCACAGCGGAGCCTGAAATGAGGTTATTCTAACAGCAAGGAAAAAACTCTCTCAGAAAGCTCTTCCCAATCCTTACCAGCATCAATTTTAAAAAAAAAAGTTATTCACATTAAAATTAAGTGAGAAAACAAGGCTGGTTTAGCATACTAATAGCTTTCCTAAGCTCAGTGTTTCTGTTCACTAATCAGCAGCTTTAGAAGGGTTTAAGCATCTTGTTTTAACACTGCCCTGACAGTGAGGATCCTGCCCGAGATGGTGCTTAAGCACTTCCCAGTGTGTGATAGGTCCATGGCAGCAGCTTTCCCCTCTGCAGAGCAAAGCTCTGTAAATCACAACACTGCTAATCCTTCAGTGTCTGCAAATACCAGTTCAACCAGCAGGAAACCAAATCCCCAGCTGGACTGGTTCTCACCAGCACTTCACATTCAACAATAAACAAGACCCCAGAGCAATAAGCAGAAGATGTTCACCAATACAGATATCAAAAGGCAAAACGTTATTCCAGAAACATGTGGCTCAGTTTACATGTAGAAAGTAACTTAGGCTAAGTTTCTTAACTGGTTTTACACTTAAGCATGCTTAAACTTAAGTGTTACATTTGCTGCTTTCTTCATTTCACTTTGCAGCAGGATTCTTAGGATAAATGATGATCATTCCCCCAAA
This sequence comes from Coloeus monedula, assembly GCF_965178545.1. Lineage (NCBI taxonomy): Eukaryota > Metazoa > Chordata > Aves > Passeriformes > Corvidae > Coloeus > Coloeus monedula. The sequence goes on along the minus strand of NC_138798.1, from coordinate 7,007,435 downwards.
ACATGAGCTTTCAATGCATGTGGCAACTCCAGGGCACTCTCTCAAACTCCTGTTCCACTGACACTGGACTACAAAGCTTCATCCAGAGTAGCTGGTGGAACACCTCTGATGTTCATCAGATCCTTCATTTCTTGAAGTGCTTGAGAAAGAAGAACCCAGGGAGCAGAGGTAGCAGCAGCAGGGATGAGGTACAGGCAGTCACAAGGGGGAGAGAGGGTCAGGAGTGCAGAGACGGAACAGCATGCAAAACCTTTTGATCTGCTCATTTTTGTATGTCCAAACCAAAAACATCTTCATCACAGCCTTCAAGATGCTATCTCACTGTCTCCATGTCAAACAAAGCAACCAAACATTTCCATCTCCCTTCTCTCTGTCTCCCCATCTTCATATTTTGCTGCAGACCACTGGACATGTGTTGGGGTGACAACTCCTGAGAAGGAGTGGGAAAGTGCTGGTATTTGGAATGCTCCATCACAAGCAAAACCTGTTATTTCACTGTAAGAGGAAATTCCTAAAATTTAACTTCCTTGTAAAGTTTATTTTTAATGACCAAACACTATCAACCATCATGTACACATGTACACAGCAGGACTTCTTATTAGGAAAAAAAATCTTTGAAAAGAATCATGATCAAAATAATGAAGACTCCTTCATGAATTTTTATTTTCCTTCTTAAAGGACTAATGAAATATGAAAAGAAGTTCAAGTCTTTTTAAAAAACAAACAAACCAGACACACAGAGAGAATACAAGGCATTCCTTTCTATCAGGATGGCCTCATTTAATCATAAAGTGGAAAGAGGAACAGCACTGGAAGGAAAAAACAAGAAAGTCTGGCCTCAGCAAGTGCACAGCCTGGAGCTCAGGCTGCCCTCACTTCCCTGGCGAGGGGCAGGGACAGCAGTACATCCCACTTTAGCTTTCAGGGATTTTAGAACTGGGAACTTCTTTGAGGAGGAATCCCATGCTGAAATACTGACAAAAGAGCAGCCAAGTGTTGCTTTTTAATCTGTTACTTTCTACACTGAGACAAGCAGTTGTTTCTCCATGCAGAAATATGGGAGTGAGGTGCAAAGATGAGAACACCAGCGGATCAGCTGTCTTTGGGGACTGCTTATGCAGAGGGAATTTTGTTTGTTATATTTAGAAATCACCAGCATGGGGAACAACAGAAAAGGAACACTGCATCACATACAGCACCCCATACATCTCATCTTGCTGATGAGACTAATTAATGAGGAGTCATTTCACAGATCTCATTTCACGACCCGTGCTGAGATTTCAAGGCAGTTCTCTCAGCTGAGCCTCCTTTCATTTGCCAACTAAACACGTACTCCAAACCACTGGATCAATCCCTTGAGATGTATCCCCTTTCACTAAGGTGTGAAGAAAGCAATGTGCTGCTTCTCCAGAGGAGAAGATCCATGCATGTCCCATCCCCAGGACCTTCACTGTGATGCCTGTGATTAGAAGCACTCCCTGTACCTTTTCCAGGAAACTCCAGTGTGGACTAAGAGACCAAATCCTGACCTGGTTCAGACACATCAGCAGCCTCTGACCAGTTTGTGCCACGTCATTCCTCTCCATCATCACCCCATGGCTCTCTCCCCCCAAGCACACCCAATTAACCTTAACTGAGGCCACTGAGCTGCTAAAGCTCTCCTTCCAGTGGTAGGGACAGGGCCTGGGGCATGAGGCTGGCATTGCCCCTCAGACACTGCCAGCTGCTGTTTCTCCCCTTTGGAGGTGGATGTGACTTATCTGTCTTGCATGCACCGACACTGGAGCACCCAGAGTTCCCACACTGCAAGAGGAAAGGCAGTGTGGTCCCAGGACACCATTCCTGAGGGGCTTTCAGCAGCAGGTGCCTTTTTACAGAAGCCCAGCGTAAGTCTCTCCATTACAAGACAACTGAGCACCAAATCCCTCTGAAAACATCACTGCCACTCTTGCAAATTCACCAAATAATGCTTAGAAATAAACATTATATTATTACAATATGGGGCCTTTCCTTTTTTCTAACCTCAGCTTTCTGATTCATATTCACTACCTGGAAAGAGGAACGTCAATCTGTAAGTTCTATGTTAGAAGTGTGCATGGAGAAGCAGGAAGAAACTGGAGGGGATTAAAAAGTAACTATTAGAAAGTCACTTAAATTCCCCACTTCCGAAGAAACCAATTACAAAAATCCTGCATTCATGGCATTTGAACTTGCATTTTGCCTGCAGCACATTTCTCCATTCCTACAACTCTGAAAAGGACACTCCTGAATGTCTGGATCCAAAAGTCCACAACAGGATGAAGTGCTAAAAGAGACCAACAAACATCCAGTAACCAAGAAACCAAACGCCATTAGGAGCATATGTATTACGTAAATACTTCCTGTACAATCCACGTTTTGCTCAAGTCCACCTTGCCAAGCACACAACACACTCTAACAGGCAATATGACATTTAACTGGTGGTAGGTTTCAGAGATAACAGCTCTCTACACCAAACAGGCATTTCACATAGTTAAAAACCACCATTTCTTCCTGTAAACAGAAACAGACTAGAATCACTGTCAATTCAACACATTATCTGAATTAGGCACCAAATCCCTGTTTCTGAATTCACAGGTATTTTGGATGAGAAGACTTAGCTCTGCGTTTTTTCTGAAATCAAATCTGAAAACAGGCCAAATGATTGCTGTGCACCTGAAACATCCAAATTTACTAAGAAATCCACCCAGAGCGCCAGCAGGAGCATTAGGTGGTAATTCAATGGTATTGGGAGAAAGGAATGAATAATTCACTGGGTTTAGACAGTCAAAACTTACCACTTTTGGTGAATTTTACCTCTGAGATTTTAGATTCATTCAAACCCAAACCACAGCTCAGCAGGTGCAAATTCATAAAAGCACAGAGTTTGCATGACTCGCTTCTAACTGAAACCACCATCTTTCTGCAAAGCAGCAGCTGTGGCAAGCGCTCTAAGAGAATAAATATTTATTCCTCCTTAAATAAAGCTGCCTTCCCACCCACGAGTACAGGCAGAACAATCAAAGGCTTCTCAAGGACAATTATAGGAAAAACTCCTGCCTGCCAAAATCAACCAGTGCCAGCACAGTGAAACCTGGGACACTTGCTCCACAGCTCCTTTGACAAAAAAGGCTTCCGTTACAAATCCCGAAGGATTTCAAGCTTGTTTCATAGCCACAAGGATTATTTCCCTCCTTTCCTGGCCAGCTCTTCTTTCAGAATTCATCAATATCACTCCTTGCTGCTATGTAACATGAACGTGATGCATCATACAGCAGCTGCTCTTCCCAAGGGGCACAAACAGCACACCAGTGCTAACCATATTTTTAAGTTCAGTTTAGCTATTTGCTCTGATTTCTGCTATTTTTATATCTCTTGACTATTCATCTTCTAAAACAGTCCTTTGTGATGACAAATAACAAGACAGATCAATTCCTTTTTACTCCAGATGTTAAGATAAATTACTTTAGATAAGACACAGCCCTTGTCACTGATACTGTTAAAGAAGCTCAGAACAGAGTACTAACAGCTGAAACCTTATACACTCAGGTTGACATTTTTAATTAGATTTTTATTGTTCTTTGTTGATTTTTCTTGCTTGTGCTACTGTGCACTTACAGATTGGAACAGCAACATCCAGCTGGAGAAGACAAGCAGCTGAACCTGCAGCAAGGATCTAACTGGTTAAAGCTGTATTTTTGCAAACAAACAGTTCCTTTCACAATGAGCTCAAACCACAGGACATGCATGTAGATGGAGCCTGCACTCTTCCTAAGTTTGAAGGATGTCCAGGCTGCACGCAGCTTTGCAAGAACAGGAGGGTTCAACACCCACAGAACCCTATGAAACCTACAGGAAATGTCCCAGCTCTTACCCCCTGACTCACTTTATGGACCCTCACACCAAGGCACCCCCCACAGCCCCTTCATTCTCCATCCTCAGAGCCCATCTGTCCAGTCCCATGACGGAGCTGACGGAAGATGCAGGAAAACCACTGGACTGAGCAGCAGAGATCACGTGCATATTCCTGCTGGGGCAACCAAGCCACCAGCAGGTTCAGACTGGGGCAGTGCCTGTGCCAGAGGCACAGCAGAGCCTCAGAAGAACAAGGGCTCCCTGCAGGGCTGTGTAGCTTGGCACTGACACCACGTGTTTCACCAATGCTGCTCACGTAAAACAAATAAGAATTAAATCAGGGCTACTGAAGGCTCCTTCCCAGCTCCATCCCATTTTATCACTTATTTATTTGCCAAGGGTGATGTTATCTGCACAGGATTTGCATCCAGATTCTTATCCTTCATGTGGCAATATTGCAAAGGCAAATTCCTGTTTTCTGTTCACAAGGAGCAGAGCAGTGACTGAGCAACCACACACACGTGATGTCAAGCCCTAATGAAATCACGGACTGCACCAATACCCTGTGACATGTTCAGACTGCAATCCCGACAGGGCATGTAATGGCAAAGGCAACTGCTGAGAGCATCCTGGATCACATCCAGCCTCTTCCCCAGCAAAAGAGGGTAATTAGGCTTTCGGGCATGGTCTGGAAACGCTCCCTCATGCAGAGTTTTCCCAGCAGAGGGCACTTTTGATTCACAGACCACTTCGGAAGGTGCTTTTTGTTCTTCTCCATCGCCATCTCAGAGGGCTGAAGCAAAGGTGGTGCTGTCTGCTTAAAAATAAAGACATCGTTGCTTTAGCTCCACTTCCCTGCCTCCCTCTTCCCTCCAACAAGTTTTATTAAGTTCTCATCTTTAATTCATGCCTGCAGCAGAGCTGATGTCACTTTTTTTTGCTATTAAAAAAGGATCCACGAAGCACAAACCAAGCTTGCAGTGGTATATCACCTACTTCCCTTCTCTATTTTTATTTTCACTTTCAGTGATTTGTTAACATTCATTATCCTCAAAAAAACTGAAAACTTATTCCAACAGAAACACAACTACAGCACTTGGAAAAGGAAAGCAAATAAACCACCTATTAGATTACATGCTCCATCCCCTGCAAAGGCAGGACACAACCCACCAGAGACATCTCACAAATTAAACCCTCCAGTTGTCTGCAGGAAATTGCAGGGTGTTAGGGACCAGTGAAATAAACAGCTTAGCAACCACTAAGGTGAATTCCCCTTTGGGAAACTGTCGTTTCACAGTGGATGCAAAGTGAGAATGAGGGAGGATGTGTGATAAGACAGTGCGTGGGGAAGAAATTTCCAGCAAAAGCCTTGGGAGTTGAGATGTTTTCAACTGCTAGAATAAAAAGCAATAACAACAAAAAAAGGATGCCTGAATCAACTAACACACACATCTGTCCTAAGTTAAAACACTGGGACAACCAATCACTGCAGTTTTGCCATAATTCTGCTTCATTTGCATACAGCTGGGATGTGGGGTTTAGGTTGGCAGCACCATGTAGCTGACTGAAGGCCAGACAGTCTTAGGACAGTCATGCCAGGAGTGCTGTCCTGGGGTTTCCTGCCATTAAATCCTGTTCCTGTGCCTACCAGGGCACCGTTCTGGAAACAACTCAAGAGTCCACCAGCATGGACTTGGACCCACCAGCCTCCACACCTGCCATTTCAGCCTCTACCAACAGCCCTGAGGAACCTGTGGGTAACAGAAATTTTGTGGAGTTGATCAATGTCATGCTGCAGAAGAAAAAAAGCTCATTCAGTAGCAAGTAGCCCAACTGAACAAGTCATTTCCTCCACAATTTATGTAATTTAGAATCACTCTGGTTCCTCTTGGCTCATGGATGAACAGTTTTGTTTTTTCAGAAGTCAGAGCAGCGGGTGGTGTGGTCATGTTGTGTAAGATAATACAAAGAGCAGAACAATTACTGCCAAAGGAAAAGACACTGTATCACAGGCTTTGTGTTTTTTACCGTGTTTTGTTGAGCAGGACTTCTTGCAGAATCACTTGTTTGTGTCATGTTTTACTGGAACATACGTTATTACCAACCAGCTTTCCAACCCAGGAGAAGCTGTCATAAACATGCTTAAATAAAGAGCAAGAAAGCAATTGAAGATCAAAGGGATTGTGTAATATTTGTGTAATAGTAGACTGGGGAGGAGGGGTATGAAAAAATCAAACCCCAAATCCCAGAGGCCGTTGCTTTTTGCAACAACAAAGAATGAACCCCAAATACGTCAACAGTTGTACTGAAGTCAACAGGGCTAAGCCACAGTAATTCCCCAAATATTTTATTCACCTGCTGCAGGGAAGAGACACATTATTCACTGCAGGGCAAGGCAACTGAGTACAATGTTAACTGTTGAAGTGTGGGCTCCAAAATAAAAAAAAAAATTTAATTAGGCCCTTTCTTTGATTCTATACTTTGCCTTCAGGGCTTGTAACAGGATATTTATTACATGATTCTGTAATATCTTTTCTATTATTTTACAGAAGCAGTAAATGTTGATAACAGACACTTGAAGTTACACCACACATCAATGCCATTCTGTGCAAAGGCCAGCACCAAAACGTCTCCCCAACATGAACACCAGCTTGCAAATCATTAACAATTTTGGGAAAAGAGGGTATTTCCCTGTTGGCTGTTAATCAGTAGCAGGCCTGAACATACATCCAGTAGCAATCATCTTAAGAAAAATACATGAAATCTGCAATAAAATGGTCTTTGGCTGGCTTCCAAATCCTACACAGTCCACAGGCACCTTTTCTGCTGCATTCAGCATGCTCTGAACCACACGGCACTACGGGCTGTACTGCTGTCCTTACAAAAACAAAAATCACCCACAAAACCCTCACAGACACCAAATTCAGTTCACACAAAACACATGTTATGAATATCTAGGCTGTGGCCTCCAATAAGATACGAGAAAGCCTGGTGTCCATACCAGAATCATGGAATTCAGGCCAATGAGGTAACAAGGAACAAACTGGTCCCAAGATCTGTGGCAATAAGATGGGTATTTCAATACAGACACAGCTGTCAACTGCATAGTCCCACAAACTGCTCTGTCATCCCCACTGAGGGCACAGCAGAAACTACCAGTATTGGCACTATGGCCAGAAGGAATTTTTATCACACTGAAACAATTTTTGTGCAAGGACAGTAAAAGAGTTTTTAGCAAACTTTCTAACACAACCTTCTGCCCCAAGCCCCATCCTCCTGGCTTCATTCTCTTTTTCCCTGAAAACATGGCTTATCCCTCCAGCTGGCCAGTGGTGCAGATTCATTGTAAGGAAAAATACATCTGACTCCCAGCTCCTCCAGGACTGCAGCAGCCCAAAGACTTCAGCTGCTTCCACCTACCAGCAGCTTCCCCAGTGAAGGGAGAATGAAGGGATTGTTTGCATCTCTCCATAGCCCTGAAAAGCTTCGTGCCACCACTGAGCCTTTGCTGAATAGACACAGTGCCAGGAAGTCAGTGCCTGTGAGCTCCTGCTTGTTTTCAGGCCTGGCAGTGATGGATTACGTACAACCACAAGTTGGGCACAAACCAGCTGTCTATCTGTCTTTTCCAAACATCTTGCTTCAGTTTCTGTATTATAGAGGTGCCAATGCCTTGTTTCAGGATGCCTACTGCATAAAGAGCACATATTTCTCTGAATATTTTACTGTCACACAGAGGGACTGGACTGGTTTTTTTGTAAAATGCTGTTGCTCCTTCCTCGGCACATTCCCCATAATAAAAGTCTCTCTGTTCCCAGAGGCCTGAAGCTGAAATGACAAACTGCACTACAGCTTTTCTCTGCACAGAAGCCCACAGGCAGATCCTGCTGTCACACTAGAAACCTGTGCTCCACACATCCCAACCCTCCTGCCAGGGCACTGTGTCTGGAACAGCAGCAACTCTGCACTTCCTGCTCCTGCTGTGTTTCCATCATGGACTAGAAGAGGAAAAAAGGAGAAACACAGCCAGAATTCTCCTCCTGGCCCTTCACACAAACACTAAAGGGCAAAGCACTGCAACAGCTTTACAAAGAGTCTAAACCTGCCCTGTCCAAGACTGTATATAATCCTTTGTAGCAACGTATACAGACACTACATGTACAAGCACGCACATGAGTCTGTGTGGGGTTCAGTTACTCCAAAGGATGTCTGGGAGAAAGGGCTATAAACAGCACCTAGCTTGGGAGGGGGAAAGAAGAATTATTAGTTACTGAATTTAGGTTATCAACCATCAGGATTAAGTGCTGAACACTTTGAAAACATTTCCAGTTTTGTGGGAAAAGCTATGGTAACACTACTGTGCTGTCCTGCAAAGTCAGAACAATTCCCAGGGAACAGCCTGGATCTGGCTGCAGCACTGCCTACATAGCAAAAACAAAACCAAAACACAGATGAAAGATGTTTCCCCTCTTCTCTCCCTGAAGGGGAAAAAAAAAAAAATCTCAAAAACATCTTCTTAGTTTGAAAAGGAGATCACAGGGAGGAAAACATGTAGGAGTCCAGACGAATGATAGAGCTGTACACCAGGCACTGCTGCATCTGCTCCAGCTACACAGTTGTTTAAGAAAAGCATTATGAATTTTTTCTCTCTCTTTAGATGTCTTGCCTGAATGCTTTAAAGCAGCCTCAGAGGAATGTGCTCTTGGGTCTGAATCCCGTAGGAAATTATCCTTTGTGGTGGATGGTCTCCCCTTGGGGCCTGTCTGTGTGTTTTGCTTTCATGTAATCCTCCCACCTTGGTTTTCTAATGTAATGCTATCCACATTATTATAGCTCTTTGATACTCTCAAATGGTACTTACTCAGGCTGTCATATTTTCAGCTCTCCCAAACTAGGTCTGACTGGCTTGGATGGCCTGTGGTTCACGCCATAAATATTAAGTCACCGAAAGCTAGCGTGGGGTGTTTGTGTGCCAGTGGCAGACATCACGTACAGGAGAGCCCAGGCCACTTGCCCTTCCAAGTGGGATGTGCTCTACAAGAAGAACAGAAACCTAACATATAAGCACCACTCTCTCAGGGCTCCTGACTAGCTTTGTGTCCTAGTTCCCTTTTCTTTCAACTTCTGCTCCAAGAAAGTTCAGCAGATTACATGCAAGTTTTTAAAACAGTTCCTGTGTTTTAGCTCAATTTTACCCACAGCCCAGCAGGTCCAGCACCCTGACCTGCAGACAGGACTCGCTCCACACTGCCTACCACTGAAGCTTTCTCAGAAGACACGAATCTTCACTGCCACTACCGCTCTCATTTGCACTGAGAGCAGGGGTTTGTGGTTTCCTTTCCAGTTCCTCTGCATCACACAACCTCAGTGCTCGGGATTTGCATCACCTTCATTTGTCTCCCCGATGCACCACGGGAATTTAACCATACAGCAAGCCTCCACTTGGAACGTTCTCTTTTCTTCATTCTGGCATGAATTTACACCCTGACAAGTTGGATCTTTAATATCCCTCCCACACACACGCAGAGAGACAACTTCAGTACCTCCCCCGCTCACACAGCGGATACCCTTAAACACATGAATCAACGTTTACCCGCAGTTTTCCTACAGTGCTATCTAACTACCAGCAGTTATCGCCCATGTGTAGGAACAAACTCAAATACCACTGCATGGCTGACTGCTCTCCTGTAGTTTCGCTCTTGAAAGTTATCTCCACTCACAATGCAGGCTCAGTAACGGGGAGGAAATGCAGTCCACCAGAGTAACTGAGAACAGGGCACCTGGACTCTGCTTCTAACCCTCCCCTGGTTGCTTGCTGGATACCCACGGTGAGTCCAGCCCTCACCACAAGCCTTGCCTTCAGCTTTCCCACCTGCAACACTGCAATAATAACTTCTCTGCAGAAGACTAAGAAATCGATGACATAAGGTAAATTTTGTAGCTGGTTGATTATTACCAAGATTTATGTCCTGCACTCTAATGCAGGGCAGTATTTCACAAACACAAGGCTGATGAACTTCATGGCATATATGAAGAGGTGAGAGTAACCATGCTCATTAATGGCATTTACGCTTAAATTTTGAGGGCTTCTCTGAGGAAGAAACTCAGTCTTGGCCAAAAAAACTTCTAATCACATCCCAGTTAAGTTGGCCCACTGCTATATAAGCTTCACTGTTACAGATACATGAATTTCTGGCCTGAATTGTTCTAGCATTAAAAGATGTAGAGAAGAAACACCAGGTCCCTGCATCACTGCCCACCCCACCACCTCCCTCATTTATTATATTTTAGAATACATAATATATTCTTGTTATATTATTTAGATTATTATTTTAATTAAATAATAGAACAATCCACAGCAATAGGGCTAAGCAAAACCTTCCTTGTTTTTCCCTCTCTCCCTTCCCTAAGGAGGGCTGGTACAAAGGACAAATCCCCAGTTCCCTTTACAAGATCTCTCCTGAGCTGGTGCTCAAACCTCATGGTGTGGCAGCCATCCTTGGGCCATTTCACCAGAGAAGTGCTCCAAGAATGGCAGCACAGCAATTCTGCTTTGTCTTACTGTCAACTCTGTTGAAAAGCAGCAAAAAGGAAGGTTTGCTTCATTCTCCACTGCGCAGCAATAAATTGACACAGCACAGCTGCAGTCTGCTCAAGCTGAAGGAAGGAAGAAAACAATTTGGGGCTCACATCTGTGCAGCAACTCTTAAGAGAAACCACCCATCTCTGTTCCACCAAAGAACTGACCTAGCTATGCAGTTCACTTCTGCTGATGACATTAGGTTTAGGAAATGCTCAGCATGTTTATTTTGCAAACAGCATTTTGCTTGGAAATTACAAAAGAATCAGAAGTGCCACTTGCTGTTAGACAACATTATAATGCAAAATGAAGCACAACCATTGTGACAGGAGAACACAGTCATTAACTCAAGAGAGTTGGCAGTCTTCTGATATTTGGTAGATTTTTCTCAAATTCAACACCCTGGATTCTTGGGATCTGAAAATCTAAATTTTCTTCCTTTCATAAAGCCTTTTAAGCAGCCCTCATAACTGCAGGATTAAAAGTGGCAAGTATACAGATTTAAATATTTTATGTTGAAGTATCACCTATTTTGAGGACAATATTATGATTCTGAACATTAGGTTTGATAACTCTGAACAACCAGCATACAGGACTCCCTTATCTCTAGGTCAAAACCCAAATCTTTCATTGGTTTATCTTTTAGAGACAGTCTATGACTGCTTACAAAACAAAGACACAGGAATTCTCACAGCCATGGGCCTCTCATTTTTGTTAGAGCTGCACAATTGTGACGACTTGCAAACAGTTGTGATTGATGTTAGAATAATGCAGAAATCATGATCAACTAATTCTTACATGACAAAATGGTCTTTTTAACTTTTTAAATCCATCTCTGATCTGAAAATAACTCTGCACTTTGAGGATGTTCACAAGGGGTTTGTCTGTGTTACTACAAAAGTACCCAGCAGTATTCTTGAAGAATTTCCTGTCTGGAAAATGTGTTTTCCAAAGAGGGCCCCTGAGAAGAACACAGATGGATCTATGCAAAGTCTGGTACTTCTGTAAGAAGCCAAATAGGACATGTCAAGTGGCAGAGGAGCAAAAGGAGATGGTCACATCCTTGAAGGTGCACCAGCAAAAAAAGACTGAAGACAAAATAAGACTGGCTGTCACTTACTGTCTTCATGCATCACTTATCCTAAGAACCAGTAGCTTAAGAAAAGTTGAAGGAAAAAGAAAAAAGAAACCAAACCAAAGAGAAATAATCCAGGAGTTCCTACCTTGCAGTATATTTGGAGTGCTCACACTTTCCACTGACATCGTGGGTTCCTGCAGCATATGGAATATCCTCCCTGACCAGGCCACTGACAGGAAACATCAGCAAGTTGCCAGGACTGAGATGAATGAAACTTAATGACAAACAGGGAAAAAGTCCAGAACATTGACTCTGGTTTCCTCCTGCCTTGCCCAGTTTGCCTGCAAGCGATAGTGCCGCAGTCCTGTCAGTGCTGCTCGTGCTAATTAGATCTGCACAGCTAGAGTGGAACATATTAAGGTAAAAAAAAAAAAAAAATTACCCTCTGAACCCACTAGTACATATCCAGAGGAACTATTCTTTTAAACTTCAACTTAAATACGTATTTATCTTTGTGCTCTGAAGTCCAATATACCTCATTTTCAATTTAACCTCTCCTCTTTTATGCTTTGTAGAAGTTGTACAAGATCACTTATGCAGAGACTTAATATTTATAAAAAATTCAAGCAATTGGAAGAGCCAACATTTCAAAGGGTCAGCAATCAATGCACACAACCCCCACTGCCCAGCCAGCTGGAGAGAAACAGACACAAACTGCCAAGTGCATGTTAGGAAATGTTCTGGTTTTCACATCCCCGGCACAGCAATGGGAGGGAGAGCTGCAAAGAGGGGAACACAGGTCAGACCCTCCAGCAATGCAAACTGTAAAAATAACTCCTCTGACTGCAACCAGCTTGCAGTCAGTCTCCAACACTCACTGAAGTCACTGGGGCAGCCTGCAAGGCAAAGCAGTTCTCAGGAGGAGGGGGCAGACAGGAAGCCATGGTGCGGAAATACGGCATCCCAAGCCCAGAACTGGGATGGAGACCTGCCGTGCTCTGCTTCCCTGGAGCTCCATCTCAACGTGCTTACCTGTGCCATGCTGCACTTCTCTTCCCAAGAAGTACTGCTCACCTGAGAGAGCACAAATCAGTGTGTGTCAGGCTGATGGACCTATCCCCCCCTACATTTTTAATTTTAGGAGTAAATCAGGGGTCCATCATCCAGAGATATCTTCGAATTACAGAAAAAAAAGCCTACACGTCTTGCAGGCTGCATCCAGCCCATGGAGGCAGCTGGAAAGTCACCACCTCTCCTCTGCTAACCAGCACCAAGTAATTCAAAGCAAAAGCCCAGCATGAAATCCCCACACAAACCTATTTAACAAGGTGCTCTCAAAACCTTCATTTTGCCAAGACTGATTTTATAGCACTTTGACAGGGTCCAGAGACTGTCATCAGTACCCTTCATCCACCAACGTCCACCATTTACATTATTTTGTAATCTGACATGCAGATTTAATAGCTTTATATTAGGTGTGCTCTGAAGGGAGTCTTTGAAAGTCAAATTCCTGCTCCTAGCACATGGAAGGTAAGAGTGGTTCCCTTTACAAGCTACCCCAGTCTCAGGGATATTGGAATATGTAATGGTCACAAAATGTCAACCTACAACTTCTGTGTGTAACAGGAAGGTGTTATGCCTGGCTTTTGACATAGAACAGCGGGGAGCAAAGTACCTTAAATAACCTGCTGATGGTCATATGTGGATCTAGAGATGACCTGTAGGCCTTTTGCACCTCACTCGAGAAACCACCTTTTTTCCTTCTATGATTGTGTTAAGGGGATTTTTATGTAGTATAAATTAGGGTGAAATATTTCTTTCCAGTGGAAAGACCCCAAAACTACAAGTACACTTAAACATCAACTTTTAATCATTTCAAGAAGCCTTGTTTAGAGGTAATATTGTAGCCACTTATAGTAGTAAGACACAATATAAATATGCAGTAGAACAAAATTACTTAAATTAAGGAGAAAAGCAGCACATGATGTTCATAGTGCCTGCCTCAAAATTAAAGATAGAACCATTTCAACTTGACAAACGATACTAGAATTATACCTTAGTAGAAGCTTCCTTAATTTCTTTGCATCCTCTCCTTCAGACCACACCCCAAGTATCTTTTCTGTGCTAATATCCCCAGAGAGCTGTAAATTCTCAGCAAAAGGCCAACAAAAAAATTGGAACAGATACAACGCGATATTTCAAATACAAATTGTAAATACTAATATGTAACAGCATTTCTTTTTCTTGTTTGGATTTACACTGAGTAGAAATCCATTCCCTTTCCTGAAGGGAGCCTAGTGGGCTTTCAATGTCATATGTGACAGCAATCATAAGTTCATAAAAGACAGTAAGTTTACAAAGCATACATGCAACATTTGATCCTAAAGCTCTTTTCCAATCTGAGTGGTTCCATAAGTAAAGAAAAATTAAAGTGATACACCCACTTTGTCTGAGCAACTGCCTGCCCCAAAAGCTGCCTCTGCCAGGGACGCGGCAGCTCCCGGTGCTGCAGAGCGGTGCCACAGCTGTCGGGCAGCACACTTGTAGCCCAGAGCTTACTGAAGCTTTGCAGATGAGAGATAAGCAATACTTTATATTTCACCCAGATGTAGATTATGAGCCGGGAAAAAGAAAGCTTAAAAGGTGAACGGCTTCTTTTGGCATTAGCTGAAATCTCTGTACAGTCTCCAAAGAAAGCCAACAGCGAGGTCAAGCTACAGTATGGGAATTCTATAGTCAATAAAAAACCCTGGTTTTTAAGCTCCAAGTCAGAAAAATTCAATGTGGATGACCACTTATTGAAAGGGTCATCATCCAACAGAGAGAAAATTGCTAAAGCAACAAAGAGCCCAGAAGTATTGCTCAGTTTATAGAAACCACAAAGAAGGACGAATTCTAAATCTGTCTCCTCCTAGTATTAATCTAGTTTGCCTCCAAGGATCGATTTATCCTGCAGAAACCGCATTGTGATGGTGCAATCAAGTTCCTTCTTCTCCAAAATCTGAACTTGAACTATAAAACAAAATTTGTTTTATGACTGCATGCTGACATTTACATATTTATTTAGCACTGAAAGCACAGCTCCAGCACTGCAATGACAGGCAAGAAGGACAGATGGGGGTTCTTGTCCCAAGATGGTTTTTTTTTTTTCAGTTTTCCTCCATGGAGCAACTTTACTTTTGCTATTCTCCAGGTGACTGCACTGTGTGTTGGCATTCTCAGAATGTTTATAGAGTCAGAGCTTAGGAAGACTATTTACAGATTTCCCGAGGCCCTGAGGATTTCCCTCTCAGGGAGGAGTTTCAATGCACCTGCGTATTGACACTGCGCCCATGAGGCTACGCCTGCACCTGCACTGCCAGAGAAACATCGATCCTCACACAGCACTAACCTTGCCCAGGCACTCTCCAAGAACATCAAAGCAACGCCTGAACAGGCTCCTCATGGATTCTGTAGCAGGACTTTCCATGCATTAAATGACTCACTGTGAAACAAAGCCAGCTCAATGAGTCTTGTAGCAGAATGTCCCACTGCAGTGAAATAAAAACCTCTTTTACCTGAAGGCAGAGATCCCTCCCCCACAAGACCAACCTTCTGCAAATGCCCCTCTTTCTGATCCTCATTGTCGAACCAGTACCCTTCTGCTCCTCACTTGCTCACGCTCATGCTCCCAAAGCAAGGAATTTGCTTTGCTAATTAGTGCCATTAGGGAAGTTGGGGAACATGAAGCACAGATTAAAAAATTGTTCAGGCTGGGTTCTTAGCACTTCACCCTTGTGATATATCCGTGTTGTAAGCTCTGCACTGAACAGCACTTGACTCAGCCTCAGTTTGCAGCAGAGAGAAATTAATTGCAATCTAATAGGATTCAAATTGGTACAAGGGATCCCATCATTACGGGACAAGACAGAGTAAAACCGCAGTACATTAGCAGCCAGCAAACGGCTTCGGTCAATGCAGTGGAACAGGCAACACCATGCCTCAGACATGATGAATTGATACCTCAATAATTGTAATTTATTAGTCGGTGCTGCTGAACTAGCATATGAACCAGGTGGGAATGGGCTGATCCTATGCGGTGTTAGCGGAAGGAACGACATTCCTTTTGCAAGGTCTAACTTGAAATAATTTTACACTGAAGTGAAGATGTGTCACAGCTTAATTCAAAGCAGCACTTATGTGTACTGGAGGATGAAAGTGTAAATCAGCAGCAGACTGGGAAGCAGAAGGCTCCCAATATCAAACGTCAGTGGAGCTGCTCCCTCACCCTGCAACCTTTGACAAGTCACTTGAACCTCTGATGCTTTAATGAAGGCAGGTTCAGGAGCAGGATTCCCATCATAGGCCACATTTATCCTCTGTGCTTAGATCTGAGGTAAACTGCAGCCCCCTCCTCTCTGTACTTAAAACTGACACTGGAGTTAGTACATGAGTCTGGCCCGTGGATATTTAAAGTCATGTGTGACAAACAGGCTTTATGTAATGAATTACAGTTAAGCTGCAAGAGTAAACCTGACAGACATGCACATGCATTCACATTCACACAGAGCCCAAGTGTCCCACTTCCACATGAGCAGCTCCAAGGGAACATCTACAAAGCAAAGTGAAGGTTGGGTTGTGACATGGATGAGTGCACCCACAGCGATTTCCTTCCAGGTAGCACACACACAGGGTAGTAGAGCCCAAGGCAGCAGAGGTTAACAAGCTGGGATCCCCTTGGGTCTGCATTCCTGTTCCTCCTCTCTGCTGAAGCTTATGCCACTGAATAGTCATAACTTGTTGCTAAATGAGGCAATCATTCCCATGCCTAGTAATGCCACACTCCCCATGGATTTTGCTGGGCAGGCAGAATTTTAAGAATTTGGAATATTTTCCAGTTAGCTTCAGTGAACAGAATGTAAGCCACCAACACCGGAGGTGCCAACACAACCCACCAGCAGCTGCTATTTCCCTCCCATCTTCTGTTAGGGAAAATCTTTTGGATGCCAAACCCCCTGAAGCACAGATCTGCCACCCTCACACCCGGTTAGACCTTAACAACTCCTTTTGCCTCTTCTCTTCTGAGGTCAGTGAGGAAAGCAAAGGGCTCCTGCACTCACTGCAGGAGGACCAGAAGACCACATGAAAGGTGAAGGTCTGGGTTTCTGAGCTACGAGCAATACATAAACAAATGCCACTTCTGGGAAGAATAAAAGAGACGAATTAACACTGAATTGCAGAATTTTTTTTTCTTGGCAAGCCTTTATAGCTCACTGCAATCAGCTCAACATATATTTCATACTCTAAGCTCATAATCAAGTGGGGCTATTTCAGAGTAGTAGATACCTGAGTCCTATTTCAAGCTTCCTTAAGTGGATCTATTCCTTCCTAAAGCCACCAGAGAAGCCAGTTACCAAAGACAGAAAACCACAAAATGACACATTCAGTACTTCTAACCAGCTCTTCACCCTAGAAGACTTTTAGAGGGTATATAATTAAGAAAAAGAAAATGGTTAGGCTTAAAAACTGGCCGAGCGAGTTTGCTATCAAGATCCTTGCTGGTGTTTGCACTGTGGAAACACCCTCAGTACTCACACCTAGTTCTCAATCATGAGATGATGATTAATACCAGCATTAGATCATCCTCAGCAATTGCCAGAGCTTTCTGCAAGGTTCTTGCTGGATTAAATCATTGAATGGTGCTCAGCACCTCTAAGCAAGCCCTTGAAACCTGATGCTGGCATCCATCCCAGGCACCTGATCTGGCACATTAATCCTGCATGATGCACAAACACTAACTTGAAAGGAGTCACTTCTCTCGTGTCCTCCATCTGAACCAGCTCCTTGTGCTCTGAGTCCGCTCTGAGCTGATGTGCCAGCGCTGTTTCCAAATCCAGACAAGTCTGTGGGTGATGAGGTTCCACAACTTAAGGCTAGACCCTTAAATCTTGCAAGACCCAGACTCCTACAGCAATGACCTCCTCCCTTACTTCTTTAGGTTGAAAAAATAGTCTTGTATTTTGCTGTGTGGTAATATAATAATCATCACGTCCCCTACTACTTTACCTCTGTGTATTGCGAGCATTTTAAAAAGCAAGTAAAAATTATTTTCTCCCCATTACAGATAAGCAACCACACAAAGGATATGGCTAAGCAATTTATCCTCCTGCCCAATAATCTAGTAGCACAAATCCTTTAAACTCAACAACTTTACCAACTAGCACTACTGACAAGAATACAGCCTTCCCTTCTCTTCCAGACAGGGTTATTTTTTGAGGACGAGGAGAAGGGGTTTTCAAATTATGTGTCTGCATTGTCTAGAAACATAAAAACCCTCAGATACCAAGTACCATCATGCTAGAGATCAAGATTCCTATTCAATACAGAAATAAAAATATCACATACAAGTTAATTCCCTACAGAGTGACTACCAGGTGAAAGCCACTATCTGATAGTGAAAAAGAATGCATCACTTGTTTAATTTTTATTTTAACATATATAGCTCAGAACTGGAAACAGCTCATTTTTTGGATAGGTAGAAAGAAAAGATTGACTTCTACTGACTGAATCCGAATTCTGTCAGAACAAGCTTCAAGTCAACAAGTATGTCAATACTTAACTAGGAATTAACTAAGGGCTCCCATTTGTGTAGTTGTGTTAACAGCCTTTGCTGCACAAAACAAGTGAAAAAGCCCTTCAGCTTTTTAGCAGGTTTAGCAGATCCACCTTAGGCCATTACAGCACATCTCCACAGGTCTCTGAACAGCAGGATACACCCGATCAATGCAGGTCACGTGGTGCTGAATGCTGCAAAAATCCTCTCCCTTCTCTACATCCTGCAAATGAATACAGCTGAAGCAGGAGAAATTCCTGTTATTGCCTATGTAAGTTACAGACATTCTGCCAAAATAAATAAATAATTACCATTAGGAAAATGAGCACATGACGCCACAGAAGGAAGCCTCTGGAATGATCAGAAATCCTATTTTGAGCCCCATTAATGGAGCACAACAAACATCTTAAAACAGCTTGTGCATTTTATGTGCCTGGATCTATCAAAGTAGAAGAAAGACATTTATTCTAGTGAAAGGTATCAGAATATGAAACTAGAAAGCAGAGCAAACTTCCTAAGTGGGATTTGCATAAATGCTTAAGTGAACGAGGAGCACATTGCACAAACAAGTCACTGGGATTTAGGCTCTCAGCTAATGGAATCCTTATGGGGGCAATTTCAGCCCCATCCAACCTGGCCTTGGACACTTCTTGGGGATGGGGCAGCCACAGCTTCTCTGGGCAGCCTGTGCCAGTGCTTCATCACCCTCCTAGTGAAGAAACTCCCAACAGCTCATCCGCTTCTGTATTCTTTTATTCATAGGAAGAACACATTCATGTGTTCAGACTTCACAAGCACCAAGTTTCAAGCCACTGAAACCCTCTCATAGAAAAATTGTGATTTGTGATGAGCAGTTATCATGGGACTGTAAATAAATTCTTATTCTTAAAGTACAGCGGCAAGTCAGTAAATGCTGAGATCCAGAGTGGTGATACTTGTGTAGCTGAAGAAAAGGGAAAAAAATGCAATTCAAGCAGCAAGGACTTAAAAGCTGCTGGAGTAAAAAGGGGTTTGTGAAAGAAATCATCTTTACAAAGCTACATGATAGTTGGATGAACACAAAGCACTATAAAAATAGCCAATTCCTGAAAAATATTATTTCCCTGTTTCTTGGGTCAGTAAATCCCCTATTAACTACCAAAATATCTGCTTTTGGCCATGCCTTAGGCTTATGTCTATTTGAAGTAACCCAAGGTTGTCAGACAACAATTCAGTTCCTACTAAAGAACACACACACAAACCCCCCCCAAAACCCCCATCAACACCAACAAAAAGCCCACCACAAAACAAATTACTGGGGTTTTTTTCTCTGGGACAATGCAGACTTTATTACATCTGCTATTACAATGTGCCTATAGCAGTGTTCTCTAACAAGCAGCCCTAAGGTCAAATATGTTCCTTGATCAATTTACCAGAGGTCCCTGGTGCTGCTGCTGTGGGTTGACTGTCTGGGGAAAAAAATAATCCCTTTATTCCTTTGCTTCACTATAAGGAAAAAAAAAAAGCTGTCACAAAGACATTTTTCTTCTCCCTCTGCTCTTGACAAGTCAGGTAAACAGGGAGGGAATACCCAGCTGCAAAGGACTGTAAGAGACCAGCATTTGTACAGGCATATAAAACCACACTGTTTATTTACCGAGCTACTCAACGTATCAGGATGATTCAGAACAAGGCTAAGGGGATTGGGAACATGTCTTAGCAAAACACCTGCAGTATTTTGCATGAGGACAAATAAAAGGCACTCTGGATGTGAGTGTTGTGTGGTCATCTTTGTACAGGAATTTAACAGCTCAGTACATTGCTACAGTCAAATAACTCCGACAAGCAATAGCACTAATTCAGAGATGCTCTGAGCAGCGTAGTCACCACATTAACCCTCTCCTAGTTTTGCCAGTAAAGCTATGACTGTCTGGTTTTGCTCAACACACCAGTATCAACCAGTAAGTAGTAACTCTACCCAGAAAAGCAGATTTGACACTGGCAGACTTGCTACAGAAATCACTTCAGGCTTGCATCAAGCAGCAGGAAAGGAGTTAATCTCATTGGTCACAATGCCAAGTACCACTCTTACTCATGCCTGACTGCATGACTTTTGTTTCATATGTTGTGATTTATTTATTTTGACTCTGTGTGTGGGTTTTAGTCACAGACTGGCACCGATGTTAATGGGAACTGTCCCATTCAGCCCCCCAACCTGGAGTGAGTCTGGAGCTCCACGTGCCTCCAGTTATTTGTGGGTGATTGTAGGGATTGTCTTTGCTGACTCCTTATGGCTGACTCCCATCACTTCTGAACAAACATGCTAATTCCTGCAAACAGCCCCTTTAAAGACACCTCCCTCAAAAGAAAAAAAAAAAAAAAAAAAATTACCCTTTGCTAATGGCCTATAATGGGTCTAAATAAAGCCTGAGCTGTTCCTTACTCATGCATAACTTCATTGCTTCTATTCCCTTCACACCCTGCCCACTTGGCATAATTTGCAGAAGGGTTTTAGCATGGACAATTGAAACACCCACATGCTGCCTGAACTAAAAAGCTTAATCCTAGATCCCCTTTCTTCCTGTGTGATAGCTAAATGTGGCTTTTATTTTGATAATGCTGGTCCCATCTGCACTGTTTCAACCCATGAAGACTAAACTCCAACCACATCCCCACAGAGATTAGGACAGCATCTCACCCCACACAATGGCTGGAGAAGGCTTAACATCTGGCAGAACTCCAACTTCACATTTCATATGGCCAGAATAGAATTCCCCCTAAATTAGCAGACTCCACGTGTAAAAACCCCTAAGTCGCCACACGTGGTAATTAATTAGCACACACCTTGGTGTGGTCCAAAATCAGCACATGGACAAAGGATGAGCCACAAGGGGCCACAAAGAACAGCTGACAGCTTCTTCCAAGACCACGCATTCCCACTCGGGTGCCATGCCCTGAAACAGTTTTAATCCATCTTTCTCTTTAAGCAGAGACAGCACTGCCACTGACGATGATACGACAGTGACAAAGGAGGGCTGAAATTCAGACCCAAATTGTTATTCCCCTCAGCTAGGCAGTTATGCACAAGAAACACTGCTTGTAAACACTTCTTTGTCAAACACTCAATTACAAGCTGCTTTATGAACAAAATGAGGCAGTCGCAAGGAAAGCGAGAGACGAAAATGGGGAAGCAATCTCCAGTAGCTCATGGCCATCACACCATCACGGCCCAGGAACATTCCAGGTCACACTGCCAGCCCCTCTCACAGAGGGCACGGGCACATGGTGGGAAAACACCGAATCCAGCTCTGCAGAACAGGGTTTGGGTTTTGAGGACCTCAACTTTGTTCTGCTGTTATGGTTATTTCCTATGCGGTAAGGAAAGAATAACTGGTTTATTTTTATATCGTCGGTTTTCACAGTCTGAACCAGGAAGAAAAAGAGCACATGTACAAATGTGGAACAAGTTCAAAGCCCTCAATTCAGGCAACACTTGCAATATGACTCTCTTTCTTTGTGTCATCCCCATTTACACCTTTATACACTGAAATTGCTCCATATAAGCTAAAAAGTAACTGGAAACTGGAACATTCTTTTTTTTCATGTTAAAGCTGCAGATGTATTCCACAATGTCCAACTGAGCTACCTCCATCTTCAATCCTAAAAGGACTGAAGCCCTAACTCCAAAGAGACACTTCTGACTGACACTACAGCCAATAAATGTCATGCTAAATTATAAAATATTGCCATATGACCACTCAAAAGCTTTGAGAACCAACGGAAAGACAACTTTATGAGATTTAGTACCACTTTCCAGGAGCCTGCAATGTTACAGCACCACCGGGCTCTTCATCACGGCACTGTTATTCAAGCTGCCCTGGACAGCACCCACTACTTGATCCATTACCTCGTCCCTGGATTCTTTGAGCAATATTATTCCAGTGGATAAGATTTCCCCTGGAAAGAGTTTTTTCCTTGTTTTTACTGTTCAGTGTCAATGAGTCAAGCAGAGCTGTAGGAGGAAACATCAGAGAGCAAAGTGAAACCCATTGCTAATTTTCACCTTTAGCTGGCAATGGATCCGCAGCTGAAGGAAGAATCGAGCCTGGGCTCCTTTCCCTAGAGCTCAACTGAAACCCTTTAACCAGAAGAAAGTGGAAGAGGGAAGAGAAGGTGAAGTTAAAGGATTTGTTTTTAAATTAAAAAACCTGCACATATTTACACAATTGACTTTAGACACGAACATCCAGAATCCAACAGCTACCCAAAGAATACTTTGCTTCATAATCTCAACAATTCCAACTGAGAAAAAGCAAAACTGAACGAAAGCTAACAGAAAGAAAAAAAGCCCCAACTTTTGCATATGACGATAGTAAGAGTTTTCGGGTATCATTCCTATACTTAATAAATGAAACCTTGTTAGGATTTTTTTTTGTAAGTTAATTTCAATGCTCAACTTCAGAAAAATGTTAGAATCAATTTAGAGTGCTAATAGCTCAAAAAACCTACATACAGACAACATATTTCAACTCCTGAGTTAAAAGATACATCCCCAACTACACCTTAGGACTCTCTCAACCACTAAGTTTGGAAGAGCTTTAAATCTATCACAAAACCCTACTGGCTTTATCTAATTTTTGTATTTCTTTAAGACAAAACATTAGGGAAAATAGACTGATTTTGACAAAACAATTGTGCAATGGCATTCACCTGAATAGCTGCTAATAACCTTGCTTGAAGGAAAAATGCAAGTGCTTATTTTACCTAAGAGATGCCTTCAAACCAAAGATGTGCTCACTCAAGCTGTGTATATTCTCAACAGCTCGTGTAAACCATCCATCAGGCAGAAGTATGAAAATTATCTCCCTTAAGAATCCACACAGAAAGAGGCTGAGGGATGTGGGTAACACTGCCCGAGGCTGCAGTTTGTGAGGCGAGAGCAACTGAGCGGTGGAAAACAGCATCATCTTTGATACGCTTCCACGAGGAAAGCCAAGTGAGCTGGACCAGTGCCACTGAATGACTTCAGGCAAAGACTGGCAGCTGCCAAAGCAATCCTGCTACAGCTCCTGGCACACTGGGTATCCCAGCAGTCTCCTGAAGAAGCTGAGATCCAAGGCCAACAGTGAGCAAGGACAAGTTCTGCATGAGGAAAGTAACAGCACCTCATGAAAAAGGTATTTATCCTGCCTCAACCACACATGACATTGGGATGTCACTTTGCTTTAAATCAGCTCAGATTTAGACTGGAGCGGCGCAGATGGTTTAGTTATCACACTGATAAGTGTGCTAGGAGAAGAATATTGGCTGTCTGCATCAACTGTGCTTATTTCACACCAATAAAAATACCTGTGATCATCCCAAATATCACTGCAGACATGTGGTGCAAGCAGAGGAACATAGGCTACAATTAGGTAACAGATCCAAGCCTCTTCTGCAAAGTTAGCTAAAATACTGGGCAGCTAGTGCTTAAATCAAATTAACTATCCATTCAGATGCTTCTTGTCCAAATCAGGAAAACAACATCCAAAAAGACTGTGGCTTCTTCAGGGTCCTAGCCCCTCCTGCAGCATCCACACTGAACACAGGAAAAAGGTCTCTACACATCTCACAGGACACCTGGAACATGTCCTGTCTCACAGCTATGAAGAGATGTACAGTAAAAACTTCCAGCCAGGGTTTTGAATCTATTCAAACAGCCCACACTACTCCATTTTCAACTTGCTAAAATCACAAGTACAATAGAAGTGCTCTATCTTGGTACTTTCTCCAAAAGAAACATACAAATAAAAAATGAGAGGAAGGAAGAAGGAAAAGAAAGAGGACTTTGTGCATTGTGTCAACCAACTATATTCAACAGGGAAAAAGATACAAGTGGTTATAGCTTCCTGTAAATTACTTTGTGTAATTAAATCCCCTTCTCTAAATTATAGACCATTTAGCTCTTCTTCTATAACAATGTAACCAATGACCACCAACAACCTTTTTTATAGCATCTAATGCCACCTAAATTGTTAGCAATGAAATTTCCTTTATATTTCTCCCTTTCAAAAGAAGCTGCTGTAATGAGATTCATTCACAGCTACTTACAGACTGTCATCGAGAAGAGAGGATCACTTGTTTCCCTTCATTCTGCTCCTCTTTGAGGCTATATTTAAGCAAATGTGACCTAAAGTCCTTATCAGTCATCTAAATGCAGGCAGAGAAGTTAAAGGTGACCAGCAAGAGATTTTAAACATGGATTTTATAACTGGTTTGATTCTCCACATACATACAACATCACTTCCTTACACGGCACCAGCGTGGCTTAACTATCTTCCTACCACTTGAATTTTCTGACCTTTCTTAACTTTGAAACCACCAGGAACATCATGTCAAGACTTGTTTGCAAGCCCCTGTTCGCTGGGGACAAGTCCTGCCCGATGAGAGCTGCTCTGAGCGGCTTCCCCTGGATTGCTCCCTTTAGGAAATGTCTGCAGTTACAGAGCTCTGCTCAGCCACGCTTCGCTGGGGCTGCAGCTCCTGCGCCTGCTGCCGTGGGGAGCCGAGATGGAGGCCTGAGGCCCCTGGAGTCACTGCAGTTCAGCTCCACTGCAGGCATCCAGGCAGCATCCTGTGCTTTCCTCGCTGTGCTCTCTAAACCTACTCCAACATGTCCTCAAAGCGCCAGCAGCCATCTGGAGAGCTGGCCACCTCGCTGTTGGCCAGATGCTGTGAAGTGCGAGCAGTGAGGGGACAAATGGAAATCTTGGAGAAGAGGAAAAGCAGGGACAAAAGAAGGCAGAAGCCGGTGCTGCAGGCAAAGCCTTGGGGTCTGCTAGTGAACACAGCGTGGTTGATGCCGTAACAGAGCAGTATGATCCTTAAATACAAAGCAGGGAGCAGAGTGCTCGTGGCAAGGCAGTCCCCATGGGCCCCCAAGCCCCGCTTGCTCTGACACCCAGAACAAATCTCCACCCAAGCAAAGCCCATGGCAGTGAAGTGCTGGCCAGGTGAGCCAGCCCTGCCCAACCCAGCACAGGCACACCAAGGAGCTGCACTCAAGAGCCAGCTGAACCTCTCTGGCAGAATCAGGGGAGCTCAACAAAAGCAGGGACAAGTGGGGACACATGGAGCAGCAATACTGACAAGGGAAGGTCAGCTACAGAACACACTGGTCCAGACAAGCAAGCATTTCACTATTCAGTGAAAAAGACAAAGCCACATTCTCTTACATATAAGACTTCCAGCAGCCAAAACATGCTTTACAGCACTGTTCGGAAAATAATATTTGCAGTGTAGTAAAATCCAGCATATGCTTCTGTTTCATTCTTCAGCATTAGTCTAAAAATAGTTGGACACCCCACAATTCTAATAAGCATGATTTCTTCAATTTATGTTTCCCTACCAGAATGCAGAGGGTTTTGAAATATATTTTTTCTGGCTTAAGCAAAGGCCGCCTCTTGTCACAGTTCCCAGAGGGTTGATGGCACTGTTTTGCACTACTCCTGAAGCACAGTGTGTTACAGAAATCTGTCATGGAAGCCGTGCTGTAGCTCTCCAAAGGTGGCTGCAATCCCAAAATGAAGTTACCTGTGCCACAGCTATAATGTAGACTTTAATAGTCTGATATTGGTACAGCATTTTAAACAAACTACACACATTGCAAAGTTCTCCCTCTGCTGCAGAGCAGGCTCTGCAGCCACTTCAAGAATCTCGATGAATTCTTGGATAAATTTAGCAAAAACAACAGCACTTCTTTGTAATAGCAGGGTTCCATTTGGGAAATAAACATCCACTTTTTATTTACAAAGGATTTTTCCTTCTCCTGCCACTGCTGTGCTATGCCTACTGCTTCCCTCTACTTTGATCCAGAAAACAGAATACCAAGTGCCTAACTGGGACTTAAAGCAGATTTTTAAATTAGTTCCTGACAGTGCAAACAGATTGCTATTGATTGAAATGAGGCAGATTTTAGGCCTTGGATTAGCAAACCTAATGCCTCAATGCCGTGTTGCCCATTTCAGTACTTTGCACCGTTGCTCCCCAGTGGCTTCCCAGGCAGCTGTGGAGTCTCTGCAGTTGCAGATTAGCGTGAGAGAGCAGGGCAGGGCCATCTGTGGCTGTGCCTGCAGCCCTGCTCAGCCGGAACAAGGCCTCCTCCCAAATCCCCGGGGCCAGGACCCTGCTCTACACCCTCATTAGGAGCTCTGGAGCCAGCGAGGCTGTTCATAAATTCAGGAGGGAGTCTGTTTGGGAAGGCTTTGCTGGAGCCCAGCACCACAACTCGCCAAGCACAGTGACCTCCACTGCTGGCCACGGCCACGCTGGATGGAACCAAAGCACCAGGAGAAGTCAAACCCCAGCTTTCCAGAAAGCCTGGCCAAAGTCTGGGACAGAGACTTCACCCTTCCAGACAGCCTGGCCAAAGTCTGGGACAGAGGCTTCACGCAGGCAATGGCACTACCTGATCAGCCCTACCCTCCCAGCCAACACAAATGCCTACTTAAAAATAATCGGTGCAGAGCTTTCATATCCAAATTGTACATTCTTGTACTTACAAAGGTAGAAGTGGATTCTGCTTTTAAGCAACATTTTGCTGATTAAAAGAAAATGGCCTTTTTTCCTCTTGCTTTGTTGTTTAGTTTCAAAGAATGTTTAAATAACAATATCTGCTAACAAAAAGGGTAACATCAATTAGAAACAGAAAGAAACTAGTCTGTATAATTTCAGTGTTCAAAAGCAGCGAAATGCAAACACCAAAGCAGCACACACCAAACCAAACCAATCCCCAAAACCCACATTAAAGGCAACCTTTCTTCTTTTTCTTTTTTTTTTTTTTTCCAGTAAGCTGACTGCCTAGAATTCATTGGGTTTTAGAAGCCTGAGATACGGAAGGTAACAGAGTAAGTTACTGTTATATCTAGACCCTCTTAGACACAATTCAGCTTCCAAATGCTACATTATTAAGACATGGAAGAACAAGCTTATCCATGTCCTCTGGCTAAAGACAAAGACTCCAAAGGTTATTTTTCAGACTCACTCTCCTATGTGGCTGCTGAACCTCAGCTATGAAAGGGACATTTCAGTCTCTCATCTGTGCACCACTAAGCACACACAGCCTCCAGCCCACCAGTGGCTTCAAGTCCAAGCTTTCCAATTACTCTTATTATCTGAAAAAATACAAGTAAACCTCAAGCAGCTACACTCTCCTATTGCCCAAGCGTCAGCACAAACAATATAATGCCAAGAGAAATTTTCCACACAAACTATTTCATTATCCAGACGAGTTTCTAGACCATTTCTCTCTGTCTTGGGAAAGGCCCCACAGCCTTGCAGTACCACCACCACACATAAATGGGGCCAAGGGTACGTAAATGGTTTGAAAAGGAGCTATCAATTTTCACCTAGGCATCAGAAGAAACAACGTGCATCCTGGATGGAAAAAATGACTTAGTGTATCACCTTTAGCTCAGATCAGCAGTAACCCAGAGCACGGCTCTCCTGGGGGGCAGGGAGGGTGTTATATCCATTAATGAATGTTGGATAACGAGATGATGAGCATCACAGAAAAACCACATGAATAGGTAATCAAACTTGTTAATGCAATTTAGCAGTTCCAGTCCAGCAAGAGCCACAGCAACAAGATACATTAATTGCTGATAGCTCTCAGCAGTTTGGGGAAGGCTGGGGAGTGAATGAGACTCAGGAATTAGCTGTGCTTTCCCTCCCTCCAGGAAGCTCTGCTGAAGTCACAGAGATGTCACGCCTCCGGAGCAACACGACCGTGTTAACTCCCCTGCCCTCTCCTCCCATGCTCCAAAGCCAGCACGCTATTTATGAGCACTAAATACGTGCTACACCACCCTGTGCTCCTCAGCTTCTCTGAGACTCTTCCTCATCTCGGGTGATTTAAACAGTGGGTGAGAAAAGGAAGGAGGAGGTGTAAGACACTAATCTTCGTGACAAATGACTATTTGCAGAACAGTGTGTTATTACAGCAGCATTTAACATCTAAATATATTCAACACACCGTGATGCTCCCAAGCTGACTAAACAGAGCTTAAAGCTAAGCTATCTGGAAATACTAGCAACTCTTTCCTATTAGCCCCAACTCTTTTCCAAAGGTGGTCATTGTACAGAAAGGGCAATGAATGTAACTAAAGCCCCCCAAAAAAAAGAAAACCCCCAAAAACCCAACTGCTCTACACCCATGGTGCTCAGACTTTCGGAGGAATAAGCAACTCCAAAAATGAAACCAGAAAAGAGAAGAACAGCTCAGCTAAGACTAATCAAAGACCGACTCAAAGTTCAAAGAGCGACTCTCCAAAAACTAGAGGAATGACGTAGGACACATAAGGGAGCACTGGAACTAAGAGGTTTCATTTTATATGTATCTCTTACTTAATCGAATCAAATCGTACATCCAACCCTTTAAATCCCTTAAAGGGGTGATGGGCTGCTGTCCCCCACCAGCACTGTGTGCAGCTGTGGTGGGGACTCCTTTCCCCCAACCACTGGGTTAGCCTTGGACACGGCCTTTTGAAAAGGCAATGACTCAACTTCCAAGGAATGCTCCTGTGCTGGAGGCAGTTCCAGCCTTTCAGAGGGGCTGGATTTACTGCAGGCCACTCTGGCTACAGGGAAATATACCACAGCTTTCAACATTTTCTCACTCCTTGATGTACCTGATCCTGATGACTGCAAGAGGTTTTGTTGACCCCCATTGTAGAACAGCAGTTTCAAGTCAGCACCTTTCCCTGTGTACATGTGTTGAGAGCAGCCCCAGACCCTGATAAATCTTGGACTAAAGGACCTAGAACTACTTGAAATGCCTTTTTCTCCCTCTGCTTAGTTACAGCAAGAGATAAATGTGTTTGAATGATTTTTACACACAGTTGGGAGTAATAGGCTGGAAAGGACAGATTGGTTCTTGCAGCCCTCTCCCCATAGCCTGAGGTACAGAACAACCAAATATTCAGGAGCAATAGCAATCTGGATGCTTTGTCAAATGGAGTGAAGTATAAATCTAATTTTCTAAACAAAGCAGACAACCTGGCACTGAAATCAGCTTACCACTTTGCACCTCTCTACAAGGATTAGCAGAATGCCATAATTATAATGCCCAATTTAATTTATTAGAGGAGGCTGCGTAGAAAAGATGACAATTCAGTAGCATTATGAAGAGAAGGGATACGAGTAGAAGGAAAGCTGCAAATTGAACAGTAATTTCTAAGCAACATCTCAATATGATTAGCATTAATTACAATAAGCTATCCAAATTAGGTATAAACCCATGTTTAATAACCCTGAGATGCAAGAATCACCCCCCAAATTCCAGGAAACTTAATATTACAGCCAATTTGTCTAGACAGCTTGGCAGGAAATGCCAGAATTCTAGGTGTGAACTTTGTGGTTACTAAAAAGAAGGAAAAATTATTGAACTTGTCTGTATCATTTGCATAATTCGTTTGAACTAAGAATAGCCTAGTTTATGTGTCTTAGATTGTGCTGCTACTTTCATCATCCTTACAGACCTCCAAACTTGTCTGGTTTTCACAACTGTATCAGCTAGGATAATAGCAGGTATTTAAAAAAACTCACTTTCCAACAAGAGAGGAATTCTAAATGTGACTTCTTTAAAGAGGCACAGTGTATTTATGAGTCACTCATCACAGGTTTTATTTGATACTCTCTGTGCAAGCTCCTCACTCTTTTTAGAGTTTATTACTTATACTTACAGGTTAAAAAAAATTAAACAATGAAAGTTGAATTGAGGTTTTTATGAATGTGGCAGAAAATCCCCTATTTAACCACTGATGGCAGCCAAACACTAGTCCGAAGAAATAAGTAAAAATGTCCCCATTTTTCAAAACTAAAATACCAATAAAACTAAATATTTGGTCAATTAAGGCAGGAGAGTATGAGAGAAATTGGAGTCTGCCAGTGCAACAAAATCTCTTACCCCAGAGGCTTCTATGGAAGTGTCATGCAATCCCTAGTGCATGCAACTGTGTAAAACTGAGTTTTAAATTTCACGTAGAAGATGTCACTATTAACAACCTTTTCCTCCTGCAGGAAGAGGGAACGTCCCCACTGTCTCACACATCCACAACTATGCAAATCCCCACTGTGCACTGGATTTCCTGCAGTGTAATTTTAGATCTGAAGAAACAACTTTCACCAGACCATGAGAATTTCTAATTTAAAACGTGATTAGCACTTCTAAACCAGTATGCTAAAACATCATCCCAAAAGACTGTCTGTGGTGGAGAAGTTATAGGGGAGGGTTACATGAGATAACCTTCACCATCTTTTTAAATCTTAAAATATTGCAAGTCTGAAAAAACATTTCCAGTAACTGGACAATTCAATCTTTGGCTGTCTGGCACAGGCACAGGATTAGTTTCACGGAACAGAAGGTGCACTTGGGTTAAGCAGTTCTTTTTCTGCTGGAGGAATGGGGAATAAAAAGCACTTTTTATTGTAGTGTGTTTCTCAGCTCAGAACAAATGCTAGAAGGTCAAGTACACTGGTGTTCCCACTGGCAACCCTGTGAAGGACAACTGGGAAAGTGTCCACGGAGAGATGCTGCTGTGCCATGGGGACTGCCAACTGATGAATGCACACTAAGGCACTAACAAATCTCCCTGCTGAGCAGCAGTTAAGTGATAAAAGCCTACCAGCCACAGCGCCTTTCCTCTGTCACCTGGCCCTCTGTACACACTGTTGCTCAGATGGGAGTCTCTGGAACCATTCCCTCCAGCATCACTACTCTTCATTCATTAATGCTCTCCCACATTTTAGAAGGGTACACAGGAAAGACTGACCAGAGCACAACTTCCTCCAAAATGACTTTTCACTTCTGAAATACTTGAATAGTCTCTCCCCCTCAACACACTGTTTTGGGGGTAAGTGAAACTTGATTCACGAGATGGACATATCCATGTTTGCAACTTCTGGGTGCACATTGCCCAGCACACATTCTCCAAAGGAAGTTATGATCTGATGGATGATTTCTAGTTCTGTCCATGACCATAAGAGCCACAAATCTATGCTATGAATCACTGCACTGTCTCAAAGCTGCAGGATACAAGGGAGGCCTGCTCCTTCCTTTCTACATTACTCAGTACACCTGGCTTCCACTTCAGCTTATGGAACCTGCCCTGAACACTGGATTTGTGCACTTGGCCACAAGTCCTCTAAGAGGCATTGCTTTCACCAGCACAAGTCACCAGAGAAGCTGTTTCCAGTGACAACCTCACCTACCAGCAAGGACACTTCACAGTGGCCAACAGACGATGGTCGCTTCAGATGAGAAGGAATTTCCCTACCTGTTTGGATAGCTTCAAGGGGAGTTTCTTCTTCATCCGTTCCTTGCCTCTTTCTGCCTCTCTCTCAGAGCTCCCCGCATCATTGTTATGGCCATTTTCACTGGGCTCAGCAGATACACAGTTTTCAGATTCTCTAGGTTTCTTGCCTGGATGCCTCTCCCATTTCTCCTTCCGCTCCTGAGGCTTTAGTGACATGTCCTTCTGTAAAGGAGATTAAAAAAAAAGAATGGTAAGTTCTTTAAGTTCTTTGAGGCCACCTTTACGAATTGAGCTGTATAAATATTGAATAAAAACAAACAAGACAGTATGTTTCTTCCAGAGATGACTTAAAATGAATAATTAGGCATGCACAATGCAAACAGTAATTTTAGATTAGATTAGGATGAATACTCTCCAGGCTATGTATTTGATTAATTTCAGTGATGCTGGAACTGGCTATGAAAATGAGTTCACTTCAGATTAATTCAGAAACCATACGTCAACAGCACGTGAACAAATCACCATGCCTTAAACTGTTCAACTGAAACAGAGGTGGGTTTTATTTTGTTTCTGATCTCAGAACTAAACACATCAGACCCCCCTTGGGGCTGACAGTCTCTGATTCACAGCAGCATTCATATGGAGAAAGGCACATCTAAAGCCCTACCCGCATTCCCTGAGCCAGAGAGATCAATGGGATCCAAACACACAACAGAGGTTCAACACTTCCAAGTGTTAAGTGTCTGCCCTGAACCAGGGCTGTAACACACAATCTAAGCACAGCTTAAAAGCGGGTATGTCATGTCATAATGATTAACATTGGAAGAGAGATCAGAGAAGGGAATTACTCCAGCTATCCCTGACATCTCTGAGGACTGAAAGCTGAACTCCTGGTGACAATGTACCAAACTCCCTACACACACTGTGTGGAAAAGGAGTTGAAGAAATAATATGCCAAATCACTATGACAGTGGGCCACTAAAGCTAGATAAATTTTCCCTTATGTCTTTTATTAACTGCTCAAGGATAAAAACTGAATTCTTACGAGAACGTTTTACAGAGTATCTGTTCCAATTATTTTTTTATGTGAGGTAAATCAATTAGGAAATACCTTAAAAGCACTGCTTACTATGCCAAAATTTGTCAGCTTCAGCCACAGATATTTTTCTAAATGCCTTGCTTTTGACTCAAGCAGTTACATGACAGATATTTGTATCTTACATGAATGGAGATCACAATACAACTGCTCACATCAATGCACACACCACCTTCAGTACTGCAAGAGAGCTCATGAAAATCATTAGCTCTCTAGTCTCTCAAAAACTGAAGCCCAACAAAAAAAGAAAATTAGGAACTGGAATGAAATGCCCTGCTGATTGCTCCAGATTACTTCCTCCCCCTCTCCTTTAATTAGTGAATTGACTGCCTCAGTGTGCAACATGCTGATTCCACTCCAAATCACTCACTTGTTTAAAGTTACCCATCCCTGGGAAGTGAGATGATGCACTGGCACTTTAGGGTCACAGACACATTGAAATTAGAACCACGCAATAAAATACTTAGAGCTGTTTCCAATTCCAGCCCAGGCTCCCAGACAATCAGCCAGCACCCAACCTCTGTGCACCTTGAGCAGGGGTCCTGTGGGGCTGGAGGCTCGTCTTAGAGCACACACAGATACAGCAAGCTGCAAAACCCCCAAAGATACAACCCCTTCCACCAAAATTAAAATACCTATCACTGTCTTGGAAGTGCAGAACACACCAGAACACAGCTCAGCTTGCCAAGTCCGTAACTAGTGAAAGAGTGAGGAAAATACCTGTCTGGCATTATTCTCCATGAATGATAAAATAAGGAATATAAATCAGTGTTTAGCTGCTCAGTTTGGCTTTTAGTTTAAAGATAACACTTTAAAGCAGGAGTTCAAGATGCCAATTAAGGAAGATCATATTGTGCTGTTTACTGGGAAGCTACTGAGATGAAAATCAAAATGCTAATCTTCAGTAACTAATCAAAAACTGGCCGCATGGAAATGATATCTGCTAACTGATACTCAGCAAAACATTAGAAACAGAAATCACCACAAATGTGCACTTCTTCACAAAGCCAGATGCAGCTTGTGATGTGACAGCAGGTGCATGGAAGATGCTGCATGAAGTGACATGGACCCCTGATGGGGGAGAAAGGAGGCTGGGGCAGGGGAATGCCACCACCTGAGAGCACCAGCAAATCATGCACTCCTGGCCTGAGGTGCAACATTCACTTCTAAAGATGCCTTCAAAGCCAATAAATTACCATTTTGGTTTAAATTCTATCTGGTTTCACATTGTGATTGGGTCTCTGTTAGTGCTTTAGGGAAAGTCTTCCCTTGGTACCCACACAGCACATTCACTGCAGGTTTTCAGACGATTCCTTTCACTACAGAACTGGTCTGGAAATCTGTGTTTTTCTCCTTACTGAATCCTACAAAATTCCCTACTTCGATATGCAGCTTTTTTATCCCTATTTTGTCTGGAGATTTAAGATTTGTCTCATCGCTGAGCTACTAGCAAAATTAATTCATGGAATACAGTTATAGCTGGATCAAAGCCAAGGAAATAATTCATTCACTTGTAGTGCCACTTGCATCCAAGAATCTCAAGCCTTTCCAAACAGCCGTGAATTAAGCCCCAAGACCGAGGCTGCTCCTGCCTCCAGAGGGAGGACAGTGCAGGGAGACCTGGAGCAGCCACGGGGACAAAGCCACGTCTGGCAGCCTGTGACAAGAAAACCTACTCCAGAGTCCCATTCCCTCCTGCTTCAGCAGAGGACACAGCTCACAGGACTTTTTCCTGAGAAGGCAGGACACTGAACTCAGCATGTCCTTGCTGACAGAGGGTGACAGCAGGGTGCTCTCCAGGCTGCTAAATGCAGACCTCTGCAGCCTCAGGCAGAGAGCAGGAGGGGGCTAATGGGGTTTCTGTTCCTGCCTGCTTTGTTTCCTTTCTATTTGCTCTACTAAAAGAGCCTTGCAGTGATTGCTCTTTTGCTAAAGTTTATGACCTCCAAGTTGGGGACCTCACTTAGCACAAGAGCATACTATTTTGGGATGGGCATCTGTGCTTGTGCACAGGCAATTGCTAGAAAATTTAAGCACATCCAGAGTATACAGTACATCACAAGAGTGGACATTTATTGATGTACCTTGACGACTCCAATCCAGAAAGCCCAGCCTGCAGGTGAGACTGGCCTCTTAACAAACTGCCCCACTGGAGCCTTCCCCCCTCGCAAGCCCAGAGCAGCAGATATTTTCACCCTTTCCACATCATGTAAAGCCTAGAGATTCACACAGTGACGGTACCTGAAGTCAGACCCCAAAGTCAAAAGGTCTCCACATCAGCCTTATGGTTTCTGCTCAACCCAGGAGTCTGCAGACCCGACTACCTTTGCTGTCACAGGTCCAGTAAAACCCCTCCATTCTCTCTTCTCAGTTCCAGAAACAAGATTGCTAAATCTTGCACCAGAATATAGAATACTATTTTGTTCCTTAGTATTCATTGCTTCCAGGACTGTCTCCTACCTGTCCTCACTTCAGAATTTCTCTGACACCTTCCAGGGCAGGCTACAGCCTCTCCATCTGCAGCCCCTTGTCTGTCTGGGCTGCAGACGGAGAGCAGATGGTTCTAATTGGCTGCATGGTTACAGATAAGGAAGAATTAGGCCTTTCTTCAGAGCCTCTTTCCTGGCAGTTACTCCATGAAACACACAGATTCTATCTTCCTATTTGTTTATTCGGATGTACAGACACCAAAGAACACTTCATCTGAAAATGGGATTGTGATACCTCCTCCAGCTCTCCCCTGGAATACCTTGCACACCAGCAGCTGTGAAGATCCACTGACAAAGACCCTGGCAAAGGCTGGCAACCCAAGTATGTAACTTAGGCTCTGCAACAGATTTTGGGAGTCCACAATAAAAACCTTTGATTTTTTTTTTCCCCATCACTATTCAGCCCAAGCTAGTTATGCAACTGTAGCTCTGCTTGCAGTGGATCTGGCAGGAACTTTTAATCACTTGGAACACTCCCTCCTGAAAAGCCACTTTTCTTCTGTCACCAAGGCACAGCTGCAATCTTCAAAGACACTCAAGGTACACACTGCTCGGTTTATAAGTAAAGCTAGGAGCAATGTGGGTGCACAGCCCTCAGCTGTGGAATGAGACTGTTCTTACCCCTAAAATGCCACAGCAAGAGACTTCTGCACAACGGACTCCACGTTGTCTGTTTGATCAGGAAATAATGATCAGCCCTGGAGGAGCCTGGCACAAGCTCACATCCCACAGCCATCCGCTGGCTGCAGTTATCACTGCCTGTTTGCTCAGCCCAGCTCAAACTCAGCCTTAATCCTCTGAATTTACACAGCTCTGAGATCACAAAGTGTGCAGGGGAAGGCAGTGGTTGTAAATACCTTTCATACACAGGGAACACTTAAAGAACCTGAAGAAAGTGTCCAAAACCCACATAGCTAGATGAAAACTGCTGCTGGAATGCAGAGGGTAAAAATAACACCAACAGATAATAAAATAACTATCCTTAGCCCTCAAGCATCAGTTCAAAATGCAGCCCTGGTGCAAAAAACAAGTCCACTACAATCCCCCGTCCCCAGGGCCCATCAGACACTGCAAGGCTCAGCCAAGGACTGGTTACACTCCATTCCTACCAGACTGCCTCTGCCGACTTCAGAAGATTATATGGGCTGCTTTCCCAGAAGGGAAACAGCCTCTAGCTTCTCTCCACAGCTCTTCACTGCAGCACTTATTCCTTAAGTTGGGGAATGTGAAACATCCTACCAAACATCAAATAGGAGAAGGATCCACACAAAGGAAATAAAAACCACTTGCTGTCTCTAAAACTGACCCTGCTTGTCCCTGTTTCTGCCTCCAGCTTCTCTCAAAAAATTGCAATGGAAAAGGCCCCGAGGATCCGAGTACCATCTATCCTTATATCAACTTTATCGTACAATTAGCAGTAGGGTTGTCAAACATGTTTGTTTAATAGTTCAGGGAGAGATCCTGGCTCAGAAAGGACCTGAAACAGATTTATTTTTAATTAGGTTAATTTTTAAATATTCCTATTGACCTGATACTCAGTTTATAGAACAGCACCACAGAAACAATTGCTGACAATTTTCTCCTGCTTCTGAGTAGACAAAACACATTACAAATACAGACAGGACCACTACTAATGCAAACCTACTGTCCATTTATTTGCATAATGGGGACACAGGAGACAGTCATTCAAATGGAAAAGATAATACTGGAGATATACATGAGAAAAGACTAACTTTAAAGCATGGATTTGAAGACCAGTCTGTAGAGAGAGAGAAGCCACTGCAAGAACAGGAGCTAGCACAGTAAGAGATGAATAGCCAACAGGCTAATGAAATAAGGTGAATGATAAGGAAAGGAAAAAAGGGATAAAAAAGGACCACTGAAGAGTAACAGGTAGGACCACACCAAGGTGACTGAATTTGAACCCAGCATGCTGAACAGGCAGCAAATGCAACTGGAGATCTCAAAAATGAGCAGAAGCACATTTAACAGTGGGAGAGGGGAGAAGTTTGAGCTCTGCTCTGGAGAGCTGTGGGGCAGAGTTTGCTGTCAGTGAGGGCAGCCAGGGGTAGGCACTGCAGAAGGAGGGCTGGCCCAGAGCTCAGCACTGTGGCTCCTTGCTGGAAGCCCCCCCAGGGCAGGAGGCCAGCCTGGATTCACTCTCCCAGAGCTCAGGGCACTTTGGGAAGCAGTCTGCTGGCACGTCCAGCCAGACGGCTCAATTTCCACCGATGGGGAAGTTCTCACTTCTCCTGAAATATAACACACACTTGTTTGTTTTACTTTCCAGCCCTCCCTTCTCCCCCACTGTGAACTCCACTGCACATATAACTCAAGCCCCCCCCAGCCTCTCAGCCAAAGGCACTAAAGCTGTTTTAAAAGGCAGAAACAAGAGTCTAGATTTGAAGTGACTTTCTTGCTTTGACCCTACATTCAAGCAATGCAATCAATATCAATTAAAATGATTGCAAATGAAATCCTTGCTTGTTTAACCTTGGACTGCAATTCTCCTTTCACAGCTGACATATTCCAGATGAGTTTGGGTCCTGCTTTTTAAAATGCATCACATTTGCTCTGACCCTGTCACACGTGTAGCTCAAGAATAAGATGACTTTTTGACAAGACAGATTTGGAAATGTTAAGACATTTGAAGCTGACACTGGTTTGCAGGTTTATGATTCATGATTTAACTTAAAAATACAAGTGGATGAACCAAGAAACTCGCTGTAATTGAAACACTCAAATTTATTACCAGAGGCTACGTTCCTGTCACCTATGAATAGCTGAAGAGCAAGCTGCCATACTCTGCTGAACGCCCACTTGTTGTGCCTCCCAAGAATTAAGACCTTTGCTTCTAGGACATCAAAGACACAGTAACAAGTAGAGAAAGCTTGGACAAATGTTACTTCAACACAACATAATCAAAAATCACCAAAAGGAAGGTCAGTTCACTCTACTTTTAAATGCACTTCAATCCACGTTGAATTTACAAGGCTTTGATTGCTCTTTTTGCTTGCATGAGACCTGAATAAATAATGATATAGTGCTAGGCACTATAATTGTTTCTAAAAACTGGGGAGAAAGGGGCTAATACTGTTCCCTTCCTTTTCAATTACTCAAGGAAAAATCCAGTCCTCTCCCTCCACAGTAGGAGGAAGTACCTGGAAATAGAATGTTTAACAGTCATTTGGGGGACAATAAAAGTGAGAATGCACACAGCAAACACCTTCAGTTTAGTAAGAGGTCAAGGAAATCCGCACAGATGTGAGCATATGGTTGTCCATGTTTTTGGTATAAGCCTTTCTTCCCCATCACAGAGGTGGATACACAAAATCTCCCGTTTGAAACTGCACTCCACAAGCTCCACAGGCAGCCAGCCATGATTTTCTCCCTCTCCTGCAATTTCCTCCTCAGAGCCTGCGGGCGCCTCACTGCAGAGAACTGCACCCGTCTTCCTCGCTGCCTACTCACAGACACTGCACAGCTATTAGAACTCCCACAGGTGCTTGCTGTCCATCAGGAAGGAAATGATCCCATTTTAAGCCATCAGTATTTCCTCTAGTGATGGCAGTAAATGCCCGACGAGTGCTCACAGAATTACTGTCAGCGGAAAGTGTGTCAGAGAGCAAGGGAGCTTAAATGATTGAAGGGAAGCTGGGGCACCATTTTCAGGTAGATGAAATGAGGCATGCTGCAAGCACAGCCTGCCCAGCTTTTACAGGCTGCAGGAGTGCTGAAAGGTGCTGCTGCCCATGCACCACCAGGCCACCCTGCCCAGCTTCCACTGCAGATAAAAAGCACATTTTGGCTGAAGCCGCTTTCAGCCAAGATTGGGAGCTCAGCCTGCCTGGTTTATGTTGTGTACAAAGGAGCTGGAGAGAGCTTGTGCCTGTCAGACAGCACCTTCTCCAGCTGATTTGATCGCTGTGCTGCCGGGTGCGAATGCTGAGCACAGAGCACATCCTTCCTGCAAAATCCCATCCTCCCGGGAGCTCCTTCCCAAGGGACCCATCAGGGATGGCAGCAGCACCACACACCGCCCAGCATCCCACAAGTGACAGACTATGCAAATACACCCCCATTTTGAGGAATGTGGCCTGAGGCCACCAATCTCAACTAACTTCCAAAGGTATCCAGCAAGTAAGCAAGTGACAGAGTCAGGCACTCACTCCAGGGTCCAGTGTTTTGGGAAGACATTCCTCAAGTGTGCCAATATCCAAGGACACTGCTGAGCCCAAGCTGATGATAACCAGCAACCACATGCTTCTTGACAGAGCAGCCTCTAAACAGTTAATCTGAACTAATTTCCCTCTCCCCACATTATTCTAACAGGCACTCATTGAATTCAAACAGCTCCTACAGAGTGGCAGAATTAGGACCTGAAGAAGCAGCTCCTTCCCTGAAGCCAGATGTGGCCATTTCATCACTCATTTCCAATCTTGCCAGGAAGGTAATACAGTCCCCAGTCCCCAGCTGGCCCAAAGCTGCCAAAGGAAAAGGCATGAGGATCCTACCAGCACAAACTGGTGCAGCAGCTGGATGCATTCATCATTACCAATTTTCAGCTAAACTAGTCAGATAAAACCAGAAAAACAATGTTGAGTAAAAATGCCTCCGGCCAGGAATGCTAAGAAATACTACATCTGTCTTTAAAATTAATAACAAAAGGAGAAAACATAACTGTTTCTACCTCTGTTGAGGGGAGAATGTCATGCTTCCATGAGCTGGACTCTGGAAATGGAGTTGAGCCAAGCTGAGGCTGGGCAGATGGACTGGACACATGGCTCATTTACCAAAGACAGGGGCCTAAATTGCTCCCCTCCATCTATACTTCTGCATTTAAAGTTTTGATCTTCACAGTGTGAAATACACAACAACCACAGTGTGACTGTACTGACTACCATGTGAGCAGCTTCATTTTGCAGCTGAAGAGATACAGCTATAACCTTAGGGTAGCTTGGTCATGACAAATGTTACTTCAACACAACTTCAGCCTGGTTTCTTAAGTAATTCAAAGCTTCCACCTGTCAAATATGAAGTTTTTCTCTATTTTTTAGGATTCCACCACACGTTCACTTCATGGTAGACACTTTTAAAACACAGCCATGAGAAATGTACTGCTCTTAAGGCAGTAGCACCTACAGCATGAGAGCTCCAGACGAATCTCCCACACGGTGACAGCCTCGAACGCATTCACTCCACCAGTAACTGCAGACGTTTTGAGACTCTGCTTCCAGCCTACACTCTTTATTCCCACCTTCCAGGAAGGGTGCTGTTCCCAGTGCTGCTGCAGAACAGAGGGGTGAACGTTCCTGAGCTCCAGCAGAGCCGGCT
Source organism: Coloeus monedula (assembly GCF_965178545.1). Taxonomy (NCBI): domain Eukaryota; kingdom Metazoa; phylum Chordata; class Aves; order Passeriformes; family Corvidae; genus Coloeus; species Coloeus monedula. Next base: position 6,967,122 of record NC_138798.1, on the reverse strand, counting down.
GCGAGCTCCGCCTCAGCCGCAGTTTGACACAGCCTGCACAGAGCCAGCGAACGCCGCGCCAGGAGAGACGAGAGCTCGCAAACTGGCTCCTGCCAACTCTGCTGTAGGGGTGAGAGTCTCCAGAAATAAAAACAGCCATATCCTGATCCCTGGTGCTGCGTTAGAAATTAATTTATGTTTAAACACCATTACACTAGAGGCATTTTTTTACCAACTCTGCAGTTGCCCTCAGTGGTAGGCAAAAATTTTCAGTTCAGCTGTCATGAGCTCTAGAATGTGTATTCAATAATTAGTCCTCTGGTAGTTTCTTCTGGCTGGGAAACAAACGACAAGAAATATAAATGGTTCAACAAGAAGAAATATGTAGAAGCCAGCCTTCTCCAGAAACAGCTGCCCATAGCACATTACTGCAACCTAAGGGGAAAGCTCTGAGCAGGATGACTTGCAGCAGGAGAGAGATGCCTTTCTAACTATCCAAATGACACATGTGCTGATGAAAAGCCCAGGACGGTGCATCTGTGCCACCCTGGCCACCCCTGCTCCTCCTCACGTGCTGCTGGAGAGATGCATTGTACAGTGCAGGCCTGTCAGCCTGGCCAGCAGAGATGGGGCTGAGCACACCACGTGCTTCTGGGCAGCTCTTCTATAACTGGTTTGCTTGAACAAACAACAAGCAGCCAAATGTTTCAATATATCCTTAGGGCTTTCTAGAATAGTTTCAAATATTCTGATATCTGTGGCAGAAGCAAAACATTCATTTATATCCTAGGCAATTGCTGAGAAATGGGAAACATACACTATAGTAGCAGGCAACTTTAATGTATTCTATGTTACAAAACATTTTCAGTCAGAGAGCTCAAAGGTCATTAATAGATTTTCATATGTTTACCGACAGCAGCAATTTCAGGCTCTGTAATTTTAAAACTGCATGTCAGTCTCTCCACTTCCAGCTGTTATTTTAACATTAGATAATGAACACAATGCAAAGGTTACACAATCACTTGAACCAGCTTATGCAGTAGATCCAGTCACACAAATAATTATTAAATTCTAATTACACATATATTATCACTCTTGTTAGAACAGCAGGGCAAATCCTCTTTTATAGAGAGATCAACAGTTTAGAAAAAGAGGCCAGAAAGGTTATTCTTTTAATGTTACAGAGCTGCTCTTCCCTCTCCCCCCATCACCTAAAGCACTGTTGATTTATGAGTCTCAGAAACAACACCTTGTTAACACCTCACCAGTCAGTGCACATCCAGCCACCAGCTCCTGTTTCACTTAAGTCCTTCATAGATCCCTAACACAGACATTGATGCCTACTTAAAATATTCATCCTTGATCAGAGAGACAAAAAAGCATTTCGTGGATAGCCAGTATCCTGTTTAAATATGCTGGTTTTTCTCTATACGACTACTTTGAAACTGAGAAGACAGCCTCCAAAACTTAAGAGATTTCTCCCAAGGAGAGTGCTGTTATCGAAGCCAAAGCTTTGCAAGACATCAGGCTTCCATACCATAGGTTTTTATTTTATTTTAATTTTGAAGGAGGAGAAATACTTGTAATCATCTGATCTGACTCTTTTATCATGCAGCCAAATGAACAAAGTCACCCAACTGTGGTCTCAGGGAAATTTTGGATGTGCACTAGCAAACTATCCTCTTACCACATAAGAAAAACAGCAGATTATGTTTTGCTCATCTCCCTCAGTTTTTTTCCTCTCTATTCCCAGGCAGCGCAAAGTGTTACTCGCTCTGGTTTATTCTGCCCCAATCCAGCTGTCAGTCACACAGCATGGAACCTCAATGGGAATTGAGGAATCTCAGCCCCAAGATTTAGCTTTGAAGCAGGACAGACCAGCAATGTCCCTTTGTGCGACTGAGGTCTCCTGCAGTGACAGCAACGCTACCCTGGCAAAGTGATGTCTCTCTAATCCCCAGTGCATCCTTAGCCAGCCATGAATTTCACACTGGGAAATTCCAGGCTTTGACATTAAATAATTCCAGCTGGGGTTTTCAAAGGATAAGAGATAGGAGTCCAATCCCATCACATTCCAATAGGAAGCCCTTACGGTTTGGTTTATTTTCTTTTTAAGAAGGAAACCCATATTTCATTCTCATTTCCAGCCCCGTTTCCTCTGGGACATGAAATTGAAAGCAAGGAACGGAGGGCAAGTGCGGTGCTAATGGGAAGAGAGACTTCCGAGAGACTGACAAATGACACCACCAGTTCCTGGGTACATCAGCTCGCAATGGGCCATACGAGAAGGAACAGATACATCAGCACATCCATTACTGTTCCTGAGGAAAAGGAGCCTCTGCACTTTGCCTGGTTAGTCTCACTTGCCACGAAGGAAGAAGTAACCAAACAAACCATCAGGACAGCACACAATTAAAGCATAAAAGCGAACAAACGCAGCAAGCTGCAGTGAGGAGAACATGTGCAGAATGGGAATGATGTGATCCACTCAGCCAAGCATGTCAGACACGGCCTGGGGCAGGCAGAGCTGCCAGGACAACGACCCACTGCAGAGACAGAGCTCGGCAGAGCAGGTGCTGTCACTCACTCCACGCTCTCGCACCAAATCCAGAGCCAGTGCTCCAAGTTTTCATCGGCTTTGACACTCTTTCCATTATATTTAGAGGACCTCAGTCTTCCCCCAACCAAGAGGTGCTAAGCTGGGTCTCTTTACAACTATTTCCTCAATTCCCATGCTAAATTACAAGTTTCTCTTAATGCTTGGCTTTTAGATATAGAAACTTTCAGATATAAAAAGCTTTCAGATATAGAAACAGATATCTGAACTTCCCAGATCTGAAACTGAAATCTGGCTGGCTTGTAGGACATTTTTCTTCCTTACTGGAACAAGACTTTGCCAGTCAGAGACTAGAGAAAGGGCCATTCATGCAAAGTTTTCCAGTTGCTGGTAGCCCTCAACTTTGAACGACAATAGGGAATTAAAACATGATACAGAGCAGCAACTCTCATCCCTGCTGACCCACTCAAATTAGTTAAGAGTGCTTGAACATCTGATTCTTGTACATCTCAGAGTTCAACTTTGCCTCTCATTTTCTGTTCACAGCACCTTGTCAACAGTAAACATCACAGAGAAGAAATACAGATGCAACACACAGCACAGGCATAACCCTTTGGCAAGAACCAAAAACCCAGTCAATGTGAGAAGGGTTAAGACAGAACAGATGCAACCAGAGACTCTGGGGAACAGCCTGTGTAGAAGCAGGGTTTCTTGTGATTACTTCTGTCTTGTAGTTCTTAATAACCCACATCACAGCTGACATCTCCACTTCCTTATGTAGATAACCAGAAACAGAAAAGCTGACATGGCAATTATACTGTACACACACACAGAGCCTAACAACTCTACAACAGCACAAGCAACGGAGAACAAGCACATCTCACATGTGAGATACTTGGTCTAGAAGTTGTTTTAAAAACTGCTCATAAAATCAGGTACAAGTTGCAGCACAGCTCAAACGTGCAACGACACAACTTTCAAGATGAGAAAGCTCTGTAAAAGCATTTTACAACTCCTGTTTGTTAATAAAGCTCTAATCTCCATCACAGCTATAACCCAGGGGACTCTTGGTGCGCACCTATTCCCACAGCACATCACACCCGAGCAGCAGCAGTCCAGGCACGAGTGAGAGGACCCCGGCCAGCAGCGCAGGGAGATGCTGGGGTGCAGCAGGCCAGCGTCCCCTCTGCCACCTCCATCTCGGGAGGCTGTTGCTAAGAGACAAAGCGCCACGGATGTCTGCAAAATCCTCCAGCTCTGCCCCGCAGTGCCTCAGCCCCATTCCCAAACCCGGCACCCAACGGGTCACAGCGTCTCTCTCCTGGAGCCTTTGATAATCTCGCTTTTGTGTGCAAAGCAACTCTTGTCAAGGAATTCAGGGAGCCCTATGATAGTAAAAACTGCTGATAAAAAGATAATATCAAGAGTACTCCATTTCAAAAAGCTGATAGAAGGGCACAAGGGGAAATTTCACACAGCAGAAGTGCTCGCTAAAGCAGAAAGGGGTTTAAAAACACAGAGGTTTTGAGGTATTTGTTTCCAGTGAGGGATCTGGATTTTGCAAGTTCCCCACTGTGACCGAGCAAAATTGTAAGCACTGGTTCTCAGGTTTCAGCAGACTCTGTAAAAGCAGGTGACCGAGACACTAGCACTGTTTTTGCAAAGATATCAGAGGCAAGTGTATTCTTAAACCTTACAGATCTGGGCTGACAATATTAAGGCCTTAAAAACCAGAAAGACCGGCTTCAGTGTGCACCCATCCCACAGAAGGCAGCAGGCCGGGGAGTGCAGGGCCATGTTAATTAACACGTGCTTAATGGCACTTAATTCCCCATCTCTCTCCACACCACATCTCTCTCTCTCTCATTGATACAGATGGGGTTTGTGGCTTTCACATCCCATTAGCAAAAGTCTGACTCTAGGAAGAAAAAAAAAGCATGCAGAGAAGGTGAGGGAAAGTTCTCTCATAATTTATAAATAACATCACCATTTGGCTTTTATCAAGCTTTTCTCATTAGCAATTCTTAAAGCACAACACAAAGGGAGTCAGTATTTTGACCTCTATTTTTACAGAATGAGAAATTAACAAATGCAAAGCAGCTCGCCCCAAAATCAAACATCACTTCTCTGGCAAATCTACATCTCCCAGCTCCTAATCATACTGTGCTGCAGGAGAACCAACAGTCAAACAGTGTCAAAATCTCCTTCTGGCACTGGGAAAGGTTTCATGGTGGTGGTAGAGCGCAGATTTTTCTAGGACACGCAGGATGTGCAAATGCAGATATTAGCTACAGAGTGGGCAACAGGTGGTATCTGTACAGCTTCAACCTTATATCCCTTTGAGTGTCTTAGATGAAATCAGCTTGAGAATAGCAAGGACAACATGATCAATATATTAAGTCAAGCTGTTTGTTACCAGAAGAGCAGAACTGGCAGCACTTCTTGGCTTTTGAAACATGACACATAACCTGGCCTTTCTAATGCGCTGCTTTGGATGGCACCCAAATCCAGCACCATCTGGCCAGCATGGGCATGTGTATACAAAGAGGACAGAAGAGACTCCTGGCTGACAGATAAAGTGACATATCAGTGCAGCAACATGGACTCCAAATCTCTTCAGCCTTTGCAAAGCCAGCTCAGCAGACTGCAAACACAGGGCCAGTTAAATTACTTCAGGGCAATAGCAGGGCTGAGAATTTCTCATGCACATAAGATCCAGGTAAGCATTTGTTTTGTTTGTAGAAAATATTGCCAACAGTAAAAAAAAAAAAAAAAAAATCCAACAAAACCAAAAAACCCAAACCAAACAAAACCCACAAACAAATAAAGAAACAAACGTCAAACAAAAACGCAAAAAGTTTTTCCTGGGGTAGATTTGAAGCAGAACATTTCTTCTCCTGCCCCAAAACTAATCCCTAAGTTTAAAAGCCCAGTTTTTCCACCTCTATTTTTACACTCACTCTTGCATGACGGTCTCCTGGCATCACACAGCAGACAAAACCAACATGTTATTCCACGGCTTAGAACTTCTTAAAGCTTGGCCTCCCAGCCATGGCATAGGCCACTCCTTCCTTCTCTCCTGCTACCAGGATACAGTGCACTAGATTCTTCTAGTTTCAGTTTCTAGCATTTCAGGGATGATTTGGCAGTAAGGAAGTGAGATTACTTAGGTAACAGCATGAATTGCAATCTGTTCAAGAGAACAAGTGGGATGTCTCATACTGCATCTACCATCCAATTCTGCATTCACCTACATGGTTTTATGCAGCTGTGAACTCCACTGAGACAAGGAAAGTCACAGTGGTGGAGAAGAGAGAACAATCATGATCTCAGTTTATGCCAACTCAAAAAACCCCCAGGAATCACTGAGTAATCGGACCAAATGCCTATTACAGTTTAAGAAAATACAGACAACCTATCCACTTTCTAAAAACCCAGTATTTTACACAGAGTAGTCAAACCTTGTTCTGAGCCTGACCTGTTTTTCATTCACTCCCAGAGATCACTGGCTTTACAGAACAAGCCAATTATCCCTTGCTCAGTTTTGCAGTGATAACACTGCCAGCACAGTGCCTTCTCCCATCTCCAGTCCCTAATGCCTGGCCTCTGGTTTCAGGATCCAGCACTTGCCTCAAGCCTGAACCGTGAGGAGTGGTTCCAGAGCCAAGGAACATGGGGAAAGGGGCATGGAAAAGCAGCCCCCTGCTCCCACACAGAGCCCAGCCTGCACCCACCGCTGTCCCCATGCAAAGGCTTCATTCAGGCAACTTCCACCGGCTCTCAGCACACACTTGCTACTTCCCCTTATCTAATCTTACTTTCTGGTACTTGACAGTATCGCAGGTCCGGCATTTAAAGCATCTGGAAGAAAAACAGCCTGCAGAAGCAGCCGGGGAGATTAGAATGAAGGCGCTAATTGTCTCTGCTGGCCAGTGAGGAGGTGCGGGTGCAAGGACCAGCGCTCTGCAGCCTTGTCGGGCTCCCACCCCTGCTACCCACCCCAGCTGTGCCCCGCCCTGCTGAGAACGACCTTGAGAAAGCCCTTTTCCTTCATCAGGGGTGATGGAGGCACCCGTGGGATAACTCAGAATTCCTTTGTCAGTCCCTGCCGGGGCAGCAGCACAAACATCTGGGCAGCAGCACAGCGAACTGGAGCAGTTTGCTGCCCCAGTTCACCAGGCAGCCCCAGCACTGACACCACGCAGAGACAGCTGAGCTTGGGAAGCGGAGGACGAGGTGTCCGTGACTGCCCCAGCCAGCAAAGTCACTGACAAGTTTGGAAACAAGTGATATCCTGAGCTTAAGTTGAAACATATTGTGTGATGAAGGAAGGAAGAGACAGGAGACACAAAGAGGAACTGAAAAAGAGAAAGTCCCTTGTTCCCCAAGCACACCAAAGCAAAAGTCATTAGAAAAAAAAAAGGCATTTTAAGAGAATGCATGGGATGCACAAGAAAAAAAAAATCCCCAAACAAAACGACAACAAAAACAATCTACAAAACAGATCACTACGTTTTGTTCAGGTTTTACACTTCTAAAACTTGGTAGGTCAGGCTACTGATACAAAAATGCATGTAGAAAACTCCTGATACATTAAAATCAGACATCAGTCACAAAGCCACTTACTTGCATGAAACCAACCTATTGCCTTCTGTACTTTTACACATCTAAACCAAAGCACTTCAGTAATAATGGATTTTAAATCCCACCATTATCAACGAAATACTAATTCCCAGGACCCACTTTCACTTTTTGTTTCTGTAGAACCACTAATTCTTTAGGGCTCTCCCATTCTTTGCTGTACCTTCCTCATCTGGTTTCCCTGTCCTTTGCTATTTACTGCATTACAAACAGTTTGGAAGATTGGAAAGCACAGTATTTAACATTTTATAGAAACATCTGCCAACAGAGCTGCTAAACACTCTTGTAAGAGAGACAGAGATGTTTATTTAGACATGCTGCTGACGTTTCCTGTTGCATTTTGATCCTGAGGCATATGTAGTCCTTCCAAACAATTTAGCATGTACTGTGGAAGCACAGTTCTCAGAGAAGTGCAGCTGAAAGTAATTGAGATTGAAATTTCAGGACCATCGCAGGAAAACCATTACCAAGGCTCCTCCCAAGGCTCCAGGCAGAACAAGCACCTGGCAGAAAGGCAGGCACAAGGCATCTGGAAGCACAAAGTTTGGGGCTTGGGCAGGACAATTTAATGGCTGGCTCAAGTGATGCTGGTTATGCTGGCCGGTACCACAGGGCTGTCAAGTGCAGTGACCTCCTTCCACAGCCCAGCACACCATCTGTGTAGCAAAACCTGCAAAATGCACACACAACACCGACGCATCTGTGGCACTGCAGGTGTCCTGACTAGGTGCCACTGCCACCAGCAAGCCACTGGTCACCACACTGAGCCAGCAGGGTGATCCCTCCAGCCATGCCTCAGCACTGATGGCTGCAAAGGCGTGCCCTCAATGCACCTGGCTCTGTGACCTCGACTAGATTTAATTACAGTGGCCGGGACAGCTCTGACCTGACTCCTCCCCCTGCCCTTCTGCTGGAATTTACCACCCCACAAGTACAGCTGACAGCACAGAGCTTATCCAGCCCACAGCCCTTGCAGTTCACAACCTGATGGATTACTGTAAACTATAAATTGATCACAGTTAAATCACTTTCAGCTGCTGCAGCAGAAGCCCACAGGGAGGATGAACCCACGTCCCTCATCTCTCTGCCCTTGCTTCTTATGTATTAAAAGAAGAGTAACCCCTCACTACAAAGTTAAAACCATTATGTTGGGCTACAGAGTTTTCAGACAGGCTGTGTAAGTACTTAAGGAAGAGAGTGCTTTATCCTACATCCAGTGAAGAAAAAACCCCACAGTTGCAGCAATCCGAAGAAAAAGAGAGAATCCCAAACACCCTGCTTTTGACATCTGATCCCTAGAAGCAAAGGATAATACTTTCAACAACAGATTATGAATCTGTGTATACAGAAAGGATTAATGCATACAGCTTGTTGGTTACAGAGATGAAGGAAACTTAAAAAAAAAAAAAAAAAAAAGAGAGAACTGTAAATTTAAGCTAACCACACAAAAATTAAGGGTTTATTATGGGTTATAGACTTAAACAAGCAAGCAAAGTACTGTTGTGCACCAAAGGAAGAGCAAATAATCTACTCCAGCTGAATTTACTCACTCAGAAGTGTGGATTTCATTCTCGCCCCAAAGAATGCTTTTGCAGAAGTTGATTTTACCTTGTGTTTGGGCCTACAAAACAGTGAGGAAACAGCATTTCATTGTTTTAAGACCCTCATAACTTCTTCATGGGGGAAAGTGGATCTTTGCCTGCAAAGATTGATCCATCACAGTAATGGATGTCCCATTCACTATCTTTCCTTCTGATGCAAGTTTTAAGTTATTTATGTAAATAACTACGCTGGTTGCCCCCATTTGGCTTCCACAGGGAAACATTTTAACGAGGAAGAAAATAAAACCCAAAAACTGGAATATTGTAAAAACTTGCATTTTCTGCAACTACTTTCAACAAGAACCAGCCCAGGAATTTTCTTTCACTTGAAAAAGCCTCCTTTAATAGTGCTCAGATTCTGCACATATTTGTGTAGAGCACATTGCTCCAATTAAAAAAGAAATGGCATTGCTAGATCTATCTACATGCTTATAATTACTCGGAAAGAAGTAGGTCTTTTGGTTTCTTCTTCTAGCTCCAGAGGTTTTAAATTCTTTATAAAGGTCAAATCATCTCATTCAGAAGTGATGATGAAGTTCCACCAGTGTTTGATTGAAAAAAAGGTCACCAAATCCAAATGCTCTCAATATTCTTTAAATAAACTCATAGGCCTTTGCTCAACTGTTAAGGATATTTAAGGACACTGCAGTTAAAATGTATATACTTTATCTCCAGTCACTCTTATCAGCCAGAGGTTGCATTAAGTGGCTAGAAACCTGAATAAGAAACTCCTATCGCTGCACCTTTTTCTAAGTTCCTTGTACCACAGGGAACCAAAAAATCCTGATGCTCTGAATATGCCATGGTGACTCATGATTTTAGTGAATGGAAGGATGTTAAGGGAGGGTAAAAGAACAATAAACAGAACTCCATGTCTGAATCTCTCTATAACAGATTAGCACCATCTCAGAGATTCATAGCAATAACTAAAGAGCAAACACTGTTTTAGAAGCAGCATATGCACTCACACAACCTGATGCACTTGCCTTTATATTAATCAGTTCACACGTACCACTGCATTTTCCTTTTTTTGATCACAGACACCACCCCAATAGATAAACCCAGAGTATAATTGATTTGTTAAATAAATGAACCAGTACATATCCAAGCTCAAGAAACACAGGACTGAAATTTGCTCAGTCCAACAACTACAAGATAAAATATGGGTAGGTCAGTTTGTAAAGATCTCCAACACACATTTACAGTCAACCTTTGTGCCACCAAGACTTGCAAACACTAAAGGCATCAGGCACAAGTGACGAGGTCACAAACTAGTGATATTTACAGGTTACAAATTAAACATGACTGAACTTCTCATCAGCTTCAGACCACTCTGACCCCCGTGCAGAGCACAAGTGAACCAGACGCAAAACTGCAACCTGAAGTTGCCAACAAGCAACTTCCAAAATCTGCTTTTCTTCTTCACTGCCCAGCACCACACGTCTGAATTCATACCACAGGGTTAATTTACAAAGTGACAGGAGTTGGGGAGTCTTGAAAATAGCTCTGTGCTCACCTCCCTGCAGCAGGGGTGGTTGTTTCACAGAATTTTTATCAAGTTGCTCAGACAGTGCAACCTACCTTCCCTTTCCACCTTCCCTTCCCGCTTGATCCCTGGAATATTTCATTCTGGACGTTTCCATAAGATTGAAGTGTATAATTTGAGGCTGGATGTACAGTCACACACACAGAGTTAATCCCAGCCTTTAGCCAAGGTAAAAATAGGTAAGTCAGTAGAAGGGAAGTACTGTGAAGAAGAGAATGTAGATATTGGGAAGGGAATAGTGAAGGAAATGAAGTTCATTTTTCAAACAGCTGGGCTAAGAATGTCATTCTTTTGAGGGTAGTGAGGGAGTTTGATGCACACATCCCCCCCTCCAGTCTTCATGCACTCTAAAGAAAAGAGATCTGGGCTCTCAAGCAAGTTTGCCCACACAGAAATCAGCTGCTGAGCAGCCAGAAACACAGGCCCCTGTGCAGGAACTGGGGCTGAGCACACTTCACATCACACCACATCTCCAACGGGAGCCATCAGTGCCCCCCCCAGCTTAAACTTTCCTTATCCCAAAAGCTCTTCCTGGCATGAATTATTTTAGGCACAATTCAAATGCCTTCCTCTGAAATCACTTCCAAGGACTCAGAACCAGAAAGCCCCAAGCAGGCTCTCAGGTAAAGCACTCATTTCAAAGAGCAAGCAGAAGCACAAGGTACCTGCCAGCTGAATTATTTAGGAGTCATGGGCATGGGATTTTCAGCCATTGCTTATTGCTGCTGGGGCAGTGCCTTCACCTTCAGGACAGATAACTCAGTGCTGGGCTCAGACTGACAACGGAAGAGAAAGATGCCTTTGTGGTAGAACAGAGTCTCTCTCACGTGGCAAAACTCAGGAGCTGAAGGTCAGAAATACAATACTGTATATATCAAACAAGAGGGCACACACCATTACAGGCTTGTAATGAGAGTCTGATTTCTTCCACAGCAAATTATAAATATACCACCGCTAACAGTTTGTGTACCCCTTTTTTTACAAGAATTTCTGCCAAACTTAGTGCTTATAAAAACAAGTGATGCAAAATTGTTCAGAGCTTCATCCAGACACATTTCCCCATTAAGCCTTATTAAAACACATTCTCTAATTCAGCCTTTACTCAGGGAAGCTTTCTGACTGCCAGATGAGCCACAGATCATTTGTAGCGTGGACTAGAATCCACTAAGAATTAGTCTAAAACCAAACTCATTTCCTCTACAGGCTGGGGCCAAGATTTGCATCAAAGTCTCTGGAGGCAAAAATCCTACAGCATTATGAAGCATCACTGGCTGCCTGTTTGCCTTCCTAGCACAGTTTTACATTTACTTGAAATCCATGTCTGTGTAACGGTAAAAAATTAGTAGAATATTTCAGATTCAAGAGACAAGAGCAAAGGGTTGCTTTGAAGGTGTGTGAATTGAAAGTTTAGTACTGTTTGCATTCATCAGTGGATTTGTTATAAAACAAAGTCCTGAAATGAATTCATAGTCATTTAATCACAGTAGCTTTGATTCACCTCTCAGTCACAAAACACAAAGGTATGTCAAGATTCTGTATTTCCAGGACTTACAACACATTGAAATCCCTGGATAAGAGTTAACACCCTTTTATTTCACTAACTGAATGAGTAATTTCACTAAGAAAATAGTCACAGGTGCAGTTTCACATCTCTATGTATTACGTTTACAGGAGCAAGGGTACTTGCCAGTATTAGCAAGTCTTTTTTATTTTATTTTGGAGGTTAAAAGCTATCCTGGATATATATTCATTAATAAATTTTGATAATTTAATCGCTTAATTTATAAACCTCGTATCTTTCCTTTACCCTGTAACTTCTGGTGGGAAAACTGAATCATACACAGTCAGACTACACATGAAATCAGTAGACAAGTCAAACCCAGAATCACAGTTCGGAGACATTCCACACCATTCCTTGGGGCATTCTCCCTCTGAAAATTTGGCTTACATTTTATCTATCCTATTACCTTAGGAGAGAAGGCCACCGCCAGCAACAAAATAAAGCTCAGCAGTAGAGGAACCCACTTAAACCAGGAAGATGTTTAAAGTACTGCTGAGCAGATCCAAGGGAAGGCCTCAGCTGTGGAGCAGACAGCTCCCAGAGAGGATGGCAGCAGCGAGGTGGGCTGCACGAGACGGGGTGGCAAAGGAAAAATCAAACATCACGAAGGCCAAAGCCGTCCCTGCGATCTCAGCGTTTCCCAAGCTGTCAGTAATGAGGCTGCTGCTGTCACTTACCCCTCCTTCACTCCCTGCCATCAGACACTGATAGCACGCCTGTCACAGCCATCGCCGAGCGGGAGGCAGAGATGACAAATCACAGGGAATACGTGTCAACACAATCAACTGGCCTGAAGACAGACAGCTGGTGCGCAAATTCCACCACAGACAGTATCGCTTGTGAAATCATTCCAAGGCATTTTTAGCAAGCGCAAGCTCTCAACAACAGCCCTGGCTGCTAAAAATAGCCCGCTGAAGACTTGCTCCAGCATTAATAACAGTGCTGGCTAAATTTGAGTCATGACCCACTCGGTGACATATAAGCAAAACAAGCACAAGCCTCATAAAGAAGTAAGAGATTAGAGTGCTTAGAGCCCCAGCAATTTTATTGCACCAATATTACAATGTTTTCTCAACATCATCTCTGTCAGTTGTTAAGAGATTCCCCCAAAATCCTGGATCGGGAGGGAGGCAAGCAGGATCCTCTAGAGCGAGGTCAAAAGCAAAAATTCAGGTAACTCTTCAGCACAAACATCACTGTAGCTCAATGCAAACACTCCTCACTGCAAACAAAAGGGACCAATGCAAAGGTGCCAGGTGTCCTCATCTCTCCCATTTCAAAAGTTCCAACTTAGCATTCATCAGTTTACAAAATACAACTGCAGTATCATGGATAAAACAGCAAACCACTGCTTCCCCAATGGTTTTGAATCTTGAGAAGCAGCAGCATGACAGGGAAAGAGATCCACTTCTCTCTGGTGTATACCTAACCTCAAAAATGCAGTTTTCCTAGCAAGAGCTGTAGCAGTATCTGCAAGCTGGAACTGTTCAAGATCTTTGAGAACAACATAAAAAAATGGCAAGTGCACAGAGAACTCTTAAAACTCACATACCTAGGCAGCAGCTTTGTCTCTTCAGGTGTACATTTATTCCCAGACGATTTTAAGAGAAAAATCTACTGCCTCAAAATTGCAGGTACACTGCCTCAACACAGGCCACCAGACTTGTCTGAATTAATCCCAGACTCAAACACAGCCTCTTGTTTAGAAAGGTTCCGTTTAGAGATATCCAGAGATGGAGTCATCACAACCCTTGGTAAACTGCTACAGTCATTAATTATTCACCCCAGTAAAATTTTGCAGCTTATCTCTTGTCTAAAAGTATCAGTGTTAGAGCCTTCCAGCCACTGGATCTCCTTACAGTTTTGACTGCCAGACAGAAGAGCTCTCTATTATCAAATTTCTCTTCCCTGCACAGGCTGCTATAAATTGTAGTCATGTCACCCCTTGCCCTCCTACAATAAAACAGACAGAGCTCCTGGAGTCCTTCCCTGCCAGACAGATTTTCTGAATCTTTAACAGTCCTCACGACACTTTTCTTGAAGTTTCTCCAATTTTAACCAATGTTCTTGAACTGCAAGCATCAGGATGGAATACAGAATTCAGGTTACACTTGTGCCAATGCCAAATACAGGGCTATAACTACCCTGGACCTACTCAGCTCAGTACTTCCCTGTCTATACATTCAATCTCGGGTACAGTCAGGCTGTGAAAACTCCAGTTCAGATGGTTATCTACTTTGACATGCCAACCTCTTTCAGGCTAGCCATTTCCCAGGAGATGCCTATCCCTCCTCCACCTCCTCATTATAGCAGAAGGGCCCTCATTTTGTCCCTAGAGTATGGCATTTTATTGCATCAGAACACACTGTTCACAGAGCAATCCTAGTCACTCAGGCCCTGCCTTATCTTGCACTCCACCTAATCTGTGTGTTATCTGAGAGCTTTATGAGTAATGGTTTTATTTTTCTCTTCCAGGTCACTGATTAAAAGAAGTTAAATAGTGCTATGCTAAGAACCTAGTACAAACATACCTTCTGGAAACTGCTTTTGTCTGCCCAATTTTGAGACCTTCCAGTTAAGACAGTTTGGAATCCAGCTCTCATGCTGCTTCCGTTCAATATCTGCATTAACAAATAATAAAGCTGGGACAAAACCCCTCAACTTCAAAATATATTGAACCAGATATCTGGGGCTTTCACAGCTGATTGCAGCAGCTCTCAGAGAAAAACAGAGCTACCAGCTACCATACAGATAGCATAAAGTTTGTAAAGTGCCCAAGGATCCACATCCATCTGCCTATGCTGCCACTGTCCCTCTGGAGAGCAGAGCTGCACATTTCGGGGTGTCACAAACCTGTGACATTCACGGGCCTGGGAGGAGCACTGGCAGCACACCCAGCAGAGGAAGGGAAAGCTCCGACTCCCAGAGGAAACTCCTCAGGGTTATGTAGGGTGGCCTTAGAGAAACCAGGATTGTGCCTTTGAAGCAGAGAGCAGCTGGTCCCCTTAGCTCCTCTCAGCAGGGTCCCCTAATCCCACCATGATAGAATTAGATTACCTGTAATGGAAAGAGATTTAAGTGCAATGAGAACAAGGCTCTCCAGAGGAGTAGGAGGTTGTGCAAGACGTGTCCCATCCTTGCACAGTGCGAGCAGCCCCAGCCAGAGCTCAGCCAACTCCACCACGAGCTCCCAGCCTCATCCATCCACAGCAGCTGCACAGGACAGCCATGCTCTGCAGTCCCACTTGAAGAAAATGAGGTATTTTAGAGTGAGCTTTTTGGTCCACAACATTACAAGTTATTTTAGGGGGTTATTGAATAGAAATCCTAGAGAACTGGAACAGGAGGTCATTCAGACTAGATGGTGAGGTCCAGTGATTAAACACACTCCCCTTCTTCTTCATCTCCACAAAATGATGTATCAGGAAACCAGCCAGGACCTCCACTTGCCACCAGACTTCACACTCCTCATTTTGTGCTTAAAATAGATTTATCTGTATCAAAATATCACAATTGCAAACTCTTTCTGCTGCTCTGCAGTCTCTTCGAAAAGCCACAACCACAGCCAGCATCATGTTCCTACAAGCCCTGTTGGAGATAAGTCCCTGACAGACAAGCAAGGATGAGAGAAGGGATGCAAGGAATGCATCTAAATAATATCTGAACATACATAGCTGAATCCTCTGGGTCTAAATCTTGCAATTCATCCTCATGACAGCAGTGCCTGCCACTGCTGTCCTCCCAGCACCACCACCATGCTTGCACAGTGCAGAAGTCAATGCAAAGTTCTACCATTTGTTCTTTCAAAAAAGCAAAGCAAAGCTCTTACATTGCTGCTTGTTCTCAATCAAAGCCAATTCTATTCTTTAAAAAGTGCTCCTGATGACATACAATCACACGTACCTTAATCTCTCAAATAACTGATCTTGAGCCATTCCAACTCTAAGATCTGGAAACCACATACTTAAAATGCTGCTAAAAAGCCAGTGCAAGGAAAAAAGCGAAACATATTTTTGCTGCCTCTGTGTGCCACAGAGAAAGGTGCCTACTTTCCACACTAGTGACACATTTTTAAAAGGATTTCAGGTCCACTATGAAGTCTCACCTGCACACAAAGACAGGGACAACTCAGGAGTGAGGCACATCCTTTGTCTTAGTGGGGTTTGTCCTTTAATGAATCAGTTACACCAATGAAAACAAAAGCAACTTCACCTGAAAAATAGTGAGGTTATGACTTTCTGGTCCTTGTCAATGCTGAGATTCTGGACTAAGGATGAAAATAAAAGGCAAAGAATTAAACTTAAAAGTGCAAAGAAAACCTAAGATTAGCTGCAGAACAGGTGTCTCTAAATCCCCACATCTAAAGACATTAAATCTATGCTTAGATTCCTCGTCCCATTTCCCAAAGAGCTATAAAGATAGCCCTGGATAAACTTCCCGGGGCGACAATCTGGAATTTCTCATAAGAACAGCATGATAAAGCTGTTAATGATAAATTCATGCAGAGGTGTAGGAAATCAATGTAAAATGGCAGTTTCATGGGCAACACTGCGTATTACACAGCAGTGAGAGCCTTAATAGCACCTTATCCCCAGCACTGAGCACATCCGGAGGCTGAAGGAAGGTGTTGCTTTTCCTTGTACTTGGCAGGAATAGCCTGGATAAGGCAGGGAGCCTGGGCAGGCAGGGACTGGGAGCTTTCCTGAAACATCCAGCCCGCGAGAAGCTGACAGCTCTCTCCTGTCAGTCCCACACAGCTCTGCAAGCAGCTTGCGCGCTCACCGGGGATTTGTCCTCCTTACATTCTGCCCACCAAGAAAAGTACTTGGCAAATTTGGTCGTGTCATTTTTCAGTGGCTTTCGTGTCACTAGAACTGACAAGCCCCTTATCCTGCCTGGCAGGAACAACCACAAGGACTTCTTGAAGGGAGTCTGCAATAGAGACCAGGCAAAGCTCCTCGTTCTGCTTTTAGCTGCAGTAACAGCTCTGAAAGTGCCACAACTCCATGTCTACCCCATGCAAAGTTTTTGTTTAAACACTCCTGCAATTATGATTTGACTCATCTCTGCAAAATGAGGTTCTGAATATATTCATAAGAATTATCACAAAAATTATATAAATGAACTTTTGTCATGCTTGCCAATGTTTTAGCCAAGTCAGTGCAAAGCTTTTATCTTGTCTAGCAAAAGTTGGCAGGTTAAACCCAACCTAGACCCTTGAGACTGCACAAATGACTGCTGCCAGTCAAGTAGCCAAAGCAGCAAATCATTAAGGGCAAGAATTCTCTCTTCATCATTTAATACATCAAGGCAAACAATTAATGAGCCTCATTTCCCTGCAAGTGTCTCCCTGAAATTTTGCTGGAATTTGGCCTAGTATCATCATTTAATTTTCAAAGAATCCTCCTTTCATCTCCATCGCCAACAGACTTCCCACTCCCTTCAATGTCTTTTTATTGGTCATTTGTTTAAAAACAAGAGGAAAAAAAAAAGCTAGGTCAAAGTCCTCTCACCTCATACTACTTCACTGTGTAGACTCACAATAAACTGAAAATTATACTGTGTGGTGAGAGTAGTGCATTATCTGCACAGCATATGGAAAATCCATGAATAGAAAACTTACTCTGAAGAGAAGAAAGTGAAAAGAGTATCAAAAGCAGATCAAGTACAGCTCAACCAAGAAATACAATCTTTTCAAACTTAGAAGAGAATTGGAGTGGCCATAAATATCTAGCTAATGAGGGCTTTAAATGGGATCTGTGCTCCTAACTCCTTCAAACTGCTAGAAAAAAAAAAAATCTCTGAATGTCAATAGTGCCAAAATCTTCAAGAATTTTCTATTTGCCCTGCTTATACAAAGGCCAGAAATTCTTACAACCATCCATTCCCCTTTGCTCATAAATATTTATCTAGTTGGAGCCAAGTGCATAAATGAACCTTCTATCCCGCTTATGGCTGCTCTCCCTTTAATCCTTAATCCCTTTGCACTATCTTCCTTGTCTCTAACCTGCAGAGGACTCTGACTGTTTGCATTTAATTCTTCTTACACATGCCCTGGAGCACAAATGGCTTGTCAGGTTAAAGATAAAGCAAACATGTACTGCCACCAGTAGAGTAACCAGCCTTTTTGATATCAGAACACCTGCAGCCAAGGCAGGCCAGGGAATGGAAGAATGAATAAATAAGTGCTTTGGCTGGGATCTCCCCACTCAGCAAATACACAGACTTTTGTAGGACAAACCTCTTGTCCACTACTCACTCACTAATTCTGAAGTTGGTTCCCTTCTTCATTTTAATCTAATGCAGCAACACCAGGGATGGCCTGAGACATCAACAGCCAGAGATAAGCCTGAGAGATTATGTCTAAATTGCATCTTGAACAACTGTGCAGGCAGAACAGAGAAAGGAAAGGTATAAAATCTATAAGAGGTCAGCAATGAGGGGCTTGAAGCCATCAAGAGATGAGAAGGACCTGGACAGTGTTTCATCAGCACAAGCAGAAAGGTCAGGGCAGGAGGAGCACTTGGAAGAAACATTAGTATTTAGTCTTGGAGAGGGTCAGTGGAACAAAAAGACAAGAGTTTGTCAGAGTCAAGAGCTTTCGTTCCTGAACAAGTCCTTTCCATTTTCCTACTGATCTACATTTCCAACCACAAAGCCTTTCAACTTTTTGGAAGCTACACTTAAATTAGTCCTCAATTTTAAACCAAAGGCACGAATGAAACCCCAACAGTTTTCCTCTGTAACAACCACGTCTCATTAGTGCTGAGGACTTGAAAGCTGCTCACCTTCTTTCCTTCCTGCAAAGCCTTCCCTGCACTGTGAGCAACGGCCCAGAGCTGCTGCTGCCTCTGAAACCCTGACAGGCCACTGCCACAGAACATTTGTGAGAAGCTGCTGCCAAAGAAAAAGCTGCCAAGGCCCTGCCCACACTCACTCCTGGGACTGAGAGACCATGGAATTTTTAAATAGGCGTTTCTTTATGTTGTTCTTTCCAATCAATTTGTTACTACTTTTCCTTCAAAACAGGAAAATTTAAGGATTTGGAAAATTTATTTAAGCATGAAAGTGCATCATCTGGCACATGAGGCATTTCAGGGCGAGGATAACATTACATAGATCATTGTGATGATCCTGTTGAAGCACAATGTTTCCATCCTGTTTCTATCCCAAAATGTCAGGCTGATGAAAAATGTATCAGATTTTGACATAATTTGGAAAATATTTATCATTTCTTTCAAAAAGTCTCCTTTAAATCAAAGCACACACATATCCCTGCAGCCACAGAGAACAACAGCCAAAACAAGATATAAAGAAGGGAAAGTGATGGTCAAAAGAGAGTAAGTGAAACCCCTTTATCTGCAGGGGCCCCTGGACAGCAGGGCTGTATTTGCAAGTAACACCTCCAGTCACAGTCTGAGAGCTCTCAAACAGAGATCTGGAGTAAATGTACACCCTTGATTCTTTGATATAATTAACATTATTTGTCTCAGCATCAGTAAAAACAGGCTTTTGCCTGTTAGCAAGATTTTTGGCTATGCCCACTATTGTTTACTTGAATGGAAGGCTAAAGGGCCAACTGAAGCTTTGCTCCCTCTGTTGTGAGAATTTCAAATACTGTGGAGAAAGCATCCCTTTATGAACAAACCTTGTGAATCAACAAATACAAACCATACCCCTTGAAAAAACAAACAACCCCCCAGAAAACCAAACCAATCCAAATATTTTCTTCCAACACTTCACAAAAAACTTCCAAACAAAGCGCACAGCTGCCACTCAACATCTACTTATAAAAGTCTTTCTGATGCCTTTATGAAAATGCATCCATGTGCCTACACCCATTATTGTACATTTACACGCCTTCTTGGAAACCTTAACCTTGAGAAAATAAATATGTGAAAATGTCTCCTTTTGGCAGAAATGCTTCCTGCTGTTTGAGCCATAACAGGAAGATTAAGCTGTGATGCACCTGCTAGCAGCTTGCAGGTAGGAACAGAGAGGTGATGCCCAGAACAGGTAAGGCAGAAGCTCCAGGGAGCTCTGCAGAATGGCAAATATGTGCTAGGGCAGAAGGGGGTATGTTCTTCTGATTGCTGCAGCACATCCACTAAAAGCTGCCAGAGGTGACCCAGCGCCTCTCTGCAGTCCCCAAACTTCGGAGAATACCTAAATACAAAACTGCTGAGTTTTAACTCACTCTTCCTTGAATTTATGCTTTTGTTTGTTTCACTGCTGCTTCCTCCTTAAAGGTGCAGATTCAGGACTAGAGAAATTAGGGTGAGAAATTAGGGTGAGAAATGTCTCAGTAAAGTCACCATCAGCTTAGTGGATCAGGTCTTCTGCTATTACTGTGGTGCAGAGCCCACGCTGGAGGAGTTTATCACCACTGGGGAGCAAGAGCATCAAACCCACCCCACAGGGGCCCCGAGGGCCAGGTCTGCAGGGCTGGCAGCCAAGTGCCAGCTTGGCTAAGCACTCCCTCATATCTGAGACTGATAGGCAGCATTAGAACCCCAGCAGCACCCACTGCAGTGCAGGAACTGATTGGTAGGCAGAAGCAGCAGGTTTATTTACCTGCATGGAGAGAGATTCCAAAAGTTGGTAATTTGTGAAAGAAAAACACCCACAGAGCATTAGGACTTTGCAGAGGCAAAGTCTTCTTTAATGCAGTATTTGAAGTTACCTGTAACAAACTCAAAACAAAGAACTGCCCAAACCTTATAATAAAGCCTGACTTCACACAATTGAGCAGTTACTAAGTCCTCCAGCATTTCCTAACTGGGTAGATAAAAAGCACTAACCACTCTTTCCCTAATGCCTCAGACAGTCGGCACAGGAGTTCCCAGATTTTAAGCCTCCATTTACATACCCACAGCCCAAATTTGAGAGTTTTCTTTACATTTTCTTCCTCCATATAGAAGTACTTTTTAAAAATACACATCCAGTAACCCCACTGAGCATCCTTTCACTGATGCTTCATTACAGGCTGAAACAATGTGAGGGTGGCCCAGTTACAAATTCAGAGGACAAAACATATGCTGCTTTAGCTTCTCCCCCAGACTGGTTATTAAAACTTTTAAAAGCTGAGAAGGCAAAGGTCCCAGGACACTGTCTGCCCACGGGAGCAGCCAGCCTTTATGTGTTTAAACATCATGCTTGCACTTCATGCCTCCACCAGCTGCTTTCATTTAGATGCAGGTCACATTCACACAGACTAGAAAGCACCACAGACCCGTACAAATTGCTAACATGGGAATTCAGGTCCTTGAAACTCCCGCACTGCAGCCAATGAACAGTCTATAATTTCTCCATTAAATATTTAAACAATACTAACAATACTGCTATTAATAAATAGAGTACCTTCCTTTTTTAGTAGAGATTCCTGATGCCTCGGATAATTTTGCTATAGATTTTTTTAATACTTATTTCAAACAGACTGAAAAATCTATAAAGTGGCCACAGAATAATGAAGTTCAGTCTTCTGAGGAGACATGAATTTTCCTGTCAATCCACCAGTTGTACTTCATAGATGCTTACAACATTTCAGGAGTGGGGGAAGGAAATTTGGGGAAGAGCATCACTTGAAACTGGTTTCCAATGGCAGATCAGAGAGCACACAAGGCAGCAGCAGAGAAACATATGTTTGAACCCAAGCCAAAAATCTGGCTTCCTTAAGAAGTGTAGGATGACAAGCCTCTTGTAGCAGTAATAGTAGGCTGAAAAGTGGGGGTGGAAAAATTCCCTCTCTTCATGCAGAAGGCAAATTCTGTAACATCTACCTAACAGTACTTAATTTAGAACAGCTGAGGTTTGGAGAAAGCCCTCAAAATGACCCATTAAAGACAGTCAAAAGCTTCACACTTTATGCATTGATATTGCAGTCTCTTCCCTCACCACTGCTTTAAGAAGATATTTGGGGAAATGGTAAATAATACATTGGTATCAAAGACCTAAAGCATTTGGCAGGACAGACACCCCTACATTACTTGGTTGAGAGCTGATAAATGTCTGTTCTTTTGCTATCCTACATTAACATTTCCATGGAATTAGGCACATGAAAATTGATGGTGATCAAAAGTTAATTACAGTGTTTATGACAAAAAAGAGCAGAACAGTGGCTTTTAGTTTGGGTGTTCCCTTCACCAAGTTCAGCTACTTCCAGCAAGAGAGACTCTCAGGGAATGGCATTTACTCTTACCAGCAGAACTGGTGGTCTGGCCTGTTCTACCCACAGTTCACAGGAGACTGACTAATGGTACCAGCCTAGAGCTGAAAAATATTTTTATGCTAGCAGTCCTTCTGCTGTCACCAACAGAAACTCTGCATGCACCCAATTACCAGAAAACTGCATAGTCAGGAAGATAATAAAACTAATGTGCCAGGGGAAAAAAGGGGGGGGAAAAAAGAAGGGAGGGAAAAAAAAAAAAAAGACACAGACCCAAGTTCTAATGTTTCAGATGGCACTAACTGTAATTCCCCAGAGGGTCAACACAAACTTTGGCTGAGGTCATGTCCAACCTCTGTAGGCTTAGTAAAAGCTACTGCTTTGCTTTTTTTTTCTGCTGCATGCCCTCCTCCACCTTGAAATAGACTGTGCTGATTATCAGTTTTGTGTCATTTGATGAAAAGATACTCCAGCAACTGGCTTGCATAGCTGCTTATACAGCAGCAAGTACCATATTTGTGGAGTACAAGAGAGCAGAAAGACATCTGCTTGCTTGACTCCAGTAGGTACAAGTGGCTCATTCTTCAGGACACGCTTGTGCTTTCTCTGCCTGAGCGTTCACTGCCTGAGCTGCCTTGTCTCGGATGGCTGAATCCAATCCCTTTCCTTTTTGCATATCAAAGAGTTGATTTCAGCAGGATTGCAGGGGATGCTTAGAGGCTGCTGTCCAAGGCTTGTGAGACGCTCCTTTGCACCTGCACGCAGCTTACAAACTGTTTGCTACCACAACTGAAGATGGGGAGTTTCTGTATTCCGCTTCCTTTAGCTGCTTACCAGCTTTTGTACATCCACACAATTTTTGAAGGGACTTCAGAGCAAAAATAGTCACAGTTCTTTTAAGAAAAAAACCCAGTGGATTACAACCACCTCTCCAGTCCTGAATCCAGTTGCAGCTGCCATGGTTTTCCATGGATTAGCATCCTTAAAAAAAATCCCAAACCACTGAAAGCCTAGAGCAAGCAGCTCCTCAGGTGGGAGGCAGTGTCCCGAGGACACACTGCTCCTCTGTGCCAAGGATCACTGAGCAAGGCAAGGAGCCACACAAGCTGCTGGAGTCTGTTTCCCTGCCTGTACACTCCTGTTTCATCAGCCTGACCCACCCCAAATCCGAAGATATGCTTTTTAAAAAGTGAACAACCTCGCAGCTCGCTGTTACCTGAAAGCTGCTGCTTTGTGTTCCTTGAAGAACAAGCAGCACAGATCGCTATCTACACTTCAAGATTGCCCCAAAACCACACAATTCTCCGTAGAGAAAGGTTCTGTTTTCAGGTTAGCACTCATGGAAATAAACAAGCAAATGGAGAGAAAAGCAGAATTTTTACTTTTTCCAGACAGCAAAGCTTTCTACAAAGTGTCAGCAGTTCTGGGTTTGCAGGCTGTTGGGGAAAAAAAAATAATAAAAAGAAAAAAAAAGCAAGCCAGCCTTAACCTGTTTCTTCATGGCCTCAGTGAAAACACACATGCAAAATGAGACCAGAACTAAGCTTGTCAGTGGCATTTCTCCATCCAAGAGATGACCAGGTTGAAGCCTGAAAATTAAGTCTTCATAAAGGAGAGTTTTCCAAAACTACGAATTCCCACTACTTCAAATGACGGCAGCTTTGACAAAGAAAACACTACTCTGCTTTAGTAGGGAGAGCTACTACCAAAAATTAAGAGGAGTCTTTTTTCTTAAATTAAAACTTTTTCAGTTCCTCGTTGTTTGTCTGGAATTTGAAGGGAATACAAATACAAGACAGGAGCAGAGTAAGAGCACTACTTTTTACTGGGAGGGTTTTTTCTCTATTTTTCTTTTCCTGACATAGAGTCAATACCTTTTGGTGCAAAATATGCATGGGCTGATTCTTAGAGGGTTCTTCTCCCCAAGAGCAGTGCAACAAAAGCCAATTTATTGCTCTTTTTTGGGTGCGTTTTTCTTTTTAAACACAGTAACATTTCATCTGAATTTCAGCCTGCAAAGCTAATGTGCATGCTCAACTGCTGAATAATCCATGGATTTAAGTGTCCCTAAATACACAGTGAAAAGATGGATTACCCATTAGGATAAAATAATATACACAAGCCTCTAAATACACATGTACACTGTAATACACATTTTAAATAGTCTCTGTGTGTGAATTTAAATGATAATATGCATGCTAAAAAGTTTCAAAAGACATCTTTACAAAGAAGCCATTACCACTGTGTAAATAATACATCATTTAAAATAAATTCGCTGTACTCCCACGAAAGATTCTTTTTTGGTCAACGTAAAAAGAAGAAATGAACATAGACATAAAATACAAATAGCACTGTGGGATCAGTTTCAATCTGCAGCAGAGTGCACATGTGAGGGCAGGGGGTTATTCAGTTCCTAACTCAGCATATTTCACGTTCCTTCACTTTTGTCCAGAAATCTTGGGAAAAAAAATAGAAATAAAAATATGGCCTTATTGATTAATAAAGTCATGATTTACAGTCTTTGCAGAGTGTGGCCTCTTGCCAGTGGACATCCAGAGAATTTCCACATACATCCACTGCTCTACAGCACACACAAACTTGGTTTTTTCAATCAGCTCTCATGGACCCTTGATAATTATCCACAGACTCTAAACCAAAAAGGCTAAAATGTTCCTTCCAGACATGCATGGAAGAAACACCATCCCCACTGCTACCTGGAAGGAACAAAACCCAGTGCTTTGGAGGAGAGAAGCTCTGATCTGGAAGGCTTGGGAAGGTGTGATGGTTGAGAGACCAGTTTTAGGAGGATGAAAGAGCTATGCAAAACAGGAAAGCCTTAAACACAAATGATCAGGTTTTATAACTTTTTTAATTCCAATTTTCAATCAAGTCTGGCATACAGAGTTTTGGCAAAGCCTAAGTCTGGTATATTATAGGGGAATTTGCTACTAAAACTTACATTGTTGAGCACAGAGTAAGCAACAAGGTACTTGATAGTGACACTGCCATGCACACACCAAATACACACAAATCCCACAGAGTTTGCACCACTCAATGCACCAATACACTAAAGCCATATAACAAACCCACAGGAAAGTCCCAAAGGAATCAGGCATCTAACTTCCTTTTCAGGAGTATTTATAAGCCTCACCTGTATGTCCTGCTCTGAAAACATCAGATCTGTATCATTTCGTAGCACATTTCATTGCAGAACAGCAAACACACTTGTCAACTATCCCAAGCACGTTTGGGGTTGAAGGCAAACCTTCACGTGCTGATTCCTACACACATGTTGAGCACAATGATATGCCACCAAATACAATATGACAAAATCATAGCTGAGCACTGAAAACACGTAGGAAAGGGGAAATCCACTCTCACTCTGCAACAAATGGCTGAAATAATTTCAGTCACGAAGAGTGACAAACATAGGAGCATAGTGACAGGTAAGCAGCTCTGCTGCCACTGAAATGGGAGCATGGTCCCTTCCCCTGTTTTGTACCAAGGCCTTTCCTCCTCACCTGGCCATCTCCCACACAGCCCACATTCCCTCTTCTTCCAAAAAGGCAGGGAAACAAAACCAGGTTTCTCCCTTTCAGGGACAGGACAGAGATGAAAACAGTGCCCTAGGGGAAAGAAATAGAGCTGTTCCAACATGATCCTGGCCCAGCTCAGCTCTGGGATTAGAGGAACTTCTGCAGGGCTCAAAATTTCAGGATTTGTCCTAGGATCCTGACACAACCCCAACCAGAAGCGACATGTGCTTTTTCAAGTCAAGATGTCACTTGCCAGGAGACATGCCTGTGCCAGCTGTTGCTGCTGAAAGCTTAAGCCTGCAACTGTTTTGCTTCATTTTCCTGACTGCTCTTAAGTTAGTTTTTATTCTGCCTTTCCAAAAGTGATTTAAAGGAGAATAAAACCAAGAGAAGCAGAGAAGAGCTGGTGTATCTTCTTCCAAGGGAAGCTAAAAAGTGACAAACCCTTTGTTCTAAGCACTCCCTATCTTAATCTGCACTCTAAATTCTCTAGGATACCTGCCAAGTCTCGCCTATGCCTGTGCCCTGCACCCTCCACTTGCTGTCAGCGCCCGCATGTCCCAGTCCCTCTGTTGCTCTACCAGAAATTAATCACACACCCAGGCTAAGGGTGGAATCAGAGGAATCCCACTCGACCCGGGATCAGCTTTATTTGCCCAGTGTTTCCCAAAGGGCTGCAGCACCTGAGCTTGGTGGGGAAACAGCAGGAAAGGCCCTATTTCCACTGGCAACCAAGGATGCCTTGGACAGGTGACACAGATTCATCTAAACACATATTAATATCATTTGGCCTAATAGTTAGCAATTGATTTTCTTTTTAGCTGACCTAGCCTGAGTGCTCAGCCAGAGGAAGCCCTGTGCTCTCAAAAGGCAATGTTAAAAAGCAAAAAAACCAACACAACACACACCCAAAGACCCAGAAAATTTGGAGCGTGGCAATGGGAAAAAATGACACACCGTGTCTGCTCTGCAAATTATTTTCCACTTGACATTTCCCCCCACCCCTCCCTCAAGACTCCCATCCAGTCTGTGCTATTTGGGTTACTGGAGAAGCCAGGAGCCCCGTTCAGGGACCCGCTCCTCGCCGTGCTCGCTGCCACACGGCCGGGATGACGCAGCCGTCTGGGCTTCTGCAAGCAGCCCGACACGGGACAGAGCCACGCAGCTCAGAAAAGTACCTTATTCATAAAAAGCACGCATTGACATCCCTGAGCAAACTCTGAAAGAATGTATTTGCCCACACAGCGCTGCCGAGAGGCACGAAAGAAAGCGATTTTAAGGGCTCTTTAAACTGGAATGCAGACATATCAAAGGTGAGCTCAGACTCTAGATTCAATAAGCTACTGCTCCACTCTTCCCTCTTGACAGTTTGGCCTGAAACAATCCCAGGCAACTCCTCTAAGCCGAGCACGATTACTTTATGACATCTTGCTTCAAACTGATTAAGGCTGAGGCAACTCAGAGCTTCACTTCGGGCTCCTTCCAGAGGGGAACAGTCAGCTCTGCAAGCTCTTTATTAGCACAGGTTTGGGGCGCTGGTGGGGAGCATCCTCATAATCTCTGGTGTTTTTGCAGGTGAGCTGGGAACAAACTGCTCTCCCAGCCTCTGCAGAAAGGCTGAAACTGCTGAATGCAGACAGCATGAGCCCTCTGCCACACACAAGGCAAACTCTGCAGCTTCCACTGCTACTGGCAGGGGAAAAGTGAAACCTCTCTTAGGAATGAAAGGGCAAATGCAGAACAAGCAATTACAGGCAAGATTAGAAAGCAAAAGCTGAAACAGATGCCTTAAACCTTCATCTACATTAGGTCACGAGCGTCAGCAGTATTTTTTTCCACTTAAAAACCAACCTAACTTTGTTTATAAACACAGTTCTATTATACGTAATTCATAAACCATGTGATTCCAATACTGTGACACCTCAAAACCGAAATTTGATTCTTTTCATAAAGCAACATTCCATTAAAATTCGCATTTTAATCAGGTTCTACTTTCTTTCTTTTGCTATTATTCAACCGTAACAACAAACTTTTGTAACTTAACTTTAAAAAAATCAACCAAAAAAAACCTCCCACAACATAATTTGGTAAATGAAATTAAATAAATCATTAAGGGAATTTCTAAATCCCTGTTTAATGAAGCATAATAGATTGGGTTGTTTCTGTTCTTGGGTTTTTTTGTAAAGTAAGAGTGAGTTTTGTTTTTTACAGTTTTTCTATTGTTTCTGTAATTTTTAATGCTGCAAAGCTTTGCACAGAAAATTCAGACTCCTAAAGCATTCAAATTTCTACTGAACAAGATAAAAACCTTAAGTGCACGGGTCTCAATTCCTCCCAATGAGCACTGCCAGGACCAGCCCGAGGCCTGCAGCCTCCTCAGAGGTGGATGAGGATGGGGATGACCTGTCTGAGCCTTCTCTTGAGGGACAGCTGCTGTTTCTTCTTAGGAAGAAGCTCTGAAAAATCTGTATTCCCTCCTTCTACCTTAAGTTACATTCAGGTCTTTGCAGGCAGGCAGAAGAATAGAGTTATCTCAGTGTCATCTTAGAGATGCCATATGGCCACTCTTGAATTCACTTTGGTCACCAGTTTGCATTAAGAGATGACACCAACCTGCAGCATTTCAACTAAAATATGATTCCTGCTGCAACTCTAGAAGCACACATTGCAATTGTGAAACTACTAATAAAATTAATAAATGAGGGTGGGCAGAACTGCCCAATGTCACATCTTTCTACAAGCAGTATTACTTTAAAAATATATATATTTTTAAATCATACTCTTAATATTTTATACTTTTGTTATGCAAACCTCAAACAGTTTCTGCAGCCAGAACTTGTGAGTTAATAAAAGTAATAAATCATGAGCAGGATGAAACTCTAGCCTACAAGACAAAAATTATTCCCATTTTCCATGAGAACAGGAACTTGCCATCTTTCCTCTCCAACAATTTTGACTTTTGTTCAGCATTGGAAGAAAATCTCACTCCATATTCTACTGTTGGTCTTAGGCACCAAAAATTAATTGCTGGGTTTGCTTTCTTGGAGCAACCATTTGTATGGATGCTTCCCTCAATTGTGAGATGGAAAGCACATAAGAAACTCACTTGATTCAGAGCTTGTCGTGTGCTGCTTTCCTCTATCCCTGGAGTAATGTGTTGTTTTTTTAACCAAAACAAACAGAGAGGATTTAGTAGAATACAATTTCTTTTGTTTTATTGCTCCATTAATTTTATTTATGTTCAAATATGCTGCTTTTATCAATTTGGTATGAGTGAGAGAGATGCATCAGGAGGAAGGAACATGACTGTACTTCAGAATGAGGCATTGGGCAGAACAGGAGCAGGAGATGCCTGAACCACCTCGGATGATCAGTCATATTAATGCAGCACAGCTTTGATAGGTAGCAATTACAGGGTAATAGATAGCCCAAGCATTATTCAGAAATCTACTGCAACCATATGTTTAGATCCCTGCCTTTACATCCCTTCCTGCAGATACACAGGCAAGCTGTCATTATTTAGGAAGAAAAAAAAAAAACAAAAACAAAAACAACCCAAACCTTCCTTAGCAGCATATTTTAGATTTTCTCATCTGTGTCTCCTGAAAGTCTGCCACAGCAGAAAGTCACCTGTTTCCCAGAGTTATTTCTTTACACTGTTAATTTTTGATCACTCAACTGTGCCTCAGTCAGCAAAGCAATAAATACTCTTAAGAAACTGTAACAATAACAGCTTAACAAAACCCAATTGAAGACTAACTAAAAAAACCCAGAATAAAACAGATACTCTTGCTAACTGAGCCCACTACACAGAACACTTCTGGGTCAACATCCTGCCATAGTTTTTTCTTACGTACTACAAAGGACAAGCTGCTTTTTAACAGCAGCATCCTTTGCAGAGTGAAATGGATTGAAAAGGCAAAGCACTTGGCTACAAGAAATGAATGATGATGGAGACCCTGCAAAAGGCCTTTCCTAATGACAAGATATTACTCCACAGGTTAATGAAAACCAAATACCAATTTAACATGCTAACCTTTGAGCAAATTGAGTTCAACTAATCAAGAGCCCTCCAAAAGGGTATTTTGAGCTAAGAGAAGAGACTGGAAAAATCATTTACATAAGAGGGCTGGTAATGGTGCATTTAATGGCATTGGTGATAGGGAATTATACTAAGGAAATGAACACATCATGTACGACCTATTCCCCAAAGCATTTAATAGGATGTCTCCAAAGAGCCAAATTCTGCCCACTGGTAGTGAAGCACAATTCCTGTTAACAAGGAAGGCAATAACAGACTCTTCCTCAGGACACCCCCTTCTCAGAATTTTAGACAGAAATAATATCTACCACCAAACTCAGACTGGATAAAGGGCTGTCTACATCAATTTTGGTAACTAAAGGACAGCCCACCTCTGAACTGGAACTCCTCCAGGAGAGAAGGACATTTATTACCCATGATCTCCTATTTCTTTATAGACCCTTCCTGTAAGGAGGATGTGACACCAATCTCTGAGTGCCTCTGGCTGAAGACTACTGGATAAATAAATCCTCCCACCATTCTTTTAAAAAGATTACCCTGATAAACATACTTGGGAGAAATACCATGAGTTTGTGCAGGCACATGCACAAGATTCTGTACATACCTGCTTTCACCTTGTCCTAAGCACCTTCTGAAGCTACTTTTGATGCCCATTTAGCATGGCTCAACTACAAGAAAACAAACCTCCCTGATTCCTCTCTAAAGCTGAAGGCAGTGCAATTCTTAGGCTCAAGCACAAGAAAACAAACCTCCTTCATCCCTCTCTAAAATTAAAGGCAGTGCACTTATTAGAAATTTATATGAACAGCTAAACAAAAAGTGATAATTATATATTTTGTAACAAAAAAGTAACTCCCACAAAGGCAAAGATGTAGCTGGCTTTCCAGCCTCTATGCACACACACAGGAATGGCAGTAAGGGTTTTCCTCCGCTCTTTCTCTCCTGCCCCCACCAAGTCCCATGGCCCCAAAAACCAGATTTAAAAATCTGCTTTGCACCACCACCTCCACCTCCACATACTCTGAAAATTACTGGAAACAATCCAGCAGTCCCCAGCTAAGCACCACACCTGTGATTTATCACTTACCACTCACGCCGTGGCAACTGCAAGCTACATATTCTTGTTTGTCAAACAAAACAGCGTCAAATTACATGGTTAGGAGCGTGTCCAGCATCTCATAACAATTCCAGGTCTTGACAGATCCAAGATGTTACATTACAATAAAATCAGGACACATCTTTAGGAAATATACTTTAGGAGAGCGTTAAGCTCTGCTATATATTATTTTTTATAATATCAGATAATGCAGCCCTTTTTGAGGAATGCAGAGGAGCAGGCATTTCTTCCCTGAAGATTTCTAATACAGCAGGGAATAGCTGGCAGCTAACAAATGCTTGCTTTGGCAAAGCACATAACGCTGCTGGTTTGTACATTTGCTAATATTTTCAAACTCCTCAGAAATGACCTAACCCAGCAGGCACCTCTGGCCCTACTGCACAGCGCTTCTGTCTTCAAGCGCTCTCAGTCCAGCCAGACAACTGCCCAGGGGAAGGACAGAGAGACTGTCACCTAGATGAACATTAAATCAACAGATTACAGGAAATAATCTGTACAACTCTAAGGGAGGCAGCTCTACTTGAGCACATTTAGTAAGACAGTGTGAGGCCTTTACCCAGGAAAGCATCGGTGAACAATGGGCTCCAAAGCTACAACAGAAGCACTGCAGATACTCCACCCAACAGGACTGGTGACCACGCTTCAGGAACACTCCCGACTCACTACCTTTTAAGCCTTTAATAAATCGCTTTTTTTTTAATTTAAAAAATGTCATCTGCTGACTTTCACTTTGGAGAAGTCCTGAACTATTGTAACAGCCACCTAATGAATGCACTTTAGTGCTTTCTTGAATTAAAGACACCCAGAGAAGTCATCAAAAAAGACACTACTCACAGGTACATTGAACTACTTAAATCATCTACTACATTTCAATGTATCATGTGTAAATTTATGAGTCAGACTCCCTCCTCCCTTTCAGTTCAGCTAAAGTTTAAGTACCGTGATTCTTGCTGGCTGCACTGAAGGACTAACCTATGACTTTTGGCTAACAGCTGCCCTTCAATTTTTTCATTCTTCCATTTGTTACTCATTCCTGTCTCACTGTCTGAACAGTAAGAATCACAGTATGAATCTAAAGTTTTCCAGTATTGGGAACCCTTACATTCCTTTGAAAAAAGATCCCATGGAAATGTGCCTACAGTTAATAAAAGACCCAAATCTTCTGCGGAACAACACCTTGCAGTTAAGGGATTCCATAATTAGAACATAATTACTGAGCCATATAATGTGTCAAATTACAGAGAATGACTATTTGGAAAGCTACAGATAAAGAGAAGGATGAATAAATCTGGAGCCACAGATAAAACCAATTAAACTGAAGTCCTTCCCTTCAGCATTCCTCCAACACTTTGGAGACCATCTCTGTACCCAGTACTAGTTTACATGCACAACTGCTGTGATAAAACTTTTACACTATATACACAGCATAAATCCCAGTAGTAAATAATTCAGTACAAGAAACGGCTGCAAAGAGGGACAGCTGGTGCTGACAACACTATCAGCATCTTTGCTACTACATGACACACAGTCAGTTATGAGTGGAGTAAGATTATGGAGAAGACAACACAAATTTCAGGTTAAGATTGGAGTTGTTAAAGGATTTCACTTGTTAGTTGAATAAGAGCCAGCATCCTTTAAAGCACTGTTCAGAATGAACCTACCTGGCTTCAAAATACACTGAGAAGGTCTTTGCATAGAAATTCAAAGCATGCAAACAGCAGATCGAAAACATGCAGAGAAAGACAACACTCATCTTTGTTCGGTGTAAATCCTAACACTTGGTTATTGCAGAGAATAAAATTGCACTTAGCAATTCAGTCAAAACTATCCTATAATATGTGGAAGAGTCCAAAAGAGGGTAAGGACCCACAAAGGCACAACCCTGGTGCCCTGCAGAGTGGGCAGCGCTGTGGGGTCAGTACCACAGACACCTCTTGCACCAGCTCAACAGCAGCTTCTCCTAAAAGCAGCTGCCTGTCCCGAAGGTCACAACAGGCATTGGCAGAGTGAGGACATCCAGGGGAGCTCAGCAGAAACAATAAGGTATGATAAGAACAGAAGATTTAGAAACAGCCCCAGAGGAAGCACTTATTTCAGATTAAAAGACACACACACTCTGCACACGTCTTAAATCATCCCCCATTAGTTATTCTGATTTCTAATTTCATCCCAAAAGAGAACCTTCCCTCCTGTACGTGTAGAATTAGAATTTTTTAAATTGGATTTCCTTGCAAGTGTACCTCTATTTTTTGCTACTCTCCCAAAGCTCATTCAGTCACAAAAAGAAAATGTCACTTTTGCTACTTGATCATACACAGGGCAATGCTTTTCCTCACCCAGTAGAACGAAGTCACCAGGAGTTGCAACTACAAACAAAATCAGACCTCAGGCACCTGCTTTTCTCTGCCCCTTCAATACAACAGTACCATTCTTGCCCCAGTACAACTTCAGCAAGGCAGAATCCTTCCAGAAACTGAAGGGGAATGACCTGTAAGAACAGCATTCTAATTTGGTAAGGCATAGACAAAAATCAAGAAAGGAACTAGGTAAAGTACACTGAGAACACAGTTAGTGATAAATAAGGGATCCACCATCTAAATTAGTACCAATAATGACATTCTCTTTCAAAGAAACTGAGGTGTAAGAGACACTAATGTCATTTTTTCCTCTACAATAATATAATATTGACTCTTTTTAAACAAAAGAAAGCAAGCCGTCTGACCAAGTCAGAACATGAATTATGGCCACTTTAGAGGACCTGAATGTAACACCAGGCCACACTGCTCACATTGTGGCAAATTTAAATAAAGATAAATCCAGTCAATGTAATCTTTTAACTGAGCTGGGGGATTGGGAATCGATGGAAAAGACTCCTAATCTCAGCACCTGACCCAGAGGCCTAATAGCAATATTTACCTAGCTAAAAGGAGGACCAAATATATATTTTAATATATATATATATGCAAAATATAAAGTTTTATTAATATTGCTGCTTTGAAAAATATTGATTCATCAGTATTTACTATTTAGAGATTATACTGACATTTCAGTTTGACAAAACCTACAGCAAACTCCCCCAAAATCCAAATTTGTATTATCAAAACGTTGATTTAACAGCGATAAAAAGTTTCAAAGGCATATTCAAAGTGAGTAAATTAAGAACTCACTTGTGCAATAAGTGTCCCAACTAGCCAGAAGAAAACAAAAACAAAAGGAAACCACTGAAAGCAAAGAGCTCCACCCTTAAATCACTATCACAGGAATGCAAATCTCCCGGTGCAGTATCCATTAGTCACAGCACCACTGGGGGCTGACTCACAGCCCCGCTCCGAGGCAGCAGCTGTAGGGCAAGTCCCTGTGAAAGGGGCTCTGGGGCCAGGAGCGCTTCTGGGCTTCCTTACAGACCCCACACACCACCGGGATCACTGCCAGAGCCCCACAGCTGGACAAGGGGCATTAAACCTTCGCTGCTATGGAAAACTAAACGCCGTTTATAGAAATGGTGAACTTAAACGCATCTTTTTGAATCTCCTGCTAAAGAGGCATTTCAGTGCTTGCTCTGCTGACCACTGCCATCTTCCCACACTTGAAACCAGCAGCACTGATTCTTGTTTTCAGAGAAGAATTGCTTCTCCAATACCTACAAACAGCATGGGAGGTTAGAAAAACAGTTCCCAGTTACTTCTAAAAGATCTTAGAAAACTCATGTATCCAGGGCCATAAAAATGCACTTCTCATCATTCTGGTTAGAATATCATCAAAATACTATTTGCTTTTTTACAAGCCCAATTAGCCCCCAGATCCCTCTCATGTTTCTAGCTTTTTCTGGCTGCTATCAGAAATCATTATATTTAAACCTGACACAGTTCAGAAGGAAACCAGAATGGCTGAATCTTTATATTTATTAATATTGAATAAAGACATCAATACCTCAGCAACACATAGTTATTTAAGATTATCTGTAATCCTTATGCAGAAAGCAAGTCTGCACTACACCAGAAGTGTACATACGATCCACTACATTGCTGCTAAAATTCACATGACATTTAGATATTTTACCTTATGTGAGAAAAGCAGTGTTACAAGCTAAAACAGTTAAATGTCTATTACACAACTTGTGCCATAATATAGTATCAAATTCAACAGCACTGAGCACACCCATCCAAGCTCGATTTATTGCAGCTAATTGCTAATTAGGGTTATTTTTGAAGCACTGCTGTTTGCATTGCACCACATTTGCACTTGGGGAGGAAACAGGATTTACAAGGTCAGAATGAAGTTTAAACATTTGTATACAGACTGCTTCCCTCCCCTTGGTATTGCTGAAAGGTCTCAGCAATCTGAAGACAACAGTATTTACACATGTGATGTTATTAAAACTGGGCACTCCCAACTTTGTATAAAGCAGTTATTAAACATGCAAAAATTCAAAGTAGGATTGCAACGGTTACCCAGACAACTTTCTAATTAAATAATGGCAGTAATATCACCATGCTTCCATGTACTACATTAAAAATTGAGCAGTGCTGCACTAATAATGCATTGGCCATTTACATAATCTAAAGACCCTGGCTGCCAGTATCAGCTATGGACCTTCACACCATTAACCATCAACACGCACATCCCACACCCCCCCCATGGCCAGCAATTCCAAAGATAAACACAGCAGTAATTCATGGGGGCTCCTGCTTCAAACTCCTGCCTGTTCAGACCCATTGCTGATAGCAGGATGATCCTCAAGATCAAAATTTGTCTGGTTCTTTTAGAAACCAAACCCCTCTGTAGACTTTCCTATCCCCAATTTGAGCATTAATCTTCTCATTCCCCTAGCAGATTTCTGACTGGTGTTTTAGGCACCACAGGAGCGTGTCTGCAACCAAAATACCATCATAGTAAAACTCCAGCCCAAGCACTGAGCCTGCTGTGCTGGATGGATTCCCCAGTGCCCCTGCAATGTCTCTGCCAATACCCAGCACAGCCACGTTCATCAGTACTGCAGGTGAGCTGTGCTGGGGCACAGAGCAAAGTGAAGAAGACTAATCCACCTTTCAAAACTCAACTACAGCTGTCAGTAACTATAAAAGTAGACTGGCAGAGTGCTACAAAATTTAATCCCTTTAAAAATAAAGCTTTGGTTTGGTTATACTGGATACAGGACACTAACATGCAGGCTGTACAGAATTAACTGACTATAGAAAGTATGCAGGCTGAGTGACCTCTAATCAGGAAAACATGACGTGCCTAGACTTACCAAAGGTTCCTCCTGAATTATTACCTCAGTTCAGATTTATTTTTATGATTTGCTATAACTCTTTCCAAATCTTCTCTAATCATTAGCTGTATCAGCAGTATGAGAGCCCTATGAAAAATAGTGCACTGTTATTTTTGGTTTCAAGAGACCAATTGCATTTCCAAATATACTGCTAGCAAAATCCAGCCAGGCTGTGGCTTCATAAATCCAGAGAGTTTTCCTGGCATATTATCCCAGAGCCAAAGACAGCTAGTAGAAAACCCCAGGGGAATGGGGATTCGCAGCTTTGACTTCATGAACTGTAGCACAGGGTTATGCTTAAATGTTAAAAGAAGAAACAAAAACGTGGTTCTTTCTGTGCCTGCCCAAGGAGACGGTTCAGAGAATGTGTTTTCAGGAGGAATTAAGAACTTGAGTCTGTCCCAAGTCCCTGGAAATACATTCATATTTTGGCAGCATGCAGGAGCCTGAATGAAGGAGCTCCCAAAGTGCTATGGAGACAGGATAAGGACACTTTTTCAGCCCCAAAGCATGTACATAAACTACAGCACCAGATCTTCCCTTAGCGTGGGTACATCTTTCCCAGTTGTGTCTTAATGGAAAATATACTTGCATCAGTAGACAGCTGCTTACAGACCAGCTGTTCCTTCCTGTCCTCCACTTTGTTTTTAAAGGAAAGCCGCACTTCTCCTCCCTATCGTTCCCTGCCAGACTTCTGCAGGCACAAAGGGACTGCAGCACACGCCAAGGGTCAGACCTCTTCAGCACCAGCAGACAGGAAGGGGCTCGATGGCACAGGAGTTGGTGTTTTCTTCTGCATTACACCACACACCACACACATACATTGCTGTTTTGAATAATCCTTCCCAGTCAACAGACACTCTCAGAACTCTGCAATATAGCAGATTTGGCCTCCACACTGTTCACAAGATGTTTTGCATCAGTTACTTCAGCTATTTCCAATGTTGATCGGGATCTCAGGGCACAAAGATTCCCACGAACTCTGCAACAGGCCAAGCCCCGCACTTGGTCTCCACCATAACGACACTGCCCTGAGACAGCCTTGGACACGCTGTGGTCAGTGGGAGGCCAATCCTCTCCCTGAAAGGCAGAGCATGGTTTCAGTTCACTCACAGCATGGGGAAGACTGACTCAGTGGATTACCCCGAGCACTTAAAAGGAGGTGGGATGGGTAGAGAAATACATTGTTAGACAAAGGTATATTCTCTTGACTCAAGGAAAAAAATCCAGCCTTGTTTGGAACTTTGAAGGACGTCTTAAAACTCATTCACTTTTGCTTACTCCACTCTGCTGCACAAGTTCATACAGCATCCAGCAGCATGGACCTTTTTTAAGTCCTGTGGGCTTTGCTACAACATAAATGTTCAGACTCAGAGCAATTACTTCTGACTGCACTAATGAGACAAGCATGCTGTTTCTGTACTATATATATACATTATACACAAATTTCATTTAACAACTATCTTGGCTGTGATGTAAACCCATCCCTACTTAATTTATGTTTGCAAACATTTGGACTGAAAATTAAAATTAATAGAAAGCTAAAATAAATAAAGGAGCTCCTGCTGCTCTGTGTGAATGTTCAAGAAAGCAAAGTGCAGAAACACTTCCCCCAAGCAGAGAGTTTGCAGATTCCTGATTACTGAACAGCCCTGTCAGACACCACTGACTGACTTGGTGTGGGGGGTGTCAGAAAGGGTGCACAGAATAGAGGAATTTTCTCTTTTCATCAGGCAGTCGTCCCCTCTCCGTACAGAGTGGGGACTAATGCACGTAAATCCCTGGTTCATCAAGAAGTGAATAGACCTTTTGTTGCAGTCTATTACAGTTATAAAGATTCTGGCCACGCTTCTCTTACCACCACCATCCCCTGCACCAAAATGAAAGGTAGAGCTTAAAAACACAGAGACAGATCGGGATTCAAAACACGCCAGAAGAGCCCGGCTGCACCAAGAAGAAGAGAAAAAGCCTGCCAGCCCCCCTTTCAGGGCCTTACGACACCACTTTTGAGAAGTTTTGCTCAGGCAGCTGACATCCAGTTTTCGTCTTCTACTGCAGATGTGCGGCTTTCCTGCACAATGGGCGCCTGCAGCCCTGGCGCTCTTCCAGGTCCCACTGTGTGACAGTAACAAAAGGCGAAGCTGGAAGCCCTCAGCTACAGCACAGCTCTAAATGATTTAGTGACCACAGCGTCCAGACCTTGGCAGCAGCTGCTGCTTTAAAGGGATGTTACCCAAGGAGTCAGTAAACCACAGAGGCAGGCGGTTTTTCACACTAGATTTGAAAAGTTCTGCTCAAAACCGAAATGGTCCTGCCACGTTTCTTTAAAAATCCAAGGCAAAGAGCAGGGAGATGGGAGTGGACAGGCAGGGATTGTCACTGGAAGTTGTTAATGCAATTACCACAAAGGCTAAAGACCATTCCTCATAGTATCCTCCACTTAAGGACTTCAAGGCACTCTGCAACCATTAGTGATGGCAACCTTTTATCTCCATAGCTATATATTATTTTTCTTTTGAGTCAGAAAAATGAATCTGTGAGATTAAACCAGCCACTAGTGACCAGGACAACTTACACCCAGGATGATACTACATGGACACCTTTTCCCCTAAGGGTGTGTAGAAAATTACCTCTTTGCATTCAACATCACATCAGGAATTTCCATTTTCTTTGGTCCACAGTTGTACACCACTATGATGCCACAAAAGGGCTTTTGCAGAGAATCTTCCACTGAATGCAATCTCTAGATTGTGAAGGGGAGATATTTATGAGCAACAGAATGCTCAGCACTGGACATCAGTGCATCCCATAACACATACTGCTCTTGCAGAACCGTATTCTCAGTCCCCTGCAGCACCCCACAGCAGTTTTTTAGTGCCTATTCCAGAAGGATATGGCCTAGAAGAGCTGGGTTGGTTTTTTACATGGTACAAGAGCCAAGCAAATCCACAAATCCCTTCAAGCTCTGTTATATATTTCACTTCTTCTCCAAGCTATGGAATAGCTGAGGTTTTGCTACAAAACTTGTCACATGTATCAGAGGATTAATGGAAGTGCCAGTGCAAGCTTCCAAAACCACCTGGTGAACACATGGAGTGCTGTGCTCAGCATTCAAGTCCTTTTGCCCATCATTTCTTTTCTACCTTCTGATAACATACAGGGTTGAGGCCCTGACACAAAGTGGGTCCTTGTTTAGCTCTGCTGACATGTCCTGCCACCTTCCTTCTCTGAGGCCTCCTTGCAGCCACCCCTGGGTACAGTCACACTGTGGTCATGATGAAGGGCTGCAGCTCTGAACTTCTCCTGGTAGAGCTCCAAAAGCAGGTGACCCTAGCTTATTCCCAGAGCTCAGCTCTCCTGCTTGGAACCACTACAGTCAGTACTGTAAGTACAGCCTATGGCAACTCTGTAGGGCAATGGAGGGCAAATGACTGACCAAAAAAATCACCCAGGGTCTGCTACCAAAGGGGAATCAGTAGCCAGCTGCATTAATAGTGCACTAAAGTCCCACCAGTAACTTAATCCAAGAAATAAACATGTAAATTCAAGGAAAAAAAAAATTATATGAACAGTAACTACTGCGCAGCAAATACTCAAAATAATTTTTGTCAACAGAGCACTAATTAAGATGGATAAACACTCCTTTCGCTAATCTTCTGCCTCCCTCCAAAGCAATTTAGTTGCCCACAGGGAAAAAACGTACAAGAAGAGACTGATAAAAGAGACAAATCAAAAAGGTGCACAATAGTTCTATATGCCAGAAGCAAGCAACAGCTCTGCTAGAGCTCTGCTGGAAGGGGAAAAGGTACAATTTTATATTTCTTCCCGGTGTATGGGAGTAATTTTAAAAAGACCTTTTAAAGCCATCCTTCACCACCTGCAGTCGAGTGGTCATTAAAAAAGATACACTGTAATCAAAGCACCCACTAACTGCTGAGAAACACTATTAATCCATGAGGCAGCACTTCTCCATCCATTCCCTCCACAGCCATTCCGAGTGAGTAAAACAAAGCTCCACTCACTCGTGTGGAGTTTGAGCTCCTGAGAGAGCAGAGACGGTGGGAGGGAAGTCAAGACGTTACTGAGCAAACCCACAAACAACGGCAGATTGCACCGGAGCCCAGGACGGCTCCTGTGGTTACACCTTTGGCCAGCTGCCTCGTCCCAGATTTTGGGTTGCTGTGACAGCAATGCACAAACAGAGTTTGGTTCTGCATCTGAGCTCTGGCAGTTTTCAGTCCACAATATTAAAGTGGTGCATTCGTCAATGACTTTAATGTGCAGGGAAGGGAAACCAGCAGGAGCTGTTACATGTTCTGTTGGGCCTTTCCTGCTCAGAAGGGTGGGAGGGAGGGAGAAAATGCCTTTGCAAAACATATGGTTTGAGCAAGAAGGGGCAGTAAGTGCTCTGTTCTCCCAGCACACTGCTACACACCAGAAGACATCAGTGAGAGGCGGGCAGCACAGTAGCAAATCTGGTACCAGGAAATGTTGCACAATATCAAACACATAGAACAAAAGAATAATTTCCTGCTCCCCCAATGGAATATATCCTATGTAGCCTTCTACTGTGCTCTAAAACACAACAGCTGCACGTTCAACCCAGACAACCTCAACTTGGTAGGATTAGAGATATTTTTTCCACCTCACTGTAACAAAGGTCAGATAAATGAGAGCAGCAAGACCGGGAGCACCAAGCTGGGAATCAAGAATCAATGCATCATCCAGACTCCTGCTCACCAGACACATCAGGAATGTAAGCAACTAAGAGCTGGAATGGGGGAAACGGGAGGGAAAGGAGAGGGATTCGAAACAGTTGTTAAGCAGTAATTTATCATTTAGCAGTTCTGGATGGGGTGCTGACAAACCAATTAAAGAGGTTCTCCCCTAAGCTTGGAGGGGGAATAGGAACAGTGCAAGAAATCAAGAGCAAGGAAAAAAATAGACAACCTAGAGGAGGATCAGCAATTCTACCTTGTTAAAGAAAGTAATTTTTCTGTTGCACAGGTGCCTGTGTGACTTCAGGTGACTGGTCTGGGTGAGGGTCCAGCCTGATGCTCTTAAGTGGCAATGCCTTCAACAGTGCTAACAGCAAAAGTTGCTCCCTGCAACACTTGGACCAGATCTCCCAGTGGTTCAAAAGGGCTGGGGCTGTGGGAGGAAAACACAGCTGGACCATTCGGATCACGGACACTGCCTGCCTGCTGCCAGCCCCCTGTGCTCTTTGACGGGCAGTGTGGAACAGCAGAGCCATCACTGGCATTTCTGCACAACATGGGGTAAGAGACAGGTTTATCCAGGGTAATTTCACAGCATTCTCTTGCTCCATTTCCTGGTTGTTTTCCAGGTCCACTTTGTTATGCTGTGAAAGCATTACATGCCGGTGATCATGGTGACAAGACATACCATGACGGCAGCGCAGCTAAAGGCAGCAGGCTCTGCAAAAACAAGCAGACAGGTCTGCCTTGTTCTCAGCAGTCAGCTCCCAGTCCACACTACCGAGAGACAAAATGGGTTTCTAGGGATGGGGTGCCAGGTATCTCATGCCTTGCCAGTGACTCAGTTAACTGGTAGGAGAAAAATCACTATCTGCTTTGCACCACATTTACCCTTGTTTTGCAAATGCAAAACTGGTTCTGAGCCCCTTCATGTTTACATGGAGAAAGGTAGAAAAGGCTTATTTTAAGAGACGTTGAGCTCTTTTGGTAGAAGGACCATGACTGCTCCTGGTCCACAATATTACGAAACTCAGATTTCCAGCATTTGCTAGGTTCCCAGCCTGACTGCAACAGCTTAAACCCAGCCTGGAACACATGCAGAGACTCTCAACTCACCACCCACTCCCGGAGCTGAAAGGAGTGAGGACTCCAAAAGGTTGAACTGTAACAGGCAAATGTATTTTTAACAAATTCTGTTTCTATAAATATTACAAAGCTTTCTGCTCTTCAGAGGCTGCTCTGCTCCCAGTGCTGCTGACATTACGGTGACATTTAGGAGGCCTTCACATTGCCTTACTGCCTTTCGTATGCTGGTTTTGTTCGAGGGATCAGAGAGACATATGAAGACACAAGGGCTGCTTATTCAAACCCTGCTCACTCGCTGACCTGCTGCTCAGGAGCACAAAGGGGCTCTCCATGTCAAGTGTGCTGCCTGCCGCCGTCTCCACCGCTCTGGAATGCATATAAATGCAAAGGACACTAACCCCGAGGTGCCACCAACAAGGCACAGGGGTGAAGGGATGGGGAATTCATTTCTGAAGCCGCATTAGTGCTTCACGTAGTCCCTGCTAGTACTGTACCCTGTCCACACAACATAAAGACTCTCCTTTATTTATTAATTCCTGCATTTGCCCTCTCCTCTCCTCTATTTTCAAAGCTGTTTTCTCTGCATTCTCTGTCCTCCCCCTCCATTTCTTCACTTTCTTGCACTCTCTGGAGACCGCTGCCAGCGCAGCATGAATGGCACCGAGCTGGCACGCGCCCCAGATGCTGACATCACCTCCTCTCCTGCCTCAGCCTCCAGATCCCACACCTAAACCACTGAGCATCCAATGCCCTCACTGCTGCCTCTCGCCAGCTGCCAGCTTCAGATGTAGCTCTTCTGGGATTAAAAAGTAGGGTGGGTGCACAGAAAGAGGCAACATTTACAAATATATATATATATACACACACACACACACATATACACATATATGTAAGAAGAGCAGTCTTCCCGAACCAATTTGTGACAGTAACACTTGGGTTAGGATTCTT
Organism: Coloeus monedula; assembly: GCF_965178545.1. Lineage (NCBI taxonomy): Eukaryota > Metazoa > Chordata > Aves > Passeriformes > Corvidae > Coloeus > Coloeus monedula. Next base: position 6,924,353 of record NC_138798.1, on the reverse strand, counting down.
TAGATACCGTTTCACAGACACTCCAGCCCAAAAAACACCCCACACATAAGGTAGGAAATGACTCCTACATACCTGAACAGCACCTATGTGACCAGTTACCAGGATCACATCTGCACATTTGTTTAAAAAAATGCTGCAACTGTTAAAAATCCAGCTCATAAAAGAAATAGGCAAATAAATAAATAACAGCAACTATAGTTATCTCCAGGATTCAGCTGTTCAGTCTCATTCAGGGTAAGCTGCCACTGGAATATCCAGTAACACTTTCAATTAAATTTAAGACTACATGTCCTGCACATCACAGAAAATCTAGTATCGTGCACACACTGTACTGTGACCTTCTGGTTATTCTGAACAGAAATTACAGGGTGATACTTAGGGTGAAGAATCCATGTTCTCACTTAAGCAGGTGCTTAATTTTAGGGATGAAGAAAGCCCTTAAACAAACACAACAGATCCAGGACTCACTGTACAGTGTGTTCCTTGGACTTTGTTTTATTTTACATAGGTACCTAATGCTTTCTTAATAGGAAACTTCAACTGACTTTCTTTTCCTATTAGAGGGCATGAAAGCCTTGACAATGGTGGTGGTTGCAGCTCTAACAGAATTCTCCCATTGCAGACAAAGAAAAAATAGCACATCTCACTTCAGTTTGCACCAGAAAAAATGGTCTGAAGACTTGTTGGAACACTCAACAAGATGTTTTTGGCCTCCTATGACATTTAACATAGGTATTGTCATGCTAAGAGGATTGTGATTCACAAGAACTGAATACTTGAATGGGATCATTGCACAAAAATTTCCATCTACCTTAGAAAATTGCGCATTGCTTTTTGCAATTCAAACCCTGAGCACAACTATAGTTATTTAACCTTTCATCAAAAACTGTGAATATCTGATAATAATAAGTACAATCTATAAAGGCTTCAAGTCAACACTTTTTATAAGCAGATTTGTAAAGTAATAAATTTTCCATGACTTAACGATCAGCTTTGCCTATGAAAGCCAATGTTGTAATTCCCAATTGATTGTAGATGTTAATCTCGCAAGTCTCTTGTTCTTATGCTGTGATTTATTAGCTGAATTAATGACAGATTGCACTGTTTAAAACAAGCTGCTGTTTTACACAATAACCCAGGAAGCTCAGTCCAACTGAGTCACCGCAAGGATGTGAGGAGGGTGGTGTGCAAGGTGAAACTGCTCACCATACCTGAGCCAATTTGTCTGATTGCCTTTGAAATGCAGCATTAATTGTTTAACAATTAACCCTATGACTGAACACCAGGAGAGCTGAATGGCAGCAGCTATTCAGGCTCTCTGCAGTTTGGGATTCACATCCAGTCTCGGCAATTCATTTACATTGAGGCATTTTGCTTTCTCATGGAAAACAAGAGAAGATTCCCCCAACCCCCCTGCCACATACTCCTTTGGGTTTGAAGGCATTGGAAAAGAAAAATCCCTGTGCTTCCTGTATATGTGTATGTAACCAGAAAAGGAAAACTACAGAAGGACAGAACCGATTCCTCAGGCCTTATCTCACTGCTACCACAAAGCATGCGACATTATGGTGCAATAAAAGTTAGACCCTTCTCTGCAGATTATTCGTTCTCTACCTCTTCAGCAACAATTCCAGTGTATAGAGAATGTGCCACAAACATGCTGGAAACAATGCAGTCGAACAGAGAGCCAGCACTGGGGTGGAAACAATAACAGCTCCTTGGATAGTCTGAGTCTGCAGGTTTTACCAATCGTGATGCTGTAACAAACTCAGATCTTTTCCTGTCAACTTTGCCATCAAGACCCAACACAGGAGATGAGAGCAGGAGCTATGAACTGGGGGGGGGGGGATGTAACACAGGGAGCAAACCCTATTCTCTCAGGGCAAGTACTCAGAGTGATTTAATTCTGCTGCAGGAGCCCCAGGTTCTACAGTAAATGGCTTCCTCCCTTCATTTGCTTGTTAAAAGCTCCTCTCTGAAGGGATCCCTGTGTTTTGCAATGAATTTGAACCTGCTTCTGTGCTTTCTCCAAGTGTTGCAGTGATGGGAGGCACTTCCTGAGCCGCGGAGTGCCAAGTGTTGCCAATTCCCATGGAGCCATCGCTTGCAGCTCCAGTGCCTCGCTCGCTCTTCCCCGCGCCTCCCTGCCTGGCGAGAGCGGCAGCATATGCTGCTCTGTGCTGCGGCTTCCGAGGTGAGCAGGGAGTTAAAAATAAATAAGGAAAACCAAATAAAGGAACCAAAAGGACGGAGCCTTGCGTGTCGGCTTTTGAACAGGTGCAACTCCCAGGCAGTCACCTCGGAAGAGTCACCCTGAATCCCCGGGACCGCTGCTGTTATCGGTTTTTCAAAACTGGCCCCAGCCATCTGCTGGTGGTCAAGCTCCATGATGTGGCAATCAATTACAGCTGTTATCTTGTCCTAGCTTTGACAGATGTTCCTCTCTTTCATTGTACAGTAATTACTAGTGAGCTGCCAGCAGGCTTCACACTTTAATTGTAGCGCTAATTTGAGACAAAGAGAGGAAAAAATAGGGAGAGACAGACAGGGAAAGGCAAAAGCTAAGACAGCTGTGGAAATTGGAGCACCCATGCATTAAACATTTCTTTACAAACAAGAGGTGAAGGCAACCAGTTACCCCAATAAGACTTTAAAAGGCAACACAAGCACCATCCAACCACACCATGGCCTGCAGTCCTCCTTCCTTTCGCAGAGGGAAAGAGGGACACGTCCCTTTCCTTGCCAAACAGGCTGTGCTAAAAATACCTGCCAGCCTTCTGGCAACGCATGGCTTCACACTGCCACGCAGCACGGTGCCAACCACCTCACGGGAGTGAAAACTGGACGGATGAAGACGCAGGGTGGGGTTTTAATTTGGGAAGGGGAGGTGTGCGTTAAACCTTCTTGGAGAACAACGAATCTACATAAATTACAACACAGATGAACTCCTACTGCAAAACACAAGCAAAAGCACTCCTTCGCCTTGCTCGAGAGCGAGAGTCACAGAGCACCTGCTCTGCAATCTGGTGTTCATGGAGAGCCTTTGGAGATGGGCAGGAGAGGGTAAGAGCTGATGAGACCAGGAGCCAGCAAGGTAGGAAACCTGGCGACTCATTTCTTATGTAACCCAGGGCTCTAAAGAATCTTCAGAAAAGGGGCACAATAATGTTTATCCTTTTCTTCTTGGCTGGTCTAGATGCAACGTTTCAGTGCAATTTCTACAGCTGTATTTTGTATTAGTTTCTGTACATTCCCTAATGATGCATACCCTGTTTCTGTACGCTCCCTAATGATGCACACCTCATACCCCCATGAAAGGACTCTACAATGATCATAACCACATGCAAAGCCCCACAGTAAAACCCTCAGCAGCTGCTTTTTAATGACAATAGTTTAAGAAGTGTTTATTTCCTCTGTATAGACTGCAATAGAATTTTTATTTTAAGGTGTTAAATAGTCAAAAGACTCTTTTTAAACAGGTTCCAGAAACCAAATACCAAACTTCCACTGGAATTCTGAACAATAAGCAGAAAAATACTCAGTTGCTAAGAGCAATTGTGCAGCAAGCTACAGACACCCTCCTACCGGATGTCCAAATCTGAATTAACTATTTTCTTTACAATTTAATTCACAATGGACCTATTTCTGCTGCTGAATATTTATTGCATCTTTCAGTAGCACTTAGGCTGTGGTTCTGTGATGCGATGTGTTTGGCAGTAACAGTGGCTTACAGCCGTTCCTGTCGTGCTCTCTCCCTTTCCTCTGCTGCTCACCCCATGCCCGGCCTCATGCCACTGGCTGCTCCCTGCTGCAAGTTGTGGCAGCACAGCTATTTCAACATCCATTCAGAGCAGGAAATGGAGAATGGCAGTAGAAATTAACACCCTCATTTAACATTTTTAAAAAAGGGGTGGAAAATGGGGGGAGGAGACTATTTCATGCTGGCACAACTGACACTGGGGTTTCACAAAGCAGCTCACTGCCACCCAAGGATCAGCCAAGTCCCTGAAGTGGGGAAGGGGTGGGGAACCAAAGAGCTTCCACCAGTGTGGAAGAGCTCAGCCATCTTAGAAACCTTCAGCTGGCACAGCACATCACTTGTGTAGGAATGAGAAACACAAAACTGCTCGGACCGGTATGACTGAGAACTCCTTCCTGAGGAGACGTGCCCCCAGTTTAATTGGACACCGTCAACTGCAGGCATCTGGACTGGAGCTCAGATTTCTGTGAGCTCAGATCCACTGATGTTTTCTGTCCAGAAACTTGTTTGTTTTATGTACTCTCAGATTTTACATTTTAATGCCACTTACTGACCTTTTCATTATTTTATTTTTCTGTTCTGGTCTCAAGGAGTGTTTGTTGATTTCATATTTTATTATTACCTTGTTGTTGGGAGAACTTCTGAAATCAAATGGTTGGAAAAACGTGTGAGGTTTCAGTGGCTGCTGAACACAACCAGCCTGCTCCTGCCAAAAACGGCAGCATAAGTTAACTGATCACCACACAGCAGCTGTCAAGGGAAGAGAGGGGAAGGGACAAAGCTGTACATTTTTAACATGTTTCTAACATTGTAAATAGCAAAAGTAGTGGGTTTACGGCAGCAGAACTATGTGGTTCACTGACCAATGATTTGAAATGTCTTCTCTGCAGGAACTGCCATTTATCTGGATTACTGCTTTTTGAAAAGGGACTTTGGGACAGTGCTGTAAACATCTGCCAGGCAGTGAGATGCTATGCAGATGGACAAGAAAAGTAGGTTGACCAAAACCCACTAGGGGTCTTGCTACCTGATAAAGTCAAGTCAATGATTTGGAAAATAGTATCACAGGAAGCATAACTACCTGAAATAAGCTTCATAGTCTGCTTACCAACTCATCTTACTCCTCGACTTCTACACGTCCTACAGGCAAAACGTCCTTCACTTAAGAGACATATTTGGGGGAAAGTTTACAAACATGTTCCCTATCAACCGAAATTCTGGATCACATCCCTCATGCTACCTTTCCAAATATGAGCAAATACCACCTTTAAATCTCCAAGTAACCCAAGACATCAGTTGACCACGATTCCACAATGATTTCTCCTGGATATGTGTCCCACGATAATGTTCCAGCCAAGCAGCCAGTTAGAATCTCACAGAATTCCACTGCTGCCATTCTTGTCTGAGACACCACACCAGTACAAGCACTACAAGTACAACTGCACTGCTCTCCCCCCACTGTATCCCCCAAAAGAGAGCCACATATTCCCCAGGGAGCAGATCCCTGGAGTCAGCGGGTGCTGACCTCTGAGCTCTGTCTTCACCAGAAAGGACTTGTTAAATGCAAGGCAATCTCTCAACTGTCCTCAATGCTAAATAGGCAATTACAATGCTGATTGATTGATTACAGTTCCCTGTCTAAATTATATCAGGAGAGAAGGCAAATCACTCAAAGAACTAGAAAAATCACAGCCTAACTTCAGGCAAGTGCAGAGAAGGGTTTTTAGCAGTCTGAGTAACAGGCAGGTGGACTGGAGTCAAATCATTGCCCTGAGCAAACAGTCCTGAACACCAAAGGATCCCTGAGCACAGAGAGGCTGGGCAGGGACTGCAAATCAGCCATGACCATGTCAGGCCATGACCTTTTGTGGGAAATTAACTGGAAAGAAAAAAAGGAAAGAAAAAAGGTCTCCTGAGCCTGATGATCCCCAAGTACCACAGATGTGCACTCATCCCCCATACTTACTGCTGTGGAAGCAGCCTCACTCCAACATGAATTAGACCCCCTCCTCCTCCTGGCTGCATTTCTTTTCTCTCCTATTTTTTCCACATTGTACCAGTGGCTTAAGTATCTCTGTGGTTTCCTTCCATCAGCCATGGCCAGCAGCTGGCAAGTGGCTGTGACAGGTATGGCACAGATGGTTCGAAACCTGCTCCCTTATTCAGGAGGCAGCACAGCCTCCCAAACCCAAATGGGACCCCAGCAATTCCCAGACAAACATCCCTGCTGTGTCCCTGCCAGGACACTGAAGGCCCTTGGTTCAATGTTCTCGGCAGCACTTGCCAGGGTTTCACCTCACGGCCCCACCTCCACCTGCGCCCACCACTTCTTTAGGCCTTCATTTCTCAGCACTGCTCCCCCTCCTTCCCTCCTGCTGGCACACCTGTGATCCAGGTGTCATTCCCAAACATAACCCCGGCAGTTTTTCCTCACAGGCTCCTTATTCCGTGTCACTGCTCCAGCTCACCTCTCGCCCCTTGCTGCCTGCTGCTCCCCTCCGCCCTGGGCGGGCGAGGCAGGGCCGCAGAGCTGGGCACTGCCAGGACACCGGCCGGCCTCAGGGCGAGGCGGGAGCGCTGCGGAGGCAAAGCCCCATTCAGCGGGGTCAGAGACCTGGGGCCCTGCTGCTGATGGGCAGAGATGGGTCAGGCTGAGCCCTCGGCCTCTTCCCCAGCCCGAATGTGATACAGAGCTGTGCAGAACCCGTCCAGGAGAGGTTACCTCTGGTTGAGGGGCTGCTGGCCCTCAGCCCCTCACTGGCTGGGCTCAGCCCAGGCTTTTCTGCCACTTTAAACACTCTAGTCCTGCTGGCTGTCCAGCCAAGCTAACCAGACCAGCACAGCCCTCCACCCACCACCAGACCCAAATGTTGAAGAAAACTTGCTGTAAGAGCCAGCCTTTGGTGCCTTTCTACTAATCCTTTCTCATTCAAACACTGGCTCAAGGGGCAATGACTCCCCTTCCCCAGTGCCCGGCATGGCATCCCCCACACAAGACCCCACAACAACCCACGCTGGCTTTTGAACTGTATCCACAGCAAGGATGAGCTTTCAGTTCTTATTAAGGGCTCCCTCACACGCAGCAGAGAAGCCTGTTACAGCTGCTTCACCACAGGGCACTGCCACTGCCATTCACCCTGGTGCCATTCAGCCGCAGCCACCCCGCAGCCACCCAGTGCTGGGGACGCTGCAGACAGTGATTATGGCCACGGCTCCCTAAGGAGTGCTTTTGGGGGAAGGGAAGGGAGTGGGGGATGAAGTCCAGCTGCCAAAACTTTTAATTCCTTCTCACAGGATCAAGGCTGAAATGTTTGAAACAGTTCCTTAACAAAAACAAAAGAGGCTGTTGAAAAGAAAAACATTATGACAGCTGCTGGGAAAGTCACCAGTGGGTGAACAGCAGTCACCTGCAATCCCGTCCCTGCGCCACTGCTTACAGGAAGGAAGGGATTTTTATATCCTGAGCTGCAGTCTGCACTTCTTATTTACTTTCCCCTTTCTCCCAAAGCCACCCTGGCTCAAGCTCACTGCTGTCCTGTTTCCAGCCTTCAGGATGGCTTTCACAAGCTGGAAAGGAGGCATATTTGCCAGACACTGTGCTACGTTGGTACTTCAGCACTGACCATCCTGTGGCCACAGGAGACAGGCACAGAGAGGCTGACCTGCAGCCCTCGCCTTGCACAGGCTCTGGCAGCAAATACGAGACAGATGATCTATTTAATTTCCTTTAAAGTATTGCTACATGAATGGGAAGTTTGATTGGATCAGACAAACTTTGTGACATGAAGAAATCTTTCCTGCCAAAAACATGTTATCAAGTGGAAGGTGTTTTCTTCAGAAATCTTCACCCGCTTCTCAAGGCCAAAAGCTTTGCTGCTCTTACATTTTGGGACAGACTTGCTTCTGTAAGTATACTACCGAACAAAGTTTCCCCACAGAAGAGAAAAACAGCCTGTGCATCATTACAAAAAATTTAACAGAGCTTCAAATGAAATTAAGTTAATTATGTACACCTAATGACAGGTATGTGCTTTTAAAACAACAGATGTTGCACAGATGTGGTTCAAGGTAAAGATGACAACAAAAGCTCTCCTGGTGCTTCAGAAAATGTTTCCACAGAGCACCCTGCACTGCACCACCTGTGCCTTTAACCAGCTGTCAGAGCTTGTTTCTTACCCAGGTACAGCAAAACCTCCCTTGCCCACTGCATCCACACCACCTTGTTTATGGCTGTTTATCTGGGGGGTGGGGGTTGTTTGCTTTTAAAGAGGCAGCACTGACAGATTTCCAAAAGATGATTTCCTGATCATCCCCACTACCTCCAAGGTTATTCTACAACCTTCTCCCGCCTCATCACCATCTAGCTTGTGCACAGAAAGCAGAACATGTCAGAAATCTCTGTCCTGTCTTGCATTTCCCCTTGGTCAAATATTTTTCAGGAAGTAGTTGATCTGGCCTGCAGGATATGAAAACCAAGGTCAACCACATCACTAGATGGCTGGTAAGAAAAGAAAATAATAGCACGTCTGAAAGGGGGCCAAGAGAATTAATTTGAAGGGGAAGTTATTTAGGATGAAGCTTTACAAAACGGGAAAAACAGCGCTATTATGTTTCACAGGACCATTGTCACAATGAAAGACACTGTGGCACTAAGATACACACTAACAAGGGACATACACATTCCTAATAAACACATTTACATACTGTTGCATGTGGTAATTGCTTTTATTCTACAGTCACTGGCTACATTTCCAGATCCTTTGATTTCTGTCCAACACAAAAACCTAGCCTGCCCTTGCTCATGAATTTTGGAAGCCAGCATGAAAATATTCCAATATGCAGAATGGGAGCTTGTACAAACGTGCCAGCAAAACATAGCTCTGTGTGATCTGACGCATTATGAACATAATGCTTGCTTTTTTTTTATGCACAGGAGCACACGGTCACTTCATGAATCATAGGAGAAGAAAGAATAAAGAGGAGAAAATACTGGGGGAGACTGCCTTAGAAGTATGTGGTTTTAAAAAAGGATTTGAGGAACATTGTGACATTTTAACTTGCATTTGGCAAGATGAAGTTTGATTGCAGTTTATAGCAGCTCTCAGCAGTGCACTGGGAAAAACAGAGCCAACTGCTAGCAGGTGAAGAGGAGCAAAAGAAGAACATATCAGGTCTGTAACTCTCCTCACTCTATCACAACTCCTCTCTGCCCCCTCACTGTTTGAGTTCCCTGCTCTGCCTGACTCGATAAATTAACCAAGAGACCCAAGGCTCTGATGCTGCAGCAGCTCTGGGCTCCACACACCATTTTTACCCCATGTCACCCCGACACCCAAGAAGAACAGGCAGCACCACGTTTGGGAACAGCATGCTGGAATGTGTGCAGGGAGGAGCTCCATCTCTGCTCAGTCTCCCACCCCGAACAGAGCAAGTCTCTCGCCAGACCCTGGCTGGAATTTGGCACCTTTGCCTCTTTGCACACAGTACAGATGGCAGGATAGACGTGCCTGCTGGTGCAGGAAAGCTGTGCCAGTTCTCAGGAGGTGGCAGGGAGGGAAGGCATTAGCAGAGAAGGGTCACCAAGATCAGTGCTTGCTTCCCTGGTCTCTGCCTCCTTCCAGAGGCTCCTGGAAAGACTTGGGAGGAAGGGGAGTCTCCACTTTCTGGATGCCATATCCAAGTATTTAAAAGATCTCCCCACAAACCATGTGTCCTGCTTGATGAATGATTTTTTATCTCAGCTCTGAACAGCTGTTTATCTATTAATTACTCCTTTCCCTGTCCATTCCTGTTGATTTAATTAAGGCTCCTCTCAACATCCTCCGAGGAAACTAATGGCTTTGGTGGTGACTGAAAGGTGCTGAGTAATTTGCACGACCATTTCCAGTTCAGATTCTTTGGAACGGTGCTATCAGTCAGCCTTGTTTTCCAACAAATTAGCAGAGCACACCAAAACGTTCAGCTATTCAGACACACAGTCCAAATGTGCAGTCGGAAAGAGATGATGTCCTTCCTCCAGCACCACTTGCACTGCACTTCCTGCAGTCCTACACACTCCCGTTCCACCAGAACACAAATTAGACTGCAGTACAAATAAACAGAAAAGCTCCACAGATTTTTCTTTGTTTATCCTCTACAACATCTGCCAGAGCCAAACGGGAAGATCAGGCTTTGGTTTCAACTGAGATACTAGAAGCCCTCCAGAGCCTGAAAATCACACAAGGGAAAATCAGATTTTAAGGCACAATAAACATGTCTTCATGAGATATTAAAAACCTTAGCAAAATAAAAATAAATGTTCATGTAAACCAAACACCAGACATCATGTATTTCATCAGCTGTAGGCCCGCATGCCCAGGAGAAAAAACATATGCAATCCTATGGGGTAGCAGACTGGGTGTTCAGGCAAGGCAGTTGCTATTTTGTGTCTCCATTCCCCAGCCTTTTTGGAAATGAAAATTATCCCTTCTTTCTCTCTCTCTCCTCACTCCCACTCCTAAACAACCATTTCCCAGCTCCCATTCTTCCCCCACTATTTGTAAAATGAGGAAAATTAAACCAAATCCTTAAAAAGCCTCAACACCCAGAGACAAAACAGACTGGTAAGACCCAGGTATTACCATACAAAGAAAGCTTGCTCAGGTGCTCAAGGATTTTTTTTTTGTGCAGATACAGTCAGATATCAAAAGCAGCCTTGAGAGAGCCTTACACTGCACACATGCTGTGAATCTGTAAACTTTTTAGTAGCCATTTGCACATAAAAAAAAGCGTGTTTTAAAAATCCTTGAGGATCAAAGCACATCAGAACAGAGTTTTAGATAAAAGGAAAGATAACACGGTATAGAGATCCCTAGAGTCAACCCAGCGGCTTTCATGACATTTTAGTCACATCTTTATTCCTTTCTACCTCAAAAACCTCAAAGGTCAATTTATTTAAATTGGTCAGAGATAAGCTGGAAAGTGAGAAAGACTAGAAGTAAATAGGGATTGACACACAGTGCACCTAAAAGATACTTTTGAGAGAAAATACTTTTTCCTGTATTTGTCAAACACATGGTACATTTGAGGCATTAAATACTACTTCAAATAATTACCCAGGTAGGTTTGTAGAAGTCAGCTCAGCTGCATCAGTGACCACGTGCTGCTTCCTTGCTCTATGATAGTATGTGAAATTGCTCACAGGAACCAGAACTCTCATCTCCTACAACCTGTCCTGAGATACCAGTCTTCTGGACTGGTGGTGGAACAGAGCCTGAACTGGTTATGCCAAGGGGCAGTGGTGGTGGATCAGCTCTGGGTTGGACCACGATGTGCCATCTCTAAAGACGCCAGGCAAAGCAGGTTCCCTTGCTGAAAAACACTCACAGGAACACGGTGTTCTCTCCCTCACAAAGTACATCCAAATCAAATCATTTGCCTTTGATTCTTTCCAAAATCTTGCTCTGGACCACCGTCAGGAGTGAAAAATGCTCCCAACTCATTAATTTACAACCACTTAGTCAAATTCAAAATCTTATGGACAGCTACAATCAGTCAAATGACATTACTTTGCATTAATCAAGCCACTGTTGACACTTGACAGCAGCGAACACATGATTTGTCTAATCTGTTTTAATAGAGAACACTGTCAATTTACCAAAATTACTTTATTGAGCTCTATAGAAAAGTATGACACTCCTTAGAAACCTTCTGAATCCAGACCTCCTGGATCCCTTACAATTAATTTTGCTGCATTGTGAGCAGAATTCTTACCTTGGTCCATTAAAATAGAGAGACTTGTGCTGATTTCAAACATATTTAGCTGAGACACAAGAGATAGAACAGGAAAGTTCAGATATACAAGCTGAAAGCCAGACACTCAATGGACCCATCAGCAAAGGATGCAGTGTTTAAGAAAGCTATTTTAATGGCTGATAGCTATTTTCACCAGTTTTAAAACTCCTCTTGGCCCTTTTTACAACCTGGGACCCAATTTTCTGAAAATTCCTCCCATGTAGATCAGCTTCCTAAAACACACCATGATTTGACCATCTAAATAAAATGCATGTGTTTATGAACCATCTGTCACAGTCACTGCGCAGTACTGGTTAGGACTTTAGAAAGCAGATGTCTGATGGCCTAGAGAAGAGCTACTAAAACGGGGCTGGGGAAAGGCCAAGACAGGGCAGTAGGTACTATCTGTGCTCCATTTAGGATTGTAAGGCATGGCGTACATGCAGCAGGAGAGACCTCTGTGCAGTTTGCAGTATGAAACCCACTGCATCATCAGCCATCTCCTGGCTGTTAGCCACCTTGCATTTCGGGGTTTTTTCATTGCAGTAAGTAATACTTAATTTTTACCAGATGTTCATTCATCAGTATCCCCAATATGCTTCAAACACATTCACTTCTCCCTTAGCCTTTTCAAACAGATCAAGTCTATCAGCAACCCTTTGATTCCTCTCAGCCTTGTCACAAATCCAAAGTTGGAATGGATGAAAAGACGGTGGGGGCAGCCTATCCCTTCCTGAGGGTACCAAAGCCATGTCACTACAGCAATCATCTGAGTCCCCCACTGCATTCATTTTGAGTTTGCAGTATTTTGATTACTTCTAGAAGAGTCTGTAAAAGGTAACTACGAACAACACAAGCCAATCACCAAGTAAGGTTCAGTTCCCTCCACTGGGACCAGCACCTCAGTGATTTCCTTTTACTATATTTTTTTAAAGGAAACTCAAGAAGAAAAATATTGAAAGCTACTATTTCTTTTGTAAAAGAAATGTCAAGAGGGCAGTTAAGCAGTCCCATGGGAGAGATGACAAAACAGAGGCCCTACAAACCCTTTTCCTCTCTCCTGCTTTAAAGGTAAAGTGGGTGAACACACAGTGTTTCTCTTGGAAGTAATACCAGTTGGCTCAAACTCTCCAAACACAAAATTACTGAGCTTGCTTGGGAAATGTATGCAAGTTGTACTATTAATTCAAATGCTTACAAGATGGCTGGGGTGCTGCTAGCCAAGTGTGTGGGTCATGTGGTGCTTTTATTTGCTAATGAACATTGAGGGTGGGTTGGCCCTGGGAACAAAAATCTGAGAAGAATCATAACTTGGCTCAGGGCACGGTCTGATAAATGCTGGGAATATGTATTTTCAAAGTCTGCTTGGAATAAAGCTCCCTCTCATACCAGCAATTCAGGCACAATTTTTCCCCCACTTACCACTCCTTTGAAACTGGGGTACAGTTTCTATCTGCAAGCTGATTTAAGACATCACCCCTCCCCAGCAGACATGGAAAGAGGGATCTCTGCAGTCCTCAGGAGGCAGGGGATACATGAGAACGCGCAGGCTTTCTCCCAGGCAGGCATCAGGGATCGCTGCAGCAGCTGAACAGCTCTGGCTAAGTCTGAAACCCCCACTCTGCTGCCCAGACTGGACACACAACAATTCCACCCCACCCTGGACTGTCAGATCTGCACGTCTGTGCTGCTGAATTCACATTCTCACCCTCCAACTCCCTTCACCATACCCTCCCCTCTTTCAACTTTTTTTTTTTTTTTAAACTGCAAAAGTTTGTTTAAACAAAGAGACACTCTTGGCCTCAAACATATTTTATGTTTTTTTCCCCACTCCCTCCTCTTGCCCTTTTCTCAGCAGAAATCACCCTCACGTGCAGTGTTTGCTCTGTGTGAAGGAACTTCCCTCTGTCCCAGCTCATCCCTCCCCACCAGGGCTTCAAATCACGGGTTTTATGCTGCCCCTTGCACTGCAGCCAAGACTGAAGAGAGGAGGATCAAAGCGGCTGTGAATAAATAACGCAAACAGTAATGGTGGTGTTATGAACATTCATTATTAATACATTTTATTTCTAAACCGCCGTGACAGTCTAGACCACCCTGCAAAAGATGAGGTACATCTGTTAAACACTCTCTTCCCTGAAAGCAGCATTAGAGGAGGTCATGGATTTGAAAGATTTGGATGGTGCCAGCAGAAAGAAAATACCCCACTTCAGATAAACTCAACAGATTAACATCCCAGTGGCCAGCAACTGGTTCAGCAGGTAGCACAGTGAGGACTCCAGGAAACAAAAAAGCTTCCTCCAAAGCATGGGGGTTGCAAGTGCTCTCTGAACTGAGAGAATACAGTGTTTAAGAACAAAAATTTAGGCTGGAGGTGTCACTAACTTAGTTTTGCTCAACAGTCATGCACAAATACATGACTCTGCTGTTGTATTTTCAAGAGATAAGTGTTAACATTTCAAAGCTTTAAAATACTCCTGTAGGCACAACGGGCACAAAAAGCAACAAGAGGCAGGAAAGCACTGTGGTGACAAGATAGACGTTTTTAAGGTCCCACCGCTCTTTCAGCAAGGTGTTAACCACAATCACGTCTCAGCACCATGGTGCACCCCGAGTCAGGTTTCAGCTCTCTTGGCTGCACCTCACAATAGTGACCAGCTTTGTGGCTAAACAGCAAAACCCAGCCTGAGGACACGCTCAGCAAGTAACACAAGCCTGGGTCGAAGAAGAAAAGAAAATGGATTTGAAACCAACCAGGTGGCTTCCTGCTGTCGTACTGGGCTCGGGGCATGCCCACTGCTGGCTGCAGAGCCCCAGGCAGGATCTGCGTGCCAGAGGTTCAGCTTCCACTGCCGACTTTCAACACTTCTGTCTCTCCCATGACTAATCACCATGTGTGTGCAATTACAGACCCAAGGAAAACGGCGGCTATTTTGCATTTTCCTCCTCAGTGCCAGACACTGCTTCCTCCGTTAGGGATTCCAGAACCAGAACTTTATGGCCCTGGGTTGTTCACAAGTTGTATCTACTCTGGAGGGAAGGGAAGGACTCCATTCTTGCCTTTAGAGCCCAGGCAGATCTGGGCTTCAAGAGGCACAAACACCAAACAATAGCAAGAAACTCACATGTATTTGACAGGAAAAATTACAATTCAGAAGACAATACATTTGCTGGTACTATGACACTTTCACTTAAACACTTCCTCAAATAATTTCTTCCTACCTAGTCTGTATTTTTTCTGTTTGAATGAATGCCCTAGGAATATGCAAATGTGTAAACTGTTGGGAAAAGCTGTGATGTTAGTCATCACCTTACACTTAATTTTATCGAAAGGCAAACTGACATTTAAAAATTAAATACATACAGGCAGAATAAATTAGATAGAAAATATCATAAACACTATTTAGACCAAACACTAATGGAAATGTTTTTCAACACAATTTTTAAAATACCTCTACTGTTATAGAAAAGCAATTAAGTTGTATCTTCCTTCTCTACAATACAAAGTTAAAGACTGCTAAATTGATTTTTCCTTAACGTTTTTGATCCGTGACTCGTCAGCCAGTTATCAATGGGGATGCTGAAAGCACTTCACATGTCTGTGTGACAAGAAGCCTTTTCTCAAGTACCAGAGACAAAACCAAGGCCCAAACAGCTCCAGTCTACAGAGCTTCAGGCTGTAACTTCCTTTGGACACAGACATTCTGGGCAGGTGGAGGACAATAAGGAGGCTCGATCCTGCCACGTGGTTCCACCTACTCGAACAGAAAAGTGGGGTTTTTCAGTGACACAGAAACTATGTACAGTCTCCTGTGGACAAGCTCTGAAAACACTTTAAAATGGTCAGAGCTGAAGTGACCTTGCAGGTAGGAATTGAGCTGGTTTAGAGTGCCCATGTCAGAAGAGGGATCTTTGCGTTGTTCCTAAACCAGCTGCGCACATGAAACTTGGGAATGCAAAAAAGAATGATTTATCCCTAAACAGCTGTCAGCCTCTAAGGAAAACAAGGTGGGGGCAGTAGGGGGAAACCAATGTTAGATTTGCATAATTTGGTAAAACAGTTGATTCCAGTGACATCATTTTCTGTCTCTTTTTGAGCAACATGCTGTCACCAGAGGGAAAATGAAAAACCTCCGTAAGAACAACTTTGGAAACAAGCATCAGGCTTTATTTCAATTGTGAATTGTATTCACTGAAGTCTTAGCTGAACTCACAAAGCTCATGCTAAGAGACAGAAAGTCCCGTACTCTGTGGAAGCATCACTGTTGTGTCAATGGATGTTTGAAAATTGTTACCTGAACTAAACTTTACATCACTGAATATTAAAGACAGTGAAGATTAAATCTACTTGTTCAGCACACACGTGCTTCTGACTGTGCAAAAATACTTCCTTGTCCTTTCAGAGCATCTCATGGCCTATGATATGGCCAATTTAGTAGCTGCTTTTAATCATCTTTACCATTCTAACCAGTCCTTGCACTAATTCAAAGCACACTATCTTTTTCACTTCCTTTTTAATGGGTAGCTAGAGGGATCCAGACAAGAATAGCTGAAATATAAAACAGATGCTTTAATGTTAGTGATCTTTAATGTTTCTGAGTTTTCACTACCATGTAATTTAAAGGGCTAATTATGAAATTACTGTCTATGCTCGAAAGACTTTTCCTCCAAACCAACATGCAAGTTTCTTTACCAATATCCAAGTCACCCACAGAGAGATTTTAGGAGGGCTAACAGCCCCACATTGAGCGGGCTTCTTGGCTAACCATCACCCCCACATTATCTGAGTCCCAAAAACATGATAGCTTTGGGTAATTTTCAATCACTAAAGCTGAGACAAAACAGATGCCAGCCTGTGTCAGTATTACAGTAAGCATTATAACCCTTAACACAACACAGCAATAATGTGGTAGATGACATTGGCTTGTCTTCCCGATGCTTGCATTTAAAGAAACCAAACTAAATAAAAATCCTCTTTTTTAAAATTGAACTTGACAGTGTCAGTTTCCGGACTGCTCTGATCTTGCACTTTGTGGAGGCACAGACGGTGGGTTCATGCCAAGGGACCCAGCAATCTAATTCACAGTCAGGAGGAGTGGAGGGAAACAAACTCAGTTCTATTTTCAAGAAAGATGGGATATAGAAAAGCTTAGAGTGTGCTGGAGGGGACAAAAAACTTGGCCTGCACCTTCATTTTGGGCTAAAAGACAGTTCATTTGACCTGTAGGCTCTCTTTCTCTGCTCTCAAACTCTTTGCTCCCTACCACTGAGTTGTAATTCACCGAAGGCTTTACACCAAAATTTCTCAGCCTTCAGCTGCAGATGAATGATCCCTGTGAGAAATGCTCAAAATCAAACTTATTATTAGGGACATATTTACTGCCCTTTTAATTAACTTTTAGAAGCAGTTTGTGACCTGTAATCATAATCTCAGCTGAAAGTTCTCACTGAAAACGTTTTTAACACCTCTGTTTTAACCAGTACAGACTATATCTAGTCAGCCAGGCACTTGCTACCACACTCTTCACACTTCTAGCATTGAACCCAAGAGGCCCTTAATGCAGGTATAGCGTAAAGATAAGAATTTGAAAGTGCACAAACAAGGATTCTGCAGGGGTGCATTAGCAGCCTGCTGCTTGCATTCAGCTCCTTGACTATTGTGCTCCTTGGAGCCAATACACACTTGCCAATGCCACTAACCACATTCCATAAACCAATTGTTAGTAACAGGAATCAAAAGCTGCATGAACACACAAAGGACTCCACAGCTTTCACACACAGAAAAGAAACTCCAGTTTCTCTTGTGCCATGTGAACTTCATAAAACATTTCTACTATACTTAGAGTTTGCAAGGAAGGAGTAGGAAAGCACAGAGCTGTGCTCAGTTCCACCTCCAATCGCCCTGAGCCAAGGCTCCTGGGCATCTATGACGGTGGTCATTTTGATTAGGAACAGAATTGGATTCTTCCTTGTGACGATGGTGAGATACTGGAACAGGGTGCCCAGAGAAGCTGTGGCTGCCCCACCCCTGGAAGTGTTCAAGGCCAGGTTAGACAGGGTGGAGCAATCTGGTTTAGTGCCTCTGCCTGTGGCAGGGAGGAAGAGGGAGTTTGGAAGGAGATGATCTGTAAGGTCCCTACCAACCCAAACCACTCAATGATTCTAGAAATATAACAAAGCTGACCATTCTCAACTTTTGTGTAAGTAAAATAAGCTTTGGGGTTGTCACAAGCACCCTTACAGAGCAGAGCTCTGCAAAAATAAAGACTCCTTGGTCAACCTCACTATTACATCTTCTCTTGGGATCTGTGGCTGCTCTGTAATTACACTCCACCAGACCTATGTACAGTCGCTGTAAAACTCACTGCAAACCAGCTAATTGTGTCAACAAAGATAAAGCTCACTTCCAGCCCTGGAGAGCTCTCACAAAGAGAGACTGATAAAAGGGGGTGAGGGGAGGAAAGCTTTGAAAGCTCAAAAAGTAACTGAATTTAGAAAACACACGTTTTCCAGTCTCAGGACGTATAGCAACCCAGAAAAACATGTTTAAAAATTCAACCAAACACACAGAAGGGAGCAAAACTCACCCAGGTACAGCAACGTGTCATAAAATGACTAATGGTACCACTAAGACTCAATTGACAGCAAGACAACGACAAGCAAAATATATTACTTCATTTCATCTTTCCCTCATGCTCCCTCAATAAATCCAAGGCAGGGAAAGCACGCTTTAAAAGCATGGAGTGGTAACAGAGAACAGTGAAAAAAACCAGCAAAATCAGAGGAAAACACACAAATAAGCAATGGAAATAAATTTCACTTTTATCTCTGCAAACCCATGATGGTGTGCACACTCTGCTTGCCCAGGGAAAACATCACCAGTGGATTCATCATCACATTGCTGTGGGTATCCTCCCCAAATCTGGACCGACCCATCTCTCCAGATGGGAAGATGGACAGGCTTCCCCGTGCTCACTGCACACAGCTAGTTACGGGATTAGAGAACTGATTAGGTCGGAAAAGACCTTGAAGATATCACAGGTATTTTTCAAGTTCATGCCCTAACTCGTTCCACGTTGATTTACTCACTCTCCTGTGTCTCAAGTTTCTTCTTGCCCTTTTCCCTGACAGGATTTTTACAATTATTGGTCAGCTTTTGCTCCATTAGAGCCCCAAATTATTTACCTTTTAAACAGATCACAGAGCATCCCTTTCCCACCTCATCCCAGGATGAGGCTGCCCAAGAGAGGTATCGATGTGCTGCTCCATTATAATTCTATTATAACTTTAGAGAACAGACAGCTGAGTTGGGAACACAGTCACCTGTCATTAGTCACGTAACAATATCAAACTTCTCTTTGCCACTCCTGTTACTTTAACATATTAGAAATGCTGCTCCTGCACATTCTGCAGTGTAGAACAGGGAGGAAAAAAGCACATTGAGCTTTCAATGGAAATTGTTTCAGTGGATTTGGCACGCAGTGTTTTTGAAAGGGCCACAAAACAAAACTAATCCATTGATTTCAACTTCAGTCTAAGTGTCTCTGCAATAAACAAGTGGTGGTTGCAATTCACCATGAATTCAAAAGTTAAGAAGTCCAACAGAAAGGGATTACAGTGTCATTTACTTCCAGGCCATCCCAAAGGATGTACATTCTCAACTGCTTTGGAAAGAAGTAAAAATACCGTGTACGTTTTCTAGGAATAGTTAACTGAAAAGGTTTGTGTTTCTGTTTTCTTTCAAACTCTAGCAGCAAAGGGGAAAAAATCCAACCTTTTACCCACTCATCAATTTAATAAAATGTCAAAAACACACAGGATCACTTGAGCATGTGGATTTGACTCCATTATTATACCATATAATTTCAACAGCCTGTGGTTTTATTGTCCACAAAAAGCAATAACTTACTGAAGCGAAAACAACAGCGGTATTGC
Organism: Coloeus monedula; assembly: GCF_965178545.1. Lineage (NCBI taxonomy): Eukaryota > Metazoa > Chordata > Aves > Passeriformes > Corvidae > Coloeus > Coloeus monedula. The sequence goes on along the minus strand of NC_138798.1, from coordinate 6,904,885 downwards.
ATTTGTGGTACAGCACCCTCCCAACCTTAAAGCTAAAACTTGCTTGTATTTCTTCATGTGCAAAAGTCATCAAGGCTTTTTGGGACAATTTCTTTTTCTTTAAAAAAAGTGAACAGGTGACAATACAGCTTTATATGTAATTAAATAAAAATGAAAAGCCATCATACACATTACAGGAATTGCTTTATCTCAAATGACTCAGCTGTGACCTGTCAGAGGCCAGCCAGCACCGATACTGCTGCATCAAAACCAGATTTCATTCCTACCTTCCCCATCCCACATATCTCTAATATTTATGGGCAGTCTGGTAATGGAGATTAGGCTATGACTTATCAGGCTGCAATAAGACATGTTAACATGGAATTATGGTCCTTTAGCATAACCAGTAATGATGGGTAATGTTATTTACCTGAAGAAAGAAACATCACTGTCACGGCTGCAGCTCATTCTACTGAGTGTAATTTAGTTCAATCATTTATAAATGCCTGCCTTGCTTATACTTTCCATTTTAATTTCCTTGTACTCCTTTAGTACTCCTTGTACTAAATCTTACCGTATTTAGAAAGACAGTTTGGATGTCCTACATAATAACCAATGAAGGTAACAAAAAGGAAAGCCTGACACAGTCCTATTTTGCCAAAGTGAGTTCCATTAACCAGTCACGTCAAGTGAAGACTCACACTGCAAACACAGCCCACACCTGAGGCACAGCCGGACTCACGCCCGCTCGGCAATGTTTGCGGAACAGATGGAGGCACAACGTGTGTAAATAGCTCTGAGGTCACACTTCAGGTCCCCAGCATTTTTTTTTTTTTGCCCTCTCTTCCCCTTCCTTGATGCAGCAAAATGATGTAGTGAAAGCTGCACAGTATCCTGCAGCAATAGTACAGACAGCCACATGCACCATTTCGGACAAATTCTGTCATTTCTTCAATCCTTAAGCTAAGCTCAAGACTCCGTGTCTTGCTCATCTCTCATAAAAGCAGCTAAACACCATTAAGAGAAAAATCATTACCAAGCAGATACGAGAGCAGTTGAGTCAGCCTCCCAAGCCCTCCAGCCCCCAGCATCTCTTCCCATCCCTCTGCCACAGGACTGTTTCCCTCAGCTGGGCTTGATTTGCAAAACAAGAAAATCATGGCAAATCACAATGCAACAATTATGCTTCTAATAAGAATCACAGTTTCTCTCCCTCCTGTGGATTTTTTCCTCTCAGGCCACACCAATGCTTTAGACAATCCTACTTACGCTTACATGGCAAGCATTTGGGGGCTGCCCTGCAGCACTGCTGGGAGGGAGATGTGCAAATCAGGTAAGCAGGCCACAACAAATTTGTAATTATCTGGCATGATTAATACAGCAATTCTACAAACACCTCTAAAGAGCCTATTATATTTTGAGGTCCAGCACAACAGGTTTCACAGGAGGAGCAGGTGGACAACAAGGAGTTCTTACATTAAAAATCACCTTGACAATGAGTAAAAAGTGATAAAAACTCTAAAAAGAGTCAACTGGATTTTTCTTTAAAGCCTTTAAGTTCTGTGGCCAATTTTGCTGGTGATTAAGAAAAGCAGCCCTTCAGAAGCCTGTTCATTCGCAAGCCCACTCATTTATTCTCTGTATGCATGATGTGATCTTGGCACGTATGTAGACACTTGAAAAGAGATTAAATTCATCCACCAATATAGTTATGACTTTGCTAATATGTCTTTCCAGTCCAGGATATTTTTAAGCAATCTGAAGACTAATGAATCATAGTAAAGAAGAATGTTACTGGGCAGAATACATGAGGCATGAAAAAGAGACGACAGACAGCTGAACAATTAATTTTCGATTACAACTAAGTGAGGACACTTTCTGAGAACATTTGCTCAAAGAAGACATCACAGGGACTGTCGTCACTTTCTGCAACATGAGCAACATCACTCAAACTAGGCAGGTTCACACAACAGAAAATACCTAGTGAATTTTACAGACTAAGCAAGTTAATCTTGCATATAAAATATGAGCATGCAGAGAAGAAAACCTGATTCTTAAAACTGAATAAATTGCATACCTGAAAGCACAGACTGGATATAAGTGTCTGAGCCTGAGCTGCTCATCCCGTAAGGCCTATTCTGCTAAAGCATAATTATCATCATACACCATCATCTCATGGGATTGCCCTGAAATGTTCTCAAAGTGGTTAGTAGAACTCTGGCTGTGCTAAATCATTTTCAAATTGGTGCTACTCTTACTGAGTAACTTATCATCTATTCAGAGAAGGGGAAAGTTAGATGGCTCTGTGTGACAATTTCCCATTTTACTTCAATTTAGTTAATACAGGGAGAAAATAAGAGGGGAATTCAAAAGCCAAGGAATTTTAAAGAAAACAAAAACTAGATTACACCCATGAGATATTTAAAAGACAATACTGGATTTTAAGTTCAGAATTGCAACATTCAAAGAAAAGCAGACTGGAATAGACTAGGAAAAAAACCAGCTATGAGCCATCAAATCAGAAGCAGCAAAGAAAGAAAAAGTATGTTGGAGACCTTTTTAACTACTTTACAAGTATTAATCCCTATTAACTATTAATTAGGGAGATGGGGTTTTTTTTCTGAAGTTCAACACAGTGTATAAAATACTGTCCAACAAGGCTGCTCCTGGTAGGGGAGACGAAGTTTTGCTTGCATGTGGTTTCTTTGCTTTTCCAATCCCCCGGTTCTCCTGGGCTGTTCAGGGTGTTTCAATCACCAGCCCTGGTGAACACACCTGGTACAACAGGAGGAAAGGGAGATACAAGTGCCTCTGATTACAAGTGCATGCAGAAGAAATAAGCTTTACAGAAAGGTACTGTTTGAGATGAAAATAAATTCTTAATAAACAGGAGAGCTCCTAAGTCGGGGTGAGAGCTCTGCATTACCCAGCAATACTGCACCCAGGCTTTACAAAACCATGTATGAAAGGACAAACTCTCTTTAAGGACGTCCCCATTGAAATCCTAATTTTACAAAATGCAGGGTGAAGACACTCCTGAAAGAGAGGAGTAAATGCCCATATGAGAAGGGGCATTATAGGGTTTTTTTATTATTGTTACTGGAAGAGACTTTCAGCAACTGAGGGATTAATTCATCTGCTTTATGCATTCAATTTATTCACATCCACATCATGTTTGTTCATTGCACCACTCTTTCAAACCACACACATACACACAGAACTCGTTCGAAGCCTGAAACAACCCACCTCTGAGCAGATGCAAGATTTGTAAAAGATTAATAGGCACAACAAGCAATCTCAGCTGCAGGGGGAAAAATACCCTAGTTAAATATTTCAGCGCTTTCATCAAACATCTGTCCTCTAGGCTGTGCCTGACAGAATGGCAAGGTAGCTTCTCACTGTGCTGGGTGTGTGTGGTGAGTTTTGGTAATGGAGGGGCTGGAGGTGCTGTAGGGGTGGTCTCTGTGAGAAGCTGGCAGAAGCTTCCCCCCTGTCCAGTGGAGCCAAGGCCAGCTGGCTCCAAGATGGGCCCACCACTGGCCAGAGCTGAGCCCATCAGTGACCGTGGCAGAGCTTCTGGGATTTAAGAAGGGGGAAAACAAACCTGGGCAGATTTTAAGATTTGTGTTTATTTCTCACTACCCTACTCTGATTTAATTGGTAATAAATTAAACTAATTTCCCAAGTCAAGTCTGGTTCGCCTGTGATGGCAACTGGTGAGTGATCTCTCTGTCCTTATCTCGACACACAAATCTTTTGCTGTACCTTCTCTTCCCTGTCCAGCTGAGGAGGGGAGTGACAGAGCAGCTTTGGTGGACACCTGGCATCCAGCCAGGGTCAGCCCACCACACTCACAGAGATTACCAGACATCTGCTCAACTAAAATCAGCTTATTGGTGGATGCCAGCTGAGCGCAGCATCTTGGAGTAACTCAGCATCCTGTTGTGAGCCTGTGAAGATGTTCCAGTATTAGCTCCCTTCAAAATGCCTCTCTCAGAAGATAACAGCACGGGTGGGGTTTTATGTTAATACAAAATCAGCTGGCATAATACATGTACACTACACTGGGAGCCTGCTTCCTGAGGGTGGGAGGCAAAGGGAGGCACGTATCCAGAGCTGCCTCACTTCTTGCTTTAACAGCCATTTCTGAATGCAGCCAACTGCAAGCAGCCTTAAGTCTCAGTGCCAGACAAACAAGGTTGCTTGGAAATGGCAGGGGCTTGTTTTTACTACCCTCTCTCCCAACTCTAAAATACAGAAGGAATAGGTGAGCTTTGATACACTTTACACGTACTCCAATAAAAGGGAGATGTGGAAGGACATTGGTACTAGAGGGAGATGCTGCAGGATGTATCTTACACATGAAGCAAGTACAAAGGGATCGTCACTCGAGCAGTTTACCACTGCAAGAGGTTTTTGGGCACCACTGCCTGCCACTGCAATGCATCTTTCCTCCTCTCCTGTGAGCATGTTTACTCACACCATGCCCTTCTGCTCTTAGCACAGCAATGCTCTCAAACATCTCCTATCCCCATCAAAGTGGGACTGCTCAGGACTACCCCAAGCCCTAAAAACACTGAAACATTGACCAGCTCCTCAGACAGGGTCCCTGGGCAATGCCAACCCCACTGCACACAGCGGGGCAAGCTGTAGGACAGCCAAGCGTTCCTGGGGCATGGCCCATGGTAGCTCCACTCACAACTCAACCTGGAATAAGCCAGGAGCAAAATAAATAAAAGCCTAGGAAAAGCTCTGACCTTTTTCACTTGGAAAAACCATTAATGTAGCACTGTGGAGATCAGATTGCCTTGGGACCTGACAGGCTGCCAGGACACCCTCAGAGGAATCACTGGACTTGGGGTTTCTAACTCACCTCACATGCCACAGAGCACCAGGGAAAGGTTAAATGCTCTGCACTTCCACTCCCAAACCCAGACAGAGGTCACATCTGCACTGCTGGCCCAAGGACAGCCAGCTGCACCCTCCTCCCCTCCAGCAACAAGTCATTGTCACCGCCCCACACAAACCTCTTCAGCTGCTACAACCCCACGCAGAATCAGGTCTTCAAAACAACCTTATTTTCCAGTGCTTTTTTTAAAAACATGTGACACAAGCTCAGCTGAGATCCCAGGCACCTGCTCGGGAGAAGCAAGGGAGTAAAAGGAGACACAAGGCATACAAGCATATGAGAGCTACTGGAAATGCCAAGGGGAGCCTTTAAAAGCAGTTCTGCCACCCAAGAATTGGTCCTACCAGCCAGAGAAATAAAAGGCTGCTAAAACTTGGCAGGACCATTTATCCCTACTCCAGCGTCAAATTACTTGTTGTGGCACTGTGTGATGCTTCCAGCATCGGTCACTCAAAAGCTGTGTTGTGGTACAGCTGTGGCTTTGGAGGAACATTCAAAGCCAGGGATTATCAACATACACCTTCATCACCTGGTGCCTCTTACCAAGCACAGACTGGAGAGATTTCCTTGAAGCTGTGAGCAGCACAGGAGTACAATTACCCTAATAGCAGCTTGCCTTCCAGAAGAGTGTACCTGCTTTCCAACAGGCACTAAAAATAAAAATAATTTTCAATGAGGCACCCAATGAACAAGCTGCTTTTTTTCTTAAATGAGAGCAATGAAGTACTTAGAATGTGTAACATTTAATAATATTTAAAATATAGAGGCAATAGCCAGGGCTTTAACAGCTCAGAGCTGCCATTAAAATTAATAGGGCTACCTACTAATTATCTCTGAGAATCAGACCGTTGGGTGCCTTGAGGATTTGCACTCCTCTGGTTTAAGAACCCTGGCTTAATCTCTGTTTAGTCTTCCTCACCTTATTTTCAATAAGCATACAATGTAATACTCCTTTTTTGCCTTTTCTTTTTTTTCTTTTTGAGCAGCTGTATATTTCATACTACCACCCACAAAACAAGGAAACCACCAGGCAGGACCACAAATGCTCACTCTAGCAGGACAAACAGCAAGACAGTAAGTCAATAGCCCCCAGCACACCTGTGCCTCGTGCAGAGACCAACACTAAGTGACACTGAAGGCCCACGATTGCTGCCTCACAAGGACTCTTCCCGGAAGCTCAGCCTGTGTGAATATTCAAACATTGCTCCCATCCTCCTCTGGGAAGCTTGAGAGTCCAGGTCATTAACCCAGCATCAAACCCAGAGCGTTTCCTCAACCGACACTGCTGAACACAGCAGGTCTGATCAGCAGGAGCAGCACCATAATGGGAAAAGGTGCAGTGTGTTCATATAAAACAGCTTAAAACCCAAGGAAAGTCCCTCCCCACACCTGATAAACCACACCACCAGCTCCAGAGCATGGCTGTGGAAAGGGGAGCCTCACAGCACAGCACGAAAGGTGATGGTGCCAGCCCTCAAACTAAATGAGCATCTCACTGCCAGAGCTCTGCACCTCAAAGGGGCAGCAGACAGGTCCCCTCCTCTGGGAACTTTCAAATGAGGTTTCATACTTCACTCTCAGCAATTTCACTGAAAATTTAATTATATCTTTATCCAGTTAAAGTCTGGCACTTCATCTACACAGAAGCTATATGTCAAAATACCCTATTGAAAGTTACCCACAGAAATAGTATGCAAAATGGATTGCTTTCACGTCTGAGTGGCTCTCCTACTGTTCAGGACAGGGCTATCATGTTTTCCATAACTTGCTCAGTTCATTGTCTGCAGTCAAACAGCACTGCTAGCATTGTTACTGCCAAGTAAACCATGATATTATTATTCTCCTGAGAGTTAATCCACAACCCACTGAAGACAATGGAAAGCCGCCCCTTTGCTTCTACAGGCTGCACATCAGCTCGCTCAGCCACGCTGCTGGTTAAGTACACATTTAAGACATGAAAGCATCACTAACACCAGTCAGAGAGGGCAGACAGACACCCAGCCCCAAACACAGCTTTGTGCTGGTTCCCCAGCCCACCCATGGTTTCTGTCAGGCACGAAGATTACAAGATCCCTCTCTTCACAGTGCTCATATTTGAATATTTTCAGCTCTTGCACATCAAGCCAAGCCTCTCAACAAACTGAGGGTTATTTGCCAGGGCTGTCTCCAGCCTGGTGCAACACTATCCAGTCCAGAGAGTGGGGATTCTGCACCCTCCTGGGGACCAAATGGCTCGGGTTGTCCCCGGGGGAGCACCACAGGCATTTAGCAGCATCACTGGATTCATTAATTAAAGCATTTGTGGAGAGTCACAGGAGAGCAAAAAGAAAACCTTCCAAGTTTTGCCACTGCTTCTCACTTTTGCCCTGCTAAGAGGCCACACCAGCACATTTTAAGGGAGCAGGGAATATGCACATTTCCACCCTGAACCCTTTCCTGGCCATGCTGCTCTCTTCAGAGCCACTTGTGTTCTACCAACCATCTTAAAGCAGAGAAACACAAGCTCTCTCCTTCAAATACAAAGACCAGCTGTCTCTCTGTCTCTCTATCTAAAATACACTTTCTTCTGACTTTTCCTATTATGCAAAAAAGATACAAGGAAATATTTAAAAGGCAGCAAATTAAAGACTTATAAAGGGAAAACTTAATCACCCCATGCAAAGCAAAGCTCAGGAGACTTGATTCAGGGCCCGGAAAATTTAGAAAAATTCTTAAAAAGACAGAATATTTATATCAACAAGAGCATCCAGATTTATAGCAGCAGGAAGAAAAGAAGAGGGGAACAGTATGCAGCAATGCTTGGAAGGGATATAAATCAGCTTGCTTCGAGAGCAATTTAAGCTCTGAACTTATAACAGTTGGAAACTTTCTGTGTCAACACAGTCACTCCCTTCCCTCAGTTGGTTTTATTTCTCCTTCAAACCCCATGCAGCAGAGCTGTCCCTTCTCCCCACTCTCCCCAAGTCCCTGCAGGTGCTCCCACCTACCCTGGGGATCTGGAGGACCCCAGCTCCAAGCCCACTGCTGGCCCCAGGCTCAGACCTGCAGTGGTTTCAAGCTGTGCCAGCCACCTCAGCAAACAGCACATGGTTGTTGTACAAGGCTGTGTACCTGCAGATGCAGCTTTCCAGAAAATTCAGCAGCACTGCAATGAAAGGATCATTTTCAAAGCTTCAAATCCAGGTGCTTAGAGTTAATTAAGTCCATTATTTGACTTCAAAGGGAAAAAATACATTAAAAAAAATCAAAACGAAAATAATTTTCTTTCCACAGCTAAAGCACTACAGAATCCATTTTATCTTTACACATCCACATCCTCTTTACAATGCTTTCTGAATGCTGGGCATGAAATCCTATTAATTTATAGGTACTATTAAAGGCATCTGAATTTAATATTCAAATGGCCAAGCCTTTTTTCCCCCCTTTTTTGTATCTTAGCAGAAAGCAAAAGCCCCTCTCGTTAAACGTGCCTAGTGAAAAACACAGTTAAGCAAGGCCATCTAGCACTTGCCAGGATATTTAAAGATCTATGACAATGTTCCTTGAACCCTAAAAACTGACACCATCTCTGCCTTAACCACCTCCTTTCTTGTGCCATGCAGTTGATTATCCTCTGTTCCATGGAAGCCAAGACAACATTCCAGATCCTCCTCCAAGCTTCCTAACCAAGGGGTCCAGGTTCCCACATCACTCTCTGGCTCAGCTGCTCCATACCATGGATCAGCCCTTCCTCCCTCCCAGGAAAAGCTGAATCGCCCCTTCCCAGCTGAGCACCATGGCAGAATTCCCCTTAACCCATGGATCCTGAATTCCTGTATTATCCAGTGACTGCGTAATTCTTTAGGGAAGATAGATGGGAGAAAAAAATCCATAAATCTTTCATTTTTTCTCAGGAAAATGAAAGAACGCTGCAGGCAAACTTTCCACTGATGTTTGAGTTGCTTCATTGAAAGCAACTGTGTGTTTTCTTCAGACAGTTGTTTTGCATGATTCATTGTGAGGCCACTAAAACAACTGTACTCTTGAATTTTAAGATTATTTGTGCTACCACACATAGCCATTCCCCCTCTTCTCTCTCCTCAGCACCAACAGTCCTTTCTCTTACTTGTCTCTCAATAAGATGAAAGAAAACTAGGCACAGGAGACAAAGCACCCACACTGTCCCATCCATGAATCAGCCTGGCAGGATATAATTCTCACAAGGCAGGGAAGGGGGGAGAATTCAGCTGTTGGCAAATTTTCAGCAGCCAATATTCCTTAGAAACATATAGATTTGATTAAAAACGTTTGTTTTCTGTCCAAATCTGGTAGGAGAAAATGAATGGTGCTCTTTGTTAGCCATCAATCTTCTCCACTTGTCCACGTGCCAGATGGCACCGCACTTCATAGGAGGAGGAACAATAAGCAAAGAGTCAGTTGTGCAGTAAGTTTGCTTATAATAATTTCATCTCAAACAAGCAAAAGGAGAATAAGGATGGAAAGATGTAAAGAAGAATATTAACTCAGCATTCATTCACTTTATTTCTTTTTTCATAAACAAACCCCCACTCTTGGCAATGCTAATTATTAACATCTCTGAAATTTTTATTCCCCCCAATGGATTTTGCATTTTTAAGAGAGTTTCAAATGGAGCGTGACCAACTTGTTATTAAACAGCAAAATGGAAATATTTGTAACCTGCAAGGGCAGCCTGACTCCTTTGGCACTGACAAATGCCCCTTCCCCAGCCCCAAGAACTTCCCCACTGCACAACTGAGACAGAAAGAGGGTGGGAGAGGAGCCGCGAGCAAGGGCAGGAGCCAGAAACCCACCCCAGCTCCACCATTTCCCTCAAAACCAAATCGAATTACAGGTTTGGTGTGTAGAGACATCTGTTAAAAACAAACAACCAGCATCTTTCACTTTCTAAGAGAGAACTTAACATGTAAGTCACCGAGACGCCGAGGAGGAACCCCACGGTGCCATTTCACAGAGTCACACTTCAGAGCAGAGCTGCGCCTCGAGATTCGATACCGCTCAACAGCATCTGCTGGTATTGTGCCAATAGCATATGCTGGGAGCAGATATGGATTCCAATGCCAGCAACAATATATATTTTAAACCCAGCTACAGAACAACAGAGCAAGGGGAGCAGAGCAGCAAGGCCTCTTGAGTGCGAAGCAGAGCCTGCATGAACTCCCACAGCCAAATTCAAACCCAAAATTTAGCTGCGGGTCCATGATTAATGGGGAAGCAACGCCATGGAACAGCTGCATGACAGACCCCAGGAGGTCACAGGGAGCGGGAACTGAACGGGTCTGCCCGAGCACAGGCTGCAGGACAGCGGGAAGTTCCCTGGCTCTCACCACCAGGATGCACAACTGGCTGCCCCCGCTGTTTAGAGAGTTACAGAGCCCCATTCCCATGGCTGCTCTTTCTAGACCTGCTCCAAAACACCACCAAGGGGATGGCAAAGGCAGTCAGCACACTGAGCTGGGGCTCAGGAACAGCTCAAGACTCACTGACCCAGCTCTCAAGTGTGCAGAGAAGCATTCTGGTTTTGCTCTTTAGGTACCACAAAGATGACACATGCTGAACCAGGGGCTCTCACGTGTTTGCAAAGTGTTGGACGTACACTCTCTCTCTCTGAGGATCTCATTCAGTCATGCATATATTAAAGGAAAAAAAATTAAAATAAGGCCTTGAAAATTTTGGCCCTGTCATCCCTGGCAGATGAAATAATCCTAGGGGAAACATTATTGCCTCAGCTCTAACAGATCGGATTTAGACAGCCGGGATTCATTCTTTTGGCTCTGCTGTTGACCTACTGCTTGAGCCTATTCATCTCCCCTCTGTACTTCTGTTTGCTCATCTGCAAAATGAGCAAGATACTAATCTCCTGTTCAAAGCATTTTAAAACTGTGGATGGAATAGCTAAGTGCTGCTGGTGTGAAGAATCACATCACTTGCAACCTTTTTTCCAGCTGTTAAGTAGTTAATTGCTCAATCTGAAGTGATCAGATGGTTTCCTTCTCTAACCAGTCCTTCCTATCAAACTGAGATCTTGACATATCGCTGAAAACATCTTGCGGAATTAATGGTCTAATTTCTCTACCAAATGTATTCATTCCTCATCTGACAGTTTCGTGAGGTGCAAAGCCAGGCAGGGAAAGAAGGTCTGAAAAAAAAGTAGCAGTAATAGCACACACACCGCCCAAAAAAACCCCAAACAAACCCACAGAAACCAACTCATCTGGACACGAAAACGTCAAGAGAAATTACAGCTGCCTAATACGTTACAGATAACAGCAACAGCCCCATGGTTACTCCATTATCCAGCACCAAACAATTTCATGCTCTGCAACTACATCATGGGGAAAAAAAAGTCACAGCGAGTCTTGGCAACATCTTAAGTGGAACAAAGTGAAAACCAGCCCGAGCTACAACACGGGAGCTGTTCCCGTTCAAAGTAACTTAATCTTCTAATACGACTGTGTACTTTAAATGCACAGGAGGAAGGAGCTTTGAGGCATTATCTGCTGCAGGCAGAGGATCCGGGGTAAGCAATGCTGGCTGCTGCTGCTCAGCTCAGTGCTGAGCACAGGGCCCGGTCAGGGCTGGCAACAGCCAGAGAAAGTAAACTATATACTAAGGGTCAGCATTTTGTGCTCTTATATAGGTTAAAATAAATTGTTCTGATTGCTACGGACCTCAGTTTTAGGGATGCAAACTTTGAGCCAGCTACGAGGCTCACTGCACAGCCACGGTGTGCAGGTGCACTCAGCAAAAACACACAGAGACAGCACTGCTGGGTTTAAATGTCTTTTAAATGAAAAAGGCAGAACAGATGCAAGTGACAGAGGGAGTTTTTTCTACTCTTGTTGAAAACCTTGGTAAGGGAGGCACAAGAAGATTAACCTGTGAAACATCAGAGCTGAGAAGTGTATTCAAGTCCCAATCTCACACATGTAACCAACCTCTCTCTAGTCTATTGAGTCTGAAACTGAGCACTGCTCAACACAGATCGTGAGAGAGATTTAGTTTCCCAAGATACCACCTCATTTGCTATCCTCACACCAACAAAGCAGCAGCATCTCAGGCTTTCACACTAGTTGCTAGCATTCCCACAAAGGAGAAACGTTTTTTCTTTTTTATACTAATTTAGTTTTAATAAGCTCAGTTCCCACTTCAGTTTCTCTGCAAGGTACAAAGTTATCACAGGAGGCCTGGTAAATTATGCACCTTTAAGGATAAGGTGAACTTCAGACTTTAAAAAAATTTTAAAAATCTTAAACCAAGATAAAGCGTTTTGCAGAGCAGAACTGCTGAAGACATTTAGTGTTACAGTGGGACCCCTGCCTCCTCCTGGAGCGTGAAAAGGGAAGTATCAAAGAGTGACAAACAGAGAAGAAAGGGAGTGTGCCTATCAGGCTGTCAATCTGCCAATAAATCCCAGCGCTCTGCTAATGCCTTCAGTTCCCCGACAAGTCTCACACTGTTTAAAGACACTGTGATGTGCACTCTGAAGAATTCAAGGAGGTGGAAGCACAGCCCAAAGCCTTTATGCTTAACTGTTGAGGAAGAAAAGGGAAGAGAAGAAAACCCTCAGCTATGAGGGTTTAAGAGACTGCAGTGCTGAAGTGCACCTACAGCATCTCCCATTTATCACCTGCATCTATAATTTATAGATTTGCACTTCATGCTGATGCCCAGCCTAACATGGGAATCTCTGTGCATGGCACGGGCTGAAGGAGTGAGAGAATCACACCTGCCTGCCCAATATTCACCAGCTGGTGTAAAAAGAAATGGTGAAAAAAGACATGGTGAAAAAAAGCCACCACTGCATCACAAATTAAAAATTCAGGTTTATTTTTTTTCTTGAGTAGAACAAAATGCATCAGATCCCAAACACTGAGCCCTGGGGGTGAAACTCTGCCTCATCCAGCTGACAGAGCTTGAAGCTGGCTTCAAAAGCAGCACAGCTCATCAGAGCAGATTTCCACCAAACCCACACCGCAGCATTCCTGCTGTTCATCTTTATCACCACAACCGGCTCACAGTGCCCAGCGAGGTCAAGACCTCGCTGCCTTTTTTTTTGTTCCACAAGACTTTTCATACTCCTTCCTAAGACTTAGCAGCCTGCTCCACGGTGAGCCGGGCACCTGGCTCTGCAGGGGTGGATTAATAATCACAATAACATATTTGTCAGGCTGTCTGAATGAACTGTGTATGCCCAAACTCCAGCCCCCTGCATTTTCCATTTTAAATTTCAAAAATATTTCAGTCCAGTCTTTCACAACATATGTTAAGTACAGCACATGCTGTATTTCTTTAGTTCCTTATCTTTACTTTTAAGAACCTTCAGAAATATTTCTGATTGTTAATTAATTTTTCTCTTTTATTGGTTTTTAAGTTGTAGTTATTTTTAGATAGTATTTATTTTATTTTTATTTAATTTTAAATTTTGGTTGGTTTTTTTTTTTAATTTATTAACATTTTTTAAAGCTGGTCATTGGCAGCCACCACGTACAACTCAGGCTGTTTAAAACATGGACCATGCTGTGGTTTCTGCCCACTGCAGTCAGCACTGCTGGAATGTTCTCCAAGCACAACCCAAGTTTTCCCGTGGAAAGTCTCCAGAGCAAGAAAAGCCAGGCAGCAATCAAACATCATTACAGCCAGACCCTTTGATAGTTGTATGCTGTATCAAAGCCAAAGAACAATTCATTTAAAAATACTCACCATGGGCTATTTTTAAATTAAATTTTACATGTATAAAGCCAGGGTGAGAAATTGAGATTTCTCTTTTACGAGGTGTTTTTTAAATCGTGGAAGCTGGAGAGGGGTGGGGAGAAGAAATTTCTCCATTTTGATAAGGATACAATTGTAACTGCCAGCAATGCATTGCATTTGTCTGATGAGTCTCAGAGCAACCCTTAACCACCCTGCCCTTCCTGACATTGATGGATTGCGTAATTCCAGGAAGTAAAATATAATTATGGAGACAGATGAACAGAGACCCAAGAAACAGCATAAAAAGGTATTGCATAGCCATAAAAAGCAATATTTCATATATAACATTATTAAAACTGTTATCTAAGAAAGTGTTATCTGCATAAAGACTCTCTGCCTATTTAAACTCAAAAGGAATAGATGGAATTTTGTTCCATGTATGGTCTACCCAGAATTTATTTATACAGTTGTTTTAGAGCAGTATTTTAAGATGCCTGTATCATTATGCAGACACACTGTATGAACTTCAAAAATGTAATACATAGCAAAGCTGTCAGAATTTCTCTCTTCCCCCCTAGCCAACCTCAGAACACCTTCTGCATTACCTCTCTGAATAGGTGATCAGGCTCTAATTCCATGAGGGCAGACGATGTCTTGGGAAAGCAGGAAATGCCAGGGGAGTACATCTCAGGCTACAGACACTTCCCAAAGGTAATTCCTGAACTGATTGCTAAGTGATGGCACACATTCCTTGGCAAGGCAGAGCACAAATATTTCCTGCATGCATGAACTGCTGGGAGCCACCACCAGTCTGCTGCTGCTCACTGTGACCTATTCAGTTTGCCAACCTTTCATCCCAGACTGTGAGCACTTTAAAACAGACAGTATTTGTTGCTCTTTTCCATTCCTTAACACAATAGGACTAATCCTTGTTCAACATTTAAGGGTGCTTCCAACAGGAATAATCTCCTCCTCAAAGCACAGCTGATTTTTTACCCTAGCACTAGAGTTGTTCACTGTGAGTAGAAAAAAAAAAATTCCATTTCTTACTAAAGAATTGGTCTATAAAGCTGAATTACAAAGCGCATTTTGCTGTCTACATTTTTAATAGCCTTTAATAACTTACAGAGTAAGAAGCCTCCTGAAGAAGGAAAAAACTTTAAATAAAAAGACCCAAGCAGCAAAGCAAGCAACATGTACATTTATCTTACGTACACAGCCTCCCCCTTCAAATCGCTTAAGAAAAATAGCTTCTAGACAGATGGTGTTTTCCCTGTCTTGACTCCAGTTCAAACCTCCTTTTTGGAGAGACCAAGTTTTCCACTGAACTGCACATTATACACCAACAAAGAATAAATAGGCTAAATATAGCTTGCAGCCAAATCGCTGCAGTCTTGCAACGCAGCATATTCCAGAGTCCTCTGAGGACAGCCAGCATGCTGGCAATGCAGCCTGCACTATGTTTAGGTCCTCCTCGTTATAAATCATTACCTCCACATCAGTCAGTGCCATCCCCTGCAGAGCTCTCTTGAAGCACGCTGCTCTCAAAAGCAGAAGCACCGGGATATGGAGCCATCCCTCCGTAAGCTGCTGCCTCCTTTGTTATGTCCTCCCCATCAGCAGTGACTCAAATTCATTATCCCACCACTGCTCTTCAGTGAGCTGCACAGAGTGGCTGCCAGGGCTCTACACCATCAGGGGATGCCCATCCTCTTCTGAGCACACAGCCCATTGATGGTGTGAAGAGCTGAAGGTGGGGAATGCAGCTGCTGCTGATCTCACCTCTCAAAGCACCTGGGAAGTGACAGCTGAGGCTGTCAGATACCAAGGATCAGCACTGCTGCTAAGAACTGAAGAAAAATCCCAAAACAACCACTGTGCACACTCAGAAACATTGTTCAGGGAAATGCTGAGTGTCCATGCACTTTTTGTGATGCTCCCCAAGAGGTGTGCATTTATTTTCTCTTCCCTTAGGAAGCACTGCTCAATTTGTGGTTTTCCAACCTCGGCTGTCTCTTCAGTGTGTCTGAAGCACAGGTCACATTACACCATGCAAAGCACAGCACTCCTGCTCCACAAACAGCAAACTGTGACATTCAGAGGTTTGGTCCCCTCCTGGACCCCTCAGGACCAAGGGTCATTGTTGTTTGCTGTTCATTTTTTTTTGGGAAGCAGTTTGTTACCTGACCCACGGGGAGCCACCTGACCCCAGGTGAGCTGCTGCCTGTCTACACATTTATTTATTTAGGTTTTATTTCGGCAGGCGAGCTCCCTGTCACAGTGGCAACACAGGAAACACTTATTGTTTTACATGTTTACAAACAGCCCCTTCAGATCTCTCTTCCCTCTCTGTCCCCTGAGGCAATATGTATTGTAATAAATTCATAATTCACATTAGGATGATTTAAACAGCTTTGGAGTGGCATGTTTTAGTGCCTTGATTCAATTGTCTGCCTCTCACACTGACAGCCCTGCTCGCTGCAGCTCCCGAATGCTCCCGCCCGCAAACGGGGATAAACACGCAGGGAGAGTCACACCTTCCAGGAGAGGAACTGGGAACAACCTCACACAAGCCTTCACCGAGGAGATGGGATGAACACTGCTGTCTTGCCCGGGGCACATCTGGGCTACAAAGCTTTCTGTTTGGGGCTGCTTTTGGGCAGTGACATCAAGGAGTAGCTTCTCACCACATTTATTGTAAATTCCTACCATCCAGGCAAAAAATCCTAGCAGGTACATTACCACCAAGCCTCCTTCAGGCCATACACCATCTTGCAAGATGTTTGTAAAGGAAGGAAGGCTGGGTTGCCACAAGGGAGAAGGAGATAAAACTCTATGTCAGAGGGAAATGCCCAGGAGTCCCTCTCTTTGTTTAAGGATCTTGAGCAATGAAAATCCACTGACAAAACACCAGCACTTCTGCTGGTGTTGCAACACGAGGAAATTGTCCTACAATGTGACAGCAAAAGTTGGCTTTTAAATATTGTAACTACTGCCTCAAAAGGTAAACAATACATAGTGGGAAATTGTCCTACAATGTGACAGCAAAAGTTGGCTTTTAAATATTGTAACTACTGCCTCAAAAGGTAAACAATACATAGTGGATCTTGGATAACTGCTTAGTGTTTTCACCTTGTACCAACCCCAAACCACTTTCTAAGTGCTCACCAGCTGTTAGTCACTGCCTGCTTTCCCTACAGATACAAGAATATGCAAATGAACAACAAAAGAATAAAAATCAATGTCACAGCTTGCTTTGATGTTTTTAAAACTGCAGAACTTAGTACACATCCTTTCTATATTCATGTTGCAACTTTTGTGAACCATGCTGGTGAAAGTATCAAAGCATCAGCAATTACAGTTATGACAAGAAAACCATTATAAAAGGGTCACACTGTGATTAAAGCATATTTTTCTATTACAATCTGGATATCTTTTTTTTGTTGTTTTTAATTAGGTACATTCTAGGAAAGATTTAAAAAGTTTTGTTTTCTTTTCCTAGCACCCAACACAGAAGATGCTGAAAATATTTGTTCCATATGGCTGGACTCAATCTTGAAAGTCTTTTTCCACCTAAACCATGTTATGATACTATGATACCTGCTTGAAGACAACATCACCTATGAGGATCCCTGCTACTTGGGGCTAGAAGTGGTTTTTTTCCTATTATTAGTCAAAGTAATCCACTGCACTTTCATAATCCCAGAGGAACACAAGGGACTGTCCCACCCTGAACCCAGCCACAGGTACTGTTTGACTAACAGAGGTCCATGTGGCAGCACCTCATCCTGAAGCAGCAGCTCGCCCTGGAATTCCCAGCCCTGGCTTTTCTACCACCTCCATCACCTGCACATGTTTCAGGGGGCCTATTCTTACCTTCATTCACTTTTTTTTGTCCTAGCTGCAATCTCACAGCCAAGTGGAGATAGTGCCTAGTGGTATTTGCTATCTTTCCCATATCTCTCCTATCCCAGAGGATTAACCATCTCTGATCAATTATCACCAGCATCTTCTGCTGTTTTTGCCTGGATCATAATTCCTCAGTGTGTTTCAGCACAGCGTCTGGTGCTATTATGTTTTACCCTACGTCTGTTACACTTCTGCTCTACTCCAGATCAAAATGTAATTTTAAACAGCAATAGCAACAAAATTACTTACTGTACTGCAATCAGCCAACTACACAAAGATAAAACTAATCATTTAATAAGTCATCCTAGGGATTTTTTTTCCATCTGTAGCAAAGGGCAGTAAGACATGAGATCACCAATTAATCAGGCTCTAAGACATCTTCATCTTTGCCCCTCTTCTTTCAACCATGGAAGTGATGTTTTCCACTGTCTCACAAATTGCTTAATACATTTATTCTAAATCCAGCTGTCTTCAGAATAATTTCAATTACAGAATTCCTCTTTTCTCCCTTACGACCCTTATGGAGTAGAAACACATCGTACTTGAAAACACCAAGATGTGACACCTTTGGATTCATGAATGCTGAATAAAACACGGCCTCAACTTTTTTCCTCCCCCTGGTTCCAGAGTGGAGCCTGGTAAACACAAGGGACTGTTCTGCCAGGGAAGCAATGCACCTGCAGTGACAATAACTCAGCTCCAGCCCTCATCCTCAACATCCCTCCAAGCACTGCAGGCACTTACACTTCCTTCAACAAGTGAACATTTAGGAATATATAGAAGCCAGTATTGAGTATCTCAGGCCACAGCACTTTCAAAGCCTTGAAGTCTGGTGAAAAACAAACAAGAATAGTCTTTAGAACAGTGACAAACTTTTCATCCCTGTATCTCAGAAAATATAAGAGCTTAGACAGGGTAGATGCTGTATTTTAGCACAATCCTCCAAACCTCACAGCAGGCTGTCAAACCATATTAGTACAGACATGTCTCATAACTCATTTGGGATGCACTCCTCAAAAATTCAAACCTCAGAACATATGCACCCATTGAGATAGGGCATAAAATAAAATTTAAAAAAAAAAATCGACAGAAAAGTCAACAACAGTTTATAAAGAAGGATTATGGATGCAAAGAGATTTGCATCTGATATATAACCAAATCCCAGTGATCTGGATTAAAGCAGGAAAGCCTCCTTTAGATACCCAGAAAGTCAGGGGGGAAAAAAGGAACAATTAAAAATTCTACAGGGGCATAATTTAGTCTCTAATGTAAAGCACAGTTTCATTATTCCAGAATGAAATTCAGTGGACATAATGCCTCCCACAGCTTGAAAAAAGGTGCCTGGAAATGCCAGGAAATGAGAATCGGTTTATGCAAAGAAAATTAAGAAGATTATATGAGGGGAAAAAGGATAGGCCGCACAGCCCTTTCTCCTTCCACCTTCTGGCATCTTTCATTCCCAGAAAACCAAGCCACAGCAGTGCAGAGGGTGGGGAGGAAATGGCCATAAATCATTCACACTGGAGCACTCCCCCACGAATTTCAGCTTTTCTCAAAAGCTTCATTTTCACCAGTTTCTCCACCAGTAACTCAGTTCTGTCAAAGGCATGAGGTGCCCAGCAGAAGGAGGGCCAGGATCCACCACCCTCTGTGCCCTTGGCTGGCAGCAGTGCCCAACCTGAGCTGAGCTCTGCTAAGGAAACACGACGGCACTCACCACCATCAGCTCCCACAGCAAAGGGATGTTTTAATTAACACGGTGTCACGCAATAGAGAAAAAGCATATTTCGACCCGGATTAGCATATGCTTCACTTAACAATAATCACCGCATTCACAAAGAGCCTGACAGCTAAAGTATACACTGAGCCGGCTCTAAACAAGTTTCTGACGTCAGCAAAAAAGGTATGAATGAAGGAAAATGCTGTCTTTAGCTGACTTTAGTGACTTTTAAAATCATGTTGCTGTTCCCACATCCTATGAAGAAGAGCTCTCCTATCCAACTCTTGTGGTGCAGACCACGACAAACCCTGACTTCCCTTTAACAAACTGTATATGCTCTGTTACAACTGGGGATTTTTGTTTCCTAAGCAGAATAAAACTAGTTCCATCTGCACTTTAACGAGGAAAAGACTGCAGAGCTGGTATCCAAGGATGTCGATGGTGACTTTTTAAAGACACAAGGTCCTTCAAGCTCCTGCAACCTCTCCAGTGCCTGAAGAGGGGTGAGCTGTATAGGGCAGCTGAAGCAAACCTGAGCAGCCTGAGTTCCAAATGCTCCCCTCTGTTTGACCTAGTACTTCATTACCAAATGATTCACGAGCACACACTGAAGTTACAGTAAGGAAATACACTTATTTTCTGCTTGGCCAAATAGTGAATGAGAGAAGACTTAGAAGTTATTTGATAATAGCAGCAAGCAGTGCAGTTCTTAATCACTGACGGCGAAAGGTAGCTAAGTAAGCATCTCAAACCAGGAAATTCCCAATTCCTTGCAAAAGAAGGAAAAAGAAAAAAAAGAATCAATCACAAGCTGTCATGATATCCCATTGTTCAGCACTGTTAGCATTAGGAAACAGTCACAGGGGATTAAGGCAGCAGAGGACGTGTAGTAGTTCCTGACTGCTAAGCAAATGCAGGCTGCCTGGTAACACATGGCACAGGGCTGTGATTAATCATTACGATGCGACAGAAGGCAAAGCACGGCGAGATAATGTCAGGAGCTGAACTGTGCCCTGCCTCTGATGACAAGTTGCTTATCCTAACACACTCCACATTTGTATGACTAAGAAAGCATCCCCAGCTTGCTCAGTGCCTTTGACCCACGGCCAAAGACTGGAGGATGCAGCCAGGGTGAGGGGGCAGGTAAAACACTCAGGGTTCAATCCTTGCAGGTCTAAATGCATCTTTAATAGGACCTGGTATGAAGTATTTCTCCAGGAAACCACTGAAAACCGTTGCCTTTCACACCCACTAAAGGGGCTCCTCTGGATTTACAGCAACAGTATTTTCTAGATAGACTGCAATCGGTGGCAGCCTGTGGTGAAAGCAAAGCTGTATTTTTTACTTGCACTTTATATCAGGAAGGAACCTAAGCTTCAGAACTTCCAGGAACCAACTTCCACAAAATACCTTGGAAACAAACTCTCCCTGATATTCACTGAAACTAAAATTCAAGTCAAAACCATCAGGTGGTTTGATCTATTCCCAGAATTGATTTGTTTTGTTTGGGTTTTAAACAGATGGAACAAGAAAAATTCAAAAGCTCTGTACCATCAGCAAGAGAAGGAAGGAAAACCTACTGCATCCTTCATTGTGCCCACTGCCATGGGCCATTAGTGAAGTTCTACTCTGCATTAAACAGTATTTCATGGGAACAATTATTTATTAAGGGTATGGACAATAGCATTGATTGTTACAAGTTTGATTGATTAAACAGACAAATTGGCACAGTTTCTCCCTCCCTGCCTGCCATATGTTTCTTCTTAAACATCTGGCAAAGCCTTTGTTTTTCCTTGAGTAACCTAGCAGGTGTTGAACCAAATCCTTAATGCTTCAGTTTTCCCATTGGAAGCAGATGGGTGGAGGAGACACAAGACTATTGCATTTCCAACATCTCTCTTTCCTTCTCTTCTGTGGTGGCCTCACTAATAGCCTGAGGTTAAAAATAGAGAGAATTTCAGATTCATCATTAAAGTGATCTTTTGATGTGGAGAAGACTCTCTACATTGAGACAAGGAAGTCAGACCTCGCTCCATTGATGCAGTTTTCCCCTGTTCCTTTTCACAGCACAAAGGATACAAAAAAAAAAAAGAGAGACTTTGTATCAGCCCTTCATATTGCTGTCATTAAAAACGTTTAACGTTCTGCCTCCCATCTGAAAGGGGTTATTTGTACCTTGTTCTTGGGCCACTGCAAGCCACAGTCTCCTCTCCTCTGCTGCTGGAAGTCACTGAGTGCCACAGTCAAGCTCATGCTTGAAGTCCTACATTGGGCACTGCACCAAATTTGTAATTCAGGCTGAAAGCACAGAAACACAGGTGCCTAACACTGAGAGGGCACTCTTTATTTTGAAAAAATGCAGCACCACTTTAGCTAATTAGGTCTTATCTGTTTAAAGCTACAGGATAGTTTGATAACAATTAGGAAGGACTCCCAACAGGCTGCTAGGATCAAAGGCCCTTTCTGCTACGACGTTTAACAAGGAAATTAACACTTTTGCCAAGTAATTTGCACATGCTGCCAAAGTTGTTTTAACTTGCTGTAATATTTTAGTTTTAAATATGTACCTGCAGAGATGCTGCTTTAATTCAAGTGTTCTGTGTGCCAGCTACGGTCTCCCTACCACACCACCAGCTCCCATTTACTGCTGGAAGGGAGCTTTCACCAACAGGATAACTGAAGTGCTTGCTTCTAGTCACTTTAAGAGATAAAAAAAGAAACAAAAAAAGAGTTTGGAGGCAAAAATTCCCTCACCATTTTTTAATTCATGGAAACTAAATATTTCCAAAAGACTACCTGTGGGATCCCAACCCTTAATGCCACAAAAATTAATGAGAACTGTGATGCCAAGATGCCACGCATGCTTGAAAAATTCCAAGTGGACTCTTCTGATGGGTTTTTAATATTTGAGACTGGGGAGCAGTCACGGCTCCAGAGAGCTGTAATGAAGAATGGCTGAGGGACAGTGAATATAATGAGGGAAAGCACAAACTGAACAGCTGTATTTCATAAAGAAACAATAAAACCATGCATAGTAGTTTTTCTTTTTTAATTCAGTGTAATGCTTAAAGAGACATCCTGATACCCAGTAAATTATGCTCACATGTCCTCTGCTGATTACTCTTTAATAAGATCAAGCTTCCAGCAAAGCACAGTACTTGTCTCCTGGTTC
Organism: Coloeus monedula; assembly: GCF_965178545.1. Taxonomy (NCBI): domain Eukaryota; kingdom Metazoa; phylum Chordata; class Aves; order Passeriformes; family Corvidae; genus Coloeus; species Coloeus monedula. Next base: position 6,882,484 of record NC_138798.1, on the reverse strand, counting down.
CCTGGGATGCAGGGCAGGGCTGAGCACCAGCACTCCCAGTTGGGCTCTGGTGTTCCTTTATTTAAATCCATCCTGCTGTACCCTGAACCATACACATGCCACAGCCACTGCCCTTTGTGCTGCTAAACAAACTGCAGGATCGATCCCTGAAGGAGGCCTTTCCCCAGCTGCTGCTGGGCAGAGATAGTTCATTCATTCAGCATTACTCAGCTCAGGTTAGCAGCCAAGAAGCCAGAGTTTGAGTGCACCAACTCAAAGCCAAAATTACGTTTATTTCTTATAGTAAATCAAGAGCAGACCAAACTAAGGGAGACAACAGGACTGTGGCTAAAGCCAAACAGTGAAATTTGGAGGACTGGGGACAGCCTGACACTGCTTTGCTTCAATTTCCTTCCATAAGGAGGGCAGCGATGGCTTTCATTGGGCAGTGATGGCCAATGCTGAACTCAACAGTGGCCTCCAGCCTTCACCACCACCTCATCCATGGCTACAGCATCACCCACCCAGCTTCTGCACAGAGACCACGCTGCCTAGACACAAAAGTTTCAGCTACCCATTGATCCTAACTAGACACTGGTCCTATTTCATTGAAACATTCCATCAGTGACCCTGTGGCACCAACAGCCCTGAGCCGGCAGCTCGGGAGAGCAGGAGTGCAACCTCTGCAGCACATCAATTTAAAGAGGGAAGATGAGGTGCCATCTTTGGATCTGGAGGCAAAGGGAAAACTGTTTTTAAATCTGTAACCACTAAATACAGACTCTCACCATGCAAACGTACCACTTTCACGGATTAGACACTGGCAAAAAGCACTTTATTTTTACTAGCACTTCTTTTGTTCTCTTTAGTAACTCAGCCACATCAGTTAGTGACCCACTGCAGCACTGAGCAAAAATACCCAGGTCACAGCAAGACACCTGTGAGTCAGTGAGACACTCCCTGTGTGAGAGCCCCGAGCATGCTGGTTGGAGCTGCAGAGGTACAACCAGCACAGAACCACATCCTGCCCTGCAGCAAACCCCACAGCCCTGCCACAGCCCCAGCCCCTGCTGCCAGCAGCCAGCTCTCAAAGCCACCTCCAACCCTTCAAAGAAAGCTCCAAGTTTTCTACCACTTTTAATTAGGACTCATAAAGTGCACCAGGTTCTCAAGTTTTTAATCACATAAGCTTTGTGAATTTATTAGCATGACAGCAGACAGCATCAGACAGCATGAGAAAGGGAATTAAGAGTATTTGCAATCCTTTTGCTACTTCTGTTCAAATGTTGATTGTCACATGCCGAGAGACTCACAGGGCTCAGCATTACTATGTTACAGGAGCCACTGTTCTCTCAAACTGAAGGCTAAAGGCTTCAATCAAAATCAGAGAGCGAGGTGCTATAAAAAGGTTGGGGAAAAAAAAAAAAGCTTCTGACAAGTTCTAAGCAGACACGGCCAGCAAAGAATAAGGAGACAGCAGTAGCTGTCACGTACTTCTCACTTGACCTCAGGCAAATTGTTTAGATTTTACAGATAGGAAATTGAGGCAAAAAGTAACTGATAATACCAACTGCAGCCAGAGCTCCCAAGCTCCAAGCCTTAGCCAATACACTCCATTTCTAGAAATGAAAAATAACATTTCAGTCAAGTAGATATTCGTATTTTTGGATACAAAAGTATCTGCTGATTAGTCAGGGTAACTCCTGAAGTGCAAACCAGTGTTTTATTAGAAGAATCTTCTCCCTGAAGTTTAATAATTAAACTGGACACACTAACCAAAAGTAGTATCTTACTTCAGAAGCGATATTTAATATTGCACATGAAGTGCAGGTAGCTTCCCCAGTCTCAACTACAGCAGCATCTCTGACAAAACCAGTGCACATCAATCTGCTGTTATACAGGAAAAGCTGCATTCTAGATTTGGCTCAATACACACATCAGGAGACAGAGACTCAAATCACCAGAAACCTCACTCTTCAGATGGTTTGTTGGATTTCTGAGACCAAAGAGCTTTTTCTGGCTCATACATGTAGTAAGCGAAGTATAGCCAGGAAATTACTCACTTTTGAGAACAGGTCTTTTTTAACCCAAGCCAGAAAAGGTCTGAAACCTTATTTCAGATGACAAGCAATTAAAAACCAAACCAACCCTTCCCCAGCAGTTGCAAGAAGTGAACCCCAGAGCACAGTAACTGGAGCCAGTTTTGCAAGATACTTTCTGAAAGACGGAAATTTGGCTATGTTCCCAACCTGAATTTTCCCCCAAGTGCTCACATGATGACTGCAGGGACAGCGAGACAGGTGCCCCCACCTTTATAGAAAAAGGTCATCTCTATCCCCTTGTACATAGACACTTAATTTAGTAAATTCACTCTGCTACAGTTTTCTCTCACTTCCCTCAGACAGTTCCCAACAGTTGCTGTGTTACAGAAAATATCTCCTGTGACCCTTCAAAATTAGAGGATGTTGTGCAGGTGTTAATTAATGCCATGGATGACCAACATAGGTCCAGATAACACCACCACAGGGCAGACAAACAGGTCACCTGCTGCAGTGGTCACAGGCTCTCCAGAACAAAGATTAGAGTCAGAGTAGGACGAAGGTTGTCCAAAGTTAGTTTGATTGACAATCTCCTTAAAAACCCTAGCTTAATACCAATGTTGAAAATAGCTTGGATTAACACAGCAGAATTGTTCTATCAGGTACTGATGGTACAAAAACAGTCACCAGGAACATTAGCTGAGAGGAAGAAGATAAACTTCTGGGAAATAAATCAAATTCAGAAGGCTCGTTTTCATTTCTAACAAAAATAATTCACAGGGTAAGGAACACTCAGGTGCAGCCAACTCTCCCTGACTTCCCGAGCCTACTGGTGGGGATTGAGGAATCAGATTCAGCAGCAGGATCTAGCGGCGCAAGATTTTGAACCTCACCTTCCACTGACTGGGAAAGGGGAAAGCCACACAGAAAACAGACTTTAAGAACAAAAAGGCAGCAGGGGATCCTTCTCCCCCTGCTGAGCACCTCTGCTTTCCTGGCTAACCAGAACCACGAGAATCCCAAACAGCTCAAACTCTTCCCTGCTACACTCCCACACCATTTTAGACAAGCGCCCTGTTACTGCTCCAAGAAATACAAGGAAGTTTTGTGAGTATGAGAGCAGTGGCAGGCAATGCAGTAAAGTGAAAAACTGTGGTTGTGAGCCCTGGTGGACCCCTGAGCCTTCCCACTTGTGCCAGAAAAAGTAAGAGTTTAGACAAGCAGGCTTGGTGTGGCCATTAATCACGATCACCAGCAGAGCAGGTTCCACACCAGAGGGAGGACCAGCGAGGCAGAGGGGGAATTGCACTTGGAAAGAAAGGGACTGCCCAGACCACAAAAGGTAAGTAAGAAGGTACAAGGCAACAGGACTAATTGAGATACAAGCGTCAAATGAAAAAGAAAGCTTGAAATGTGAAGCCCAACAGAAAGTATAAAAGCACATTCTGAGGGGCAGGACCACAGAGTTGTGCTTAAGGACTGCACACCTTGTTTTCTGCTCGAGACAGAAACTCACAACGCATCCCCACATTTGACCTGTGCAGTATTACTTTAAAACTGCTCCCACCAGTTAATTCTACAGCCAAAATCTCACCAGCCAGTTCTAATCCTTTTAAATGGTGGGGGATTTCTGCTGATCTTCTGTATCTAGGGATCAAACCAGCAATGCAGAAACAGGAGGGGAAAAAATTGAGTTTAGTTTGATTTAGCACTGGGATGTTTTGTATTGAGCAATGAAGTAAATGTGACATAGCTTTAAAATAAAATCCATAATGTTCTTCACTGCAAGCAATTTGGGAAGCCTCCTCTAAGCATTAATAGGAGCAAAAGGATCTTATTTTCTAGACCTTTCCCTTTATGGTTTCCCAGCTCAGGCTTACACGTACTTAGGAAATCCCTGATAGACACTTGGATAAAAGGTCTCATTTTTACAGTTTTCCACCTAGAAATGCTGTTAGAACATAAACAAACCCATTCTGCGTCTACTTACAGTTCTGAACACCTCAGAAAGGGAAGCTCTGGTAAAAAGAACACGATGCTGCCTGCCCAGGGCTGAGGCAGGTTGCAAAGGGGCAGGTTCCAGCACTGGAAATGGGAGTTTCATTGTGGACATTTTAGCTCCAGATGCAGTAAAAACAACCCCAAGGCTCTCCCCTTAAAACACTTTCAGATCTGTCAGGAACTTCTAGAGTGACTAGGTTTTCTTTTTTTCACAGATCTCCTGTGCACTGAAATGTCAAAATTGAAAATAATTGAGACCACATGAAATAAGTAGGATTTAATAACAACTGTCAAGAGAACAAAATTAATAGTCTTCCATTTCCACATTTCTATAACAAAAACTTTAATTTCTGGAAGAGCAAAGCCTCCCTGGTGTATTCGATCCGCTTCATTAGTTGCCAGTTTGGAATCGATGCGATCAGCCCATGGCAGGTTCTGTTATTTAAAGATGTGAATCAACACAGCAGCTGATGGTCCTCAGATGGCTACAAGAACTCCAAGATCCCAGGCACAGGAAAACACACATTAAACTGCAACTCGACACACTTGTCTCGTGGGACATTTGGGTATCGCTCGTGACGCAAGCTCGGCTGCAGCTGGACTTTGCCCACTGACGGTTCAAAAGCCGACTGCCAAGTCACTCGTGAGGTTTACTGACACTGCAAACTGGACTGAAGTCTGATTTAGAAACACTGCTCAGCAAGTTTGGGGATACACTTTTAAGCAATTACACAAACAACCCCATAGACTCAATCTAAAATTCAGCTCCACAGTCCAAACAAGTTTGGTTTTTTTTAAATGATACAGTTCCAAGACTATGAGGACTTTGATGCAATTCAGCTGTGGGGGACAGCATGCCAACAAAGCACATCTGTCACTAATAAAAATAACAAAATGGAGCCTGGGTAAGGCCTATCTGTACTACTGCATCAACTTCCACTCATTCCTACCAAGTTGGACTATTAATAGCACCATCAATGCAGCAATAAACTACATACTTTTAACAGCTGTAGTAGAAAGTTTACCAAACAAGCAACGAGCTGTGCAAGGGCAGCTAATACACCAGAGCAGCAGACAGAAGCCTTAGACAACACACGTATTGCTGTGCTACTCACTCCTGTGTGTTTCTTGCAATTAACACAGCTTCATTCATCACCAAAATCATCCTCATGATGATTTGGGAAGCTTCCTCTCCCCATTTCAGGGAAGAGCACAGGTATGAAGATGGCAAAAAGTGGACCAAGGCATGGGAGGGGACAGTGATGGGCTGAGTGAAATCAAAGCTCTGAGCCATGGAGTTGTCAGGGGGCTGCAGCAGCTAAAAATCACACCTCTGAGATCTGGCAGAAATAGAAACATGGAGGATGTTCTTCAAAAGCAGCAAACTTTCATGGACTTTACTGTGGTTGGAGTCAAAAGAGCTTGACATGTCTAACCTTTGAGAAAAACAGGCCACATTCCTCCCCTGCTCTCCCCTCTAACCCCAGCAGTGGGAATTGGGAGAGACACAAGGGAAGCAGGCATGTGCCTTCACAGGAGGAGGTTGGGAATGGTACAGTGCAACATGAAGTCTTTCCCTTCACTCAGCTCACACTGCACAGACTGTCACACATAACTTAACACCACCTGAATTTGAAATCAATTTCTCATCCGCAGCTCTCCTCTGACATTTCAAATTCCTATTTTTTCATCTTGTGAAAAAGGCCAGTAATTGCACGAGGGAAACTCCTCAGCTGTGGGCATGGCAGTGAAATCAATTAAAAAGTTCTAGTTTCATTTAGGGGAAAAGGGTCATTCTGTTTTAACCACCTTAACACAGGAGTGAATGCAGAAACCAAAGTAAACCCAGCAGGACAGACCACTGCCATTAGGAAGTGCTGACAGCACAATGCAGCTGCTGCCATCCAAAGCACTCGTAACTGAAATCTCTTTTCTTGCAAAGAGGTTTGGTAGCACACAAATCAACAAAACATCACTTTCTGCATCCATAAGAAATTTTTTTTGCATCTCTCAGCCAAGTTCCCCCATCAGACTGATTCATATACAGTAAACCTAAACAGACTGAGAATCATGCCTGGCAATTTCAGTTCCTTCCCAGTTTCTATCCCTTATGATATTCTTACTTCACTAGAAATACCACGTCTCTCAGGCATGCTTCTACCAATTTAGCTTCTTCCCCATAAACTGCAAGCAAAGAAGCACATTCACCCCCACCTGAATGCAGAAACATGCTGCAAGAGTTGGTGGTAGTGGGGTTTTGTTTGGTTTCTGTGCACACACATGTAGCCAGGCCATAAACAAGAGAAGGTTCGAACCTCTGCGAAGCCTTTCACATGGCTTTAGAAACTACACACTGAGGACCTGAAGCACAGCCCCTGCAGCCTGGGATTAATCATCTTTCATTCCTTTTTCTCCATCACCTTTGCTGTGCAGACCCTTGGGGCACAGATCTTGGGGCGCTTGAGTAAAACAGGACCCGGCTGAGCAGGATTTAGCACAGCACTAACCTCACTGGGATCTCCCACAGCAACTAAATACTCCAGTATTTATTTATCCACTTAAATGTACATTTTGAGCCAGCATCTGCTTTAAGAGATATACACATATGTAAGTCAGCAGCAGGAAATTGGGTCTTCTGGGAGATCATTATCTCTTGGCACTGGCAGAAAGAGGATCCCTTTGAGAAAAGCACCAGATCCTACAGCATTATGCCAAGCACTGATGATGCTGGGGATGCACCTAGGAGAGGTGCCTGGTTCCACCTGCACAGCTGTGACGAGGAGTAAGTGATGCCTGCTGCCCCCAATCACATGTAAACACCTCCTCCTCCCCAGGCTCCAAACCCAGGACTCATCTGTGAGGAAACAGCTCCCTTCTCTCCCACTGCTTTGGATACAAGAACTGACTCATCTGTAGGGGGTTTTGCCCCCCCTTTTCCTCACTCCAATGCAGATATGAAAAATAATAGTCTTCGTTTCAATATTTAATCATATGCTTCATTTAATAATGAGTCCAAGAATAATTTAATCCTGGCTATCAACATAAAATAAGATACTGTTCTTTTCGCTTGATTATGTACTAAAATAAAATCCCCTCTGCTCTCTGACTTCTCACAGGCCAGAGTTTTGCTTGTTCTAACTTATAATATAAACACAAATTACATTACAGATTTGATTACACACACAACACCTTGACCTGCATTTGGAAAGGGGCACAGGATGCTCCTCCCAGCAATTTCACCCGCCTAATTACAAATGCTGCCATCTCCCTTGAATGAACAAACTCTCTTACGAAACTGAGAGAGAGCTGACATTTCATGGCACATCGCCTCGTGCCTCAGTGAAGAAAAACATATCACGTGCCACGGATTTCTGGAAGCATCACCACTCCCTTATGGTACGTGATCTCTTGCCAGGAATAAATAGGACAGAGTCCAGCATTGGAATCACATAACATTTGGCTTGCACATAATTCTTCTGTTATTGTGTGTTATTATACCAAATGCACTGTTCAGGTACTGGCCACTCTGGAAAAATCTCATTAGCTAGGAAAAGCCTGGACTTAAGTACGAGGTGATTAATAATCTGGAATGTCTTGCTTAGATACCCAGTGAAAACTTGAAAAGAGTCCAAAAGTCTGGAGAGGGCAAGTGCTTTTGCATATTACCTTTATGTGATTTAAATGATCCCCCAAAACGTGCTCCTTCGAGGACAAATGGTGCCTGTTCTCTATACAGTTCTTAATGCTTTAGGAATGATCTCAAATCATTTTGAGCATCTATAAAGCACAATAATGAAAATGCTGTCATTTTGCATTAAATATTTTAATAAAAAAATTACTTCTATCTTGGCAATATTCATGCACTTAAACTCTCTGCTTTGTTTTTCTCTAAAGACCTTTCACTTCAGCTCCTCCATCTTTTTCCATCTAAAACATTTCTGTTCAGTATTACATGTGTGCACTCCCACTCTTAAATCCTCCTTCCTCCTCTGTTTCTCACCGTGCATACTTCCTTTGGAAACATTAAGCAGGATTTATCACTTATTTCTGAAAAAAGAAAGCGTTTAAAATTTGAATACAAGTCCTTCAGAGACAAAGCATCCCAGGTTAAATTTAATGATGTCCAGGGGAATACTATGCAAGTGATGAGCTGCCTGCTAATATGTCGATGCTTTAGGGAAGAAAAATATCAATTAAATTTCATAGCATGCAACTACATACTGACCTTGAAAGCTATCTGTAACTTGGTTTAAACTTGAAAATTCAAAGTCTAAGCCAGAACTTCTGCCCTAATTGGTTTTAAGATCAATGAAGAACAGCACAGCTCTGTAGAGACTACGGAAATACTAAGAGAATCAATCTGGAGAAAAGAAGAGTACTCCCAAATCCTATTAAGTATTTAACCATGACATTTGTGTGTGCATCTGCTCTCCCCCCTCCCCTCCTCCCCCCCCCAACCTCATCTTGGGTTTTGGCCATTGCTTCAAGAGATATTGATGGTTCTTTTCTCTTTCAGCCTTCTGATAATGCTAAAAAAACCCAACAGTCATGATAGCCCACATCTGCCAGCTCCACAGCAGTGTCACCCCAGTGCCTGAGTGAAGATTTCTGTGAGTGAGCAGCTGTTTATTACTGAGAGAACAACAATCCAGCAGCACAGACAGCAAGGGCCACACAGAAAGAAATCTGCTATTATCAACCACTCCACCACTCAAAGGAAACCCAAAAGGGAAATCTCTCACCTGCAACCAGATTTCATTTTAAAGCCTCTCCCACAGCAATGCCCTTTTCTAAGCAAGCTGCAATTCAGACTGTGCCATGTATTCCACTGCAATTCTAATAGCAGGGGGTTGTTTGGGGAGTTTTCAATTATTATTTTTATCTGCACTGATCTAGCTTCTTAGTCTGAGATTTCATCATCAGGAAGAAATAAGAGCAGAATATACACCTGTCTTTCCTACTACAGAGTTCAAGCCAAGAAAAAAAAAAAAAACTTATATACTTATTCAGAATAAATATACTTAATTTCATCAAACATGTGTAAGCTGCATATCCAAGCCACCAAGCAGAAACAGGGAAAGGAAGTCCTACTTTGTATTTACTGAACACTTCCAGAAAAGCCCAGCTCCTTCCAGCAACAGTCCAACTTGCTTTCTATAGAAGTTTCCAGACCACAGGCAGCAACAGCAGGACATAATGCATGTGTTGCTGTTAGAGGACAGCCAAGCATATCTTCTCACTGAAATTCTTCTGGACTTTGGATCAGTAACAAAATATTTTGAAATTCCCCCAACATTCCTTGGAAGTTGCATTAAAATTTGTGATGCCTGAGCTGATGAAAAGGCACAATGTTGAAACAACACAACTCCTTCCTCCTCGGCTAACAGCACTTATTCTGGGCAGGGTGAGGTGGGATCCTTTTCTTCCAGACTTAATGTGGTAACTCTTTTCAGGTGAGAAGCTCATTTACATGATGACTAGCAGCTGGTCAGAACACCAGGTCAAGTGAGCAGATATTTAGAGCCATTAACATTATCAGTTAACCCTTGTAAGGCTGGGTTTCTACCCCTTGCAGCAAGTGGAACATAAAACCCTGCACAATTAACGAGTTGTCCAAGTCAGCTCTGAAACCCAGATCAACTGATTTTGAAGTTAAAAAACATGAGAAAATAAAAGGGTTCTTCTGATCAGGGCCTACAGACCCATTTATCTGAGACGCTGCACGCCAGCTCAGCCTGTAGTTCAACAAACCTCTACCAGCTTCACCAGCACCAGACTGTGGCAAATTCTGCAGCAGCCCGAGGCACCTGGGGCATCCACATCCCATCAGACCCACAGCTACATACACATAAATACACACACAGCTCCTTCCTCTGCTTTGAAACATCCTGCAGAAGCCAAAGCATGAACTCTTCCTGCAGAACAGCCTGGGCTCTGTGTAACATATGAGGTTGCTTCATCATGAAATTTGCCCTCAGACTTCTTAAAGTCTGAGTAATTATTTGAAGAGCAAAAGACAAATCAGACAGCTCCTAGCTTCGTGTTAAGGATCCCAGGAGCAACAGAGCAGCTCTTTATTCATGGAGCGTGAGCACCAGGGCTCAGCTCAGAGGGAAGCCTGTGAGCAGACAGAGCAGGAACCCATTAGACTGAAAAGAAATGCCAGAAATCCACTTCAGAGGCTCAGGCAGATCCTCCTGGAGCACTACTCCAGTTCAGCCCTGGCTCCTGCAGCCCTCAGATGGCTGTATCTTCCTAAGGTCTCTGTGTAATGGGATAAAATGAGGTGCTGAGGTTCAATGACACAGACCGAAGGGAATTAAGGTCTGACACGTCCCTGCTTAGAGGGGATAGAGATAAGCCTGCAGAGAACTCTTACCTAGAGCAATGCCACCACACAGCTTTTGGACTGCTGTAGCACTTTGGGAACAAGAATTATTTCATATGAGCAGGACTGCCTGGTGAGGACACACAGCAGGGCTCTCCTGCTGAGTCACACTCTGCTCCCGGGGTATTTTCCCTGCACTGCTCAGGCTGGGACCATGGAACAGCAGGAACAGACTTATTGTCACATAGGTGCTCCTTCCAAACGTCCCTGGTGGCAGCACATGGAGTCCAGCTTTGCTGACCCTCCAAGGTGAGGCTGCAACAGCTCCTATCTGGGGCTGACACCAGCTGTAAACCAAGAGGGGAAGTGGAAAACATGGAGAGGAGGGCAATGCTCAGCACCAACAAGCCCAGGATAAACTACGTTTGCGGCAAAACTTTTTGCAATATAGTATCTGATCACCTAGAGCTTTCACTTCAGGGTTGTTTCCACTGCCTCTGGCTCCAGCGAAGTAATGTGGCTTTGCTCCGCTGCATGGGCCGTTAGCCTCGATGCAAAGTTCATTCCCTCATGCCCCAAAACTGGTATCAGGAGGGAATTTCACACCCTCCCAAGGCTCCATCAAATTGAGCATCAAAAACAAAACCCTCCCTGCAGCAGGAATCCAGCAAATTACACCGAGTTTTTTTTACACAGCTAGTTCTGTCTGGGATCAAACACTGGCATCTCAAAGGGGACATTTGTTTGGAGACTACTTAAGCCTTTGGAAGGGCTTTGGTCCAGGATATCTGGGCTGTCCTCAGCCTTAAAAGGTTGCTGGTACCAGCCTCAGGTATTTTTTCTGGACTCTACACAGCCCAGGAGGGGACAGACCTGGACCCAGCTCCTCAGAAGCACCTAAATACCACTTTCACCTCAGCAATAAAACCATTTAAAGGCTGGGTGCTTCTAAAACACACATTCAAGTTTCAACCCCCTTCCCTAATTTCCCCAATCACATTATCAGTTTTACCACAACAGGAAAAGAAGAAATACGAAAACAAAAACCCCTTTGAGCATTTCATAACTGGGTGGGGGTTTAGTATCACTAAAGCCTCTCACTGGTTTTCAATACAGCTTTATTTTAAGAAAGCATCTATTATATGAAGCTTGGGCTTTGGCAGGCAGAGCAGAAGCCTGGCCAGTGCAGAGAAGGAGGACAATACTCAAAGTGCACTATTATTGTGTCACTTTTTCATATTTCTTAATATCAACTTAGTGAAAAAGTTTACTGCTTACTGGAAGTTACTTAGCATATGACTTCTGCATTATTCTGCAGCCATGATACAGCCCCTCCTTTTCTATCCTCCTACACAGACTTAGAAGAAACATTTTCTAGCAGTCCATCTGAGCCAGCTATTTAGTTTTCGCTTGGCAATATTTTCAACTAGAGGCAGGTCCAGCCTCCAGGAAAATAAGTTATGCAGCAAGAGGGTGGGACACTATCAGAGAACACATAATAAAGTAAATACTAAGTATGACCCATGAAAGAAAAACGAAGAGATGTTATTTCCATAATGTTGTAAATTAAAAGTCATTGACACTGATTAAAATGTGAAATTCCTTGTGGGCTGTTTTTCATTCTTTGGCCATAGAGGTGGAAGGCCAGAGCCACGTCCAGAAAAAAAGTACACTGTGAAAGGCCAACACCAAACCCAGCCATGACCCAACATCAAAACAGCAGCCCAGGAGGATTAAGGAAAAGATCCCCAATCCAGCTCATAAACCTTCCAACAAGTCTTTGAGTAGGAAAAACTTCACAGCCTTTTTTCCTCTGCTGCACTCAGTGTTCAATGGACCTAAAGCAGCTCCTCCATCAGCCAGGGTCCTGCTGGTATGGATGGAGTGATATTGCTGTGCATTTATTGATTAACTTCCACCCAGCATTTTCCAGTTGCCTGAGAATCAATTTAATATCATCGATGAAAGCAATAAGGATAAAAAAGCTGGATGGGTACCTTTGAGCTACACAGTTTTACCAGGCACCAGCAGCTAAAGCATTGCTGATACTCTCCTTAAGACATCTTCCCCTCCTCGAAATTATTTTGCAGTTCATTCAATAAAGCAGCAAAACAATTTCCTGACAAACTAGGAAATGACTGTTGGACTGAATTCAAGAACTTCAGAAAGTATTAGAAACAGAGATTTAACAGAAAGTGCTTGGATCCCACTGACCTTACAGACAAGTCAGACTGTCATTTCCTCAGCCATCAAACCCAACCTGCTCAAAGACTGGTGGGAGGGAAATAATCCTCACTGTGAGTCATGTTCCACTGCCTTCCACCTCAGACACACTTCCAAATGCAAGCCTGAAGGAGTCACACACACGCAAATCCTCATCCACTACGACCCTGCCATAATACTTTGCTGCAAAAACAATGCGATTGGTAGAAAGTATATTTAAAAGTCCGAGTTGTGCAGGGAAGTCTCCACGGAGTAGGTGGGCAGAGGAATCACAACACCAAGTTCAACCTGCAGTGGCAGACAAGTTCCTTCAAGTCCATGCCTCCACTCTCCCTTCTGGAAGCAAGGGCAGAACAGCAGCTCACCCACACAGACTGCAGGCTCCTCGGGGGAGAAAATATCCTGTCTTCAGCAGCAAAGCAAGCACGGCTGCAGACAGTAGCTGCACTTCCCTGCCTCAGTCCAACACTCTGTGTTTTCCCAAACACACTGTACCACCTGTGTGCACCACGATGCCCTCCACAAACAGCTCAGTCAAAAGCAAAGCTGGGCAAGTTCCTCAGTTACTAATGCTCCCTATTGCTTCTCCAGAACACACACTACTGACACCAAGAGAAAACCCCGACAAAAAACCAAAACAAAACCCCCAAGAATCAAAGTGGTCGAAGCTTTATTTTACCTGGTGCAAATAAAAAACAATCGCTCCAACTTATTTCAGCTCTAGCAGCTCACTCTTGATCTCCTTTTGACTCAGAGCAGTGCCCAGACAAAGCAGCACATCAGTGCTGCTCTGAATTTAAGGCCTGACTGTGAAGTCATTGTTGTGCTCCTCTCTAGAGTTACCGCGTGTAGGCCTCAAACCACGGAACCCGAGAAAGCTCGAGCTCATCGGGGCTCGCTGCTCTGGAACTGGGATCCCTGCTGAAGGAATGAGGGAAGGTGCTCACACAAAACACGCAACGTCGTCGTGTTTTCCTGCCAACAAACCGCACCATTTCTTAAAGTCTTAATTCCACTCTGAAAAGGCCCAAGAGCGCTTTGAGCGGTGGCCAGCATCAAGCCTCCCCTCTGCTCCAAGGAGCAGGTGAAGCTCGCTAAAGGGAGCAAAAAGATCACACAGGCTCCTTTAAAGACATAATATTGCAGTCTGGTTTATTCCTCTTCATAGAATAACCACAATATATGGCAAATCAACTTTTTTTTTTTTTTTTAAAGAAGGCAAACCACATTCAAAGCTGTCACTTCCTGAAGGCTGCACTATGGACTTTGTGCAAGAGGATGGGGAAACTCTTGACTCAGCCCAGACAAGAGATGGGATCTGGTACAACACACGCCTGGGGAGAACAGGCAGCTGGGCTACCCTGTCACAGCTTGGGGTCAGCTGTTGCAGGGACATTGTGGTGGCCCATCCAAGCACTGGGTAAAGTAAATTCTCGTGTTCTTGTCTCACTAGCGAGGTTTATATCAGGAGCAGTGAAATAGGAGTCATTTCAACAGCTTACCAGAAAAATCTAGGAATTGCTCCAGGGTCTTGTGAATAAGAAATTAACTAAAAGCACTGCTGTACAGTTTTCTTGCAGATTTTAGGGGGTTTTGACTAGCAAAATATTAGTAAAATTAAAATCGAAAAATGAGTACAGCATTAGCCTTGATCTAGCAGAGAGCCACAGCATGTTTCCAAGTATTTCCCCCAACCTCCCATGGGACTTCTGTTTCCTTAACTGTAAACATGTGAGAAGTCTCTGCACAACTGAACTAAAAGCAGTACATCTGCTTTCTCAACAGTTACACTTGCCTATTAAAATTTAAACTCAGTTCCTAAGTACATGAATATTTGTGTGCCCAGACAGGAGCATTAGATTCCCTTGCAAGACCTTCTTCCTGGTCAGATGCTCCAAGAGGAACAAATGTAGTTGCTGGGAACTGCTCAGTATACTGTTTTTTCCAGAAATACACACCAACCATTTCCATCCAGAGATTCAGTGTTTCCTTTAAAGAGGAAATAATTCAAGACTTTTTTTTTTTTCCCCAGTAGTAAAAAGCAATTGCTTCAATATTTAAATTCTCAAGCTGGTGTTTAGTCCCACCACTTGGGGAGTGGGATACATTTGAATTGAGTCAACTCAATGAGCTGCTGCTACCTGGAAACTCATCTCTGGGACAGGTATATGCACTGAAGGAAACATATGAATGGGTCATTTACCCTCTGCCCTTCCTTCCCTTAGTTTACAATCAAAGCAGTTTAAATGTAATGTATGCATCAAACAAGTGTAGCTCCAGCAACATCTATGTGACCACAGTCAAGCAGGAGCCTCCAGGATTTAAAGGGTGTCATTCACAAGGTGAGACTTCCTAAGCTTAGGAAGAAGGCACATTAGAATCCCAGCACTAATATGAAGAGGACACTATATAAGCACTTAAGAGTTCTGAAATCACAGAACCTCTGCTGAAGCTGGGATGTCAGCTGAGATCTCCACCCACACCAGCCACCAAGCCCACCTCAGCAATGCAGTGGCCACCCAGTGACAAAAAGGGGATAATTTAAAACACCAGTTTTGTAGGAAGATGGTCATTACTTATTCTCACAGCTGGGCAGACAAAGAGAATAATTCAAGCCAAATACATCCTTAATTTTTCCCCCACTGAGATAAGACCACAATAGCCTTCCAATCTTTAGCTGCTCTCTTCTGTGAGAGTTGCACATATGTGCTTTTTATTAGCTTTGGGCTTTGCAATTAGATGGATTTTCAGTTACTTCCAGAAATGTTGCAGGATGACTGAGCTGCAGCTAATCTTGCATCTCACTAAATGGGAATATGAAAAATACAGTGGGGCTCCCCAGCACTCCAGCCAACACATCTCAATTCTGTATGTGCACACAGAAATACAGTAATGCTGTATTTCACATCTGAACTCTGGCACAGGCACCAAAAAGGGAACCACAGCATAGGGAGAAAACTAGTTATAATCATTGATTTGTAGGGAGGAGAAGGAAAAATAACACAGACATTGCCTGCCAGGAGATGACCAATTTTCCAATAGTTCTGCCACACAGAAACAACTCTGTAGAGCTGTGAGCTTTCTTCCCTTTTTTTTTCCTTTTCTTCTTTTCTTTTTTTTTTTTTTTTTGTTCTTTTAAGCCATTAAAGCAAAACAGAAGATTACAGCTGCAACAAGCTATCCCTTAACTCTAATTAGAAAGTATTTGTTGTCTGGATTTAAAACTTCCCAACTTGGTGTTAATGAACTGTAACACTGTAGCAAAAGGTATTAATAAACACGCCAGACTGTGGGCTAGATAACAGATTTCTGCTCTCAGTTCAGAGGATGCTGGTGGGGGAATTTTCTTTGCCGCTTCAATCCAGAAACTGTAAAACAGGGAATACAAGTATTTAAAGTGGAAGACTGACGGAAACTATTTACCTTGCAAAATTATATTTAAACATCTACTCCATATTCTGTTTTGAGAGAAGTAAGTCTCTTCTAATGTACAAACAAACACAAATTATGTTTTGCTTTTTTTTCCCTCCTTGAAAGAAAACAAGCAATACAGCAATTGAAGGGAAGGAGAACACAAAACTTAGTTTTAAAATTGTTTGGGGTTTTTTGTTGTTGTTGTTGTGTGCAGTTGGGTTTGTTTGCTTGTGTTTGAAAGAGGGGTTGGTAATTTTTTGTTGTGGAGTTGCTTTTTTAGTGTGACTTTTATCTCCTTTTAAGATTCCAGAGAGGAGCAAACAAAAAGTGACTTTGAAAGTCACAGAGGATGAGAGGCACCAGCAGCAGAGGATGCACAGAGGGAAAGGAAGGGGCTCTTTCCACCCACCAGCAAATACACTTTCCATCTTCCAGCAGATCTCCCTATTGTTTCCTAAGGAATTCCTCTATTTATCTTTCATCAGGGCATTTCACTCATATCAAAAGCCTTCATTCCTACCCATGGCTGTGATCAAACCCCGGCATTACAAGACATGATCTGTTTAATATGCCGTACACACGCTGATCGCGGACGTGCCAGCCTGGCTCTCTGCACACACTCTGCACCTCTGTGGCCACTGCAGCAGCTCCTGCCCCCTCTGCCAAAGCTGCACTGGCCCAGCCTGGCTCTCCCTGTAAAGTTTTCGGCTGCACTGCTTTGAAATACAAGCAGCACTCTCTGTGCCATGAGCAGCACAAGGCGTGCCCTCACCAATGTGCAGCAGCTACTGAGCTGCTGGTGTGCTGGAAATGATTTCACCACCCCAGCATCTTCCTCTGAGGGCACCCAGGGCCAGAGAAGTCCTCCAAAGGTCTATGCAAAAGGAAAAGAAGGGGAAGAAACGAGGAGAGAGAAAAAGGAAAACCATTTACTGGTCACTGAATCGGAGCTGTAACCTGACCCTGGCTGCGTCTTGCCACCAACAGCATTAACTACAAGCAGCTTCCATTCAGCAGCTCCTGCCAAAAATAAACAGTGCTGGCTTTCCTGGCTGCTTGCTTGGGTTTGCTCTCAATGTTTTTCTTCTTGCTTCTTCTGGCTAATTGGGATATGCTACGTTTCCTCCAAGTAGTTTCTTAGTTTGTTTCTACCCACTACATTACTAAAATTGGAGCAGTTTTTCACAGTACGGAAGGAAAATAAAAGCTGTTTGATCAAAGATGGCCACAGCAGGCAGCCTGGCATTTTAGGGGAGACATGGGAGGAAGGATAGGAGGGGTTAGAACAGGTACACAGCAACTGCGGAGGTGGTGAGGATGTTCTAAAGGTGTCACACCAATACATTTTCCTTCTGGAAGAAACTCCAGCAACCAACAGCACACACGGGACCTGGTCTGAGTTGCAGCTGGCAAAAGGATTTAATAACCACCATGGCAAAGTAAGAATTAAGAAATACATGATAAGTGCTAACAGTGCTAAAGAATATTTAGGAAATAACAACAACAAACCTGATTGATTTAAGCCTTTGGACAAGCTTGCTTATATAAAACCTCCTTTCTTGCTTCCCCTAGACCCAGCAATACAGGCAAACAAAAGAGGAAAGAGCAGTTTTGTCAAGCTAAACAGCATGTTTCTGACCCAGCCACTGAAAAATAAGTTCAAAGGCCTTTTAAAACTCCTATTTTAATATGCCATAAGAAGCACTCTCTGCCTTCTAATTTGTTCAGCTCTTTGAAACACCTAATTTCCTCTGTACTGTCACTGCACAGCACTCTGAAGCCTCATGGAGCCCTGCCACTTGATTCAACACCAACAGTCACATTTCAATAGGCAATTCCACTTGAAAGGTTATAAATGAAGAGAAAAAAGATGCCTTCAAACCAGAGAATGCAATGCAACACCATTTATTTATATCCAAGTCCTCCTTTCTGTTGCTGGCTACTGTAGGCAGGCACCAGAGAAGGGGAGCTTTAAAGCTCAATAATTAATTCTAAGTGGTTTTAAAATGGCTAGAGATTTAAGGTAGACAAGATGGAACACTGGAATTAGAGTCAAGCTGCTGTGCTCTTTGCTCTGCTCTGGTATGCACTGTTTACTCTGGCACCACATAAAATACATAATTGATTTCTCAAGGAAAAGAAATGAGAAAAAGCCAGCCCCATAAGCCTCATTATTCTATAAAACAAAAGTAAAAAGGTGTGTTTCAGGCCAAATCACAATTGTATTTCAATAGGAGAATTGGAACAGAATCATAATTTCATATTTATTAAAATTCATTTACTACAATTGCCATCAACAGGACCCCCAGGCTGCTAACAAGAATCTCCCTAGAGTCAGAAGCATCAACTTCTACAAGCATATTCAGATTTAAAGAAAAATTAAATTAAAAATAAATTTAATAATATTACTTTGGAGAACATTTATCATTCCCGACTGTGGGGATTTTTGGGTTGTGGGGATTTTTTTTCCCTTTCCAAACTTCCTTATTAAGATTTCACGAAATTATAATGAAACTTGACAATAAACCACATGGTGTCTCAGCAACTCCCAAATTAGTCAGTTGGTAATTGCACCAGATACACAGCAACTATTTGTGTGTCCCCAGACAGCAAGTGCTCTTCTTCCCAAGGCCAAGCAAGATTCCAGGGGGTTTCAAAACATCCCTGAGACAGAGCAAAACACCAAGGGCAAGAAATGCACCATGCTGGTCAAGGCTGGACAGAAAGAGCACTCTGGGGACTCACTGAAGCCCTGCAGCTGGAGGCCACGAGCCTGTTGGGCTCCTCCAGATGCAGCAGAGGAAGGGCAGTTCATGAGGAAGGGCGAGGGACCCATCTGTGCTGCACCCCAGGAAAAAGCTCGGCTTTCACCCACAAAACAAGAAAAATCAGTGTTCGTCGCTCAGCTGAGCCTCAGCACTACAAAGTGAGCCAAGGCCTTCAAACATTCAAAGAAGAAAAGGAGGACCTGTGAAAATGCAACCAAAGAAACGCCACCAAAAACCCTACCACAGCAAATTAAAAACCAAACAAAACCCAAAATAAATGCAATTAAAGTAGAGAGCAACTACAATGCTAGCAAAGGGGAGGGGTCATGAGGAGAGGGACTTGTCACAGTCTTCATCTTTTTCTTATGTTCAGGAATAGTAATTAAAGGCAGAACACAATGAGATCCAATTTGTCACACAACACCTGCAATCAGCTGAGCGAAAAAAACTACATAAATAAGACTCCAATCCAAAAAACGCACTATTGTACTCATACATTGCAAAGTATACTTCATGATTGTTTAATTAAAGTCATTTTTAGCTTTGCATGGCTGCAATCACCAAACATTGTCTCCCTGTCAGCATTTGAGGGGCTAACATACTGTTGCCAACAATTAGCACAAATCTGGCTGACATTGTTTTCTCCAAAAATAAACCATGCATGTTAAGTAGCTTGAGAACAAACATGAAAACAAGATTTTAGGATAACATTTTTCTTCTCAGTGGAAACACAGCAGTGCAGGAAGCCCAAGTAATCACTCCAGGATCTAGTCAGCCACCACCACACCTTTGCTGCTGGCGAAGCACCACCAGGGTTATATTGGGGGTTATGGACACCTGTGATTAACAAACCTGTCTAAGGAGATGGAAAACATTAAGTCCAGTCTCCTGGCCAAAATCCCAATTTCCTTTCTTTACCAGCAATGGTCTGAGGATGGGCATCATGGCAACAGAAGAGTGTGCAGGAAACAGCCTTTAAAGTTCTCTTCTTTTGGAAAACAGGCTTGTCTCTTAACTGGAGCCATCAAGAACAACACCAAAACACCACCACAAGTGTGCAAGTCACTGGGCTCAGGAAGGGAGCAGTCCTCTGAATTAGGAGCATCTGAGAAGCAAGCACACAAGCACTTCCAAGGGCAGCTTTGTTCACCGCCAGTCTTCAATTTCGGGGCCCAGCCATTCACCCACGGCACACTCCACCCCAGATGTGGTTGCCCAACAAAGATGGTTAAACATGACTCAGAGAACAGAGATGACTCTAATTCTCATGAAGAAATACAGACTGAAACTGCCCAAAAGGGAAGAAAACAGTTTCTTACTGTTGGTTAGTTACAGCCAGGACTGTTTAAACTCCTGCATTGACAATGGAAATCATGAACCTCATCTGAGGAGTAGAAGCAGATACACACTCCAGTTTTGAAGCCAACACATCTCCTTTCCTGTGCTCACATGACACATGGATTAGAAGCAAAGGCGGCTTTGGGTGGCAGAGCAATAGGCAGGGGTCTCATCCATACTCTGAATATTCCCTCTCACACTAAATACACTATACCATTGCAAAACTAATGCTGGAAACCCTTAACCAGACTGAAGAAGTTAACATTTTCTACTCAGTGGATAGCAAGTCTATAACTGCTTATTTTATACCCTGTTCTCATCTCTGAAGGCTTTTATTCTCCAGAGCAAATTAATCAGGCAGCTTGCATTATATGTTCTTCCTCCAGGCCTGGCTCCTCTCGGCATCTCTATTGATCTTCACTCAGCAAGCCATTAGCAGGAGGTTTTGAAAATTTGCTGGTTTTACAGTTCCCAGAGAAAGCCAAGTCCAATTTAGGGGGATTGCCAGGTTCAGATTTGAGAGCTCAGTCCTTCAGGGGAAAGATCACCATTTCTCAAAACACACAACTACACTCAAATCCTGTTCTGCTGTTCACTCACGTGTGCCTGTGTTTCTACTGCTCAGTGCTGCTGTCTGTTAAAGAAGACTCTTTTAGATGGCCAAGGAGAATAGAAGTGAGAGAGAACTGACAAGCACCACATACCTGCAGCCAGCAAGTAAGCCAGGGGAAACACAATCTGTGAGATTGATGCAGAAAAAACAACAGGAGAAAGATATGAAGAGAGGGGTAGGAAGGTGACAACTTTTAATACGTAACTGTAAGCTTTTGGACAAATTATTTTTCCCTTGGACTCCAAAAGGTCATCTCTTCAATATACCTCCCTTGGGTTCCCATTTCCTCTCTAGTCCAATAAAGCCATAGTGGTAAAGAAAATTGATGCAATTGCAATGTATTTTTGCCACGCTTTCTGGCATGTGTGCCAGATGACCTTTGTTCCTTCTCCTTTTGCAAGCTGTATTCCCTAGACATGCATGAAAACAACTTAAACTAAACCTGATCACCCATCCTTCCTATTAAATATCATATTAGACCCTGCATACGTGCTGACCACACCAGAAGCCACGCAGGCAGAGGGAAATGCTGGCTGTCCCCAGGGCTCCCCGCACCACGTGCGTGTGCACACTGCAATTCTGTTGTGCCAAGTCTCCAGCTGACTTTCACACTGTGCAGACATTATCCCCTGGCAAACAATGGTGCTCATTCTCCCACCCATTCCCGCTGTACACCGTGTGTCCTGCTGAATCCAGAGAGCACAAATGCCAGCCTGGGATAATGTTCCCAAAGCCAGACTCACTGCTCAACCCATGTTACATGAGCTGAGCCTAGCTGGGCATCCCCACACTCCTGGAGGGAGGAAAGCAGTGGAATGAGAAAAAAGAAGTTTCTGCAACAAAAGAAACCCTCAGTTTTAGACCTGAACTTGCCCGAAGTCCAGGGATATAGAGACTTAAATCAACAAATAAATTTATTTTTAATTACCCTTAGAGACATCTAGAATTATCACACTGAAAACAACTCGGGTGTGTAACACCAGTGCCAACTGCTCCTCTCTTTACCCCATACAGCACTGTATTGTACCCCAGCCCTGACTACCATTCTGAAGAGTGCATGTTTTTAAAACACCAACTCAAACTTGAGGTTCAATTCCCTTACAGCTGCTGCAAGCACAACAGGAGGAGCAGAGCTGCCTAACCAAACTGGCTGAGCCCAGCAGCACAGCCGTGCCCCCAGCTCACCAGACCTCTCATGGTAAAATTTCTTTGTGGCCACAAGAAACCAGGACACAGAGCCTGACTTGCTCCCAGTACTAAGCAACACACTGAAGACAGGTCTGCTTGTCTACAGCCCAGCTTGAGGGACAGTGGCTGCAGGGCCACCAGGGGACCAGTCATCTCTCCTTGGCTTGCTGGACCTCACAGAGCTCCACAGATGAACAATTGCCCGGCACTGTGCTACTGCTAGGAAGCCTGGCCAGGAGCTTCCCTGGAGCTCAAGCACTTCAGGACCAGCTCCACTTCCACTTCTAGCCTGCAGTCGGAATGTTTTACTCAGTAGGAACCAGGGGTGAGTCAGTCCTCCTGCAAGCCACTGACCTCAGGGTGAAGGAGGCGATGGGTGTGGGGGGGTCAAGCATGGCTAGTTCTCCATTATTTCAGTATTTACTCTGATTTGGCTCCCTGCCCTTGTTTTCAGTCACAGTGGGTCCATGGCTGCCCCAGCATGCCCAGATGTCTCTGAAGCCACCCTGACCCATGCAGCACAGCCCTGGGGAAGGTGGCCCTGGGGACGCAGCAGCAGATGGAGGAAGCACAGCCCGGCGATTTCCTGCAGTTTGCTGGGGCACAGTTACCAACCCCCCAGCCCCAGTCTGGAGAGACAGTGCTGCAGCTCCTGCATCCGAGCCAGGAAATCCCAGCCACAGCTAAATACTGTTTTTCACAACCCTCCTGAGAGGGAAGGGCTCGGGCTGTGATGCAAGCCCAGATTGGTCTGGCCATGCCGCAGGAGTGACGACTGGCTGGTCAGCTCTGGCCAGAGGCCGAGTGGCATCACAACCAATTAACATGGTTTAGAAACATCTCCACCCTGCACCTACTGTCCCACTGAAAGCAGGGGAAAAGAGAAATAAATTAACAAGGAATAAAGAAATGAAAAGGCAAAGTGCACCCTGTGTTCCCACTGCAGGCAGCTCCCCCAGGAGTAACCAGCTGGGAAGGAAAAGCAGAATAAATCCCCTCCACAGGGGTATCCAAACTCACTTGGCATGGGAGGTAAATCTGTAAGCAGGAGGAAATCAAGCTCTCTCCACTACAGACCCGATACAGATTGTGTAACGAGGTGCTTCCTTGCCCACACCACCACAAACACAAGCCGCCTGCATGCAGAAAAGTAAGTATATATCGTTTTCTTTAGAAATCCACCACCCATTTCACCTCCCCCTCACTTCAAGCAGTGAAAACAGCTTCTGTCCAACTGTCACGTGAGATTTAAGCAGAAATGACATGAAAGGCAGCTTTGTGCAACTCTCCCTGTAATTTTCCCATCTATGATGTACGTGGGGAGATGGAGAATTCAACAAAATGCAGAGGAAAAACCAAAATGACCAAGTAACAATATACAGAACATAATACAACCCCACCACTGACCCACAGACCAGCCACCTGCTTCCCCGTATCTGGGTATTCTGTTGCTCTTTGCTGGAATTTATTTAAAAGATATCAACAAAATAACAGGAATACAGTCCCAAAGGAGTTTTCCCCCCTGATGTTTCTCTGCCACTGCAAAATTCCCTCTTTAGGCAATGATCTAGAGCTCTGGCAGGGTCTGGAGGCAGTGCCCTAGCCCAGACTCACCCTGATTTCATGCAAACACATTAATACCATGCTATGGATGCAATTTCCTTGTGAGGGATGCAGACCAGCCCTAGCAGCAATCATTACAGTAGCTCCATGCATAACTCTCTCAGTTATCCCAGCTACAACCCTGTTAATGTGGCCCTCTGCTCTTTTTAAAGTAGCCTTTCACACATCTGCCTAAACTGTAATTTCCTCATTTTGCAAGATCTAAGGCTTGTACTAGACAGCATCTCTTAGGTATATGTAACCCACATCACAGGCTAAACAGATCACCAGTGTGAATTCTGGGGAAGCAAGTGGCTCACAATCTTCATTATATGCATTACACAATTTGAGTGGGGTTGGGTGTTACTGGGGTTTTTTTTTAATTTTAGTTTAGATTTTGATCCACCATTGAATAGCTTTCCAGGACACCTGCCCCAGTGGCCCATTATCAGTAAAAAGTCCCCTAAGCAGGTATGAAAAGCCTTCGAGATTTTCTGGCTCAAAACCACAAGGGAATGATCAAATGCACAGGATGATGAGCTGTGTTTGTGGAAGGGGCTGGGAATGAAGAACAACCCACAGACAACACATCCAGAAATATCTAAATGTACAGTCTTGAGGAGAAATGGTCTTTCAGTTTTTCATCTTTCCCCTTGTCAAAGATTAAATATCAGTTTTGAATCTTGGTGCCAAAAAAGCTTTAAGACAGTGGATCCATCAGACAGAAGTGAAGAGACACCTCCAGATATTAGTTAAAAATCATATCCCGAGGCCACCAAGCCAACTTCCCCCTCCCAAAATTCTTCATCATCCACACAAACCTCATCCCCCACACGCCCCAATATTCCCAATATTTACACAATATCCAGAAGAGCTGGGGGGTAGGGGGGAAAAACAAAGCCCTGTGCATGCACAGTGGGGCTGCTACAGTACTTGGCAGAGCTCTGGAAGACGAGACAGAAATCCCAAGGGCAGATGCAGGGGAAGGGATGTGCTCTGGGCAGCTCTGCAGGGCGCTCTCACGTGCCTCAGCCATCCCGGTGCGATTCCAGAGCCGCGTGCGCCCGGGGAGCGATGAATCCATGAGCGTTTTGAAGAACCAAGCAGGGGCAGGGAACAGCAGCTGGGGGAAGGATGATTGTCCAGAGCAAACTACTGCCTTGCCATGCTGCTGTCTGCACTTTCCAACTGATTAAGCCAAAGGATTGGGGGGAATTTCACAAACTAAATCCTTAGAATATAGAAAAGGGAGGGGGAGGAGAGAACAGCAATGGCTGAAGGACATTCAGCAGCAAAAGATGCTTTTTCCTGGTGGAGTAACAAAAATTCACAGTCACTAAACAAGTGGAGAGAGGACCTTTTAACAGGAACAGCTGAGAGACTGATTTGAGAATGAGAAAAAGACCATTTTTACAGAGTGAAAAGCTCTACCCCATGCAGCTATTTGTAGCTGGTAGAATACACTGGATTTTTTGCCTTTATCACCACAAACAAGAGGCTGTTTGTATTGTAAAGCTGCAAGTTACACGGCCAGTCCCAGTGTCTGTTCCTTTATACTTCATCTCCCAATTTTATCATAAGCAAACATGCAGCTTACAGTTGCCTATAAATTTCATCCTCAAAACTCTTCAGAACAAAACACCGTGTACTTTAATCTTAATGTACTCCCTATCAAAAAGATCCTGCTTGCAGGGTTTACAACTACTAAGCAGTAAAGTACCAGGAGATAAGTTATCCTTGTTTTACAGAAGAAACAGAGGGACAGAGATTAAATAATTTATCTAGACGGGGGGAAAGTGACATGCCCCAATTTTCAACTCTGATTTTTCCAGCTTTGCCCCAAGCTGTGCTGAAAGTACTTTGGAAGGGCTCTTCAGCAGCTACTGCAGAGAAAATTATTTGCAAAAATTAAATTTCACACCCAGTTTTAATAAAACTTACACCCCGATAATTCAATAAGCAGGATGTGAAAAAACTCACAAGTTTAAACAGCTCAGAGAATTTAAAGCTAGGTGCTTGTGCACCTGCAATTATTTTAATAGATGGCTTTATGCAAGACCAGGACAATTCACAGGTGCTGCTCTATTCAAAAAAAATATACAGTGCCATGAGTGCTCAGTCCAAAAGAACAGGCAAAGGAACAAGCAGGAGTTTACAAGCAGCCTAAGACTGGTCCAACTATTTTAAGCACATAGAGGAGAGAAAACACATTTGCTCACACATGGATGTGCACCCACATACACTTTATACTAATCATATACTAGCTGGGACAGGATGGAAACCAGGGAACTCCTTCAGCTACAATGAAGCTGGGTAACACCAGGCAGGTGGATACAGCTGCCTCCCTGGGACCTGCCTTCAGTTTAACATGAAGCTGTCACAAGAAAATAAATATATAATTTCCTCAAAATACTTCTTACCATACAATCTTCAAGCCCTAAATCCTGAATGATTGACAAGGCATTCTTCCACAGACCCTGGAAAAGGTTATGTTTATAAAAACCTCCACCTTTCACTAAAAGAGGAAACGCTCAAGCAGTTTAAATTTGGTGTAGCAAGAAACTCGCATACAGATTAGCCCATTTATTTGTTATGATGTTGCGAGATACTGTTTTATTAGCTTAATTTGTCTTTAACAGCACTGGAGACCAAGGTAACTACAGATGCATTGCTGGAGCCTACATAAAAAAACCCCCAGCTTTTGAAAAAGCATCTTCTTATTCTTGTACTTGCTACTCAGTTTTGTTTGTTTTTTAAAAAGGCTGACTTATTTGAAGCAAATGAAGCTTTTAAAAAGCTGGCTGGCTGTTAGCAAATATTTTATACCATTTCTCCACTTCAAAGACTGGTTATATCAGAGATTCTACAAAGTCCACAGCACGCTAAATTGACACAAATCCCTGACAGAAACAGAGCTTATGTCTAACCTACTAGCAAAATTCAGCTACCTGAATAATTAATATTCTTCAAATTAAGATTTCACTTAGCTCTCTAGGTGTACAGTATTTGTTAATTTTCAGCTTCAGATCAAAATCAGAGAGCAGACATGGCAATTTGGCACCAGCGAGGACAGAGTTTTGACACCGGCTTCAGCCAGGCACCATTTCACTCCCAGTCACTCCAAGCTGCTTCAGTTTATTTCTCTTTCTTTCCTCCAGCTTTTTAAAAATTCTTCTCTTTTCCTATCTCTTCTGAAATACACTGCAGCTCAACTGAGTTCCCAACCCTCAAACAACCTGTTCTCAAAAGGTGCAGCTGAAAACTCCAATACGAACGAAATATGTGCTGCAGCTTCTGTGGAGCTGGGACCACTTTACATCGTCTTGTCTGATATTAAAAAAAAACCAAAACCAATCTACAAGAGTGAGCCATCTTGTTTCTTTCAAGTCCGAAGAAGCTTTCAGAGTGAAAAAACAAAGCAGCTAACAGTAATGAGTTACACAGAACCCCTCATCCATGCATTTTGCTTCCAAGGGAGCAAGACGAAAACGCAACATCAGATCCACATGAAATTCTGCACCTAATCTGCAAACCAGTTACCATGACTGCACATGCAAATTGGTCAGATAAAAGCCAGTCAGAGGAATAATTGGCTATTTGGAGGTACAAAATGACTAATTTATCACAGCCACCACATAAGTGGTTTTTTTTCTTCCGCTTCATAATTGCGCCACTTAATTCTGCAAGTCCAACCTGGTATTTCAGATCCAATATGGCACAGTAAGTACTGAAACAGGAGACCCCAGGCTCCATCCAGAGCTCCACCACTACTGTGACACAGGTCCAGACTTTCATCTGTGGCCCACAGTTCCTGGCAGGAAGTCAAGGCACAACTTCTAAAGGTGACTGTAAAAAGCCACCCATGCCCAGCAGTCTTAAACACTTCTTAGTAGGAACTGTGTAACCTCTGAAGAAACCTGAGAAGCCACCAGTGCTGAAAACCCCAGCATGGGCTGCATCTCTGTAGTGTCACCAATGCCACTTGTGAGCCTGAACCTCCTGAAGAGAGCACCTCCAACAACCAACCTTCAGAATCATTTTCCTGATGCTGTTCAGACACTGCTTTCTATAATTTGTAACTTTGCACAACTCTCATTTTCCTGCCTAGCAAAAAGTTAGCACAAATATCAAACCCCATCAGCACCCAGTCTTGTAGTAACTACAACCAGCTACAGCTTCATTCTAGGTGTTCACAACTAAGGCAGGAGCAGAGCATTATCATTTCTCTCCTCACCCAGGAGGAGATGGGCATCAGTGCAAATGATGTCCCTTACCAGCAAACACAAAGACCAGAGAGCTTCAACTTTAATGCCTCTTCCACCTACTAAGATACCAACTATGTTCCTGCTGGAAATATTGGTAATTTTCTTTTAATACTTTCTTCCTGGGATATGAAATTAATTCAACTAAGGCAGAACTGTAAAAGAATACAGGAGGCAAAACAGAACAGGTCTGTATAAAATCTGATGCTGTAATGCTTAGACTTCAAGGATGCCATGGCATCAAGCTTTCTAATAAACACTTCATTCAAGCAGGAAAGCCAGCCTTAAATATTCTCTCCTTTAAGCACAGAGCAAACAGATCAGTTGCTAGTAATTAGCTGTTTTCCCTGTACTTCAGACACTACCATCTGTGAATTGGGCCTAATATCTTCACACAGTAATTGTGAAGTCTTACATGGGAGCTGATACACCACTCATTCCTTCTGAGATTTATAACAAAACATCATCCTCTGCATATTTTCAGCCCAGTAAGTAAGCATATCAGCCTCCTTCCTGCATAAAACTGTACCTCTCATACCAAAACAACAGCTGTAGGTAGGATGCAAAAGTACATGCAAAACTATAAGGGAAATCTGGGCAAAAAGACAGTTCAAAACTATCTAATTATGAGATTACCAAGGCAAGTTTGTGGGTTTTTATAGTTAAATTTCAAGTCCACCTTCACCTCACAGGAGCTGGGAGTCCATGGCGTACCCAAATGTTCTTTCTCCTGCAGCTGGGGCCAAGGAAGCCCCTGGCTCCAGACAGGTTTCTCCCCTGCACTTCTGGCAGGTGCCTCCCCATCCCCTTGCTCCTTGCATTCTCTGACGACTCCAGATACGCTGCTGGAGATGGGATTTGGCGTGCACAAGCTCAGAAGGAAAAACCCTCTGCCCAGATGTGCTAATCCCCCGTGGCAACCCACTTCACCACACATGACCTCCAATGGCAGGACTTGACAAGGTCAATGACTGCTGTGCCACAGAGGTTACTTATGCTCACTGAAGTCTCCCATGTGCACACAAGAGGGGCCCTCCCCCTCTTTTAGTGCAATTAAATGCTTTTTATTTAGAAATTTGCACAATTTATGTGCAATTTTCTCCCCCCACAACCAAGCTCCATTAAAGCCATTTTCACACAGCAGAGCCAGCGTTTAGCTGGGCTCAAACACTGATCTTATCCTCCTGACACTTTCTTCAATCCCTCTGTGGGATTACAGCTGGGAAAATGACACTGATTAGAAGAGCTCCTGCTTCCCCCAATCCTTGGATTTAATATCCAATACAGGCTTCTCCTTAATACAACACATGCACGGGATACAGTACTGAAAGAAAGACAGGAGGAGAAAAAAAGAACAGAAGGCTAAAAAGAAGGAATTATTGTGTGAACAGAGCTACAAGTGCCATTTACAGACGGAACTGCTTTTAACTTTCTGCCATCAGGAGGGTTAGATACCTTATCCACTCCAAGCAACCAGCCAAGCAAAAAAAAGCTTGTCTCTTCTTTCTCCCTGTCACATTGAAACTAATCAGTGAAAACAAGGTAGAAACTATGTTCTCAGAGCAATTAAATTGCCAGTGAGGTTTTTCCTTTCCCAGTAATCCCTTCCACCCTCTGCCACTCCCCACTACCCCATATACCACCAACTTCACAAGCTTAACCACGACCAGAGTCACTCTGGCACAATCATCATTTTACACCACCCATCTCAGCAGCCCCCTCGACTTAGATGACCTAAAACACAGAAAGAACATGTAGCTGTAATCCTGCTCCAAAGGCTCAGGCCATATTGGCAGGGTTTCTTTAATCAATACACATCTGCTCTGCATCCCCCCCTCCCCTGCCTCCCGCCTGCCCCGTGCCAGAAGGGCATTTGCGTGGCTGTGCAGCGAGCCAGATCAGGGAACCAGGGAATTAGTTTTCCTGGCAGCATAAACGCTAGTGCTGGAACAAGGGAGGTAATCGGGACAAGCAGCCAGGGCAGGAAAGGACCATCCCCTTCAGCAAAAACACATACTTATGTCAGATTAAAGTGGTCACAGCCCCAGCTCCCTGCTCACTCTCCCCTCGTTTCTGCAAGCGTGGGAATTACCCAGCAGTGTGGAAGATCAAGTTGTTTAGCTTTGCAAAAGGGTGTCCATCTAAACACAGAGCTATTTTCACAGCTTGTTTCTTCCCTCACCAGCTTCTCCTCCCTTTAAAAGCAAAAAAACAATTGAATAAAGGGATTTGGATGCCATCAGTCACCATGTTCCTGTGCCCGGGCAGGGAGTAAAGGCCACAGTGCTGGGCTGCAAGGGACTGAGGACAGCAGCCCTGGGCTCCTAAATGGAAGGGTGCTAACATTTTCCTCTGGCAAGGTAAACAAACCCGGCAGTACAAAGATTGAATGACTCCATGGAACAAAAGGGAAAATAAGGTCAAACCAGAAAAAAAAAAAAAAAGGAAAAAAAAGAAGGAACAAGAAGCAAGCGAGATGAGAGAGATATGACAGATACAAACACACAGACCAAAACCCCCGAGAGGCTGCTCGTTAGCTCTGAAGCCAAGCACATGGAAAAAGAGAAGAATTTACTTCTTCCTCAACTGGAATGTTTGCATAATTGTCACTTTCAATTCTACATAATTCCCTTTTCCACACATTTGTTTCGTGTCTAGGCCACCATGCATGAAATAAATCCCTGTCTCAGAGCACGGCCTGTCTGTGAGACTCAGGGTGCTAAGGAGATTGGGTTTCCCGTTTATTCCTGTATTACATTCCAAGAAGGTGTGAACAGTGCTGTATCAGACTTAAAATATCAACCAAACAAATATCCACCTCAGCCAGGACAACTTTGCCTAGGCAAATTTTTCTAAAACCATAAGGCTAAGTGAGCATGGTATTACTGAAGCATTAATTAAATACCATTTCCCCCTTCCCTCCCTGGGAAACACTCAAACAAAGTGTGCCCAAACAAGCAGTGCCCAAACAAATAATTCAGTCTGAAGTTTCAGGGTTGTTTCTTCCCCCATCCCCAATTAAAATTCTATGCACTCACTTTTGGGATAGGTTCCATTTTCTTCATATTTAGTGCTGATACCCAGGTGCCCTATTAAAAAAGCTAAATTATAAGCTCAGATATTGAAGTATCAACACTAATTAGGTCTTTTAGACACATTTTTAGATGCTGTTTAGAAAATCCACATTAAAAAGAGCAGGGGCAAAGGACGAACTTTCAAAATTAAAAGGAGCAGCACTGGGTAATTAGGCACCCAAATTCTCATTCTTTTTTTAACAATAGAGACAAATCATTTCAGTGGCCATAGTCTAAAGAGAACACAATACTATTTCTGTTTTCAGGCTGAAGAAAGTAGAAAACAAAGTTCAACTGCTGCTAGACAGAGGTGATATTTAAAGTTTATTCAACTTTAAAGCTTGGCAGTGTATCATTAGAAGAACAAGAAAGTCTAAAAAAATTTCTGCACATCACAGCAAAGGTTTTACTTTGTAATTCAGCGGCAACCCAAATTCTGACCTTCTTGAAAGGTACCTGCAGCCTGCAGAAAAAGGCATTCCAAAGTTTCTAGTTTGGCAGCTGCCTGGGAAGGCAGAGCCAAAGGGATGTCGATGCACCAGGTGGGAAAGCCTCCACAGCCTAGTTCTGTTCCTTTCACCAGCACCAGGAATACATTGCAAGATGCCAAAATTTACTCTTTTTGAAAAGGCTTGATCCCCATGAAGACACAAAGCCAGGTGATTTCCCCCCTCTGCCCCCCATGTTTTTCCATTTCCATAAGCCCACCAGTTAAAGTGCACTGCTGGGAGCCGTTCTCTCCCAAGAGGACACAGCTTCCCATGGTGGGAAGGGACCCCCACACTCTCCCCACTTTTTGTTCCCTAACATCAGAAACACCAGTCTTACATCATGATTAATCTCCTCCTAACTCAAAGTACAAGAATGCTCCAGTAAAATTGGTAAAAGAAGCTACACTTTGCATTTTTCCCCCATGTCTGTATTCCTGTTGGCATGCTTCATGTGTCTGGGTTTATGCTTTAGGTGCAGACTCATTATTCCTACAGTATTCAGCAGAGGCTCAGTGAATAATCACATTTTGCTTATGTTCAGAACATCGTAAAGGTAATACTTGGAAAAAACACCAGTGACTTCATCTGCTGAACATTTATAAACAGAGAGTGGGAATTTTAACACACACGTGCGCAAAAGGAAAAAGATGTCAAAGAACAAGAAGAATTCACTTATTGCTTGAGACAAAAATCTATTTCCCCTCTTCGGTGGCTGCTCCTTTTTGCCCAGCTAAGTGCACTGAACAGTGAAAATTCACCTGCAGGTAACTAGCAGATAATCAGAAGTACACAAAAAGCAAACCAAGGAGCACCCCAAGGGAAGACAAGCTTTATTTGCTTCCAGGAAACACCACCAGAAGCTGCCCATTCACCAGCCCTGATGCTGACACGTGCTCCACATTACAGCATCTCAGCACTCTGCTCAAGACCACCCCAGGTGCTGACCCCATCCCATGCCATGGAGGACAGGCACTGCCACAGGAGGACAGCAAACCAAATTAATGTGATTTTGGATGGCTAGCACATTGTACTTAACACAGATAAACACTCACAGTTTATACTCTGTCCTTTTCTAGGTCAAATTAGTATCTTTGCAGGTTGTATCAACCTTACAAGTATCATCAAACATGCTCCTCTTTGGGCCACACAGCTCCATGCCAAAACCCCACTGAAAACATGCCAGGCCTGGCGTATGATTGCACACAACATATCAGCAAACAGCTATTTAGTAGCAGCCACAGTTAGCTGACCTTCAGGCAGAAACTCAGTAACCTGATGATGATGACATTCCTGGCCCTGGATTGTCTGCTGCATTTATTTTGGCAGCGGTAAAGAAAATCCACGGATACATTTTGACCAGGAAGCGCTGATCAGGAAAGCAGAGCCCTCGCTCCCGCCCAAGAGAGAGGCTCCAACAGCCTCCCCTGGAAACTCACACACCCGCCTGCTCCGCCTGAGCAACACAGCACACTGCAATGATCAGTAACATTAATAATCTTACAGTCCAGGAGCATGGCTGACCTCAAGCTGCAGCACAAGAGCTACAGTGTTTAGAGACCAGCAGCTTTATAATTATATAACCCTGAGCATCTCCTGGGCAGAGGAGAGCCAGGCAACATTCAGACTCCACAACCCATCCATGTGTTTCTCAGAACACAACACAGCTGAAGATAAAAAAACCAAAGATGCTCTCTCTGGAAACTGCTTGTGTAAACTGTTTATTTCTTCTTTTTTTTTTTTTTTTTTTTTTTTAAGACCAGTTTCAAAAATAATTCTTGGGAACCTACCAAGAAAACAAACTGCTTATAGCTGTCTGTCTGAGGTATCACCTGGGAGTTTACATTAGCTTACATAGGCCCCATTACAGCAGTTCATAACCTCTGGTTTGGAAAGAGCCTGTCCTACACCTGCCAAAACACAGGGTCATTTTCTAAACAAGGCAGATGAGCTTGATGGTAACACAGGGCTCCTCTATCCAACAGGCACTAGAAAGAGCATCTTTCCTTGCAAAAAGCCTAAAAGTTGTACAAGTGATTTAGTAATGAGCATGAGAACCTTCTCTGATTGAGTTCTGCAAGCACCTTTGCCTAGATGCAGCTAAAATTTTAATTTCCAAGTCACACACCCTGTGAGACTTAGCATCATCCAGCGACGTGGAAGAAAAGTCATGTATGAGTGTGAAAGAGCTGTATGAAATCAACTTACAGACCCTGTGCAGCCCCGAGGCTCTCGCTTCATTAATCCTCTTCCCAATACAAACAGCACTGGAAACGCCAGTGCCTGTATCCATTCCCCACACAAGTTACACCAACCCTGCAGCTGCAGCCACCTCCACAGCCATGGACAGCAGCTGGGGACACAGCTCAGCTCCACGCTGCCATAGAGTACCCACAGGGACAAGCTGAGAACAAACCTCCACCCATTCCCCTCACTGTCAAACCCACCCAGGGGCTGCCCAAGGAGTGGGAATAGGGCTCAAACAGGGTTATCAGTTTGTTTGATGTAATCAACAACATTGCCATGTGCACACTGACACGAATGTACAGATCTCTGTGGAGTTGATGGATGAGCTGATGGCAGGCAAGTTATAAAATCCATCTGGTTGGAAAACCATTGTCATTTTCAGCTAAAAATCGCACCAGCGAACTCGTATCACAACTTTGTACTATTCAGCATCAAACTAGAGTACCAGAGTGAATGGTGGTGTTCTTTCCTAGAGAGATCTTGCAAAATATTCAGTAACTCAACACTAATAGCAGTATGACAGGGTTTTCCCCCCTTTTTTTAAATGCACCAAGTGCTTTAGTTAAGCCTGAGAAAAAATGGAAGGTGTTTTTTGCCTATCTTGCAACAAAACCTTTCTTGAGATACATCTGTTCTGCATCAGGAGAGGTAAACGCACGAATGAGCGCTGCCATGAGAAGCCAGATTATAAATCCAGAGCATCAGGAAGGACTGATGAAGCTTAGGGGAACTTAAAAAGCCCTAAGTCAAGGCCTGTGTTTTAACTCTGAGAGGAGAACTAGAGCTCAGGAAAACCTCAGGCTGCATTTGCACCATCAGCAGTGCCCAGAGCAGGGCACAGCAGTGCCCAGGACATGCCACACAAAAGACTCTCACACACTGCACACACCCCTGATGTGGCAGAGGAGAAACCTTTCCCTAGGAGTTTGTACAAGGAGATTTTGACATCAGAGGCTCTCCCATCACCTCCTGCACAAGCACAGCACGCACGCCAGGTTTGAGAGACAGTTCCGTCACGTCAGAGGGGTGACAGGAGTTTCCCCGGGCGGCAAATCCAGCCTCCCACCAGGTACGCCAGCAATGGCAAAGCTGAGGTGACACAGGCAGTGATGAAAGAACTTGCCCAGAGCTCGGCAAGAGGAAACTTGTGGCAGAGTCAGAAAGAAAACCCCGTTATCTCAACTTCCGGACCCCTCTGCTTAACCGCCAGACCACAAAACACTTTTATTGTAGGATAACATTTCAACAAAATGCTATTTTCTCTTAGCAGAAAACCCACTTTGCAGTTTTACTTTCAGAAGTCCATTTTTACTCCAACTCTGTAGGACTCCAAGCCTGTGACTCGGCATAAACAATTTCTCCCTCCTTTGCATGCCCCAGTTTTATTAAGTAATCCCCATAAAAGCAATTACTGAGCTTTGGACTGAAAAATAACTAGGGAAAAAAAAAAAAGAGAGACGGCAAATTCTGCATATCTTTATTTGCATATGGATTCCCTCCCTCCCCCTTTCTAAGGTTTTTGCCATGAGGTCTTTTATGTCTCTTTCAATAATCATATAATTATATGATTCCTAAAGTACACGCTGGCAACACTTCAGGGGATTTTAGTCATTACAGGTGACAAGACTTTTCTCTCATGTCTAATGCTCGCTAGGATTTCCTTCCACTTCACTCACAGATAAGATGAAGAACCAAGTGACACCCAAAACACTCTCACAGACAGACTTTGGAGGAATCAGCCCTTTTCCTTCTCCATTACAGATGCAGGGATGCAGGGAAATGGGCAGAACTGAACTGGAATGAACTTCAACTGGAATGAAGCACTTTTTCAATTAAGCAGCCCATCATTTTTCCCAGGCACCACATCGAACTATTTTAATGGCTTTCACATTTTTTCTTTTAATTTTACAATCTGAAAGAAATGCCAAGGTTCCATCAAGGACTGAGAATGCCATAACTCCATTTCGTCCAATGGCTGCAAGTTATTAACAAGATGTCAAAACATCATAATTATTTTATATCAAGTTTGACTGATTCCATAAACATCTCTTAGCTGCACACCATCCTGAGTCTCGCTCCCCCTGAGTGCAGGTATGTGCCCAGGCTAAATGGAGTTAAGAGGCTGCACATCCTCTACCACAGCAGTGCAAGAGACATTTACGAGCCACCAAAACATCAACAGCAATAATGCATTTTGTTACCTGATGCACTTGATGTCATTGTAAGGTTTGAGACATTGCTTCCCTTGAAACTCTTTGGGGGTTTTTGCTCCTCTCTACGAATAAGAGCTCCCAGGAAAGAAGCTGCAGCTTCACTAAGCCACAGGAGGGGTTAAAGGAACAAGCTTGGTGTCCTTCAGCAGCCACCCAACAGCCAGCAGCTCTGAATTACCATTTGTTTCCCAACTTGGGCTGCATGCTTCCTCCTAAATTCAGCATCTCGTCACTAAGTACAGGCTAGGTCAGGGACACCCTAGCATCAGAGCAAATCGATCTATATTTAAAATTGGGCCAAAAAAAGAAAAAACCCGAACAATTACTGTCTCATTTTTATGAAGCTAGAAAGAACACCCATTGGAGAGCAAGGTAACACGGTATCAAACCACAAACACTATAAGCTTCACATTTAGACTACAGGCACAACTGCATCATGTGTATGTATTTTCTGAACTCCTCTCTATGACAACCTGCGCAGAAGAGAGAGCAAGGCAGGCTGTGGGCAGGGGAGAGCAGCCCAAGCGCAGCTCCCTTGCCCTGCCGACCGTGCACGGCAGTCCTCAAAATAGAACATTTAACTTCAAATTGCCATGTTTGTGTGGCACTATAGATAGCCAGCACAAGATTAAAAAAGCTTTGCTCTGAGCACAAAGGGAGAGACAGGAATGGTGCCATAAGCCCATGTTTTGCAGCCAGTGGCGCAGGGAAATAATTTTGATCCCTTCAATCCCCTTATCCATGCCAACCACTGACCTTGCAGATGCAACTTTTGTTCAAGTTCAGTCCCTTTTTGGCTCGAAGCAAGACAGAGCTACAAAGGAAACACTCTCCATTCATCCTGGATCATCCAAGCGCCGCGCACGCAGCTGCCCCTGCGCTCCTGTTAGCCAGGTATTTCTGAACCTCACATCCAGTCACTCAGTACAAAATAATTAAGCTGCAAAGGGTGACAGTCACCTCTTTGCCTGCCACTGGGGCTCGACACATCTGCAGGTGGGAGCCCTGCAGCCGGCGCAGTTCGTACCTGCCCAGCTTTCACAACTCTTGCACCAGAGGAACTGGACCAACAACTACACACAGGCTGGTTTTGCCTGGGCGGCTCGGGAGCTGTTTAACCCTCGCCTTCATGTTAAATGTTTCTGGATTAAGAACATAAAGACTGATTCTCCTTTCAGTATGAGAGCAGCATTCTTAATAGTTCATTAGTTTTGAAAAAGAGACTATTTCTCAAGGAGATGGACCAGGGCTGGCAACACTGTGCTCCAACTCTTTTCTCTCTGAAGAGCATGGCTGGAACAGTCACAGCCCCCCATGTGCTGAACACAGTAGAGCTAGGAGATATTTAAACAGCAAGAGCCACTTCACCTACATAAAACTCTTTTATACATTTACCATGATAAACTGGAGGCATTAAAGTGCAGTGAATTGGAAATTGTTCTCACTTAGAGCTGGATGTTCACCTACAACTGATACCAAGATGCACACCCTACGCACTGTATTTCAAATCTTTATTTAAAAAACAAAAAACAAACTGCATCAAGCAGGAAACAGCGTTTCAGTTCTGCTGATACTGTTCTCTCTCGAGTACTTGCTGCAGCACCGCAGACAAACTACACAGTATTTCCACAACCTGCACCACCAGCACAAAGCCCAGATGCTGGAGAAGCTGAAGCAATAAGCACATTTTGGCAACACTCCCTCCAGCCAAAGTGCACACAAGTTTGGGACCTGTGTGCACGCAAAAGTTTAGCCTGACACAGGGGAGCAGCCTGCTGTGGCTGTGCCTGGAGAATTCCACACCTCACCCAAAGAAAGCAGGAGGATACCAGAAGGGGAAAAACACAAACCACCCCAAAACCTTTCCATCAGTGTGTCTCCAGCCACAGTACTGCATCTCTGTACCTAAATGCATTTTTACACAAGTGCAGTTGCAGGACCACCAGCCCTTCTGCAGAGCAAGCAGCAATCTACCAAAGAAACATCATCAAACACCAGGCTGATCTCATCCTACCCAGCTCCCTTCTTCACTGCTATTTTCCCAGAAAGCAACATTGTGATAGTCTCATTCTGTGAAATAACTGAGAAAAACGATAAAAAGTGCATCTTCTTAGTACACTGACAGGACAGTAAAGTTTTCAGTTCTTACTAGGCATAAAGTCAAATGCACTACTGCAAGTAAACATTCATTATCTGGGTGAAGTGGAACACGAATTCTGTTATATCCCTTTTATTACAAAACCTGTGCAATACAGAGTCCCTTAAATTTTTTTAAATATTATAGAGTCTAACTAATTTTAAAACATATATATTGTGAATTTCTCTGTGATGGTTGACCTACTTGACATTTCAGCAAACTTCACCTCATGTTTTGCCCCAGGTTTCAGAGCGTTCAAGAAAGCCTGAGCAGCTAGACTATGGGAAACTACTTTGGAAAAAATGGTAGGATATTAAGAGGTCTTTCAAAACACCCAGATAGACATAATCCAGCGCAAATTGAGTTAAAAATGAAACCTCAGGCAGGGATGAGGGTGACCTCTGAGCTTGGTTGGGATTTCCAAGCAATTTCCTCTCTCCAACACCCCTGCAGCCACTTTATGTGCACTAAAAGTGCCCTGACCGTGGCTGCAGGGATGGCCCCAGTCAGGGGCTGTACTTACCACACACCCCATCACTCTTCTGATCCTGGCAGGTTTCACTGATGAGGCAGAGAACTCCCTATCCAGCAGAAGAGCTGGATCCTTCCTCACCACAGCCCACCACTTGACCATGGTTTGCAGGGAACGTTGCTCCTCTCAGTTCCTGACCCAGCTGAGCACATACTTCAGGATTTCCAGAGCTCTCCCCCTCTGCTTTAGCTCTGCATTAATCACCTCTGATTCCTCAACAACAACAAGGTACCTTGAGTACCCGCTTCAGACAAGATGAAAAAGAAAATCAACAGCTAGGAGAACAAATCGATGGAGACTAGCAAGCCTTCAGAAAAACCAAAAGGCATTTACAGCCTTTAGAGCATTATCCAGAAAATCATTAGCTTTCCTGGGGTTAAAAGCACTTTTTAAGAGGAATAACTGGCCATCAGAAATGCTAGCTTGATACACCATCACTTGACAATTAGGTAGAAGGAAAAAATACTTAAATATCTAGAAACTTGTTTTAAAACATAAGCTAGCTATGGAAAAAACTAAGCTGCAAAGTAGACACAGAGGTGGTGACAAATCAGGAGTTACATTGCTAAGTCAGTGGAACTAGCACAAAACCTTTGGAACGGGAAGCTGCAGTTAAATACATTGGTTTTCTTATCAATG
Organism: Coloeus monedula; assembly: GCF_965178545.1. Lineage (NCBI taxonomy): Eukaryota > Metazoa > Chordata > Aves > Passeriformes > Corvidae > Coloeus > Coloeus monedula. Next base: position 6,843,399 of record NC_138798.1, on the reverse strand, counting down.
AGAGATCAGAGCAACAGTAACAGGACAGTGTACAACACACATGTGAAAGCAGCCTTATCAAGATGACAGCTGGAGAACTTATGGATTTTGTCCAGAAGTCTTCTATCACCAACAGGCTTTCTAAACTGCTCCACTCAGGCACAAACAGCAGAGAAGGAACTGCGAGCCAGCACTGCCAGACCTCTGGATACAAACAACAGTAAGAGTGGGTAAAGCATTAATCTCCTTGGGGCACAGCTGGGCCCCAGCTCAGCTTGTAAGGGCAGCATCTCCACTTCAACACCACGTGCACCGAGTCAAGGTCTGCCCTCTTTCAGCTCGGGGATCTGCTTCTACACAACACATCACTCCACACACATCTGAGCACAGATTGTCCACAAGGTTCTATAAATAGGTTAAACATTCCTCAAAAAACCCCGTACACACAGGCATCCCTCCTCAAGAAAGTTAAAATTTCCATTCAGGGCTCCAAAGCTTTGCTGGAATCTGTAAAAATGATAAACAACAGCCAAAAAGAAAACACAACCCCTTGTCTTTTCAACTACTTTGGGAGAACAATTGCTCTCAAAGATCGCATTCATTAACATTCTGATGAAGTTCCCTTTTAGCGCTGTTTTTCATACTTGAAAGGAACAGCTATGATCAGAGAGAGCCCTCAACTACCGACTCACTCATTTAGATTCTCTCGCTCTGATTCACCAATCACCTTCAAGAATAATTAGCAGCTTCATCTGAACGTAATGAATATACACACATGCTCACATCCACACCATTCATTTCGGAAGGCAGGGAGAAATCCCCCTTTCTTCAGCTTTCCTGACCCCTGGCACAACAACCATCTCCTGGGCAGCACCAGCACCTGATGGTTTTTGCAGTAGCTGCCCACCTCACTGACCACCTCAAGCCAAGGGGTCAGAGCAAACTACATTTCCAGGTTAAGTCCAAAGTCGTGGTGAGTGTCTGGGTATTAAAAAACCCCAAACAAAACACCATTACACACACACACACAAATCAGCTGTAACCTGCGTGAAACCTGAGCTGGATTTATACAAGAAGATCCAGGGGAAGGAAGAGAAAGGAGAAATTTTAACTTCTTATACACAGAAAGAGGCCGCTGCTTGTTTGTCTGGGGGCTTTTTTTTTTTTTCTTTTTTTACTTAATTTAAAAGATATATATATATATAATCAACTCAGTCTTTATTTGGAATATGGTAGGATAGGAGATACATAAGTCAAGTCACAAGTATCGCCAAAACAAGACACATGATTTTCAGATGACAACAGCCAAAGGAAACAGTGGCACATGAGTTAAAATCCAAAATGCTTAAAATTCACACCAGACAGCTAAAGGAGACCTCAAAGCCATCCCTCTGTATTAACCTTAACTGCTCACACTCCCAGGTCAACACAAAGGAAGAATACATATATTTTTTCTATAAAGCACCCTTTATTTACAGGAATACCAGGGGTGAGAATTTGTTTCAGTGGGGAAGGGGAATTCACAATATGGTGAGATATAAAGAAAAACAAGCCAAAAACCACCTTACCACTCCTAAATGATTCTACCATTAAGTTCTACCTAAACACTGAGAAATTTCATTTCCAAGGGGAAACCCAAAGCTTAGTTAGTCTATTAAACATAATCAGAGATCATTGTAACATCAAGAAACAAACCAAGCTAGAACACCACAATGAGCTACCACATATGCAACAAAAGCTCCTTTTAGGATTAAAAAATTAAAATACTTTCTTAGTTCAGTACGGTCCCTAGGCCATGTACTCGCTTTTACACTTTCTTCCCCCTCATGAGCATAGAAGGTTTCATTTCTTATCTATTTTTAAAATAACATTACAGCAGATTTAAAGTTCTCTTGAAAAAACAATGTACACCAAATTACAGATTTCCTCCAAAGCAGAAGAAAACCACCTGTTGCAGTCAAGTTCACCAGAGAACACAGCTCCACACCACACAAAATGACCTTGCCATTTCTGTCATTTACATGGGCATATACTACTTTAAGCTACTTTTGCCTTAACCATCTCCTTGCCTTGCTGCTGCATCACATCTGCCAGACAGCACCCATGGTCCAAGGCAGTGCTGCATGGAAAAATCCACACAATGTAGAGTACTTTCTTCTTTTTAGTGTTACCAGGATTTAGGAAACGCACACAGTCATTATGCCCAAGAATGCAACCTTGAACACAACACACCTGGTTGGTGTGAAACAGGTGAATTCTGCTCACACTTTTCCCTCTGATGTCCCAACCACCATGGTTGCAGAGGTGCACGTTTTCTACATGTTGGTAAATAAAGGAGAAATCAGTTGATTTCACGTGGTGCTCTCTGACATGTTGGTAAATATACTAGATACCAGTTCATTTCAGGAAGGTGTTCTCTGATGTTGGTAAATATAGTAGAAACCAGGTAATTTCAGGCGGTACTGAAGTTTTTTGCAAGAATTTTAAAGTGGATCATTTGTAAAGCCTTTTTTTTTTTTTTTTTTCCCCTAAAGAAAAACCAGAAGTGCTTCCACAAGCAGAAGTACCTTGGGGTGGCAAATATTTAAGGTCACTTTCTACCCCTGTGTGCCAGGTTGTGGTTTGGGTGATTCAATAAAAAGGTTCAACCCATCTGAAAAGCCCAGAGTTTTCCCTGTCAGCCTGGAGGGACTGCACTATCATTTGAATTCTATTTCCTGATAATGTGCTCACCATGGTAGAAAATTTCTGCAGGAAGATGAATTTTACCTTCTTCCCTGACAGCTCAGTAGAGACTCAGGGGTTTAATTGGACCTATCTGCTGATGCATATTTGACTAAGCATGCCCAAGAAAAGAAAAAATAAGGTTATACAGACAGGTCTAGGGCTTGGTTTAGAGGCACACGAAAGCAGATCGCTCGCTCATTATCAGTTCTGCATACACAAAGTAATTGGCTTTCCTGTTAGGACAACACCCCACAAATGACATCGCAAAAAGCCAAAGGACAGCCATCACCGAGCTAACACAAACCTTCTTCCCTCTCCAGCACCTGCACACCCAGAGCTGCTCAGGGACCACTGGGCTAAATGTCCCTGCTGAGCAGAACCCCTGGCTCCCCCAGCAAGGGTCCTGACACCTGGGCAGATGGCCAAGGCCACCCCTGACACCTCCACGGGCACTCAGGGACCATCTCTGGGACTCTGAGAAGTTGGTTCTACAGGTAAAAAACTCACAACCACGATGCCACCAGAGGCCTGAGTGACAGCAGGGGTGGGCTGGGGAGCAGCAAAGCCCACAAACAAAATAGGACCTCTAAGTCTGAGCCAAAGACATTAAAGATCCCAGGGCAGATCTGAGGGCATTCATTAGCCTGTGCAGAACTCTTCACTGCTGTAACACACGTTAATAGATACACAAGTGTCAGGAAATCCAAAGCAGGGAGAGCACCCAAAACTTTGCCCATGCTTTCACCATGGTGTGTCACAGAAAGTGGGCAAAGGCACCAGGATTGTTCATATTTACTGGGAATTTAAGTTATTACACCCAACAAGCAACTTGTTAGGTGCTTCCTCTCGACAACTCACTTCTTCCCCTCATACACAAACAAAACAAAAATCAAAAGCCAAAGTCATAGTTTGTCAATGCCCCTCTGAAAATACTAAATTTCCTGCTCTGCTTAACTTAGCTCAGACAAGGCAGGCAGTATTTGCTCAGCAAATATTGTTTGTAATAAGTTAGACAAGCAATATTTTTTGCCAGCCTATTAACACCAGAAAAATATGTACAGTCAACAAGAGATGAAGAATTTGTTCAATTACTTCAAAAATGGGAATTACAACCGAGGGATTATTATCCATTTAAACATCTCTTTTCCACAAAATGTCAAACACTAGCCATTTGCTAACAATCTCCGGAGACAGATAAAGTAACATTTTGGCAATGCAAACACAAACTCCCGAGCTGGAGGAGGGGGGAGTGGGAGGAAGGAGGGGGGGGGGGGGGGGAAGCTCCACCATTCACAACAATGCCGGACCATCCCAACACGCCAGGAATATTTTGCAGCCAATTAAAACCCCAAACAAACATTTGACTTGCCCGAAGTGATGGCGAACACCGGCCGGAGCCGGACAGAGGAGGGGACCGGGGGACGGAAGGAGCAACGGAGGGGGGGGGGCAGCAAGTTGCCAGCGGAGCCGCGATCACCCGGGCTGGCCCGGCACCCTCCTGACCGCAGCCCCGGGATCCCCCCGGGCTGACACCAGGATTAATGCACGTTAATTGCTATTTGCAAAATTCAGCAGCCTGAAAGCGCGGCGCTTCCTTTCTCAAATCCCTTTTTTTTTTTTTTTTCCTCTCCTTTCCTTTTCCCTTCCAACCACCCCCCCCCCCCGCCCCAGCCCCCGCCCCGCGGAGGGCAGAGCCCCCCGGCCCTCTTACCTCCAGCGCTTCCAGGGTGTTGAAGCTGGCGATGGCGAAGCCATCGATCAGGTCCTCTTCCTGGGAGCTGGACTCGCGGCGGCGGCGGCGCGGGGGCCGGGCGGCGCGGGCGGCGGGCGGCGGGCCCCGCGGGGCGGTGCAGTTCTGGCCGCCGTTCTCCTTGCCGGGGCTCGGCTCCTTCTCGGAGCCCGAGGACGGGCTCTGGTTCCGCGGGTCGCGGGCCGCCGCCTCCCGCCGCCGCACGCGGTCCCGCTGCGACCTCGACCTCCGGCTCTGCCGGATTTTCCCATCCATCGCCGAAGAAGAAGCAAATCAAAAAAATTTAAAAATAATAATAATAATAATAATAATAATTAAAAATTTTTTTAGAAAAATGAAAAGGAGAAGGCCAGGCGCGGGGGGGGGGGGGGTGGGGGTGGGAGTGGGGGGGGCGCGGGGGGGAGAGAAAAGTCGCCCCCCTCCAACTCACCGCTTCCCCTCTCCAAACCCCGGAGACCTTAAAAAATAATAATAATAATAATTAAAAAAAAATCAACAACAACAACAACAAAAAAATCCTGCTGTTCAGAGCCTCGGATCCAGGGCGATGATAATCCACAGAGCAAGGCTGGGTGGCGGTGGCGGTGGGGCGAGCGGCACACACACACAAAAAATATTAAATCCACGGAATGACCTTGACAAATTTCCACCCCCCGCCTCCCCCCACCCCCCAAAAAAAGCAGCGACGGGAAGAGGAGGGGAGGAAAAAAAAAAAAAAAAAAAAGAGAAGGGGGGGAAGATTTATCTGGATCAGGACGAGGACACCTCGGATTCACTCGGCGCGGAGGAGAGAGGCAGATCCAGGAGGCTCGACCCAGCTCGGGATAATCCAGGCGCGGCGCCCCCTCCCCGGGGGCAGCGCCGCTCCGGGGCCCCGCTCCGGCCGCCGCGCACCGCCAGGGGGGCCGCCGCCGCCGCCGCGCTCGCCGCCCAACTTTCTTGCCGCGGAGCGAGCGAGACAATCCCTGGGCAGCCCCCGCCGCCGCCCGCCGCCGCCGCCGCCCGCCGCCGCCGCCGACCCCTCCTCGCCGGGCGCCGCCGGCGGCTCGCAGCCCCCCGCCGGCGCGGCGCGGCGCCCCCGCCGCCGCCGCCCGCTGCCGGATGGCGCTCGCCCGCCCGCCCCAGCCCGGCCGCCCGCGGCGCGGCGCAGCCCCGGCCCCCAGAAGCCGCTCAGTCGGCGCTGCCCGGATGCCGCCCCATTCTCCCCGAGCTGGGACGCGGCGCTAGCACCGCCCGGCCGGCCGCGCATGAGCAGGGCTGCCAGCTGCGCGTCATTCCCCGGCGCAGGCCCGGCCGTGCCCCCGGCCCCCCCCCTTCCTCCTCCTCCTTCCCGCCCCGCCGCCGCCTCGCCTCCCCTCCGCGCGGGCCGGGGGCGCCGCGCCCGCCCGAGCCCCCGGGAAAAGTTTCCCCCGGCCCGGCTCCCGCCCGCGGACCCGCGGCCGCCCTGCCCCGGGACGGGGAGGGGTCTCCGCCCGCAGCGCCCCGGGCCGGGACAGGGGACGAGTCTGCGGCGAGCGGTGGGACCAGGCGTGAGCTGCGGGATGGGCTGGGGGTCAAACGATGAGTCCAGGGGCGATTAGTGACCTGAGGGTCGGAGGGTGAGCCAGGGACAGGGAACGAGCTGCGGGATGAGTTGAGGGTTAAACGCTGAGCCGAGGAACGGGCTGAGGGGTCAGTTGGGGGTTCAGGACAACTTGGGGAACACAGGAAGAGCTGAGAGACGTGGAGGAAGCTGAGGGATGAGCTAGGGAACAATCTGTGGGTCAAGGGACAAGTTAGGGAACAATCAGGGAATGAGCTGGTGATGAGGGTGCAGGACAGAGGAGCTGGACAACCAGGGCTGTAGGTGTGCCATGGAGCAGTGTAAGGGAACCAAGGGTTAAGAGTCATGGAGGTGGAAGCAGGAGACCCTGTTCATTAGCTTCTGCTCCCTGTCCATTCATCTAGTTGAGGTTTCATTTGGGCTCTGCAGTGCAGGAGGGGACTGTTTCCCGTCTTGTTTCCCTGCAGTTTCAGGCCCTCTCCTCTCCAGGATCACCTGGCCAAAGGCTTGGTCCTCAGGCATTCCCCTGGGACAGGGACTGGCTTGGTGGCCAACTGAGTAGCAGTGCAGTGCCCAGTCCCAAGGACAGCACTGAGGAAGGTGTGCCTAGATCAGGGCTCCTGCACACGGCTGTCCTACATAGTGCAATGGTAGCAGGACTTAATCCTCCTGTTATCATCTTTTATTGCGCACAGTCAGATATTGCAGCATGTTACCATCACTTCTGGGTACTCCCTTGTGTGGGGCTGGCTTTGCTCCATTGGACTGACTTGGCTTAATTCCTTACGTTTTCAGCTGCTTTCACCTTTCCTGGGGGCTAACCTTTAGTTCTGGATGTGAGAGACATTAGAAAGATGTTGTGAAATAAAACCTAAAGAAGTCCATTGAGATTCATGTGTAAGGGGAAAAAATCCATGGAGGAGATTCAGAGTTAGTGGGAGCCGTGGTAGTAAGGGAAGCCAAAAGATTTCCTGCTACCTGCTCCCACTGAACTGTGTTCCAGTTCAGTCGTTGCCAGCGATGGTGGCTTCATTAGGCTGGTGTCCCCAGAAGTGGCAGACTGGCAGCTGGGTGTCTAACACACTCATCAAATGTTTCAATGTGAGCACTTCAATGCCCATCTTTCCTTCATTTTCTTATGTTCCTAATCTAACTGTAACAACAGAGTAGTCAAAAATTAACCCCCTTCCACCTGGCCTGAACAGGCTCTTTGAGAAGGGTTTCTGGTGTCTGGCAACAGCATTGCCCTACCTCACTTAGACAAGCGCTAAAATAAATATCATCCTCTTAAAATGTAGCATAGAAACGTCATTTAAATTTAAGCCATTTAAAACCAAAGGTAGAAATCCCTTGTGTAGTGCAAAGCCTCTTAATGCAAATAGTCAGTCATGCATTGCATGCCTCAATCACACTTGTATCAGTGTCATTTGTGTCCTAATAAAATCCTATAATCTTTTGCGTGCCAATTAAAGGAGGAAGATAGCTAAATCTGGCTGCTTCCTCAGGTAATTACAGGCTAGTGGGGAGCCAGACAGTTATCTGCCCTGGATTTTGCTGGACTGGGGATTTCCAATGGGTATTTCATGACACTATAGTATTTTTAAATGTATGGTATTTGAAAGGCACAACCAAGATCCAGGAGGTGGCTGTTAATGAAAGGTCTCAGTTTAAATACACCCAGTTAAACAATGGATTTGGTCTAACAACGGTATTTGCTTTACCAGTATTTTAAGGGACACTTTGTGGAAACAAGCATTTACACTGAGTTCACTAAGTTATTTTTACACTGGTGAGCCTGTCCTTTTATTTACAAGGTAATTTCTATGTTGCTTATAAGTACATCATAAGGGTAAGTCATTAAAAAAGATAAACTGGGGCATTTTTAACAGTTTCTCTTGCTAGTGCTCATCTCACTCCTGTTGTGCTATAGGCCCTCCATCATTAATATGCATTTCTAGTTCTCTTTTTTCATTCACTTCCAAATTTGCTGACCAACAAGGACAGTGGAAATTGCCTGTAAAGTTCCTTTCTTTATTTCCTGTCAGCAGGGTCATCAAGATTCTCATCCCGTGTTTACGTACAGGAGTTTAATGTCACTGGGAACGTAAACCGAAGGTGCCTTCTGGGGAAAGTTGTGAATACCATTATTTTTTTCAATTAACTCCACAAATTCAGCAGCACTATGATTGTCCATAGTTTTTCTCATTTTTGTATATATATTTTTTCTTGTTGGAAGATGCAGCAGAAGGGTCATCCAAAGGAATTAATGAAATCAAACAGTCCACACGGGAAAGGATGCCTCTGCTTGAAACTGCATCTCTGAATCAATCATGCCTTTCCTTCCACCAAGGCAATTTTGTGTTTTCAATAGAAGGCAGACCTACAGTGGTTTTGTTTCCCCCCCAGCATCAAATGGCATTCTGCACAATGATATTCATCATGTTATAACTCTAGGTGAATGATAATGGATCAGAGGGAATGTAAACAGATGGATGTTAAAACAGACAATTCCCTGCCACAAACCTGGGAGCCCTCCACTGCTGCCTAGTCCATTCATTCAGTGGATAATTGTATTAGACATTCCAACAATAGGGAGGCCTTCTTCATTAATCCTGAATTTACTGAAAAGAAGCTTTGCAGACTATAGCCCTTTCGGTGCTTAGACAACATCAGGCAAAATTTACCACAGGCTTAAATGTCTAAAACTCAGCTGGATAGAAACTAGCACAGAAAATTCCAAAAGCAAGAGAGATGGGCAAGTGAGGCCAGGGGACAGGACAACCCAGGAGCAGCACTGCAGGTGGGCAGGAGACATGAGTGCCTTTGCAGCAGAGCTGCAGGTCAGGTGATGCCAAGGAAATTTATTGGAAGGCTTTCCTCTTGCTAGAGTGCAGGCACAGCTGAACTTATCAGTCCTGGACCTGGGTTTGAGCTGATTGTCCATTTCCAGCAGCCAGCCTCCAGCTCGCCACATGAGCCAGTGAATGCCAATCCCTGCCATGTGATGGGGCACAACCGTTCCGTAACCCTGGTGTGCATCAGGTGACTGGGGCTAAGCAATACAGATCAAGTCTCTCACCAGCTGTCCTGTGAGTCAGACCTTGATTACAATATTGACATTAACGTTTTAATCACATGCATGCTGCTGCAGATTTTAATGACCAACTTGCTATGCCTTTGCCTTTTGAGGATCAGAAATTAGACCCTCGTTCATAGCGCGAGGGAGTGTGGCATCAGAGCAGCAGCTACCATAGCAGTAAACATGGCACTGCTCTCACCACCAGCCTGCCCCTGGACATTAACCTTGCTGGCACTGAGCACCTCACTGGAACAGGGACTTTGTTCTCAATTACTCTGTTCCTGTGTCTGGGGCAGTACTGGAAGTTATGAAAAAGGAGAAAGGCGGTGCTTTTGTATTCTTTGTAGCCTGAGGCAATGTGAAAATCTACCCCATCCCTGTGTAACTATCATTTTCGATTCACAGGTACTTTAATCAGGGCAGAGGAATCCAGAGACATTTCCTTCATCCAGTGGAGGTGGAAGCAGGGTTTAACTGTGCTTTTTCTGCCCAGTGCCGTCAGAGTGAGGTGAAGAAAATGCAATGCAAATGAGAATCATGCCCCAAATATGTGTTGTTCCTCTCACCCCAAACATGCTCCACAATTCTTGCAAATGCTGCAAGCTGAGTCTGCGAGGCTTTGCTTTGTTATAGACTGTCATGTCCAAGGTGGAAGCACAACCAAAAGGTCACAATAAATAAACTGAATACAAAATTGCTTAAGGCAATAAAAAGAGACCACAGACTTTCATTACAGCTCTGACGTGCACCAGGAGACACTTCAGGATGTTAAATAAGCTGGGTTTTGTGATGATGGGCTTAGTTGTTTTCTGTTGTTTCTTCCCCTGCTACCTCAATACTTTGCCAAAACAATCAGGCCTTAACTGCTTGGTATCCCTTTCACAAACACGGGCTGCCTTTATCATTTGCTTCATCATGGTCATTTGCACTGAAAATACATAATCACTGTCAGAGTACAAAGAATCATTACGAATAATTAGTTACTTCCAATATGGCAAGTCAGTCTCATAAATCTTGAATATTTGGCTTTGGTTTTGGAAAGAGATTCCTTAATGGCTACACTTGTGAGACTCTGTTAATTGATATAAAATTGTATTCAAAATTAAATTTGTTTTAACAGATCTAAATCACCCCAATAAATCAGCTTCAGCCTATCTGCTCTAAGGGTTCAAGTACACTTTTTTTTTTTTTTTTTTTTTTTTTTTTTTTTTTTTGCCTTTGGGAGAAACTGTGAGCTTGCAATCAATGCTTAGAGGGCTGGGTCTGACCCTCCCCTCATTGACTAACCACTTCCATATGCTGACATGGGGTGATTTTTGCTGATCTGAGGAGTCAAAAAGGAGGGGCTGGAAGGTACAGCCCCTCTCCCCAGTCCAGCTGTAGCAGCTCTGGGGCACTCAGCCTTCCTGGCAGGCAGGTGTGTGGGGAGCAGGGGGTTCTGTCCCAAATCACCTCACAGCCAGGGTGTGAGGAAGGAATTGCCTGCCTCTCTTCTGAGTGGGCAAAGGAGAGGGAATTTTTATAGGAAAGAGAAGGAGTTCAAGCCTATTTGTAATAGTCAAATATTGAGGATTTATGCTATTATAGGTAATAGCAGTGTGAATGGTAGTTCTTACGATGCTTTTTTTTCCTTCAGAGAAACCATCTTTTTCATCTGGTACCATGGGTGAGAGAAGGTGAGAGTTAACAACAATGGCTTAATTCTACTTGACTGTATATACTCTATTTAGCTCCTGAAATTGTTTCATGACAGGATGTTATTATCTTTATCCTTGCTTCAAACCACAGAAATGGAGCTTGAGAGACAAAAGCCCAGTGTTCCTCTCTCACAGTGTCTTCAGTAGGCTGTATTCCTCACCTATGCAGCGGTGAGCTTCCCGAGATCCTGTGTGGTAGAAATCTGTTGGAAGAATTCCCCATTTACATCCTGCCTGCATTTGCTGTCTGTTATCTTAAATCTCTCTCTAATTATTATTTTTTTTTCCCTTCTCCTCCAGAGATTCCTTCTTGCCTACTTCATCTCAGTAAAACTTTCCCCACCCTCCTCATACCTGCCTGTATTTCTGTCTGTCTGCTCGCCCTCGGGTTCCAGCCGCGGAACCCGCTCGGTGTGGGCAGGCTCCAGCTGCTGCCTGCAGCCGTAGGAAGGGGATGCTCGGTGCTGAGGATCTGCAGGAGCGTGGGGCAGGTTTGGGGAGGCTCAGAGCTCCTCTTGCCTCATCTGGGAAAGGCCTGCAAAGCTCTGTGTCTGCTGTCAGGCCCTGCAGCGCAGTGATCGCCAGCTAATGCTGGGTCTTGCTTGGCTAGGGATGCCTCAATCCTGTTGGGCTCAGCCATCTATTTAATGATTCTTTTACTTGCCTTTAGAACACTGTGAGTGCGCAGCCGCTGTGTCCAGTGCTCGGTGTGGTGTGTTTAGGGCTGAATAAAAGTGACAACCTTTTCCGTTTTATTGGGTGCAACTGTTGCAAGTGTTAGAAATTCTCCATGGCTAGAAGTTGCTTCTGTTTCCAAGTATCTTGTAGGTTCTGCTCAATTTACTCTTAGATTTGTTAAAGCAATATGTTTCACTTTGATCCCTCAGTGCATATTGTTGTTCAGCTAATACTTCAAAGAAAAAAATATTAAAAATTCCCAAATGAGCAACAAAAAAACCTCACCCCATCCACCTTGGGAAACCTGAAGGTTAAGACTGTAAGTATGGTTTTCTGTCCTAAGCCTGGAAAGTGAGGAGAAAGCTAGTAAAAACTGATTCAGAGAAGGTATATTTGGCAGTCTGCAACTTGCAGAGCTCTCCTAATAAAGGCTGGCAGGGTGTGCAAACGGAGCTTAACACATGGTCATGATAAACAGGTGCTGAAACATTTCTGCAGCATTTCTTCCACTAATATTTTGTGTCTTTAAAGCAATCGTCAGGAAGATGTGTCATCTTAATTACACAATCTGGGAGTAAGCAATTTACTAGTAGCCGTGTAACTTGTTAATAAAGGCTTCCCTGCAGTGGGATTTTGGCGCTCTGTGTACCAGCAGCAGGCTAAGCACTAAGGGAGGCTGGCAAAATCACAGTGATACATAATTTACACTGGGTCAAGTTACCCTTTGTGGCAAGTAGATGAGCTGGACAAGTGTTAAACAGGGCTTCCCCTTCACTGCTGTCCATGCCTATAATGGGAAATTTATTCCCAGAGTGGATGAGGCTTAACTAATTACCGTACAGTTGTGTGTCCTGGTGTCTTTGGGTCACAAGACCAACCTCACATGAGCCAAATCAGAAATAGATTCAAAGACAGGAGAATATAATAGTCCAAAGTATTGGCTTTACTGCCTGGAATCATTTTGCAAAGAGAAAGGGAGAACTGGAAGTTGGATGAAAGGAAAACAGGAAATATGGGAATGGCTCACTCTCTCTTAGTAAGTGTGTAATAAGGACTGAATTATTCTTAACACAGAGAATTATTTTTTACATGCACCTCATACTATTGCTAATCTTTTGTTGTCCTTCATCTGATTCACTGATTTAATTTCACTTCTGCAAATGAAGCTAGGAGCCTAAATTCATTGAGGGGGCTGTGAGGGCCTTTGCAAGGCAATGTATTGAGTTTCAGAAAGCACTTTACAAGAAGGTAGCCTGCCACAGTCTTGTGCTGTAGGACTTCCTTTGGAAGCATATATTTCTCCCCCATAAGTCTTTTGAACAGTTTTATACCACACATGTTTCAAGAGAATTAAATCAATAACAATCTGTACCTTTCTAACCTGAAATGCAAGCTCTGCACGGCAGGAGATCAAGCTATGCAATTAACTGTTGTCCTTTCAAAGGAATTCTGACAGATATTTATAGTTTACTGTATTCCATTTTCCTGCCATTGGAATATAACAGTACAACTGAATGCAGCTGACTGGAACTATGAAATAATTATAGCAATAACTATTTCCTTCTCTACTGGGGAAATCTTGTAAAGTGCTGCATGTGGGAACTGCTGATGTTCTTGCCCCTCAAAATCCGGTCCTTACCTTCAGTTTATCATGCATCCCTGGCTAAGTCACCCAAGAGAGAATTTTTGTTCCATTACCTTCAGCTTTTTCTAAAGTCACGTTCTAAATCTCACGTTCATCTTGATGTGGAATGAATCAACGCTGTAGAAATAAATGCTCTTTAAAAAGCTTTCTATATTTGTGCACGGACAGTGTATGAAGTAGAAAGACCTCTCTGTAGTAAAATAAGTCATATCTTTGTGTGGGAGTTTGGAGCCGTCTATTAAGAGGAAACTATGCAATATTACCAGAAGTGAATAGATTGGCATTTGACTGCTAAGCACTTTGCAAATTTCGATATAAAGGCACTTATTTTATACCCTGAGCTGTCACTGTAACTTATGTGCTCGTGCTGGTGACTTAGTAGCATAATGACAGGCCATTGTTACTGAGCTAATTAATTTTAAGCAATCTTTCCTAACAGTATGCTTGAGGATGACATTCATTTGCTGCAAACGTATGAGACATTGATGCATCAGGAAAATAGTGATGCTGAATCTTTGAGCTACCTCTTGCTGGCTCAGTATGATTGTCTTATCCAGGGATAGTTGCTGTGTTGGACACTTTAGATGCCTCTTGCCACTAGTAATACCCTCAGTTATTTACCTTACAGCTAAGGGCTGTAAACTTCCAGCTGTTGGGCTGTAAACCTGCAGAGGAACACTGTAGCTTCCAGCATACGATGGGATCTAATGGTTGCTTTGCCATGTGGCCATTTTCTATCACTCTGGTTGAATGTCAGCAGATGCTTCCCAGGACCTTGCAAACCAGGATCAGATACAGGTGGTGCTTTGGGGAGCGGTGTGGTGGGGGATCGTGGTGTCATTTAAAAAACCCAGAAGTTCAGAGTAGGATAAGTTGACGTGGAAAGGTCTCTTCCAAGAAAGTATTGGAATTATTTTCCTAACAATGTTCACCAAGGTATAGTAAGTGGTGTCCAGATGCCCTTTGCCTTTACCTACGTGGACTGGGCATGAAGTTAAACCCAGCTTTCAACAAGAAAGGAATGAGAATAGGGAAGAGAAACTATTCTCACTTTATTTTCACAGGTGGCACCAACAGCTTGTAGCTGTTGAGTAATACTGTATTGTGCAGCTGCCTTAGAAACTGGTGCTACTGAGTCATTCCTGGGTAATAATTTTGTTTTGGAGTCCCCCCAACTTGTGTTAAGACTGGGTGGGTAAGTGGTGGTACTGTAATGGGAGGAAAAATTCAACAATCAAAACTCCCAAGTTTGCATTTCCTGGGACTGTCGTCATAGATGTCAAGTCCACTAGAAGGAAAGAAGTTAAAGGAATGGAGAATGTCTGCTAAATTAACCAGATCTGGGAGCTCCCCATGTTTTTCCATATGGGGCTCTGGAATGCAGCTGTGTGACCCTCTGGTGTAGTAAAGCCTGAGTCTGCACCCCAACCTGTGTGACTCAGCTTCTGGAAGTTTACTTCTGTGCGTAGAGGGAAGATTTGGGGTTTCTGCACAGGGAGCTGGTGTGTGCATGCAGATCAATACCAGAGCTGAGAACTCTCCTCCTGACAGGCCTGCAACAAACAGTACATTATTTATGTGCTCCTCTCATGTTTCCCTGCCCGTTATGTAAATACTAATCAAGGTGAAATTGGATTCAGCCACGTCTAATTTTGACTTCGGTCTATTTTGGTGATATCCAAGCAGAAATCAGTCTAATGGTCTTCTGGAGGGGTCCTGAGGTTTTCTAAGACTTTGCATGGATTTAAAGCAGAGTCCCTGTGTAGGCTCATAACTGACTGCTGGAATCCCAAGAGCCGGTGCTCTGTTGTTCCCAAGCTTTGCCCTCTCCTTTGTCCACAACAGAAATGTGAAAATACCACGTCCTGTCGAGTCTTTGCCCTTTGACCACAGCTGATGTTACTCATTCTGATAAGCAGCAGCAGGTTTTAGTCCATTTATCCAACATTTTGTTAGCTTTGCATCCTCTCCCCCACAGCCTTGAGTTTTTCACTTTGTGTTTATGACTCTCTCAGTGTGTTTTTATTCCAGTTCAGCTGGGAGCAGGGGATTTCTTTGGGAATGTTTCACAGTTTTCAATTTGTTTTGTGGTTTCAGGAGTCTAGGGTTGGTTGTTTGTATTTACTTACTTATAACTGCTATATTTTTTCACCTGTCTGTAGATCTGGGAAAAAAGGTGCTTTTCTGGCGGTGTTGCCAACCAAAGTCTCTTGTTCTTATGTGGTGAGAGCTGGGGCCCTGTGAGGCTGCTGTAATGTGCATGGGTGTGCCTGCTGAGCAGGGCAGCTATTAGTTCTGTGCATGATGATGGTTTCTGTGATGTGCATGACTTTCTCTGTTGGGAAATGAACTGTGAACACCTACTCATTTTTCACAGGCCAAATTACAGTGCTGTTTCAGCTCTCTGAATTGCCTACACCTCAAAAAGAACGTCCCTAGGACCCTTTAGTGCAATAGTAATGAAATAGCTGGGGCTGAGCAGCTCTTCTGTTAGCAGGAGCCACCTCTATAAATTTAGCCATTTTCTTTCTGCCTGGCAGACTTCTGATGCACTTGATGTACTTCTTCACCCTTTTATTTTTTTACATTTGAGGTAGTCTTTGTGTGCTTGTTGCTCAAGCTTTAACTGTGATTAAACCAAAGGAAGAGATTTTGGAGTCAGTGAAATTTTGCTTAGACTTCTGTGTCACTCTGAAAAGCTCAAAGGCTGCAGCTTAGAGAAAACAAATTAAAGTAGACATTACTATTTTTTACTGAGGGAAGGGGAAAAGCATTACCAGTGGCATTGCTGCTAAAATAGATAATACAGATTCAGACCTTGGAAAAAAAGAAAAAAAGGAGCCCAACTCTCAAAGAATTCATCCCAAAGTTGGAATTCATTTGCTTCCACACTTGCATCTTTGGATGATCATTAAATTCAGTTTGCACTTTCTAATCTAAGAGTTCCCCAGTGGTACTTAACAGCTCAAATATTTTTTTTTTTTTTTTTATTTCATTCTCCTCTAGTTTTGGGGTTATTCCTGATTTGGTCTAGCAGAAAAAAAAAAGTTGCTTCGTGGAGCTTTTGACTCTCAAGGTAGCAGGACATGGCCAGTAATAAACTTGTAATGGAGCAGAGCCCAGCAGATGGAGGGGACAGGGCCCTTGATGAAATGGGAGCCATGGGATCTGTCTCATCAAGCAACTGTCAGAGCTGTCTTCCTCCTCCTCCAGGATGACCATGGAGAATTCATGCCAGTGCATTACCTTCTCCCAGGGAATCAGGTGTGTGTCTGCATACAAAGATGGTTTCAGTCTCTCTCTGATTTTCCTAATGTTATACCACAGCATGTGTGTCTTTTGTTGTCTTCAGAAAATAAAAATCCATTTTTCCTCAATGAGGAGCTTTTTATGTTCTGAGGTTTGGCCGCTGTGGTCAAAACTATGAAAGGTTTTCCTTAAAATCAAGCTTTCCAATGCAGCAGGACAGAAAGAATACTGCCAGACAGTCAATTTGAGCTTCAGAGCTGTGCAGGTACTTAGAAGTGCAATCCATCAGGTGCTCTGATCTACAAGTCTGGCTGAAATCTTGCAGCCGTCAGCATGACATTACTCCCAGTCACATCAAGTGTGACGAATTGCTAATAGATGTTTTGAAAGGAAAACTTAAATTAGCTTCTGAAAATTCACCTCAAGAATACAGGATCTGTCTACAGCTTGGATGTTAAGGTGTGATTTTAGCCCATTTTGATAAATCACTAACACCTGGGTTTTTGTTTCTTTTTTATTCCCCCACTCAGCTGCCATTTTAACTTGTGTTTAGCTGGCCGTTAAACAATCCTGTGTTCTGCTAGAGCAGACAAACTGTGTTGGCAGGTGACTAAGATCAGAAGGAAAACTAGATGCATTTCTTTACTCTTGGTGGCTGTGGCTTTCAGTTCAGAGCAAAGGCAGGCTTTTAAAAGCATGCAATGAGGATGTTATAGGATGTGTGTCGGTCTCACTCAGCTCCGATTAACTCCGCTCGTACACAGAGTTCAAGGTAAACTGCCACGTGATCAGCGAAATGAACTCAACCATTTGGTCATCCTGAGCAGCAGAAAAGAGCATGTACTGATTCTGGACTCCTCCTGAGAGTGCAGAGGATGTTCATAACGTGCTTCCTCAAGGCAGAGAGAGTGCAAGTCGGCATCTGCTGAGTGCAGAGCTCTTCACTGAGACAAAGTTGCTCAGCGTTATGCTGAGGTGCTGCCCCTGAAAAATAAATGAGGATGGAAAGGGTGATCCTCCGAAAAGTAGAAGGAATATGGAAAAGCAGATTTCCAGGGAGGGTGGGTGCAGGGATTTAGCTGTACTGCTGTGTTACATATGTTGCTCGTGGCCCAGACTTGGGTTCCAAGCAACTGTGCCCTACAGTCTGAGCATCCATTACGTGTCAGTCATTTCCTTGCCTCAGTTGTCTTTTTCCCCTCATTTGGGCTGCCAGTTCAGCAGGGAGCAGCTGCAGGGGACAGCAGGACAGAGTGCTGGAACTCACTTTTAAGTACCTGTTTTATGCTTTGCTAGAGCAGCTGGAGAGAAGGGATAAATTACTATAAATTGCCAGTCTATGCAAAAAGGTGTTTGCATAAATTATTGGAGAGCCCACTTGAACTTGTTGAGCAGTGCTCCCACCAGCATTAAGAGGTCATTTAACCCTCTGTGCGGCCCTGCTGCGGAGCCCAGTCATGCATTGCAGAATTCAATGAGTTCCACCATTTTTCTTCTGAGCATTGCCCAGAACTGATGCAAAGTGACATCTGACAGCACAGGCAAAGCAGTGACAATGCTCTGAGACACTAATAATAGCTGTAGAGCTAGAGCAGTTTCCCTCTATCCTTATTTTTTATTAGATTCTCCCCCCTTTGGTGAGGAAATGTTGTCATCCCTGGCACAGTTTATCCTTGGAAACCACCTTTGCTGAGCCATTTAATCACAAGGCTGGCTGCACAGTGGAGTCAATGTGCTAGGAATGCTCCCACCATAATCTCTTTAAGGAACAGCTGATACCTCATTGAGAACTTTGAAAAAAACCAACATTCCTCTTGGGCGATCCTTGCCAGAAGTTAGGAGCAGTGAGGGGTGCTGACGGGGAGAGGCTGAATCATCTCTGGAACAGCGTGGCAGCAACCACCCCTAGAAAAGCAGGCTGCAAATCCTGTGCAGACTCCTTCTCTTCCCCCTTCCATTTCCTTTGTTACTAAGGAGATTTACATTGAAACAAGCTCTGCAGGAATCTTCAGGTTCCTTGCAAGGGGATCTTAATATTTCTACTCCTTTATAATTAGTAAAAGAGAGAGGATATTAGAAAGGCTTCCTGTGAGGGATTCTTGGGGCCAAATTACAGTAAAAAGGGAAAAATTATGAGTAGCCTTCAAAACCTCAATTGTGTGGCAGTGGTCAATTTGATGGGCACCCAAAGGCAATCCCAGGGGCAGAGTGAGTTGCTTCACTAGGACAGAAGTAGATCAACCTTTGTTATTGTTTCTGTGTTTTTGTTTCATGCTCTCCTGCTGTAGTTGTTCGTTCCTTGCACTTTTGCCTATTTCTGAAGGTTATTTATCTTCTTATCTATTTATCTATTATTTATCTTCTGTTTAACTGCTGGACTTAATGGTCTTAAAGGCCTTTTCCACTCTAAACAGTCCTGTGATTTTATGATATCACCCTGCTGTACTGAAGTCAGCTGCAAGGCTGCAAAGAGCAAAGGAGGTTCTAGGATGTCTGGATTTATTTGGATAGCCAGGTGTTTTTAACCATGGATATGGAAGACAAGGGGCAGTAATTTTTTTTTTTTTACTTTTTTTTTTTTTTTGAGTGCTGTAATTACAGGAAGGAATGGATGCCTAAGGAGGACCTTAAGGAAGAATTTAGGCACCTAAACCCTAAAGGATAATCCTGGCTGCTCCTGCCTACTTCTGTAAGCAGCCGAGTATCACCACCAAGAGGGTTCCTTAGGTACTTAGAGCTCTCCTCTGCACATCTAGAATTATCCAAGTCTTGTTGATGCTGAATTGCTCAAATCTGATCTCTCTCCTAAGCCCTGTCAAGATTAAGAGACCAGGCTTTCTCCTGCCTCCTGTGAGGCCGTGCTGGTGGCACAGGCAGAGCACGCCTGCAGCAAGGCTCTGCACCAGCAGCACACAGACAGCTGCTATTTACATTCCAAAGCAGGGGAAGAGTCAGGGATATCCTGCTGCTATAAAATACCACTGAATATTAAATGGCAAGCGAGGAGTGGTTGCACGAGCAATGGGGGTTTGTCCAGTCCTGTGTGCTCCTCCACTGCAGCAATCTTGGCAGACTTTTCATTTTTGCTTCGCAATATCCTTGTCTCTCCCATCTTTCTGACATCCCTGTCATCATTTCCCTCTACCTCTGACATCTTTATTCATCTCTACCATGTTCCTGTTGTTTTCCCATAGCCCCTGCATTTAGCTGTGCCATAGCTTCTGCTTTCTGCTGTGTTCTCTGGCTGCTGCTGGGAGGAATAAAACCCAGTGGCTCAAGGGTGGGTTGTTGGGAGCAGTATCTGTGCTGGGCAATGTGATGTCCTGTGTGTGTCAACTGGAGATATTCTGCAAGAAAGGGAGTGCTGAGCAGTTTTCCAGTGCCTTCTGTCTGAGTCCACGTGGCCATGGAAGGTCTGGAGTTTCTTTACAAGTAAAGCAGTCTAAAGTAATTTTGATGCAAGGCATAAATTTTCAGAATGTAGTGCATGCAGTGGGCAACATGGAAAGTGCTTTGAGAATGGAATTGTTGGAGATTATTCAGTGTGAAGGTGAATGGAAAGAAAGCACAGAGAAGGGAGGAATTGGTAGGTTCCTGTAAAAGAGCAGTTGAAATCTTAGAATGATAGTTTCCTCCCACCTCAGCCCCCATCTCATCTGCTGGTGTCTTAGTGTGTATTCAGCAAGCTAACAGCATCAGGTCCTCTTTCACCTTGGCAGCACCACTGGTGATACTATTATACACCTCTATGGTTACTGATTCTTTTTGCCAAGTGTTCCACACGAGTATTTTTTTCCCATGTTGATTATGCAGAATCTTCTGACCTTTAGAAATATGGCACTTCTGACTGCTGCAGTGGAAACCAGCCTTTCCGTTTACATCTCTCCTCAATTCCCACAATATTGCTATGAAACACACTTCTTTTATTTTTTTCCTCCCCTTCCAATATATTATATTCTTGTAGATTTAACCCTCAGGAGATCAACATCTGGTACCAATTATTCTTCTTTAGCTGAGGTGGCTGGATCTCCTGCCTTACAGCAGTGAAGGTCTAGAATTCCTTTAGCATGGGGAGTCCATCAGGAAAGGCAGAAGCTCTCTGTGAGGACGCTGGCATTCTTCCCAGCACCTGTTGGTAGCACAAAAGGGTATGTTACAGGCTCAGCTGTACAATCCCAGGGTACAGAAACACTATGAGGCCATTAAACACCCACTTTAAATTGCACCTTTGATCAAATTCCTCACCAAAGGCAGCATGGCTGTGCAGTGCTGCGTTCGTGCTTCGCAGATTACATCCCCAGATGTACGAGATCTCTGGAGACTAGAGGGGAAGGAATGTCATGCACACAATAGAGCTGGAAAAACCTTCTGTCTTAATGGTGTCCCATCAAATCTTATCTGATAACCTCTCCTTTTGAAAGTATGTGGAAAGCCAAAAATAAGAACAAAGCAAACCATAGACACTGACTTGCCCTGACCTGTCTTCTAGGCTGTATCTCTGTGGAGCTCTCCTTGCTTGCTCTACTTGTCTTGCTGTGACCTCTCTCTCATCTTGCTATCAAGCTCACTTGCTAGTGTGAGAAGCTCCCCCTCCCTTCCTCCTTTCCTTCTTTCCAACCTCTCCTGTTTGTAACAGCCTCCTCATGCTTGTCTGCCTTATCCACTTTGTCTTATATTTTCAGCAGAGATTAGAAATATCTTTTCTTCTGAGTCTCAAAGTTCTGAATTCCTCTATCTTCCTGCCACTGCTTATCTTGCTGCTGTATTTTTAAACTCTAATACACTCCAGGATATAGTTGTCACCAGGGACAGTTGAACAAAGTAAAAGTAGTGTAGCAACCTTCCAAAATTCTCAGCAAAAATGCTTTGTCAAAAGAAGAAAGTTCAAGGCATAAAAATCTATATATTTTTTAGTTGTTGAATAGTGACAACATATGATAGCAGAATGATTTTTGGAGCATGTTAACTGCATTCAACCCCTGCCTGAGATATCCACAGCTGCTTTTGTGGTAAAATCCATTCTGTTCTGACCCATCATGTATTGTATCACTTCTAGTTTGAGGCCTCTGTGGGACTGGGAAGCTTGCAGTAGCTAGCTACCAGCAGCCTGGAAGGTAAAGGATTGCTGTTAGCCCAGTCTTTCTGATGCACAGATGAGATACCCAAGCAGAAGGAGGAAGCATGGCTCTAGCTGGTATCACACCAGGAAAATGAACTCTGACTTCCCCATCCCAGCTAACAGCAAAGGCTGTGGGCCATCCTTCCTCTCCTCTTTGGTTCCCTCCAAATATGAGGTGTGAGATTCTTATCTAGGTGCTCACTATCAGTGAATCCCTTGAACCCTTTGAGCTTAATGAAAAG
Source organism: Coloeus monedula (assembly GCF_965178545.1). NCBI lineage: Eukaryota > Metazoa > Chordata > Aves > Passeriformes > Corvidae > Coloeus > Coloeus monedula. The sequence goes on along the minus strand of NC_138798.1, from coordinate 6,821,691 downwards.
GCCCTGAAACACCTCCGTTTTCAGTCTAAAGAAGAGAAGTACCAGATTGTTATTGTCATTCAGCTGAGGAGGTTGCAGTTTGTCTTACAAGTTATTGAAAGTTTTACCCTAAAACCTTGGGCTGACACCCATGTGGCGTTGGAAGCTCTCACTGAATAGAGACTCAGGTGCTTTCCATTTGGAACTTTCTGCTTGGTCCATAAGATACCTTTGCATGCATATTTTGTTTCAAATGAGGGCCTGTCAGGCACTGTGGGGGTAGTAAATAACAATTTTCTTTCTTACTGCTGCCCACTTGGGATCATAAGTTGCCATATTCTGAACAAGGTTATTTTCTTTACCTTTGGTTTGCTGAATTATACTTGCCCTGAAGACAGCTCTAAGATACATATCTAGCTTTTGAAGCAATGCCCTTGCAGTCTCTGACGTTCATTTTCACATTGCAGTGCCCACAGCTGTTTTCAGGAACCTTGTCCTTCTAGGACTGGAGCATTAGTAGTGTGCAGCACAGTGTCTCCACTCTAAGTTGTTTACAGGACCATCTTACTGTCTCCTCTTTAAGTCTTGTGCTCATTGTGGGTTCATCTCTCTCCTCATTTCAGGAGGCTTTATTACCTTCTTCATGGAAGTGAAACATTTAAAAATGTGAAGCTTGGCTGTTAGAGAATCACAATGAGGTTGTGGCCTCTGCGGTGTCTGGGCACCTAAAGAGCACTTCCCTTCCTCAGGGGAGGAGGATGGCCAGAGCCTGCTCCAAAACTGGCAGTACCTGATCAAGCAAGGGCCAAGCTTCCACCTGATGTTAACCCTGCAGCTCCAGTGAGACAATTCAACAAATCTCTTCTAATGCTGCATCTATTTACTAGCAAAACAATTACTTTTTTTTTTTTTCTAACTGGTTTTCTTTAAGGGATGGTAAATTGTTGCTTTGTTCTGGGGGGGGGGGGGGGGGGAATCAAAAGAATCAAATGATTTCTACTTCTTCTGAAATCATGGTTTTGTTATGCTGAATAGCTGCAAACTATTTGCAATACAATGTAGAGTAAATAAGAGATGCCACTAACTGAAGTGTAAACTGAGCAAAATGTGGGGAGCTCTCAGCACAACCTAATTTACGTTGTTTGAGGTGAGATTGGACAGAACTCCAAGGTAAGAACACAAGGTGCTGAGTTTCGGGTCTCAGACAAACCCAGTGGTCAGCAAAAGTCTTTAAGATGCTCAGATGATCTTGATTTTCAATACAAGTAACATAATGTGTGTGCTATAGGTGCCAGAACTGTCAGGCAAAGAGGATGGGAGGGAATATGAAACCCTGTAGAACAGGATTAGGCAGGATTAAAGTCTGAAATGATCACACTGCACCGGGTAGCAGATATTGCCACAGCCAACTCAGTACAAGTCAGTGGGACACTTGACATTGCACATTTTCAAGCAGCAAGTCTTAAATCTATATTCATGTGGAATCTTCTGCACTCTGTCTGGTGGGAACAGAAACACGACACAGCTTCAGGTGCTGGCTTAGGGGAATAAAGCACAGGCTGCTGCCTTGTAGGGACAGATCTCTGCTAGGAAAATGGAAAGCAACTGAATGATGTATGTAATTATGTTTGTTTGCAGGGCTATGTAATTTCTACAAACCCACTGAGAATCCCTTAAACCTGAGATTAAAACCTGCTATAGATACATTTTTAACAACAGTTATCTATATATAATTATATGTACATACATAGCAGTCGGTGTAATCATGTAATAGCTGCCAGTGCAACAGTCCAAAGCACATAAACATTTACCTTTATAAATTAAACCATATACTTAAGTGCTTTGCTGGACAGGAAGTACTTAAGCATTTTGCTTAAATGTTGGGCTGAGTCAGGTCGGAATGAATCTGAGCTCCTTTCCTTTTGCTGTTGGTATGAATTTACTCCCCTTAGAACTGAGCAGTGTCAAAAAGGTGTTCCAGAGGTGTGTTCTTGCATCAGCATTGTGTGTCATCAGCTCTGTGTACTGGTGCCTGTGCTGCTGGACCTTTGGCAGTGTGGGAGGATCAGGATGCGGGATCCGTGCAGCAGAGCTGGTTGCAGGCTGGAGCTCTTCACCCGCTGTTCTTCAGCCTTTGCATCAAACACATCTTTGAACTGTTGCAGATTCCAACCCTGCCAGCCCCTAACCATGAGGTAACTGTTTGCTAGGTCCAATGTGAGTCATAGATGGGGAGGATATTTCTGGTTTCCAATTAAAAAGAAAGAAATGGCGAAGCTCATAATCATGAGCAAAAGGTCTCTGTGCGGTAATGGGAACCAGCTGGTGTGGCAGGCCATTGCAGACTCAAATCTGTCTTTGTTCAAAACGTGGCCCCACCATTATCACGGTTGGAAACAGTCCTTGGTGCTGACACAGTAATGACAGCTTCATGTTTTAGACACATCTAATGGCACTAAGTCCTGATCTTAGCCGGCATCTATCAAGATAAGTAAGCCAGTCAGGCAAGAGCATGGTGGGCTGACTGTACTCCTTTAGATAACGACGTGCATGTTTCCTCTCTTGGAAGAATAATGAACAGAATATGACTGTCAAAATATTTCTCTCTGGAGAGATTCCAAAATAACTGACACTTACATGAGCTCAGTACCATCAGCCCTGTGAGCTTCCTCACAAACCTGGGAGAAGTGAAGCTGTGACCAAGAGATGTGAGGATTTATCCTCAAAGCAAATCAAAGCCTCGGAGATTTGTTTTCTCACAACTCCCTGTAGCTCTCATTTGCAATTGGACCTCTCTTGGGAACAGCTTCACTTTCAAGGACACTGAATGAGATGGTCCTTTAAAAGCTGAGGGACAATCCTGGTGATTTCAATGAGGTTGATTCTCATGTAGCATTGTCTTACACTTGCTTTATCTGAAATTTTCACTAGAATTATCCAGTCCAGCAGAGAATCAGGCCCTGCAAGTTCAACTTTATAATTCTGGGATTTTCCTTCCCAATCTGACTGGAAAATAGCTCAGCTAATGACTTGTCTGCAGAATAGAGTGCACGCACAGACTCATGCAGAGCTTAATGTGCTTGTCTGGTGCAGCCAAGCCCCCTCTTCAGCTCTTTGCCTTTGAGAATTCTGGGAAGCACATCTCACCAGCAAAGAGGCTGCTTCTAGCACCAGCGGCTGTTTTAGGGAGGGTCCATTAAAAAGGCATGGCTGGGAATTTGAAAGGCATTACTGAGAGTGCTGGTGAGCTTCTGTCTAACCCAAAGAGGAGCGTGGTGGGGGTGTTTTGGAGTGAGCTGGTGCTGCTTTGAGCTCAGAGAGGGGTGATGGCCTGTGCACCCTGGGACGGAGCAGTGCGCGGTAACGGTAGAGTAAGCGCCAGCAATGCTGCAGCACAGGTCAGGGCTGGAATGTGGACACAAAGGGCTCTCCCTGCACAACAGGTCAGGTCATGCTGCTGATTAAACGTGTCCTGCCAAGGCGTCATAACACTCTCCAGTCTGGGCAGCTGCGAATTAGTAGACCAGGGTTTGCAAGGCTGGATTAAGGGGAGTTTATTTGCTTTTAATTCTTTCAGATGTAGATTTGTCCCTGTTAAGCTGCGATGAAGTTACTTTTTGCAGTCAGCGAAGGGCTGACACTCATGCTGATGGAGTGACTCTTGTGTTTTTGCTGACCTCTGTTACATGCTATTCACTGCAGTTTTCATTAATTTTCTATATGGGCAGCCAAGAAAATGTCTTGTAGCTGGGGTTAGGGTGTGTGTGTCTGTCAACTTTTCAGCTGCCAAGATCCCCCATTTCCTGAGTGTTTTAGGGTTGTCTGGGGGATGCTAAAGATGACTGGGACAGCAGTAAAATAGTATTTATAGAGCTATGTGTTTGTGAAGGGGACTGTGGTTTTCTAGGTAAACAGTTGCTGGATTATGCAAAATACTCTGTATGTCCATCAAAATCCTCATGTCATGGGGAATATCTCCTACACAGTTTCATAGAGAGCTTCTTTTTAAGTGCTGGTGGTAAACCTGTAATGCTCTGTTAGGTTTTTTTTATAGCTTGCAAAGGTCCCTGATTGATTTTTCACACCTTTATTTCCACAGCAATAAGGTTTTACATACTGAGATGCGGGAAGAAAATAAGAAAAAAAAATATTCACAGGATGTTGAACGTGTTTCACAACCTGAGCCTAAGCTCAGTCCTTCAAAGGCTCTCAGCCTGGGGGTGGGTAAACTAACTAGATGAGAGGTGGAAAGTTTGCACGTTCTCAAGTAAGGGATCACTTAATTTCATCAAAAATGAGGTAATTGGAGTGAATTCCCTGATAAACCCAGCTCCACACAGTGCCGGTGTCAGATGTGGAGTGGCGTGGTCTGGCAGCAGAGCTAAGCCACACCTTGCTGTTCCATCAGCTCCAACACCAGTTGCTGCAGCACTCCCCGAATTGTCATTTCACTTTATTTCTGTGCACGGGCAGGGCAGGGATAAGGGGCTAACTGGGTGTGCGGGACAAAGGATCTGGTGATGTGGGTTCAGTCCCGGTGCTCCTGCTGCGTGATCTCGGCCGGCTCCAGCTGTGCTGCTCTGCACTGTCCACTCCGGCTGGAAACCCTCCCAGCAGAATGGAAGAGAACACCTGATGGGGTACAAGTGACAGCTATGACCCAGAACCCACCCCAGGAATTGTCCTTACAAGTTACATTGCAGAGATCTGCAAAGCCTTGATGAAGTTTAATGGGCTGTAGGCGGTTTTGCCATTTGCATAGCAGACATCGTTATTGGGGATATTTCCTTCCATATCTCACAGCAGCCTGTTGGAAGACTGGAGTCCAGCCTGGCTCTCTCAGAGCTTTCGAGTAAACAAACAAGCATGCATCCTACTTAAAAAAAACCCAGACTGGCAATTAAAAAAGGCATCTTGCATTGTGCAAGCAGGAAGGGCTGTAAAACACACTTTGCGGGGAGTCAGTGGAAATGCATTCAGTCTAGTTTATAATCACAGCACAATGAAATACCCCAAACATAAATAGCAAGAAATCAATTTTCCTTAGAAAAAGTAAAATAAAGAACATTAAATGATCATTTGAGTAGATAACTGCAGTTTAGTTGGTGGTATAACTGTCATCTTGCCTGTGCACAATAATGGAATTAATGCAGAGGGGGTATGGTTTAGATGTCTCCTTCTTTACAGTGACAATAACTCCCTTGTTTTCTCTAGTGAGTAGATGTTTATATTCTAATTTTGTCTCTGCAGGCTACATAGAGCCTTAAACTTGCAAAAGGGATTTGTGAGCAGCCTGCTTGTCAAGAACAAATGCTAGTCAAAAGAAATGCGTGACTTATTGACCTTGGGTTCACTGAACCTCCATCTTGATGCTTCCATACCACTAAGGAATTGGCTTCTCCGAAAATTAAAGTTCTCAGATTAGAATAGAGGCTTCAACAAAGGACCTGTGTGGCTTTCCAAATACACATTGATTAGAGGACTTTGGGAGAGCTTTATTAGACAAGTGGAATTATGAAAAGCAAACGTTTGAGAAGTAAGAAACGGATTGAGGTCAAAGTTGATGAAAACCAGACTTTTAAAAATACAGAATTTCTTATTTGCATTTTGGCTAAAAATCTTCACTCTTTGTCCTTACCTGTTACATTATTGTGACAGTGTCTGGCTGCCTTATTCATCTTATCAAGGTCACGATGTCCTGTGGGGAGAGGTGATGACTTTCAGGAAGACTCTCTTTTGGCTTGCCCAATATTTGTTTTGTGTTATCCAATTCAAATTAGTTTGTTGCATCTTCCAAGTTTTTATAAGCTTACAGAAATATTTCAAATTCCTACTCTTAATGTCTGTACTTAATAACTACAAAGCCATGACTTTTTTTTTTTTTTTTTTTTTTGTTTGTTCTTGACAAAACATCTCTCAAGAAATCAGCCCAAAGATTTCTATGCAAAGTTAGGGCTCTAGTCTTAAGTTGGTGCTCCAACTTTTTGAAGGTTCAGGGCTGTGCCTCTTTCTAAGGCACCAAGATGAGTCTTTGTGCTAAAATGAAATTTATAACAGTTTAGTAATTCCCATACAGAACTATGCAGAGGAAGTGCATCCTTCCACTGCAGAACAGTGTATTTGTGCACATGTGTGGCCATGATGTGCATGTGTTAAATACTTCTGTTATGTGTGTACATATCCACAAAACCTGATAGAATGTTATTTAAAAGCATATATAAAATAAAACTGCTTATGCTTTTCATATGCTCAGGAAACATCTTCTGTGTGGATGGTAGTTAATTTTTAAAAATCAATTTGCTACATTGGTTCCAAGGTTCTAACACCTATATTTTTTACCTGTTTAATTACAGAGATATTTGTATGATGAGAAAACTCAGAAAACTGAGAAAACTTGTTTTGCTCACCCCATAATCTGCAGTTTGCTTTGATGATAGTATGTCATAATTCCCTCTGGGTGCCAGTCAAAACAAAGACTTTGCCCTGTACACAAGCAGTTCTTGTTTGGATGGTTTTGGTATTTTGAAATGTGGAGTAAAATCCAAGACAGATTATTTCCCTTGCCATAGCTGAATAAGGATAAGGCTGAAAGTGTGAAGAATCTTCAGGCTTAAAGTAGCAGAGGTTTCAATCCCCTTAACAGAGTGCCAGTGTGATGCTGTGCTGTATCATGGATAGTTTGAAAGGAAAAGTAGGAGGAAAAAAACCCTCAAAACCTTTCAAACTGTCAACTTTTTGCTGAAAGAGGATTCTTCAAATGCTGTTATCAATGAAACTGGATGGAGAAATATTTCTCTAATATTTTGAAGCTTCTAGAGTTAGAGTACATTTTAGAAGTGCTTGTATTTTCTGCCATATTTTCATATTTCTTTTTCTTCTACCTTACCCCATTGACTTGAATTAATAGTTGGGGCCTGTTACCAGGAGTTTGCTGTAATGATACTGTTGAATTGCATGACTTAAACTACAGCTGTTGTACTTATGTGCACTCACTGGTACCTTTCTGGCTAGAAGAAAGCTTCAATTTTACTTTTGAAACTTAGATGGCTGGACAAAACAAAGTACTCCATGAAATCATATATCAGAAAACCTGACAGTCAATACTGTGAAATGCCATTTCCATGACTTGTTCATGACTCTGCTTCACTGCTGGAGCTGATTACTGCCTGTCTTTATGTTCCTGCTGGAGGATCAGTTGTCTGAGCCTGAGATTATGCTCGTGTTTAAAGACAAGCTCAAGGTTTGTGATTTGGGATATCAATTAGAAGGCAAGGAGGAGGGAAACATGTTTAGCTGCAAGCTTGGAGAGGAGCCATTTGCTGCTTGTGTGTGTTCCCAAAGCAGTCCAGGGTCAGCGCGCCGGCTCCAGCCGAGACCGGAACGGGCTGGGGAAGGGCAGCCAGATCGGTCTTTATCCCATGGTCCTTCTCTTCTGCCTCATTGCAGCTTTCCTCAGCCAGCAGTTGAAGGTTCTATGTCATACCTTGACAGCCAGTTTTCATTTGTCCTTCTTGTCTGGAAAACAGGAGTGATTTTTATTTTCTGATTTGGTTGAAAAGACTTTATAGTTATTGGCATTAGCTATCCCTTTAGCGAGTCTGTTTTTGACATTACCGAATCCAAACCATCCAATCTCTTGCTTTTCTCTTGGGCTCAGAAATTGCTGAGAATTAATTTTTAGGCTCAGATAGAGTTTTACAGCCTTCTAGTAATCTGAACTGAGATAATCTGCAGTCTCAAGTAGAAGATAAGAAGAAGAGTACTGAACAGCCTCAGACAAGACACACAATGAAGCTTCCAGCAATGTTTCTGAAGTGCCTTGGGAGGGTTGATGATATCCCTGCAGCACCACTGGCTATCAAACCCATTTGCTGGGCATGAATGTAGGGACTACACATACCATGGTGGTGGTGAACAGGGAGAGCCTTGCTCTGCACAGAGCTCTCCTGGTGGCCACGCAGCCACTGCTGTACCCAGGGCTGTGCAGGTGGCTTTGTCATGCAGATGGCTCCAGCTGGAGGTTGAAGGTGTCCCAAAAGCAATGCAAGAGCAAGGTTATTGAATACTGCAAGTGGAGGGCAAATCCCAGGAGCTGTTAAAAATACCAGCACAGAAGCAGCTTTTCTGTCGACCATTTTCCTTTGGGACCACTGTTAACCCCAGACTATTAATTATTTTTTTCCCCTAGATTGGATTTCAAGTGGAGAACAGCTCTGTTTTAAAGATGGTGCAGTGTCCAGAAGAGTGATGGTGGGCACACAGAGAAACCAGCTGCAGTTTGGGCTGCCTGTGGTACCCAGGAGCTGCACTGGCTGTGAAGCTTGTAACCAACCAGGCAGGGGTGAAAAAAGGTCAGGAAGAATCTTGCTGTTCCCAGTGTCTGTCAGTAAGTAATCATGCAGATAAAAATCACACCACACCCTCAACTCAACAAAAAATTTCTTTATCTATATATCCATATAACATTACAATACAAGCCTCAGGGCATCTCTTGTCCTTATCTAAACAAAAGTCTACTCTGGAAACCTTAGTCCTGCAAGTTATGGCATGAAACCACCCTTTCAGCAGAAAAATGGTGATTTTGCATGTGGAGTCAAAGGAGGACTGCTTGGTGTACAAAGCTATTATGTTTCTCAGATCCAATCACTCTTAGTAATTCAGGAGCAACTCACAGATCAGTCTGTGAGGGTTTTATTCAGTGCAGCTATGCATCCCACTGAACTATACCTGGGTTTTTCTTGGGGTCCTGCTGATATAGGAGTTCTGTGTAGGGTTATCTGCCTTCTCTGTGGAAGGCATAAGAAAAGTTATAGACAAAAGAAATTAAATGACCTGGCAAACAAATGCAAACCCACAACCCTGGACTGTTGTGCTGTCAGCTGAAGTGAGGAGGAGAGAAAGGGTTTTTTTCCCAGGGAAAAGCAGGAGTTTGCTTGTTGAATATGATTATCAGTTGCCACTTTTTTGTTTTCTAGATTTGGTGCAGAGTAACAGATGTACCTTCCCTCTGGTGTGCTGGGTGACTCCTCTGCTTCATGATCCCAGGTTTCTGTGGGCAAACACACAAATTGAAAAGAGGAGGAGGGAGCTGTGTGTGCTGCTTGGGCAGTGCCTGCACGGCTCTAGGCAGGCTGTGGAGGATGCAGGTGGACAGGCAGATACAGCTATCTCCTGGGAAGCAAATCTCTGTGTGAGAATCCTTTCCCAGACAGAGAAACCTCTGTGGGTTCCTCAGTGTGTGTAGCATTAACTTGCACAGTTCACATTGAAAAGGATGTTAAAACAGTTCTTAAAAATAATTACACATAATGATCCTTTTCTCTGCCTTCATGCTTTAAAAATAATTTATTTGCCCTGATTAGTGCAGGTAAGGCTCAGAACTGAGCTGAGCCTTCCTTTAAATAATCCCACTCCCGGGTGGCTGCACTGTTCACCCCAGCCTGTGCGAGAGGCAGCTTAAAGCCTTGGTTTCCCCTTCCTGACACCATTAAAATGAAGCCTGGAGCCTGTCCCCGTGTGGGTGGTGGGATGCTGGGCAGGGGTGGCCGTTCTCTGAACTGGCCACTGCAGGAAGGGGGCTGTTCCTCAGGGGAGAAGGAGCAAACCCTTCAGGCTGGCTGGGAAGGAGAAGGGAAACAGAGCATGACCTATGAGGCTGCTGTCATCTGTAATGGCTCTGTTATTTTTATTTTTTCCTTCCTGGTACTTCTGCAGAGTGCATTACTCCGTGGAAAAGATCCTGTAGCATCAGCTCCCTCCCTGCTCCAGACAGATGGTAACTGGTAAGCTTTGATTTCTTTCCTTAATTATAGCGTCTCAGTGCAAAACTTCAAGAAGATCTTTAAAATACTGCTGATTATTAAGAACTGCACTCCCTGCTTGCAACATTATTTCTTGACATTGCTTGCCTTTTTTCCTTCTTGGAGAGGTGAAAAGCAGGTTTTTGTAGTTTTCCTCTTTAGACTTTAAATAATACTGTGTTGCTTCTGTTTTATTTTTAAATGTTTGCTTTCCCTCTCACTGGAGACCTGGTCTCCCACCCCCTCCTACAGTCCCCAAATGCAACTGGGGTTTTGAAAGTGCTGTTTGTTCTTCTCACTTCACTGTTTATGATGCTGGGCAGTGATGCATTCAGATTATCACAGCACGGGTAAAATAATACCTAGTTCTTCACTTACATCCTATTACTGCACCTCAGAGAGCTCTCTCACTTAGATTACTCAGGGGAAAGTCAATGACATACAGTCTTTTGATTTCAAATACAAATAGTTGTGTAGAGATTTAAAAGATACCCTAATTTATTTTGAAATGGCCTGTAATGTGCTGGTGCTTTTTTGATTGTTTATTAGACTGTGATTTTTCCATCCAGCTTCTATTCCCAAAGCCTACCAAATGATCATGATTTACTTAGGACATCTGTTAAATGCTGGGCTGTCTGGGGAACAAAGCATGGGAGCTGCAGCCCTGATGGGAATATTGAAGGAAAGCAGTGAAACCAACTGTGAGCTCCCAACAATAGGGCAATTTGAGCCAAGCCTTACTGCAATTCCTGTAGCCTGCATGGCTTTTGCACAGAAATGTGTACATCTCTGGAAATGCTGTGATTAACTGCTGATATTAAACATAACTCTCTCAAGACCACCTCAAGACTTGTAGATCTACTGCTTTGATATTTTTTTCCCTGACGAGAACAAATCTGGAGCATAAACAGGAGCACTGACAGGATGCTGGGACCTGTTTGATTTCCCCCACCCACAAATGCTGAGATATTTCTGTTTTCAGCTGTCACTATTAGTGTTTTCTCAGTTCTCCTCCCCTCCACCCCCAGTTGCGACCAGTGCTAAAAAGATTTTTTGATTCTTTCCTAACAAACCCTGTTGCATTTTAGCTTCCTACTGCAGGACAGATTTACTCTCTGTGGTTACCCTGTGGTTGCCACATGTTAGTTACATTAAAGGCACTGCTCCCATATCTAATGAAACAGAAATCCATGAGATATATAAAAACATTCTACTGTTTTCAAGAACATTTCCTGTTCTTCCCTCTCTCCCCTCAATAATTTCATGAATATGGGTTCAGTGTGTTGGAAGGGAGCTTTCAGCATTGGGCTAGGTTGTTAAAATATATCCACCCTGTTTGGCTTGCAGCAGTTGCAATAACCAAGAGCATGGAGGTGATATTCCTGTTTGAAGAGGAGTGATGGATATTTATCTATGAAATATGAGGCAGTATCTAGGGCTCTTAATTGCCTGATGGCATTGAAAAAACCACACTGTGAATCAATACAAGTTTTACTTGTGCAAAGATGATTGAAATCCATACAAAAAGGGACTCTAAAGAGGTTGATGTTTAATACCATAGCCAGAGATAGTGAGATCTGCTCTGTTTGTACCTGAAGAGCAAACTATAACCTGAATAGGGGGCTAGAAAAAAATATTCAAGACAATTTTTAAGTGTGTTGAAGCATCAATCTTCACAAAGTGTTGAAGGAAACGTTTGACTTCGGCCACTAAACAAGCAGCACTATCTTGGAGACTTGAAATGGTCTGTGCTTCTGCATTTATAAGCTTTATTGTTGTCATAATATGAAGTTTAAGAGCACTCAGGGCAGGAAAAAAAGGTCCTTTTTTTTCTGCTTATAGTTTTTCAAGTGGATGGATCACTGTGTAGGAGGGTTCAAATGACTGTGTGAGCTGGGAACTGGAGCTGGGAGTTCTGTTTCCCTCCAAGTGCTTGAACTCTCCATAGAGTCAGATCATTTTGTATCTGGACTTCAGTATAAGGTTTAGTCAGAGATGACAGCAACAGAACTTCTTCATGAGTCATCTGCTTAATCCTGCTCCAGACAGAGGGCTCTTCCTTTTGCTACATTAGTCTGTCAGTAGCTCCCTTGTCTTGCTCTTAGATGTGTTGGTTATTGCTGGTTTGGGTTCTTTCTAAATTAGGTTATTTTTTCTGTGCTTTCAATTCTTGTGGTGGTGCCGTTTTCAGCCATTGCAAGGATTTTTGTTACCTCTGCAGGGTTAGCCCTGTCCATGCTCAAGCAGATTACTTCCAGTCCTGAAGGGAAAACTGTCTGGGAGGTTTCCCATGAAGAAACTGATCTAATCCCTTTGAGCTGGCAAAAGACTTCTGAGTTTTGAAATGTGCCAGTCTCTTCCTTACAAGTAATTCAAGTCAATTCTGTAGAAAGGCAACAATAATTTGAAGAGATGATGATATCTGCAGGTCTGTGACCCGAGAGAAGCTCTTCTAGTAGTGGCTAGAAATTTCTGTAATGAAATCCCAAACCCTGTGAGAGATCCCAGGCTTTGCTGCCAGCCTGAAACCTGAGTTAGGGTTTGGTAGGTCCATGAAACTTTCAAGAGAACTGTGGCCAGTTTTTGATTTCAGCTGAGTTTCACAGTGGTGCCATAGGTTCATTTAAATGCTGAATATGTGGAAATGAGCTCCTCTCCTTCCATGTGAATGTTAATTTAGTACACTTTGTTTAGCTGCGATGGCAACACAGTTTTTGGAAGCGTTCTGTGTGCATTAGTCATCAATATCTGAGCGATGTTTCTATTGTGCTCATCTGCCAATGGTCCTAAAAAGCATCAGCAATTCATCTATTCCAGCTGGGACAAGAAAGCCTGACAAACTGCAGTGCTGCATTGAAAAGCAACTAAAAATGGAATCATAGGGCATGTTTATTGTATTTTCATGACTGCAGCAGTCAGGGACTGATTTTCTAGCATACTGCAGCATTTGGGATTACCGCTGTGGGCTGTCCTGCTTCATCCCACAGGATGACTCAGTTGTAAGTCTCTGCAGCCCGTGTGGAGGATTGGCCTCCCATTGGTACTGAGGGGGGGAGGGAGCTATATTTGAGTCCAGCTGCCTGGCATGGGGCTACTTTTACTTTGACAACCTGGTGCTGGGTTGGCAATCCCCCATAAAGTTGAAGAGTTAGCATGTGTAGGGCTGACACAGGGTCAGACTAAGAGGATTACACTGGGAGGTTCAGCTGAGGTCCTGAGCTAGAACCTCATGAATCCAGGTTTGACTTCTGCTCTGAGAGCCTTGCCTGACCTTGTGCTCAAAGTTTAGTTTCCATCCACAGGGTGAAGATGTTGTTTCTCCATCTGCCTGCCCTTTGTTTCTCTAATTAAATGATGGGTGAGGATGGGCCTTAATCAATGAAACAAGAGAGGGTTCTCACAAAGCTAACTTCAGCTGACTAGTTTTTTTTTTAGCGCCTGTATCTAATAGGCTCTTCCAGAGCTGCTGAATGGCAATTCCTGCTCTGAATGCCTTGATTAAAGCTGGTCTGTATGAATCCCCCTTTTTCATTCACACTTACACCAAATGCCACATCTCCCCGGGTTTGGAATGCTGTTATGTTTTAGCCATCTGTTTTCAAGGCAGTCACCTTCGAGAGAGGTATCTCTACCCCATGGGCAGCCTGTGCCCTGCCTGGTGCTCCTGTACTGATGCCTGTGCTGTCAATACTCAGGACCACCTCCTCCCAGATGAGTTGATTTATCTGCAATTTATCAAGGGGAAAACAAGGCATAAGAGAATTCTGCAGAGCAACGGCACCTGCATCTCCTCCTGGCTGGAACTGCCCTGGCTGGCTGCTCCATCACATGCTTGTGAGGAAGGGGGACTAGGACTGGAAGGTTTTTAAGGTCAGCACCATCTACTCAGAGCATGAAGAGAAGGTGTGACCTTTTTCAAATGGTAAGCTTTGTCAGTGCTCCCATTGGGATTTTCCCCCAGGTGACTGCTTAAATGTCACTTGTGGTAAGCCAGGGCATTGGAAGCACTATGAACTTCCCTTTCTCCTTCCTAAGGCAGCACAGGGAGATTCTAATTAGCTGCAAAACAGAGAACCTCCTATGCTTTCCTAAAGTCGAAAACATCAGACAAGTGAATAGCAATGTATTTTTCATATCATCTCTGTTTTCTAAAAGCCACACTTCTTGAAGACGTCTGTTTCTTCAGCAATGAAAAAACTCCTCCTGTATAGCTACAATTAACACTGCAGCAATAACTCAGTGGCATACATTCCTCGTGTTTATTGATTAGAGAACAAGCCCCCTGGGGTTTACACTGCTTCCAACATATTTGGTTCCAGCTGAATACCTGCAGTGTGCATTGATCTAAGCGTGTGATTTCTCCTAAATATCAGCCATCCTATTGCACCAGCTCCACACGTGCTGGTGTAGCTGCACAAGACAAGTGGCTGAGAGTGAAAAATCGTGTGAAAAATGAAAGGACACCTGTTCCAGGCTGTGTTGACATCCATGAGCTCTGTCTGTCACATTGAGGTTACACCTGCATTACTCACTTGGCTTCTATAGTGTGACTTCTGATTTATACTTGCATGTATGAGAAGAAACTGAAGTCCCTCGGGCTATGGCAGCTCAGGGCTTCAAAGAATCGGGTCCCTGCTGCAGAGAAGGACCAGGTACCACAGTTCAAAGTAAATGGATGCTTATTTCTTTACAGCTCTTGTTTTCTTTGTGAGCATGAGCTACAGATCATTGCACAGGCATTTCCAGTATAGGTGTGGCTGCAGTAATTACTGCTTATTCTTTTGAAGGAACCTGTGCTTACAAAACAGAGCAGGCTGTGAAAGCAGATGAACATGCTGTCCAGAAGGGCCCAGTGTGGCCAGCTGAAGTTCAAAGATTAAGAACAGAGGAATGAGTTGCTTGGCAAGACAAGGGCTTCAGCATAAACTGTGCCTGGTGAGCCCCTGGAAGGTGCAGGTGAGCTCTGGCTGAGCAAGGGCCGTGCTCTGATGCTGAAAGGACAGGGCAGGTGGCAGAGGGAGGCAAAGGGGACAGATGGATATGAAGGAGAGGAAGGCTGCAGGGAGAGAGGTGCTAGCACTGTAGGAGTAACAAACTGGATGTGCTTCAGCTCATCAGCCTCTGATCTATTTTAAAGTTGATATTAAAGTATGAAATAGCGTGTGGCAAGCAGGATGGAGGTACAGACAAGCTTTCAAATCAGCATTTAGAAGGGCAGGGTAATTCTGCATTTCTATTCATAGTTGTGTAGCAGAAAAAGCAGAGGCTACATGTGCAAAAGTGAGAAGAGCCTGATAAGCAAAGGAGGGCGCATTAATACAGCAGGAATCGGGAATTTCTTCTTTCAGCTGCATCTGGTGTTGGCTCCTACCAAGTATGAAGATTCCACACACACATCTGCCATGGCCTCTCCCAAAACCTGCTAGGAAGGGTGATGCTGTGAAGGTCTGGCTGTGCTGCTCTGGACATGAAGTGGGCTGGTCCTGTTCACTGCAGAGCTGCTCCATCAGGGCACCTGTGCTTGAGCTGCCCTTGCTGTAGCTCAACAGGGATGAGACCTTCACCTCTCAAGTTCACTCTCAGACCTACTTCTCTATAATCTAAGAAAGTGTCTCTCTCTCTTTGCTCTTGGGGATGTGACCTCACCATGGCTTTCTGCAAAGGCCTCCAGAAATGTCTTTTTTCCAAAATGTAGGGTTTTTTTTAAATGCAGCCTTTCTTTATCTTGCGCTATGTTTTAATGAATGCTGCAGCAGCCATAGTGGAGAAGGCTGTGGCAGGACTGCAGATGAGTGTCTGAGGATGTTATTCCTGTTAAAAGTCAGGGCTGAGGCTTTGGTGGCAGGAGGCTTGGCTGCAGAAAGCGAGGAGGGCTTCACCCTGAGCTCGCTCAGCCCTGCTCACCCAGAGCAATCACAGCTGCTGCTTTGGACTGTGCAATAAGAAGCAGTCTCCAAGGTTCATTAGGCCCTCGCCTATTAAGGGCTTTAAAAACTCGGGTCAGGACCTTGAAACAGATCTGCAGGCTGGGAGTGAGCAGAGTATGTGCACTATCCGTGCAGCCAGGGGAGCGTTTTGGTTCAGCTCCAAGTGGATCGGTGCCTGTGGAACAAACCCACCTGGAGTTAATTGAGAATGCTGGTGGCCAGTTTTGGCAGGGAGGCAGAAGCAGGCCAGGAGGCTGGGAACAAACTGGCCCCATCCCCTGGGCACGCTGCTGGAGGCTCTCACGGGAGGTTTGTGCTGACACTTCCCATGCTGTATGTGCTTTGTGAACTTTCATTTCCAGCACTGTCAAGAAAAAGTCTTTCCTTGTAATAACAGACATGTTTTATTTCCTTGTGGTATGATTGCATGTATTTGCTTTAGATAGAAGGAGGAATTTTTTTTGTTACGATGAATATGGTAAAACACTGGAATACGTGGCCCGGATTGGTGGTGAATGGCCCATCCATGGAAACATTCAAGGTCAGGTTAGATGGGGTTCTGGGCAACCAGATCTCATTAAGGTCAATGCAGAGGGATTGGAATGCATGGTTTCTAAAGGTCTAATCCAACACAAACTATGCTGTGATTTATTTTCACTCTGACCATGCTGTCCTGACAAGAAGGCACTGCTTAGAACAACAACAGTGTCTTAAATTTAAACGTGGCTTTTCTGCTCTTAGGTACCTATCTTTCCACAGGCCACGTGCATGGCAGAGTAATTGTGTGGGATACAGGACTCTACTTGTTAAACCTATGGAGATGAAGCTCTCCAGACAACTCTCTCAGGTTTGGCTGGGATTTTTAGGTGAATTCCAAATGTCATTAGGAGGATTTATGGGTTTGTGTCTGATGAACAGTGTCCTTTGTTTTCCTTCTATTCTTTGGCTTATGAATGTGAATGAATATCTAGCTGATGAGCCCACTGATACTTTAGTATATGGAACGAAGTTAGGATGCTCTGAGTATTTATAAATGTAATCAAGGAGAATTATCCAGATGTCCTGTGCCTGTGTCATTTGGGAAGTGCAATTAAGTACAGATAATAAAACCAATACATTCCAGCATTGATTTTTGTTGGCCTCAGATCCTGGAGGAGATGAGGGACTTCCTGCTCCAGGAGAGTGGCAACTGGAAAATGAGTGGGACTGGAGCTGCAAGTCTGAGGAGTGTAAGGTGGAGAAAAGGATGCTCTGGTCAGTATCTAAGAGGAATTGATTGTAACCTGCATTGGAAAAGTAGATTTAAGAACCAAGACTGACCTGTGCTGAGATGCAAATCCTGCTGCATTGTGTGCCTTGGTGAGAGGGAGTGATGTGGCAAAACAGGGCAGAAGAAGGAAGTCTCTTGGTTCCAGCTCTGTCAACAGACTGTTCATGAGTATGGACAGGCTATTCTGCCCCAGATTTTCAGTTCTTTCATCTACTCTCTCCTCCCAGCATCTCCTCTGGCTTCTTGCCAGGCTGTGTTGTCCTGCAGGAGAACTTTGAGTCACTGTTCCTCTGTGGAACTGGGCCTTTCCTCTCTGCCCTCTACCTTTGGCAGCTCTTGCAGAACATCCCTGGTACCACTGAACCTTCTGACCAGGACAGAGATCTCTTGCCCCTGGTGCAGCCATTTTTCCCAGTGCTGGTGCCCCTGTTCCACTCAGTGCAGGTTTTCCACGTGCAGTATGATGGTGTCTGGATAAAATCTGAGGCTGCAGCTCATATGTACACAGATACAGCTGCTGGACCAGTATTTCTTCTGTCTCCTTTTCAGCTTCTAAGACATGGCTCCAAATTGAATCTCAGAAAACTGAAGTTACAGGTCCAAGAAGTAGAGTATTGTTTTTTGGTTTTTTTCTCCTGTTTTGTGCTGTTCCACAAACAAGGTGGCTTCCTCCTTGCTGCAAAGGAGGTAGGGGCTAAGTTCTTCAAGGGGAAATTCCAGTTTGGGGTAATGCAAATGAAAACACCATGTGTGTCCTTTTTCATTCAAATTACATACAAAAAATTGGTGATACGAGACATGAGCAAAGGCAGAAAGGAGCCTAGAGTCTTTAATCTTTAAAATCTATTTTACATGATTAAAAGGATCCTGCCTAGAGAAAAGCAAGACTGGCTATTTATATCTCCATTCTTCTCCCCACTGCTCCCCCTTTTTTTCCCAGAAAATACTGCACAGTCTTTCACATCTGAAAGACCACGGCTGGCTGCCATTAATTTTAATGCTAAATCCTCATCAGCATTTCAAAACATTATGAAAATGTCTAAGAAACTGTCTTCTGGTAGCTTGAAAATATTGCAGGCAGCAACCTAAATAATACTGTAAGTGCCCTGGTAAGTACAAGAGCACATGCTAGAAAGGAAAGGAAAAAAATAAAAGGCTTTAGACCACCAAGCAAACGTCAGCTCTACAAAGCAGGCATAAATGGATTGCAGGATTTCATGGATGCTGAGAGTTTGAATTACTGGCTGGGCTACACCTCACAGAAAATGTGGTTTTCTTTTTTAGAGAACGCATCAAATATTGAATGCTGGTTTGCTGTGCAGTCTGCTCCATGGACAAGTACATAAATAACCTTACATGGGGGGTTCTGTTTAGGCTGACAAATGCAATTAAATGAATGGAGTATGGCCATATTAGTGCTCTGTTACACTGCATTGGTGAGGATGATGGATGCCAATTAAACTGAAATGAACGGTCATAGGTTAAACAAATGATGACTCTGATCAAAGCACTCCTCCTTCAACAAGGCATTCAACCTATCCTAAACTTAAATACATGGTTTTAAGTCCTGCTTAAAATTGAGCTTAAGTAATCTCCTGCTTAGGGAAGGGCTGGACCATGCATTTTGGGTTAATTTTTTTAGTTTGGAATACTCATGCTTACCTAGTCTGTTATGCATATGCCAGATTTCACTGGGCTTTCAGGACCTGCTCTTGCTGTCTCATGCTTGTTTGTATTTATAGTGCTCCAGTGGGCTTGGGGAACTGAGTAAGGATTGCAAAAGCTCCTGCTATTTCTGCTTTCACTGATGGTGCTGTCACTGAAGCACTGCCCTGCAACGGGTTGGCAGCAGAGGCCCAATGCGTGGCCCTTCTCCTTTGTAGTAAGTGGGATGTTGCCAGCTGAAGATGATTATCCATATCATTAGTTTTCCTTTAGTCAGTATTTTTAAGTATTGCCACACATCTCTGGTTTTGTAAGACTTAAAGTGATTTTTTTATTCTTCTCTTTTTAAGGGGTTGTGAACCTACAGCCTCATTTTAATAATAATAATAATTAAAAAAAAGACATGTAATTTTTCAAGAGCAGAGGGGGAATAAACCCTGTTGTTTTTTCCCAGTTTGCATAGGAACTGGGACAAGAACTCTCTCCAAGCAAATAGAGTCAAAATGTCAGGGATTGCATGGAAATCCCAGGGTTTGTGGGGAAGTGTAAAGTTGAAAACAATGGCATAGATAGGAAACTTCTTTTAGCTCCTGTGCTGCTTTTTCTCTCTTTGATCAGACATCAGGTTGAAGTATCAACAGTGTGAGTTCTGAAAAATACAAGAGAATGCACTTCAGGTTAGAAAGCCTGTCTTTTATTCAGGTATTAAAAAAGAAGCCACTAGACTATTCTTAAAATACATCACTGAGAGGGGTTAGGCAGGGGCTGGAGGTGCACACTACATTTTTCATTGCCAGCTCCTCGTAGCCAAGGTGTGTTGTCAAGACCAGCCTTGGAAAAGCACTTCCCTCTCTCCTCCCAGTGTGGCTCTCCGTGGTGACATCATTAATGCTGATGGCTACAATTGACCACAAAGCACAGACCTTTAGTCCCCACCTGATCTTCCCCAGTGTTTATACACTGCTGGCCTGACCACACAGCAGACTAATGAGCATTACACTTGACAAATATTGTCAGGCCTGAACAGGAGATAGGGATTCTGTTAAGACAAGCAGCAAGCCTGGGGGCACATCATGCTCAAATAGGAAAGTTAGGAATTAATATTAATTCTCTTCCACTCACTAGGGGCCTGATCCAGATCCCTGATGTCAGTTAAGTCTTTCCACTCTGAGCTTTGCTTCCCTCCTATGAAACAGCACTTTCAAACAAAATACAGCCAAGGAGTAGAGTAATAAATGTGACAGTAATGGCAGATGGTGCAAACTGTTTTTTAACTGAGATCAGGACAGTTCCAGTAGCTGGACAAGGTGCTGACTTGAGACAAAAAAAACCAGGTCCTGATTCCTTCTAGATTTAACTGTCTGGAGTCTTGATATATGTTGGATAGCATTCCAAATTGTATGTGCTAGAGCAAGATATGGTGAGCAATGTAGAAGAAATGAGAACCTGTGATTCTCTTTGTTGCCCATTTGCCTGTCGTGTAATGCTCTGTGTGGCTGCTGTATCCAGTCTGCATGCAGAGCTGTGGGAGAGCTCCCCTCTCCCCACACCAAGGCTGCTCATAAATCCCTGGCAATTGTAGTACCTGTGCTGCTGAGTTGCCTTCCCCCTGCTACCTTATATGCATTTTTCTTGATTATAAATGGCATCAAAAGTTTTAATGACTTCTTGAGGTTTTCTTTCTAGATGCTATAGTTTATTTTTATTTTATATAATTTAAGATAGAGAGCAGTTCTTGCAAAATTAATGAGATTACAAATGAGATTACAAATTATACTCTTGTCTAAATACCTCTTTGGTCTGTTTTTCTGGTGTCTAGGCCTCATTGTACTTTTTTTTTTGTCGTAACTTGCGGTGATGGCAACTGCTGCCTCCTTTTTAATCTATTTCTGACAGAATCCTTGATATCAGACAGAGTCAGATATTCCTGAAGCTTTGGGCTAAATTAACTAACTTTGCAATACAGCAGAAAAACATGATGCCAATTTGAGGGGATGGTCATGTCTCCAGCCTGCTGCTGCGAGCTGGCTCTGCCATGGGGGTGATTGCTTTTTGCTTTGCTCAGAAAGCTTCTAACATTGAACAGCTGATGAGTTGGACTTTCCAGGGTGCTCTCTGGGTCTGTCCTCCTCTCCCTGGCCCCATGTGAGTGTGCAGATCTGAGACCAGCATTGCCTGACTGTGGGGTTTGAAGTACCTGGGTTTGTGTACCTGTCTCAATGCTGGGTTTTATCGTCCTTCTTCTGGGTCTGAAGTGCACAACCACAACCTCATGCTCTTGACCAGCTCCTGCATGTGCTGGAAGAGCCTGAGGTCAGGGTGGTCACCTGGGATTTTGGGCACCCTCAGCCTGGGAGCGCTGCCTGTGCGCTGCCTCTGGGCAGTGAACACGTTCCCAGCCAGGCAGGGCAGCTCTGTGCTGACTTGCTGTTTGCTGCAGACCGTGCTGGAGCAGTGTGATCTTGTAAGACAAAGCATTGCTGAGCATTCCTGTCACCAGATACCCGTCTGGGTCAGCAGAAGGCAGCCAGCCCCTCTGGAGTGGAGGGAGCCAGTGTGCCACCAGCCTGACGTGGAGTCCTTTGGAAGATTGTCCTGTTGACAGGAGGTGATTTACTGGGATACACATCCAGGGCCAAGTTAAACTGAGCCAGCTGATGCAAGTGGATCTCGGTATAGGTCAGGCCTAAATGCAGCCCAGGGTATTTTGCCTGCCATGGCTGCAGCAGTGTGCCAGCTGCTGGTGCAGGAGCGCTCGGAGCAGCATTGAAGGCACAGCCCCGAGGCCCAGTGAGCACTCAGGCTGCCTGGGGTGTGCAGTGCTTCCCTGTCACCCCTGCTTATGTCCTCAGCCATCCACCTCTGCGACAGATGCGACTCTTCACTTTAGGATCTAATTCTGTGTTCAGAATATTTTGGGCTAAATGGAGAAAAATAAATAGTTTATCACCGAAAAGCGCAAGGATTCTTTCTTTGCAGTGCTGGAAAGCAGGTGCAGGGAAGGCTTTTCACCAGCCTTGCTTCCTTCCCCGTGGGGGACGTGCTCAGTGCACCCATCACCGCCCCCAGATCTCTGGGACACGTGGCCAGCCCTCAAAGCACACTCGGGGCGAGCAGTGTGCAGTAATTGAGCTGTGCATCGTCGCAGGACTGTCTTGATCCATGATGTTTGCTGTCAGCAAGATCCCAGTGGGAACTGCTGCAGACGTGTCAATGTTCTGCTTCCTCTGCAGAGAGGCTCCGAGCTGCCAGGGCAGTTTTTAATCTCAATATCACCTCGATGCTTTCACCTGTGTGCTATTAAGCTGTTAATATATCGGGGGAAAAACTCATCCAGGCAAGTGTATTAGGAATACTTAAATGAGGTAGCAAAATATTATTGTTATTAAATGTTCCCACCAGACACTTGGACAGCTTGTGTTGCAACTGCAAAGCTAACATTTCATTACAGCAAAATATATATTCATAATGGATTGCAATTTACCAAAATACACAGAGGGCCCCGGGTTTGTCAGTGTGCATTTGCTCTGCAAGAAATGCATCTCACTAAAAACTAGATGTCAAAATTAAAAGTAGAGCTTTTGCAGTGTAGGGAGGAAAACTGACATTTCCAGGCTGGCAGTCCAGCTCTGTGAACAGCATCAGGGGCTCTGTGTCCTTAAACACAATGCTTAGCAGCAGAACTGCATTAGTTTGTTTAAATTATAAGTGGTAGGAAATCACCTACACTGTGTTGGTGGAAACAATTGCAATCAAGCAAGATCCTGAGATCCCCTCCTACACCTCAAATTTCTACCCCCATTTCCTCCTTTTCCATTCACTTTGCCATGTTCCTGTCTAGTAAAATTACAAGAGGTTGTGAAAATTAGTTTAGCTCTGGGGAAATTGCTGGGGATCACTGTCAGGGTCAAGGTTTGGAGAGGGATGAGGGAGACAGGTGTTTGAAAGCTCTCATAAATGTCTGAGCAACTGTTCTGAAATGTAAATTATTGATTCATATCCTCCTGTTTTCTAATGTGCTTTATCTTCCTGGTAATTTAACCTAGTTTCCAGGGTATTTTTATCTGTCATTTTCTAGAACCTTTATTACCCGTGTATTTTACCTCATCTCTTTCTCCTGTTCTTAGATGTTAGGTAGTGAGTCAGGGCACTGATTAGCTTGACTAATTTTTTGGCATAGTTTTCTATCAGGGGAAAAAGGATGCACATTTTTAAAAGTAGAGGTAATTAACTATTGGAACAACACAAGAACCAGTGGCTTCTTCAGTTCTAGCAGCAGCGATATCAGGATGTATATTTTCCTAGGAAATGTCTCTGGTTTTCCACTGTCATTAATTTTGGAAGCCCTATGGCCTGTACTACACGGAAGATGGATGATCCTGATGGGCCAGCATGTTTTGGGACTTCCCAGACCTGGTGCTTGGGCACTGTGTTTGGTTCTGTTCCTTGCAGGAGAGGATGGGAGGAAGGATTTGGTCATGGGGTCCACCCCGGAGGAATGTGTACTGTGGAGCTGGAGATCTGCATCTCAGGCCATGTCAGGCGAAGGGCAATTAATTACTTGTGAACTGGTGGGAAATCTTGGCTCCTGGTAGGCTCCTGGGGTCTCTAATCACTGATTGAAATGTGAATTGCAATCTCCCAGCGCCTGTGATTGTATTTGCTAGAGCAGGTGCCGTATCAAAGGGTGCTGATATGGCATTCACCTGCTCCTGGGGGGGTGGGAGTGGGAATGTGCTGTGGGGACCATGTCTGGGGACACTGCTGCATGCAGAGTGCAGTGTCCTGGGAGATCATCCCCTCTCTGCTGGGCTGAGAGGCCGGACAGGGTGAGGAAAGCAGCAAAAACGGGGATAGCTGTGTGGGAAGGGTGCTCTTGGGGAACCCTGTGGGAGCTGATATCCCACTGATAATAAGAGTCGGTGTATTTGTCTGTGGGTGCTGTCCTGGTCCTGGCTACTGGTATTTGAGCACCCCCAGGGAAACAGCCTGCTGGTGTGGCTGTGCTGGGTGGGGAAGCAGTGTTCCATTTTACAGGCAGGACGAAGCACTCGCTTACCTGCGGACAAGGGAGATATTCAATTTCAAGGCAAGATCATATTTCCTCTTTAAAATCCAGATAGATAGAGATGGCTGTTGACCCCAGCAGCATTATGTGACCTTATCTATCACACAGATATTTTCCTGAGGTTTTCTATTAAAGAGGCAGGCCTGGGTCTCCAAGGGTGAGCGTGGGGGTGATGCCGAGGTTTGAACCCACCCACCCGCACTGAGCAGAGGTGGCTGGTGAGGCACAGGAGGTGCCCTGCACAGCTGGCTGGGTGAAGCAAAGGGAGTATCATCTAGAGGAAAACAGCTCCCTAAAGCCAGTGTAGAGATGCTTAGTAAATCACTTGAGTGTGATCTCGAGCATCTCTTGAAATGTTTTGCTGAAGTGGGGCCCAGCAGGGGAAAAAGTCCTTGGGCAAATCATGGTGTATAAATACCTCTGGTGTGAGTGTAACTAAGGCCACAGCCCTGTCACACAATGCAGTCAGCAATAAATAGGTTCCTGAATTAGAGAGAATCTCTGCTGTATTTCAGATGTGACTGAGCTGTATGTATAAAATGGCCTTTGAAATAGCAGCTGTGTCTGCGTTATCTTCTTCTGAGAGATAAGCAATTATGAGAATGTTATAATGATTTCTTTTAAAAAAATTTGGTTTAAACAGCAATTGCTTTTCAGTGCAGGAGATATTTAAACATCAGTACCTTGAATTGATTAAAAAGAGCTGTACTGATAATGCAATTTTGTACCTTGTGATTTGCACTGAGCAGTGCAATGAATCATGATGAAAGGCTGGAGAGGAGGTGTCTGATGGGACCTTCGGCCACTTCAGTGGCTCTGAGGTGGTGTGTTCATCTCACAAAGGAAGCTGCACTCGTATCAAACTCCTCATTAGTGCTGCTGTGTGTTTAGTGGCATGTTGTTGTTCATTAACGGTGAGTGTGGGAATACCTTGCCTTGCTGAAAGGCCTCTGAGGAGAGCCATGTTTCTAAGGGATACTCAGCATTCCTCTGCACACTGATGCCTTCTATACTTGAAGGATTTTAAATATCACACATTTACAACCTGCATTTCTCCTAACTGTTTATTATTCAGAGCAATTACATGTATTTTTCAGACTTTCCCACATGCAAAATAAATTCCTTCCACTTGGATAGCTAACTGCTGGAAAACAAAGTCTCCCAAATAACGGATAGTGTCACTGAATTCTTGGATCACAGAAGAATTTGTATATGCTCCTTGAATCATGAGGCAATTTCTTTATTCAAGCCCTCTTGGAATCTGTTCTCTTGCAGCCTGTAACTCTGGTGCTGGTTTACGAGTAAGGCTAGCAGAGAGGTGCTCACTGTTTGAGTGTGATCTTGTATCTCATGGGCAGTGGCAGGATGCTGTAAGCAGATAGAGCAGTTACCAAGGTGAGCTGGATTCTGTCACTCTGTTCTTTTAATTCCTTTTTGCACTGTGTAAAAACCAAAGCAGCAGCAACAACAACAAACAACAGAAGGGGGGGAGGGTGTTTAATTTCACCGAGCTACACTCTGAGCATCATTAATTTCATTTCTGCTTGAGGTGACACTTAGGTCGAGAATCCTTCTGTACCCTGGCTCCTGCAATTAGTCTGCTACCTCCTCAATGGGGTCTCAACCATCTAAATCCTTGTCTTCAAGCAAGTACTGACAGCCCCCTCGTGTTAAGTTTTGTAAACACTAATTTGTGACATCTCCCGTGGCTTAAATCAAAGCACTCAAGTAAAAGTAATAATACCACTGTTAAAGTGAATGTTACAGGAGAAAACGGCTGTCACCTGACGCTAAATGGATGTGACACCGAGCATGTTTCAGGAGACGCTTCTAATGAGGAGGCGCTGGGGAAGCAACGCCGCGTGCGCAGCCCGGGCTGTCAGCTCCAGGGCCTGCTTGGCAGAAAAAGGGAGAACACTGCTTGTTTCCAGACTGTTTTGCATTTTGCTCAGGTGCACCTAAAAGGAGGAGAATGACCTGGCTCCTGCAAGTCTTTGTGTGAATGGCAGCTGTGAGATCTGCTGGTGCATCGGATCGCAGGGAGCAGAGGCCTGTTTGTGCTCGGTGCTGGACACACAAGTGTCTCCCTGTCCTGTAAAATTGAGTTCAGTAACCAGGAGACACTATGACTTGAAGTTATGCTTAGACTGTAGAGCTCTTTTCTATTTATCATTTTTCTCTCCTTTGTTTTTTTTAACCCAGCCTTTCAGTCTTTCTTCCATAATCACAT
The DNA here is from genome assembly GCF_965178545.1 of Coloeus monedula. Lineage (NCBI taxonomy): Eukaryota > Metazoa > Chordata > Aves > Passeriformes > Corvidae > Coloeus > Coloeus monedula. Next base: position 6,795,752 of record NC_138798.1, on the reverse strand, counting down.
TGGATAAATTGAATGCATCTTTCCCCCTTTTTCCTTTGTAATGCCCTGAACATTGTTGTTGTGTTACATGAACTTTTCATGTCTGGCAGTACTGGAAACAATAGGAACCCTCGAACCCAAAACTGTGTGCCACACTTGGTAATTTTCAGAGAAACTTCTGTGAGCATTCATAGCACAACCACAGTACAGACTTTCCAGCAGGTAGCTGAACTGGTTGTACCCATCTGCTGTGTTTGAGCCTGTTGAAGGATAAAATAAACCTCTGCCAGCATATAAGAAGCCCAAGCAAACGGGGAAAGCAGACAAGATTATCAGTAAGAGAGACATCATGCTGTGTAAATTCCTATCCCATGAGAGGAGCAGGGAACAGGGGAAAATGCCTGGGGGCGTTGCCCATGCAAGAACTCTAGGCTGGGAGGGGATGGGTGTCAGCACTGGGTGGTGGGTGCCCACTGGGCCTCACCAGCATGGAAACTTGACAGGTGGTGCTGAGAGCTTCTGTCTTTTTCCACAGGCATTAGTGTGAAACTGTACAGAGCAACGAGGGTGTGGAGCACGGAACTGGAGTGGGAGGGAGAGAACACAGACAGGAGGCGAGGTGATGCCCAGGAAGCAGTGTGGACAGCTCAGCTGCAGCTGAAGGTAAGAAGTGAAGGCAGGAATGCAAGAAACACCTCTGCACCTTCAGTGTAGCAGGAGGTGGTACTTTTGCTTGGTGTGACCCTGAGTGCTTTTGTACCTCCCAGAGACGCCGCTGGGCAGTGAGCCAGTGCAGGGCAGCTCACAAGCCCAGTGCCTGGGGTCTGGCTCGGGGCTGGTGCAGAAGGCAGCAGTGCCATACACTGCCCAGCTCCTCCTGTTCCTAGTGCTGGTTAATCCTTTATCCATAAAAGCATAGAATCAGTAAGGTTGGAATTAAACCTTTTCAGGCACTCCTCTGTCAAGAATGTTTCTAACGTCTTTCTTTTTTTTTTTCCTTTTTAAATTTAATTAAACTGGAAAAAGCACGTTGGGTTTTTTTTTTTTTTCTTCTTATTCCTCTATTCCTTTATAAGTAGGGGAAACCCCATCTAGTAAGTCTGAATGCTTCTACCGTGGAAATATTTAGTACCAGCTCTGGCATATTTGTGTTGGCTCCCTGATTAGACAATGTGCCAAGCTGTCCTTCGTGGCCTTAATTATCACAACTTCAGGCCAGCGCTGCCTGCTTACAGCGTAATCCCACGGCCTAGAGTGAACCCTGAAAATGCTTAATTAAATGACATTCCACAACAGATTAAGGAGTCAGAAGCCCAAGATAAATAAAAAGGGAGACTGACCATAGGAGTGGCAGGTGCTCTTCCTTCTCAGAACAATGCTCCTGACATGGACTGTTTCATTTTGAGCACATTAAAAAAAAACAACATTGTTTGGTAACCGTTGGCTTCTTACATTTTCAGGGGACAGTGGTTCAGAGGGATCCTGCCTTGGGATGCAGCGTGAATAGCACTGTGGACTCTCACTGATTTTACATCAGCTAAGGATCTGCTCTATGCTCAGGTTATTTTTTTTTTTGGGTACCTGGATGAGGTCCTTTGCCAAAGTCAGTGGATATCTTTGCAGTTCTGAAATCCAGGGTGAGCATCAGGGTCAGACACCAAAAATCTGTTGCTTTTTCTTTTTTTTTTTATAAACCTATTGAAAAATCCCCAACCCCAAACAAACCTCTTCCCCCATGTAAAATCTAGTGTGCAGTTATTTGGAACAGACGGGATCACAGTGTGTTAGGGAGCCCTGTGGGAGCCAAAGCCCATGTCTAACCACAGAAGATCAGCACACAAATACAAATGCTGAGATAATGTTACAGTGCACAGATTAGGGCTCAAATCTTCAGCAAATCTGTTCAGAGCAAGGAAATGGCAGCACGTGGGGCATGTGCAGCACACTGAGCATGTCTCATTCAGAGGCCCATCAGTAAAGGCAGTTATTGCTAATATTGTGTTTTATCATATTATTTCTCAATTATTTGCTCCAACAACTCTCTTGTCTCAGCTAAATAAACTGGCTGTGCAGAAGCTGATCTGATGTGATTTCTTCTTTGTGAGGAGAGTGGGTTGTGGTTGGCTGTCACGATGTTTCCAGGGGTTTGGTTTGTATGGTTTGTGTCCTTCTCCAGCTCTATAATATAATTTGAGCAATTAAACTACAGGAGAAGGGAGTGAATTAAATGCCCCTGCTGACACAGGGACAGTCTTCAGGGGAAACAAAATACAGAGGATCGGAGTGAGGGTGGTCCCTGGCTGGTGCCTGTGGTCAGGGGGAGGGGAAGTAGTCCCAGCCTAATCCCCAGTGGGCCTGTGTTACCCAAAGTACAAAATATACCCCATGCTTTGACATGAATGGAATCTTTGGGTGCACAGAAGCAAGGATTTTTTATATTTGATAACAGAAGCAAGGCACATTATTCCTAAACCCCATCAGCTAAGCTGTGCAAGGGACCGTAGCACATCATTTCCCTATCTCTGAAATGGAGGCTTTTTTGCTGAGCTGGGCTATTCAAGTGATGAGTTTTTAGCATGAGGGAGGCCTCTTGCTGCAGCTCAGAGGCTTCATGTGCTTAACCCCTTACCCTGTGACTGGTCATGGTGGGGCACGGAGCAGCAGCCTGGAGCAGGTTCCAGCATCCAGCCAGCCCCAAGCCTGATCTCCTCTCCTCTGAAATGCTTTTACAGAGCCATCACCTGCCTGAATGCTCCACGACTTCACCCAGCACAGTGCATTTACCAACATTAACATTTATCATCTTCTCTGGCAGCTTTCCTTTTTGCAAATGAAAAGTAGAATAGTTTAAAAGAAGCGAGTGAAATCTGACAGCAAAAACCTCTTTTTAGGTATTCCATGGAGGAATAACCCAGGGCAGTATGTGAAGCAGAAGTATTTCTATTTACCTAGAGGTATCCTGTGCTTAGAGTCAACAAGTCTGCACTGATTCCTGTTCAGAGCTTTATATGTGACAAAAAGCATCTCCTCAGATTTGTTTTCTTTATTCTATGTTTACTATCTCTCTTCAAACTGAAAATTTGTCTTGTTCCAGTCTGAAGACGCAGTTCTGCAGGCGTTGGAGCATCCTCAGGTTCTCCCATCACATCTCCAAGTCATCCAGCAACATGAAACTTTTGGGTGCTTTGCTCTCCAGCTGCATAGAAGGTCAGACAGAGTCCAAGACTGGGGATTTTACTCAGTTTGGTCTTCACGAGGCTTCTGTGTGTGTGTGTGTGTGTGTGCGTGTACAAACTGGGACCCCTCTCAGCTGCAGCAAAGCTTTGTGCAGGTGAAGCCCCAGCCTGAGCAGAGCCCAGCTGAAGGCCTTCTTTGTGGCTGGAGCAATATAAAAGTTTTTAGATCCAGTCTTCAGCCTTGAAAGTGCTTCTTTGAAGTCTCTGGGCCTTCACATGTTCTCCAGACTTTCATTTTGTGTACTGGGGTTTTTTTGTAGGTTTGTTGTGGTTTTTTTTTAAGATTTCAGGTAAGATTTCAACAAGCTGGGGATGTATCAAAGTTAAAATACTTTGCTTGAGTCTTAATCAATCCAAACTGTTCTCTTAAGAAGGAAAAATAAAGGCTGCTAAAGCCGGCCAGACACAAGGCAGCAGATGTTTCTCTTTATTGTCAGAACAGCAGTCTTTATTAAATACCAAGGAGAGCCCTGTAAATCCAGGAAGGCAGTTGAGTCTATGCTGAGGACACCTCTTCCTGAGGCCAAACAGCCTTTCCTGAGTAATTTGTTTTTCCTGCTGATCTTTCAGTGGTGTTTCTGTGACATAAAAGCAAAAGGGAAAATGAATATTTAACTGTGGAAATTGCCTGACAGTTTGAGCTTAAAAAGAGAAGGGAAAGAGCTGGGATGCTGCTGTTGCTACCTGTGCTGACTGCTCCTTGGTGCCAGGACTAATGTGGGACCGTTCCAGGGGACTCCTGGAGATGGCCCAGACAGAGCAGGGAGCAGTTTGTGTGGTCACCACACTGTAAACTGCAGGCATATCTTCTCCCAAGAACATGTCTGAGGAAAAGCAAACAGCACGTTCCTGTTGCCTGGGAATGGCAGAGCGAGGTCTCTGTAGGATGGAGAGAGCTCTTTAGGGGCTGTCTGGAGAGCACCGGCCATAATGAGCCTGGTAGTTTTCATTAGCATTGCTAATGGCATCTTCCACTTTTAAGAAATAACAACAAGGTTTCATGAATTAATAAAAGGAAGACGGTGATTGACTGAACAAAGGGTGTGCCAGCCCGTGCAGCTGGTCTGTTTTAACTAGGTAATGTCCATAGATACGGCGTTAATTTAATTCTCAGTTGAAATACTCCAGAGGAAATGTCAGATCAATAATGTAGGAAAGGGCAAAGATTTGCTAAGCCTGGCTGGCTTGCATATGTTAACTACCATGAGATAGATATGGATAAATGCTGAACATTAAGGTGAGTAATCACAACTGTCTTGGGTGTCTGAAAAAATTTTCTGCATAAACGCAATACAAAACAAACATGTTTCAGGCAAGAAGGCGGGTAACAGGTTGTTATTTCATGCACAGCTCCGCAGTTAACATCCATGGGCTTGCTTTTTGTTTCTGAAAGAGGACAAAAAACCTCATTTCAAATATTGTCCAGTCCTCTCTAGTGTGGTGCTGAGAGTCCCTGTGCCCATCCCTACTCCGGGGTCCTGCACCAACACATCTTCATGCCTGCACACACGTGGGTACCAGCACTAGCTCTTGGTGGTTTTAAATCCTGGTTTGTATCTGAATTTTACCTTTTACCACATTACTTGTGAGATTTCCTCTGGGCTGGGGGGCAAAGGTGCTCCAAAAGCAAATCCCAGCTCTCCTTGTCAAGAAGCACTTCTGTTACTGGGAGCTGTGCTCAGTTGTGGTCGTGGCTGGCACGCTTTCATTGCAATGAAACAAGAACAGACACCTTTCATGGCCTTTGGGCCTGAATCTCAACTATTTGGTAGTTGCACAGTAATTTTTCCATGCACTCTTGGCTAAACCACTCAGAAACCTTGAGGATTTATTTATTTAAATAACACTATCTCCCCCAGCGCTGGGAGTGAGGGCTCTCCCAGGACCCGTGTGTGTGTGTGTGTGTGGAGTTTATGGGAACACTGTGATTTCAGAACTGCCAAAACAAACAACAGGTGCCTGTGTTATTTTGCAAGTAGGAGCTGCTCAGATATCAGGCTTTGGCAGAGAAGAGGCTTCCTTACCACACTGATCTTCCTACCCCAAAGGCCCTTGGGAGCCTGGGTGGTGTATTTATGCTAAAGGATGCCGAGTTGGAAAATGTTTGAAATCACCTTTGATGAAGAAGTCTTTAAAGTGCTTTCCCAGCTACTTGTTTGTCTGCTTAATTTTTGCTTTCAACAACAGTATGGATCAGTATCAGGTTTAAGTACAACTGGAGAAGGCGCAGGGTGACTCAGAGAATCCCATAATAGCCTTTTTCCTAGGGGCTTGGCTTACCTACTCCAGAGAACTGAGCATGGGTGTAGCTACATTGAGGTCTGTACCAGCACGAACCTGTGGTTCAGAAACAGGGTGGGATTGGGAGAAATGCTCACACCAGAGCAGGGAGCCCTCCTCAAGGAGCTGTGCAGGTTGCACAAATGTCCATGCAGAGTTTGTCATGCTGGTGGCTAAAGATGGGTGTGCTGTGGGAGCGAGACTGTGCAGAACAGTCCTTCAAGTGGGACTTCTGCCCTTCTCCAAGGAATACAGTACCTGTTGCTGGCTTTTTTTGGGATCTAGTAAAACCAAGGCCTTCCAAGGAACCAGCTCCTGCCTCAGGAGCCCCCCACTCAATATTTGCCATATCATGGTACTGCTTTCCCAGCAAGGTGACAATGGACAGGATCTGTCCCCTGAGTGCCAGGGAGCACTTGCCTGGGCAGGACAGCATGGGAGATGTGTGTTGCTGCCTGCCATGGTGCTCTCTAGGGATATGGGGGCTTTGGAAAGAGCTGTGAGCAGCCCAGTGCCTCCATCCCCAGTGTCAACTGGCCTCTTACTGGGCTGTTCCCAGCTGGGTTTTAAAAGGAGGAAAGAAAAGAGCTGACAGAGCTGGAACTGCTTTAAGGTGGAACTGAAACAATAGCTTGTGGCTGTCTGAATCAGTTCCCTTGTTCCATGAATTTGACTCAGAGCTGAATATTTCAGCGCCTCAGAAAGAAAAGGCTTATTTCAGTTTTGGTTCTAATAATGGGCAAAGGTCACAGCAGTTGGGAGGAGAGGGGAAATGAAAGGCATGGGCTTGTCTGTTTTCTCTGAACCAGCTTCACCCGTTCCTGGTTACAATCTCAGCAGAATAATAGCTGATCCTGAGCAAAGCCAAGAAATGAAATTAACACATGCAAAATTATATTACAGCCGTGTCAGGATCCTGCTGCCCGGCAGTGTGAGCAATGCATCCTGGAGCACATGGAAAGGACAGCACAGAGAAACTGATGGCTGGGAGCAGAGCACCTCGCTCTGCCAGGCACAGCCCATCCCCGCATGTCTGTGCTCTGAGGCACCTGCAGCCCCGCCCTTGGGGCTGGAGAGATGCTCTGCTACCAGTGCACCCACAGCTCAGCCTTCTCTCAGCCCCCCAAGGTGCTTTAACATCCTGTGAATCCAAACTTGAAACCTGCCGGGAAGCTCAAGGCTGATGCTTGAGCTTCTCCAGGAACTTGGCCAGATTTCAAGAGCAGATCATGACACACACCATGAGAGCTGCCTGGGAGGAGCAGCCAGGACCCCATGCCTTATGGAATAACCCAGCAGTAGGCACTTCCCTGGCTCTGATCACCTGATCGGGGTTTATCTTGAGGGGTGGATGCTCAGCCCTCAGGCTGGTGTGCCCCACTGCCTTCACTGCGCCAGACTGGGAGCACAGTGTGTGGCAGGAGCCCGTCAGGGCTGAGGAGATGCTGGCAGGTGGCGAGGCAAGTGCTGGCTGTGGGGAACCCTGGCCAGAATCTCCCACCAGCTCCTCCATTTCCAGCTCCACAGGAGCCAGCAGCAGGGTCAGGCCTCGCACAGCTCATCCCGCTGCCAGTATCAGCAACTGGGAGCTGCTAAAAATGTACCAACACACCCAGTTTGACCCCTGTGGCTCTGATGTAAAGGCAGGTTTGCTCAGAGATGGGAGATTAATATGACTATTCCCACAATGTGCTTAACGACATCATTTACTTCAGAGGCTCTTGGGACGGTGCTGACACTCGCTTTAGCAGCTGAAGTGTTTAATGTGTTCTCCAAGGCACTCTCTAAACACAGCTAGAGCTGAGCGACACAAATGTATTTGCAGAACGTTTTAGGGTTAGCACACTCCAGAGCCACGCAATCAAATGCTGGTGAGCGTGAGGGAATGCATCTTTGAGAGGATCATGATTCAGCAAGGGGTCGTGATTATTAAATACATCACACGGCTCCTTCTCGGTATTTTTCATACCTTGTTCTCAAAGTATTACTCATATAATTTTCCCTCTGAAAGTTATTACAGGTGACTCACCTTTAGCTCGAGTGAGCAAACATGACCAAGTGTTTATTCTGTTCACAGCTGAGCAATTTTAAGCCCAGATCCTGACCTTAAAAAAGTCCCTGAGTGAGGCTGGTGGCTAAGACAGTACACCACTGGTCCCTCGAGCATCGTGACTCAGAGGCATATTTCTTATTAAAATGCTTCTGCTTTTAACTCGAGGCAGTCACATCTTGCTGACTGACATCCACACTGAATTTCCCGTCCCACCCTGAGCAAGAGCTGGGCTGAGCTCCCACCAACTCCCCAGGTCCCTGCTGCTGCCAAAATATCATCAGCCTGAGGCCTTTGCTGCTGTCCCACCCAAGTGCAGGAGGAAAATATGGTAGGAAATGCCTATTTTCTTCCATAAGCAATTAATATAAGTCAGGATGGGTCCACTTGTTGCTCCAGGGAGGAAATAAAAATGAGCATCCCTGGGGCAGGGGGAGAATGGGGAGCAGGGGCTCAGCTTCTTCCCATGGCTGCTGCCAGCTCCCCGCTGCTGCCCCATCTGAAGGCTGGTTTGGGTGAGATTTTCTCTTTGGATCAAGTTCTGGGTTTTTTTTTTTTTTTGTCTCCTTGGCACTTGAGATCAACAATTTCATCTTGCAGTGACAGCTAAGGGAGGGCAGAGCATGTGCTGCTGTCCTGCCTGTGAAAGCTTCTTTGTTGCCTGCTGTTAATCTGAGCAGTTTTGCAGGCTCTCAATGCTTTTGTCTCGAGTTTTGTTTTCAGTTTGGGTCCCACCACCAGTCCCACATGGTTTCCTGGCTAGCAGAATGATCTCTAAGCTTAGCAGACAGAAGGCTTGCAGCCTGCCCAGTGAACAGGTGAGGGAAACCTCACACCCTGCGAGAGGGGAGCGCCTGCAAAGGAAAGGAAAAAAAGGCAGTGCAAAGGCTGGTGTCACAAACCCTCTTCCAGGCTATTTGCAGAGAGGAAGGGACTCTGGCAGGGGACCAAGAACTCTGGGTCCTTGCCCTGGTGTTTATTGCAGCAAGGATAAATAAAGGGAGAGCAGTGACCAAGGCTGGGCTGGGCACATTGCAGCCCCTGTGCCAGGAACCACCCTGGAGCCCCGAGACACAAAAATGTATCCTGAGCTCAAACCTATGTGAAACTGGCTGGGGGGAGGCTTAGGCTTGGGAACTGATGCCCTAAAACCTTCTTGGCCCTGGAAGTTAGGATTAATTATTGGCTAATTGGCTGGGATGTATCTCATTTGTAACAAATGAAGAGAGGAAGGTTGGGAGGCTGTGGTTGATGGAAGCAGAGCTGGTTAACTCCTGGTTAAGCTGGCATAAGAAGCTGTTATCCTGGCCTGAAGGAGGCAAAGGAGGGGGCTCTGTGGTGTGGTGATGCCTTATTCGGGTGTGTGTCCACACACAAGAATTGGAGGATGTCACCTGCAGGCTGTCACCCACCAGGCCTTCTTGCTGGTGGCCAGGGCTTTGGAGATTGCCTGCCAGCTTCATGGGCTGATGCCCTCAGGAAGACAGGAGCCAGGTAATGTGTGTTATGTTTTAGTAGCTTTATAACCTGGGAAATTGCCTTTTGAGAGGGTCGGGGGGAACAAAGCAGAGTCACTGTAATTCTCAGAGCCCTAAACTCTGTGACAAAGCTGCTGTGGAGAGACTGAAAATTTTTATCGGGAAAATATCAGTAGCCTTAATCTCTCATTGCCTGCTTTTATAATGCATGATTTGAAAACATGTTAGTGTTATCTTTGTGTGATATAGGAAGCAGCCATGTAATATTGTCTCTTTGGAGGTTGTGTTAGAGCTTACAGTCTCTGCTCAAATAGCTACAAGGTTAAATCCAGCTGATATCTCAGAGGAATTGTAGAACTGATGTCAAGTTGAGCCTCTGACTTGGGGTGTCCCTCCCCTGGCTGGGCCATAGATATTTGTGATAGCAGCTAACCAAATTAATTTGTCTGTGCTCCCCTCCTGGCTTGTGAAACTGGGGTAGCAGCAGTTTGTTATCTTGTAGATTCTGTGTAGATCAGCCCAGTAAAAGTTATGAGGGAGTGATGATGGGATCTGTACCAGAGCATGGGGAAAGATGAGGGGAAAAGAAATCTGTAGGACTGAGTTTAGGGTTGAAATACAGCAGTCTGGGTTTCAAAACTGGTAATCCTTTGGGAAAAACTGATATAGTGGTTTTGGTGCTGCATCTCATCGAGCAGAAATGTTTCAGTGAGGGTGCTAAAATGTAATTAGCTGAATAATTCCAGTTGAACTGGCTCTGCCACCAGCTCCCAGAGCCACTTCCCTGTGTTGTGTGCTCCGGACATGCTGCTGGGAAGATGCAGAGCCCTGAAGTCCCTACTCTACCTCCCTGCTCCCCAAATCAAACAGTGTCAGTCCTTGGCACTCGCTGTGAAGTGTTGGCCTCATTTGCTAACAGCTTTGGTTCCTCCATATCTGAGACAGGATTATTAATATGCCTTTACCTCCCAGGATGGCTGAGGTTAATTGAGATTTGTGAGGTGCTGAGAAGGTGCAGCAATGAGCATGGCAGAAAGTGGAGGCAGCAGAAATGTTGGTATTTGAGGGAAGATTTTTAAAAACAAGTCTGGAAACCATCAGAAAATACAAAGAATAATTCCCCTCTTTTTGTAACTAGAAAGTTTTAACAGTAATTATTGGGAAAAATATTTGAGCAATTTTAAAAAAAACCCTCTGCTCTTACTCTTATCTGATGGCAAAGCAGATCAAACAGAACACTTTCTGATAAGGGTCGTGTATTTGCCAGTTGTTTAAACGAACACCTGTGAGCCTTACCTTCAATATTTGCCTTTAGAGGTGGCAGGGAACAGTGCCCAGGAGCTCTGCAGACCTCGGGGAAGAGGCACAGAGCCTGAATGGAAAAGAGAAATCCCATGAGTATGTGTGTCTACACTGAGCTAACTTTGTGGTAGTGATGTTAAAAACCCATGAAATGGGGTGTGTTGGGTTGGAGCACACACAGCCAGCTCCCGAGAGGCCAGAGGAGCACAGGACACATTCAAAATACCAGTGGGTGTTCCATGGCTTTGGAGGAAGGCTCCTCCCCAGCAGGTTGGTGTGTCCCAGACAGGGGTTGTTCAGGATGGTCTCCCAGTGCTACCCTGCTGCTCCTCCTGACCCTCAGGTACCCAATGAAACTGATGCTGAATTTCTGCTGCTTGAGCCCTAATCCTGAAAGAAGCCTGAGGTGGGCCTGGAGCACTGCTGGATCTTTCTGTTCTTCCCCATCTCAGGAGCAGGGCCTTCACTGTGACTTCGTGGTTTGCTTACTTGGTTTGTTTGGGATTTTTGTTTTTAAGGAAAGATGATGCCTTTGGTTTGGAACTCAGAAACAGGTGTGCAAGTGAAAGGTTTGCTCCTGATAAATCGCACTGAGAACAGCGTGGGGAGAGAACAGTGTGTGCCTGAGCTGCTGATGTCAGATCTGTTTGATGTGTTCTTCAGGGTGGCGAGGGTAAGGATGTGTTTGCCCACACTGGTATTTGTCTGCCACTGCTTTGCTTTCTGTAAGAGACAAGTGATAGGAGATGGAAAGGTAACATGGAAACTGGGATGCTTGAAGCTTGTGTAATTCAGGTGCTGGTCCTTTTGCCATAATCTAATGGAAACCAGCTGGGCAGGAGGTGCCAGCAGAAAATACTTCTTGTCCTGGCCCTGTTGCAGAATGACTGGGTAACTTTGATTGATGTTTCACTGCTCCATCCTTCTGCCTCTGCTCCCTCAGTGACTTTGTGCCAGTTTCTGACCTTGTGCAGCTGTTTATGTGGGGAAAGGGGAAATCCCCTCATGATGTGTGGAGATTCCTCTCACACTCCCTGTCCCACCCTGCATCCCCATCCCAGCTTCATCCCAGCCCAGTCCACCCTTCCCAGGGGCAAAGGTGCTCCTGTATCCTCACTATGGTGGTTACATGCAGGGAGCAGCACGAGTGTTGGGGTGCCCCTGGGCACCAGGTAACTGCTGGAAGGTTTTCCCCAGCCACCCTTGCACCAACAGCTTGGTTTTGTACTGCTGGCCCTGTACAGCTGTGCGGGGGTGACAGCTGGTGTGGCGGTCCTTGGTCACTAACGGGGCAAAACTCGGATGAGCCCTGGACCTTGGGTCTGCTGTGAGTGCCTGGCTGGCCAAGCAGCACCTCCTGGGCCTGGGGCACTTCACTCTGGGACATCACTCCTGGGTTGTGTTTGGTGACCTTGAGGCAGCTCAGCAAAGAGCTGGCACCACATTCCTGTGGATTTCCCTGGGGTGACACAGCCAGGAGAGCATCAGGCTTTGTGGCGAGGACTGGTGTCAGCAGCAGCAGGGTCTGCAGGGCTGCCCAGCCAGCCTCATCTCATCCCCATTTCCTCCTCTTCAGTAGCACAAAATGAATCCCTCAGAAGTGAAGTTAACTAAATAAACAAATATGGAGCTATTTATTTTCTATTGTCAAAGAAATGCTGTGGGCTCAGGCGGGATTTTGTATTCACTGTTCACATCTGCAGCCCTGCTGTGCTCAGGGTGGGGGAAAGACTATCCCTTTTATTTGCTCTGGCCTCACCAGTAAATCAGATGGGAAGGATCCCACCCTGAAGCCACCCCTCTCCAAACACTCTTCCCTTTCTCCCCAGTCTGAGGGGAGCAGAGCTGCACCATCCACATGGTAAACACTGTAAGAAAAACAAACACTTATTCCTCTCTGGGTGGGGGGAAGAGAGAAGAAAAAGGCATTAACAATGTCGTTCTTCCCTCTGAGCTAAGATAACACAGCAGTGAGAGCTAAGGATGCAGCTATGGTTCAGAGGGGGTTTATTTTTATTTTTTTAATACACCACTGAGAGTTCAAACAACGTGTCAGTGATACGTTGCCTTTTGTAGAGTGCGGCTCTGTTTTCTCCACCCTCTCTGGGTTCCTTCTTCTGTTTTTTAATTTTCTTGAAGCATTTTAGTCACCCTGTTGAACACATAGCTCATCTGGATAAAAGCCTCTGCTGTGACATCCACAGCCTGGAACCGCAGAGTTGTTTGTTTCAAAGCAATACTCTGGGAGAATTTATTGAACTGGCATCTCCTCCCCCCCGCCTCCCGTGTATATTAATGAAATGCATGTTCTGTGGCACTTGTTAAAAAGCAATAAATCCCCTCTTGCATTTATTGCTTTGAAGGTAAGGAAAAGAAGATGTGATTTAGTCTTGCGGTAGGGTGGCTGGAGACACTCTGGTTTCCCTGGTGCTCTGTCTCAAAGGCAGAGTGCTTTGTTTCAGCAGCCAAAGCACCTTGAGAACCCAAAAATGCACTGGACTGTGGAGGCCTGATCCTATTGGCTGTCACCCAGCTGAAGCCCCATCCCAGGTGCATTCAAATCCCATGCATTCATCTGGAGGCATCACATCTCCTGGTAAGCCCAGCCCCAGGCTCACAGAGATACTCCAGAAGTAATGGAACAGGGGAGCTGTTGTGGGCTAAGTGCCTCTTCATGTCTATAGGCAGCTCTGTGCATCTTGACACTCGGTGATTAGAGATGTTAGTCTGCACTTAACAGTGCCTGAGTATCTCTCAGCGCTTTGCAAATCCTGATTAAACAAACCATAGTTAATGGCTTTTTGATTTTTAATTTTTTTTTTTAAATCCTTACATTGCCTGCATGTGGTAAAGCCGCTTTCTTAATTTCTGAATCTGCTGAATCAATGGCAGTGCTGCAAACAGAGCCAGGTGCCCTCGAGCTGGTCACTACTCATGGCCTCAGCATGAGGGCTGGGTGGCTGCTGTCCCTTTCTCCCAGGGCTTGGCCTGAGCTGCCTGGGCAGAGGGGCTGATGTGGATGTGCAGTGACCTGGGCTTGTCCCTGCTCCCTGGGCTGGGAATGCCCCCAGTGCAGGGGAGAGGTGGGAGACATCCCTGCAGCCCTCCTGGGGTCAGATCCATGAACGTGGCAGCTCACACTAACGTGTTACACACTTGGTGTCCCTGCGTGGCACGCACACGTGGGGAGAGGAGCAAGGCTGCTGGCCCCTTGTGCAGCATGAATTTATAGTCAGATGTGAGCTTTCATGTCTGAGAATGCTCAGCAGGTTGAGGGAGTAAGTGCAGGGTGACGCAGAACAGGATGGTAGGAAGGGGCATTCGTGACCACGAACACAACCTTTGCCTGTCCCGTGGCCTCTGCTGCACCATCAGCCTGATCACACAAAAATCAGGACAGGAAGTCCTTCTGTCTGCCTCAAGCTGACCACCTTTCTTCTCTTAGTCTTTGACTTAAAATTCTTCCTGGCCAGAGGCAGGTGCAGTTCCATGGGCTGTGCCTAAGGGATGCCTTGGGGAACATTGGTAATATTGGACCTTCATGGTAGGGGAGGACAAGAAAGTGATGGGAACACCAGCCCCCAGAGCATCCTGAGCCCTTGGGTGAGACCTTGCTGTCTCACAGGGAGGGTTACATGTATTTAACTCCTACCAGAGAAGGAGAGCAGGAATGACTGGGAGGATGTGGTCAGTAGGCAGTTAACACTTCTTTTGAAACCACAAACCCCAATATACTTTTATTTTTCTCTGGAAGAATGCAAAGTCAGCTTGGCTTGTGGCATTTTCTGTGAATCAAACTGAATTAAGGAGTAGCTGTATATACCAAAGTTCTGGCGAGGGGTTCAGGTGCTGGCCTTGGAGGTGGTTTTTTTTGCAGATTTTTCCCATTCCAGCTGCTCTTGTGGCTCTGAGGAAAGCAGAAACAGTGACCTGGGCAGAGCTTATTGGGCTCTCAGATGAGCTCAGAGTGGTGGGAACCCTGCCACACACATCAGATTAGACAGTGAAAATAGATTAATTTCTTATCACTGCTTGCAGCATATTTTGCAACTGGGTTTTAAGTCCTCCTGTTGCAAAGTGCTCTTGGTGCTGCAAAAATGTGTGTACATGTCCAAAAGGAAGAGACCAGACCAAATGTCACCCTCTCACCACCACCAATGCAGTTGGCATTAGCATGAGGATCCTCTTCAGCATCCTCAGCAGAAGCTTCTACAAACGTGGGCTTTGTGCCCATCAGGGTCTCGGTTTTCTCTTTGGATCCGGTGGTTTGGAAAGTACTTGCTCACCAGAGGAAGCATCTTAATTCGTGTTTCCCTGCAATGGAGCACCTACAAAAGGGATTTTCTCCCCTTCTCTGCATCAGAGCAAGCCTTAAATGGCCATGTGAGCTGCATGCTGCCTTTCCCTGCCAATACCCCCCGATAGCAATCACAGCCACGTGGTCAGTGTCCTTGATCGCGCTTTGTCATCGCGCCTCACGGCTCACAAAGCCTTGGCTCTGCCTCTCCGCTGGAGCATTAAGCCTGATGACAGATGCCAGTCCTCCCAGCTCCAAATGTGGTCTCTGGAGTGAGTGGGATTGTGTTTTGTCGGCTAAATAAGGATTTCAGTGCAGTGCTGGGGAAAGGCACTGGCTACTCCCAGATGTGTTTGCTTCCAGTGTGAGGATGGGATTTGGTACTCAGTGTGTTTGGAGCAGTTAATGTGGAGACAGCATCACATCACGGAGATGATCCCTCGCCCTGGAGCTTGGGATGCAAGCACCAAACCCTGCTTGGCTCTGGGGTCCGAGTGCCTGTTGCCCTTGGAGACCCCAGGCAGGACATCTCAGCAGGATTTATACCTCTTTAGGAATGCTCTACACCCAGCAGCAGTATGTAGAAAGTGATTTTTTTTCCCTTCGCCTTATTTATTTGCTCTGGGAAAGACCCATTCCTTGTATTTTCATGGAACAGCGGAGGCTAATTTTTAGCACCTGAGGCTTTAAAGCAAAATAAATAATAAAACCCAAAAGGGTTTATTTCTGTGTCCAAAACATTCCTGTATTTAATTCAGCAACATAAGTACAACTCTTGACTCTTTCTGCGAAACAAATTATTACCTGGTAACAGGGAAAACCATTTCAAAATCTCTTCCAGGTATCCAGAAAATCACAAAGCAGAGTTACAGCCTGAAACTGGAGCCCCAAACCACTTCTGAGTGGCAGGTTTGAAAGCAGCTGAGGTGAGAAGATGCCTGAACATGCATATTTTGTAGGTGGATAAGCAGCAATGAAGTGTGGCGTTTCCTGCCTTTTGGAAGGGTTTTAGTGGGCTGGCTGATCCTGATCTCCCGAGGTAATGAACAGGGATGGGAAATGGTGCCTGCAGCTGCAGGGAAGGACTGGGGAGAAAGGAGGCAGGAGGAGAAATAAATGAAGAGGGTTTAGAGACTGCAGGTGTGTAGCTCCTGAAGGGCTTGGTAGGACAGTGCTGTGTGGGTGCTCTGGAGATCAACCCATGGCTGTAACCACCACAAACCCAGGGACAACAGAAACCAAAGATCTGGTTTTAAACCAAACAACCAATACTGGCCTGATTCTTTCCACATTTTTCTCCAAGGTGTAAAACAGCCCTGAAGGCAATATTTTTACGATATTGCAGGCAAAAAGCATGGGTTGAGGAGCCTGCTTTCTTCTCCTCTCCTTTGCTGTAGATGAACCAGAACTGTTCCAACCCAACCCCGTTTGCTCCCAGAATCCCCAAGTCCTGAACAAACTTTTGATAGTTTCCCTCTGAAGCTCAAACCTAAGATAGCCTTTACTGATTTCTCTATGATGTGTCAACTTTTGGGTGCTGAGGCACAGGGGTGGCAGGACCTCACAAGGCCCAGGCTCCCTCCCCTTGGCCAGGGCAGGTAACACCAAGTGTTTTCTTTGAGCCTTTCCCTGGCATCACATCTGATGGAGACCCTGGAGCTTGCACTTGACTAAACACTAAAGCCTCATCTCCTCTGAAGTAAGATTCCTTCTCCCCTCTGCTGTGTTGAGATTTACAGCCTGGCTCAGTGCCTGTGAGGCTGTGATGTCATGGTGTGTGATGAAATCTGTGCTGTGCTCCCCAGGGCTCCCCCCAGCCTGTCCTGCACACGTACAGACCCGGGGGTATTCAACCAGCAGAAGGCTGCTGTGATAAACAGCACTGTCAGACTCTTCCTCGTGCTGCATTCCCTAACCTTGGTCACTTGGCTGGTGCTGCAACCTGAACTGCAAAGCCCAGGGCTGCTGGATTTACAGTGGGCACAGTGATCTGCAGTGCACATGTCTCATGGAGTAAATATTCCAGGGGGAGAAATAAAACATAGCTTTCTGAGCTGTTTGTCTCCAGCAGCTTCAGTTTTCTTTTTTTATATTCTTTTTTTTTTTTTTTTTTTTTTTTAGTGCAAGCTGTAGAAATAAAATCAACTCTGAGATTAATTTGGGTTTCTTTGGATTTCCCCCATCTTTCTGGCTTTTGGAGTGAGGGAGACTTGAATGTTTTGCCAAGGAAGATGGATGTTTGTCAGTGGCACTTCCTCTGTCCTGTCCCTTGAGAGCCATTGATGGCACTTGGGAATTGATGCCTTTGAACCCCAGGAATTAATGCCTCCCAGCTGTTCACAGCACAGATTGGTCTCTAGATTGCATGTTTTAACTAAATTGGTTACAAAGCAAATCTGTCTAAACTGGTGTGAGCCCCTTTGTGTGGACACTCCTAAATCAGTTTAAGAGTGGCTGGTATTGATTTTAACTTAATGTGGTTTGTTACTGAAGTAAGCTGGATCAATAGTGCTAAATAGGTGCCATTTCTTGTGTTGACTTTGCGATGGAAAACATGCATAGAAAAGATGAGCAGAAAGGGGAAAAGATTGAGTTTCTTCTTTTGTTGCTTCCCAGTGATCATTAATCAGTTTTTATGGCCAGTTTGGGGATTTTCCCCCAAAAGATACCAGTTTAAACAGCACTTTTGAGGTGGTAATAAAGATTCCAAATACTGCCTTAGCAGGGGATTTCTGGGAATGCAAAGCTTTGTTTCACTTGTTTATCACATTTACCATTGAGCCAGGAACCCATGCAGGGAAGCAGCACCTGAAGTTTCCCGAGAGCTGCAGGGAGGATGCTCCATTGTTCATTTAGTACCTGGAGCCGTGCTTTGCCATAGACTTTCTGCATGGCCCTGGGAAAACCATGAGGAGCCTGTGCCTCCATCACCCACAGGTACTGATGGCTGTGTGTAGCAAATAGAGAGATTTTCTTGGGCTGCTGAAATTAGCAGGAGGGCACAGAAGCACCTGTGAGGATTCATGTTCAGGGCTTACAGCCCTCCTCCCACAAGATCTCTGCGCTTGGCCTCAGGTGAGCCAGAGGAGCAGGATCTGGGATGTCTCCAGGAAAGATGGAGTGGAGGATGGTGTAATGAGAGTGAGCTGCCCCGTCTCCTCATTAGGACTCGGATTTTATTGAATCCAATGAGATCTTTGCCTTCAACCTCTCTGTAAGCGGCGTTTAGCCCTTGCTGTCAGTGCCGTGGGTTTCCCCCTCATGCATTATGCATGAGCCTTCCTTCCTCCCTGCCTTTGCAGCACTGCTGGATTACCATAACCCTCTGAGTTTAGCTGCTAAATTTCATTTGTTGTAACTGTCAATTATGGATCCATGCTGACCATCAGGGCCTTGTGTTGAGTCCCTGCTGGCTCCTGTGGAGCAAGTTCTTCCCTGCCCTGGTAGCTGAACGATGCCTGCAGTGCCCCAAGGCTGCTCCTTGGACACAGGGGCCAGGCTGGCTGTCACTTCACACCACTTCTGCTCTCACAGCCTCTGCAGCAGGAGAAATCCAAATAGCTACACTATAAAACCTCTGAACCTTCGGTTTCCACTAGGTCTTGGACAGGTTTCCCTTCCCCCCCACTCCCCCTGCTTCCAAGTCTCATCCCTGAAAGGCACATGATGGAGATGCCCTCACACACTCGGCTCATTGCCATGCACATTGCAGTCAAAATCTCATTTTCATTCCAGAAACAAAAGGTCTGTCAACTCATTTAACTGCTCAGAAAACACCAAACAAGAAATAAAGCCCAATTAAGAATGAGGAGAAGGAAGAGGCTCAGTATAATAGATTGTTTTGGTAAGTGGTTTCGTCAGCTCCATTTGTGAGCTGTTGCTATGTGCTGCCTGTGCTCGGGCTGGGGCTGGTTTAGGGGCAGGCAGGACAGGCAGCTGTCCTGAGGGCTGCTCCTGGAGCTCTGGGAGCAGTGGGCACGTGGATGGTCTGTCCCATGAGACCCGGTGCCCCCAGATGCCGAGTGCCCCATTTGTCCTGCCAAGGGGTGAGAGCAGGAGCTGGGGTGCTGCTCTCTGACACCACCTTGTCTCTCAGAGGCAGCCCTGTGGGAGCTGCTGCTGGGGCTGCTTTGGGGGCTCTGCCCAGGTAGCAGCAGATGGAGGAGGTTGGTGTCACCATGGCCGGTGACCTTCCTGCAGACACCACCTGGCTGCTCCTGGGGATGGCCCTGTGCTTGCAGGTTGCTCACAAGCTTTCCCCTGACTTTTCTCTTCCCCTCAAGAGATGACCACTTCAAACAACGGTTCTGCTTTCTGATGCATTAAGACTTGGAAATTTGCCATCCATCACAGCTGTGTGTTTGAGCCTGTGTGATTATTTTGGGAAGTGAACCATGGTGATTTGTGTGTATGTGCTTTATTGGCGAGCAGGATGTTCCCTATCTACCTCTCCCTGGCTGTCTGCATTTGCATTGGTTAATAAAATGTCTGATGTTCAATGACTTTCTGATGGGTGAACAAGATTTGGCATACAGGATGCAGTAGTTTTTCATGAAGGCTAAAATTTCATCCTGGGAGACTGAACCCTCTGTGGCAGCCATACACAATCCATAATAACAGAAGCTTTTAACCCATCCGTAATTGCTTTCATATAGAAAATGATTGCTGTAAGTTAACTTCATAATTCTAAATCAGTGGCTCTCAGTAGGAGTTCAGATGCTTTAATTTGCCCTGAATTAGCTTTAACTCACAGGCAGTTCATCTATGCTCTTTTCTGATTATGTTCCTTGTCACTCTGACCCAAACTTTGTCTATTTAATTTTTGCCTCCTCTTTCCGAAATTAGACCAGTTTCCAGTGATATTTCACCGGGGGGGGATGGTACTGGCTGGGGAGAGGAGTGGATGAGGTGCTCCCACCTGGAAGCCAGCCCATGCTGAAAACCTGTCCTGATGTGGTTGTGAGAGACCCAGCTGGGGTTCTCCCCCTGGGCTGAAGGTGTGGGTACCCCCCAATAAGGTGGGAGAGCACCCCAAGCAGGGCCATCACAATGGTGGCTCCTGGGTTGGTTCATGTTAAGGATAAATACGATGCCATGGTTCCCTTTCTTTGGCTGTGAGGAGAAGGGGGAAGGACATCGTGGCTGTCTCTGTGTGAACCCAGCACGTGGAGCTTTCCTGGGCACAGCATTTGCTGTGCTGTGATGGCACAGACAGCACAGATGTGGTGGCAATCTGGGGGTCCCTCCATAATGAGGACAAAGCTCCTGGCTGGGTTGTTTGGCAGTCCCAAAATGAGCAGGGTGGCCGCTCCTCCCCTTATGGCAGCAGCCAGCTTGTGTGACTTTGAGTGACAGCAGATGAAGGGATTGCATTAAGGCTTGTGTCTAGAACTGCACATCTGTGTCAGCTCCATGCTAAATCAGTAAACAGGATGCTGGAGGAAAAATACTTTCAGGCTTCTCATGTCTTTATGCATCAAACCTATTGGGCAATGAGGAGCTCGGGTGGTAGCAGGGATTGTGGTGTGGCTGGGCCGATAACTTCTTGTCAAATCAAAGGTGAGGGCTGGGTCCTGGAAAGTGCTGGCAGGTTGTTGCCCTGGTCATGTGGATTCCTTTCCAGTGGTAGTTACTATGCAATTTGGATAGAAATCTTCAACCTGGGAGCCTATGGTACAGCATCAAGAGGTGGAGGAAAATCACTTTGCATGTTCCAACAGACTAACAAATTACCTATGGAAATGCACTTGGGAATATTCCTCAGTAATTGGATTTCAGCTGTTGTTTCAGTGTATGTGCCCCCAGGCTGTGAAGGTAAAAGGACTCCACTGAAATGCTTTGAAATGTTCTCTGGCACCTACAGAATGTGTTTACTATTAAAAAGTGAAACCTGCAAGTCAGAACGCTACTAAGTGCAGTTTAAAAACAAAATTGCACCCCTGCAGCATAGCTCAGGGTGCTGAAGCATCTGGTTTATCCAGACAGTCTCTACTGAGAAACATTCCTGTGACTTGAGTGGAAAAGTCCTGTCTGTGTCTTCTGCCAGGCGAACACGGGCACGGCTGTGTCGTGCAGCAGGGTGTAGAGCAGGAACCCTCCAACAATGGCTGGTTTGAGTCCACAGGGCCTGGAGTAGGCTGAGAAACACCTAGGAGGCTTTGAAGGGTGAGCACTTCTAGTTTTGGTATCTCTTGGATGCTCTGGTCCTGCCCCTGGAAATGAAAGTGCTCTTACAGGCTTGAAGTGAAGAGAATTTGCTGCTTTTGCAGAGCATGAGGAGCAATAGTTCCTTAAAGTACCTGCAATGTGTGTGGTGAAGAGGAGATGTGCTCTTGGGACACTGACCCTGGGTGTCTGGCACCCTTTTCTTTAAATGTTGGTGACATCTCCAGTCCTGCCCTTGATGCTGAAACCGCAGATGAAATAGGGATGAAAAAGCTGCCAGTAACATCACATGATGACCACTGAGTTTGATTTGGAAAAGGAGGGCAATTTGAAGTGGCAATAAGCTGGATAGAATTGAGTCTGAATGCTGAGAAAAAATTCTTGAATTTGGGAGCAGAAGGGAAGCAAAGCCTTTTTCCTTAGTCATACATATCTCATAAAGCTGAAGAAATGGTGGGATTTATTTTTTGTTTGGTTTGGTTTTTTTAAGTGGTGGTCCCAGCTGTCCAAATTCTGATTCTCAGTAGCCACATGCTGCAGTTGTCTGCTCACACTGGGCATCTCTCAATCTTTTCCAGTGGAGATGTATATTGAGATAAAAAGGACTAGACTTGCACTTCAAGAGCTGTATGTGGTGTTCCAATCTAACCATGAGTTTAAAACACAGTATCCTGAAAAGATGCTGATTTTGAAGTGGGAGGCCTCCTTTGGGAATCTCTTTTCAGGGGTCACCTTCAACTTGTTTTGCACAGAAACACATTTCTAGGATTCTACAGAGCAATCAAACCCAAACATCCCTGGCGTGAAAAGTAGGACTTTTTTTTTTCACAAGGTTTTTGAGTGTAAACCAGAAGTTATTATGTGTGTGTTACACCTGCTGAAGAGCAGGGAAATGTAATTTTTTTCTTCTATTAGGATAGTGTTTAGACAGGCTGAGCTATACACCTGGCTGCAGGTCAGCCATAAGCAACTGAAAAATCGCCATCTTTCCCGCTAGATTTACTTTTTTCGTCAGAGGATATTGAAAGCTTCCCATCTCCACCTGAACTTTTCAGCTCTCCCTTCCCTTTGGCAGGAGCTGAAAGCAAACTTGGCCCCGCCAACTGCCCCGGTTTGTTTTGCAGGAGCTACACGGAGGGAAATAAATCTGCTCTGCCGACCGAGGCAACTAGTTCTGTGGGTTTATAAATGCTGCAATTGAGTGTTTTGACACGGCAGTCAGATATAGTTAATCTTTCCCCTGACCTCCCGGTACAGGAGCGCGGGCTCAAGCCGCTGCTTAAGCACGTCCGTCTCCTGTTGTAGCATTCGCGCTCCAGCGCCCCGGCTAATCAAGTGTAATATATCTCTGGGTGAAACACCCTCTCTGCTTTTCACAGCTCTTTAAACAAAAAGCACACCTCGGCGCATTAGTTACGTACACAAACCACAGAGGGTTGCGGTTCCTGTGGTTGGGAAAGGAGTTGGATGGGCTGGGCTTGTTCCGGGGAGGAGGTGTGGGAAAGGTGTGGGAAATGCTTGCTTCCATCTCCCCAAATATGCAAAAAAACACCCCAAAATCAAGCCCCACTTGGTGTTGTATCAAAGGCTTTGAATCCTGATGTGGGGATGGTTTTGCATATGGATATGGAAAATAGCTGCTTGGTGTCATCCCAAAGGTTGTGTATCCCGATGGGTGGGTGGTTATGAGCCCAGGGTCCTGCACCAAGTGTTAGGAGAGGTGGGAGTGGCTCTGGCTGAGATCAGAGCATCTTGTACAGAGGCTGCACAAGTTACCTGCTCTCAGTGCCTGGTATTGATAAGCCTTTTCTACAGCAAAGGGCAGCTCAGGAGACAGTAACATTCAGGCAGGACAGTGAGCTACAAGGATTAGAGGCGTAGTATTTATTTAAATTGCTGGGCTTTTCTCTTTGGCAGCACAGCTGGATCTGTAAAATGGGCTGTCCACAGAGGTCCAAGGATGACTCTGGTAGCTCAAAGCAAACTTCCTTTGCAAATCCAGGAAGACCATTTGCTGTTTTTAGACTTACTCATCCCAGCTTTGACTGGAAGAAACTGGGAATGTCTTGACGACAGGTGCTCTGTTTTTAAAAGCATATAACATAAACTTGTCCCTGTGCAGTGCCTGCAGAGGTGAGGCAGGGAAACCACAGGAGCCCTGATCTCAGATGATGGGGTCAGGTGTGGGATGGAGCCTGGAGGTCGCTGAAGGGAATGGCATTTTGTGCTGGGCTGGAGTGGATGGTTTTGATGGCACCTGTGACTCTGGAAGGTGAGGCCACGTGGTCACAGAATATCCCATAGTAGCTCAGAAGACAACCAGGAAGGAATAAATCATGCAGGAAAATAAAAAAGAAAATGAGAGAAGAAAAAACGTGTTTCAGCATTGGTCCAAATCCTGGTTAGGTTTGCAAGTAAGGCAGTTGTGCCAGCAGGGCACAAAGTAGTCAGTGACTTCTAGATTAAGGAGTTAAGTGATTTTTAAAGGTTTATAAACACTGGACTGGATGACCTCTTGATATCCCATCAAACTTTATATTTTCCTATGATACTTTGACAGTTTTCCCCCAAAAGATCCCAGATGCTTTCTCCTGTAATTTTTCTAGCCTCCTGTTTGATCTCCCTGGGATATCAGTGTGGGGATTCATTGATGTGCCTGTGTTAAAATTTAACAAAGCTTCTGCTTGAGAACTCTGTTTTACAGAGCAGCTCATCCTGTTGGATATTGAAAAATTACACAGCTCAGGGCAAAATACATCCCAACCCACCAAAAGTCTCGTACGCTGAAGTGCGAGGTTCCTCCAGGCAGTACAATGTATAAGCCCGATAGAAATGTCTGTGTGAAAATAAGATACTTCAATCTCTTTTGAATCCTGGCTCTCCCAAGCCCATCACAAAGCCAGTCCGCGACCTCTGCGCCTCCCTCCCTCCCTGGGAAGCGGAGCTGAGCTCTCCTCGGGGAGCCGGGGTGATGCTCGCCGAGCTAATGTTTGTAAAGCCCTTTGAAGGTGAGTGTCAGCGCGTACCTGCAGCAGCAGCCGGGCTTGCGAGCGCTCATTACCATGCAGGGCATGCTCAGAGAGCAGCTCTGTGGCGGTGTGTTAACTGTGCTGATAAATCTTGTGTAAAAACAACACTCCACCGCGCCGTTAGAGCTCCTTCCACCTGGGAACATCAAAGCCCGACACAAGCGCGGCTTGATCCTCGCAGCAGCTGCGGCGTCTTGGCGGTGCGGGCGGGGCTGTGGGGACACCCCTGGCTCTGGCAAGAGGGGGAGGCAGTCCTTGGGGTCTCTTAGCAAGGGGCTCTCTGCGCCACAATAGCCATCTGACCCCAAGTTTCTATAAATGTACCAAAAATATGCGGCTGGGAGCTGACCGGCGCTCCCAGGGAGAGGAGGGCTGCCTGCAAATCACTACAAGCAAGTTCAGGCTTTAGCAATAACAACAACAACAACAAAATATATATAGGAGATGTTTTAAGTCTGTCTTCTGTGCTATGAAAGGTAATTGGATACCATTAGAAAATGGAATAGCAATGCATATGAAAGCAGTCAAGCCAGCACTGGAACAGGGTGTCTGCCTTGTGCAGAGTGCTGCAGGACTGCAACCAGTGCCCTCTTTTAAAGGTTGCAGTGTCTTTTAAATGTATTTACTTCTAAAGCTTTGAACCCAAAACAGCTGCAAAATAGGAGGTACCTGTTATTAAACTTTCTTTTTCCCATGGCTTGCAGTAAGTTACTTCTGTTAAAAGAGATGGAAATTTCTGTTAGGGAAAAACCCCCAGATCAAAGAATAATTTAGGTTGCAAGGGCCCTCAAGAGGTCACCAAGTCCAACCTTCTGCTGAAAGCAGGGCTGACCTCAAAGTTAGACTGGGTTGTGATTTAAATGTGATGACATTTATTTATATAGTGATAATCATATAACACTGAGTGTGTCAGTTTATGTTCAGCCTGGCTCTTCTGAGTAAAGGGATAACTGGAGGAAATGGACTGGGATTTTTGAGATTGATTTTTGGGTAATAATCTAACCATCACTGCCTTGGGATAAGTTTTTCCCAGTCTGGCACAAGCCAGGACCTGAAGGATGCTGTGCAGGGCAGATCCCAGATATGGACATGGCCATTGGGACCCAAGGAGGGTCCTGAGGTTGTCCCCAAGCTCATCCTATGGGTATCCCTGTGCCAGGTTTAGCTGCTTACACTGCCCCTGGCAAAGCAAGGAACAATCTTAACCTGTGCACAGCGACATCAGCCTCAGCTCCTGCAGCTCTGCTGCGTTCCCCTCCTCTCCCAGATATTGAAGAGGAGCTGAGGAAGAACAGAGAAAGTTTTAGTTCAGCAAATCCATAAATCATTTCATTTGATGATTATTTATGAACTAGATCAGAAGCTTGTGACAGTAGTTCTTAAGAAAGAGTTCCTGGCTGCCGAGCAGTTGGCAGAGTTGTCCTCTGAGAACATTAAATATGCATTTGCACAGGTGACTGTGGCTTCTTCCATTAACCCTTGGTTTCCAGCTTTCAGCCATTACTGCACTTTTTACACACAAGCACGTTAATACTTCGTAATTCTACCCTAGAGACTTCGTCAGGAGTGCAGTGCCCTCTCCCTGAGGTGTAGCAAAGGTTGCTTGTGTTGTGTTTCACACTCAGCAGTCCTGTCTTTCTTATCTGAAAGCCTTTTCCCTCAAACAATATTTACTGCTCAGGGATGGAGACTTCTGCAGTGGGGCAGGACCAGTGCAAGTTGCTGTTCTTTGCTGCCAAGTAAGGCAGCAAAACATCACCCTGCTGCTGTCCTTGCTGTTCCTGCCGTCTCTGGAACGTTTTTCAAGGTTTTTGTTGTGCTGATGCCACAAGAGGCATCCTCCTGGTCCCTCTGCCAGGGAAGGACCCTGCAGGCCTGCACACTCTCCCAGCTGCTTGGTGAGGATCCAGTAGCCACAATGCATAAACTGAGTGTGAACACGAGGGGTTAACATCGAATGCAAAAGGGCTGCAGGGTTCCTCTGCACCTCTTGGGCAGGTTTGGCACTGTCACTTCGTGGTGTCACTTGACAGTTAAAGCAAATGCAAGCGATGTTGCAAAGAACAAATTAATTAGATTCGACAATAAGACTGGGAAATGACTTTGGAGAAGTCTGTTACAGGAAGGGAAAGTATTTAATTGCTGGCTTCTTGGCTTTCTGTTTAAAACCAGACACAGGTTTCCAGGTCTTGTGAGGAGTAGGCACCTCTGTGGTGTCCAATAATGGTTTGGATAAGAACGTATTTCCACTGCTGTGGAACTTGTTACTCAGTGTGAACTGGGGAAAAGTTACTGGGCTCCTGTAGTTTTTAAGAATCCTGTACCAAATTTCCCCACTAACCTGGGAAGCTGGGTGGATGTGAGTAGCAAGCATGCCTGGGTGCCTGCCTTCCTGCCTGTCTCCTGCTGCAGGGCTGGGTACCACCTGCTGGTTTGCACCTTTGACTCAACTGAGCTTGACAGAGAAGCCACAGAAATGGGAGAAGAAAAAACGTGTTTCAGCATTGGTCCAAATCCTGGTTAGGTTTGCAAGTAAGGCAGTTGTGCCAGCAGGGCACAAAGTAGTTTGTGACTTCTAGATTAAGGAGTTAAGTGATTTTTAAAGGTTTGTAAACACTGGACTGGATGACCACAGAAAGTTTGGGAGATTTTGCTGCTCTTAAATCCAGCTGTTGCTCTTTTCTGGGACCATTTTGCACTTGGTGGCTACAGATACATTGCAATTTCCAGTACCTGCAGTAAGGTGGGCACACCCACCACTTCTGTGTCTTCTCCAGGTGCAGCTCCCCAGCTCTGCTGTGTTACCTCTCCTACAGCTGGAACACCCAAAACAGACTCAGAATAAAATACATTTGAAACCTAAAAATTCTCTTAATTTCCTCTTCTTACCAAGAGCCTTATTCTAATGTGCAAGCTTTTATGCAATGAGCTTTATTGTGTAGATCTACTAGTATGGGTTACAGCTCCAGTTTCCTTTAACATTGAATATTAGCATTTATTATTTATATAGTGCAAGCAATGCACTAAGCTCAGTGTAACTCTCTTAGTTACAGATGATATAAATCCCCAATTGTTATTTTTGTGGCTTCATAAATGCAGAACCTCTGATGCTCCAGTTATCCACCTTTGACATATGGAATCTGCAATGCTCTGGCAGTATTTGCCAAAGGTGGGAAAGTCAGCTGATGGATTTCAGGAAGACTGTACCTGAGTCACCCTGCCTGTAGGAATAGACTTGAATGACACAGTTGTAGCACTTATGTGCATTTCTTGGGGATGAAGGATTAACAGATGATGGATTAGGCAAATTAATCTATGGTTTGTCAGGACTACATTACACAAAGTTCAATTTAGTTTGATGGATTAATTATTTATTATTTATTATTTGCTGTTGTGTGTCAGTATGTGGCTCTTCCTAACGTGATGATGTATGAGAGCAGCCCATGCCTGAGCTCCTCTATTTAAAGGTCATCGTTTCTGTAATTAACCCCATTTTTCATGGACTTTTAATGCCAATACATTAATTTGTGCTGGTCTGGAATGTGACAAAGAAATGCCATTCTTTAAGTAAGGTTTTCTTCAGCCAGAGAGCTCCAAACCATAGGACTATGAGTAGAGTCTTTTGGGGTACGAGCACACCCCTTCTTCAGCAGGTTGCCTGTAGCTGAATTTCTCTGACCCAGCAACATTTTCAGGGAGACAGAGAGGACTTAGGTGCCTACAATGCCAGTTTTAAAAAGGGATGTGAAGCAGGGTGATAGAACAGCATAAACCTGGCAGTGCAAGGTGGGATTGGGACCAGAGCACTCTTGAACTTCTCCAAGGCCTCACACGAACCATTGCAAACAGATCTTTGCAGCAGAGCAACATCCAGGTCTTACAGGCTGCAGCACAGCATAGGGCTGTGCTATTTCCCAGTGGCTTTTTAAAGGTGTGATTGCATTTCCCACCCTCTGAGCTACCAGACTCCTCTTCTGCAGCCTGTTCATTCCTGCTGAGCTGGGTTTTCAGGATGTACTTGGGGACAGTGGTTTCTCTGCAGGGACATCTCCTTGGATTGTGCCCAAGGCTTTGGAAACTGCTACTCCCATCTCACAGCCAGCCTCAAAGGCAGAGTGGAATCTTGGAGGTGAGGTCACTGGGCTGCTCCAGGTGGGAAATATGTCCTTGCCTGGGTATCAATGTCCATGTTCCCAAACAGCACCACAAAGCAGGAAAATGTTCTTTTTTCCTAGTGCAGGAACTGGGCCCAGCCTCTGCTGTAGGGCTGAGGCTGCATGTGCAGCCCCATCTCCCCATCTGCCTGCAAGGGCAAGGCAATGGCAGCATCCTGCCTGCCTGGCTGCTCCACACAGGCAGCAGCAGGTTTCCCTCTGAATTTCCCTGTCTTTGTGGCTTAAATCAGAACCTTGGGGCTGGCAGAGCGCCTGCTTAGCGAAACCATGGGCTAATCATTTACAGCAGAATGCAAAGGCAAAGAAGTGTGTTTTTAATCTTTACAAATGTATCTAGATAAGCCAGGAGACAGACTTATCTTTTGTATTACAAGAATGAAGGGTAAAAAATCCACTCTGAGGAACGTTGCTGTAGCGTCCTTGGCCTTTTCTTCAGCCTTTGTCTTTTCCTCTGTATCTTGTGCTGTTGAATTAATGGGATATGAACTCTGAATACTTAAGTGATCTATTCATTTTAATTAGCTTCCTAATAGCTTCTGGACAGTGATGGAACATAACGTCGGGGACTGGGCTGTTTACCTCCCAAAGCTCAGGGCACTGCGAGTTGCCTGTGCACAGCTCCTGCCCTGCCTGAGCTGCCGAGCAGCCTCTGGGACCGGAGGAGTTTTGGGCAGGTTGCACGGACGGAGGGTGTGAATGTGAGGGGGTGGAGAAACACAACTGCGTGTGTTGGTGGCTGGGGGTGCCGCCTCCTCTTGGGAGGCTCCCTGTTCCCAGCGCTGAGCGCGGGTGGGATGGCTCGGCTGCCTGGGGCCGGGCAGCCCTGGAGCAGGCTGAGCTCTGCCCGGTGGGATGGGGATGGTCTGGATGCAGGAATCACGGGTGGGATGGCTCGGCTGCCTGGGGCCGGGCAGCTCTGGAGCAGGCTGAGCTCTGCCCGGTGGGATGGGGATGGTCTGGATGCAGCAATCACGGGTGGGATGCTCGGTGGGTGCGTGCAGAGGGCAGCGAGGGCTCCTCGCCTCCCGGACTCCTCCATCCGCAGGCTCCGGGGCGCCGGCCGGGGAAGCGCTCCCGGCAGATGGGCCTGTCTGGATTCTGACTGCATCCTCAGCAGGAAGCATACGGTGGGAGGCTGGGGACAGCGAGGTGAGGCAGCCAGCCGCGCTCCTCGCCTTCCGCTGTGCGCATGAAGCTGTGAATGGGAGGGAAGTCGGGAGCTCCGGAGCAGCCAAGACTGGGGGCAGAGAGATTCGCACCGTTCCAGTTTACCGAAGCTGTGAAGGATGTGATAGATGAATCACTTTTGCAGCAACCTTCTCTGCCTGAGATGTTAAGCTTCTCTATGTGCAGCGTGTACTTGAGGAAAAGATAGAAGGGATGTTCTCTGAATCAGGGGAGAGGCTGACGCACAGAGACATTTTCAGGGGAATAATTTACATATGCATTCCCTTTCTAAAAATATCAGTCACAGTATTGCCTCTATTTTTGCATGCAAGGCTCTCCAGGCTGGTAGATGGATAGAACTGGGAATCTGCACTTACATGGATCCAAATACCAAAGGGCCATTGGGATGGCAGCATGGGATGCTTTGTGCTTTGCTCAGGAGGCAGAGCCTGGAGCTGGCTAAGCTCCAGATGGGGGTGAAAATGGGCATGTTCAGGGTGATAATGCCCCAGATGTCACCCATGCATGGTCTCATGGGTGTGGCCTGATGGACAAGGGTGGAAGTCAGTATTGGCCTGTTCCCTTCAGCAGAAGGAAGCTGGCACGACCGAGCACAAGGCAATGACCCCTTTGGAAGTGGCAGAGAAAAATGTAGGAATGCTTCATTTCCTTGATCAATAGCTAAGAGAGATGGTGGTAAAAGTGTGTAGCACACCACAGTGATTGTCCTGGAGGCTGGTGGGTAGGCACGGAAGGGCCTTTCCCACCACAGCTGCTCATGTTGGAGCCCTGGGGCTGGAGCCCCGTGCTGAGGGACAGGAGCGATGTCAAGGTTTTGCTCTGGCCCTGCCTCCTGGCATAGAGAGAACTGAGTTTTCAGATACTTTTGATATTGTCCTGCTCAGCTCCAGCAGAGTCAAAGATGAATTTCTGACAGTTTCATTCAAAGATGAATTCCCCCTGACAGCCAGGACCACATCTGGGTCTGTACTGAGCTCAGCCCATAGTTTAGAACTGCTGGACTTTCATCCTGGTGGGGGAAGGTTGACATGGGGCCAAAGCACACCCTGCCATTTCTTCTTTTGAAGTGGTCCTTTCCTGTGTGCCTGGGGATCCCAACCAAAGAGTCCTGGAGTCTAAAGGGACAGGACTGTCCCTAATGTCCTTCCTGGGGACCAGGTGGGACTGCAGGATAGGAACGCCCACCTCCCGAGATGCTTAAGGCAGAACCTGTGTCTTGGCTTCATAATAAATTAAGTAGCTCAATAGAAACACACATTTATCTTGAACTTCTATCATGTAACATCCTACAGAAACAAAGTGGAGGAGTGCTTTGATGTCACTCCAACAGCCTTCTCCATTCCTGGGTCTCCCATCTGGAATTTACCTTAACCTTTGCCTTGGGCCTGTTAGGGACTGGTGAGTAAAGACAGGAAGAGAAAAGGAGGAGGGGAAATAAAGGTACAAACTGGCCATTAATACATGTAAGCTGGAAAGAAAACAGGCATTGCTGCCACCAGAGGGTTGAGGTTATGAAACAGCTGTGCAGCAACGCTGTGTCCGAGTGGTTTTATGATGGAAGCTGATAAATTTATGGAGGGGATTATACAGTCCAGACTTTGTGTTAGCAGGGACCAGACTCTCCGAACAAACTTGAATTTTGTGAAGTCAGAGCTATGCTGATATAAAAACTGTCTTTGTAACCCTGAGCAAAACCCATCCTTGGCCACAGCTTCATTGCAATGACTGATCTGAACCAGGGGCTGATGCTCTCCAGCAGTCACAGCACCCTCCTCAAAGTGGCCACACAGGGCTCTGACTGATGGGGACAGGAGACAACATGCAAGGCCGCAGCTGAAACACCAGGGAAAATTTTCTTAAAGTGTTTTTTTTCTCTTTTTCTCTGTGGGTTTTGTTAGTACTCTCAGGAAGTCCCATTAACGCCCACTCACTCCAGTAAGACACATCATTTTGCACCTTATTGTGTCTTCTATGAAAAGCTGGTACTGAGGAAGCAGCCTTGTGCTTCTTTGAAATCGTCTGTCAGAAAAAACATCACCCGGAAAAAACAAACAAACAACCGCAGATCCCCGAGCACGCCGAGATTGATTTGTAGCACTTTTCTCCCCCACCTTCCCTGTGCAGAAATGTTTTGGCAAGCCGTGAAAAATCAGAACCCTTTGCTGTCAAATGCAATCTATTTGTGAGGGAGCTGCACTAAGGGCTCTGGGGGGGTATGAGGGCTCTGCCAAGGAGCTGAACAATTCCCATCGAAGGGATGCTTGTCCAGAAGAGCAAACGCAGCCGGGGAAGTGTTTTGCAGCCTGTGAACAAGGACAGGAGAGGAGTAAGGAGAGCTCACTGTGCAGGCTGCAGAGAGAGCTCTGGGAAAGAGATGCCACACCAAATGTAATACAAATGGGAGACAACCTGCCTACTCATTCATATCTAGTATTTTTCTAAGTGTTGCTGTTTTTCTGCATCCCGTTAAGCTTTTTGATTTGTTTCCATCTGTTCAGTATAGATCAGTTCTGCAGTTTACTTAAAACACAAATACCCTTTATGAATCTCTACAGATGGTTTTCAAAGACTTATAGAAAGACAAAGATAAGATCAAGAAAATCTTGAGTGTTTGCCTCAGGGGAAAAAAATGGGACAGTCGCTTTGCCTTGCAGCTGCAAGCCACGTCAAATCAGACACTTTGATATGTTTCATTTTCTGTCTGAAGTCTACATCTGAAAGGCAGCCTGGCTTATTTCAGTCAATGCGCAATTTTGGTTAGTCGGGGCTCTTTCTCAGCTTCTAAAAAAGATGCTCATTTGCATCCTCGAACAAAGACAGCACTTTCCCCCCCTACATTCAGTGTGTCTTCGCCAAAAACTAATCATGCTGCAAAGCGTGTGTGGGTGTGTGTTTTTTTGAGTGGTTCTCTCCGGCCTCGCTGCTCAAACTGCTGCAGGGTTGGGTGCTCATCCTCTCCCAGAGAGCCTCGTCCAGGTCTGTCGTGTTTGTCCTGGTTCGTGGCAGCTCAGGCAGGACCCCAGGTCAGAGCTGAGTTGTGCAGAGCCTGCTGGCAGGTGATGGTGCATCCCCCTGCATCCCCCTGCGGGATGCACAGGGGCCGTGCCAGTGCCCTGCAGTCCCAGCCTGCAGGATGGGATTGGAAACACTGGGAGCAGGGAGCAGTGGAAGGTGTAGAAGGAGGGAGAACACACTGCTGGAGGACCACGCTCTGCTCAGGCAGTTTCACCTGCTCTTTGCGTTAACTTCTCCTCAGGGCTGTAACTGCAGTAACTCTGCCGGCCTCGATGGAGATTCTAAAGCCAGTCTCTGGATAATGCACTGCTTATGTGTTTTTAAAAAAGCCCAGTCTTTTTCCAGAGAAACCCCCTGAAGTAGGGTAACTGATAAATTTCGGCTACTATGCCATTCTGCTTTAGACTCCTTGCTTGGGAGAGAGGGGACTCTCATTTCTTGTCTTTTCTTTTTTGCCCTGTTGGGTCCATCCCAAAGCCATTTGACATCAGAGGGACTCCCTCTCCAGGCTTCAGTAGACACTGATGTGGGCTCTCGAAGATCGGCCTCAGCCAGAATGAAAATCCTTGCAGAAATCTGAGTATTTGCATTGCAGACTGAGCCACCACAAAAGTAACGCTCCACCTTAAATGCTCAGCATTACTTAGAGCTGATTTAAAAAAGCCAAACCACCAGCTTGTAGGAGACATGCACGTTAGCACCGGACTTTATGCGCAGAGACAAGGTGTGTATTGTTTGCCCAATTAAAGAGATAAAACCTGTAGACCACAGTCAGCGAAATGAGCTGTGAAATGAGTGATGACTCGCTGAGCAGGCAGGTGCACGCACAAAGGCGTATGCAAACTGTTCTACTTATCTAAAGACAGTTTTATTGCCTGATCATCAATTTACACCCGGGTTGCTTCCGAACTACCTCGGTGCTGGGCTCTCAGATAAACAGGAGAAGGAGTAGCATCCCCTGTGCTTTTCTTGCCTTTTGGAGCAGGAACAGTCATCAAGAGAGGAAAGGAGGTAAGAGAAAAAATGGGAAGGCCAGGGTTGTGCTGGGGCACTGTGTGGGACCTGTGGCAGTGCCCAGCCTGTGGCTCATTCAGTGGTGTTTGTGCTGCTGAGCAAGTTCCTCCCTGAGCATGTCCTCCACAGGGAGAAATGCATCCAGCCCCTGAATGTGGGGATGTGAAAGGGATGCCTCCTGTGCCCCTCAGTCCCAGACACAAGGAACTAAATTAGGGAGGACAAATGAGCAGTTCCTCTGTTTTGCCTTGACCCCACAGAGAAATTTGAGAGCGAAGTGTGTAAAAATTACAATTCCTGTCAAAAAAATACAATTATGTGGATCCAGCCAGCTGTGTGTAAACGTGTGTGCTTGTAGCAAATATTACTGGAGAGAAGTTTGCAAACTTGGTGCTGAATGTGGATTTGGGGCAGCTTTGCCAGTATTTCTTTGTGGGAGCTGCTCATCCTGGAGTTTTTCATCTGGGGCTGGGAGCCCTCAGGAAAGGGACATCTCCCATGTGTGATATGTGAGCAAGAGGTGGCATGAACCAAAATGCTGAATTTAAACCTTGGTACAATAGAAATACCAGCAAGTTCTATATAAATGTGAGCACCAGGGAAGTCAGAAGACAAGAACGTTGCCCTCGATCTTGAAAGCTGAATTTGCAAATGAAGCAGCTTCCTCTTTCCAGCTTTCTTTGTAAGTCAAAGACTGTATGCTTCCTGCAAGAGTTTTACAACCATGTAAATCAAGCCTTTTCCAATGCACGTGTGCCTTAGGGATCTAGGATTTGCCTTAAATGGATAATTTTATCGTTTGCATCAGAAATGTGTTCTTCTAGAGATTAATAAGTCTCATAAGCTCGACTGTGAGACTCTAACAAAGGACAGGTTTGGGTTCATTACTGAACATTTACACCTGGAAATGATAACCGTATTAGAGTATTTTGCATCCAGGTAGTGAATCTGAGAACCAAATAATTGTTGGAAAGTTTCAAACTGCTTGAATGGAGCATGTATTCCACGATGAATAACCTCATCTGATGAAACTTTTCAATAAACAACTTTGCCTTGATTGTCAGCTGCTGGATTCACCACTCCTGATCTCGAGGAATAGAGACAGATGCTTTTTAACCAAGAGGTCAGGAAATCCAAAGTTCATAAAGCCAACACATCTGGTGTCTGTGCTTGTGATGGATTTCACACTCCAGCCTGGCTTGCTGACATTTGTCTCCGAACACCATTCATTTCAAAAGCAAGGGTGAGAGCATGGCTGTGACAAATTGGTTATCAAATTAGACTGATTACAGATTTTTTCCTTTTTTAACACCCGTTCTGTGAAATTTCCTTTTCTCAGTCTTTAGAGAGACTCATACTAAAGCTTCAGATCTAAGCCCTGCCAAACCCCTAATTTTTTTCAGGTCTGCCCCCTCTCAATTTAAGGGAACTGCCGTTTCCTCCTAAAGAGACCCTCGCCTAAGGCAAGGCAGCAGAGCTGCTGGAAGCAACTGCACTTCTGAGACAGGGAGAAGAAAGAGGGATGATCAGCCAAGCTGAAATTCCAGGGGTTTTGTCCTTTGGCTTGCTGAACAAAGTTTTATTGTAGGGCAAAGAGAGAAAGGACTCCTGGCCACTGCCTGTGAGGTTTTTTAAACGGTGTGGATCAAGCAGCAGTTATTTTAGGTAGATGAGTGTGTGCAAGTGTGCCCATGTGCATTGTGCAGGGGAGGTCTCTAGAGACTGGTACCCTAGAAAAGAGGGGAAATACGAGATATTTATTGCCAAGTTAATACCAACCTTTAGTTGCTGTATGATGGAAAAGAGAAAGCATTGTCATTACCCTCTAAAGCGTCCTGTAACCTACCTGCCCCTCATGTGCTTATCCCTGTGAGTGGGGGAGCAGCCCCCCAAATCCCCTGGAATGTCCTTGCCTGGGCACATGGATGCAGGAGAACTCAGTGAGGCCTTAGTTAACTGAAATCTATGGAAATGTGTCACATGTTGTGCCAAGTCTGTAGGAGGTCTGCTGTGACGTCCTTACGTGTCACTCCAGACAGAGCAGTGATTTTATGAAGTTCACTTTGTAAAGGATTGACCTCATTATCCCAAGGTAACAGCTGCTGAAACACATGGACTGTCAGGACTCACTCCTGGTTTCCAACAAGTCTCTCATGCTGCATGTTGTTGTTTTCTGAGAGCAGAGGAAGGGATGGGGAAGAGGGAAGACAAGTGGGACTGAATGTAGATGGCCCTGTGGCAACATCACATCCTGGACCTGCTCAGTCTGGGAACTGTCACTGATGTAACACAGCCCATAGGTACATCCATAGCACTGACCTTGCACTTGCAGTGTTATTTGCTAATTTTTTTAAAAAATGTGTCCATATTCAAAAGAATCTCTGCTTCTGATATGTCAAAACTGCCACTAAAATTAAGAAAATCGAAGCCCCCAACTTTCCTCTTGACTTTGCATGTACTTGCCTGCTATCCACACCCTGTACAAGAGTCTTTGAGAAAGTGGCACACCGTTGCTATTGCTCATTCCTCACCACTGCAGGTTTTTGATGAAGCTGAGTTACGACCACAGCTGCAAAATACCGTATGGTGCTGATGATGTGGGGATGTGGTTCTCATAATGAATTCAATTAGGGCCTGTGTTAAAATGCAGGGAGTGCAGCACTGCATCCCCCACCAGTCTCAGCTGTGTGCTGCTGCCTCTGTGCCCTTCGCCTTGGAGGGTCCCCTCACCTTGTCTGTGCTTGTCTCCATCTGCTTCCCACTGCAGTGCAAGTGTTGTAGGCAAAGGATGCTGCCTGCTGCCAGTGCGGACCTAGGGGAGGGTGAGCAGAACGGGGCCTTGCTTGGAGGATGGAGATGACCTTGTGTGATGGAGAGGATGTTTGTGTTCTCAGCAGTGACAGATGAAGGGAGGGACAGGAAGGATTTGGGGACAGGCAGCAGTAAGTGTTAACTGGTGGCAAAATATTCACGTAGGAAGACAATTTGTGAGCTGAGATTTTAATTTTTGCCTTTCTATTCTTGACCTTTGCTATAGGGAATTGAGCAGAGCAGTCATCAGTTCCTTCCTCCACATGCAAGAACACAGTTTTTGAAATCTATGCTCAGCTTTTGGGACCACTGGGAAGTCCTCACAGCAGCGTTTGAAACAAGTCCCTCATGCATAAAGTAATCAGGTTTTTCCAGTCCCCTTTTAGAAACCCCCTCTTGGTTCCCCACTGCATTGGGATGCTCTGCTGAGGGGCTGTGCCCCAGGAGGGAGAGCACAATAACACAGCTATTCTGTGATCACCCCCTCCTCCTTTATCACTTGTTCACCTGGTATAGGGGGACTACCTGGCTTCAGGGAGAAAAAAAGAATTAAAATTGAGTCCCACCACAGCAGCACAGGGATTTTGTAGCACAGCTAATAGATGGAGCTTGGGATAGATGTTCACTGTATCTGCAGAATGGGGAATGTGTGGCATGTGTATTTATTTTTTAAGGAGGCAATAACATACCTTGAAAGAAATGTTTTAAAATGTTCCAAAAATCTACCAGCTCTTTGCAATTTTGCTCAACTGCTAGAAATAAAATGCCACTTGCATGGCACACTGCTGTAAGTGTGTAAGCTCCTTCAAATGTCCTTCTGAGCCTTGGTGTCAGCTTATTCAACAGCCACCCTCAGCTGAGAAATCTCTAACTTGAAAGATCATTTCCCCTCCTGTTACTGAACACCAGAATAACCTTTCATAGCATAAGTCTACTCTCCCACGTATGAGCTCAGCCATTATTCCCTGTGCTCAGATTTTCTTGGAATTTCAGCTCTAACCTAAGTTCCTGGGTGATTTGTTGCAGGTCGCTTGATATCTGTCTTGGAAATGTTTTGGTGAGATGCAGTTGGATGAAAGATTTCTATTTTCAAAGCATTAGCTTCAGCTGACCCACTGGAAGAGCTCATACTCCCAGTTTTGTTATTTTGCCTGCAGCAGTTTGCTTTATTGCAAGCTCTCAGAAAAATTCTCATCCCTTGGAAACATCTCCATTGGGCCAGACAGCAACTGAGCCTCATCCCAGCCAGACAGAGCAAGGCAGGGATTGCTCTCACAGGAGGAGTGTGGCTGGCCTGGCCCTGGGAGCCCCCTGCCCCCCTGCCACCAGTGCCCATCCGATGTGGGGAGCCTGGCCCTGTGCCCAGCATGGAAGCAGCAGGGTTTACCTTGGAGTGAGCTCTCCCCTGCACTCCCAGGAGCTGGGCAGGACTTTGGGCTGGGCCCTAGGACTGAGGTGCCCTGGCTCCAGCAGCCTGTCCAGTGGGTGATGTAATGAGGCCCCAGCTGTGCAAGAAGCAGTATTAGGAAAGCACGGTCTCCATCACTCTGCTGTGAAACAGGAACAGAGTTGGTTTTATTCAAAAGCTTTGAAGGTGACTGGACTTGCCAAAGTCCCTGGCTCACGTGCAAGTCCTCCTGCCAGCTCCAGGTGACCGTGGGCAAACTGATCTCGGTGTTAGACATGTCATGTCTCTGCCACAACCCTGGCTCCGCATGCACACTACAGGGATTCTATCCTAAATCTTCTCATGTGAATAAGCAAGGTTAAAGTGGTTTAATGTGAGAATTTCTCACTTCAACAAAAGCATTTCTTTCCCCTAGTCTGAATCATAGAGGAAAAAAAATTGTCAGCGTTTCAGCTACAAAGGATATAAAGCTGGTATTATACCTCGTAAAACAAGTGGTGCAAACCAGAGCTGTGTATAATGCTGAGTGGGCAACTCTGCAGCTAAAGTGCAATAGATTATCTCAAGCTCGAGCAGTCAGGACCATCAGTCATGTGGTTTCCAAGAAACTGAAGATTTAGACAGAGAAATGACTTGCAGGGAAAAACTCTGTGATTACGTCAGGAAAAAAAAAGCACATTTAGTCAGATCTGCTATCTAATAGGGCCTAGGCACCACATTTCTAAAATAAAGGGGTTTTTCGTTATCTTAAGGAACTAGATCTGTGTGGTTTATCTAAATTCCTGTCTTGCCTCCAAAGATTCTGTGAAGAATAATGAATGAAAAGCAAGCTGAACCTGGGTTGTAAGTGGCTGCCTTACAGGATTCCCAGGGCTCTGGGGCCCTTGGCTGGTCACCGTGTCTCCTTTCCCCTTGCAGAGGCAGGCTGCTCGGCACAGCAGAGCAGAAGAAAGGCTTTTCCCTAACAACTCATTTGTGTGACAAGATGTGCTGGAAGGAAGAAAGCAGCAGAAGAAAGGAGTTTTCCTTTGTTGCTTGTTTATTCTTGAAACACGCTCTGTGCACCTGACACGTTTGCTGGCTTCGTTCTGGATCTAATGCAAGAAATTGGCACAGTCTCACTGCTGTGGTTAATTTTAAATGCAACAAGATCACGCTACGGTACTTGACACATCTCTAAGAGCAACATCATGACACTGTTGACACTGAATGTTCGCTAATGGCATCCGCTGCCAAACTCCGATGTAAAATGAGTGGGATAACAACAGCAGCATTTAAAAAACTTCATTCAAGGGAGCATTTAAAATTTTATCAGGTCTAACTGGCATGGTACATTTGCAAATGTGGAGAATATCCAGTTTCCTTTGCTTACTCACAATCTTCCACGTGCAAGCCAAGTACAGCTCCATCCCCCAGGGCAGGGAAACCCAGAGGTGCAGCAGCCATCCAAACATCTGTCCTCGCAGCATGTGGTGTCTGGCTGGACTCATGCAAGCACCAAGCTCCTGGCATTTTCAGTTCTAAAGAAAAGCTTCATTATTGGGTTATTGATGGTCCTAAAACAGTTGCGTGGATAAGTCAGAATGTAGCCACTTCAGCTTTTCAGTCAATAAAATAAAATAAGATAAGATGAAAATCAAAGTTCTATAAATAAATGTGGCTGAGTTAATCATTAGCTAATGATCTGTTGGATGTAAGCAGAAAAGAATTACTGGTTTTCTGTGTGATTGCTGTGAACATTTCTGTGTGTGGATGCAGTTATATTGGCTTAAATTCTATGCAAATACAACTTCATTGTCACTTTTGCTAACACAAGCTACTTTCCAAAAAGTACTCTTATTTAAATATTTACACAAAAAATCAGTGGGTTTTAAAACACATCCTTAGTTTGGATGCTGTAAATCACTCATTTAGATTGCCAGGTCTGGGTATAAACAGGGCTCCTATTTTTGGAGATGGTGAGGAAAGAATTGTAGGGAAAATACTTTTTTGTACTGATGTTTCAAATGCTGCTCCCTCCCAGCAGAGAGCTGTGGTAGAACTAATCAAAATGTTTGAGTCCCACTGGGTTTCCAGTATCTGTATGTCAATGGCATTTGAAATTTAAACACTGTGAATGTTGAAATTTTTATTTGGGGGAAGGTTAGGGCTTTTAATCTTTTTGGAGTGGTTCTACTCCCAGAAATAGGGTTTGCAGGACTTGCAGTAGTCTGGGGCCAAAGCAGAAAGGAAACCTATTATTCTCTCTGTACAACCTGCAGTGGAAATCCTGAGCGGGGCTTTGCTGCACAACCTCAGTTCAGTGATGATGATAATAAGTTCCTCCAGTTGTTAAGTACGGCTAATAAAGTTGAAAAACACCTTTTGAAAAATGATTAGGTAGATAATAAAGTATGTCAACTTGAAAAAAGGCGTTCTTCATGTGATGACTGGAGATAGTTTATCACTTTATGAGTGACACATCCATTTATAAATATTTATTCTCTCCGGTGGTACTGATAAATCTTTTGAGCCTATAAGACCATTGATACATACACAGTAATATCATTTGTCTTTCCAATGCATTTTATTTATTATTGACTAATTGCCTGCCAGATTGTGAATATGATAGGGGTGGCATTGTGCTTTGATTAACTGTATGTTAAAGTACCCGGAGGAATTTAGATCTAGCTCTGAGCAAAGACATCCAAGGCAATAAATTGTATATTTTGAAATCAGCTATGCAGTATGGAGCTGCAGCACTAGTTAAACAAGCTGAGCAGAGGCATTTTCCAGAGCAGTTTATTTTGATTAATGGGTTCCCAAAAGCCTCTTGCTGCTGTTTACAATGGATTTGCTGTAATATTTACAATAAACTGGGGTAAGTCAAGAGAGTTTTAATGTACTTTGACAGGTTACTTGCGCTTCACAAACCCGGGATGAGGAGTGTGGTACAAAGTCAAACAGGTAAATGTTTCGTCCCTTCTCTTTTTGGCACATGTGGGGATTTTTTCTTGTTCCTCCTCCTTCAACTCCACTCTCATTTTCTTAGCCAAATGTTTAAATCTGGCTTAACACATCTTGAACCATCTCTGTGATGACTGGAGATAATTTATCACATTAGAGCTGACACACCATTTATAAATATTTATTCTCTGTGGTGGCACTGATAAATGGGCTGAGCAGCGGGGCCGTCGGCAGAGGCTCGCGGAGCCGCTTCCCTCTGCCTGCTCCTCCCGGAGCAAAGGGCTCTGGCACCAGCACCTTCCTGGGCTGGCAGGGAGCACAGCGAGGGCAGTGGTACCTCCTGATTAACTCCATCAGAACACCTCGAATTAGGACACACAAGACCTTGTTAACCAGCGGCTCTCATCATGAAATTCAAGGTTTCCAATGGCACAAAAGCTGTCACAGCAGGAGTTCTGTGCTCTGGGTGGCTCTTGATGCCCACCACAAACACACACGTTTGCTCACCTCTTGGTTTTCCTCTCTTGAAGCCGTAAGGGACAAATGTCATTGTCTTGCCCAAATAAAAATCGCTCTGTGGAAGCTGGCTGCCTGAAACATGGCACAAGATGGGGGATGTGTTAATGTTGGAGACGCCTGCCGACACTGCCAGCCCCTCCACTCACCCCCTCTTCCCTAAAAATTGAACTACTTTGTCAGGCTGCACTTAGGCACCGTGTAATTTGACAGGAATTCTATTGTAATTAGCACCCGCTAATCACTGCCAGCAATGTTAGTTAGCTAATTGTACCTTGGGCATTCAAAACCCAAGCAAACCCAAACCTCGTAGGTAATTTTGTTGAAATAGATGAAATAGCCAAACGTGTGTGTTCTTGTGAGGGATGTGGCCGGGGAGAAGGCGACACGTGCTGGTGGCTCCTTCTGAGTCCTGCAGAAACATCTCCCTTGGGGACCTTCTGGACCTTCTCCACAGGTCCCATAACCCGAGCCCATGGGCAGGGTGTGGACGGTGCTCTGTAAGCGGGCAGGGGGAGGGTGAGCTTTGCAGGACTGGTGCAAGAAATCCCCAGGATTAGAGAGCTCCAGAGGCAAAACTGAAAGCAGGAGCCGGGGGTACACACCCTGCTGTCAGATAGGCCAAGTCAAGGAAGAGTTTGGCGTTTCCAGCTAGGGAAGATGATCTTGCTCAGATTTTTTTTTTTTATTCTGTTTTTAACACTTATTTCTTTACAGTTAAAGAAACAGGGAGTGCCATCACCCAGGGCTGTGCAGCAGCCTTTCTACCTAGCTCTCTTTGATTTCCATTATGCTTTCCAGTGGATCTGAGGTGTAATTAATTAATTGATTTTTGCTGCCAGTCCCCTAATTAACACTAAATAAAAATTCATGCCAGGGTTAATAGCTTTAAAAGTTGGAGGCAGGAGCTTCTGGTGCTCAGGTCTGCTGCCCAGTGAGCAGTGCATTTGGGTTATATTCCCTGCGATGCTTTTAATTCCTAATCAATTGAAAGTTAATTTTGTTCTTAACTGAGAGGGAGCCAGAAATGGGTTACTGTTACACAACTGGTTTTGTTTTATGGCCTTACAGGGCAATGTTCACAACAGTTATAGCACCACTGGGCAAACTGGGATAGATGGCAAGGACACGATCCTGGTGTAATATGGTCCCCAAACCAGTGAGGTTTATCCCTTTTGCTCCCAATGCTTCCCATAAATGCTGCACTCTTTGCTCTTCAGTGTACAGGAAAATTACCAATACTTAGTATTTGCATGATGCTTCAAGGCTCTGAAGTGCTGGTTAATTTTATGTGTGACCAGTGGAATTTTACTTACAAAAAGGTTAGGTTGTTTTTATCCGTAATCTCTTACTAGACAATAAAATTGCAAACCAGACAGAATTATCGAAAATATTGTTTTATGTGTTCATAAAATGAATTATCTGAACCATCTCATTTTGTCTCTGGAGCAGGAATGCTAAAATGCCTCAAAGACCTCGACTGAACCTGGGAAAGGTAGACTCCTGGATTCTGGTGGTCCATTAAACCTTTATAAACATCCCCGTGTAAATGATGAGAAAAATTACAAACATTCTCTAGTTGTCTTAAAAAATGAAAGAGAAATAAGAACAAGATTTTCTATCTGACTGCTGCTTTTACTTTTATGCCCCTGTGGCTATTTGGCTCAACATCTTCCCTTTCCTGGACATATGTGGTGCAATCCTGAAGTATATCAGGGAAATACGCAGAGCCAACATCATGAGCAGTGAAACATGGCCCTGTTTGACAAAAATGAGGTTTGATAAAGACCTCTGCAGGGTGGTTATGAGATGGTGTATTTACATTCTTTTCAGTCAATGAAGAACTTAGTTTATGAAGTGGGATTGAAGCAGTTCAGGTAGGCATGTGTATGTCCAAGGCAAACATCCTGTAATTCCAATTGTTGTTCGTTGTGTTTGGGCAAATCCCTGAGAACATCCATGTTCAATGGGGCTTTTCCTTCTCCTGGTTGTCGTTAGCAGTACTGTCCTCCTGAAATATGGAAATGTTCATCTTTGTGATTTCTCTCCCATTTTCCACTGCCTTCTGTACTCACTTGCCCTCATGCAACCACAGTGTGAGCAGCTGTGCAGCTGCTGCGCTACACCCCAGTGTCCTCAAGGTGCCTGGGCTCAAACATGGTGCCAAGCAATGGGGAAATAGAGCTAAAATCCCTGCTTCTGTCTCTTCTTTTTGTCTGTGTTTGGGCATTTGCAGCACTGAGCAGTCTGGAAAGAGAAAGGAGCAAAAAAAGGCAGTTTCAAATAAGTGCTTAAAATACATTTTTTTTCCAGTCCATTCCTCCTAGGCTTTAAAATGTTATGGGTAATTTTTAAGCTACAAGGTGGTGCAAGTTGCAAGGTGTTTGCCAGAGCGTAGCATGCTCTGTCTCAGTTGGGATCACTATAGCTAATCCCCAAGCATTCAACTCTGATTTTATCTTTTTGTTATCAACTTTGTTCTTTGATCCAACTGGAGTATCAGTTCCATTCTCTTCCTTTAATGATCTGCTGCTCATTTGCTTCTCTGGTCAAATCCTGTGCTCTGGATACTGCCAGCCTTTAGCCCTGGCCACACTAATACATAATGCAGATGATAAAAGCCAGTGTAACAGAAAAGAGGTCCCAGGGAGAATACAAACCATGACAAAATAAGAAGGAAGCAGATGGTTAGGTATTAAACTGCAGTAATAAAATAACATCTGGCAGAATATCACACACACGCACTGATGCCCATCTGAGGAGTGCACTGATTTAAGTAATATGTTTCTCATTTTGGTGCAATTAACACCAAAATTTGCATAGAGAACAGTGGCAGAGCACACAGAAGCTTCTTTTGAAAAATGA
Organism: Coloeus monedula; assembly: GCF_965178545.1. Classification (NCBI taxonomy): domain Eukaryota; kingdom Metazoa; phylum Chordata; class Aves; order Passeriformes; family Corvidae; genus Coloeus; species Coloeus monedula. Next base: position 6,751,998 of record NC_138798.1, on the reverse strand, counting down.
AGTCCAAATATGTCTTTCCTGCAAGGAGATTGGGCATAGCAGATGCTGATGGATTTCTATACTGTGGTGTAAAGCAATTAATGAGTCATACCTTCCTGCTGGCCAGAGAACCCATTACTCTGTTTACATGCAGCCTGGCAGATGTACTTGTTTGCAGGGCTGGAAATTAAAAGATAAAGGGGGAATAGGACTTGACCACGTGGAACATCACTCCTCCCCGTGCTGTAGAGAGAAGGATGCTGTACAGACTAGGCAGATCCTTAAAACCCTGCGGAGGTAAATCTGACTGGCTCAGTTCCTCTCCCAAATTTCCCTTTATGAGAGCTAGGGAAAGAGAAACCTTGGGGGTGAGTTTCTCAAAGGAAGTTGGAGGGAAGATGAAATCCCTGCGTGGTTTAACAAGCCACAGGCAGCTCCAGGTACCCTGCAGGCAGGGAGGTGCTGCCTTCACAAGCCCTGGCCTGCCCACAAACGGAGCCCAGGGCCAGCCCAGCCTGATGAGAAAAGTTTAATTTGTGTTGCTGAGCACACTGAGATGCTGAGGAGGGGGTGTGCTGGGAAAGCTGCTGGTGGAGGCACTGGGGAGCTGCAGGGTGGTTGAGATGGGGCTGACATCGGTGCAGGGCTGGTTTGAGCTGTGCTCTGCTTGGCCATTAGCACAGAATGGAGCTGTTCCATGGAGAAACCCTTCACCAGCAGCTTCCATAACACCTCAGTGACCAAATGCACATGGAGGGGAGGGGTGGAGGGAGCAGTGTGAGGGCTCCCAGTGGGACCCTCTGGGTGTAGACACCACCCCAGCCTTGGGGGACAGCCTCAGCACCTGCTCACCCCACACTCCACGGGACAGGAGCATTTGCAGATCAGAGATGGAGAGCTGCTGCATCTCCTGCTTGCTGGGAGCTGTGTCTGGAGCACTTTGGGATTTTGCCTTTCTCCGCAGCAGGATGTGGAGTGTGAACCTCCCTGAGGGGCTCCAGCAGAAGCACACAGAGCCGTCCTGTGGAAGCACCTGCTAAAGTCAGTGGTTCATTCATCAAAAGCCCGTGCAATTAACAGCAGGTTGTGATAGAGGATTGCCAGTGTGTGACAGAACAGACGACCTGTGCTCTGCTCCAGCCAGGGAAGCACTGGGTCACCACTGCCGAGGGCTGGGTCACACTGCATCCTGGCATGCATTTCAGCATAAATGACATTTCCTCTGGGAAATTTGCAGTCTATCTTGGAATAAAAGCAGCTTTGCTTTGGAATTCCCTAGGTAGTAGAGTTCTGAAAGAGAAAAGCATGGGAAGAGCTTAGCCTCCATCTACCTGCTTGTCCCTAGCAGGAGGGAGGTGGGTGGCAGCTCCTCAGCTCTGCCATGCAGACAGGTTTGACTATCCGAGCTGGGCCTGGCTGCTGGAAAACCCCATACACTGAATTTTCTCAGTGTAATTGCCTTTTGTGATGTCCCAGCTGGCCCAGCATTACCTGTCTTTGCAGGGCAGCCAGGCTGGCCAAACAGCAGCAGTATTCCAGGGAAGGGAAAGTGTATTCCTTTCTGTTTTGGTGTGTTCAGTGAAAGGCCTGATCTTGCTTCTTTTGAAAATGGTGACAATAGTCCCATTGATTTCCTTAGAAGAAAGGAGTGGGAACATGTCTAAAGTTCTTCTTCTTTCAACAAAATGGAATAAAAGGGGCGCTTTCAACACACCTTTATTCCAATTCCTTCTGCCTTTTGTATAGGGGTTATCTGCTGGAAGTCTGCATCGCCCCATGCACAGAGAGATCCAGATTTTGACATGAGCCCTGAATGCCATCACATTTTAAGTGAGAATGTAGTGATTTACTTCCATCAGCACAGCATTTAGATCATGCAGTATCTACTTTCCTGTGACAATCTTTACAAGCAGGAATAGTAAGGATGCTTTCCTGGTAGCAGATCTAGGACACCGACAGAAAAAGCTGTGGGGTGAAAGCTAGAGGGGTATTTAGGGGTGGAAAGAGTTATTTGTATTAACAGAAATATGCACTACTGCAGCATCTCTGAGGAATAAAAGGCAGAATTTTGCCATTTTAGGGACTGTGATGTGAACAACAAGCTTTTGCAGCAGTTACTTTTCTTGAAATCTGATTTCCAAAGGCAGCAGCCTTAATTTCATTTGTTCTTTGTTGGGGATCCCATGGGAGTGTGAGCTTCAGTCTCCAATAAATCAGGAGAGCAACATGCGCTGTGGGCTGACTCTCAGGCTCACTGGGGATCTCTCTTTCCTTCTCATTGGGCTTTGGGTGCAGTCTTTCATTCTAAAATGGTTAGAATAACCTTAATTCTTATTTCTAAAGAAGTATTGCTGCCAAAACCAGGAAACGAATGAGAGCTCTGCACTTTGCCTGCTCCTGCCCCCAGAGCACCTCCTCCCTCCTCCAAACTGCAGAGTCCTGGGGGACATGGCAACTCTGACCTCTGAGAACCAGTGTTCACAGGGTATCGTGGTCCCAGGTATTCCCAAAACACCGAGAACAAGCCAACATCCCTCCCAGAATAGCTCCAACCAAATCTGTACAAGCGAATCCCTGACCCAGGCACCCCTGCAGTCAATGAGCTCTTTCGGCTGTGGAATCTCACACTGAGCACATAACCTTTACTTTTGCTGCCTTTCTGCTGGGTTTAACCATTCCACTGTAGTGCAAAATGGGGCTCTGATGGTGCCTGAGGAGCAGGTGGAGGGGTCAATGTGGAAACATTTGCAGAAAAACTGCCTGTGCCAGCTAGTTTTACCAGCATTTTGCATTTCCCTGAGTTACTTTCTGAAGACGGTTTCATTTCCTATGTGATGCCTGTACTTTGCTTGCATTTCTTCTCTTCAGCCCCCCTCGATGATATTCTGGTGCCTGCCTTCTCAACAGTAATAATAGCTGCAATATATTTAATAGCTACCCACTGCCAGCCTCTCTCAGCCTCCTCCATGGATTCCCCAAGGTACCAGATGCATAATGCATTTTCCAGCTAGAAATCAGACCTCGCCAGGATCTGCCCTCTTGAAAAAAACTCCTTCCTGGCAGGTTCCCCAGCTCTGTGGGAATTAGCAGTGTGTGCAGAGGCACAGAGGTGGTTTCCTTTCTCTGTTTGGGTGTGAAGTACAAGGCTTGGAGCCACATCAGCTGCTGCAGACGAACAAGGCTGCCCCAAAGCAGTGCCAAAGCTGCGTGTCCTCCCTGCAGAGTCCCTGATGGGACACGTCATCCTGTCCCCAGCCACCCCAGCCACCGAGGAGCGGAGCTGCAGGGATGGAGCTGGGTGATGGGAGGGAGATTTTGGAATGAGAAACAGGAAAATGCAGAAAACAGTGTTACAAGGGCCTAACTGCAGAAAATCTGTGAACTATTCCCAGAACTAACCCAACTAACCCAGGCTCACCTGCCAAAGGCCCTGGTGTGACCAGCATAGCACTCTATCCTACAAAAATTGCTGGATGGGACGGCCATGGGGGGGTTACATTTACCTTAAACTTTAGTTTCTTCAGGAAGAAGCAACTAATTTCATTGTTTATTTGGCTTTCTATACAAGCAAAGAATGATTTAAAGTAATTTGCTTGTGCAAATTTCTGCACCTCCTGGTGTCCCTCAGGACGGGCTTGTTTTCAGAGGAGAAACTCATCAAATGACTCAAGGAAGGTTTAATAAAAAAAAAAAAAGGAAAGGAAAAGGCTGTGGTAGAGCTGGGAAATGAACCCCAGGAATGTTGACTTTGAACTACATGAAACCAGTTGCACTACAGTAGCATACTTGGTAGTTTTGCTTGGTTTTCAGCCACAGCTTTAAAGTTTGGCCAACAAAGTTAAGAAGTCAGGAAGGGGGTAATTTTTATTCTTCAGATGAGAAGACCGAGAAATCTAAAAGCCTGGTGCTCACAATAACTTATTATTGCTCTTTATTTGATGGAGTGACTCATAGAGCACATAGCTTCAGGAGCAGGTTTGGGGAAAGCTATAGCTGAAAACACAGCCAGCTGTAAAAAGCTAGCCATTTCCTACACAGCATCCACTTCAAAAGAATAAAATAGATGTCTTCTCTTTTCTGTCCAAAAAGTCACTGCAGAAGCAGCTTTCTTTTGTTATCTCCCAATAAATGTGTCTCTGTAATAGTGGAATTTACTGCTGGGGGTGTGTGTTTCTCACCGCTGCTTCCCCTTACAAAGGAGCTAATCTATCTTGTGCTGGGAGAAGGCAAATGATGTCATGTTTCCTGTATTTCAGCCTACTTTCCAGCTGCTGCAGAAAGGCAGGGCTCTAGGTAAACATTTCACTCTGCAAGGGCAGAGCGGGAGCTGCTGCCTCTGGCTGGGCCGGGCAGGGCTGGCTTGGTGCTCCAGGGTGACAATCGTGGCATTGCTGGCACCTCCACGCCAGCCTGGCTTGGCTTTTCCCACTGCTTGCCCCCTCGATGAGCAGCCCAAGCCCACGGGATGAGCGGGAGGCAGCATTTCCATCCCCTGTGCCCCGCTCTGGTGGGGCTGGCAGCTCGGCAAGTCGGGGCACTCTGCCCTGGCACAGCCCCGTGCCCAAAGTTTGCAGAGCACCGCCTGAACCAGTTTTCCTTCCAGCAAGAGAGCCCTTGACATTCATTAAGGCTAAATTCACTCTCACATTTTAATCAATGAGATGGAAAAAACAACAAAACAGGAATGCATAAGCAAGTCTGACTTCTTTCCCCCCCCCTTTCTTTCCCTTTATATCAGCAGTCTAACAAGCCCAGGATAACACCCGCCTGCGTGCCGGATTCGCCCAGGCAACTACCACCGATGCAGATTGAATAATTATGCATGCAAAGGCCCGTCTGGTACCTGCCACGTGCAATGACTCAGTCCCTGTGCAGGTGCAGGTGCTGCCTCCTGCCTCGCCCGGGCCCCGGCTCTGCCCAGCGCATCCCCGCCCGTGGCCCCGCGGAGCGCGGATGCCCAGCTCGGGCACCGTGCCCCCAGCGAGGAGGCTCCTCGGCGTTCTGGGGCTCTCTGCTGGTGTGGGGCTGTGGGTGATGGCAGATTCGGCAGAGGCAGTGCTGGCAGGAGGGGTGCAATCCAAAGCCTGGCTTTTCCCCCACCACCAGCAGACCTTCCTGTGTGGATTTACCCCCACACTGTTGTCCCTTCCCCCGGGTTGCTGCCTGCAGCCCCGTGGCTCTGCTGCCTGCAGTTTTCCACTCTAATTCTGTCCTTTCCAGCAGAATATGACTTTCTTCATATATTATACCTTGAGTGCGATACAAGAAAATAAAAATGAGTAACAGCTTGTTTCCCAGTCCTGGATGGAGCAAAAATTTTGATGAATGGGCAGACTACTTGCATGAAAAAGAGCATGAATAATTTGTAATGAATAATATTCAAGTGTTACCTTTTTTTTCCACTCATAAATTGCTTGCAAATTTTTTCCCCCCCGAGCTGTTAGTCACCAGAGCAAATACAGAGCAGCTTGTTGGAAGCATTTGTTTTCTGCTGCTCTGAGCTGTGGTTAGACACGCTGGTCACTCTGATGGATGGGGAAACTCATCCTGGCATGTTTCTTCAGGTGACACTTTGTGATTCCCGGGGCTTTGCATATATTTTTTGTCACAAGCAATGGCAGATGCTGAAAAAGCTGTTTGTTTGCTACTGTTAGTAATTTATAAATTATTGCTTCCACAGGTTTCAACCAATATTGGAGCTTGACAGAGATGCAGGTTAAGAATGAATTATTTTATGAAAAATATGTGTAGATATTTTTTTCTGCTGGAGAGGCACAGTTCACCATTTCCCCCCATTTCTCTGGAGTTTTGCTGTTAAAAAATAACACTCTTATTAGAAATAACACTCTCCTTTGTGGAGAAGTTTTGTGGAGGTGGAGGGTGAGGAAGGGAGCGATGGGGCGTGGGTGAGGTATTCCCCACCTCTGGCACTATTTGTCCTGGTTTTATTAATACAGCAGGCTGCCTCTTCTGACCTGCTCCCACGTGGAATAGCTGGGAGTTTGATTCCATCCTTCCACCCTCCTGCCTGTCATCGGGAGGGACACATGATGTCCCCCAGCAGTAAACTCTGTCTCCCCCAATTTTCACCTTTCCTCCCACCAGGCCAGCGTGGGACAGGCTGTGGGGTGGGTCTGCAGTGGGGACAGGCTGTGGGGAGGTGGCAGAGGTGTCCCTGCTCTGTCCCCCTGGCCCTGTGCATCCCTGCCCTGTGCTGGCAGCCCAGGGGAAGGACAGACATCAGCCCCTGACTGGTGGATAGTGATTTGCACATGAGCTGCATCTCACCTGGCATTTTGCACTTTGAAATATGAATGGTTATGAAGAAAACCTGTGCACACCTGACTAACCCTGCCCTGCCCTGCTCTGGCTTCTCTGGGTAAGCTGAGGCCAGGAGAGGGTAAGAAATGTGCCAGGGGTGGCATTGTCCTGACAAAGCTGCCCTGATCTTTGTTCTGGGCATCATGTGGACACTGCAGTCTAAGTTATTTTGGGATCTCTCCCCCACCTCTCCCATTTTCTATTCCTTTTCCACTGACCTCTTCTAATCAGCTGAGATACTTTCCTGTTTTCTTTTTCCCTTGAACTCAAAGCAGTATGAAGGAATGACCTCTCTTCCATGCACATGATTGCATTTTAAACTTTAATAGCTTCCATACCCTCTTCTAGGAGTTGCTCTGCTCAGCTGAAGGTCTGTACATTGCATTCACATTCAGGGAGCAGCCAGAAGATGATGGCAAAGTACGGTCTCTACATCAGATCTCCTTCTGCATGATGGATGCTTCAAATTTAAGCTACACTTCTTTCTAAGCTGAACTTACGAGAGGTTGGGGTTCATCTGATAGAGTATTTATTGACATTATACAGCTGTAAAGAGATCTGGTTTGCCTATGAAAAAATTGCAGTGTGATGTAGTTAATGCTAATTAAGAGATATCTTAATAATGTGCAGTGATTTCTTAATAGATGCCAAGAGAATAGGCTTAACGGGAGATAGGGAAACACACACACAGACCTGCTTTTGCTCTGCCACAATCCCTCCTCCGAAGTGCAGAGGAATGTTTGATTTCTGGGTGTGTGTGTCTGGCAATGGAAACCAAAGCAGCCGAGATTACAACAGCTCTGCTTATCCTAAACTGGGTATGGGGTTCTTTGAATGACTGATTTCCTCTTAGCACCTCGTTACTGATCATGGTCTTTCTCAGAGTACAGGGAGATGGCTTGGATACACGAGGAATGACCTGGGAACAGTGATGTTAACAGGCATCCCAGAACGGAGAAGTTACAGCCTAAACTGCTTCCTGGTTGTGAAAAACGTGATTAGCTCCTGGGCGGATAGCTCTGTTATGAACTTTGATGTTATGAACTTTGATGTGACAGCAGCTCTTTCAAGGGGGGGAGGAGGGGAGGAAAGGATGTGTGAGAACTCTGCAAAAATCAGAATAAGGGCTTTTACTTTATAGGTGTTGTCTTTTTCTCTCTTGGTGGAATTGCCTCTTCTCAGAGGCAATTAGGTCAGGGATGAGCTGGAATCCAACTTGCAGTGGATAAAACACTGGAGAGGTGGGCTGGTCCCCACAAACCCCTCCAGACCACCTCTAAGGAGTAGCTGGCCTTGCTTCCAGCCCCAGCTGAGCTCAGGGACATCCCATCCCTCGCCGGCAGCCCACTGCTGCTTCTCCTTTTACAGCTGTTCCCTGATTGCATCAAGGTTCAGCCCCTTGCGTTTGCTTTTGATGTACATCCAGGCGGGAGGGTGTGTTGGGGAGGGAAGTGAGGACATGAGCTGGAACCCCACCTTCCAGTGTGAAAGCCTAGTGCAGGGTTAGCGGCAGCAAACGATTCTCTGTGACCTCTGCTTCCTCTGCCATGAGAGTTTGCATTGTGCAGCCATGAATGCATAATTCATTCCCCACCCAGCGGGGAAATGCCCCGCTAGCACGGCACAGACATCCTCAGCCCGGCGCTGCAGGAAGAAAGGAGGTGGCGAGACAAGATTTAATGATACACAGCCCTACAGGAGGGATGTGGGAGATGGATTCTGAGTGGGCATGGAGCAATATGCCTGTTTGGCTGGATTCTTTGCCACTTTTTTTTTTTTTTTTTTTTTTTTTTTTTTTTTTTTTTTTTTTTTTAATGCAAGCATTCAGTACTACCGATGGTTTTCCAGAATTTCGAAACACCTTTACTCTGGCTGTGAAAGCTCCAGTGGGGTTGCAGGGCTCAGCAGCTCTCTCTCCTCAGGGTTTGTCTGAGGGACGAGCCCTTCAGTGCCCCCAGACTGGGGCAGTCACTGCCAGCCCTGCAAATGGGGTAAGACAGAGTTTGGAGAAGTACTTTGCAAATCTTCTCCTTTGGGATGCTCATGTCTAGCCCAGCTATGACTTTTTTTAGATGAGAACAGACTTCAAGAAGAAAGCACCCATCCCAAATGAAGCACCATCAGGGCTCATTCCCAGCTCCCCATGGCAGTCTCTTGCCAGTCACTGTCTTCTCCCCCATGGTCTTTTGTAGTGGTTGGGATGGACTTGTTCTCCCATCTTTGTATAAAGTCCCTTTGTTGAGTGAGGTTAGAGGAAGCCTGGAGAGGTCCTTGGCCTGTCTCCCTCTACTGAAACAGGAGTAATTTTATACTCAGACCTTTCCTGATAGGCAGTTGTCCAACCCACACTGAGGGGCACCCAGAGAGGAGCATTCCCCTTACTTGCCCAGGACAGCACGTGACATGAAGCAGTCCCTGTTGTATCCATGGTTTCTCCACATATTAACCTTGAAAGGTGTCATCTGAAATGTCTTCTTTTTTTCCCTCTGCAAACTGGAAAGCAGAAGAACTGAGAGCCCCTCGAGAAGACATTTCCCACCCCAGATGTTCTGCCATGTGATCCTGGTGTCTCTCCTTGCTGGAGGAGCTCCTGTGTCGTTCCCAGGCCTGGGTGAGGATGACATACCTCCAGTGGCATTGCTACAGCGAAGCCAAACTCCCCACTCAGTGTTTGCTGCAGAACAAGTAAATCCTCTCTGGAAGCATCCCTGTCTGCACTGAGACCTTGCCTTTGAAAGGTGATCATGTGAAAAACATCCTGCTACATTTTGCAATGAAGATCTAATCTGCATTTTTTACCTGGGAGCCGTCCATCATTTCTAACACCGTGACTTCTGGGTGACTCTTCTGTGCTTCTCCCTGGCACTGAGTGCCAGCTTCGTGCCAATAATCTTGGATGACAGTTATGGAGGTCTAAATTCATCCCTCATTTCTGTTATATATTGCCTGTGATTTAAAGCCACTTAAATATATATTGCCTGTGATATAAAGTCACTTAATTGTCTTGTTCCTCATCTGTAATATAATACTGCATTTTTCCTCCCTGTCACCTGCCTGCTCTCTGTGGATGAGATGGTGGTCCAGGCAGGGCTCTCTTGGGTGCAGGTGTCTCAGCAGACTCTTTGGAACCAATAAAGTACTTTAGGTGATTAACTTCTGAATTTGGAACTAAAGATTTTTCAGTTTCCCCCAGTTTGCTGCTAACCAGACGGAGAGCTTTGTGAGATTTTCTGTAATATTTAAATCCCAGCTTCTTGACTTCACTGATTTTTTGAGAATCTTGGCTCCTGGGTTCTCTGGATTTTTTTTTGTCTTGTCTTTTAAAAGAATATCACTAGCACCAGTGCAAAAAAGATCCAGAGAAAGATGTGCCCAGATGGCTGGAATCTGCTATTTCTTCAAATACAAAGAAATTTGGGCTGATATCATAGCTTTCCCCAGGCTCAACTCATCAGTCTTGTGCATGGGGATGGACCTGTGCAGAAGCAGCATTGGAGCCAGGAGAAAAGCTGCTTTTTCTGTTCTGGCTTGGATCAGAGAGTCCCTTGGACCTGACACTGTCCATACAAAAACTGAGTCTCAGCAGCTTCCTTTGGACAGCCTGCTGCTGTAGAGTTTGTATCTTCATAAATATTTCTCTGTTATTACCTGCTGCCACAACGCACATAATAGGTATTAAGAAATTCCATCTGGGAAAAGAGATATATACATATTTAATGGAAGCATTTTAGAGCCCAGAGAAGTCAAACCTCTCTGTTCAGGCGTCCATCTGTGTGCTCCAGAACAGGCACAAGAGTTAAAGCAAGTTATGTATGAGTGATCTCCTATACTAAAGGAGCTACATTCATATCTTCCATTCTCAGCCTCCACCTCCTCCTATTCAATTTACAGTCTAAACTCTTTAAAAATGCCTTGTTACTGGTTGGCTTTTTTTTCCTGTGAGGAAAGGGCACTTGTGAGACAACGCTCTCAACTGGAGATTACACAGAGCTGGTGCATGTTGGTGCATGATAACAGGAGAGGTTCCAGCAAGCCCCAATATGTAATAAACTGCAAAGACATAAATTGCTTATGATGAAACCTTTGATGGTGGGCTGGTAGGAATTCCCAGTGCAGTGTGCCATGCTGCCTTTTACATCAGCCCTTACAAGAGCACTCCCAGACTCGTTGGCTCCAAGGGGTTAATTATACATTATGGATTAAAACAATGAAGGATGCTTGTTAATACTCAAATCATTGCAGGGTAACCCTGGGTGACTCCCTCACTGCTGCTGCCAATTTGCAACACTCACCTGGGGCAAGATAGGAAAAGCTTGTCATTTCTCACCCCTTCCACTCTCTTTCCCTCCTCCTTGCTGGTTTTTTTTCCTCATCTGCAACATCAATTTGCTTGTCAAGGTAGGTGACAGGTGAAAAGCCTACCTGATTATTGAAATTGTAAGGTCAAAAGCAATTAAATCCATCTGCCATGGATGGCAATTTACAGCCAATGCTGGCCCAGGCACGCACAGATGAGGGGCAGGTGAGGCAGGCAGGAGAGTCCTGATGGGAGTGATAAAGCAGAGGCTGATAAAGAGGGTCAGGGAGGAGGCTCTGGTTCTTTTCCTGGGAGTGAGGTGTCTTATGCTTTCGTTTCAGTCAAAGCATCGACTGGCGAAGCTGGGTGGTGTCCTCTGAGGCACCAGGGAGCTGCTGATTGGTGTCCCCTCCGTTTGCTGTCTTGACTCCAGAAGCCCTGAGTGCCTTTTATTTGCCAGAAACCAGCACTGACACCAGAGAGGTGAGCTGAGATAATGTATCTGTCTAAATGTTAGATACTAAGTGAAGATGTTATGCCATGAGGAACACTTCTAGGACTTCTGAGGTCTCTCCTGTTACAGAAGACTTCTACAAGCTAAGTTAACATCCACAAACCTGAGGTGAAGTTATTCTTTCAGCAGTTGCAGGCTTTGTGTTTTTGTTCTTCTAAATAATAGCTGGAATAAAATGAAACTCTAGAAACTCTACTCTCAGCTTCCTTTCCTGCTCTGGGTGAAACCCACCCCACCGTATGATCACAAATCTGAACCTGTGCTTTCTGTTTATCCTGATAAGCTTTCCTACCTACAGCCTGAAGGTTCCAGCTTGTCTGAGTTAGTGGGGCCCTCTAAACATTCACTTTGTGCTGGGTAGAGCTGGGATGCTCAACATGAAGCTGGAGTTGAGCTGTTGAACCACGTAGAAAACCTTGGTAACAAGTGTTGCATCCAAGGCTTTTCCTTTCTTTTCCTTAGAATTTGTCTGGAAATCTCCTGCCTTCATCCTGGGGAGCCCCTCTGCTGTTGGCATGTGGGAGGCTACTATTTGTGCTGATGCCTGCTGGCTCTGAACAGGAGTGATTTCGCTTATGCAGTTTACAGAATTGCTCTGTACCGGTGTCTGCGTGGCTCCAGCGAAAGCAAATCGAGTGTCAGTGTGTGAGGATCCCAGGGACTAGCTGGGGAGCAAGAATTAATCTTCTGGAAGTCAAGCTAATTGAGCAGTGATGGTGTTTCTGTGTCCCCATCCCCACGCAGCAACTAATCCCTGCCAAAACCGTGGCAGAGCCTGTCTTACAGTCTTTTTACAGACTGAAGGAATGTTTGATGGCTTAAGGAAGGGGGGAAAAAACCCAACTGGGGGCAGCATGTAGTAAATAAGACTTTGACCTTATCTGAAGTATTTCTGTGCACTGAATCTAGCCAAGGACTCTTGAATAAAACAAATGTGAAGTTTCTAGGCCAAGTAGGTCTTGAGATATGGCTCCACGATAAATTGTTAGAGGAATATTTCAAAGGCTGAATTGCACCTCATTTTTCAAACTCCTGTATCTCACAAATACCTTGTCTGATCTGCCACAAATTTTGTCAATAAACTAATCCCTGACTACTGATCATGTATGCAAAATTGTGAGCAAAAAAAGCTGCATGAATCTTCACTCATCTTAAACACCTCCCTTCCAGGATACGTCCCCTCCTCCCCCAAATATTGGCAGAGCTTTTGGGGTTACTTTAAAAAAATAAATCTATAAATCCCAAACTGGTTAGTGCTGAATGGAAGAGCACAGAGCTTGCTGCTTTCAAGTTCTTAATTATGGGGAGCTTGAATAAATAGGAAGTTTGAAGCTAAGTACTGTAAGTGCTATAAGGATTCTTTATTTTGTGCATGAGCACCAGGAGAGTACAAGTAGAGCAAAGGGAAAAGCAAGGGGGTTTGAGGCAGGAGCAATGAATAAGTCTAGGACTTAGTGCTTAGTGTCATCCTCCATAAATGTTATCCATAATTATTAATCTCAGGGCATTATGGCTCTCTGGCAAATGCATTCTTGGAAGAAGGGCTTGATAAAGCTGTGCTTCTGTTTCAAAGGTGTGGATAAACGTTTTTTCTTTCTGTTTTTCCCCATTTGTGCACTTGCAAAGACAAGCCTTTTCCAGTATCTGCATTTGGATCCATAGGGGAGTTATTAACTACACTGGAAGCACTGTCCAGTAGCAATGGGACAATGCCTCTGTATTCCTAGTAATTTATTGCATGCTATTATAAGGATTTAAATTATTTAATCATTTAATAATAGGCTAAAGAAACTTTGCATGTCTATGCTTATGATTATTATTTCTTTTAGCACTGCTTGCTCTAACCTTCCTTTGGCTCCTAAGGAAATAGGGGACTCATGGATTTTATTTTTCTTTATAGGTAGATCCTGCCTGAAGTCCCTCAGTTTTTCAGGGATAAAAATTTCAATTAAGTTTCACAAAATTAGCAGTTTCTCAGACTTAGATATTTAATCCACATTCTTCTGTGTGTGACACTTGTAATAAATTTACAGAGAAATCATTGAGAAAATACCCACTTGACTGAAACATGAAGGAGGAATTTGGGATGTTCTCTTTTAAGATCTCAGTAATCTGTTAATATGTTTCAAGTCAACATTTCTAAAGAAACAAAAGTAACTGAGTTGTGGAAGTGTTTTCATGTCCAATTATTTCAACACTTGTGTTAACTCTCAAATTGAAATCCTATCCATCCTCATTACATAGATATAATCAATATCAGTAATTTAGAAGCTAGGGAATATCTTCATTAATATCCCCTGTTAAGTGGGCTTTAAAAGTCATTGTGTTATTATCCAGCTATTATTTTGTCAGAGTATGAGATTTAAAAGTAATTTTTCTGTGTGCTGCTATGCCTTGCTAACCCATACTAAGCTGATAAACACCTAAGAAATCAGTGAATAAACAAGCACCACTTAAAATGCCTTTTTTTATCAGACATTATTTTTTTCCAAGCTGCTGCCTAATAGCAGCACTTATAAGAAGAGCCATCACTCTGCATTTATTTAAAATACTATTGTGGTGCTATTTTTTTTTAAAGTGTGTTTCCTTTGCTCCCAGCTGAAGCTGCTGGGATAAGCCTGTCGCTGCTGATCCTCTTGGTGGTGCTCCAGGTGTGGAGGCGGGACACAAATACCAGTTGCTGGAGATGCTGTGGAGCAGATCCAGGCTATAAAACCATGTCGGTGGGCAATGGCTGCTCTGGAGCTGGCCTGAGATAAATGTGTGGGTGCTCAGATGTCAGGGCTCTCCTCTGTGCTGTTGAGGTCCAACTGTTGCAGGACTAGAAGTGAAAATCAGGGGGGAGGATTGCTGGTGAGGGCTTTGACCAGCACACTGGGGTTTGCTGCTTCCACCCAAAAACTCACTTCTGGTTCCCCTTGGGCTGCAGCAGAGTACCCATGTGGTACCAGAGGGAACCATGCTGGCAGGGTGTGTCTGGAAGCTTGTGTGGGAAACTGTCCTACACTGCTGGTGGGATCCAAGAAAACCCCTGATGGAGTGAGTGTGTGGCTTTCAAGGAAAGCTCTGCATGAGTGGGACTCCAGTGATGGCCCCATCCATCACAAGTCATGGCTCTTATCTCTGCAGTGCATGAGATATGGTTTATGAAAAAGCTCTAGGTGATTATTTGTTTTTCTTCTCTGCTGCATATGTGTCAGGAGTTGCTTGGAGCAAGCTTTGTGTTTGTTGGTGGCATGTGAAACAGTATCTTCCAGGAAACTTCAGAAATATTTTATGAAGTGAGGTAATAAAAATATCCATGTGGTACAGCCCATGCAAAATAACGCTTTTGGCTTGGAGCAGTGTATACAGTTTCTGCAGTGCACAATGCTTCCACGAGAAACACTTGCAGATGGATTTCATCTCCCTGGTATTTTAATATCCATTACTCAACCCCAGAAAGCTTTCCTGGGGTGTGTGTAGAAGCAGTTATCTGTGACAGACCCTCCCACCCTGGATCAGGGCTGGTTTGCACTCGGGCTGGCCCTGCCAGGTTGCATCCAGCTCAGTGCTCCTGGCTCAGCTCCTGGAGATCCCCCAGCAGCCATGCTGATCCCATTAACTGGGGGCTGGGGGGTGCCTCTGCAGGGCTGGAGCTCCGGGGGCGGGGGTGCTCCTGATGGGATGTGCAGGGCTGAGGCTGTGGGAAAATTGCTCCAGGGGTGGTGGGAAAATCCTGCAAGGGAGGCTTTGCTTCCTGTGAGGACTCTACCAGAGAGATGGTCTGGACCACCTTTGAAGAGGAAAAGATTACAATACACTCAAGATGTATCAGCTAATTAATAGAGCTCAGATATGGGGTTTGCTTTGTAGCTGCTGCTGCTGTGCTCCGGGAGGAGTTTGCTACAGGCTCAATAAGGATCCTCCTGTGGCAGCGAGTACCAGCTCTTTCTGCTGGTCTTTTGAGGTCTGTGAGGTTTGACAGGATATGAGCAAGGCTAGTATGCCCAAAGGACAAACTGGGCAGTTGTTCAGGGTTGGCATTTCTAGATCTGATGAGGGATTGCATGCAAATTACCCCTAATAAATGTTAATTACTGGGAGAGTACATATTTTGCTTGATTCCTCTTTGGCAGCTTGTGCAACTGTGTTTTTATATACCTGGTACTTGAAACGTTTGATTTAAAAAATAATAATCCTCTGTAATTACAATTGCTTTATTAAAGGTTTCAGGGTTTATATGATCTCGGTAGTAAAACTTTATGAATTCTTCTACCTAGATAGTGATCTCCTGGCTCTTGCTCCAAAAGAGCAGTACAGGGTTTGCTAACCACTCATGAATTTATTTGCCAGCCTTTCCCAGTTTGGATCCCGTGATTTCTAGTAACTGGAGATCATGAGGACTGAGTATTTTTGCCCAGGATGTCTGTGGGTGGAAGCCCAGTTGTCAGCTTGACTTAGTCTTGATGGTGACAGTGGCACTGACTTCCCTCTGCACAGCTCAGCTTCCCATGATTTGCCTCATGAGCAGCTGGGGCATCAGCTGAGTTTGAGCCAAACTGGAGATTCCCCCTGGTCCTGGGCATGGCAAGGCAGTAAAGGGCATCCCAAGATGTAGAGGCAGCAAGCATCTGCTGCTTGTGGTGCTGTGGGGAGCAGGAGGGCCACTGGAGTACCTTAAGCTCTAATGGGTGCCAGGGTGCTGCTTCCAGCTCTGCTTTCATGACTTTTTCGTGGCAATCCCAAGCCATGGCTCTGCTGTAAGAGCTGGGATGACTCGGCTGTCTCAGCTGGTCAGACAAGATATCCCCTTTTGTGCCCAGGCTCAGGAGGATGACAAGGCTCAGGTTACCCTTTGGGGGACAGTTGCTGTACACCATCACCTCGGCTTTGTGGGTGGGCAGGAGGAAAGCTCTGCTCCCAGCCTTCCAGCACAACCCCTTCTAAAAAAACCTGTGCCCCAAACTTGCTGTTTTTCTGTTTAACTGTGTGACCTGAGAGCGCCCCAGCTGTGTTGGCTTAACCGGGCTTATTTCTGTGGTCTGTTTGAGCAGTTATGTTTCCTTTTCATAACTCATCTGGAGGAACATCTGACTCTGTGAAGCTCTCTGTGGTGAGCTCGTCCTCGGCAGCTCTGCAGACAGGTCACGCGTTGTGTTTGGCAGCGCCGGCGATGATGAGCATGCCAGCGACAGCAATTCAGAGCCCTTGTGCCCATTTCCACTGGAGCTACAATCACTGGCTCTGGGACAAGTTTCCTGTCCTGACTCATAGCTGCTGAGTCATTTTTAATTTTATCTCCTTTTGAAAGGAAATGGCACTTGGTTACAGGTTTCTTTTGTTGTTATTTTTAATGTATGGCAATGTTTAATAGCTTTTGGTTCACACTTTATTTTTGCTATTAACACTCTTCCAGTTTCAGGCTGGCTGCTGCAACAGCACGGTTGCATGTTGGGCTCTGAGCTGGGGTGATGTGTTGGAATAACTATTGGAGTGTTTTGATACAGCAGTTCCTGTCTGTCTTTCCTCATCTCTGGCCTATGGTAGATAATCTGGGAAGATTTTTAAAACCTACAAAATGCATCCATCCCAAGCATGCACTCAAAGGACTTTTTTCTTTCCCCACAGCAGGAGCTTGTGTATCCCTTATGGGCTTCTGTGCTTGTTAATCACACCAGCTCGTACAGGTTTGCTCTTAAAAGAATTACCCAGCTCATGCACAGGATCTTCTACATGCTTTATGACAGTACTGGTGGTGAATGGACTTTTCTATTTCCCGTTGGGTGGCAGAAAGCAGTAAAGCCCTGCTCAGATGAGTCTTGCCTGGTGATTTGGGACACAGTTTTTCCATGATGCTGTGTTACCGCCAAGGGATACAGTGCTGGAGCTCAGCAAGTGAGTGGAAACACTTTCTTGGTTCAATGAACCCTGCATCAGGCACGTAAAGCTCAGTCGCTCCAGGAAGCCACCACGGAATTTACCTCTGTAGTTCAACATGGTGTATTTTTCAAATGGCAGCAGTTTTCTTCTTTTTGTTACTGTTGGAGGCGTAAGGCACTGAATTCTCACTCCCTTTGGGCTTGTAGCTGAGATAAGGTGTGTAGGTTTTACTGTTGCTCTCAGATAGTAGGTAAACTGCTCGGGATGCTGAAAATGGGAATATGCTAAGTACTCAGGAGTGAAGAGCCCTGAGCTCGAGGGAAAGTGCTTGGGAAGTGGAATAATTCAGCGCGTGGCAGAGCCAGAGGCTGAGCTCTGCCCCAGCTTTACCGCAGAGCCGTCCGTGGGCAGGATGAGCAGGAACGGTGCAAACAGCAGATGGGAGGGGAGCGCAGATGCCAACAGCCAAGGTGAGGGTATGTGGGGATGAGAGGACAGTCTGGCTCCTTCCCAAGGGACCTGGGTGCCTCCCAGACTACCCGAAGTTGCTAAAAGCCTGGCTTGGCTGCCAGCCTCCCTCCGCCTTGCTCCAGAGAGGGGGCGGTGGCGGTGCCCGAGCACCGGTGTCGTGGGTAGGAGCAGGATCCGACCCTCCCTGCGCGGAGATCTCCCGCTGCTGCTCAGCACCTTCCCTTCAGCCGGGATTGTGATGGTTTGGAAGGACCGTTCCTGTGATTTGCACAGCGTCTGGCTCCCGGCCAGCAGCAGCAGCAGCTTTTCTTTCCTGGCTAATCGCTGATAAAACAGGAAGACCTTGATCATCCCTTTTGACATGAATAACGATGTTATCTGCTGTGATGTATGACCCAGAGCCAGATAACGTCCTCTGGCAGGCCTTTTTTCTCATGAGATGTAAAATACAATGATTATGTTACAAGGGGGAGATAAAGTGGCACAATCTTCACTAGTTCAAATAACTAATTGAAGCAGGAACTAGTGGAAATGGCTTCCTTTGTTCCCCAGCCATTGTTGATATAACAGTGCTTATAATGAAAGCTGAAACTGTTGCCCTCTTTTTTTCTTTCTTTTTTTTTTTTTAAACTTCTCTATTTTTTTCCCTTTTCAACTCAAGTGCCTTCAGTCGTGTTTCCCTCTCCCTGTTCCCCTGGGGAAGCTGAGGACAGCGGTGATTTCTAGCAAGGGATCCTGTTTTCCAGCAAGACTTGTGTGAGTGTTAGGAGGATGAAATCAATAAGTAGCGCTCATTCTTTGTCTCCCTAGAGGACTTTTGAGAACAGAAAAATTGAGACCAGTGCTCTCTAAACCATAATTACGCTTTTTTATTTTATTTGCTTGCTTTTTTATTTTTTTTTTTGAAAGCAACAAACCTAATTGCCTAGGCAGGAATGGTGGCCAGGGTTATATTGCTATTTCAGTGAGTGTACAATGCTTACCACAATTGAGTTCAAATATTAAAAAAAACCAATGAAACAACCCAGCCCTAAAGCAGGCTGGTGTGAAAAGCAGGAGGGGTAAGAGCAGAGTTTCACACAAGGAGTGGTGCTGCACAGTTGTGGTACACAATGATTAAAGGCGTTGGGGAGATTACAGAGCTTGGTGTGATCACTAGAAAAGCTGTGATGCTTTTCCTCCCAGGTGGGGCAAATGAGACTTTTTGAACCAAAACTGGCTTCAAATGTGAGACAAGAATTCCTTAAAATGATTTAGTAATGTCCACACCACACAGAAGCCAGCATTAAATATGAGCTGGCTGTTGAAGGCTATGGGCTGCAGGTTTGCAGCTGTGCTGGGGGTTGCACTGCTGAGCAACAGGCTGTGCTCTGATGACTTGATAACCTGCACAGATGAAGTCAATAGAGACGTAGCCTATCATGTGCAGAGAGACACAGAGAGTTTAAGAGACTTTGCTCACATTCCTAGATGACTGTACCAATTCCATAATGAAATTAGACTTCAGCTCTCGTGATCCCATTACAGCCCCAAAGGTCTACCTGGTATCTCTCAGAATCACTAAACTTTAATCTTATCAGCATTCATTTTATGGCACTTTTGGCTCAACATCTGACTTGCATGATGCAGGCTCGTTCCAGCTCTTTGTCCTTGGATTGTAGACTCTGCAAAGCCAGAGGGTCTGTGGCTGGTGCCCCTTTCTTTCTTGGGGTCCAGTCCTGCAAAGTTCAAGCTCCCACAGCTGCAGAGCCCAATTATCTTGCCTTGAGACCAAATAGGTGAGGAAAAGGTCACCCTCAGCTCTCTGAGTGCCTGTAAGGCGTTTGAAGGACCCAACTTTGTATTTTATTGAACACAGGATGATTTGGGTTGGAAGGGACCTCAAAGATCACAGAGTTCCAATCCTCCTGCTGTGGGCAGGGACACCTTCCACTGGACCAGGTGCTGGAAGCTGGTCCTATCTAGGCTATCCTTGGCTGATGGCTGATTATGGGTGCAGAAGTTTCGGAGGTTACTCAGGCACTGGGAAGATTTTGCCTACAGATTACGTGTAGTAGTGGAGCCTTTCATCTGCCAGCTGGAATTGTGGCCTCCTTGGTGGGAGATATATTTGTTAGAGCTGTAGAAGGACATTTTTACTTGCAGATTCCACCTTTCAGTTGCTTCCAGATGACCCTCTTGATGCACTTTTTTTGGACCTGTGTAGGGGGGACCCTGACAGTGCAGCAGCAGCCCCCTTTGAGCATGAGCTGCTTTGGTGTCCATCAGCCTCCCTGCTGCAGAGCTTGTGCTGTTTGCTGTCCTGAAGCAGATACAGCACAGGCCAAACTCTGAGTTTGCAAGTTGAAGTTAGGCTCCCAAAATACTGCAGAAGCAGTGTGAGGGAGCTCAGAGCTGGGCACCTGGGTGCTATTTATGACTGAGCTACTGTGTGACCTTGAGCAGCTCCCTGCACCTCTGAGTCACAGCCCAGCCTCCCCAGCTGCCGAGGCAGTGGGATGGTAACACCGACTTCATTTGCAAGGGTATCATGTGGTGCAATTTTGCAACTAATTGAATGTAGGAAAAGAGTTTTTTCCCCAGTCACATAAAAGCTGCACTGCAATGGTCTGACCCTCCCAGTGCTTCTGTGCAGGCTGGGAGTGTGGCTGAACTCGCTGACTTCCAGAGGGTGCTTTGTTCCCCGTAAGTGCAGGAGGAAATATTTGCAGAACTGGGACTCCTGTGAAAAGTTTTATGAGTTACCACATGGCCACTGTGCAAATCAATTACTGTAGTAGGTCTGTAATGAGACTAACCCACAAAACTGTTACTGATTCTACAGCAACTTGAGCAGATGCCAAAAAATGTGGCCAATAATTAGTGACGGCCTGACGGATCCAGGGCTTCTCGGGAACGTTTGCTCCCTGCGTGGCTCACAACACAGCTGATCCTGGAGATGGTCCCGCTTCTGAGGTCAGATTAGCTGTTGTTTTTCAAAATATTTGGTTTGTGTCAGTCTTTTTTAGAAACCTGGCTTAAAACCTTTCAGGTGTAAGTATAAAGCTTAAAAGCTTTTCCACAGCTCCACCCTTAAGAATGGGTTTAATCCTTTTAACAAAGCTCTGATCTGACAGTTTATTTCGCTCTAGGCTTTAGCTTCAGTGGTTGCAGCCAAAACCTGACAAGTTCTTCTTGTTAATTCTGAATGTATTATCCAGTGACAAATGTATCTCCCACTTATATGTGACACTGAGAATGAAATGCATATGATCAAATTTCTTATAGCTGGAGTGGGGCTGGTTGTTAAGAACATCTCCATATCTTTGCAGTATGACAGTCAATCTAAACCCATTCTTTTTCAGCAGCATATCTCAGCCTAGTTTGGGACACTCATGATGGGTTGCAATCTGCTGCCATACTCTGCAAAGATTAAAGAAAGGCTAAAAATAAACCTGTCACTTTCCCTGGACACTTTCTTGTGAAATGCAGAGAGATACCTCACTAGAATGCAGAATAAATTCATATAGAATTTTTTATGCTGTGTTTTTTTTATGGACAGATGGAGTCAGTGTAGTTTCTGATTTCTCATTTCTAAATACAGTGGTGTTATGTACAGCCTTCCACCTGAAAGCTTGTCTTGGAAGCCAAAAGAGAATGAAATGGATTTTTACAATAAAGCCAAAAAAGTTCTTAATTCTTTTAAGTTTGCCAATATACAGGATACATATAATGTATTTAATGAACTCTGCTCAGAAAGTATTGGCATGGTGATGAAATTTATTTTCTGGAATGTAGTCTGTCTCAGGAGGTTGGAGTTTTTCTTTACTTCTTTAGGACTGATCTTTTGGTAGTGTAGTAACACCTCGGGTGGAGGATGACTGCGTGCTACGGACTGAGAGCCAGATCTCTGCCCACAGTCTGTGTGACCCTGTCCTGCACTTAATCCCCCTTAAGCAGATCTCCTCCTGCTGTACACCTTCTGTGTGCCTAAATGGACCCATAACCCACTGCTATTTGCACCTAGCCCTTGAGTTTCATCGCTGTTCCTGTGCTTTCCTGAGGCTGGTGGTTGCTGAGGATGCAAGGGATCAATCTCTTCTCGGTGTTTATCTGAAAGCAGCTGCATCTTCTGAGTGACTGCCCTGTTTCCTCTTCCCCCAAACCATGCAAGGAGCTCGGTGGCTTTTGGAAATTGATGCACGAAGGAGAAATGCTAATGGCAGGATGTCTCTGGGCACTGCTGGCTGGTGTCACCGCAGTCAGAATGCATGGGTGATGGGGAAAGTCAATTTCCTGTTAAATTAGCTTGGCTGTTTCTCTAAGAAAGGTAGAATTTTAATGAAAGTGCTTATTAATGGATGAGCCCAGAGGGAAGTGGGTTTGTGGTGAGGCCTGAATTTTATAGGGAAAGCCTTACCTCGTAAAAGGCCACAAAAGATGCTTACAGGCCTGAACACGGCCTGCTTGGGAACTGACTGCTTGTACAGGGGACAGTCTTCCTTTTCCCATAAAACATTAAGCATTAAGGGTGCCAACTGAGTTGGTTCTCTTTTATATCAGTCACAAAAACAGTAGGAGGCTTAGTTCCTGTCAAACTTTATGGGCCATTTACAAGGAGGCCTTCCCCAAAGTGTTTCACAGGCCAAATAAAAATAAATGGCACTGAAAAATTTTATAACAATGCACGAACTGTTGTGGCAGTGGGAGAACATGTGCTGGAGACCTTGTCTCCTTCCCCTGTGCTGAGGAATTAAAATGGAATTTTAATTATTGTACCTTTTATAGGCTTTTTCATTTTCGAGCATTACTGTAGTCTCATGGTTGTCTTTGGGAGGGGGGGAGGGATTATGACTTTAGAGATGAGAAAATGTGATAAGAGGTACAGTTTTGTGGCCTTGGTGAGTGGCATCTGCCCTGCAGAGAGATAAGGAAAACCATGGGAGGTTGCAGGGTTGAGAGGGCTGTTGGACCTAGGTTTGATGTCTGATACATTTGGGCATCCTGTCTGAGAGCTTGGAGATGGGTAGAGAGAAGCAGACATGGGCACACGAGTGCCTGTTGAGGCCATAATCTGGGTTCTCTAAAAAAACTTGGCTTAAACTGAGGGTTTGGTCCTGGTGGTGTGGCTGTGCTGCTGCTGGGGAGGTACTTCATCCTGTTACTTCATTTTTCTGGTCAATACAGGAAGACAAAGGGAAGGAGCCAGTTTTCCTCAGTGCTAGGAACAGATAAAATATTCGGAGAGGAACAGTGTGGCTCAGCTTACGGTAAGAAGTCTGCTAAGAGGAGTAGCTGCAGTTCCCAGTTTACAAGCTGCACTTCTGTCAGGGGAGGAAAGCAGCACCTAAAACCCGTGTGGAGAGGGAGCAGCTCTGGGGAAGGTTTTTAATAGACATGGGCTGAGCAGTCACTTCTGCAGGAGCTGTCTCTGGGCTGCTTCACTGCGCCTTCTGTGAACTGCTGAACTCTGCATCTCTGCTGAGTTTGCCACACCAACAGCTTTATCGGAGGAGTGAAACAACAGCTTGCTTCCATGGGAAGGGAGAGGAACAACCTACCCCTCAGCAACCAAATGGGCAGCAAGCAAAGATGCTCCTGAAAGGGTTTCTCTTCCCCTCTTGTGTGTGTGTGTTCTCGGCAGCCCTGCTCAGCAGAGGTCGGGGGTTAAGGCAGAAATGCAATCACGCCACTGCTGCTTCAGATTGCACGTTTGATAAAAGATTATCAGTCAAATTCCCTCGCTGACCTTACAGTATGAGAACTGCTGTTGTTTTGATAAATTATTTTTCCCCATGAGGGGTGGTTCAGCCCTGGAGCTGGGGCCCAGAGGGGATGTGGGATCTCTCTGCTCAGGGATATTCAGGCTGACTTTGTGTTTGCTGTGGTGCTGTATCAGTTCTGGTTCAAAGTCGAGTTACCAAACAGGACATGGCATTGAAACGAGCCCCTGAGGTAAAGAGAGGTATAAACCAATGATCTTGATAATTTTGCATAACAATGACATTATTCCCCCTCCTCATATACCTGAGGCTTCATGACTTTGAGTCAAAGCTTTAAGACAGGTTTACACTAATGCAGAAGATCTGAATGCTGTAAACACACAAGTATCCAATTCCTTTCTAGTTTGGGTGTCAGGCTACAAGAAAAAAAATACCAGTAATGTAACACAAAAGGCATTGTACTTGAGAAGTGAGTAACTAGATTAATTTAATTTTTAATTTGTTCTGGGTAACATCAAAGTAGCAAAAAAGTTGTTAATCTTCCTTCTCTGAATAAGCTGTCTGCTAACAGGGAGGTGTGAGGGAGGGAGATGCCTATTAAAGGCCTTTAATTAAGTGAAAGTGTCAGTATTACCCATGGAGAAAGTACTGCCTTTTATTCTCACCCGGGTGGTGTCTGGGTGAAGACATGTGGCAACGCCCTGTCTGCCCGAGCCCTCCTCGGAGCTGGAGGAGTTCAGGGGTGTTGTTTCAGGGGTGTTGGGGCCACAGTGTGCTCTCAGAAGTGCTTTCTGTTTGCGGGACTGGCTGGGTGCTGAACCTCTGGTGTGCTGCAGTCAAACAGCTGCTGCTGGGAAGGGCTCAGTTGTGCAGAGAGCATCAGCAGCCCCTGAGCAGCACGGAGGCTGATGCCAGGTGTTCCCCCAGCAGCTGCTGGGAGATGGAGATGTCTGTTACCCTGCAAAACTCATCATCTCCCTCACTGATAGGCAGAAGAACAACATTTTCCACTCTCCAAGACAGTCAATATTAACAAATAGACAAGAATTTAGGGCCTTCTTGCCATGCCCACACAGCCCCATCGATGAAAAAAGGCTGCATGTCTGTAAGAAGAATTGGAACCAAAGCTACAAGAAGTGACTGGGTGGGAGGTTGCCTTCCTCTTCCTCCCTGCCTGTGTGTATTTGTGGGAGAAGGCTGATGGTTCTGCCTGGTTTTATTGCCCTGTCTGTGTCTAACCAGCACTTTTACCACAGCACCAACTCTTCTATTTCAGATTTTTTTTCCTGATGTACAGCATATATGAATTGGAGGATAAATAACATTATGACCTAGCAGATTTCCTAGTGAATACTCTTGCTGCATGTCAGCTGGGTGCACCAGGGCTCGTGGGGACCCTTGCACAGCATCTTCCTCGTGGGGAAGAATAATCCCCTTGATGGTAGCGTGTTTTGCTGAAAGCGACCAAATAACTCAAGGACCTTAATTTTGCAATCATTACTCTCATAGTTAACTTTGTAATTAAAATGAGTCCAACAGAGTAAAAAAAAAAAAACCAACAACAAACAAAGAGAAAACCAAACAAACCCCAAGCTGAGCCAACCCAGCCCTCCAGAAAAACAAACTGTTGCTTTTACATAGGAATTTTTTTAAACTGTATTTTCATTTTGCTTAAGTGTCTGGCAAAACTATTTGCTTGTCAGTAAATTGCTAAAAAGTTGTTCTCTGCTGGCAGAATGAATTTACTTTTGTGTATATGTATGTATTTAAAGAAAAACATTTGGAGAGAAAAGTTGTGATTTTTAATGAAAGAATTTTTCTCATCACAAACACTTGTAAAATTTGGGAGTTTTTGATTGCTGAGCAGATTAATCAGGCTTAGGGTCTACTCATGTGAGTAGAGTAGAGGTCATAGGGTCAGGTTTTCGTATGTGACTCATCTCTCCTACCCACAGGAAGCAATACCTTTCAGCCTTGTGCCCAGCTGGGCAAGATCTGAGTAGGGCTGTCTGTGCTGCTACTAAAAAAATACCATGTTGGGAGTTAATTTGAGTTAATATAATCTCAGTAATCACTGGATTTATTGCCCAGGAAAACTTTAGGCCCCTCAGTCTCTCCATTTGGCCAAAAGCTGAGCTCATGGTTTGTGGACTTTGCTGCTTTGTACCGACAGGCAGGTGCTAATCACTCCCATACAGCGGAGCCACAATTTGCTGGCCTCTTCTGGAAAACATTCCAGCTTTTCACAGTGCCCTCTTGCATGTGCTGCTTTACAAGGAAACTGTAAATTACAATTAAACCAGCACGCAATATATTATTTTCTTGGTTGATAGCAGGTTGTTTTATGGGGGGAGCACTTTAACAAGAGATGCCTGGGGGTACGTGGCTCGTGGTGTCCTGCCCTTCTGTGGCTCAGGTTGTGCACGGATGGGAACATACAACCCTCATTGATAATCAGGCTGCAAAGGGCTCTGTTGAGTAATTGCAGCATTAGTCTTCCCTAAATGAAGCTTCAAAGTAATTTCAGCTTTTTATAATTACAGAGCCAGCGGACTGTAACAGTTTCCAAATGTTTTGGAGCTGATTTTAAAGCTGATCCACAACGTGTAGTTAAGATAAGTCTCAAAGGCCCAGATCCTTTGTTTTTAACTAAAAATCTATTGGGGAAATCTTCACTGATGCATGTAAGATTTATACTGACCACAAAGTGGTCTAGATAAAGTGGCACCCCCAAATGGGTTGGGGGAAAGAGGGAGAGGAGGTGCAGAGAGGATACAGACATGACCAGAGTTTTGATACTAGGAATACTCTAATGACAATTTTGATACAAGATTTATTAGAAAAAATATAATTTTCCCTGTCCTTTTTATGTATCTCAGCGGATGATTTTGAAGCAAAGACCATTCCACTGACTAAAAACACCTCATTTTTTAGGAAGTTTGGGTGTCTTGTGGGGTTTCTGTGCTCCATATGTAAAGAAGAGCTTGTGGATCAAGGCTTCAGAGGTAGTGAAGTGCTTATAGCTGGTGATGAGTACCTTAAGGGCATTCTCAAAAGCACCTGGACATGTTGACTCATTCATTCTTG
Source organism: Coloeus monedula (assembly GCF_965178545.1). Lineage (NCBI taxonomy): Eukaryota > Metazoa > Chordata > Aves > Passeriformes > Corvidae > Coloeus > Coloeus monedula. The sequence goes on along the minus strand of NC_138798.1, from coordinate 6,725,765 downwards.
GTACTTAAACCTGAAAACTGGGCCTGAGGGACACAGAGAATGGCCATCACCTCAGCTGGCTCATCTTGGTGACCTAGGCTTAATGTCTTTCCCAGTAAAGCTTTTCACGGCTGAATGTAAGGCTGGATATATTCATGCACTTGATATTCATCCAGTGTACAACCCTCAACTGCTTTTCAGGGATGTAAGGCTTCAATTACCACATCTAGGATTATAAAAAATAGATTGTGATCGCCATTGTTTCTCAGACTGCCTGAAAGCTGTAGGAAATATTCTGGGAGAGAGCTTAGGAACCATTAGAAGAATACCTGGAAAAGAAGGGGGAAAAATGATGTAACTGATTCTGGTCTGGCAGCTATTTAAATTAAGAGTCTGACATGTGATGTGGGGAGGGAATTGAGGAGGTTCCTGGCCAGCTCAAGGGAACGAGATCAGGTTAAAAATTTTTGCATTGGAATTAAAACGTGGGAGTGGGACAAAGGAATAACATGGAAATGGCAGCTGAATGCAGAACTAAGTAGAACTAGTAAAAATTTGTTTTCTTCCTTCCCATTTTGAAGGTGTTATAGCAAGGCAGTGCTGTTGAGCTTGATTTCTCCTGCTTTGTGCACAACACCTTGAAAATCATGTGTGAAGTGCCTTTGCCTCCTTCTCTTCCAGCCTTCCTTGCCTGCTGCATCATCTTGAGGTTGGAGCTTGGGGATATCACCCTGCTTATCTGTGTATATTTTCAATGTGGAAAGCACGTTTTATTGGAAACAAGAGTCTTATTTAAAGTAAGAGAGAGCGCAAAGAATTTTTATCCTTTCATGAAGTTGATCCAAACCTTCAAAGTGTTTTGGTAATTGTGTTTATGGCTAAAAGATTGATTATTTAAATCTGTGCTAGAGTATACTTTTTAGTATGAAGTAATGGCTCATGACAAACCAGCTCAGGAATGCTTTTGAGTTTTTCAGGAATTTTTTTAAGCTGGATGAGGAGGGAAGAGTGTAAGGCACTAAGTTTAGCATTTCAAAACATCTGGATCTGCTCTATGGTTTATTTTTTAATGTGTTTTCCATGAGTCTAGTTAAACAACCACATGGCTTGATGGCAAAATGAATGCAAGTGTAGTGTTTGGAAAGGGACCCTGGATGAAAGTTCTGTTGCTAGCTAGAGTCAAGTATATGCTCTTGTTTCTGGTTAGGTTGTGTGGATTCACAGAGAGCCCATCTTGGCTGCTGCTGTTCCTTTCCTCTGCCAAAAGCTGCTAAACATAAAGCAGGCAAAGGAAGTACTAAATTACAGAACACCTAATCTTTAGTCCTTTGTTTAATCTCAAATGAGTCTCCCAGATCTCATAACCAGAAACGAGGCCAGCACACGAGGCCAAGCACAAGATGCTCCAGAACCTGCACTGGAGCAAAAGGTCTCCTGTGGCTGCAGGGGCAGGAGCAGAGGTGGGGGGAGGATTCTGAAAAGGGCTTTTTTAGCCTGTGCTGTTGCAGAGCTGCTGAGAGCTGTGCTTCTGATGGGCTGCCAACACACCAGCAAAGTGTCTGGCAAGAACTCGTCCCTATTTAACTACTATTAATTTTGGGCACACTGAAGGTTTTTGGGGTTTTTTTTGTGAGTATTAAAATAGATATGGTTGTATTGCTCTGAAATTCATAAAGACCTCATTGCTGATAGGCAGAGGCAATGACCTAACTTAGCTCTGCTTGCAAGTGCTCTTAAGTCATTGCTCTTTGTCCTTCCCTGTGGTGTCCTTTTTCTCATCTCTATTTTCCCACCTTTTCCCTCTTCCAAGCATGTGTTTTCCTTCTGTTGCTCCTTTCATCTTGGCCCAAATGCTGTTGAGGCCCCAGTGCTGCACTTGTGTCAGGAGAGTGGGGCTGGCTGAGGTAAAAGGCAGCTCTTGAGGACTGTGGGGTCCATCTCCACAAGAAGTTTAGAGCCTTCCCTAAAACTCCCTGTCACTCACTGCCATTCTGTCTTAACAGTGACATGTGGTGGCAGCAGGATGCAACAGAGGCAGCATCTTTTTCTCCTGCAGACATGTGAACACCTTAGAGGGTCTCAGTGCATCTTGTGTCCCTGCACTGGCTCACTTTGAGGGTTTTGTTGACTCTCTCAGCCCAAGAGAGTTGGGCACAGGCCCGTGCAGGCTGAGGGTGGAGAGAGGAAGTTAGGCAAGAGGTGTAGTGCCCTTTACAAGGTAAGGATAGGGTTTTTTTTTTTGTTTTACAGCATATAGCACTAAAAATTCTTGTTTTGCTGATATTACTACAAGTAATTATCCTTTCTGTTCTTGTTTTGTGTGGTGCTTCTTTTGTGCAATGTTTTCTTAATCATCTGCATTTTATGCACATGCACACACTTGCAAAACCACTGCAAGTGCTTCTGTTGAGATCCTACCACCTAAAAAGTGTGAGTTGCTGTTGGGTACAACTGGGGTTTCTTTGTGTCTTGATACAATTTGTAGAAGTTATTCTGAAAAATCTTCATTTCCCCAAAAAGACTGGAAATTGTGTTGAATTGATCCCTTGCAAAATGTTTGCAGGAAGGATTGGGTGGCAGGGTATATACAGGCAGCAAGGGGAAAAGACGGATTCCTCAGGAAGGGGAGGATGGAGCACCAAAGGAACAAAACAAAGGATATTGAGGGAGAGGTAGGTGGCAGAAGAGTAGAGAAAGTCACGTGTTGATACCCTGAAAGAAGTATCCTGAAGTGTCTTCTGTCCTTCAGGGTTGCAGCCAGTCCATGCACCTGGAAAATAAGGGTTAGTGTGTAGGTGTAAAAAAGGGCGCTGGAGATGGAGCCAAGGATGGTGCTATTTGTCTTTGGTGACTTGTACAGATTCTTGGGCTGCGGAGTAGAAGGGTTAACCACTCTGTGTATTAAGGCTACAAAAAGCTTTTCAACCAGGAACATAAATTACTGAAGCTGCTATTCACAGAGACACATATGAGACATAAAACAACTGCCACAGCTTTTCACATGTCTTGTTGTACTTCATCTCATGGTGATGACTGGAGTGCTCTGGGACTACTTTTCAAAGTATTCTCCTTTGTATCTCAAGAATACACAATGGCTCAGCCTTGACATCCATCTTCACGTGTAAGGAGATTGATAGGTCACCAGTGACATAGCTGCAAACACGTTATCAAGCATCTTCTGATTGCTTCCAAGCAAGGGTTCTTGTCCTGCGTAAGACAGACAGCATTTAGATGCTCCCTTCCTGATTATCTCACTAGGTTTTTATTTACTCTGAATCATGTGAAGAACAATCACTATACACTTTTTTCTGCTTTGTGATTTGCAGGGAGCCAGTGTTTCCAGTGACTGCTGGACTCCCTCATTCCCAGGAGGGCCCTACTCTGAAGTGAATATGCAGAAATCCCAATCCTAGAGAGCTGCTGAGGTCCAGGTCTGGAGGGATAATACTCAGCTAATCAGATATTCATGCACTTCTGTCCTCTCTGTTTAGAAGCAGCCAGACGCTGCCATGATCTTTACCAAGCTGAACTGAACAATCAAGGAATAACCTCACTGGACCAGGATTTTTTGTCCCCTTCCCACTTGCCATCTAGCCAGAGTGATCACTACCTTGCCAGCCTTCTGCCTGTCTTGCATTTATGGCTGGGAAGTTGCAAACATAGTATGTGTGTGTATGCAAAACTGCTTGCCATTGAGCTGAGATCTGCTGGAAAATGGGTTCTGGGAATAAGAAAAGTATCTTAGTGAGTTTAGTATTTTGCACTCAGCTACATAGCTCATACTTCCCCTCATGCTTCTGAGCTGAAAAGAAGCCCAGTCTCCTGTAGAAAGTGAAGTTAAAAGGCAGGGCAGCCTCCTGTTTGTGTTGTGGCAGAGACTTCTGTCTGCTTGGGTTTGTATCAACAGACACAAAATGTTGACTTCACCTCTGTGTGTTTATCTTCTCTCTGCAGGTTGTGTTTGCTCTTGTTCTCTGGGAGGGCTGGCAAAAGACCTGGGATCTGGAGCAAGTTGGCTCTGGGGCCGTGCCTGGGCCTGGCTGGGGCAGGGGATGGGGCTCTGTGGGTGCCCAGCTGGGTCAGAGCTGAGACCTGCTGAGCTGGGTGACATGGAACAAAGCAGGGCAACACTTGTATGTAAATATTTGCCTTCTCAGACCAGGAGCTGTGCAAGAAACAGGTCTCAGAGCACACATAAACATCCAGCCCTCGCAGCTCTGAGGCTGGTTGGGTCCAGCAATGCCCAGTTGTGCTTGTACTAATATTAAATATAAGCAGTAGGGTTTTGCCAGCCTCATCCCTCAGGCTAGCCCTGTTTTTTAACAGCTCTGCAATGTACTCTCCTTCGCCCCCCCACTTTTTTCCCCCCTTACCATAAAGTAAATCAAAACTGGGGTTAGACACAGTTAAGTGACCATGAAATGCTCAGAGCTAATCCTAAGGCCCTTGTCCTTTCAGGCATTAGCCCTGCTGTGACTCTGTAGCAATCTCTTCTAGCTTTGCAGTTTTCCAGTTTTCTCAAAATTACCTTACTCATGTACAAATCCAGGATCAGAAGAGGTGCATTTACCCCCCCCCCCCATCAGTTCCCTCAGTCAACTTCTGTGTATCTGCATGAAGCAGAAACAAATGTCCCTCTTGCACTGTTTCCCCCAGCTTTTCACTTGTCTCTGAAGTGAAGTGTGATAACACCTCCTGACACAGATACACATCCAACATTTTGAGTCCCCAAATGCAGCAGTGAACTGCCGGCTTCCCCAGCCCCAAAACTTGGATTCAGAGGAACCTAGTCTGGAGCATGGACAGGTGACCTCTCCCTGCACTGCAGAATAAGCTTTTTATCTTTCATATATTATTTCCTGTCTTATGTGCTGATATGGCTCAGGCACAAACTTAACTCTTAAGTGCTGACACATTGCAAGGGTTGGTTTGAAATCTGTGTTTGTCATAATCCTGAAGAGATTAGCTACTTTCACATTGGTAATACATCTACAGTGTTGGGAGGCAGAGCTGATTTTGTGGGTCTCTGCTCAGAGAGACCCAGTTTCCAGCAGATTTATCATGCCCTGCAGTGCTCAGTGGTGAATTCTGCCTCTTTCTCCCAATCTCTGATGACACAGTAAATCTGAAACAATGACTCAAAGCTCGCAGAGTTTTCACTGTGGTGTTTGGGGGAAAACCCTTGGGGGATGTTTTTTGTCTTGATGCTGGAGTGTTTTCACTCAAGTACAGAACCAGAAGGATACAAAAAAAAAAAAAGTTTTGCTCCTGTTTGGAGTTTTGTGCTGCTGTCTGGGAGGAGTTTAAAGTTGAATAATGTTGAGATGGGGCAGCACAGTGGTGGTGTGGGATGGGGGAAGGCTTTTTCACTTCCACAGACCAGTCAGATGCTCCCTGTCTGCAGGGGTGGCTGATTCTCCAGGAGGATGGTGAGGGATCACTGTGAGGAGCTTCTAAGGAGGCTACTGAGCTAATGAGTTGTAAAAGCCAGGGAGCATTTCCACCATGCTGAGCACTGAGCTGAGGTGGCTTTTGGAGCAGGCTCAGATGGTAGTATGAGAACTTGATGAAAATAAACAAGGTGTTATGTGGAGATTTGGTTAGGGAGTTGAAAGTCAATTCACCCACAATTCATCGGCTGCATTTGTGACAGGTGAATAAAATAAAATACCTTGAGAAAGAGCTTGAGGTAATTTTTTTTTTTTTTCTGGGCTAAAGAAACTAAATCAGAAGACTACACCTTTCATGGAAGGCAGTCAAGCTCTTTTTCACCAAACATTTGGATGTCAACATGAGCAGCTTGAGCCTATGTAAGATTATAGACTTTTTCACGTGTCAGTCAAAATATCCTGGGGAGAAAAATGTCACATTTTTCCTCTGTGTTACTGGCACTCATGTTTTGTAAAACACATAGCTTTTTATTTAAAATAGATCTGCAGATATAAAAGCTGAACAGAAAATATCAGGAAGTTGGCTGGTCTCTAGAAGAGATGCCTGCTGAGAATGTAAAATTAATTTGCTGCATGTGAAAAATGCTGGCTGTGGGGACAGATGACAGGGAAGGTGTCTGAAAGAGAACAGCATGGGTATGTCTCCTCTGTCTTGCAAAGCAAAACAGTCCAGTTCTGTTCACAAAGGACTGTTCCTGGGGTAAGCTGGTAACCTGATCTTTGTTCCTTTCACACACTGGTTTACTCCTTTTCCAGTCTCTCCCTTCCAGCACAAAACACTTCTGTGTATCTTACCTAAGGACAGAGAATAGAGGCAGAGGTTTGTGAATGGCAGGTGCCTCCCTCAGCTGATGAATGATACTGCTGGTCTCTCTAAGATGCTCAGGGCCTCTAGGTAATGTTTGTTCATGTTTCCTCCCACGGAAGAACTGTTCTGACTTGGTTTATAGATCCATCTTAGCAGAAGCAAAAACAACAACAAAAAATAGTATGTTCTTGGGTTGAATTACTTGTTCCTCCAATTGAATAAACTGAAGCATCAACATTTTCCCACATGTGTGAGAGAATTGCATAAGGTGTTCAGGAGCACAGCAGAGCCAGCACTGACCTCTCCTCTCAACTCTGTGACATCTGTAGTGTCTTCCTCGTTCCTCTTGTGCCCAGCTGCATTTGCCTCAGGTGAAGGGCTCTGCTGGTGCAGGATCGCTTTCAGGACGTGGTTTGACTGTTGGCTCTGTGATGTTTGGTGTGAGAAGATAAAGCTGTGTCTGTATCTCTGCGGTGCTCAGCTGATTTCACTTCTAGGTTTTGCAGCAGGCCATGATTTTCCTGGTCTGCACCAGGCCGACACACAGAAAATGTGGAAAGAGATGGGTGCTTAATTGACAACTTGAGACAAGAACGTGTAAGGAAAAGTACATCCCTATTTTGTTTCCAGAGGATTTAGGGTGCATGCTTCAACCTACCTCCACCATTAGCGGACTGTGGGGTCTGGCCTGGAGGCAAGGAACCAGCAGATCCAAACTGTAGTTTCAGGATCCTTAAGGCTTCTGGGTTGAACTGAACATTGCTTCAAATTGATTGTTAAATCAGGAGTGTGGGCGTAGCTCATTCCATTATAATCCCCACAAATTGCTTTGTAATCGAAAGCTTTTGTTCCAGTGTCAAGTGGTTAAGCACCAAGTAAGAAGATCTATTTTACAAGACTAGACAAGATCTGACAGACAGCGGAAACTTAACTTTCAACAAATATAACAATCAACATGAGAGAACCAAAAGGTCCTCATTAAGCACTGCTGTTCTTAATTAATTGGTCCTTCAGATTTACTTCTTTAAAGCTGCTAACAGCCTTAAGCCTTTCCTAGATTAATTACAAAAGACGAACAAATCACAATAATTAGTTTAGCCTCAGGCTCTTGCCAGGCCTCTGACCTATGTGTGTAGGTTTGCTCCATGCCGGGTAGACTGGGGGAAGCAATTTGCCTTCTTGTCTTGTTTCTGAATCAGAATTTCTGGCAGGAAGTGGGGGGTTTTTTATTATTTTCTTCAGTTGTTGAAAAGTGTAATTTTCCTTCCCCTAATAGATTCTTGTCACTTAGTTTAAAATGATCCCTCTGCTATAATGGCTCCCACTTGGGCTGGAAGCCCTCCTTCACCAACAACAGCTCAGTCAGTGATGATGACTTTCAAGGCTTGTAATTCTTGGCTTATGGGGCCTACAGACTCGGGGAAGTATCATTAAAAATGAATCATGCTGCTCCCCCGGGGATGTGCCTGCTTCCTGGGATGCACATTAATGTGAATCCATCACCCCTCCCCTGCTGCAGAGGGCTGGTAAGTCAACAGTGCAGTGCAGGAAGGAATTTCACAGAGGAACGTATGTGTTGTACCTATCCATGTAGGGAGAGAGGCTTTCTGTGTGTGCCTGGAAGAGCAGAGCTGCTGCTCTTTGGGTCTTTCCTGGTTGGATCCACCCTTTTATCTGTAACTTAACACAGGCTTTTGGGGCCATCCCTATTCCCTTTGTTCTCCCATTTCAACAGTCACCCCGCTTTGTTTTGATGAGTGGTGTCAGTGTAGTGGGAAAGTTTGTTTCCTGTGCCTCAGTTTCCCTACCTGTAGAATGGCACAGTACCATCCCTTGGAGATTAGCTACATGTCTTGACTTACTCATTCTGTAAATTGCTTTGAGATCTTAGGCTGATGAGGAGATAAGGGAAAATTATTCCAGTTTGTGCTCTTGATTAGATAATCATCTGCTTAATTTCCTGTGAGTTCAATGAGGCACCTAAGAATTATGCTAAACTGTGGTTTAAGAAGTGACATCATCCCAGTGCTGTACTGTTCGACAAAACTGAGTGTAACCACGGATAACCACTAAAAAATGCTCTTCCAAGATAGTTGCTGTGCCCCTCCACAGGGCCCTTCCCAGCAGTGAAATGAAGTGGGAGGTCCTGGGGTGAGGGCACATGGTCCCTCCACAAGCCTCAGCCCAGAATCAGAGTGCAGCTCCGCTGCCAAGAGGAGAATCCACTGCAGAGGTACTTCCTAAGCACAGCAGTGCTGTGTTAGCACTCTGTACTGCTGGATATTTTCTTCCTGAAAACGAAGGGAATGGAAATTTTTCATTGAAGCTTTTGGGTTCTCTCTTCCCACTTACCTGCCTTATGTCTCACTGCTGCTGGATGCAGGTTTAAAAGGTGTGTTTTTATTTATTTTTTATTTTTAATGCTCTTAAGGTGTTTTCTTTCAGGCCAGAAGAGACACAGCTGAGCTCCTGTGTGCTGAGCTGCTGGGCATTGCTTTATTGCTACCTGGAAGCTGTAGAGTAGCATCAGCTCACTGCTGTGCCCCAGCTAATAAATCTGTGCTGGTTTTTTGCTAAAAAATTCCCTTCTGCTCTAGCAAAAGAGTACAAACCAGTGATTTTTTTTTTTCACCTTAAATAGTGAGTAGCTACATTGAGGCAAATCCCCATTCAGAAGAGACTTTGGTCACCTCTAGGACAGTTGATATCAGTAATACCAGTCCAACATCAGGAGGGAGTCAAAACGCAAGCTGGCTACTTCCCCCTCCCTCTGGCTCCACAGTGAAAATCCTGGCCAGCACAGTTAATCCATTTCCCTTTTATTGCTCTGACAAAAAGAAAAGGATCCTTATCTCTCCAAACTAGAAGTGGAATGGGAAGCAAGCAGAGGCCTTCCTCTTCCTTCTACTTATCATCTCTTTGTCCCTCTAAATTTGTCTCTGTCCCTGGACCTTAACCTCCCACTCCAAGGGCAGGACAGGGCAGGCTGATAAGCCTTCTCTGAAACCACTGGTATTGAAGCAATTATTCAACAGCTGCAGCCCTTTGCAGCTGAGCAGAGATTGCCATCTCTGTTCATGGGAACACTGTCCTCATGCCTCCCTAATGCATCCTGGCCTCCAGACCTTATTTATGGCACCTTCTGGCTGAGCTCCAAAGTGACGCAGCTTGGGGATCTTTACCGCGCTTTCTTTGGACTCTGTCCTCAAAACCAAAGTAATTGTTATTTTTTTTTTCTTCCCTCTCTGTAACTGCTCGTGCTGAATTCTGTTCACAGGACAGCAGCGCTCCTCACTCCAGAGAACTGGTCCTGTGTGTTTGCTGTCCTTTGGGAATAAATGCAGTGTGACACAGGCAGATGAACGCTCTGCTACACACGTGCTAGTACTGTCTTGGGTTAGCAGGCTCCATTCATAGCTAATCTGAATGCAGGTGGGGAAATGTGTCTGCAATATTTCTATGCATTTCTTAAAAATTATCTATTTGTAGTTTCTAGGCAGAAGTCATTGTAAAAAGCAGATTTTTACACTTCAAGATTTTTCAGTTAAGCCCAGAAGTGTGATTGGCCCCCAAGACTGCAAGTACAACCTCAAATACTTGTATTCACCCTCAATTCAGAGTTGGAAAAAAACTTGCTGGGTGTTAGTTTCCTCTGCTTGGGGAAAGAAAAGTCCCATGGAAGTATGAAACATTTCACCAGAGAGATTAAAAACATCAATATATGCAGCAGAGAGTCAAAAAGCCACCAAGAACTTTTAAACCCAAAGCCCCCAGTGGTAACGATGCTGGTGGTGCTGGCAACATACAACTGACACAGAGTAAAAGTGGCTTTGGAACATTAAAAAAAAAAAAAGAGCAGGCTTCTGCTTTCATTTGCACCTGGCATGACCTAGACCTGTGCCTCGTTCAGTGGTGCAGCTCCCCCGGGCACGTGGGAGCGTGGGATCGAGGAGGGGCTGGGGCAGGGGAGGGGGAGGCTCAGGTCTTTTCTCTGAGTTATGGATTTAGCAATAAACAATAACAATTTCCCCTTTATATAAGCACCAGTAGGGGAAACAAAACAAACCCTTTGCCTCATTTCCTGTTGTGTTTTGAGGTTTTTTACCAACACTGAAAACCACAGTTCATTACGGGAAGTTTTAGTGGTCTGGGTCTGTCAGTGTTTTAAATCAGTATTTGGCATCAGCAAATGAGACACTTTTCCCTTGAAGTTGGAGGGGAATTTCACTCTTTTATGTGTGTTTTGTTTGAGAAACGGTGTATTCGCATTTCTCGTCAAGTTCCTCATTTATAAGCACTGTGTAAAGCTGCACTAACAAAACCAGCAATGTTTTGAACAGTTTTCCTTCAAGCTGGATGAATAACACTTCGCCATTAACCTGCTGCTTGCCAGGGGCTGGGGAACGTGGCAGTCACTGGCCTGCTGTCAGCTTAGGTTAATATCACAGCCTCTTTGTAGAAGAGTTTTCATCAGTGGACTTGTTCTGGAGGGAGATATGATATGAGCTTGAGATGCTGGTAAATTTTTATGGAGTGAGTAGGCTTGTATCATCCATCTGGGATATTGGGATGGTGTGAGAGGTGCTGTACACACACATGGATAACAGTGTGGTGCCCCCTCAAAACCCAGGAGGAGCTAGCAGGAAAATGAAACACGTGTTTGTAGTTTTTTCTCTCTGGTTCCCAGTCTTCAAAAGGAGTAGGAGTGATGGTATTAATCTGATTTTGTGGAGTATCCTGAGATGCTCAGATAAGAGTAAGCGCAAGAATGGCAGCAATGCCACAGGATTCCCTCAGTGGTCGTGTCCTTCATCTGTTGTGCTCTCTCTGGGCAGCCAGGCTTCAAGATAAGCCAAGCCTCTGTCCCAGACTGCTGTGAGGAAGCCTGATTTTGTAGTGCTCTCTGTATGAACTGGCCTGCTCCCAGCTTAATGCACATAGCCTGGCAAAAACCCACCAGAAGGACTGACCCTGCTGTAACTGGGAGATCCCTTATCTCTCTGGTGGGCTGTTGGCCATGCCAGCAGGGGACTGCTGTGCCTGCCCCAGTTCATTAACTTCTGTGTGGGCCATACAGATGTGGAAGCAGTTCTCCAGTCTCACCACCTCACTTCTCACATCAAGCATAGCCTCAGAAGAAGCTGTCTCTGGGTCAGAGCCTCCAGCAATACAGAACTGAGGGTTGTTTAAAGAAGATGAAAGTTGCCTCCCTGTCCCTTTGGAGGAGCAGGCTCTGGAGCGAGGTGGCTTTGCTGCTGTCCTGTCTCTCCATGGAGACTGTGTGAGCCCCCAGGGAATGTGCTCTGCTGCCAGGGGTTAAGTGTTTTAGAGTATGGGAGGCATAAAACAAATGGGCTGAGTGTTCCCATGTGCCACCAAGATCCATTTAATTCGGTAGCACAGAGAGAACTGCGCTTTGGCACCCTCCCCACCTCCACCAGCCCTTGTAGAAGGGATTAACATGGGATTTAATTAATAAGCAGAGTGCCTTTTTGGTTTTTTTTTTCCCTTTAGCGTGGCATGTCCTTCCTGGACATTGCCCTGTGCTATTCAGGCTCGTACCCCTTTACCTGGGCACAGGGAAAGCCACACTTGGCCCTATGTAGCCACGGCATGTAAAGGTGTGAATACAGGTCTGGCAATCCTATCTTGCTTCCTGAAAGGGATGTGGCCAGTCTACAGACAAGGAGGACAGCCAGCAGGCTTTAGGGGGGAGGAGGGAAAGGTTGCACTCTAAACCTTGTGCTTTCTGTGATACTTTTCTTTGATCCCTTTGCTTTAAAAGGGAATAATGCAAATTTATTACGTCCCACACCCCTTGAAGTCGCAATAGGCTAAAAAACCCCACAAGTTTTCCAGCTGAAATTTGCATGGCCCTTGGCTTTGATGCCAGATAACATGTTGCTATGCCACACGCTGCCAAGGAATCCGAGTGCTCCGAGCACAGGGACACTAAAGATGCCACACAGAAGGCTCTGCATGCTTGCTGTGTTTTTCCATAGCAACAAATACGCCTGATTACAGCACATTCATATGCTCTATATAATGAGTATCCCATAGGAAATTTATCACCGTGCATCCTGCATCATAATTAGAAATCAGACTGGGGCAACTGAAGCTAATTCCCCAGGCATGGGATGTGTTTGGTGTGGAGAGGGCAGTGGGGAGCAGAGAGGGGAGGGTGAGAGGCAGCTCTGCTGAGTGCCTGGTCCTGATGCTTGTTGCCAAATTTCACAGCTAATTCTGAAATATTTGTGCTGTCCCTCCTGGCTGTGTGTGTGTGTGAGGAGAGGTGTTTTTGATTTTTTTTTTTTTAATCTTGTTTAAAAATTAAAAAAAACCCCCAAACTTTCTAGCCTAATTTCTCTTCTGCTCCCCTCTGGCAGGGAGAAATTGAAACCAGCAGCATTTAGGGTTTAGTTCCATAGGCAAAGCGTATTCTCCTGGGGGGTTTCTGCTGTGGCTTGGTCCAATTGTTACTGCTGTATCACTTACGATATTCTTAACTACTTCAGACAAATTCAGCAGCGCTCTAATGAAAAAAATAAAATACGCAGGCAAAGTTTCAACTGGGAAAATTTAATAAAGAATTTTATTCACCTGACAAATCTAATCAATTTTCACCAAATAAGGCAACATTCGGCCTCAAGGCTAGGAGTTCACTGCGTGTGCAGTGTGTACATCTTTGCAGGTTCAATGGACTTGGGGTTTGTGGCTAGTGCTGAGCTCGAAATGAAATGTTACCGGCAGGTCAAAAGCTGTTTTGTACCACGGCAATTGTGTTAGGTGTTCATATGGTTCAGGCAGTGATGATAGCTATTAAGGTGTATCTACTTATATTTGCCATCAGCACTGCATTAAGGTTTTTTCCTATATGATGAGATCTATTCAGATTCTGGTAATGAAATTATCTTTCTTCTCCATTAACCTGTGTCACTTCAATTTAGGAACAAATGCTGCCCTTGACTGTAGCCTGATCTGAGCTCACAGGCTTTCATGGTACCTCCAAGGACAGAATTTGGTCACCACTGGTAAGTAGACATACAAAGGGGAGACACAAATGTATACAATATTGAAGCCATACGTATATTCATTGTTAGTATTAATTATGACTTCGTAGTTAAATCAACTGTTTTTGTACCCAGAGGTAATTTTCTGAGGCCTCAGTGAGCTCATGGTCAGGAGTGGGTAGGAATTGTGCAGAGGAGGGATTTTCCACACTGAGATTTATCATGTTGCATCACCTGCTGTTGCAGGGGCATGTGGGAGTGAATCAGGTGCCCCAATGTAGGTGTCTTGTGATGTTTTTGATGCTCTGCAGCATTTGAGACATGGTCATACTGCTGGAGTCCAGGATGCAGGCGATCTGTGCCCATTGCAACAGGCACATTTGAATGTTGAAGTGGCAATAGATGCTTGTCAGCTACTTGAAGTGCTCCGTTCTACATAGAAATAATGATATTTATTCAGTAAATGGGCTAATTTAATGCCCCAGAGACTGAGCTGACGTTAGGCATGATACTTTACATTTCAGTGAAATTATTTAGGATGGGCTCACAGAAGTTCATGCGGCTTCTAGTTCTTCCTATTTGCGCTAAAAAAACCAAGACAAACCCCATGCTGCCAAATTGAACTGTATTTTGCTTGTGTAATGGCTCTAAGTGATGCAGTTACAGCCTTGTGAGAGTGTAATGTTTCAGACCACTGCTATGGAACAGCACCCTGTGTGCATGTGAAGCAATCACTGAGACTTCCTTCATCTCAATTTCTCTCCCAGCTCCCTACTCAGACATAGCCCAGGTCTGGATTTGGGGCATGCAAAGGGCAGCCTGCACCTAACCTTTGCAATGACATGAAGATTGCTGTGGCCATTTTGCTATTTCAGGGGCGTTTGAGTGCACGCAGAGCTCTCTTGCAGGTTGCTGTCATTATTGTGACTCTCACTGCAGTTTTCATCTTGGAAATGACTGATTCATGTGGTGGTTTGAGGTAAAAGAAAACCATGCCAGATTTCTGGGACTGGCATTGCAAATGCTCTGGTAAATGAACTGGTTTTCGTTTGCCATCAGCTGGGTCTTTTAGCTTGGACTGGCTCTGCTGATAGACCTGTCCTGTCACAAGTACAGCACTTTGTTCCCATGTTCTCCAGTATGAAACAAGGAAAATGCAGCAAGCCTCTTTTTCCTCCTTTCCAGGAGAATGCTAACGTTTGCACCAGTCCCACAGCTCCACAGCATTAGTGAAATCACTGGATGGTGTACTATGAATTGAAGAGGCCAAAACACTCTGCTGTAACCTCTGAATTAAGTGCTGCTCATCACAGCCCAGAGGTGAGGCAGCTGGACAAATGGCCTGGCAGCCAGCCCAGATGCCCAGCAGGCACTTGCTGGGCACCAAATGGCCCTGTGTGCTCTGTGTCCAAATGTTCTGGTTGCAAAAGGCCCCGTTTCACATTGCCTGCCCCTGAGGAAGCAGGGGCATCCCCTCAGGAGAGGATGCTGCAGCAGTTTCTGGGCCATTTGTTACCTTCTCTCTCCCTGAAGTGGCCAGATCAGGTAGAAGTGTGTTTTCATCAGGAGGAAAAGCTGCAGAGAGTGTTGATGCCTTGTTTGGCAAGGGTGGAAAAGCATGGGATTTTAGACAGGTTCTCAGGCAAGGGGCAATGGTTATAAGTGGCTGTCATGTGGAGAGGAGGAGTAATTTCCACCCTCAGGTTGTTTCCCCTTGTGGGGGGGGGCAACAGACTCCGTGCTGTTAGATGTCAGATCTTGCTGTGATTTATTGTAACTGTACACAGGTCTAAAAGCTCCTCCTTCTGCAATGCTGTAAAGCCGCAAGTAGATTTTATTCATTTAGGGGGATTTTCTTGATTACAGACAACAGAAAGTGCATTCCTGTTGGTTGGCACACTTCCTGCCAAAGATCCAGGCAGTGAGACAGATCCCGGGGGGCTTTTCCAGGTTTGTGCTGCAACTTGATCTGCTGAACTTGCAGTGACCAAGGGATTATTGTCCCCAGTGCTGCCTGGGTTAGGTTTTCCTTTGGAAGTCAGGTGGTGTTCTTCTTATTAAAGCATGTCTAGGGCAGGGTGTTAAAGTGGCATCCTGTGTTGGTTTAGGGTGACTGGACTGACAGATCACATCCTTCTGCACTTATTGTAGTGCCCATCCGGGCAGCAGAGCAGGTTTTAAAACCATCTACACATGAAACAAGTTTGGTGCAGCAAGAATAGATCAGAGCAGGAAAAGAGAGATGAGTAAGGAGGAGGGAATGGGAAATAGGCTGATGTGTCTTTGGAAGGAGGAAAAGGAATGTGTAAAACAGACATAGGAGCAGTAGATCAAAGCAGCCCAGTGGGAAGAGGAGAAAGAGCAAACTGGTTTATTGCATGAACAAAAATATCATCATGGATGAGACATGAAGGGAATGACAGGAAGAAAAGAACAGAGATTGAGAGTAAAAAGAAACATTTTCCTCTTAGAAAGGAACAGAAGAGTAATAAAGGATAGGAGTGGGAGGTGAAAGGGAATTAGATGAAGAGGAGGAAGGCTGGAAATAAAGACATACTAAAATGGTGACCATATGACCCCAGGGGAAGAGCAGCAGCTTGGAGATGTATCTTGAAATTCACTTTGGGTAGCACATCATGAAGCTCAAGGTCAGGCAGGAGCTCTTTTCTTTTGTGAAAGAACAACTCGTGCCCACATGAATGTCAGACTGGTGTTGATGCAGGCGGGGGCTGAGAAGCGAGTTTGTGGCTGGAGCCCTGGAACAGGGTCTTGTGTAAGGGAAAGAAGAGAGTCCAGGGAAGCACAACCAAGCTGCTGTGGTTCAGTGAAGCAGGCAGCATGCGATGACATTTCCTTTAAATCCCTGCCTTGTGATGAGCCTGCTGCAGGGTAAGCCCGGGCGCTGGCAGCCTGCAGCGGAGCAGCGCTGGCCGCGCAGCACCCTGCGGGACGTGCCTGGGCTCCCTGCCTTCACTGAAGCTTTCCTACGGACTCACTTCCAGCAGCTCCTGCCTGGCTCTTCCTGCCTCTGGCTGCCTGCTCAGGGTGGCCAGAGCCTGCCCTTTTGGCAGCTGGAGATGCTCCTCCTCATGCTGCTCATCTCCCGTGGGCTCTCGGGGTGGATGCGTCCCTCCTTCCTTATCCTCGGTGCCCATTGCTCAGTGGAGCAGTTTGCTTCCGCCCCAGCTGCAAGTGGCATTGTTAGTTCTTTGGCTCTAATAATCTTCATTTGAAGCTCTAATGGATATCCACACAGATAACATGCTAATTTATTAGTTCAGCTCAACTGGGCTGCAGGATGAAAAATGATTGCGGAAGACTTTTAATAAAATTCAAAGGGATTTTATAGGTCTCAAGCCACTTTTAAAATGCAAGAGAAAGCCAAGAGTATTAGTTTGTTAACCCACATAATTCTATCCTGCCTAATGAGGTCTGGAGCTAATCTTTAGTGCTCTGCCCTGGGATCAGAATTATTGGAGCAGGTAAACACTGCTAAGTACCACACTGCATCTCTGAGTTGGGTTGCATTGTCACCATGACTTTCTGTTCCTTCCCTTTTATGAACTTTTCATAAAGCTCAGAATAGAGATGATTATGTAAAAACAAAGAGCTGGCTTCCTGTAGTGACTGGCATGCAGCAGCCTCCTTTCCTCTGTTCTGCTGGGGTTGAGGCAGTGAAGGGGGAAGCACAGCGTGTTGGCTTGGGGGAGAGCACAAGTCTTGACTTTCAGGCTGCTTTTCCAAAGGCATGTAGAGAGATCAGCCCATGACAGCCACCACTCAGCTGTGAAACTCATGCTGCAAGCTCAATTTAAGGAATGTAGTTCTTTTCCATGACAACTTCACTTTTCTTACTCATTTTTGCAGAGCTATTTTGTGTTTGGGGGGGGACAAAGGGTGCGCTCCTAGAAATATGGGACACAAATGATCTGCTTAAGCCTGTTCAGGAAAGTAAAATCATCTAACCCAAATGAGGAAAGACTGTTTGTTCTCCTCTGTATATATGTTTTGGGTTTTTTTGCTGACAGAGCCAATCAATGTGGTTTGACAGAGTCAGTGTTAGAGAACAGAAAATACAGAGCAAGACTGCCAATTACTGGAAACTAGTGACCCCACTTGATTCAGGGGAGTTACTCATCCACACCGTCTCAGAACTTGCTTCCCGTTTGAGAATCCATAATGAACTTTGTCCTTGTCAGTAATATTTCACCTCAGACCTTGCCACTAAAAGCAGACAAAGCAATCAAAGAGTCAGGCTTGTTAAAGGTTCCACAAGCTGCTCATGCAGTTCCCCCCACCTGTATAGGCTGTGAGGAAAAGTATTTTGGTCTGAGTTAAAAACAAGGCAGTTGAACCTCAGTTCTCAGAATGGCTTGAAGAAGCTTATCTTCTCCAAAGATTTTTTTCCAGAAAGTTGCACTGTGTCACAGCAGGCTCCACTTTGCTGTTTTCACTGTGTGTACGATGTCATAACCAATGAGAAAGCAAACCCCTGTGAGCGTAGAATTTGTCATTATGCTTACTAGTCTAATACAGCAGCACGTGTCCTGTGTTCAGGGCAGGTTTTGCTCCAATTTATAAGAATTATGACGTTAGTAATCCTTTTCCTGAGTGTAAGCAGTGCTTGTAACAGTCATCAGCAAAGCCCAGCCACAGATGTGGTTTGGATGCTGGAGAGAGTTTTGTCCAACCAAGTGACCTCGTGATTCACTCTGGTCCCATTACTCAGTGATTAGAGTGTGACCTGGGGAATATTAGCCACAGTCAAGGCAGAGGAGGTTAAGGTGACCACTTACCAGGAAAATGTAGCTTTCAGGGTATAATCTGTTTACAAGCATTTAATTGCAGTAAATGAACCAGGCAGAAGGTGAGGAGGATCTGAAACACAGAGGAATAACAAATTGACTCATGTTTATTTAAGCATTTATATCTTCTGAAGCTGGGCTTAGCCTGAGGATGCAAAGGGATTAAGGCATGCTTGCAAAGCCCCTTGTCTTCTGCATCCTACTTTTCCCCTATAATGCCAAATCCTCTATTCCTTTCCAGTGGGGTCTATGCACTTGTACATCATTTTATTTTACTTAGAATATTCTCCCCTGTCATCTGCACTGTTCAATCCTGTCCATCTCACTCCCTCTCCCAACCTATTCCTTGTGTTTCAGTAAATGCTGCTTTTTCAAGCTGGTTTATTTTCCCCCACTTCCCTTTAATTTGAATGTAGAATTATCTGTCTCAATGCCTGAATGTGTAAACTGGGTTGTATCACTTTGGGCCAGCTGAAAGCTGTACTTTCCAGAAGGGTTCAATTAATTAAACAAATCCCAACCCCAATCTCATTTTGACCTAAGTTCTAAAATGCTTGACATGAAATGGATCATTTTCTGGAGTTTTCCTCTTGATGAATCCACATTTAATATTAAACTAAAATCTAAATTAGTTTTTTTCCCTTGCTAAGTGTCAACATTTTCATTTTGAAAAATGTTGAAACAAAATGTTCTGACACCTTAGAAAATCCATCTCCTCCCATACCAATTTACCACCCAAAACCCCATCATTAATGTTTTATCCATGAAAATAACCTAATCAGCAGTTGTAGTAGAGCTTCACCTCCTTTCAGTTCCGCCGCTCATGGGGTTGCAGACCCAGTTGCATTTGTGGATTGCCCCTTGGAGGGAAGCCTGAGCTGGGGGCAGTGGGACATGATAAATGGGAGATGGGGGCTGGCCAGGGGTCCCATCTTGCCTGGGGTGGCTCTTGCACCCCAGAGTAGTTGCTTTTGGGTGACTGTGCACAGGATTGATGGGTAGTAGTGGCGGCCCCAGTGAGCTACACCTGAGGCTACAGGAGCCCGGTTTGGCTCAGCTTGGGGCCATCCTGCCTCCCTAGCGATGCTGCAGGGTTCCTGCAGCTCTGCTATGGCCCTGCTCAGATGGGCACACTCTGGGCTGATGGTCTGTCTCATCCTTGACCCATTCTCAAAGAGGTACCTGGGCTGGGGCTGCTCCTGCAGCTGCCCTGCCTTTTACCCCATGGGGCAAGAGCCTTTGTTTCCCTGAGCATTGGCTTGTTGCTCAAGTCCCAGAAGATGCTCTTGAGGCAATAACTGCAGACTCACAGAAGTGTTTTACCTGTCCAGGTAAGGAAATATTGCTATCCCTGCTTTCTGGATGCAGAAAGGAAGTGTATTTTCCTAGCTCTTGCTGATTTTCAGCAGTTCCCTTCATTTTTATGACCCATTATGGTTCTCATTTTCTGGTTATAGTCAGAGAATATGCTTTCACCATGATTCTCACATACCCACAGCTGAAGAGCCCAGCATGGGCTGTGCTGCACTATCCTGCCCCCTCCCTCCATCCCAGGCTTCCCACATGGGCTCCTGCTGGGCTCCTGCTGCTGTGCTGGGTGAGTGCCTGTGCCGGGTCCCTCGCTGCAACGCTCAGGCGTGCAGGGCACAAGGCAGCATCTTGTTCTACAGCACCCTACAAGAGGCATGTTTGCTGCCCAGCAAAGCCCAGTAACACCTCTGAGGCTGCAGGGACGTGTCCTGGGCTTCTCATTTCAGCTCCAAGCCCCCTCTTCTCCCCGTTGCGCGAGACAAAAGTGGAGCGAGCAGCGAGAGCTGTCAGGCGTGTTAGTTATGATCCCATCAGCCCTGTTTATGATCTCATGATTCAAGTCTCTGGCGTGGGGAGCAGTGGTGCTGCTGAGCTTGTTTTAACAAGCTCTTGTAGGACGGCTGCTGGAGGCAGTTCCACCAGCGAGGCAAAAGCCTTGCGGTAGCAGCGGCTGTCGGGGGAGCAGGGCAAGGTGACCTGCCAGGTGTCTTGTTCCTGTGATTTATCCCAGACCTGGGCTGACTTACCCCCCTTGACATTGTCTCCTGTGGTTTGTGCTGTCTCTGCAGTTGGGCATGAGGCTGGGAGGACGCACCACCGAGGAGATTTCCTTGTGGGCTGCAGGGTGTGGGTGGTTCACACGTGGGGTGTGTGACACAAACTGCCAGGGCCAGCATGCTGTGCATCCTGGAACCTATGAAATGAGCGTCGTGCTCAGGGTGGGTGTGTGCATGTCCCGTTTGTCTTCATTTATCGACCCACCTGAGGGGCAGCCACAACATTTAACCATCACTGCCCCCCAGACAGCCTGTGGGATGTGGCTCTGTGCTCCATGCTGGCCAGCCAGAGCTGGTAGCAGCACTATCCAGGGATGCAAAAGATCAATCACTGCAGTCCATTCCTGATGTCTGGTGTCTCAAGCCTGGGGACTGTTCCAATGTCTTGAGTTATCCCAGTGTTTAGTTCAGTTTCTATTAAAGCTCATGAAAATATTCCCATAACTGCAACTGGACTTCCTCGTTTTGACTTTCACTTTCTAAAGAGCAGATTAATTGCATGGGATCTGCAGTGGATAACTTAGATGTGCCAAGAAATGTAGACAGCTTTGCAAGAGCTTTCAAATTGCTGGGCTGCAAACAACTTGGAGCAACCTGTAAAGCCATCTGAAATGCAAATAGTTTTCCAGTTAATCTGCAAATGAAAAAAAAAGTCCCACTGTTAAGAGGGACAGTTTTTTGCTTGGGCTGTGATTTCAGTGGGTTTAAGATGATTTAAGTGGGGGCTTCTGGAAATTCTGTGCCCTGTTTTGTACATGGTTTGGTTCTCTTGCTGCTCCTTTGGTGTCCACCGTGTTCAGACAGGGCAGTGACCATCAGCCCCCACGGGGTGGTTTCCTATTGGGGGTGGAGGTTGGGAAAAGATTTTTCTGGAGCAAAGTAACTTCGAAGTGTTCGTGTAGGTTGGCATGCTTGCCATGTAGAGAGGACACTGATTATAAAGGGAATTACCTGAGAAAGTGCAAAGCAATGAATTTCAGACCACTTTGACTGTTCCCTGCTTTACATGCTCTGGTGAAGCAGATGCTCCTCAAAAGCCCTTGGGCCAGGAGGGTGCCCAGGTGTGCCTGCACTGCTGGCCTGGGTGCAGAAGTGACCCAGGCACGCCTGCCTGCTGGCTCCTGGGTGCTGAAGTCCAAACTTGAGGTCTGCAGTGTCAAAGGGTTGGGCAGGGAAGGGAAGTGAAACAAAAAACCAGAAGCTGAGGGAGTATTTTAAAGAAATGGGTGACTCTCTCATGCTGCAATGGGCCATGACCAGGCTGAAGGCAGTGCCCTGCTCTGATTTCCCTGATTCTGGGACATGACTTCTTTCAGTTCCTTCTAGACACTTGAGAATAGGGAAGAGTGGAGAAGGGCTGTGGCAGGCCTCAAATTCACCTTCAGGAACAACTGCTTGGCCCAACCTGGTAAAAATTGCCCCTGTTGGATGCACCAGCCCTGCTCCACAGGAGGCAGAAACATTTCAAATTCAGAGAAAGGTGATCTGAACAGCAAAAGGCCCTGGGAACACCATATGTCAAAGCTGGGTAATGATTTCCCATTGCATTACAAGGTGTGTCAGAGTTAATTTCTTAGACTTGGTGAAGGTCATATGAGCTTTAATGTGATTCATCTGGTGGGGTTTTAATTCTTCTTGTGAGCAAAGTCCCACAGCTGTACACGGGGAAACTCAGCTGTGCTGCCTGGCAGAGCATGGCACTTTGTTTCCCCGTTTATGAAATAAAGGATATTCAAAGGCTGTGAAGGAAAACTGTGTAAGAATTGGGCATTTTGTTATTTGAGTGTGTTTGAGAAAGGGAAGCAGCATTTTGTCCCTCTGCAGTAGAGCCTTTGAGGGTAGATATCTACCTAAAATAGGTAGAAGATTATTTAATATCTTCAGATATCCCCGCAGAGAGGTAGCAGGAGCAGCTCTGTGAAGAACAACAAAATTTAGGAGTGTCAGCTCTCTTAGCAAACATCCAGCTTGCCTTAAAGTATTCCCCTAGCATTTACACGAGCACTTTTCCCTTTATTTATTTGTTTGTTTGTTTATTGTCTGCCTAATGGTTTCAGCCTTATGACAAAGAATGATAGCAGCACGTCACTGACAGAGAGCTCGCAGTTGCCATTGCAGTCCCAAGTAAGCAGTAAATA
Source organism: Coloeus monedula (assembly GCF_965178545.1). Classification (NCBI taxonomy): domain Eukaryota; kingdom Metazoa; phylum Chordata; class Aves; order Passeriformes; family Corvidae; genus Coloeus; species Coloeus monedula. Next base: position 6,703,488 of record NC_138798.1, on the reverse strand, counting down.
GCTCGCTCAGAAAAAATAAATGCTACTTTTATCAGTCTGTCCATGGCACCCATATGTCCAATTTGGGATTGATCACTCATGCAGAAAAGCTAATAACACTAAGTATTCTGCTTTCAGGCTCCACAGGCAGAGACAGGTTATGTGACCTCTGTTTGCCCCACAAGCATGGTATTGTGCTGCTTCATCCATTGCCAAATTTTGTTTTAAGGAGGAAGCAGATGTAGAGCACAGTGAAAGGAACTAAGTAAAGAATTTCAGTCCTGGTTAAGAGAACTCTAAATGTGAGGAGATCTAGCTTTCACCTTATAAACCACAGACTAGGCACAATTCCTCTTCAAGACCCCTGTGTCAGACCTGAGGAAGAGAACAAACACTTTTGGCCTGGAGGAAATAAAGAAAAACAAAAATCCCATTGCTCAGAGTTTTGCTGTGCAAAGCTCTTTGTAAAAATGAGAATATCTACAAGATTTGGCCCTGGCTTTTCTGACTGGAAGTTCAATGGTTAAATGGCTAAATAATCCCTACCTAGAGCCTTTGTTTCTTGATTTTACTAGAGGGAAAGATTCAAACCTCCAGCTGTTTGTAGCAAGGGGTTGTGGTTGTTTGGTGGTTTCTGTCTGCTGTTATGGACAGGGACTTTCATGGTCCTGGGCTGTCCAGAACCCTCTCATGTGTTTCTTGGTCATTCAGTCTATTCACATGGATTTAGGGTATTTTTGAGCTCTGAACTGACATGTGAGTCAGGTGGCAATTTACGCTGTGGTGTTTAAAGAAAGGGAAAAAAGCAACAAAAGAAGCTCTGCTCTCAGCTCTGCTAGAAATTGAAGTAAATAATACACCTGTATCAGCAGTTTATTTGACAACATAACTACAGGTTGGTGACAACTGTTAAAAACAAAAAGGAAAAAAAAAAAAAGATATTTTGGTTATATGTTAGCATTCCAGGAATTAGAACAGGGGGAAAAGAAAACCTAAGGAAGCAGATAGAGCCTGGATCTTTGCAAATGTTCTGTAACAGCACAGGGCTAAAATCTGCTGTTAAGGTACTTGAAACCCAGGATCTCACTGTCTTTATTATACCAATATCCCAATGCTGAGAGTAGGAAAATTCAGAGTGACAGGTGCTCCATAGCTCTACAAGGACCAGGGTGCTGTGGGAGGATGCATAAGGTGTGTGTTGAATTTATAAGTGCTACTTCCAGCTGTAATAATCCCCTAGAATTTCACAGTGTGTAGAGCAGCGCTTGGGGTTGATGGAGCTCCTCAGTGAATGGCCAGACTCTGACCTGGCCGTGTGCTACCAAACACTGCTGGAAAATGAAACCAAAAAATCCACTCTGCATGTTAATTATAACAAGAGAGGGTGTTTCTGGGTGTTGACCTGCCCTTCCTTCGGGCTTGGGGAGTCACTGCCAAAGGGAAGAGCAGTGTGAACATTCTGGAACTGGAATGGACACTGCTAAGCTGAGCGGTCCTGTGGTGGGAAAAGCTCTGTGTTTTGGCTCTTGCAGGGGTGTGCTGGAGGTGTGGAGACCTCCCTATGCAGAGAGGAAGTCTTGCCAGCACCTGGCTGCCCTCAGCATCCATCTACAGACCTGAAATCCCAGTTTAATTCCATAAGGGTGTGTGGAAGATATTTTCAATTTACCCATTCTGGACAAATTTTTGCTGCTGAAGTAGACAGAAGTGCTTTGTAGAGGTTTATAATAGCTCTCAACCTAAGTGTTTCTATTGGATTCAAAGAGCTAATTATCTCTTTAAAATGCTTTTCCAAAATTGTTTGCAGGCTTCTCCTCCATTAAAGCTGAACCCAAATTTGAGTGTCTCATGTACTTGTAACAGGTGCCACAGGACACCTGTTAACCTTCTCAAAAAGAAACACTAGCCAGCAGCTGATGTCACTATCAAAGATGTCACTATCAAAGGCAGCATCTTGGGACATGTAGAGTCTTTTTTGGCTGAGTATTTTCTATTCTAGTAACAATGTTTCCCTTAGACTTTGTTGGTTTGTTTTCCAGTGGGCTCAATGGCTCGGATGTACCGAGAACCTGGCCTTTTTCATATGGAAAAGAAAGATTTAGCACAAAGATTTATCTTCATGAGCTAGGGGAAAATTTCCTTCTTTTTGATGGACCCAGCCCTTTAAAGCCTCTGAAAGGAAACCAAATATCTTTAATTCCCAGGAGGTATCTCAGAGGATCAGAGCTAAAACATTACTCTCTGAACTATTAGATACAGAGACCTCTGCATGACCCTTTGTGTTTCAGAGTCTCAAGGCTGTGGATTCTCCAGAAGAACCTATTTCTTCTATAACCAGAGGCTGAACAAGACTGTGCCATTATAGAAGTTTAAATAAACTGCATAAGGTCATCTGCTGTTTAAATCTGTGCTAACAGGTCTGTAGATATTTTTGCTTTGTTTCTAGGCGAGCTCAGAGTCCCAGTGCCAAAGGGCAACATGTAAATTGTGCTGTTATTCTGAAGCATGCAAGGTAATAAATGGTGCTGTCAATTGTTTTCACTCAAGTGACAGATCTATTCTCTTCAAAATGAATGACCAGGAATGGCTATTATTGCAAAAAATTCACTATGTATCATCTCGTGCCTGTTGTTTAACAAATAATGCTAACTCTAATTGCCTTCCTTGGTGGCCGAGTACCTACGAGTTAATGTTGGTTTTTTTTTTTTTTTATTGAAGACATGTAATTTACCATTGCTTTTGATGTGCCATCTGATTGAATGTCTCTGTGAATCACATCTGCAATCTAGCACTGCGTGTCCCAAAGGAATACCCCTTATCCCATTGTTTTCTCATGATCTGGCTAAAAAGAGTCTTAATTTATTTTTTTTTTTTTAAAGACAAACTATTAAGCTTCTGTTTCCCAATTTCTAGGTTGACATTCCTGCTCCTGGCAGATACACTAAAGTTTAATAAATCAGTTGCATGTGGGAATGTATGATGTTTTATAGTCTATATCTCAATAGCACTTTTTCCAGAGTAAACATGGAATTAGCCTGGAACCTGATCCCACAGTTCTGCCCAAACTCCCCTGGAATCTGACTGCAGCCCTTTCTGATAGCACCTTGTTTTTCAACAAGAAAATGCTGCAGCTGATACACTTCAGGATACAAATATTATTGCTTTTTAAAGATTTTTTTGTGATTCAGCTATGCCTGCTTTTCTACAAATCTGTGTGCCATTTTTTTTTTCCAGTCAACATTGCAATCTTTGTAATGTTTTAGGAGGTTAGAAAACAGCATCTGAAGCCATAAAGCTTACATAAAGCTTGCACTTCAACAACATATTTTAGAAAGAGCTGATGGCAGACAAATGTTGACGTTAAAGCCTTGCTTCCTTGGAAAACAATACAGCTTCGCGTGCCAAAAAGAAGGTGATGGGGGAGCAAAGGTAAAACTTCTATCAGCAAAAATCTTATTTTTTGTAGCCATTGAGGTCTGTTGTGGTTGAGAATGCAGTGAATAGTCCCAAAAAGGTCATCAGAGATGTGCACAGAGGTGACAAAGGCAGCTTGTGGGCCATCCTCTGCCCCAGGCAGTGCATTTCAAGATTCCCCTGTTACTAAGAACTGTAGAAATGCAAGCTTTGTGCTGGTGTGATGGGCACAATTAGACACAAAGTGATTTATTCTAAAGTCATTCTGAATGCTCACATCGTTGAACTCTCCTCCTCATAAAGATGGCTGATACTCCTGGAAAAGGTATTTGTTGCTTTCTGTTGTGTTTTTACGATAGTATCAAGCTGGATCAGTCACCCTGGTGTAAGTTACAACTGTGTGACTTCTCAGTGCAGATGAATTTTTAGCCAACGCTTAAGGCCAGGCCTTGTATTTGCATTTCTTTATTACAATAATGCTCCATTAATAGGCTTTCTCAAGCAGCAAAAGCCAAGGTCTGGGGTGTTAAGAAGGGGAAATGAGATGGGGAAATAAACGTAGGGGATGCAGGTAGGACAGGAACTGTGACTTGCCTTGCAGTCATTCAGAAGCCAGTGGAAGCGCTGAGGAGAACTCCAGTTATCCTTGGGGCTGGGCATGGATGCCTCCAGCAGAGGGATGTCTGAAGCCCCAGCAGCGGGAGAGGGGATCCCAGCCTGCCAGAAGCAGCATCCCTGAGGGGGCTCTGTTGGGGATGCTCTCTCAGCACACTGTTATTCTCCAGTTTAAGCCATTTGCCAGCAAACCCCGAGCCCAGATTGCTTTGTTCTGTTAAAACAAATATCCAGGAAATTCAGCTACAAACTTTTGCTATCGCTCAGCTCTTATCTTGCTCTATTGCAATAACGGTTTGATGACCTCAACAGAGGCCTTGAATCCAGTAATCAGTTCTTCAAGTTTGCAACAAAATCCATTCTTTTTTCTAAACAACTACAAGTAACAAGAGGTTGTCTTGGCCTTTTATCTGTTTTGACAAACAAGGGCCTAGGCCTCCTCCTCCGCATGCTGATCTGCTCTTCCAGGGTCTGGAAGGAGGATGTGGCTTGGCTCTCCAGACTCCTGCCTCAGCTGGGACTTGCTGTCTCATGCAACCGCCTGGCAGAGCAAAGGAGGGAATTACATTCCTTGCCTGAAAGGCAACAGAGGCTGGTTGGTTTTTATCAGGGCTGCCACCAGGAAGTTCAGCTGGTTGATTTGCATAGATAATTTTTAGCTCCTGTTCAGCCTGAGTGAGGAGTGATTTGGAGAGTAAATGATCTGAGTGATTCACTCGAGGCGATATTCACCCTGGTGGTTTAGCCCCGAGAAACCAGTGATGCTGGTACCTTTTTGTTCCAGCTGTAGGTCTCCGGTGTGGAATGGGTTAAATTGCAGCCGGTAACTGCAAAGCATTTGTCTGAGGACTGGGACCGTTCTTATCTTTACAGTGAAATATTATCCCTTCATGGTTAACAACCAGCAGCAAACCTGCTCATTGTGGAAGCAGTTTGGCATAATTAGCCGGTTAAAGAAGTCTGCTTATTGATTAACTGAACTAAATGACCCATAATTAAGAGCCCAACTGTGGAGCTAATCTGTTTGGTGGTGTTTTCCTTCCCCTTACAGGTTTGGAACCTGCAGGTCTGTTGGCTGTCAGGGGATGGGTTGGTGAGGAGCCCACGCTGGTAATTGAGTTGGTGCGTCCCCGCGGGGCTCTGACGGACACCCCATGGGTTGTAAGGGGCTGCCGGCACATGGCTCTCCCCTCTCAGACCACAGAGGTACAGCAGGAGCCCTGCTGGCTCCCAGGAGGGTTTGCTGCCTTTCTCAGGGCTCGCAGGAGCTGTCTGCTCCACATCACCTGGGATTTAAGGGGGCTTGGGGGAGGCAGCTCCGTCCCTGCAAACAGCCACATGGATGTGGGCTGTTGTGAGAGGGCCCCATGTGCTGGAAGGGGACCCAGGCCATGAGAGAGACAAAGCTGGGGCTGAAGCTGTGGGAAGCCATTTGTTTGGTTAGCTTGCAGTGTTATTTCCTTGCAAAAAGTTGCCTGGTTTTAGTTGTAATTGATGTGTAGCCTGATGCATATATAAAATGCATTCAGACTGGAGTTTAACTCGGGTAGTTTAGAGGAGCTCCTGTTTATACCTGAATATTATTGAATCTCTCAGTACCCCCTCTATAAAAGGCTACTTTCTTCTCACACTTTTTTCCTATGTCTTACTAAAGACTACACCAAAATGAGTTCATTGCTTTGCCCTCCCTTTGATACAATGCTATAAAAACAGGATCACACTTTGGTGGTGAGACCAGCCAGCCTGCACAGTCCAAGCTGGTACCAAGCTGCACCAGGCCAAGGGATTGATAACATTAAGCTACAGTTTCAAATAGTCACAAAGAAAACAATGATTATTTTTTTCTGAAACTCAGCTCTTATCTGCCTCCTCTTCTCAATCAATCCTCCCAAAAACCACAGAAGTAGCAATCTGAGCAGATTGGGTCTCAAAGAGTTTAGGGTTAAAGGACTCCTTAAGCGCTACTCTTTTCTCTGCTGGGCCCACTGAAATAATCAGAAAATATTTTCACTGACTTTACTGGGTGTTAGAATAGGCCCCCCAAATCCTCATCCTCTCCTGCATTGTGGAAAGCTTTTGGCTGTGTGTGTTTCTGGCACAGAAAGGAGATTCTTTCTCCATGTGATTTCCTTTAATCTCTAAAAGCTTTCAGCCATCTGCAATGGAAGCTGCTGGCGACAGAGTTTGCTGTGCTGGCGTCCTCAACCTGAACCAGCAGAGGGGCAATTCGAGAAGTAAAGACTTAGATCTTGGTTCTTGCTCTGGTCACACCATAGTGAGGGAGGTATCTGCTGATGTGAGGTTGCTGTGCAGGGAACAGAGGTACCTGGTGAGTGTGATAGGGTGATACAGGTGCCTCCTGCCTCGGGCTGGGGACTTCATGCTCTTTGCTTCACCTCCAATTTTGCTTCAGGCCTTTCTGGGTCCACACGACCTCCAGTTTGGGGAGGCATTTTCTAGACACAGACCCCACTGTGCTGGACTGAGCTGTGTGTTTGGAAGCTGGACTCATGTCCCAGCTGTAAAACACCTCTGTGTGAATCTGGCCAGGGAATGTCCTTGCCCCAAAGGTGGTCTGTCTGTGGGAATTGTGTAAGGAGTATAGCTGGAGCTCAGGGAAAATGTTATAAGTAATTATAAGAGCGCTTGTACGAGAACCCAACTGAGGAGAAAACCCTGCAGCTGCCTTTTAAACTTGATTTTATCCCATTCTGGCCTTTCATCCTTCCTTTTGTACACATTGCTAGGAGGGAATAGTTAGTTACCTCCTATTAATATCTCGACACCTTCATGCAATGTCTGAACAGCAGAGCTGGCTCCTGCTGAGTATCTGACCATGATCCAGGAGGTTGCTTTGATCCCAGTGGTGGGAAGCAGGGAGACAGTGGGGTATTTTCTTCCCCTAGTAGCAAGAAAGTCATGGTGCCATTCACATCACCTTGCCTCCCACAGCTGGAAATCCCTGGAGCAGCTCACACATTTGTCTACCTGTTAAGCCCTTTAAAAGGAAATGAATTAACTCCCTGTAAAGATGCCAGAGACAGCTCAGAGTTGCTTGAAATCTCACCAGGATTCCCCTGTACACATATGTCCAAAACCCTCCAGCAAGGGATCAGACCCCAGGGAAGGCAGGGATCACTAAGATGCCTGGGCTCTCTTTCTGCCAGGCATTAAGGCAGCCCTCAGTGTAATGTTGGGAAGAGATGAGATATCTCCTCTCCCCTTCTTACTAGAGTGGTACTTCTTGCTGTATTTGCTGCTTTTTAAAAGTTTGGATTTGGTCAGTACCTCATAAGCACTTTTGCTTTGGCAGTGAGAGAGCAGCTGCTTCCAGGAGCTTGCAGAATCCCCAGCAAATCTTGAACTTGAAGGCTTCTATTATTTACATATATATATGTAATAATTATTATATTTATATATAATATCTGCTTACTTAATGTAGATATTATTAAAGTGGCTATGACTGTATCAGCAATTGCTTCTTAGCACATCGTGTTATGCTCCGTGTGTCACCACAGAGGATGCAGATAATCTGAAAAGTGCCTTGCTTGCACACCAGAGCTTTAATAGCTATAACAAGACAATTAGTACATCATTCCACTTGAACTTTAATGCAATAATTGGCAGTAAGTAATTCCCCTCTGATGTGATACACAGCCAGTGTTGTGAACAAATATCAGAGCAACCCTGTGTAGGAAAGGGAAAATAAAAGTCACAGCTGCTGATTATGACCAAGGGGGTGGATTTGGGGTTGATGTTCCACAACGATGGATGTGGTGTGGATGTTGGACACGGCCCAGGAGCACTGTGAGGATTTCCACTGGATGTGGCATCCTGATCTGCTGTGTCTCTGTACACCTCTGGAGGAGTGGGAGGTATTGCACAGTGCCCCAGGGGAGGGGACACATTTTTTCCCCAGGTGTGGTACTGAGAGGTGCAGATGAGGCTCTTTTTTCATTCTCCCTGCCCACAGAGAGCATGATTTTGAAAAAGGGACATTTGGATAGCAGAGATATTTTCTGATATACAGTGAATCAGAGCCTTGGCAGAGGCCAGCACACCCCGGAGCAGAATAAGGATTGCTTCTTTCTCAGCATGACCCCAAGCACTTCTGAATTTCCAAACGTGTTTCTGATTCTCTCTTGCAGTGAGGTCAGTGGGGAAATACAGGCTGTAATGCAGCTTTGTGATTTGAAGTTCAGAGTCTAAATTGTGCCCTAATGTATCAGGGAAAAGCATTTGTTTCCCATGATGGATCAAGTGGATGCCAGCAGACTGCTTCTTCTGTGCCCAGGAGCTGTGCCCCACTGCCCGTGCCTGGTCCTGGCTTTCTGGAAAAAACACTGCTCGTGTCAGGAAAGCTCTTCCAGGCTGCCCTAATGATGTTCACATGAAAAGAAAAGGAAGGGGGAGGGAGGAAACATCTTAACCCATGTCTTGTATGATCTCTCCTGTGATCACATCCTGTCTGATCCTCCCTTCTGGGTCTCTGAAGCGTAGGTGGTTGGTGTGTGTTTTCTAGCAGCTCTGTGCAGTGCATGGGTAAAAAGGCCGCTTACCATGGGAGTTTGTGATCTGGAGAAAACAGGAAATGACATTTGGGCAGTACTATAGAAGATGGGTTTTCATTGACCCCATGTTTTTGAACAGTCATTTGCACTATTGTCTAGGACCAGATGTGTAATTAATGCTTTATCCTAGTCTTTGCAGATTTTTATGATGTGGGCACCATAAAATTGTTTCCAACGAAGATGAGGAATGTGTTTCCTGAACTTCTGAGGTAACAGTCAAATGTGGATCTTGATAGCAGTTAGAGAAAGTTTCTCATGAGATGGTTATTTGATGCACATCACGGTAATGTTGACAGAAAGCAGAGTCCCCAGTGCTGGTATTGAGGCTGCAGCATGAGGGGTGACTCTTCTGGAGCTCCTACTCAGTGGGGAGTGGGGACAGTTTGCTCAGGCTGTGGTGAGGGGGAAGGTGTTGACATTTGTGTGACAGGATCTGGGGAATCTCAGGACTTCACATCCAAGTCTGTCATGAGGAGGTTCTCTGCTGGGCCGACACTGGGAACAGCAAAATTCCTCCTCCAGTGCAGGCAGGCGTGGACAGAGGAAGTGTCTCCAGCTCTCACAGCCCCTGGCAGGAGCCAGCACTGCTGTGTCCTGGGCAGAGCTTTAGCCCAGTGCATCCTCCCCTCCCTGCCAGAGTGGCCGGTGCTGTGCCATGCCAGCAGATGGAGGCTCTGGCTGCACTCCTGCCATGTGCTCAGAAAAGCCCCAGTGATTCATTTAAATATTCCCCATCCAAGCATGGCAGGACCCACTGTGCTTGGCAGTGGGGCAGGGGGTGGGCATCAGGTGTAGCAGTGAGCAGGGGAGTGAGTGGAAAGAGGAACGTGTTGGGGGCTCCAGGCACTGCTCTCCTTCCACCCAAATTCCTCTGGCAGCTGGATCTCCCGCTGCTCCTGTTCATAAAAAGCAAATGACTTCTCAGATTTATTAGTTACCTCCAGGTGCAATTTATCAATCCCAGCCTGGGCCCTGCCCAGGCAGCTGGGGAGAAGCTTGTGTCTTTGATTAATGTGCTCTCCCCCACAATGGTGGCAGATTTCTTACTGGGGTTTAATTCTAACAGGTTCTTAAAAATAACAAGAAGCATATTCAGCGAGCTGTTTAAGAGGATGCAGAGCTGAAGCACAGTTCATTCTCTAAAGCTTTGAAGTATTTACAGAAGGAGTTGAGGGAATCCTCATGGAAGCCGGGAGGGTAACGGAGGAACTTTAAAGGAGGGTGAATTGGAATGGGCGGAAAAACGGAACAATTACAACAGCTCATAGTGGAAACAGGAGACTGAGGGGTTTTAAGGTAGAAATGAAACAATGGGAGTGAGATCTCAACAAGAACAAGTAAAAAATGTTAAAGACTGGGCTCTTGCAAACACAAGGGTTTCCTTTAAGCAACACGATTTTTGCATCTGAAATTGTTGTGAAAGGGTAGAGGAACATTAAGTGGGAAAAATCAGAAAAAGTAGCAAGATGAGAGGAAAATGGGAAGCCCCCAAACCTTGGGCTGCAGTGTGGAAAACCTCCGAGGCTTCACTGCAGCTGTTCCCCTAATGCATCAAGAAGATGCCTTTTCCCATCTTTATTTTCTTCACCTTTTAGCCACAGCTTAAAAATGAAAACATTACATATAGACCTGCCTTTTGGAGATTGAGCCAACAAGTGCTCTTGATCTTTTGACCCTTTTTTCACTGATGGAAATATATTAACTTTCTCCTCCTTTTCAACAATGCCAAAGCTGTTTTTTCACAGTTCAGGGTCTGTGCTTGAAAGCAGTTTGCTGTTTTCCAGTGGGATGAGCGTGCTGGATCAGGATGGTTTGGAAAAACTCCACCAGCATCATCTTGTCCCCTCTGCACCTGAGTTGGCTGCTGACAGCTCTCCTAGGTGCAGCAGCTTAGATTTCAGTCTGACAAAGTGTTTTCACACCCTTTGGTAGGGAGGAACATCATAACCCAGTTAAAGGGCAGGATGCTCCAAGCTTTCAATGCATATTTATACCGCCTATTTTAAGTATCTACTTTCAGATCTTTCTATATGGTCAGTGCAAAAATAAAAAGATTCCCATCTCTGGAAGGTGACTCATGACACCTAAAATAGACTCCTCAGACATCCTCTCTCTGCACTAATTATAGAAGGAGGCTGGAGATGTTTAGCACAGTTTCAGCACGTGAAGGTTGGCGCTGCAGGAGAGAGCAGCAATACCCACTTTGTTTTCCCTGATGCTGGCAGCAGGGAGCTTGGAGTGAGTTGTGTGCAGGTTATCTGCAGCCCAGTCCCCTGCTCTGTGGCGTCCCTGCCCTGTTTCCCTTTGCTCCAGAGAAGGGTGTTGAAGGCCACACAGGTACTCCCAGGCCTGTCCAGGCCGATGGTCTGCTCTGTTTCTGGTAATGGTGTGCATGGTAGAGGGACTGTGGTCACAATTCCCACCCAGGTCACACTGGGACTGCTGTAGGAAGTGGTATGAGATGCCTGCATCTCCCTCAGAAAGGCCTCTGGAGAGGAAACCCACTGTGGTCTCCCCTTGTGTCATGGCAACTGTGACAGAGCAACGTTGGCTTTGAGAATGGGACATAACCACATTAACCTGTGGGAGTTCACCTGAGGCTTGGGGCTGCCATTCACTGGTTTTCCTGCTGATGGAAAAAGAGCAAAACAGTGACTGTGGGTGAACATGGGGTGGGTTTGCCCCACCCTGTTCATCCTTCAGAGCAGGGTTGCCACCAGAGCAGGTGGCACAGCCTGGAGTTTCTCCCTCCTCTCACCCCACTTTGCATAGCCATCCTTGGAGCCACAGTTGAAAATTAAGCCCAGAGTTGGCCATTTGTAAACCAAGCTGACAGGAAATTGCTGGCTTTGTGCTGAAGAAGTCATTACCTTAAGCTTTATTGCCGTGTGCAGAGTTTACTTGTGACAAAGTAAATGTGCAGAGATGTCTGTAAATAGGGCTGGGATATTGCTGCGTTAACAGCTCCTGGTGAGCCATCAATCAGCAGAGCGGTGTGGAAGGAGCCATTAAAAGCCACTGCTGCAGACAGCAGAGTCTCTCCCACACGCACACGGTCGGAGCTCTGCACCCCACTGCCAGGTTCTTCCCTGGCTGGGCAAAGCTCCCTTCTCCCTTGGGTTTCAGAGGATGCTTTGCAGCCTTGATGTGTCATCGGAGATGGTGATGCCACCCGGGAACAGAGGGTACTGGGGAGTGCTGGGCTGAAGGACCCACCTGGAAGAGCTTGACTGGATGAGGTCTGATTTTAGGTCCCCCTGCCACTTTGGCTGGAACAGCGTTGCTGCAGAGCTGGTGAGAGAGCCTGGTTTGGGATTTTGGTTCTGTCCATTAACGTCGTGGCTGTGAAAGGGAGGCAGCTTTGTTTTAGTAATACCAACATAAATCTCATTTAAAATAAACGAGGCAGCGAGATGCACCACTTGTGCTGCTTGAACTGCAGGAGAAGCTGTGCTGGGGGGGAAACAGATCTATTGAAAATAAGTTGGTGTCTGTGTGATTGGTGTGTGTCTAAATATCTTGGTGGTGCCTTGAAGGAGCATCTCGTCTCTCTGGTGAGGAGCTGCTGGCAAGCAGGCAGCTCTGGCTGTGCAGGGGCTGAGTTCTCCTCCAGTTCTCAGAGCTCTGGCAAGTGGGAAATGGGGGTTTCTGGCTTATCTGTGTTTTCTCAGGGTGGCTGACAGCCTGCCTTAGTTGTCTGAGCACTTCAGGATGTCTGGAACTTTTTACGTGCTTCTTCCTTTTGAGTCAGTCCCCTACTTCTGGTGCTGTTTTGTTTTCTGCTAAAATTGTGGCAGCCCAGTGCAAACATGCATTTCTGGTCTTTTCTGGCTTCTGCCACTTGTGGGAGTGATAAAGTCAGACAGGGAATAAAATCTCATCACTTGGGGGTCACCAGAGGGGCAGCCTGCAGGAATTTTCCAGGCATTGGCTGTGCAGGGCTGGATTGTTGCACTGCAAGGGCAGCCACCGAGGAAGACAGAAGCCTGTGTTTGCCGTTTATAGCCACTGCTTCCTCTGGGGCAGCAGAGCTGGCCCAGGGCTTCTGCAGGTGCTACAGCTTGGGGTGGTGTGGGAAGGGAAAGGGAGAGTTGGGAGGTGGCAACAGAGATCAGATGATGCTGCAGATTTCCTCCGTCTCAGTCCTCGTTCTCACAGCTCGTGCCTCTGCAGTGCCCAGGAGCTGTGATGCTTTGTATTGATAAACCTGTTTTGATATTGATTGATAAACCTGTGTTTGCTCATAATGAAATCCTGACACAGACACAACGTGGGGCCGCTCCCAGCACTTCTCCAGGCGGGGAACACACAGAGCTGTTCTTTCTGCTGTCCCCCAGCCTTGCCTTGGGAGTGCCTGAGGCTCTGTTTGGTGCTGTGGGAGGGATTCGTTTCTCACTCACTCTTCAGCTGCCCTTTTGCTGCAGGCCAGTCGCTTTGGCATGCAGAGGGAATGGCACCCAGCTGTAACTCAGGGCTCATTCCCTGCATCCTGGGGCTCTGGGAGCAGGGCTGCTCTTACAGCCAGGCACCTGGCTCTGGCTGGGGAGTGAGCCATGGAGAACTTGGCCCAGAGTGAGCAAAGTTCCAGCTGACATGGAACTTTTCCTTTTCATCCACAGCCACAGCAGCCCCATGAGCCCAGTTAGCCTGGCTCCCACGGTGCCAGCCTCAGAGCTGTGTCCCCCCTTCCAGCCTCTCTCTGCATGACTCCCTGGCCCCTGCCTGAGTTTGTGGATGTGCTGCCAGCAGCCTCCCATCCACTCTCCCCTTATCAGAGGGAAGCAAGAGGGTTCCCTGGGGCCTCTCATGAGCTGAGGCATCTCCTCCAGTCACTGCAAATTGTTGGCAGAGCCCACAGGGAGCTTTGAGGGACCCAAAGCAGAGCTGAAGCTCGGTGGCACCGGGAACCAGGTGACAGCACCCCAACTTGCCCAGCTCAGTGGGGTGTGGGAAGGAGAGCCAGCAGCTCCTGGATGCCCACCCAGGACAGGGATATGGGCTGGCTGGTGCCAGCAGGGAGGGCTGTGATGTGCTCCCTGCCCAGGCTCACAGGGAAGGTGCTTCCCTGGGAAATGCTGCCCATGAAGTGTTGCCCTGAGGGATGTGATGGCAAGAGCTGCTGGGGAACCTTCCTGTCACGCTCTTTAAAGCCGAAAACGCTTACCTTTCCCTTCCAAAACTCAGCTCTGTGAGAATAAGTATCCTGATTTTACACATTTGAAACTGCAGTTGCAACATTAAAACAGAACTGCTTTTTCAAATTTGAGGCGACTGTGTGCTGAAACTTCAACTGTTGTTACCAAAGCTGCTTGGAGAATAACCCTGGTGCTCTGTGGCTGCTGGGTTAAACTGGTTTGCTCTGGAGTGGTATGTCTGGATTGCTGAGCAGATCAGGAAAACTGTCCCCAGGGCTGGGGTCTGAGTGATCTGCAAAAACTCTTTCCCTTGAGGAATCCCTAGTGCTGATTCTCAAGGCTGAGCTCACGCTGCAGCCTTTTGTTCAGTTGAGGTTACTCATATCATCTCTCTCCTTTACGTGGATGTTTATTTTTGCCAACCTTTGAGGAACTGAATTGTCTCTGAGGCTGTTATCTCTCTGTCAAATTTGGCTGAAATTGCTCAATGAGTTCAAAGTTGTTGAGGGAGACACAGCCAGTGTGAATGTAAGAGCCATAGGAAATTAGACTGACAGCCTGAAATGAGAAACACTTTAAAACTGTCAAAACAAAAAGTCTTCCCAGTGGTCTGGCCTGACTTGTCCAGATTATTGGTTCCTAAAGCATCACAAGATCCTGCCAGCTATCCCCAGCCCTGAGGAGCTTCTGAGAGCCTCACATTGGGAAGCACAGCATTAACTCTGCTGACAGCACAAAGAATCCTTGGGATCAGCAAGAGATTTGCCACCAGCTTTTCCTGTGGCCTCCCAAGTCTGGGAGAGTGGAAGCCCATGGCAAGATGCACATCTGTACCATCACCAACCCACCCCGAGGGGAGGTGGCATGCCAAAATCATTTGATTTGCGTTTCCTTTTGCCAAATGAATTTGACTGAAAAAGGATCTGACACCAGCTAATTAGATGTAGGGGCAGATTAGAAAAATAGTTGCAATAATGAATCTGCTTTTGCTGGTCCCTGCTGCTGCTCCAGGAGTGCTATCACAGCCATTCACAGGATGGTTAATCTTTCAGCAAATGCTTTGAGCGTTTTGTGCAGGGAGCTACGCACCATCAAAAAGAATGAATGACGCTGTTTCTCTTCCCTATCGTGGCTATCAACCAGAGCTGTCTTTGGCAGAGCTTGTAGGTTGATTTCTGGTTGAACATTAGAGGCAGAATTCATCTGTCCAAACGTAGACATCTAATTGTGAATGTCTACATCTGAGTTACTTGTCTAGACTCTTGTTTATAGGAAAGAAATGGGCAACCCAAGGACATGAGTCATTGTATGCTAGAGTAAATGTCTAAAATAGGTCAGATGAATCATTCTGTAAATGGGCCCTTTTCTCTGCTGTGACTATAAAGGGAGCCCAGAGTCACCATGAGGGGGGACAGAGAGATGCTTCTAAAGTAGAGTGAGATGCATCCCAGCTCAGATACATTTCTGGGTATGCATAGTCAGCTGCTCTTCTGTTTGCACATCTTCCTGACATTCTCTGTCCTCTTCCTCGTGCTCTTCCCTGTATAAATTTACCTGAGGCTGAGATGCCATTTTATTCTTGTAGCTTCTGCAGGACAAGTCCCAAGTACCTGCTTTTCCTTTCTCAGGGTCATCAGACTGGAGTCACCTTTGTTCCACACCTATGTCTGGGCCTGGAGCTCTGCTTTATCCTCTCATGAATCCCTCCTTTCCCTCTGCACTGAAGCACAGCTGGGGATCTGCTTTCAGTGCAGTCAGGTACATGTCCTGTTTAGTCCTTCCACACGAGCCACCTGCAAACATCTCAGATGCCCTTGTGGTCTCCAGGCCAGCACAAACTGCTCTGATTTACTCAAAATTTCCTTAAACTCCTGGTAAGCTGATAGAGTCCACTCCTGGGCTTTGATTGTTGCCTTTTCCATCCCTGTTATATCTGCTCTGGGTGGGCACTGCCACCTGAGAGGGACTCACAACAGCCACCCCTTCTGAGGTGAATTGCCAGAACTGATGGTGCTGGTGCACAGTCTCAGCTGGGGGGTCAGCCTCAAGCTCCTTCACAGATTTATTCCCATTTTATTTCTGTTTGCTGAACAAAAAAAAAGTATAAAACTTACAAATCCTTCCAAATAGGCTTGGAGCCTAGTTCTAGATGTAGCATTGTTTAAAAAAAAAAACAGTGCTGTGCTGATAAATGGGGTAGTAGGACGAGGGAAAGAAACTATTTATAACACACAGTCCAGGAGATGAGGGAGGAAAGAAAACTGAAGAGTGCAGATAAGATTTTTGCTGCAGGTGTTTTCTCAAGTTTTGGCTTGGAGACAAAGGGAAGCCCACAGACCATCCAGATAAGCCCATTAGGTTAGCTGAGCACTGTTTCATTACTCAGTGGTGTTATCTAGGCCCTCTGGCCTCAACAAAATCCCAGCTTTATTCTTTCCTCAAATGCTATTTTATTAAAAAATCTTCTCTGTGTGAGAGGACTTTTAAAAAAGCATATTTAAAAAAAATATATTAGAACATGGGAACACTTTCAAATGCTGGCAAGCTGCACCCTTGTGTGAGTGTGAATAGGACATGATGTGCCTGCTGTCTGTTGCCTCAGTGTTGCTGAGACTTTCCTTTTCTTTTCTTAGCTGGGATCAAGCCCTGGATCCACAGGTGTGGCTTTGACCTGGATGAGATTTGGCATCTGGAGCTGATGGGGGCTGAGGGATGTGGGACCAGTTCAGGGATGCTGTGAATGTTTGTGAAGAGAGAAGAAGTTGTCCTCTCCCCTGCGACCTGAGCAATGAGGAGGTTGTGGGGCAGCAACCAGCACTCTGGGAAGCAGCTGGGACTGGGAGCTGCGGAGTGAGGGGCACCAGCCCTTCTGAGTGGGTTGGCTGAGTGCTTGAGAGGGGAACCCAGCTGATCTGCCTGCCAGGGAAGTTAAATTATGTACCCAAACACACATTTTTCTGAGAACCAGGCATGCAGGAGTACTTGCTGGAGATGAAAGCCGATGGAACACGGAAACTGAAACCACGGTAAGCCTCACTCTGCTCTGAACCGTTTCCCACTAGGAAATTCCTGGCGGCAGCAGCCTTTCTATTTGCTCTGCAGAGCGTGGGCCATTCGAAGGTGGCTCTGTGGCAGGAGGCGCTCCGGGAGGCTGCTCCCTGCTCAGCACTCACTGCTCGCAGTAAACAGAGCGGGGATGACTCAGAGGTGCTTTTCCTTCCACCACAGAGGTTCAAGATCAGACCATGTCAGTAATGAGCGAGTGTCCTGGGCGTTCCTCTGATGGTGTTCCGAGCTCTGGTGAGTGGCCAGGTCCTGTCTGGTTCCCAGTAGGCTGACACCTGTGACACCTACTGTGCATAAAGGGCTGTCCTGACACTGTGACCAGTCAGGCTGACGTTTGACTGCGGTGCTGCCCAATGTAAGGTCATTCCTCCCGCTGGATAGTGATGCCTGTGAGGACAAAACGTCTCTGCTCTTACACCATCCCACACCTCTTTGTCTAACTCAGCTCTTCTGATACCTGACAGTCCCTTCTGTGTTTTCTTCTCATATCCAGAGCTAACCTCACAACTAAAGCTCAGCAAATCTCTTTAAATCCACTTGTTCCTGGAAGCTTTCTCCCTGCAATGATACCTGTGTGTGTTATTGTCCTGCAAACACTGACTTAGAGATTTTGCCTGACACTAAGAGATGCCATTACTAAAACCAAAGCAGATGGTAGAATGGGATTGAGGTGATATTATGGAGATTTTCCCAAGGTGTCATGTATTTTATGCAATTATGAGGCACTCAAATGGCTCACCTGAGGAGGCTACAAACCCTCCATCTTGGGAAGGTTTTTTAAAAAGTGAACATTTGTCAGGGATGACTTTGTTACCAGACTTTCCCTGGGGAAGGAGATGAACTGTGTGGTTTCCTGAGGTCTAGTCCCAGGAAACCCAACCAAGAAACCTGCCAGATGCTGAAAGTGCTTGTAAGGTTTAGCAAGGAGAGGAAATGTTCAAAGGAAAGAACATATCTCAGACTCAGAGCTTTCTCAGCAGTACTGCTGAGTTTGATTAGAACAAATCCTGCCACATTTGGCATTTGAAATGCATGAGTAACAAAAGATACCTACTTCTCAGGGCAGGAGGAAATCAGAGTGCAGCCTCTTTGGGGCAGAGCATGTGGGAGTTTGCTTTGTATTGCCTGACCCACACTGGGGCCAAGTACAAACAACACTTGAAATTTGCCCCCAGCATTTAGATACTTCTTAAAAACAAAAATGATATGAGATGGGGAGCATTGAGCTAGGCTCAATCTGATCCCAGGGTAGTTTGCATTAAATGGTTCCCAATTCTTTCTCTAATATTGTTCTCCTGCCTAGCCTGTGTGTGCTGCTCATTTCCTCTGCTGGAGGAGTGAGCAGCACATAGCAGCGGAAGCTGAGCCAGCCAATAAAAGTGATGTGGCAGAGGGAAAGAGAGGAATGTTACAAACAATCCCTGTTTTGGCTGATAAAGGCATCCTCAGGAAGCTTGCAAGTTGTAGGAGTCTGTCATTTTGCTGGGCCTGGGGAGAGGAATGGAAAAAAATATATGCACAAAAAAGGCATTTCCCCATTTGATGCGATTTCCATAATACGCTAGCACTCATTCTACTTCAGCACAACGTGAGGCAGAGGTCCAGGTCTCACCCAGATCTCCTGTTGCTTTGAGAGGGATGCAGGACTTGCAGTCTCCCCTCTGTGGTCTCCAGCTGTGGAAAGCTGACCTGGAGTGAAGTGGAGGAAGAGGAGTGTGGGGTATGCCAAGCCCCTGCCCTGGAGGGATCTCTGCTGAGATAAGAGATTTCACAATCGCCCAGCAGGACTCCCTGGAAAGGCAAACACTTCTTTGGTCACGGCGAGAAAAGACAGACCCACAATCCTTTAGGAGACCCTATGCAGATCCCTTGTAACCCACTGGCCTTCACCCAACCCCTGTATCCCTATAAAAGCTAAGCCCTCTGCCCCTGTGGGACAGAGAGAGCTGTCATCCCTGGCTTTCCCCTTTGCCGGAGGACGGACCAACAGTAAAGCTCCTTCTGTGGGGAACCAGCCACATGAGCCTCTCGTCCCTCTCTCTGGTCTGGTCTGGCCTGGAGGCTGCCCTGCAGAGCTGAGCTGGAATCACGAGCTGATAATCACTGAAGAGCTGACAGTCTCTGCACGGGCCCTCCTGCCAGCAGCTGAGGGAAGACGCCGGGTCTCGGGAAGGCGATTCCTTTCAGGACCATCTCCCCAGACCGGTCACCTCTTCCTGGGTCAGACCCCTTCACCAGCTGTAATAGAGGAGGCTCATGTATCTGGTGTTACCTTATTTTCCAGATGTTTTTATTTCCCCAAAACGGGTGCCATGCTATGAGAGGGATGTCCTTTCTGGACTTCTGATGTTCTTTAAGAGGCACAGACCGGCGTGGTCAGCGAAGCCACATCCTGGAGCGTCACGTTGTGCACCACGACCACGTGCTGCCACAGCAAGAAGCCACCAGCGGAGCTCTCCATCCAGCCCAGCGGTGCCAGGCAGGTGCCAGCCCCTCGGCGGGCAGGCTGCTGTGTCAGGCTGAGTGGTTTTCACCCACTTCAGATGCGGCCGTGGCGTTGGGAATGCCCAACGTGTGAGGAGGTCCGAGCCCAGCCGGAGCGGCGCGTTAAACATTGAACGCTCCATTTGTACGCACCGCTGGCGTCACGCCAGGATGAATCCGAAATGATTAAATCTCCAGCCGTGTCGCTTCCTTTCACAGCAACATAAAACATTTTTCTCCGCTCATCAGTGCGGTGATGTTGTGCCAAGGACAAGGGGCTGGGGCTCTGAGCTGTGCTGGATCTGTCACCGGAGTGCCTCTCTGGCTGAGACACGTCCCCGGAGCTCCCACTCGGGGAAGATGCACAGCAGTCTCCAGTGGCCACATGACTCACCTCAGCCTCCCCTGTCACCCGAGCGAGACAAAGGCAATTGGGAAGGCAGAGAAGAAAATAACAAACTGTTGACCACATCGTAAATCCAAAGACGTGGCAACAACAGAGCTAAGGTCATTCATGCAGGAAATATTGTAAATGAAACTGCAGTGTTCGGATACAGAGTCTGCTGAGAAGGAAATCTCTTTTGGTAGCTTGCACCTGTTAGATACAAAGAAAAGGAAGGGACTGGATTTCTAAATTTTGCAGGAATCTATTTTTTTCTCCAAAAGACAGCATATTTATAGCTCTAGTAAAACTGCAAAATTGGTATATAAAAAAAATCCTACAACAAGAAGAAATTGATTTCTGGATCTGATCAGAGCAAAGCTCTTAATCTTTGCTCCTTTTTTATAGAATTGCTGCCTGGACACCTCCTCTATGGGCCCAGGACCTAATGCTTTTTCAGCCCATTCTGAATGGAAAACTGTCAGGAAAGGGAAAGAATCTTAATTTATTCTCTCTTTCCTTGATTTAAAAAAAAAAAAAAGAAGAAAGAAAGAAATAGAAAAAGATAAAGAGATATTCAGATCAATTGTTCTCCTTTTTTCAGTGCTTCTCAGGTGACCGGAGAAAGTGAAGACTGTTGTAATCCCTTAAGCAGGCATTTCACAACAGCAGTCTCCAGACAGGACTCAGGTGGGTCTGGAAGTGCAGAGATACGAGCAGCTGAACTTCATGCTGATCTTTTTACAAATCAGTCCACGTGCTTTGTGATGTGAGCACGTAGAGAGGGCATCTTGCTTCATCTATAACTCAAAGGCCTTGGGGCTTTAAGTAGCAGCAGAAACAAGTTCCAAGAAAGGCTCTGGAAGCACCTACATAATCCCCTGTGATGGCATCCTGACTCGGGCAAAGCTTTGGTCCCCAAAGAGGATTGAGAAGCTTTAAGCTTAAAGAAAAAACCCAAACAAGCAATTGGATCAGGTTTTATTAGAATAAAACCAGGGACGTTAAATTTTGCAAATGGAGCGAATGTAAAGCAGCTGTTTCCACCTTCCCTGCCCACAGGAGTTGCTCCTGGAACTGGCTGTACCTCAATGGCCATCTGAGCTGCAACAGAGAGCTCCTGGTGGGCAACAGGTACTGTGATGGCACACCTAGGAGAAGAGTATTTGGAAACTGGGCAGGAAACCTCCTCTTCAGACTGGCAGGTGATCAGGAGATAGTCAGGCAGCCCCAAAAGAAGGGAACTGAGCATCCAGGTTCGGTTGCTGTGGCTGTAGGTGAGTCAGCCAGGCACAACATTCATGTCTCTGCCTCAGCCTCTCTCCCCTTGCCTGTCTCCTGGCACCAGGGTCTCACAGATGCCTCCAGCAGTGCCTCTGTGTTTCAGATACCTATTTGTTAATAAGGCTAGAAGCTTTGGAAGGTCCTGTCTGACTTAATCCCTATTGATCACAGAGCCTTGATGTGAAGGAATTTTAAATTTCCAGCTGTTGACTGTTTAAGAGCTTCTGACTTCAAAAGCTCTAGGAGCCTTCTCCTTTTAAAGACACTTTCCACTTAAGGAACATATAGTCAGCCCCTCATTAATGTGTACTTCTCCCATAATTATACAAGCGTTTGTAGTGCAAACGCTCTGCTCTGTGCCACATGCACATTCCTCATCCAGGAAATCAATAGGCAATAAGCAACATCCATTTCTGATCTTTATAGAAGTCGTTTGCTGCAAGGGCAACTTTTACTCAGTTTGACAGTGCAGATGTAAAATAGATGATCTTTAAAACCACCTGGGTCTCCTCAGCTGGCAGCCCATTGTCCCCATATGAACCAGGGCATATTTCCCCATACCAGCTCAGCAGCTGGGAGGGCACCACTGCTCCAGGCCACTGGCACCTCCTCCCTACCAGCCAGGAGCATGGAGCTGCTTGGGGGCTGGTCCCCAGGCAAACTGAGAGCTGCCAGTGGGCCTCTCAGGCACAGAGGGTGACAGTCTGAGTTACAGCCCTGAGTCAGGGAGCATGAAGGAACCTGGAAATGATTATGGAGCGTACAGGGGAGCCTGAGCAGTGGAGAGACTGCAGAAACCATGCTGATCCCTGGGGAGCTCAAACCATATAATTTACACAAGTCTATGCCTGAACTTACCTTTACAGTCATGCTCTTGAAAAAGAGTTTACTTAAAAGGGAGGGGATACATGCTCTGGGGCTGAAAGAGCAGCTGAGCAGAGCCAGGTTTATAGGCAGAGATTTGCGTGCCTTCAAATTCACAACACAGCCTTCCTGTGTGTTGCATGGCTGGGATGGAGGCAGTGAGGGGCTGGAAAATCTGTCAGCTCTGTCCTGCACTGGTCTGAGCTCTGTGTGACAGCAGGGACCACAGGGCGAGGTGGTGCTTGGTGACACTCAATGGAAATTGATGTGAGCAAGGTGTTAGTGCCTCCAGGAGACAGAGCTATTCTGGGTGCAAATGCTTGGGCCATCTTTGTGAAGGCTCTTACATAAAACTGAGACTTGATACTTCTGAGGGTTTTGGGGTTTTTCTGGTTTTGTCAAAAAAGAAAAGGAAAAATTCTCCCTTCCCGATGGCTCCCCTTCCCAAACCACTAGGGCAGCTGAAGAAAGTGAACTAAACATACATGCAAAGCATAATGTACACCTTCCAGCTTCTGAAACTGGTGGAGCAGGGTCCCAAACACAACAGCTTTCTTCACTGGCCAGTTCTGACTCACCCTCCTTCTGCAGAAGCCATGAGACATAGTGAAACCTGGCGGTCTCAAACTGTTTACAAAATGTACAGGAAGGCACTCGTCCAACTAACTTAATGCTGGTTTTTGGTACTGAGACACACTCAGCTGTGCAGCTGAGACAGAAAACCAAACTCTGTGGGTGGAGCAAACTGGAAAGCTGCACCAAGCTACCCAGAGCGGCATGCAAGCCTGGGACCAGACGGGGCATGAAAGGGATCTCCAGCAACCCCAAATCTCACTTGTCCTTGAAGTTGGCAGAGAGAACTGTCACTGAGCTGATACTCATTTTGTTTCCTCCGATTACATTGTTTTCTGCTCTGTGTGATCAAAAAGCAATGGGACACAATCCAGAGGGTCTTCATCACTGAAGCTGAATGCTGTGGTTCAGTGTGAAATGTTTGCTGCACTTGATTTCAGAGCTGCAGGAGAGGAGGCTTCTCTGCAGTATATTGGAGAGGGAGAAACCACCTGGAGGGACACACTGGGTTGTATCCTCAGTGTACATGGGACAGGGAGCTCTAACACACATCCCAGTGCTGGCAGCTCAGTGACAGTCCCTGCAGGGATCAGGCTGTTTGTGTGTGTGCATCGCCGTGCACCAGCCATGCACAGCTCCTGCACTGCTGCCGAGCTGCTCTGCCCTCAAGGTCAAGTGTTCTTCCATCATGCAGCATTTTAATTGCCTTTGGATATCTTTCAAAACCTGAGCTTGTGTCTTGATGAAACTTTTGACAGGTAGTGAATAACAGGACCATTATTAATTCATGTCAGATGGGACTGAAGTGTTTCTTGTTTATCCTGCCAAAATGGTAAATGAAAAAATGGACTTTTTCTTTGACCTTGGTTTTGGTTTGTGCTGTAGATCCCCACAGAAGAAAATACCTCTGTAGTAAGTGTCTTATTAACAGAAAGCATCTGCAGTAGGAAGAACAATGTGTTCTGGCCCAAACTTGCAGCTGTGGCCACCAGCTGTGACAGCCCTCTTGCTCCAGCTTTGTCTTTACTGGATTATGTCAGAGGTAGCTTTAAAGAACAGAGAGGAGGGCCCATTGGGAGGCTGGCTTAGAAACAACCTGCTGCAATCTATAGAAAAAGTTTGGGGTCTGTGAAGGGCTCCAGCAGCCCAGGGGATAACCTGACACTTGGCTCCAGGGCCCTTGCAGGCGAGCCAGGGAATGCAGGGAAAATCTGGGTATCTGGTGAGTGGAGAGGTATTTAGTAGCAGGAATGAAGTGTGTGCCTTCCAATCACATAAATTCTATAAAGACTTTGGCCAGACTCTAGACATCCCGCTGGAGATCATTACTGCTCTCTCCCCGTAACTTTGGGTCTTTCATACTTCAGTGTGATTTTAGACATTGGGAAATGTTCAAAGATCTTTGGCATGGGTCTTGTATGCCCATTTCCCAAATAACTGTCTGCTCCTCAGGTTTTCTGTGACTGCTGGGGGCTCGTGCCAGTACTTCCAGTGCTGTCCTCAGGAGCAAGGACTGCAAAGACCATTTGGCACTGACTGTGTATGGGAAAATCTAATTGTCTGCTGGTGATTTGCCTGACCTGCTCCTCTGCTTTGTCCACGTGCTGCTGATTCTCCTCTTGGGAGCTAATTCAGAGCAGGTATCAGGAAGTTCTGCTCTCCTGGGGTCTCTATGCTGGTGGCCTGGCAGCTTGGGCTGAGAGGAAACAGTTGTCTGCACCCTTGGGACTACAGCTGCTCTTTATAGAGTTTGGGTGTTGTTTTGTTTGTGAGCTGGTTCTTGAATGTTCTTAGAATAAAACATAATATAATATAAATAAGTGAAAACACATTTGCCTCACCTACACTCATATAAAACCTGTTGTGTATAGCTTTCTCTTACATAACCCACCTGACTCCAAGAACAAATGTCCCTAATTTCTTCTGGATGATAGGCTTTGTAGAGATTTAAAGGGCAATTTCTCTCTCCTTCTCTTAGCTCTCACAAAGTATTACAATAAGAAACTGCAGTGACAGACAATACTTAAAGGCATGGTTTAGAAGTGATTCATCTGTGAAACATGGTGTAGCATATTTTATTGTATTTTAGCTAGTAAAAGCTGTGCCTTCTAGCCCAGCTCTGTCATGCTGCATGGTAAGTTACACTTATAGGAATCTCAGCCACAGAGCTGAAAATAAGTACCCTCTATACAAGAGTTAATGTGGTAGACTTGTACTTAGACATGTATTTGTAAAATATTTAAGCTGCATGAGAAGGGCATCTGTAGGAAGACATGATTACAGGATCACAGAAGTGCAGCACGGGGCTGTCATATTTTAAGGTTAAAGAGCAATCATTAGACTTTGGTGGCTGACACTGCATGGATGGAAGAAGGGAGGCCTTTGAAAAGCTGAGTGGGGAACAGCCTGGGTCTTGCATTTGCTGCCCCAGCTGCAAGTTGGCCCCAGCTTGAAGGATGGTGTTTTTACTGATTCTGGGACCCTCTTATATTGTTGTCTTATGGTAGGAGGTGAGAGCACCAGGAATTGCCTTCTTGTGGCAGCACATGCTTTATGCCTGCTACTATCCGGGCAGAAAAGCACAGAAAAGCTGATCTGCTCAGCTTTACAGGAGTACCTCATCATCCCAGGGCTGTGAGTGCCTTCCAAACACACACAGCAGTTTTAAAAGCTCTTCAGCATATCTGGGCAGTGCCTTGTAGCCTCTTGGCACAAAGCAGTTCAGTCTGTAGTGCAACAGCCTTCATGAAAGCAGAAAACCGGAGTCCTTATTGCACTTACTGGTCCTTATTGCACTGGGGTGATTTAGTCCTGCAGAGAAACACCACCTCTGTACTGTGACTGCAAAGCTAAGCTTGAATCTTCTAAACTCTTGAGTCTTACCTATTCTCCTAGTGCTAGCAGTTTTCCAGCCAAATGGAGAGGAGGACATGGTCAGGTACTACAGTACAAGGTAAAGTACTGGAAATTTTTGATTGCTGATTCCTAAATCACACCCAGTCTAAATAAGCTCCAATTTACTGAAGTGTTTTACCAGCCTTCCCTTGACTTCACTGAGCCCTAAGCAGATGTTTAAACTTAAGTGCATGCTTGAGTTTTGCTGAATCATACAGCAATAAAATATGCAGAGCTTGTCTTTAATATAACCTACTGATTCATGTGAAAACTACATATTTCCCGCAAAGCCTACTTTGAGTTAATTAATGAGCATTAAGGACTCACATTTTTCTAGCGAAGAAGGGCCCCAAGGGATCACAGCAATTTGTGTTCATACCCTGAGCGATACCAGTACAATCTTCCCATGGAGACAAAGCCTCGAGCACTCCCTCTGTGATAACCAAGCACTTACATTTGATGGATGGGTTTTAGCTGCCTCTGACACCCCCTGGGTTAGGCGGGAGGACTTGGCCTCTGACCCGTCCCTTTCATCCCCTCTGGCTGGAAGTGTGCCCACCACATGGCTGATTTTGGGGGGGGATGAGGGCAGTCTGCACCCTGAGAAAGCAAGGAGGGGAGTGGAGGGGCTGCCTTCTTGAATGTAAGTTCCCAACAATTTCCTAAATCACACCAACTCCCCTTGCTGTTGTAACAGCTTTCTCCGCAAGCTTGGCCAAAGGGGCCCGTGATCCATGTCCGCAGCACATGCTGACCACAGGAAACCCTGGCTGTAAATTTATTTTGGAGCAGAGCGAAATGAATCAGAGCAGCTGGGTGTGCCAGAGGGAAGCAGAGTGAGTGCCACTGGAGTCAGGGACTGCCAGCCCTATGGCAAAGCATCCCAGGACCTCGTTAAGGTGGGACTCGAGCAGCCCCTGCCACAGGAGGTATGGGGGCACTCCTTCAGGACATAAAGATACAGATTCCCAAAGGGCCAGAAACAGAGCTGGTGCTGAGTGCTGCAATACAATTTTCTTGATGACCACTTTGTTTGTTTGTTTGGCAGCCAAGAAATGACCCTTGGTGGCTGTGAGCTGCACAGCTCGGTGCTCTCAAGGAGGTCACAGGGAGTTCCAGGCTGGTGAGACCTCCTCCATCAGCAGGTTATCCTATGAGGCTCATCCCTATAAATTTAACCAGATCCATCTTAAAACTACATAGGTTGGCTGAGGGTTTTTTTGTCCTTGATATTTACTCCCCACTACTGCTCTCCCAGGCCCGTTCCAGAAGCTTACTCTGCTGGTGAGAAACTGTTTAATTTCCACTCAGACTTATGTCAACATTGCCTGGTAGCTATTTCCCTTCTCTCTATTTATCCTCCTAGAAATCATTGCTCAGCCCCATTCCCAGCCCTGTGTGGTCCTCCTTCAGCTGCAAAAGCAGGGGAAAAGGAGGAGATTGTTATGGGAAGCACTGGAGCAATAAAACTGCTGGTTGTGGTAATGTTTAGGAGGAGTGAGCCCAGCAAGGACACACACTTGGAACGCTGGTGGCAGGTGGGGCTGGGGAAGAGGGATGTCCAAGGGAAAGGAGTTGTCTGTCCTCAATGGGTGAGGGCACCTTATGCTTGGCCTCCAACCAACTGTTCCTGCAAAGGAGCTAAGGCTGCTCCAAATGTCTGCAGTTATGAGGACCAATAAGGCAAGACTGGTCAGAAGGAGAATTACTATGGTATTTCATGAAGCACTTGAGCTGGACTTGTAACACGGAAATACGTTTATCAGTTGTCAGCCATTGGGCCTGAGGAATGGCACATTTCACCCTCTTTGTCCCCAGAGGTGAAAAAACAGGGTAATAATAGCCAGTCACCTCTCCCCAGGGTATTGGGAGGGTCAACGTCTCTGAAGGGTGGGGACCATTTAAAGTAATAAAGTAATGCAAAGTATCATTATTATTAACCTTCCTGTGCCTCAGTTCCCCATTTGCAAACTCTCCCCCAGCACATTTTGATTGCTGTTTCCTCAGGGACCTCTGCCCAAGGGGATCTCTGTTGGAGATGAGCTCTTCAGCTGCTGCCACTGTAAACCTGGCCCACTTGCCAAAGATGCTGGGACGTGCTGAGATGAACCAGATCAAAATGTGAAGCTGATGCTCAGAGTCTTCACAGGAATTTATTTTTTGTTCTGTTATTGCTGAATTCTATTTACTTTTGCAGTGCCCTGCTATTACTTGTTTTCTCTTTATTTTCCAGCTGGTTTCTTATATGAGGTTCAAAATAAATGTCTTGGAATGTTAAGGGAGTGCCTTGTAGAGGGTATAATTTCACCCATCTCTGCAGCGACATTTCCCATCCTTCAGGACAGCAGAGGTGAACCTCCTCTTTCAGCAGCACAATTTCAGGTACATAACCACCTCTGAGCCACTGAGGTGGAAGTAAAAGGAATGCAAGGCAGAGGAGATGCAGGCCCGGGGAAAGAAAGCTGAGTAATGCCCCAGGCTTGTAGCTGCATGCTGATTTGCATGTCTTCAGTGTGCTGCTGTCAGGAGGTGCAACTTTTCTTCTGCACATTTCCTAAAAAATAGTGTTATTGACCTTTGCAGTTAGTTCAAAGCGTGAGGAAAGGTTTTGTGGGTTTCAGGTTTGTGTGTTTATCTGCCTCACCTGAAGCCTGACTGCTCCCTTGCAGCGAAATGAGCCCTGTATCTGGTGAGCCGTGTGTCACTTCAGTTCTTCCCAATACCTCCTTGCTGTCTTAATCTAGCAAAGTTGTTTTTCTCGAGCTTGGCTTGTTTGTCAAGTGAAGCATCATACATTGCCTGGAGCCAGGATGCAACTCTTGAAACCCAATAGTTTACAAGCTGCTTCTTTGGAAAGCTCAATTTACTTGGGATGAGTTATTCTGAAGTAATGTTTTCTTTCCTGTTTATTTTTTCTGACAGATCTTCTGCTTTCCCTATGCCCTGTCACATTAAACCATTTATGCACAAAGTAAGCAGTTTGGGTTTGCCCTTGTGACTTTACTGGAACCAGCTGCTTATTCTTATCACGATTCTGCCAGCAAGTGCTTCAGCAAAAGAAATTGCAAACTACCCACTGCAGCCACTGCATTTCAGTGCAGTTAGAAGTGAAATCACATCCTAGTTTTAGGTTAAGGGTTGGATATATGAATGCTGAAAGCTCTCTGACTTTCATCTTGTGAAATGCTGCAGTGTCCAAAGCGAGGTGCAAGTCTGAAGGAGACCACTCCCTGTTCAGAGGGAGTTGCCAGCTCTGCAGTGGTCTTTCCACAGAGGCTTGTAAGGGTGGTGTCACCACTGACACAAACACAAGATGCACTCAGCCAGGGAAGAAAAGCAAATCTTGAAATCCAACCAGCTCATGGCTGAGTCTTCCCATCTTTCTTTCTTCAATGGGCTCACAGAAACATTTATTTTTTTCCTTTGCAAGGGTGTTTGAAGCATTCTCTGAACAATAGTTTCTGTTCACTTTCACAACACTAGAAATAACTGGAACACAAGGCATCCTTCACAATGCTTGGTTTGTTGTTTTTTTTTTCCTCTAGACTTCCATATCCAAATGTCTCTTCAATCTATTATATCTTAATACTTAAGCAAAAAATTACTCATGGGACTATCTTTTTATTTTTTTTTTTGGTCTTGAAGGCAGTCCCTGTTACTTCACAGCATGGAAATCAAGTGGGAAAGTAATCTATGCAAATTACATGTGCTTTTCTGGTTGAATCACGTTGCCTTCACTCACGGTAATGAGTCATTTGGCATAAAGTGGACTGTTACTATGAATGGAGAAAGCACATCAGGGCTCTGCTTCTCAAGAATTATTTCCACTTGCTGCATCTCATTTTGGGCTGGAACCACAAGGGGTGAGACTGCTGTCAGCTTCTCTGTGCTTGAGGGACTGTAGTTCCTGAGATTTTCACTGGTCCCAGATCTTGTTAACTGCTGGTGCTGAGGGTGGTGCCTCACAGGTAGTCATCAAAGCTGTCTCAGTTCCCAAATACTGGCCATGTAGTCTTCTCCTGTAGTAATACTGAGACTAAACCAACAACTGGCCTCAGTGAAGAGGAAGGCAGAAGTGAGTCCCATCCCATATGCGGTGTCTGAGAAGTGACTGCTCAAAGTGCAGCCTGTCTGGCTGAGGCACTGATTCCTGCCAAGTCAGCTGCCGTGTCAAAACTGGTCCTGTTTGTGTCAGACCTCAATCAGGGCAACCTAAATCAAATGATCACTCTGGAAGATTTTTTTCTTGTAGGTTTTTCTATATAGTAATTAACCCAATGACCAGATGGCGAGGTCTGGTGCTTAGACTGAAAACACGAGTGCCAGAGAGCTTGGATTTCCTGCTCTCAGCTTCATAAGCACTACAGCAAAAGCAACTCCCATGGGCATGACATGTTATGCCTCCCCTGACCTTAACACAGGCTTACATTGCTTTTTCTTGACTGGAATACTTAATTCTTATTTATTTATTGTAATGGAAACAGACAACTGACACTGAAGTATTATGACACTGCTGATTGATAGTTGAATGACAAGCTGCAATGTCACTTTCTTACGAGAATAACTATCCTGAATTACAAGGGTAGTGAATTGAAACACATCCTTTAGAAAGATGCCTAATCTCATTTTTTAAGTTCTGAGTGATAGTGAGCCTGCTATCTTGTCAAGTAAGGTCTTTAATTGCCCTTACTGTGAGGATAGTGCATCTTATTTCAAGTTTGGTTTTACTCTAATGGCATTGACTTGCCTTGTGACCTTGGAAGAGAAGGGATGGATCAGTGGTTTAAGGCTAAATTGATCCTGGAATTTATGTAGTAATACACCTGCTCTGGAGAGCCTCCAGAGTTGTTTTGAACAGGTGAACCCTGAGTGGAGTTTCAAGTTCAGTTCTTAATTTTTGTGTGTGATTTGTGAGTATTACTTGCCATTATCATTAGCCTGGGGTTTAAACTTTGTTAAGCAGCTGGCCTGGGCTTGGTCTGTGCAATGGCAGGTAAGACACTTCATCAAGCCTATGGCTCTTTTCTGCTTCCTGGGCTTTAAGAGGAGCAGTGGGGACAAGCCTCTGTGTACTTGTGAAGCTGTGATGTCATGGTGAACACCTGTAAACCCCAAAGAGAATAAATGCCACAGTTATGGTTTCACTGCAGCGCTACTCTGGTTGGAATACCCGGTGAGAAGAAACAAGCATAGTCTGAATGACAGCCCAGGTGAACTGTCCCACATCTGTCATCAGAGTAGCATTTAATTAATTAGGAGATAAATGACTATGCCATTAGGAGTGTATTGAGACCAGTGAAAAATGTTCCAATGTTGATAGAAATCACATAAAATAACAGTCACTGAAATAGCTTGTCAGGTCTACACTGTTTTTGACATGTTACTTAACACTGGGGAGCCCCTAAGCTTTAAAGAAGCATCTCTCTACCCTGATCTAGACAAATTACTTTTGTACCTTGATCTAAACAAACTCTGATCTCTTTGCTGCCATTGAACTCACCTTGTCTGAAACCTAATCTGACTACTTTATTCTACCTCTGTACTGGGAATTCACTCTATCATTAGCATTTCAATCTATTTAATTCACTGAGGGTCGCTGAGCAATGTAACCAAATCCATGCTAAGCTACCACTGGCAATTTAGCTGTCAGATAGTCTCACCTTCTATTTTTAGTTGCACTCAAATTCCTCGCTTAAGGGGGTGCACACTGAATTTCTGGATTAGCTTCCCCCTGACCCCTCTATTGTATCACTGCCAGTCATGTTTAGGTTAGAGCCCTGTTTACATTGTTCTGTTACACTAATTGCAGCTTGTCAAAGGTATGGACAGTATTTTGGGAGACTCTGTTGACAAGCCAGCAACTCTGGGATTAAGCCTTTGCATGTAGAGCTGAGAGAAGTCTGTGTTAGTGCAGTGAAGAAAGTCTTTGCTAAGGAGACTTGTTAAACTGCAAAGCCAAGACCTCCACAATCTTATAACCTAATTCTTTAGGCTGGCTAGGCAGTCTCATCTTTGGCTCTCCATAAGGTGTTCTGTAGTGCCAGATGCTTACACTTGGGTAGGGCAGGAATAGCACTGCCAAGGTTCATACCTTCAGAGATAGGAGGTTAGGATAAGGCATGCAGCTGCACCATTTCTTTTCGAGAGAATTATTTCAAGCAGCTGTACTCCCTGGCCTTCTGTGTCTTTTCAGCTATTTTCTCTTGCACAGATTCCACTATATCTTATTTTTATATTTATTTTCTCCTGGCACAGCTGTCTCTCTGAGCTCTATGTTCTAATGACCTTCTTAGCAAGTACATATGCTGTGGTGTATATTTAGTTTTGAACCAGCTTATGGCTCTTCTTAGGTGCAATTCAGGGCAGGAAGCAATTTATTCCTGTTAACAGAGCTGTGTACACATGCGTGCTCTGCCTGTGTTAGTTACACTCTGGTTGCTTGTTGAACTTGCTTTAGCTCTGTATTCCAGTCACATTGAAGTCTAATTTAAAAATTAAGCAATTAATCTGTATATTAAGCTTTGAAGAAGCATCTCTCTACCCTGATCTAGACAAATTACTTTTGAACTTCAATCTAAACAAACTCTTATCTCTTTGCTGCCCTTCCAACATACAATATATGTGTATATAGGCAGAAAGCAGGCTCTATTGGGAGGAAAACAGCCAGGCTGGACATTTAAGTGGTAAAGTTCTTGATCTGTCCTGTGACTTTGTGGTCACTTCACTTCTCTTACCTCCTTCAGGCTTCAGCTGCCATCCAGCCTCCGAGTCCTGATGCTGTTTCCTGTGATAGACGCCCAGTGCATGCACCAGTGAGTCCTGCTCTGAGCTGGGCTGGCCGTGTGAGGCTCCTTTGGGGGCTGATGCTCAGAGGTGAGTGATACCAGACTGCCCTGCTTCCTCTGATTCCAGCTCCACCTGACACCAAATAAATATTTTCCTGTGCAAAGGCAAGTAAAGAGCTGTGGCTGCTCCCTTGGAGGGTCATGGCTGGGGATGAAACTGCAACGTTCATTGGGAGCCTCAGTAATACCCAATTCAGATTGCTGATGAATACATCCTGACTTTGGGCACATACCTCCTGTTAATACTAATGGGAATGTCACACATGAATGCTGGAGAATATTGCCCATTATTTTTGGTCTCAGAGCTCTGAGCCGAGAGATTCCCAGAGAAAAATGGCCATTTGCTGTATGTTGCAGGCTGCAATTCATTATATACTGTGCATGGTGACTGTTATTTACCTTACAGAACTGTAATGTGATAAGAAGTCTATGTAAGCCACTTAATAGTCTGTCTACCTTAAAGAAAATGTGTACCTGATCAGCCTCTGATTTATGCCACTTTCACCCCAGTGCAACTCTATTGGCTCCACTGGTGTTATCCCTGATTTATGCCAGTCTTAGTTGGACTTCATGAGTTTATGTACTTTATATGACTCATGTACACGAGGAGAAATGTAGTCTAATAAAATATCTGGCTGTGCATCGTAGCTGCAGGTTCCTTGCAGAACTGTTAACAGGAGTACAACAAAACCATGCTCTGCTCCTCTGCAGTGCCTATATATTTCAAGGGGTTATATCCCATATCTATAGAGATATAACTTAATGGTCTCATATTTGACTAATGTGCTGCCTCGCTGGCACAGTGCAAAGTTAGAGCAAGGCAGCAGGCAGGGTAAACCTGTAGAATGAGAATAAGAACTTGAAACTTGACTGTGGTAATCTGGGCTTTTTTTTTTTTTTTTTTTCCACTTGGTAGATCAAGTTCTTTGCCTAGAAACAAAGAACTTTCCACAGATTTTGTCCCTTCACTCCAAAAACATCTGTTCTCATCTCAATCATCTTGCTGCATCAGCACTTATCCTCTGGCTTTGGGGTAGGAAAACAGTCATTTTATGATGTTTATATTGCAGTAACAGCCAGGACATGTAGTCTTAGATGCAGGACCCCTTGTTCTAAAAAATATGTAAACAGACCAGGAAACTGCTCTCTGGCTCAACGATCTTGTACTCCTGTTAATGAGGGCTTCTCTGATCTCCATGGCAGCTTTTATCATCTGGCCTTGTCTGCAAGGAAAGTGATCATTCCTCTAATCTCTGGAGCATCAGTCTGAGCTCTGGTGAAGTTGTTGGGGTGATATCCATTACCTCTGCCGGATTCCAGGTCGGCTCACCTTCTCTGGTACACCTGGCTCCTGATGGCCAGAGCTGACACCTGAGACTGCTCTGTAGTTGATCCTTGTTTCCTTCAGCATCTTTCCTTTTAAAGTTTGCCTGCTTTCCTGTTAAGCTGTCAGACACATTTTCATCTAATGAGTATGAGTGACAGGTACACTCAGTTGTCAGGTGTAAAATACAGAGGCTGGGTGAATTTCTCAGGGAAAATATCAAAAACTCTTTGAAATTAATTCTGTACTGCAGGGACAGCATGACACCTACTTAAACCTCAGAAAGGTGCATTTTGGAGACACTAGTAATCCTAAGCTTGTGTCCTAGTCTGCATAGGTTTGTGTACAGCCTTTGATGAGTTGTGTGATGGTAAAGTGAGAAACCTTCAGGTTTTGCTGCAGTATTTCACCAACTGCATTGACTTGTTCCATTACAAAAAAAAAAAAATAAAATTAAAGCTGCTAAGTTCTTAAAATGGAAAGTGCATCTTTCTTGGCATGGTAAAACAGCAAGCTGAAGGCTTGCTCTGCCTGTACATAGCTGTAATTTATGTTTATGCTCTCGTAAGGGGTCTGCTTGCCCTTGATGCATGTGCCTAAGTCCCATTAACATTAATAGGAGCTGAATGCAAGCAGGGAGGTTTAGCTAGAACATTAGGAAACATTTCTTCACCGAAAGGGTTGTCAAGAATTGGAACAGACTGCCCAGGGAGGTGGTGGAGTCACCATCCGTGGAGGGATTTTAAGATGTGTAGATGTGGTGCTTAAGGACATGGCTTAGTGGTGGCCTTGGCAGTGGATTGGACCCGATGGTATTACAAGCCTTTTCTAACCTAAACGGTTCTGTGATTAGCTGATGCTGAATTCCCTAAATGCTGCCTAGAGTTCTAAAGCCCAGACTGGGTCACTGCCTCTGCAGCTGATCAGTGCCTCACTACCCAGAGCTGCTCCCCTCCCCTCTGGCCACACAACAGCCAAAGAAGGCTTTTTCCAGGGCTAGAGCACTGCAGTCGTCCTGTTACGTAGGCTGGGGTTGTGCACAGGGGTGGCTGCTGGGAGGTGTCCGGCTTCCTTGGAAAAGCACGGCAGGAAGGAGATTCATCAGCAAGGGATGTTTTCTGCTTAGCTCACACTGTAATGAGCCCAAGTCCCTGGGTGGAGAAAAGAGAGGTGACAGGAGGAGATGGGGAGACGGGAGGGGAACAACAAATCAGTTGCTAGCTCTGATCCAAAGCCATTTGCATAGATGATGTTGGCCTACGGTGTGTTGGAAATATAAGGCACTCTGTAGACAGCTGCCCAAGGGAATGCTAATTAGCTGCCAGGCAATTAATAATTAATCAGACTTTTGTTCATTGTGAAGACAGTGTTTTCTTTGGCAGCTTCATAATGTTCTGAGTATGCCTTGCTTTTCTTTCACAGGCTGATATCATCGTGCTGGAACCAGGCTTTGTGGCGACATGCTTCTCCCTCCCTCTGGCATCCAGCTCACCCTGGCCACATGTGCAGCCCAGGCCACGACCTCGGCCTTGGCTGGGCTCTGATGGCCCATTTAACAGTCAGAGGCTGGAAAGGGAGTTGCTGCTGTACTATTTTTAACCAGCTGGACAGTTAAATAATTCAGAGGCAGACATACAGAGTGGTCTGGGCTGTGCCTGAGATCTGAGAGGGGAGAAGAGCATTGTATCGACCCTGCTGGGCTTGCTTGACCTCATCAAGCATGGGTTCTCAGGCTCTTTAACACAAACATGAA
This sequence comes from Coloeus monedula, assembly GCF_965178545.1. Taxonomy (NCBI): domain Eukaryota; kingdom Metazoa; phylum Chordata; class Aves; order Passeriformes; family Corvidae; genus Coloeus; species Coloeus monedula. Next base: position 6,668,304 of record NC_138798.1, on the reverse strand, counting down.
ACAAAACCCAAACTTTCAGAAGTGAAATCCCTGCCTCACTGACGTCAGTGGGACTCCTGGCTCTGACTGCAATGGAGCCTGGATCACACTTAGCTGCAAGGCAAGAACTGTTCAGTGTTTCCTTGCTTTCTAATGCTGCAGAACTCTTTTTCCATGACAATAAAACCTAGTTATAGCAAGCAGAGTCCAGAATGGGGAGTGTCAAAATTTCTGGGGGAAAAAGGGATTAATTTTAAGAAATCTTGTTTCAAAACAGGATGTCTTATGGATGGCTACTCCCCCCGATTTTGCACTAAGAAGAGATGTACAGATTTTGCACTAAGAAGAGATGTACAGAAAAATATTTCCTACCATCTCTTCTTCCCAGTCCTCTCCCCAGCTGTCCTGTGGAGTGGTTCTCAGCTCAGGGGAAAAATGACCCTCTCAGGGATGCCAGGGAGAGCACAAGACCTGCCAGCAAACCTGCTCCAGTGCAGAATTCCCACAAGGTCACAGCCTCGTTTGGGCATCCCCCTGCTCCAGCATGGGGTGTTCCCCAGGCTACAGGTGAGTATCTGCCCCACTGTGGACCTTTATGGGCTGCATGTGAATAGCCTGCCTCACCATGGTCTTTGTTCATCATGGGCTGCAGGGGAATCTCTGCTCTGGTGCCTGGAGCACCTCCTCCCCCTTCTTCACTGACCTCGGTGTCTACAGGGCCATTTTTCTCACATGTTCTTGCTTCTTTCTCCAGCTGCAGTTGCAGAGGCACTCCCACCCCCACACTCCCCCCACGACCCCTTCTTAAAGGCGTTATCCCAGAGGCTTTACCACCGTTGCTGATGGGCTGGGCCTTGGCCAGCGGTGGGTCCATCTCAGAGCCAGCTGGAACTGACTCTGTTGGACATAGGGGAAGCTTCTGGCAACTCCTCATAGAAGGCACCTCCGTAGCCTCCCCGCCACCAAAACCTTGTGATGCAAACCCAGTACACTTGTCTGTCAAATAAAAGGCACAAACTCAGTCTTTAGGCACGAGGGAATCCACAGAGGAGCTCAACTTTGAAAGACAAATGTGCAGCAAACCAAGCTTCACTGATCCTGCTGTTAATAGGGCTGCTTGTTTCCTTTGATTCCTGTGTGTTAGCTCAGCTGTGTTTTGGGACCGAACAAGATCTTTCCACTAGTTCAATTTCAAACACGTGGTAAATGACTCTGTGCCTGGAGCACCCAAGGTTCCCGGGTGGTCTCTGTGCAGAGACCAGAATTGTTCCTGCTGCCACGATCAGGCAAAACACAGCTCCCTGTTACAGCATAACCAGTGCCCACCGGAGCCTGCTGATGCAGAGAGGAGGAGGAGGAGGTTGCAAGTCCCTCATGCATTCCACACTTAAGGTTCTCCCCGTGTGTCCATGACCCAAATCATCATGACATTTGCTAGGAGAGGCATGTGAAATCTTGTTAAAAGAATGTGGCTTGTGATGATGCTCGATGGCTTGAATGAATAATTTGTGGCCAGGCTGAGTCAGGCAGTGCAGGCTGGCAGCCAGCAGCTGGGCAGAGGAGCCCGCCGGAGCCGGGGGCTCGGCAGCACGTCCAGACAGCGTGTGCTGGGAGCACGGCGTGTTTGAAAGGCCAGCTGTAACCCGTGTGAGGCCTGTGTATTCCTGAGAGCCCATTAGGAGAATACCAGCAAGGAAAAGGAATTTGGCCTCAGAGGTGTGTTGTTCTAGCCAAAAGTATAGGCAAGTGGGTGGGAAGGCTGGACATCCAGAGTTCACATTTGCAAATGGAAGTGATAGTGCACTTGGAAAATGTGACTCTGGGTTTACCAAATCCCACTTCTTTTTCTACAGCTGGGTGATGCCTGCCTGTCCTTCCTTCTGAGCTGCAAGAAGACATTCCCTTGGGAGGCAAAAGCCCTGCCTGTTTGACAATGCATGCAAAATAGGATGCTATGCCCTGTACAGTGCAGAAGTTCAATTTTCAGATAATACAGAATTGGGTTGTCTTATCTAGTACTGCTAGCAGGCTCTCCTGAGAGTCTGCACAGCAAAATTTACCTGCTTAGTATGGTGAATTTAAATCACCAGAGCCACACTGGCAAAACTCTCCTGTGCAGAACCTCATTCTGGTCTAAAGTCCTTGAGTAATTATTCTGTAATAAAGTCACTTAAATTTTAGAATAGAGTGTCCATGTGGAGAAATTATACAGGCACAGCTATAACAGGATAATTATTTTGTTATAGCTATGTCAGTCAATTTCTCAAGGCGTCAGTCACATGGGAAAGTTGAAATTATGTATTTTTTACAGTCTACAGCAATTCTTTATTTTTTAATGTCCATTAGTGCTTGACTAATGCTGAATGATGGTGGAAACTCTCCAGAACAAAGACAGTGCTCAGAGTTTCCTCGTGGTTATCAAAGGAATTTGGATCTATTCTGTTAAAACTAATATGTAATGAATTGGCAGTGATTGGGGGTTTACAGCTGAACTGACTGGGAATTATGAAACCACAGTTTACTAAATTCAACTGAAACAGCTGAAACTCAGAAATTTGTCAAGTCCCTATTTATGTGCTAAGAGTCCTCAAGATTTTTTGAAGAGTACACACAAAACCAGATTAAGATACAAAATTCTCTTATTCCAACACAGTGTTGGATGTTGAGATTTCAACACAGGACTTTATGACTAATCATACCAATTTTGGGGGTGTCTGAAACAGTTCAGTTCCTGAGTAAGTTGTTGTGAGGTGTATTCATTATGATTCATTATTAACTGTGGTGGAAACAGTCCTTTAGGATAAAATGGTACCTGTCAAAGGACAATGGCATATATGAGATTTCTATGGAGATACACCAGAGCTAGCTTGAGCCCGGAGATTAAAGCATAGCAGGAATTAGGAGCCTGGCTCCCCTCAGAGCTGTCTGTTGAAACAAGTGCCAACTGAATTTGTCACAGTCACGTTTGAATCTGAGTTGAAGAGCTACCAGAACAAGGAAGGCCAAAAATCTCAGTGCACATGAATGCACCGTGTGGTTCCTGCACGCCAGGCTGGTCACACAGCAAGCTGCCTGGGGAGCTGGGGCTTCTGCACAGGGAAGCAGACCTGATACGTGCTTAATAGAAAGCATGACTCAAAATGAAACCTGCCTGTGGCTGTCAGCTGTCTTACAGCAAAATGTTACCTAATTACATGTATTACATCTCCCTTCCTGGAAAAGGGGTTGGGTTTGAGGTGGAGGATGCCAACGTGCATATCCAAGTGGAGATGCCAGCTGGGATGTACACAAGGGGAAGAACAGAGTATGGTCTGTAGGGCCACAGCTGCAGGCACATTTGGGTACGTGGATGGCTTCTTGGTCCCATCAGTGTCTCCATTTGTAGGAAGAATGCTCCTCTGTCAACCTCTCCCAGTATCACTGCGCCAGAAGGAAAGAGCTCTCCTAATTCAGCACTTCTTGCTGTCACACAAAGCCCTACTAGATCAGGTAGGGTAAACCACCCCATTTTGATTTCAGTTTATCTCCATACATTCACCTCTTTGGTTCTTTATCTGAATTGGGGGTTTTTAGGCTGGAGGGGGAGGCTCATTTTTCACAGGGCACAAGGATAAAAAAAGGACATCTGTTTCCAGGGCTCCGACACAAAGGCTTAATCATGTTTCAGAATAACTGCAGTTATAAACTGATGGGGCATTTAAAATGCTATCTAGTTCCAAACATCAAATGTTCAAATTCTGCCTTAAGGGGACATTAGCGGATTATCAAATCACAATGATATTCTTATAACTTTATTTTAATAAACAGTTTTCATAAATGTTAACATTTTAATGGATGATTACATTCATATTTAGCTAACAGATGCATTCATGTTGATTGATGTTATTTCCGTGAGTACCAAAGGAATTAAATAATGACTTGTCACTTATGGCAAAGAGCTGCTCTAATATTTTTTAAATAAACAACATCATTTGCGCTGTTTGATCAGATGGTGATGCTGGGGTCAGCTGTGGGTTCGGGGGGGGACGCCGAACTGGGGGGCAGCTTCCAGCAGAGCGAGCAGATCCTACAGCAACACCCCCAAACACGGGGGGCCCGTGGGGACCAGGGGAACCTCCTGCTGCCCTTTAGAGGCTGCCGCGTGCCGCTTGTCCGGCCCGGGCACAGCGGAGGGGTCAGCCCAGGAGGGAGGGCGAGGGGCCGGGCCGGGAGCACCCGCAGCGGTCCCGGGGAGCGCGGGGCGGGCGGGGCGGCCCGGCCCGGCCCAGTGCGGTGCTCTGTCCCCCTCTGGTGGCCGCCGCGGGGCCGGTGGCTGTGCGGGACCCGCTGCGGGCTGCCCCAGAGCCCCGGGCCGGCCGCGGACCTCCCGCCGCTCGCCGGGGCCGACCCGGGCCGGGTGCGGGGCTCCCGCCGCCCTCCGGGGCCCTCCGGGGCCCCCCGCACTCGGCGCCGCCGCCCGCGGCCCCTCAGGCCGGGCGAGCAGCAAAGCCGAGGCACCTGTGGCCGGCGCGGCCCCGGGCCGGGCTCGAGCGGCTGGTTCGGAGCCGAGCTCCCTGGCAGGCACACGTGTTCCCAGCAGAGAGCAGGTTTGGGGTTTCGCTTGGCTTTGCAGGGCAGCGGTGGCCGAAGCGCGGCGGCCCTAGAGCTCCCGCAGCTGCCCGCTGCCGTGCACCGCCGGCGGGGCGAGGACACGCCGGGAGTCCCGTTGGGATGAAGGGGCCCCGCTGTGCGGGAGTTCCATGGCGGGGAAAGCATGAGGAACCCTAGAGAGGGGGTGCCATTGTGATGAAGGCGTGCAGAACCTGTCCTTGTGGGGGTTCTGTTGTGATGCAGCCTGCACAGCCCCACTGTGAGTTCCTTTGGGGTGCAGGTCTGCAGAGCCCGCTGTGTGATCCCTGTTGGGAGGAAGGTCTGCAGAGCCCGCTGTGAAGGAGTCCCATTGGGATGAAGCCTGCAGAGCCCCACCATGAGGTATGGGGTCCAGGCTGTTCAGTCCCAGTGCCCCGGGGAGCACTGGAGGTTTTGTGGTGCAGTGCTGCGTTAGCTGGGATGGTGGATGAAGAAGAGCTGTGCTGGAGGTGACCTCTCTTTTTAGGGTCAGTTCTTGATGGCTGACTTTTGGACAGCTTGCCAAGAGAGCCTCTCGGTGTCTTATCCTTCTGTATTTCCTGGTGATTGAGTTTTATTTCAAGAGACCAGAAACAAACCTTTGATGCCCTGTAGTCCTTTGGGACCTTGGTGGCTCCTGTGTGCCCACAGTGAGACGAGAGGCTGTGTCTTTAAGAGGCAGAATTAAGCAAGTGTGTTTTTTCCTGCTTTCCAGAAGTAGCTATTAGGTTTGAGGGATCGGTTATCTGATCCAGCATGACAGATGGATGCAATGTTTTTGTCTATGATGACTAAACCTATAGAGATTGCATAAATAACTTCAAGGTACACGTTCTGATTTCATTGTGTGTTTACATGTAGGTGTGGGTATATGCTTTAAAAAAAACCCCAAGAACAAAACCAACACAGAAAATCTCAGTGGTGATCCTCTGCCATAAATGGCTTGAAAACCTTCCCCTTTTTGCATCTGTGTCCTGATTTCTCTGAGCGACTCTTGCTAATGTAGCTGTGAGTTCAGACTGCTGCCCATGAACTGTCTGAGACTTTCTGGAAAGCAGCTCCAAACTCATTCCAGCTTGTTGCCTGCAGAGATCCAGGAGAGCTCTGAGTGCCATCAGTGATGCTTTCTGCCCCAGGCAGCATTGGCTCAGGGTGGGAGGGGCATTCATGGGCTATCATGGTCTGGCAGAGCCTGATACCTGGTACCCAGTTCTCTGATGCAAATAGCTTGTGTTGCTTAAGGTGTTCAAGCCCTGCTTAAATGCCTGAAGTCGAAGATACAGCTTTGCATACGACAAAAGCAGCCGGAGCTATTTGGTAAGTACTGGTTATGTCGCCCTGGTTAGCAGCCTGGTTGTTTCCTGTGGGCTTTTATTTTACCTCACTGTGGACCTGTGTATCTCATGCTTTTAAACATTTGACTCCTGTCATGTATTTCTCTGCAGTTATACTTGTGTTATGTCTTTTCCTGGTAATACACTGTGGCATTTCTGCTGCTCACTGAACTCGGGCACTATAGGTAGTGGCTGGATGTGAAGCTGTGTGCTTCTCAGGATTGGTGCGTGTTTAGCAGGGAAATTTCCCGGATCAGCAGGAAATCTTGGGCTGTTGTCTGCTTTAATGAGCAAAGGTACCTGTTGAGACCCCTGCTGAAAGCAGAGTACCCTAAAGTGTGGTTCAACGATGAAGTGCTCATGGGAGAAACTGCAGATGTCCAAAATCACTGGAGCAGTTCTTAATCTACTGAAGATCCCACCTAATGCCGGCAGGCTACAATTGCTGTGTGGCAACTGCATTTCTGCAGTGGGAGGAGTGTCTTGGGGGACTGAAATGTCCTTATTAAGGAGTTCCCAGTCTGACTTCTGGGACCAGCTTCTGCCATTGCCTTTTTTTTGTAAACAACCACCTAAGCTGCTTGGAGGTTGAGTTGCATTGCACTTTGAGCTAATTCATAAACAAATACCAGCTGAAATACAAAAAGGAATTTCTAACTGTTTATAAAATAGTTTGCCTATGAGACCAGTTTTTGTATAAATAGTTTTTACATAGATTCTTGTGATGTTGATGTCATAGGGCATCACTGAAGATCTTTACAAGAGTCTTGACTGCTCATTTTAAATGGCTGCTTTTAGTCATAAGGAAAGATAGGCTTTTTAACAGCTAATCAGGCTGTCAATATGGTGTGTGTGTTGGGGTTTGTGTGTTTGGCTTTGGTTTGTTTTACCCCTGAATGACTATCCAAAAACAACCAGTGACACTGGCTCAGGGAGAAGAACTGTTCAAGAGAGGTATGTTGGCCTCCCATGATTTCCAGCAGACATGGATATGGGCTTTCCTAGGTGGTGGACAGAGTATACCCAAATCAACCAAAACAAATTGCAAACTAAACCACAGCCTTTTAAAGGAAATCCAGCATTGGAAAAAAGAGACGAACAAAATCCCAACCAGAAGTCACAGGTCCCATAGCTATAAAGAGTAAGGCGAAGATAAAAACCTGTTGCTGCAATCTGCTGTGGACAAGAACAGGGTGGACAATTTGGCTGTGCTTGCTCTGGTGTACTTTTGAGGGTGGCAGGTGCCATTTTGATCTCCGACTTTCTTTGTGAAAGCAAACATTATTAAACAAATGCTGGCCTGTATTTTTCCCATGCAAAACTAGTCACGTTTTGGGCTCTCCAGAATGGCCACATGGCAGATCTGTCTGTGCCTTGGAGCCATTTCTGATGGACGGTTTTATGAAAGCCAACTGCAGAACTCCAGACTATTTCCCACACACTTGAGAGGGATTAGCTAATGCTTCAGTGCCGTGCTCCAGTGATGAAGAACAATGTTGTCATATTGCTGGCAGAGTTAGCCTTGGACTGGAAAATTCATTGAGCAAGGAGTATTATTGGTTCCTGGCTCTGCTGTACCATTTCATGGGTGCTCTTAGGCAATGATTGGCCCTAAGAGGAGATCCTAAAAGGATTTGTACAGAATGGAGATACAGCTCCAGTCCTCAAGATCTCTTCTCAGCTTCTGGCTGGTCCTTATGATTTTGACACAAAGTGGTCTGTGGCTGGAAAATTTCCTGAAAGTGTGTGCAAACTTCTTACTAAGAAACGCCTGCTTTCACCACAGTGAGCTGCTTTGTGCTGAGCCCCAACCTAAGGAAACTAAAAATGTGAACCCATTCCAGTCCTTGAGCAAAGACTTACCCATACTGAGCAGTAAGGGGAAGGAGGGTGGCATGAAAAGCAGCTGCTAAGCACCCAGTGTTCTGGGAACTGAATTTTGCACGGGTGGGAAACAGGAGGAGAGTGATTGCTGTCCTACATGGTAGCACTCGTCCCCCCCCTAATTCAGAGGGGTCTGCTCTCTGTGAAGCAGAGTGGTCCAGCTAACTTGTGCCAGGTACCTTCCACGTCTTATCATCTGTGAGTTGCTTTCACTCTGTAGTTTGTGTTGGCTGTTTTTGACATATTTCATGCTGAGAACTCCTCAGCTCGTGGTGGCCAGAGGTTAGCTCAGCTGAGAGCTGGCTTCCACTGAAATGTGCCTACTTTCTCAAGACTAGGTTTGTGCTTTTAACAGATGTCTAATTCTCTTTTCCCTCTAGGCCAGGGAGGTTAATTGGAGGAAAGTGACTGTACATCGGGCCCAAGAGCCTCCTACAGAGATACTTGGCACAAATAAATCAGCCTATTTTTGATGAATAACAAGGCCCCAAAGGCTCTAGTTCTTGCTGCCTGCACAAATTGCAGGTATAAATTTCACAGCTGATCACAGGGACTCCAGAATTCAATTAACTCTCAGCTCATTTAAAAAAAAAATGCTGCCTGCCTATTTAATTATGAGTGTCACTGATACTACACATGCTGTTCAGGAAAACTCCAATTAATAAAGCATTGCATCATTAATATGAGTGACAGCATGAAGCCTGTGACTCTCTAAGGAGTCTGCCTTGACCTTCTGCAATGACAGACCTGGGATTTAATGGAAAGGGGAATCCTTTTCTTCAGGTTTGGGTGGTGCTGAGGGAGCTCTGTGCTTTGTAGGCTGTTCTGGATGCCTTTTTTTTTGTGGTTGGGGTGTAATGTAGTGCTGGCAGCTGGTGATTTAGACCTTCTGGTACTTGGGTAACCTTCTCAGGTCTCTGATTGTGGGGATGGGGCTGCACAGAGACACATGGGGCAAAAATCTGCAAATGAACGTGTAAGGCACGGTGAGAAGAAGACAGCAACATTCTTCTTGCACTGCCTTTACCACATTAAAGCGCATTTCACTGCCAGGAAGGGTGTTAACCAAAGCTGTACAAATAACCACATCTCTGCAGAATGTTTCATTTTCAAGTGTTCTTGATTTAAATTTAGCTCAGTCTCAAAGATCTATCAATAAACAGACACGTTTCATTTTGACTTTTAAACGTGTCTTTCATTTTAAGCCCAAATTGATCTGATCTGGTTATTCCATGCCCCTGCTTGTGCCCATCCTGCTGCTCTCTTGATTTCACACCTTGCAGGTTGTTATTGGAAGTGGTCTCCATTTCTGCAGCTGCGTCCTTCCACTTCAGGAGGGTGTCTGTGCCAAATGGCTCTTACCACAACTGAAGTATCAGAATGATACACAGAAGATGCTTGGCTTTTTCTCCCAAACTGTGTCCCTCCTTCCTTGTGGGTCCTATGTGTGACCCACAAGGATCACAGACTGGCATTTTCTTTATTTGTTCTACAGACCATGTCCAGTTTGTACCTCAGCTTTCTGAATAATACTGAATTCTGTGTTCTCTTCACACTACTGCTTTTTTTCTTCCCTGAGCTGCTGTGCTCCTGACTACAGCAATCTCTCCAGTAGTGGCAAAAGCAATCTCGCTGCTCTAGCCCAGAGGCACATGTCACCCCAGATTAGATGTCATGGCTCCATCTCTGCTCCAGTTCCTTGCATCTTCCTGGGATTTCCACACTAGTCACCGGTGCATTCAGGAAATGTGTGCCCAGATGTTGCTGCAAAAAGCTGGTAGTCACTTTGATTGCCTCAGCTTTCTCCAGTCCTTTCATAAACTGCTTGCCTTGTTGCCCCGTTCTATGTGCTGCTGTTCCCTGTTGTTGGTTGGAGCTGCAGCTTTCGCTGGTTCCCACATTTAAGTAGAATGTCTTCACCATTTGTGTTCAGGCACACGCATGTCATCCATTAAATGCCTGCAGGACCACCTCTCTTGTCCACAGTATTACCTTAAGACCAAAACCAAAAGAGAAGCTTTCCCACTCTCTCTCATGCCTCTACATCTCTAGCAGCTACTTCAGTGCTGGAAGAGGGAGTGGGTGTTTTGTTCGAGTTTGTTTTTGCACAGTGAGTGGCTGCACAAGCCCTAGAGCTGTTCAAGGGCAGTAGTTAGACCACCATTTCTGACACTAGTGAGAGTTCAGATTTAAACCTGTTCGCTGCTATCCTAGGACTGCTCCTTTCATGCTACCCACTTTAATTTTCTACTTACTTTGTTCCCCCGTTGCTTCATCTTAAACTGAAATAATCTCTGTCCTGGGCTTGGAGCTACCTGTCTGTCTTGTACAGCCTGAGGCTTAACAGGGCTCTTATTGATGACATGGGGCCCTGGGCACGGCTAAAGCACAGCTCTGGGATTCAAACTCTGCTGCCTGCCCTCCCTGTGCAGTGTAAGCCCGTGCTGTCACTAGGGCTGGTGCTTGGCTGTGACCAAACTCTTCCCAGGACTCGGCTGAGCAAACTGTGTGAAGTCACTGTAACCCATTGAATCAGCAGGGCATGGTGGCTGCTGCTACAGCCCTCGGGTGGCAACTTCTACTCCTCCTGCTGCAGCTGTGCAAGCCCTGGAGACCACTGATTCCCATCTCACTTTCTCAGCTGGGGCTTGGTGGCCATAGCACAGTGCTCATCTTGGAGGAAGTGGCTGAGAGCCAATGGAGATAAGGGGGTTGGATGCTTCTTATGAGAAGGCTGAGGTTGTTCTTGTTCATCCCCTTTGGAGGTCTTCACACAACTCCCTATTTTCTAACTGCTGGCTTTCACCTGCAAAATAAGGATGTTCCTGTAAGCCTCATGAACTTTAATTGTGAATAGCGAGCACAGTGGTACAGCAGTTGCCAGTGATTGAGGAAAATTGGGCTCAAGTCCTTGTTTTGACAGAAGTGTGATATTAAGGCTGCCTATGGGAGGTTTTGCCAGCTCTAGAACCTGTTCAAACTGTTCTGCAAAGTTTTGATTGTTATAAAATGAAACTGCAATGAAAAAAACATGTGGCCATGCTTCCTGACCAGCTGCATCTGGGCATGAAGCTCGTTGCCATTGCTTGTCTTGTATGATTACAAGGGATTGACTTTCCTGCTGTTTGTCATCTTCTGGCTACCTGTGGGGGTGAGGGCAGAGTAAAGGTTGTGAGCCACTTTAATGTGTGCCCCTGGAACAGCACGGAGTTTGCCAGCGGGGCTGCGATGTTTATGCAGCCTCTCTGCACATCCGTCTTTCTGAAAGCATTGCTCATCTGCAGTGAAATTCCTTGTGATGCTGGAGGAAACAGAATGTGAGACTGCAGCACAGAGATGTGCAGATAACAGGATCTCCCCCTGGGAAAGGCTGAAACCCTTCAGAATTCCTGCCTCTAGCTTTCCTGGCTTTGAAGTTGGACTCATGTGCCAGCCTTGCAAAGGTGTCAACTTCATCCTGAAAGCAGATTTCCTGCACTTAAAGGGCTCCTCCTGGCTTCTCCTTGCCTTCTTCGAAGCATACAAACCCCAGTGCAACTGAAGATGACCCCCACGCTGACTGTAGCTGTGTCTTGCCCTGGCTGGTCCCATCTTTGCTGGTAAATGCACCTGGGAACAAGGTGCTACCCCTTAGCTGAGGTACCCTCACTGGGGTGCCAAGTCCTCCAGCCCCCTTGGGATGACCCTGAGCTGCCTTGCTCCCTGCATCTGGCAGCCTCAGGGCAGCTTGTTCGCTTTGCAAGGCACAGCCCTTTTCTCAGCACAGCCCACAGGCAAAAGGCAGCACTTTTATTTGGCTCGAGGGAATTCAGGAGCCAACTTTTGGCACTCATTGTGCATTTTAGGTGTTAGTGAGCTGCTGGTGCGGGGACACCCTACTCACTTTCTCAGTTTTATTGAATATTAGGTGGGTATCCAGGGTGCTTCCCATCCATGAAACTGCTGTGTACTCCTCTTGTGGAAGGCATACTCCCCATGCTAAAAGGGATGTGTGGCCACTTGAGATCTGCAGCCTCCTGTTTGGAAGCCTTCCTTGTACAGCATGTGGGAGCATGGGGGTCAGCAGGGAATTGAGACCTGCAGCATCCTGGGATTTGCCATTTTCTGCTGCTGTAGAAATATGTTCTCAGCACTCAGTAGAGTCCTTAGCCCTGGCTTTAAAGGAACAACAGTGACACATGCTATACCAAGAGCTCTTTGGACCCTTGAACAGGCTGTAAGGAGATTCATGCTCCTCACTCAGGTGCTTTTTTCCTTTGGTTTGATGCTCTTTACTACTCCTGGTGTAATCAAAATAGTGTCAGGTCTGAGTACTATTGACCAAGTTCCACCAGGGCAACTCCTCTGTGACTACATGTATGACTACAGTGTAATAAGCTAGACTTGACCTAACCCCAGAAACCTGGGATTCTGCTTTGGTTTGGCATCACATGGAGAGGCTGATCTGAACCTGGAGGATGGGAATCTAAAGTGTGTGAGTGCTGGCTTTCCTAAAACTTCTGCTCCTGTGCTGAGCCTGATCTCCAGGTATTTGCTTTTATTTTCAGCATTGTGTTCTGATCCCAACCTGAAATCACAAGGTTTAAGTGGTTGAAGTATGACTAGAGCCTGACCTCTGTGTTTCCTGAGTAGCTGCACACTTGGGCTGTGCATATATTTCCCTTTACCTATCTGCTTGTTCTAATTAGGATCAAGCTCCAGATGAAGTAAACCTGACCTGTGTACTTGCCCAAACTCTGAGGATTTGGTGTTGGAGTTTTGATGAAGTGTGGTGCATTTCTCTTTAATGTTTCCACAGTTCTGTGGTATCTGGCTTCAGCTGGGATCAATATCAAAGGTGCCAAAATAAAGCAGGAGTGGCTGAGGTTGGGATTTTCCAAGCCTCACAAAGAAAATAAGGAAGAGGGTCTGTTGTTAGCTGGAGTGTTTTCTGATGTCACTGTGTAACAATCTGCCTTGAGGGAATCCAGCGGTCCAGATCAGCAGAGCATCGTTTTCCTTCCAGCCCCTTTGGGAAGCTTTGTGAGGATAATCAGGGGACTTTATTTGAAATATTAATCTCTGTCTTGGAGGCACTTGGCCTCTTAGATAAATTGCTGAGGAAGGCACGCAGTGAGATTTTTTTTCCCCCCCTTCTTCTTTTCTCTGGAGAGACAATGAAGAGCCACAGAGTCCTTCTGCTTGGAAAGAGATGTCTCCCATTGTGGCTCCCAAGGGAGGTTCCAGCTCACAGAGATGTTGCTCAGGAGAAACCTAAATAAGAGTTACTGGCGTTTGAGAAACATGCATCACTGCACCACTAGAATGTCTGCCAACAAGAATGCCATAATTTCTCTGAAATTATGCTACATTTCTCTGAATTAAGTTATAACAGCAGCCCTTGATGGGTAGGAAGCTCACTTTGTTTTGTTGGTTGGTTGTAGTGCAGTGTTTAGAGTTAAAAAGAGCTCTCAGCTTTTCCACTCCCTTTTTCCTGGGCTGTAAGCAGACATCGCCTCTTCTGCCCTGGCCGTGCCTTGACTCATGTTACCTGTTTTGGGAAGGTGGGTTTGTGTGCAAAGTCTCCTTGATGGACCAAATAAATGAAATTCATCATATTACTCTCAATTTTGCCTGTTTCTAGAACTTGCTAAGCAGTCCCTAAAGATTGCGAACAAATAAACTGCGTCAGGGCCTTATCTTGAACAAACTTGACTTTTCTCCTTTGCAGAAATTGCATACTGTAGTGTCAGCTTTGCAGGAGATGACAGAAACCAGGATCCCAAATTACCATGGCTTGTGGCTAATTCAAGTATTTCACTGTCAGCTGAAGCTGAATTTCCTCATATTCTAATTAGAACTCTTAGCTGGCTGGAAGATGGGATGGTTTCACTGGAAGCGTTGGCAGTGCACCTAAATAAGCAGATTTTACATCCTGCTGTTTCCCCCCTATAGAATGTTATTAGTTCTTGTGCTAATATATAGGGGATGGAGGAATGGAGTGTCTTGCCCCAGCTGCAGAGGTGGGAAGCTGGGTTATGCTGCAGGCTGATACCTGCTGGGGGCTGGCTCAGCTTTGGGGTTCAGCCTTGTTCAGCGTTCTCATAGAAGCTGGAGCATCCCATGTTTGAAATGACTGTAGGTATTAAATACACTGATTCAGGAACATCTGGTGATATGGAATGTGGGATAAGAAAGGGAGGTGACATCCCCTGTATTTCTCTCCAGCTTTTCTCTTCTGCAGGCTTTTGCTTTTCTGTTCAAAAAGGAATGTGAACTTTGCCAGGTACAGCCAGAAACATTGGTTCAGCATGAGTTGCTGGGTCTTACCGGACTCTTTGGTTTCCTCACTCCAAGTCCAAGAGGTTGATCTTTCTTATAGAAGTTTCAGCTCGTGTTATTTTGACAGATTAAATACTACAGATGACTTTTTGAGATCCAAGATAGGTGCTCTGGTCCTCAAATTCAGTGACCAGTATCTTAATTTGGTGGTCATATATATTTTTTTACCCTTCCCATACAGTATCTGCTCAGAGGCGGAGGCCAACCACGCAGCCTTTAAAGGTGCATTAACTTCTGCAAGACCTTTGAAAAGAGTGTATTAAATCAAATTGCATGTGTTGCTTTGCTTAAGGAAGGCTGTTCAGCCACACAGAGATACTCATGTGAAGGAATGGGTGCTTGCAGGAGATGCAGCGAGTCTCTGTAAGTCACCCAACAGCAAAGCTGAGGTGAGGACACCATCTGGAAGTGATGGGTGTTTCTGCCAGCCATGGTAAAGTGAATATCTGGTTGAATGACACAATATCTGGCTCAGTCATGCTGGTGGTGTTGCAAGTATATTTTTGAAAGCTGGACTTGGCAATGCTTGTTACCACCTCACCAACACGGCTTGGTGTGCTCTGGCTCTTGGCACTGCTACTGGAAATAGGGTGGAATAATGCTGCACAGCAAATCTTTTATAGTACAGTAAATATAGGAGGTGGAAAGGTCTTTAAATGGCTGATTGAACTTGTCTGGAACAGTCATGAAATTCTGCTTGGAGCCAGAGCAGGCTAAATAGCCTAGGTGTCCCTTTTCCCCCCTCATTCACATGTATTTCTGGAGGGGAAATTAATTCAGAAATCTTTCAGACTAAACAAAACTCTTTGACCTCTTGTTGTAGCCTTTCTTCTCCCCTTTAAAAAAAAGCTAACAGTTTGGCTCTGCAATAATTCACAAAAGCTTTCTGCCTTGCCAAAATTGTTCACTCCACCCCCTGCTCCCCCAAATTCACTCTGCTCCATTTAGTAAAGTTTGTTGGCAAAGATAACCTGACTTCATGCTGTGGAGAATATTTGTTTCTTAATAGAAGATGGAGCAGAAGTGGAATTGTGCTGGTTGTGTATATTTTGCCTTCTCAAGATTAGCCCCAAGCAATTATCTGACTATGGACTGTGCCAGAAAAACACAACAGAACAATTTTAGCAGTGCCAATGAAAACTCCAGAATGCGCTGCACTCAAGAGTGTAATTTTAGATTCTGTTTTCAAGTAGTATTTCTGTGACATCATTGACTTTAGGAAAAATAATACCCCAGGGCTTGTTTTACAAACAGGATGGAGCTTTATGATTTGGCAGCTTTCTGTAGGCAGAAAGACAAATGTTCATCACTTACAAACCCCCATATGACAACGGGCTTTGCTTCCTATCAGCAGTTAAAAGTAATGAGAAAAAGTAAAAACTGATGTGGAAAGGGAGTTGGTAGGCACTCGCCTGCTGCCCTGAGGGCAGGGATGCTCAGATCACCTCCAGGAGAACCTGAGCTGTGTGAAGATTTGTTCTGGGATCGAGAGCACTCCTGGCTAAATCCCGTGCGCAGAGTTGCCCCGGGCAAGATTTGGGAAATACAGTTGTTTCTGCTTGTGCTGCCTCTGGTCTCAGTTCACGACGCAGACGTACTCAAATCGGGTGTCAGGATGGGAGGGCTCTGCTGGTCCCCTGAGCAGGCTCCAGCTGCCTCCTGGAGCTCTGTCATTCACATGCAGCCTGTCTGGTGTGTGCTTGCGAGGTTGGGATGTCGTGGTGACACTCTTTGTGTGCCTCACCCAGAGCTCTGCCATCAGGAACTGCTTTGAATTTCTTTACCACTTCTTTTCAGAAGTCCTCTGTTGATTGTAGGACTGGAATAGGTTGATTTCTCAGCCTGTGTGGACCCATGTGCACTTGGGCAATGCTTTGCAGACCTCCAAAGCTGAGGTGCCATGGCATCTCTTACTCGCAAATTTTGTTCTTTCTTGTAGAAAGAGTTTTCTTCATTCTAATATACATTTTCCTTTCTGAATTTGTAAGTCCATCACTTCTGTGTTCTGCACATGCACTGCAAATAGGAAAAGGATTTTCCAGTCTGCAAAAGTCTCTCTTTGACTCTTACTGGGACTTTCCATTCTTCCCCTACCCATTCTTGTCCATTACTGAAGAGGTTTTGTGCTATTTCCCCCCCCTCCCTTCTTTTTTCTTGTGGGCAGATATTTTAGAAAGTTCTCATAGTACCTGCATCAGACACTTCCAGGCAAATTCAAAGTGAGTTAAAGAAAAGGTAATGTCTATATCAGCCTTTTTCATTCTGGAAGGCTCTGTAAGCTCAATGGGTGCCTTCGAGTCAGTGAAATAACTTGTTTCCCTTCAATAAAGATTTTCTTATGAAAAAAAAAAGGGTTCTCTGGTCTCTGGCCCTAGTGCAAACTATGCTTGCAGCTTTGCTTCGTCCTGTGCCTCCCAGTACATGCAAGTGGAAAATAGTTTACGTTAACTGGGATGAATCAGTTGTGGCTTGAAGACGAAGTGATGACACCAGCTCTGTCGGCAGCTGGTTGATTCAGTGCTCTCTCAGGAATTCAGCAAGTTCATAAAATCAGATTGCACACAAATTTCTTTCACAATCAGCACCAGTGACCAACTCCAGTGGAGTTGCTCCCAGGGGGAGTTGGTGCATCTGGCACAGGATGGCTCTTCTGTTGCTCGACCACAATCCTGTTTGGCAAGTTTGGGCACAGCAACCATGATCCGAATGAGTAGGCTCATTGTTTGCTGGAGTGGGGAGATGCAGGCATCAGGTTGCCTTTAACTGTGTGAACTATTAGCTCTGCTCCAGAAAAACACGTGTAACTCATGCTGATTTCCATGCAAGTGAGTAATTCGCTATGAGTGTGAACCCTGTCAGGGAGGGGCTGCATCTTCCCCTGAATGTGTACAATGTCCAAAAATCTTGGGCACAGTTATAATATAAATAACAGATCCTTGTAGTCTCATCAGCTCCTAGACTCCCTGGGGGAGCTTTGCATTCTTCTGTAAATATGAGCTTTGTGGGAGAAGTCTGATGCTACACAAGCATGTGAGAATTTCCTTCCCAGTTGGCATGAAAAGACTATAAATCTGTGGAGACACAAGCCCTTCCCCCTAGCCCTTCCTATAAAATTAATGGGTGTTCAGTTAAGCCAAAACAAAGAGTGGTTTCCCTCAGGCAAAGCTGTCTTTAAAAAAAAAAAAAAAAAAAAAAAAAGGTGTTTTAGCATACAGATAGAAAACCTTGTTTAAATCCATGTTTAATAATGCAGTAAGTGTCCAGGGAAAGGAACTGTATTTCTTACCCTGCTTTGGGCTTTCAGCTTCCTGGGAGTAAAGGTTGGAAAATAAACAAGGGATGATGCTAATGGAGATTAAGGGTGACCTTGGCCTGTGGGGTGAGTTGCATGACCCTGCAGGGATTGAGTTGTTGGATAATGGAGACTTTCAGACTACCTCTGTCAGGCAGGGAGGTCAGCTGTGTCACTGTGACTGCAGTTTTTCTCTCTCCTCACTTCCTACCTCCATATTGTAGAGATGTTTTAAGGGATAGTGGCAGAGAGCTAAGAACAGAAAGTCATTAAACTTCAGTTCACCTCTAAAGTCCCTTTGGCTGAAGTGGTGGCAGTTGCCAGCATGGCAGTGTGGTTTTTTTCTGGTCAAATCCTGAAGATCATGGGAGGGTGAGGGGGTAACCACCTGCTCTGCCCCTCCCTGACAACAGATAGCTGGCATCATCTCAAACTCATCTGGCCTTGAATCCTTCCTGTCACTAAATTCTGGAGGAGAAGCTGTGCATGATTCTCCCTTTCCACTGTACCTGGTTTTATATTCCTCAGAGTCTCAGAAGAAATCAAAAGATATAGATCTCACTGGTTAGAAACTAGATGAGGCTGATAGCCCTCAGTACAAAAAAAGCAATTGAAGAATATTTTAAGTTTGTGTCACTGCTTGGCAAACGAGTCAATGACGGCTGTCTCCAGCTTTGGTAGCAATGTGAAGCCTGCAAAATACAACCCACGCTGGGAGCTGAGATGCAAAATGCCTGCAAGCATATCTGGATATTGAAATGATAGGAGTTGTGAGCCGTTTCTTATGGTGTGGGTTTGTGTTTAATATCACAAGGAATTTTTTAAGGCTTTGTGTAAATTTTGTTTGGTTTTAGAATATTCAGGTCTAAGTGGATGTTCTGATGGAAAGGGGTTTTATTTATTTAGTCATTTTGGATAGGTGAAATAATGCCTTCCGGGGCTTCAGATACTGCTCAATAATTTATAGCAATGTAGAGGTACAAACAATTTCCTAATAGAACCAAAGGCAGCTTGAGGGCAGGTGGGAGCACGGTGAATGAGGAGGTAACTGCACCCAGAGGATCAGAGGCACAGCTGCATTTTAGGCTTGGTAATGCCCCGGGGATGTGATTATCTTTTGATAACAGAACTCCTGTGTGCCTCTCTGCCTGGCAAGGGTTGGGAAGGTGCTGGAATAGCTCTTCAGTGAGCAGGTTTCCCTGCAGAGGATCCTTTTGAAAGCGTTTGGGAACCTGAAGCAGCTTTTTATTGTCTGGAGAGGTGGACAGGAGAGGTCACGGTTCTGGAAAGCCCGGTCTGTGACCCTGCTGCCTCTGCTGTGTGGGTGGGAGAACACCACCATGGGGGGCTGCCCCATTCTCTTGCCTTCTCCCTTTTACCTGGTTATGAGAGGAGAAGCTTGTCTGTTGTGCCTGGAGCCAGACAGCTCCATTTTTCTTAATATGGTTGCCCTTGGGCCATTTCAATTCAAAACCCCTCTCTAGGTAGAGTGCGTGTGATGATTTTCTGCTCTTTCCCTCTCTCTCCATTTGCTCTGCAGCTGCTCTAAACGCAGCTCGCTGCTGGAAGTAGTTGCTGAGAGCAACGTGATACAGCCAGGGTTTCATTTTTGCTGCTGTAACCTTCTGTACCCTGCTATTGATGGAGTTTTGATGTGTTTGACTCCAAGTATGGGATTCTTCACCTTCAGGCACCAGTCCTGCTGGATCCCAAATGTGCTAATGCTCATTTACAGCAACATCAATTGGCACATTGCAGCGGAGCTTTGATCCTACAGCAAGGGCTTATCTGCTAAATGACTGCAAGGGTGTGAGTGTCCCTAAGGGTTAGGCTCAGCATATGTTTGCACGGGAAAAGGGCAGCTATCTGAAAATGTTTTTTCAGTGTTTTCTCGGATAGGTTAAGAAGGGAGACAATATTACACACTGCTTTTGGAAGAAAAGAAAAAACCCTTAAGCTCTCAATCTGTAACCCAAGGTTACAGATCCCTTTTTAGACAGTTCTGCTCACGATCCAGGGAGAGGAAGCAAGAGGTAAGGTTGTCTGCCTAATTTTTCTTTTTTGTCATCCTCTCACAGGGAGTTTTTGCGCTAGCCTGCAGACAGAGGGAAGAGCTGGGTGAGTGGTGATGAAACAATCATCACTTAAAACTATTTGCTGATAATGAGTCACTCTTCATGGAGTCCCAATCTGTTCTCCCTTCTGTCAAATACGAGTGCAGCAAGTCTGCCTGCTTTGCTGAAGAGTTTTACTGGTTTGTTGTTTTTTCTCCCCTGAAGGATGGATTCTAGCAGGAGGATTTGGCGAGAGGGACGAAAGAATGAAACGTGTTTGTGGGTGAATATTAATCAAGAGGTTCCTTTTTGTGCCAAACCTGAGGATGAACCTCCTAGCAGCTCAGATGAGGAGCTGTGAGGGTTATCTGTAGTCCATAGGCTCCCTCTTCTATCTGGAACAAGTCTTGCCAAGTCCCCATGGCTGTTACTCCTCAGCTGAAAGTGGAGTTTAATGCAGAACCTTCAGCTCAGGTGGTGAGGCACAGAGTTTCTCCTGCTGATGGGATGGTATTTAAAAAGAACTAAGAAAATTATTGAAGACAAACCTAGGGATGACCCAGCATAAATAAAATAAAGCCTGCATGATCCCAGCAGGCCCCTAGGCCTTGCCTTCTCCTGCAGTTCCATTTGCAATGATTTATAGTCAATATCTTGATAAATGCCACCCGGTGTGTTAAGAGCTGTCTGGTTTGTGTTGTTAGGGTGGCTGTGATGTCTTCCCTGATATGGTTCCTGCAGTAATAGGCCAGTCCTGTAGATTTTGATGAAAACTCGATTTTCTTGTAACAAGGTTTAACAGAAGGTTTATTGAAGTATTGATAATGGAGAATGCAATAGATATATGTCCCAGAGTTAATATACTGTAAGACATTAAAGAATACATCGCATGTTTATCACTGTCAAATCCAATTAAGGTTTTAATTATAAATAAAAAGAATTGGTTGTTCAAGCATGGGAAATTATGATCAAGGAAGAGCTAAGCATAGGTTCTGGGTCAGACTGGACTGAAAAGGGACCAAAATCAAGAGAATTAAGAGAGTTTGGAATTTCTTCCCAGAATTACATAGACCTCTGCTATAGACTAAGGCGTAAGTTTTGTTCAGTGACCTGTCAAGTGAGTTGGGGGCTGGCAATGAAGTGGGCCTGTGCCGCATGCTGAAAGCATCTCTAGGCGGTCTGGGGCCCTCTTCCGATGTGTGAATGCATTATTGTTAGTGCCAGAGTGATACGCAGCTCTGCATCTGCCCTGTCACAAATCCAGTGAAACCTTCCACCAGCATATTACTGCTTTTCGGTTCATCCTGATTGTAGCGAGCCCGCTTCAAACACAATAATCCTTCTTGCAGATCAGATATACAGTAATCCTCCTTTACAAGCAAGAGCACAATGGGCCTCTGCCGTCAGACATGATGTAATCCTGCTGCATCAGATAGAGAATTTCTTCCCTGTACCATGTGAAACACTGTCCTCTGTCTTCTAATACCACACTGCAGCCTTTTTCCATCAGGTGACTTTCACATCCATGCACTGTGGTTCTTCTCTAGACTCTAAGCAATAAATTCCCATATTTCCTTGTCATGCTCTGCTACAGTACAGACATTCCATGTCCCCAGGAATGGTAGCAATGGGTAAAGTGGGAATCTCTACATTGCATATGATGTGCTCTTTCGAGTAGGGGCTTCTCCTGTCTTCTGCTTGTGCAGGGCCTAGTGCAGTTAGAGGCAGTGAACCCTGGGTGGTAGGGGAATATACAAACCAGATGACTGCAGGCTCTCTTGCTTGCAACTCCCTATACTCTACAGGCCTCTTAAAAATTGTGAAGCCTGTCTTTGAGCTCTGCTAAAAACAGGTGCTGTGGTTTTACCCCAGACACTGCAAACAGAGCAGCTGGCAGCTCTTCCAGCTGCACCTCCTCTTCTCCTGGTAGCTCAGGTTTTTTTGCCGTCTTGCACAGAGTGTTGTTTAATAATTCTTCTGCTGGGGATGATACAGGAGAGTTGTCTTTTGTATGCATGTTCTCTTTAACCTTTCTCTAATCCTTCTTGTGGGTCCTGAGCACTGCAAATCCTCTTCTCTTTAAGGACAGCCTCTGCTAGTTTCTTGATTGGGGAGGGGAGAAGAGGGAGATGCTGTCATGTGGAAGGAAAGGATGTATTCTATCGCTCTCTTAATCCTCCAGTCTGTTAGAAAGCAGCTACACATCCTGCCTGATTGAATACCTGCCTTGTAATTCAATCTCGGAGTTCTGCTGCCATTCATAAATAGATTACGCTGCTGTGCTGCGGGGCTGAGCCAGGGTTTGTGTATTCCACCGGGCAATCCACGGCAGGGGGATGTACCCTCTGCTGTGGCGAGGTGAAGCATCTGAGCAAGAAGCTGAGTTGGGGTTTTAGAGGGTGGGGCTTGTCAACTTCCTTGGCTTTGGGGCATGCACACCCAAATATTTCCTTTATGTGTCTCAGAGCCACATAGATATTTAGATATGGATGGTGAGATGGATGCTGGCTTTATCTGCTTTTAATTTGTCCCTTTAAGTAGATGTTTGGTGACTTGCATTGTTCTGACCTCTACTTCCCCAGAAATGAGTGCATAGTGAAAAGTGGCTCAACACTTGTGCTCTTCTACCTTGACCATCAGTGCAGTATCCATCACCACTGGCTGGCACTTCTTTGGTAGCATCAACACACACTTTGTGGCCTAGTGGGACAGAGGGTAACAGATGTGGCTTTCCCACACATGCACAAGCTCCACTTCAGATTGTGTGTTGCCACTTGGAGAGACAAAGTGATCCGTGTTTGCAAAGTGCACATCTCTGTAACCTGAGAGAATGCAATTCAGAGCTGAGAAGTAATAATCAGGTAGGCTTAGCAACCAAAGAAACTTCCCAGTGTTTTGCTGGGATCAGAGCTATGAAATGGTGTTTGTTTGTGGACTCCTCTTGCATTTTCAGGTTCTTGTGCTGTTCTAGGGTCATGGAACAATGGACGTGGGGAACTGAACAGGGGAAGATGGTTATGTGGTGCTGTCTTTGTGCCTCCTGGGTTGGAAAGTGGGTAATGCTCATTCCTGGAGCAGAAACTGGGTGGTTCCTTCTCAAGAAAATTCTTCCAAGGCATCTTTGTGAGCAGAGTGAATGGATTTTGCTGCAGTGTTATTTTTTTTCTGTTCTTTTTCTGTTCATTAAATGATATATATTCTCATGGAGGCTCTAAAATAAATTGTTGTTGCAGAAGCACCTTTTAAAACTTGTCAGCTGTGGGTTTTTTCCCCAGTACCTTTGCCTCTTAGGACCATAAATGGCTTCCTAAAGCAGGAAAAAACCATTATTAATTACACTGCCTAATGAACTCATTTGGCTTTCTGCCCAGCTTCCAAAAACAGCAGTAGCACCAGGCTGGATACTGTTGTCTCACTGTAATTATGTTTATATGGAAAGTTAATTTTTGTTTTCATAAATTGATTTGAGGCTTCTGGAAGCTATTTGGAGATAATTAACTTTGCCCACACAGACCTATATAAGGGCGTTTGTTTACAAGGTAGCGCTCGGTGCTGGAGCATGGAGGTAGGTTCCTGGGATCATCTGGAAATATTCAGTTAGCAGCTCAGGGCAGCTGTTTTCAGACTCGATTCCCTCATTTTGGGCAGCAATAGCAAGCAAACACCACAGCCTGGAGATTTTTCAGGCTGGTAACAACCCTCAGGGTGGACCTGCAGTCCCTTGCTGCAATCCAAATGAGCTGCAATCCAAATAATTCAAACACTGCAAAAGCTGGTGCTAAAATCACAAGCTCCCTTAACGTGAACGACAAACGTGACAGTCCCAAATGGAAAAGGCCTGTAAGGAATGAGACCAGACCTCCACAAATAAGCAGTTGTGAAGGCAAAAGCAGTTCCCATATATCTTTTATAATGGTGAGGATGGAGAACAGGCAGCAGCAGCGTCAGGTGATTTAATGGGGCCTTCACCAGCAGGATGCACGATGTGATGCTGCAGAAGTGACTTATTTGTTCAGTCAAAGGCGTGTGTCTTTGGTTTTCTGGCCCCTGCAGTGAACTCTTCCTTCAAATCAATTCATTAATGAGCTAATTTATTATGCATGGAGATCCATTAGAGAAATGTGTAATAACCTCAGGATGCAGAGCCCTGTTCCCGGCACACGGCTACTGAGGAACAAAAGAGGGAGGAAGAAGCAAGGGCTCCTTGGCAACTCTAAGCCTGTTTGGGAGCTCTTGTCTGACCCCTTTAAAATGCAGGGGAATACATGAAGCACTCTGGGTCGTGTCTAATAAAGAAGTGGATGGCTTGGCTGAGTGGAGCAGCTTGTGTAGGTCAGCGCCCAGGGTACTCCTTTTAAAGCTGCGTTTTTAAAGTTCCCGTGTCAGTGCTCTGTGGGCTTTCTTCTTTAAGAAGAAGATTGTTCCTCAGAGGCCTGAAAATGTACTAATTTCTTACTGCACACTTCAAAACCATGGACAAAGCTGCATCAGAAGGCCTTCAGGGTAGGTTGGCATAATATGTGTCTCTGCTTTTGCTGGTGGAGGGGCTGGATGGTATTTAGAATTCATAATTTTGGGTCTACAGATGATGCTGTCTGTTCTGGTCTGCCTTGCTCATAACAAAGAACGACTTTTCTCAGCCCTTGCAGAAGAATGATGTCCACACCGTAGCCAGACTGCCAGCAAGCTCATAAATTCCAGCTTTTCCTGTTTGAGTCTTTGCATTCCTGTCTCTTGAGCAAATCCCCAGGGTCAGTGTTTTGAAAATTTTATCTAGTGCATCGATCAGGATCAGGAAATTTCTACAGATTGAAGGGTCAGCATGCTGGAACAACAGCCCTGGATGAGATCAGGAAAAAAAGGAACTTCCAGAAGATGCTTGTGGTGTTTCATCTGGTAATCCTGTTGTTGTAAAAGAAGAAGCAAAGCAAAGTGTTAATAGAGATGTTACAGATTTCCTAAGGTAGTTCACCATCTTCCTCCTCTTCCTTTCCCCCCACTTCCCCTCTTATGCAGCAGCAGGGTTGTAAGTTCTGTTCCTGATGTGCTACTGCACTTTCTGTCAGTTAGACTTAGGGTCCAACCTCTTTTAACCTATATCTATGACTCTGAGAAAAAAGAGTATTTTTCTGTAGAGGAAACTTGCCCTTTTCCTTTTATTGATGGATGTTGAGGCCCTGCAGGCCAACCCTCTTTCAAATTCTGTCATGGGATTAGCCAGCACCTTGAGAGATGTGGCAATTCAAGGCTGACCACAGCTAAAGTGAAATTTCCTTTTGGATCCCATGGTTTGGACACCAGATGCTGAAAAGTGTCAAGTACACATGCGCACTTAAAGCACTAATGTTAAAACAAAAATCCTGGAAGCAGGTGTGGATGAAGGGCTGTGAATGGGAAGGGCTGCCCCTTCCTCCTCCATCTGCTGAGCTCTCCCAGTGATAGGTGAAGGGTTTACCCTTCATCTCTCCAGTTATTTGCTTCTGTATTTTATGGAGACTGTTTATTGTGCATTACAGGCTGCTCCATAGCTGTGTTCCCATGCCAACCACCCTGCAATATGGTGTACACGCTCAGCGAAACAAAGCAACTTTAATCCTCAACCTTTGGATGTCTCCTGCCCATCGGGGCCAAGCCTCCAAAGAGGAACCCTGCTGCTTTCAAAGTGGAGCTCCGGCTTCCAGTTAATTGGGCCCAGTCATTAAAGGAAATTCAGTTTATGTCTACTGGGACTGTGAAGGGAGTAGATTTTTTAATAGCAAATATCTACAGTGTGTATTGGTTGTCTTCAGGTTAAGAAAAAAAAGCAAACTCTCAGCAGAGAAGAAATAATTCAAATTGCTTGCCGTTGGCAGAATGGCTGCCCTGCTCTTTAGAAGCTGTATTTATATCCTGTAAGAACCAGCTCATTAGCTCTATTGCTCACACAGATAATCAACAACATAATTAATAATTATTTATATTACACCTATGGCAGGGGGCTTGGGATCACAAAACAAAACATAATTTCCTTATGATCACTCAGGCATTTCTAACTGTGGTTTTTTTCCTTTTTTCTGTCCGTTCTTGACTTTCTCTGGCTTTTGGTGCCAGTTTTTAATGTTCGGCACAGGTTTTTTGGTTAACTTTCCACCAAGTGTGTTCTTCTCCATTAAAAACCTCTCTGAAGTCCCACTGGGTCCACAGAGTTTTTCAAGTGTCAGAACTTCGTCACCCTGTAGAGCAACCTGGATTGGCATGAACAGCCATAGCTGTGTTAACTTCAATTGCATCTATTTGTCCTGATTTGTGGACTGATCCCTGTCTGCACTTGGATGTTAAAAAGCAGGATTTCTCTTGGTCAGGCACTCCACCTGTTCTGCATCTTCCCAGGCCAAAGCAGGGCTGTGGGATGCTGTGTTTGGGCGACACCCAGGATGTCTGTCCTGGGGAGGACTTCTGAGCAAAGCGTTCTGATGCTTTTCCTTGGGAGGGATTTCATCTATTTTAACTGAAGATTTTATTCTCAGACAAAGCTAACCTTCCTCTAGGTTTCCCTGGCAGTGCTTTGACTTGCATTATGCAAGGCAGCTCCCATACCCTGACCTGTGGGGAGACCCACGGGGCAGATTTCATTGTGTTTTGCTAATGCGGGGAATTGTTGCAGCTGCTGGCATCAAGGGTGACATGCATCAGAGATCCTGCAGTCACATCCCATAAAGCCACTCTCTCTGCAGTGCTGTCAGCCTGAGCTGTGTCAGGACAGCAGGGGACCGATGTGGGACAGCACAAGTGAGGCTCATTCCTTGCCCAGCACAGCAGAGAAGCTCCAGGAAAGAGGTGTAAGCACTTGGGGACAGGCTGACACAGAGAACGGTGAAGGGGCTCACTGGGAGATGAGAAGGAGAGCAGGAAATCAGGGGGCACCCCCACAACAGGACATTGTAAGGTGTAGCTCATGCTGTAGAGATTCATTTCTTTTGAGCTTTGGAGAGCAGGTCAGGTGTTAAAATGCATTTGGGAAAATCTGAAGACATGTTTTGGATGGGGAGAAGGGAGAGAAGCTGGTCTCTGACTGGGGATGTTACTCCTGTGCTCTAGGAAAGCTGTTCTTGCACAGAGGATCCTTGTACTGAAGGAGCAGAGGAAAAGGATGCATCTGAATAGGATTTCAGCAGATAGGAGACCCTAAAGCATGTTGCTGCTGTCTAAAGCTGCCAAAAGGGAAAGAGCTGTGCCCTGCTGGTGGCACCTGCCTGCTGTGGGAAGGCCACTCTTGCCCTGCCCCCTATGTGGATGCCTGTCTGTGGAGTTGGGAGCCCAACGTGCCTTTGCCATATCTGGGAGCCTCAGCCTGAGGCTTGGAAACTGTTTGCTGGCACCATGTGTTGCTAAGCAGATGGGTCTCTGCGTTTGTACCCGCTCAAGTTTTTCAGAGAGGGTGGCTTTGGTGTGGCATTTCAGTAATTGTTGCCAGCACAGAAAAACAGAAGGAAAAGCATCTCCAGTTCTTTACCACCTGCTTCCCCTTCCTCCTTGTGGCCCCCATCCAACACCTAAGTAGGTGCTTGCCCACAAAATGCTCTGGGAGGAAAATGAGAGAAAAAAGCCCTACCCAGCTTGACTGCAAGATGCAACAGGTGAAATTGTGATGTGAGGGAATACCAGAAAAGTCTTACCTAAGCATGCTAAAAATACCTGAGGGTGGGGCAGCTGAGTTACTAGAGGGGGAACTTGAACTACAGGAGACTGTAAATGGTTTGAATGTGACTTGCCAAGGCATTTGCTGATCTCTTTCTCTGAGGGCAGGTACCAGCTGGGGTGTGTAGGTGATGGCAGCACTGTGGGACATGCCATCCAGTCCCTGCCCGTGGAGCTGGGTGCTGCAGGCAGCTGGCTGGATTTTCCATGCCACTTTCCTTCTTCCTAGCAGGGCAAGGGCTCAGTCTCTTTCCATGTTCTGGTTCTGAGTTTTATAACAAATGACACATAGGGTGTTCTTTTAGTTAACCACAAGGGGTCCATTTGAAGTGGGATACAGCAGTGGAGCTGCAACCTGTCTGTCCGTCTTGAACAGACTGAAAGAGTTAAGAACAATGCTTCAGAGTTAACATACAAAAAATTACCCAAAATGTTTTGAGAATTCTTACCTTCCCTCATTAAGTTTTCACCTCCTTGGTACTTGTGGCTTCACCCCCTTGGTTAAGGGGATTATTGCCCCTGAAAAATGCATTTTGACAGATTACCAGGCTTCATCCCAGGCCTCATTGGCTGATCGGATACAAGCTGACTCATTTCTCTCCATCCCAGTGAGTGATCCATCTCTCTTACCCATTGATTTTTCTGTCCTTGTGTCTTGAGATTTATGGAACTAGATGTTTCAAAGCACAAATTCTGTTCCCAAACCCTTGAAAGATCAAAGTGGTTAGTATTTCACATCTTCAGCACCCTGTTCTTCTCCCTCTGTTCAGTAAGGAAAAATACACCGTTATGTGTTAAAAACATGTAGCGACAGATTTCTTCATCACCCAAAGGCTCTAGGTACCAAAACTGGTCTTTGTTACATTTTTGTGTGTCCATCCACCCCTTGCCATGCCAGTTAACACAGTTCCATGGTTTGTGAGCTAACAGGCACTGAGCATATGGGAGAATCATGAGTTACATAATTTTACTTTTTTTTTTAAATGTAAATTTTTTACCAGATCTCTAGCTGATGAAGAAAGAGACATATTGGGAAAGAAGGTGTGGGTGAAACAAGGACAACATTATCCTTTTGCTTGGCCACATGGGTTGGTTTGTTTTTTGGAACGCCCTCTCTTGCAGATGATCTGCCCATAAGTATCTGTTGCGCTTTTTGGTGATATTTTCTCTTCAGCATTGTTTTTCCTGCCTCTAACACAAAAATACTATGATTTTTTTTTTCTGGTGTGTGACCACATTAAGCACTTGGATCTTTTCTTCCAAAGGAAGAAGAACAAGGTATCTTCTCCCTCCTCTGTTGTGACTATTTCCAATTATAGCACTAGGGTGGAGATTTTTTTGCTGTGTTGATGAACAGGACTCCTGTGTCACTACAGATGTTGCCCAGAAAGAGGTTGATTTAAGATGTATTTTACAATGTAAGTGCTGCCTGAGAAGTACCACTATATTTTTGCTGCCTCTGGGAAATTTAGCTGCTGCTGCGTTGCTGCTGGAGGAGTGAATGCACACCCTTTATCTGATCACCACTTCACCCTTCCTCAGTCCTTCATGGCAGCATCCAGTGAACACACTGTGCATAGCTGATGTCTGATATGTTCTGCTGGAAAGCTGAATGATGCATTGTATTGTTCAGCAAAAGCAGTTGGTGTGTTTATTGTGAGCGTTTGGAGAAACGGAATCAATAACGTTTATGTAATACTCCTGTCATCCACTTCAGCCCCTCCCTTGTAACTGTGGCTGCCTTTCCTGAAATGAGTAATGAAATGTATTTAATTGTATGCTATGATGGTCACAGGACAGCAGCTCCAAAGCTGTTCTGATCACCACAATGTACAGTAAATACTCCAGCAATTTTCATGTGCAAATGAGCATAAGTTAGTGCAGTGTCTTGTTTGTAAATGAGCACAAATAGCTGTGCTGGGTTCATATTTTTACTGTCAAGATTATTATCCCTCTGAAGGCATCGAGCTGCTTGTTGCAGCTGTTTTACTGTGCATTCTGCAGAAGGTGGCTGAGCAGAGCAATCCTGTGCAAGGCAAGACAGTTGTGCTGCCACCGAATCATGGTGTGGCTTTTTTGCTTTTTTTGTGTGTGTTATATTACATGCCTCAATAAGATCATCTGCCTGTGTCAATTTGGACTTGCAGGGAGGGGATGACAAGTGGCTGCAGTTCTTGCTGTTCTGCACAGAGAGGGCCACGCTGGGCTCTTACAGTTCATCTCTGCTGTGACAGAGAGCAAATTGTAAATAATTTTTTCTTTCCCCATGAGGGAGTGCACCTCCAATATTGTTCAATGGAAGTCTACTTAATCTAAAAAAATTATTAGAAATTTTTTTCAATCTCAGCTATGTCTTTGGCACTGTAGATAGTGAGGAATTGATGTTCAGATCATAGTTTACTAAGTGTATCTTTTCCCTAAAATAAATAGATCACCCATCTAGACTAAGTTTTTTTTCAGTGACCTGTAATAAAGTGAAACTCCTTCATAAATGAGCTAATGGATTGGTACAGGACAGTGATGTAGGCCTGTACTGAATCTCAGCCTGCCCATCAATTTGCTTCCCTTTGGTTTGCTCAGAAGAGATCTGTGTACCAAAACCTGAAACCCACTGGGTAGGTCACCCTGAGTTCCAGTGGCAGGTCAGGGAAGGCAAGGAGGCTGGGATGAAATCAGATTACAAATATTCTTGGCAGTCCTCTCAGCTCTTTAAAGAGATTGCTGCTTGTCTCTTTACTACTCATTTTGTCTTCTGCTGCCGACTGCAGTGTAGGAGCATCTGATTATTATAGAAAAGATGTGGGATTATCACACTGAAGCAACTAAAACAGTGAAACTTGTTCTTGGCATGATCCAAAGCCTTTTAAAGCTGGTAACAATCTCTGCTTTCATTGCTCAGCCTTTCCTAACTCTTTCCTCCGTAAGAAACACTGTGTTGGAACATCTAAAGAGTCTGGTGGGTGCGTGTAAAGAGCCACAGGCTAAACAAGTCTGTGCAGTATTTACCAGAGGCACTGAAGCTCCTTGTGTAATTTTAGTGCAGTCAACCTGGCAGGAAGCAGCGTGCTTCCCTCGATTTGGTGGCTCAGCTGGGTACTGTCCTGTGCTTCAGCCACTGGGAACTGTTGCTGGGACGAGGGCAGCAGCGCAGGATCACAGGCATTTGGGATATGCTGCACATCTGAGTCCAAGGGGGCCCAGGCAAAATGTCCTGCTTGTAGTCCAGACAGCTTCTGGATTCCCTGACTGGAGGAGCTGTGGTCAGAGGGCTGGGTAACAGCAGTCCTATGGCTTGAGGAGTGCTGGAATGTTTTTCCTGACTCTGTGGGGGAGACAGCTCTGCATCCTGTCTCTGCAGCTTCACCCCGAAGCTGTGATGGGAAATCCTACAACTCATTAAGGACATTTTCCTTAGCAATGTCCTTAATCACTTCTCAGGATACTATTTTTTTCCTTCCCTTTCTCTTTATGCTGAGGAGGTAGTTTTCTTTTAAGTGGGTGATGCTAAGAGTTTATCCCATCTGACTCAGCTCTCTCCACTCCTTGGTCTGTTCTGAGTCAGTCCCTTCCTAGGAATGCTGTGATCATTGTTGTTGTTAGAGACCTTTAAGTCTAGCTGGACAAAGCTGGCAGCTTTAGGCTTGGAGTCACGTTGTCAGGGCTGTGAATACAGCAGGGTGGGAACCTGTGCCAGATGTTGGGATTTGCCCAGCAGTGACAGCAAGAGGCTCAGTGTGACGGGGAACGCCTGCCTGAGCTGCACGGATAGCCCTTAGAGACAGCCCTTCTTGCTGCGGGTGCTGTCCCAGCTCAGGGTGTGTCTGTGCTCTTTGGTGGCCATGGCTGCTCTGGAGGTGTGGGTCTGCTGAAGTGCAGGGCACTGGAAGGGTCATCTCCACAGGGGTTTTGTGAGAGAGAGGTCACAGGGCCACAAACGATACTTGAGGCTGCGTGTGTGACAAGCTAAATCAGTCTGCACTCATATTTGCTGAATTAGCTGCAGCACCCGAGGTGACTTCTGGTGCTCCTGCACCATCTGTGGAAGGACAGGCTGAGCTGGGACAAAGCCAAGCGGCACAGTCAGCCTGTCCTCACTGCTGCAGGCCACCAAGGTGAGTTTGTCCTGGATCAGCAGAATGAGGAGAGGAGGGCTGAGGTAACAAAATCTCTAAAGAGCTACTTTGCCCCGTGGAGAACTGAGCAGTCCTTGGCATTATTTTGTACAAAATACTGATCATGACAGCTCCTAACTGCAGGGGATTTTCAGAAACCTCTGGGGATTTTGTGTGAACATCTGTTTTTGGTAAAGCAGCTCTTTCTAAGAGAACAGCCATGCAAACAAGCTGTTCCTGAGTGTGTAGGATTCCACTGCTTTAACTGCATTTGCCAGGTTAAAGTCTCTGTTCTACATGGGTACTGGAGAACACTTTTGAGATATTTCTTTGCTGCAATCTTTGTTCTTCCATGGATCTACAGCCTCCTGCTAGCCTTAGCTGCCTGACATGTTACAGACTGTCACCTTAGCCTTTCCCTAATAAAGATGTTCTTTGCCTGTTTGCTTATGGGTCTTCCCTGCCACTCCAGAGTTTTAAAGAAAGAATGAGTTCAGGTTAAATTACATTAATGTGCAAATATGTACTGACTTCATCTACAGAACACTCTTACAGCTTCCTCCATAAAGCTGTACAAACAGCAGTAATCCTTCCCTCCCTGAACCCCATCAGTCACCAATGTTCTCACACTGAGGTGGTGAACTTTCTGTAATACTACAAAGTCTTGCCCATGGGTGTGTAATGCTCTGTTACTGGTGCTGCAGAGGTAGGTAGGTGTAAGGTGTAGGGTGCTGGAAAAAAATCTCATTCCTTGTTTCTCAGGCTTGCTCTCATCTACTCACTGAACAACATCAGCTGTGGGGCTTGGTGTTCACTCCTTCACTCCAGGTATCAGATGTGCAGGGAGGGGGGCAGAGGCTCTGGTGATGAATAAAGCAGAGCCCAGTTTAGCTGATGAGATGTTCTTTGATAGACAGCTTTCATGTCATAAAAGGGTTTTGGCATATAGGAAAGGAGTAGCACCTCAAGGACACCACTGCAAAATGACTTTCTTGCTGTGGCCTTCCCAAGCTGGGAGCAGCAGGTTAATTTACTGTGACTCTCTTTCCCTGTGCTGCTCACCATCTGGCGAGGAACCCCTCTGCTCCTCCTGCCAACGCAGAACAGGCAGGTACATTAAAACCAGGCTTCTGCAGAAGCACAAACAGGTCCTTACTGAATGTACCTTAAAAACAGCTCTGTCCAGGGTTTATAGCAGAGATGGCTTTCCTGAAATACAAGGCTGTGAGTGAAATAGGGACATCAGTGGAGATGATCACAAAGCACCTCCCTTTTGGTGTGGAAACTGCTAAGGCTGCGCTTGCTGAGGCACAGAACTTGCTGTTGATCTCTGCAAAACCTGTTATGCCCTGGAGGCCTTTCATGTGCCTGTTTAATATTGCAATTACACTTGTGTCTTTGCAGGTGAAGGCCAGGGGCTTGTTGCACTGAACTTAATTATATTAGCACATGATTTCTCCAAGTCCTCTTTAAAGATGACTGTGTATTTCATCCTTGGTGCCTGAGCAAAAGGACTGTCCGCTAAAGATGATTTTAATGATGGAAGTGAACAGTTCTTTAACAAGATGGAATCTTTCTTGCTGAGACACCAAAACTGGTGGCAGATGTTGGTGGGTATGATCTCGGCTCTAGCTCAGGCAGCCAAGTCAGTGAAATGAGCTTTGTAGACTTTAAGTCATGGTATCTTCTTGGAAGGTCCTGTTCTCTATCTTGCTTTCCTCTTGTGCATGTGTTTGCAAGCCAGTGTAGTGGTAAATCCCTGCTGAGGGAAAGCTGTAGGAGAGGATCACCTGAAGCCTAAGCTGTGTGGAATCCAGGATGAGGTATTTGTTTAAGCATCTCTGCTGTATTTCTTAGGACCCTTGACTTGCTTAGTGCTGTGTGTGACCCTGACGGGTAAGAAACGCCGCTTAGTGAAGAAGTGCATTTCTGGAGAGCAGCAGAAAGATTTCTTCACAGTTTGGCTCTTGTATCTCTGCACTATCTGTAAGCTGGATAAAAGCCTGGGAGGAATGATTGTTTGAGCAAGATTGAATCTGGAAGAGAGGCTCATGGATCCCAGGAAGAAACTGGCTGTCAGAATGTAGTATTGACTGGAAGAAAGCAAGTCCTTGGAGGCACTATTGACTGCCATTACTGATGTAGTGGAGACTGCCTAAAGTGCCATTTCTTGAGAGTGGCATCATTTTTTTGCTGTACTTTCTTCTTTTTTCATCTCCTCCTTTTTGCTTTTGAAGAGGGTTGGCAGAAAAGCAACACTAGCACGTGTCATGAGTGAACTGACAGTACATGCTGAGCTGGAGCCTGTTGAGGGACTTGTTTCAAAATGAAGGGCAGAGAGGGGGTCCTGAGGGACTGGTTCCCCTCAGTGCATACTCAGGCTGGAATTGGAAGTGTTTCCAGCCCTTGCTTGCAGAGAGCAAACTCTCCCCTGGACTCACCCAAAGGCAGCTGTCTCACAGCAGGAGCTGTGAGGCTTTTTCTTTCACCTGCCCACTTTAGATTTTGCCTTTTAAAGCAGGGCTTCCATTCAGGAGATGCAGTGCCAGGTCACAAACAACTTGGGACAAACCTGGCATCTGTGGTAGAAAATGTACAGGGAGGAGGGTGAAGGATCTCAATGTTATTTTAAGACTTGGCAGAAATAGCCTTAGGGAAAGTGAATACAGCTGCTTCCCCCCTGTTTGTCTCTGGTATTCCTCCACTTGCTCTCTCAATGCTGAGCCTTAAACAATAGGGGGAAGAGCTCATGGCCCTTTGGGAATGTTGGCTGTTCCAAACTCTTGCAATTAGGCTGGGCAGAGCAGCTCTAATTGAAACAACACTGTCCCAGCCCAAGGAGCTGTCTTGGTGTTTGGGATGGAAATTTCAAAGCCAGTTGGTGGACATGTACTTTTCTTTTTAGTTGGTTTTTTTTTGGTGTTTGTTTGGTTGGTTTTTTCTCTCCAAGGAAGCCCATCCACATTGCTTTGGTGGCATGCAAAATGTGAGTTTTAAGTTCTCTGGCTTTAGTAATGCATTTCCTGAATTTCAAAAATCCCTTTTTGCAAAAGTTAGTATTTTTGGTTAGGGTTCTGTTTTCATTTGTCTACTTTCAGACAACTCAACAACTCCTTCAGAACATAATGACTTTGGGTTGTGCATTCCGCAAAGGTGTATCCAAAAAGTCCTTGAGAAGCACATGGACATCTATTGAAGCTATACCGGAAAATTCCAGTTTCTCATGTACTTCCTAATGGCACAGCCTGAGGATAAGAAAAGGAATAATGTAATAGGCTTGTGCATGTTAATGCTTTCCTTATCCAGCACTTAACTTTGTACTCAATAAGTTCTAAATTCCTTCACCACTTAATGTGGTGCCTTTGGGAACTGAGTACACTATTAGTAGCCTACTGACCTGTTCTGGTGTCCTCATCTAAAATTGGGGTAGGATGGCAAAACCTAGTCAGCCACAAGTAATCTGTGCACACAGATTCTAGGGATGTTAGATAAAAACAGACATGCCCTGTTCCCAAAGCAGTATGGGAGGGATGAGAAAGGGTTGCTGCCCAGGCTGCTGGAGGTGCTGGGTAGTGTGAGGATGAAAAGGCAAGAGAGATTGAGAAAGGTGATGCCACCTCTTTTCACAGATCCTCACTCTGGCTGCCATTGCTCTGAAAGGGCTCTGCCCCCTGAGGGCGTCTGGCATTGCGGGGGTGTCCCAGCTGAGTGTCTGGCTTTTCTCTGTCGAGGACACATTGGCTGGGATGCTGAAGTGACTCAGTGTTTGGATATCTGGACATTGTTTCAGGCAGAGGATTTGCTGCATTGTCCATGACTGAGATAGTTTTGGATAACCCTGTTTGTCCAACTGTCTGGTTAAGGCTGAGATGTAGGTAGTCCTTGTTTTGTTCATCTAAGGAGGTGAAGGAAGCATTTTGAGGAGGCTGCTAAAATCACATTCTTGATTTGAGATGCTTTTTCCCTTTTCTACTTCCAAAAGGACGATGCTTTTTTGGAAGTGATTTTAGTGCTTATCCTTGAAACCTCTCTTCCCTTCATTTCCCCATCTGGATGCAGTTAGGCTTTACATCCTTTACCCTATGACTCAGCATGCCTCTGTGGCCTCAACCCCCAAGGCTCTGCTCCAAGGCTCTCTTGGAAGCACCATCCCCTGGAGAGTGTTGTCTTCCTGGCTGCTGTGACTTGGCTTGGGAAACTGGGTCTCACCGACTTCAGCAACTCTGTCTTATCTTCAAGGTACCTCTCAAGGTTTTAACTCAAAGCCTTGGAAATGGTCTGACACCCACGTTATCTGCAGAACTGATTCAGCTGCCATGGCAGCTGAGATCAGCTTGAAAGTTAAGCTGGACAGAATTGAAAAAAAAAAAAAAAAGAGCAAAACTATTTTGGTCCTAATTAGAAACATTGGGGAAAACATAATTGAGGAGTATGTGTTTTAAACAACCAGCTCTGCTCATGGCCTGTCTGGGAGTCAGGGAGATATTCAGTCAGCAGGCTGTTGGGTCTCAAATTCTCTTGCTCCTGGCAGGGGCTGTAGCAACTAGCCTAAACTGTGTGGATAGGAGGCAGAGCGGGTGGGTGCCTCTGTGGGACAGGAAACCAGGGCACCCAAGCCAAAAAGAGTTTGCCAAGGTCAGAGGGTGGGTTAGTGGCAGAAATGGAACTGAGTCGTCTGGAGCCTTCTTGGGGGGGGAGGTGGGCTCAGTTCCAGAGGTGTCAGAAAGCAGACACAGCATCTTGTGGTGCCTCAGTCCTGGCTCTGGAGGCAAAGAGGAGGCTGAGGCTTTGTGCCTGGCTGAGGAGGAGCTGCTGAGCATGTTTTAACAGCACCCTGATACAAGGCACTTGATTCTCAGGGAAGCTTGCCAGAATCCTGGCAGTGACTGAAGGTAGGAGTGAAAGTAGGGATGGGGTTGTTTAAAACAGCTCTGCTGTTGCCTTCTGGAGAAGGTCACCAAAGGGGGTTGAAGTGGACATTTGCAGGAATTAGATACTTGACTTCCCTTTGTGTCTCAAAAGAAAAATATCCATCCTGGATTCATTTTTCCCCTGAAGGGGAAAGCTGTGTGCTAGACTGTCCCATTATACTGCAGCAGACACAGAGATCTAGTTAATTTAAGTGCCTCTTACTTCAGCTGAAACATATTTGCAATTGGAATACCATTCCTGCTCACTGAGCAGAGTCCTGGAAGCCACAGGCTTTTGTGTGAGAGATCCAATTAAAATACAAAAAGAGAGATGAGGTGAGTAAAGCTCTCCCCACAAATTCTGGGAGGGATTTCCTGCATGAGGCCAGCCTTGACCTTGAGCATTCCCAAGTCCTTTCCCTGGGATGCTGACCCAGTATTCATAAATCATTTGAAGCATGAAGTGATCTTTTTATTTAATAAATAATAAAAAAAAAAGTAATTGGATTGACATAAATTAAAGCTGAGTTAACCTGTCTGGAATAATTGGATTGGTAATAATGGGCAGCAGTGTGGATTGAAGTAGGTCACAGTTTAACCCGGAGGCCTGGAGAGGCTATTTTTTTTTTTCTACCCCTCCCTTCCTTGCCTTTTTTTCTTTTTTTCCCCTCTGAGAGCACAAAGAAATGTGATGGGAGGGAGATAACCAGTGTGTGCCCTGTGCATGGGGCTGCTCATATCTGGGGAATTGCTTCAGGGGAACTCCAGTTCCAAACCTGGATGTTCCTGGGAATAATGTTCCCTGGTTCATTGCTGGGAAATGACGGACAACTGTGACAGAAGCTGTATTGTACATGGTTGCAGTGATAAATCATTTCACAGGGATTAACCCTCCATCCTTTCTGTACTGTCCTTCCATACCACTGATAGCGAAAAGGCTGGAAGAGCTGCTCGTGAATGGGGGCTTCCCAGTGACAATGAAATGTGTAAATCACTGGGGGGTTGCTCTCTTCTATTTATTAGTGTAGTGGTTTGGTCCAAAATACTCATTACTGTTTACCCTCTGTGAGATAAGAATTAGGAGAAACGCAAAACAGGCACAAAACTTGAAGGAATATAAAGAAATTTATTAACAGACCTAAAAGAAGAAAAAAAAAAAAACCATACCACACCTTCAGAACACTTCTTCTCCCCTCACCTTTCTCCCTTCTCCCAGTGACAGTGTAAAAAGACAACCCTTGAGATGTTCAGTCTGTTTACCACTTCCATAATAACCTTGTTCAGTCCATTTAGGAAGAGGAGTCTCTCTTGCCCATGCTATGAAAACATTATCACCACGAGACAGCCGCCCGGGTTGGTTCTCTGCTCGCATCATGTGAGAGTCCCCTCCCACGACCTGCAGCTTTTCCCACAACTGCTTTCGAGGGTCCACTCTTGAATTACTGGGGTACAATTTCAAGGTTGAGCCATTCAGAAACAGAAGTTCTCTTCACCCTTCTGGGAGCATTTCATCTCTAAGAACAGCGGCCCTTCTCCTTCCCAGGGAGCAAAGGGTCTTCCTCATCTTCATCTTTAGAACTATCTCTGGGAGCATCTCTAGGAACTGAGGTTTTCTCCTTTTCCATTTGGAGCAAAAGTCCTCATTGCTTCCATCTCTCCCTGTTCAAACTTCTCATGAAATTACAGCTGCTTCAGCATCTGCCTATCTCAGCGCAGGTGCTTTTGCTCACAAGGACAAGTTGAACGCTCCACCCCCCATGCCTTCATGAAATTACAACGGGTACTCTGATATATCATAGCTTTACAACAGAATTTCAGCTTTAAGCATCATCTCTTTCTTCTCCCTCAGGTTTTCAGCTCTTCACAGCACTAAAAGGGTTAATCTCACCTAGGCCTTGCAGCTGGAATTTTGCTTATTGCTGTTGGTCACATGATCTTTGGCCGGACAGCAGGGCAGCTTCAGCTGAATCTTGGCCGCACTGCAGAGGGGGAGCCGAGCTGCTCTGGCTGCCCACAGCCCTGCAGTGGGGGGGGTTCCATGGCTGGAACAGGGCCCATCAGCTCCAGGATGGCCGTGGCCCGGCCTGGCCTGGCCCGAGCAGGGCCTGGGCTGAGCCCGCTGACCCCCACACGGGGCCCGCAGCCACCTGTCCCAGCACTGGAAACGAGAGAGAGCTCTGCCCGGGGTTTGCCTATTCTTAACTGTGGATCACAGAGGCGGTCACAACTTTAAGTGGCTCAAAGAATTGTCCATATTCAAACTGGCCACTGATAGGTTCTGTCAAGTCACAGAGGAAGCTGTAAACACCCCTTTGCAAGAACATCACTTCCGGGACTATGCTTGCTAACCCATGACAATTAGCGTATCTCTAAATGCCTCCCTAGTTATTCTATGTATTTTAG
Source organism: Coloeus monedula (assembly GCF_965178545.1). Lineage (NCBI taxonomy): Eukaryota > Metazoa > Chordata > Aves > Passeriformes > Corvidae > Coloeus > Coloeus monedula. The sequence goes on along the minus strand of NC_138798.1, from coordinate 6,629,730 downwards.
TCTGACTGGACTCTTCCTGTGTCCTTGGGTGACAGCAACAGTGATAAATAACCATAGTGTTGAATAAAAGCAGGAGCTTTTAACTCAAAGTAGCCTAAAGCTATTTTACATTGCTCTGCTTCTGACTTGAGACCTTCAACACTCTTTAACTACTGGTTAGAAATGATGAGTACTGCTGAAGTGCATCCAAAAGGAGTGATTCCTCCAACCCCTTGAAAAATATCCCAGGCTTGGGAAGTAACTCTAGGATATTGCTTCAAAGCAGTTGCATGGTCCTCTCCCAAGACCTTGATTGGAAGCATTGCTGCCTTTGACACCATATCCTTCACTCCAGTGAAATCCAAATCCATCAAGGCACAGATGTTATGCTAAGCACATGAGAAATCTCGTCCCCATTGGGATAAAAACATTTCCAAAGGAACCACTTCCCTCAGAGTGGCAAGAGGCCAAGAGTACCACTCAGGCAGTTGAAAAATGAGCTGTGTAGAAATCCTCTCGAGATGAAACCCTCCTCTGATCCTGGAGCAAGCAGGATATTGAGAGTATGTGCTAAGGAAAAGTTCACGTCCCTGTGGCATGTCCTGGGAAGGGCTGGAGAAGTGAACATGCTGCACACTATGCTGGAGGTGTGGAGCCAAGCAGGGATGAGGAGGCAGTGCAGAGAGACCAGCCCTCCTCCTTGCTTCCCACCAGGGCCATTTGGGTCTTGTTTGCTTTATTCTGTAAGAAATTGATGATGGTTCTGTGGTTGCAATAGTTGCTTCGTTAGGTGAAGTTAACTGGACTGTGGCCAAATCCTGCTGCCTTTCCAAAATTGCCTAAGTAGTTCTGATTGTCATGTTAAAACCACTTACTGCAAATGGCTTATTTGGATCAGTGGTTGGTGTAAAACGTGTCCTCAGCCACACTGTATCACCTGCTTGGCAGGGAAAGTAGGTTTTGAAGAATTACACTGCCACTCTAGAGCTTTCTGTCTGATCTCTGCAGCCACTACCTGATGCTGCTGGGCTCAGTGGTAAAATTCCCTGGGTCTTTGGTGGGACACTTGGTACATTTTACAACATTTTGCTGTGAGCAGACAAGTGCGTCCGTGGCAGGGAGTAGCCAGAGCAAGGGCTGCCTGTCCATGCTGTGCTGGGGCTGCTCCCTCGCTGCCCCATTGCACTCTGTGCTGGGCAAACTCCTGGGAGAAGGATCATCAGTCCCTGTGCCCTTCCAGGACAAGGGAGGGCTGAGGGAAAGGGAACACTTCCGAGTCACCATCTGCTCAGGAGCAGTCCAGCTAGATGCTTTTCTTTGCCTAGAGCTTATGATAAAGTCACAGCGTGGACTTAAATAATTAGGAGATGCCTGGGTTTGGAGCAGAGAGTCACTTCTTTCCCCGCTGACCTTGGCTGATTAGCAAATATTTGGTATTATTTGTAGAATCCTATCAAAGCAGCCCAGAGGTATTCATCTGCTTAAAAGCCTCTGGGAGATCTCTCTCCCCCATGGGGGTACTGCCCATCCTGGCTCTTCAAAGCAGGTTTTTTGATTAGCTGACAGGAGATGCATTTTTAAGATCTTGTGGTTTTTTGATGCCTTTTTTTTTCTCCCCACCCCCTTTCAAAGAAGGGAGAAACTTAACATCACACTAGTCCCTTTGTGGCAGTTTGGAAGTTAAATTTACCAGGACCATTATCTTTAACAGCTGCTGCTGTCTGACAGATTGAGTTTATAGTCGGTCTTATAGGCACTAAAATCACTTTTATCCTTGTGGGTCCAATTTCAGAGCTATTCAATTTATTATCTCTAACAGCTTAACAGCTGTTCTCCCCACTCCCTCGTACCCCTCTGCCCCTCACTCCCTCTGGCTCCCCAAAGCTCAAACCTAAGGGTCACCCCTTAATCCTGGAGGCAGGAGCAGGGATGTGCACGTGCTCTTCCAGCAGCACCTGGAGCTTTACTGGAGACAGCCAGCCTCCACTGATGGAGGAGGCTCCTGCTCTGGCAATTTTTCCAAGTGCAGCACCAAGCCATGGCCACAGCAATCTCACAAGAGCTGTTTCATTCTCATTACCTTGGCAGAGGAATCTCCCAGTCCGTGCCTCAGTTCCCTCTCAAGCAGAGGTGTTAAAGCTTTGTCTCTACAACTGGTGAGGCCACCACGCACCTTGGCAGCAATTAGTCAGCTATGTTAATGGGCCCAAGGCAGGCTTGTTCTTGCTGCAATTACTCCCTGCTCAGCAATGGCACACATTTCCCCTACCACCTTTCCCACCCGCCCCATCCCCTCATTTTTCTCGCCGCTCTGCAGAAGCATTGATTTATTGTGTGAGTAGACACTGTGATGATGAGATATATTGTGAAAAATCACTGAAAATTAGTAGCGAGAATTCTAAGATGGATTTCACTTATTTCCCTGTAATGGTGGTACATGATCTATTACACCTTGGCTGGGGCTAAGTTTCCCTGAAGTTAATGGGAGGCTTCCTGTTGACACATGTAGTCTTCAGATCAGACCTGTGGAGTTTTGGCACTTGTCAAGCGATAGCAAAATCTCAGCAAGTCTTGTGGCACAAAGGAGACTATTCAGACCTGTCACTGAGTGTCTGTTTCATTCTTTTCATCTTCTCCTCCATTCTATTCAAGTTCTTATGCTGCTCTTGTTCCAGTGGTGCCCGAGTGCCCTCCAATGGTGCTAATGCTCCCACAAAGAGATAATAATGATACCCGGCTGCTTCAGAGAGTCCCTTTCTGCTCTGCTTCATTTCCCTTCCACCTTGCAGACAGTCTGATTATACCCCGTGGCTATTCCTACTCTCTTGTCAGCTTCAGAAAGGAAGAAAGAAGTCATTAGAAACCAACAAAAATGTTAATTGTATCATAAATCTCTGAGCAGAGCAGCATTTCAGCAGTTTATTCTGATTTGGGTGTGTGGCACTGCAGCTAAATCTGCTTTTCTTTTTCCAGTAAGTCACTGAAAGGCTCAGAAAAGATGGAGGAGACAGCCTGGTTTGCTAAAGCTGTTTGCAACATCAAACAGTGCTGCACAAACTTAGCATTTAAGCCTTAGACCTATTTTGGAAGCAATACTTAAAGAAGTAGTAAATAAATTCTGCATGGTTTTTCTTTTTATTAGGCTGAAATAAGTGATAAGTGTTTGCATGCTTTTTTTCAGTGTGTGTTTCAAGAATGACTTTAAGGGCATATGGGACTGAGAGCACATCCAGCACAGTAGCCTCTCTTCAGAGGAGTTGGGCTGATGCCTCTTCCTAACAGAGGAAAGGCATCAGTAACAGTTTGACCGTGTGGCCAGGGGAATCACTCATTGTGCCAAAGAAACTGCAGAACTGGATTACAAAAAAGAGGTCTGGAACTGTAGCAAGGAGTGCTGCACTTGGAAGAAAGGCTCAGAGCAGAGGGTGCTGTCAGGTCTCCTTGCAAAGGCTGCTGCAGCACATCATGGAAACAAGCTGGTGACCTTGGAGAGACTGTCATCAATGGTGTAAGGGGTGTAACCAGGGTGTATTCAAGGGAGATCACTGAAGTGATTTCAAATGGATAAAATGGGTAAGTTCGATCTACACAAGCTCAGGGAGCGCTGTTTGCTGTCAGCAATGGGCTTATGGGAGTAGAGGATGCCTTTCCTTCAGGCCAGTGTCCATCCAGAGCTCCCACCCATGCTGGGACTGTTCTTCTCAGGAGTGGCTGTACTGGGGAGCCCCACATCCAGCCTGTGCTGCCCTAACTGAAGCAAATTACCACTGATGGATACCTTCAGCATGGACGTGGCAGAGCCAGGAGGGATCTCGGGGCTCAGGAGTGGCTCACATCTTGCAGGCAGGTGGGTGGCAGCCCAAGGATGGGGGACTGCAAGGTCTGTGGAGAGGCACAGCCACTGCTTTGCCTTCCCCATCAGGTTCTGATGAGTTCAGGTCGAGCTGTTCTCCACCAAGTGCACGTGTGTCTGTGGATGTGCTTTGTGCTTCTATCCTTTTTGCTTTTCTCCCTATTTCAATCCAGTTTGACTGTGGCCAGTCCCTGGTAGAGGGGAGGGAGGGAAGAGGAGGGTTAATCCAATCCTTTTATCTTGCCCTTTGTCTAATTAAAACCACAACAAATGGCACAGTTTAGGTTTAAATGTAATTGTGTTTAATGAAACATTAAGGGCAATTAAAGGAGTTACCGTGGCAGCCTCTCTATACCCTCCAGGGTTATAATGGTCTGATGAAGTGCTCTTACTGGCTCTCTTGGCAGGGGGCTGTTAATTGCGTTAGAAACTGATAGTAGTTTTCTTTTAATACTGAACTTTCTCTGGGTATCCATCTCACAGGCATTTGCTTGTGATCAGTCTCTGGAAGCTGGGAGCAGCACATGGGCACGGTGGCTGCCCAGGAGGATGGACGGGGCACTGGGGGCTGCTGAGCTATCCCTCTCCTTGGCTGAGCCCCTGAGCTTTGCTCTGGACAGTCACTGGCACTGGAGGCACCCACTGAAGCCTTGAGGCCTGAGTTCCCTTTCTGGCCTAATATTCTGCTGGCTATATTGTTCGTGGGAGACAATGCCTTATGTTTTTTGCCTGGGAAAGGTTGTCCTGATATAGTTAAGTTAGTTTGAGAGTTGTCAGCAAAAGGGAAAACATATTGTGCAAACTGAGATGATTCATGCTTGTAAATATTATATAGTTGCTATCAATCTCAGACTTTTAAAAGAAGCACCTAGAGGTCATTGCTGGAGATTTCACAAGCACAAAAATTTGGCACCTTCCTTCTTAAAATGCAGCCTGAATTTAAAGCCAGTTCCTCACATTTTAAGACTTTGACTCATGCCTGACTCATGTTGTTTTTAAAAATACGGATGGGAGTTGGCAAGAGTGTGATAAACTGAGGCACAGAGGGAGAGCAGAGGCAGCCCCAGCACTGCCACTGAGGTCAGGCTTCCCCCAAACCATCCTGAAAGGTAACCCAGAGGGAATCAGGAGCAGAGCCAGGAACAGGATGCCCAGCTCTAATCGCTTTCCTGCATCTTGAAGAAATAAGCACTGCCAGGGCAGCAAAATAAATACCAGTTCAAAAAACCGATGGTGTAAGTAGACAGCAAATAGTCCCCTTGCAGAAGAGGTGGGATAGACTGGGTTCTTTCTTTGTCTCTGCTGCCTCTGCATACAGAAACTGTGGCTTGAGAACAAGGTTAACTGCTGCCTCCTGAACATGGGGCAGGTTTGACAGCAGCTTTGTGGCAGCAAGGTTGCCTTCACATCCCTGACAGGATGACTGCTCTGTAAATCTTAGTAAAAGATGTCACAGCAACACGTGTCCCCCAGAGACTGGGAGGGGAAGGGAATGATATATGAGCAAAACCTGTCTCTCGAGTCCTGCCATCTATTTCTCAAGTCTTAAGGAAATGCTGCCACTATGCTGCCTCCATTTATCTCAAGTAAATATGGAGGGAAACTTCTAAAATAAGAGGCCTTTAAATACATTTTTTTTAAGGCAGAGGTTATTTTTTAACACAAAAGACTTTTTTTTTTCCCTCTCCTCAGCCCATTTTCCAGTTGCTTTCATAAATAAATAACTTAATGCACCTCCTTGTCTCCACCTGCTTCCTGCCCCATTCAGCGGGTGCTTCCTGAGGCCTGGGGAGAGCCAGGCGGTTATCTCAGCCTCCAACAGCTCCTCGGGATCCTCTGGCCTTTCCACAGCATGAGGGGGAACAGATGGACCCTTATCTCCACCTTGCAGCCCAGGACCCAAAGCCTGTGGAGATCTGGGACTCAATCACGCTCACTCAGGAAACCTGTGGTTGATCAGAAGCTAAATCCTGTTCACTTTTTTGGGGGGGTAGAGAACAGTGACTTGGACATAACAACAACTGTATTTTTGGGTCGTGGCTTCCCTTACCAGCCATTGTGGACTGACTGGGGAGGTTTGTGCTCCTGGGGTGTGTTTGTGTGGCTGTGTGTGCCTCAGGTGACAGGTGTCTGTGGCCTGTGATGGTACCACACAGCTCTTGGTGAGACAAGTGTGCTGTGGTGAGGAACTCTCAGTAACTTGCCCTGGTCCTCAGTGGTGGGATCCAAGCAAAGGATCCTTCCTCCTTCCTGGTGTTGAGATAACCAAGGAGGTATATTCGGGGCTGTCAGTTTTTCATTAAAAGGGTTTTTTTTTCCCCAAACACAAAAGTATTCTGAAAGTGTTTCTACCCGAGACTTCTGTTAATTCTTTTCTGGACTTTGTAGCTGCTGGGTGCCCAGACTTTATATCACCCATGCCTACTTGTCTGTAGCAGTAGGAAAGCCAAGGAAAACAAAAGTGTTAACCTGAGGCTTTCCTGCCATGGCCCTTTGGGTGCTGTTGGGTAGCTCTGCTCATGCCCTGAGGAGGTGTTTTGCATAGTAATATGAAGAGTTTTTCTCCCACTCCCCCATCCTTTCATGCTTGAAGAGCTCTGTGGCAGCAGGAAACTGTCTCTAGGGAGGATTGATCTTGCCCTTCACTTCACAGGGATTAAGGGCCTCTCCTTGGGCTGGGATGAACTCCCTTGCTCCCAGGGAAACTGCAGGGACTGCTGTGTTTCACTGTGATTATTCTTGTTTTTCTTCCCCCTCTTGTGGATCCAGAAGGCTGTTTCACAAACCCTTCACACTTTGTGCTCCAAGATCCCTCAGTCCACTTCTCCTCGCTATTCTGTGGACCATTGCTCTCCTGAAGATACCGACCTGTAGAAGAGTGGGCACGTGAAAAAAGGATGGGGAGGGTAAATTAGATCATCCCCACTCTGGATACACTGATCCTCATCATCTCAGCTGCCCTGTCTCTGGCCATACACCATTTCTTCTGCCTGCTGCTGCAGTGGTGCTGCGGGAGCAGGGACAGGGCATTCACACTGCTTAAGTAAAACATAATGATTTAAGTTTTATTTAATTTAAACAATAAAATGGCCATTAAACAAGTTATGCATTGACCACCTTACCATGCCCTCTAGTGCTAATCCTGATTAAGTGTCTTTATTACTTGGCTCAGTTGGCCTTTTTTAAATGACAACGGAACACTTGATAGCATGAGTGCAAACTCTTTCCCTCTTGGCAATTATCTCCCTTCCTACTGAGTTTTGCAGGAGGAAGGAGAGGGGGAGAGGGAAGGAGAAGGGAGAGTGGGTTGGCCAAGGGAGAAATCCAGCGGCACCTGATCCGTTTATCACACAGATATGCCATAGTGGAGGCTTAATGGAGATTTAAATAATTCAGAGCACTCAGCCCCGCTAAAGCTGTATAATGAGCCTTCTGCACTGTGAGCCACTGCTCGGCTGAGCATACGAGCAGGGAGGTCGTGTGGTTTTGCCATGCATAATTAAAGGATAAAAGGGGATTTAGAGCAACAGTGTTACAATGAAGCATGCGGACAGAGGCTTCACTTTTATTTAACTCGGAAATGCCAAACTGTTTTTGACTTGCAGAATAAGCTTCCCTCTTTCCTCTTATCTTTTTTTTTGTATATATATATATATAAAACATATTTTTGTATACATTTCTCCCGTCCCTTGCTGACCTGTCCCTGCTCCCCTCTGTCCCTTAAGCATGGGGTTGTCTCTGAAGAGGATTCACAGTGATTCTTGTTTCACACTGGGACAGCAGCTCTCAGCTCTGTGGCTATTCAAGGTGGAACAAGCAGGTGTGAGCTGAGAAGCCTTTTCCAGCATGTTTCATGTTCCCTTTGTTTCTGCTGAAAGGAATGGCTCCAGATGAAGAGAATGAGAAGGAAGATGGGAAGAATACTGGGGAGCACTTTAATGGTGTGATTTACCATTTTCTACTGTGTTATTTACAAAATTAGGGCAAAATGTGCTGCCTGGATGGATGGATCTGAGACAACTTGGTCATTCCTGGGTTTTATTGCTCCTTTCTGCTCCTCTGCTCCATTCTTTCAGGAGCAAACAACCTTCACAGCCCCTGAGATGCTGTGTGGGGCACTTGGTTACCTGCCTGCTGCACAGCTGAGCCAGGAATGGTGTTTCTCACGCTGCCCTTCATCAGCTTGCTGTATCTGATCTGCCCCTCAGCCCTTGCTGTTGAAGGAGGAGAGAATGGTTTTGCATTATCCTCCTCCTAGGAAATGGAAGAGCATGTTTTTGTGCTGAAAGTTGCTATCAGCCACGTCTGGAAAACTCTGCAGGTCTACAGTGGTGGTGGGTGATAATTAGCACATCTTTCGTTAACCCCTTATCACAGCCCCAATCTGCTGTGAGGAAGCTTCTCAAAGCAAACAGGTCTGGTTTCATCACAGCTCTTCCCAGCTTGAAGGAGTCTCCCTGCACTTCTCCCTGTGGAGTGGGGGCAAACTGGAGACAGCTCCAATGGTCTGGGGGATCCTGAGAAGGTTGGGGAAGTGAAGCATAAATTCACCTGTAGTAAGATGTTGCCTCAGGTGACCAAGGAAGGTGAGCTCAGTTTGGCATGGCTGCAAAATGAAGTTTATGTTGTGGGTGGAGGTTAAAGGGACTAAAGGGACATTCAGGCTAGCAAAGCAAAGATTGAGAGGGGTTCCTGCTGCTCCTTGTTCGTAGGGTGGAGAACCATTCTTGCAGGTCAAGACCAAGGCAAAACACTGAGTGGTGAGTGCCCAGTGGGAGTGGTGAGGTCTAAAAACCCAACTGGTTTTAAGGAGATACGTGATAACTTGCAGAAAGGGATTCTATATTTCCGCCTGCAGGGTACATGGATCATTAAATCAGGAGGTCCTTTCTGCCCTTGGATCCTTAATAACCTCTTTTCCCAGGGCTGTGGGAAGCACTGCAGCAGCTCATGGCTGACTCCCTGCACAAGTGTGTCCATGTTCCTTGGGTCTCTCCTGCCTTCACCACTGTCCCCAGGTAGAGCTTCCGAGTTGCTTGTCACTGTGATGTACAGCCAGGAGCACAAGCTGCTGCCTCACGTAATCCCTAGAATTAAATCATTATTTTCCTTTAGATAAAGAAAACAAGAAGGAATCTGTGGCCGCTGCATTCACCTTCTTGGCGTGTGTCTGTCAGTTATTTGTTGCTGGGTGGGAAGCCAGGGCCCCTGTGACATCCTGCACGGTCACTGTAATGGAAACATCCATCTTGTCTCCCTCAATGCACACTCTCCATTTAGGAATTTCGAAAACACTTCTGTCAAATATCACTCTCTGCACAATCCTGTTAGCAGGGCTGATGAATGGAGTCTCAAATTAAGACCGATCCCTCTGATAACCACAGTGCTGTAGGAGAGTCATCTGCTCAGTCAGAGCTATTTATTATATTTGATTAGCTGGGATGGCAATCTTCACAACCCACTGTAAATTCTATTAGGGGCACTCTGAGGCCCAGAAATGCAAATTCGACTTCACAACACACATATGCATACATATCGCCTCTCTTAGCAAATGGGTAATTTCCTCACATTTATTTCAGTGTTGTTACAAGAGAGATGTGGATGCCTTCCCTTCGTCAGGAGGAAAGGGAGAGGGATGAGGGGGACACTACAGGGTGGTGAGACAGCCCCACGTTCTCTTTTCTCTTCTTTGTGAGACCCTGCATGGCAGCAGCTCCAGCAGGTGTTCTGTGAGCCCATGGCTTTCTACCTCCCAGCTCCCACTAGCACACATCCTACAGGCATCCCCTTCCAAATGGGTGCTCAGAAGCACAAGTCTGTACAATGCTGGATAAACCTCATGGGAGACTGGCCTGTGGTGAAGCTGTAAAGACAGGGCAGGCCCTTCACTGTATTTTGTTGTTTCTCCTTTATTTGATGCAGACAGGCCCCAGGCAGATCCAGCTGGCTACGTGACACAAAGTCAGGTTGGAAGCTCAGGGCTGGCTCTCCCCTGGCACAGCGGTGGCCACAGGAGCAGGATAGGGTAGGTTTGCTGAACAGCTTCATTAATAATAATTGGTCAGGTGTTCTGAGGCCTGTGCATAAAAGGCTCATTTTAATAAGATTCTTCTTCTGGATGATGTTAGTGCGGGTCACTGAGGTGTTTTTGACTCCAGTGGAGTTGGCATTAGGGGCATCCTTTCAGGAAAAGGGCAGCTCACAAATAGTGCATCTACAAGTTCCATTTGTTTGTGGTGATTAATTCTGCCAATAACTGAAGGAGTTTATTAAGGACAAACAGAGCAAAGATTATTTGGGAGCTAACAAGCAGCACTGCTGGTGGTTTGCTTTCTTCTTCTGGTCATATTTTATTTTAAGAATAATTTTCATAATGGCTCATTAATGTCTGCATTACATAATCATTTACTAATACACATTATCTGGTAGTGTACTATCCATTGATCTAAGGGTTAGGTTCATCAAAACTGGTTATTCTGTGATTAATAGGTTTTTAATAAATCTTTTTTAAAGGGTGACTAAACCTCTTAAAGAACAACACTGACATAAATCTGATCTTTATATTTTCCCCACCTTAAGTTCTTATACCTGTTCAGTAGGATGCTTACAACATCTGTGTCCCTTTGATGTGCTTCCCATTGTGTGTGTTCCCCTAGGATTTTTATTAAGGTGAGCTGCTGCAATGCTGCATGACTAAAAGAAAATCCTTATAGGGCTGGAGGTACCTGGCAGTGTATTTAAGTCTTCTTAAGCAGTTAAAAAAAAAAAATTCCCAACATGGTGAATGAAAATCTTATCTGCGCATGATAAGGATCCCTTGGTCCCTGTAATATAATGTAGTTTGTTTCTTCCAGCCTCACAAATGCTTTTGTTATCTTTGCTTTGATTTTTTTTTCCCTTCTCCCCTCTGTATTGCTTTGATTTTTTTCCCCCTTCCCTTTTCTCTTTCATCATTGTTGCTTGTAAATCCTTCCCTTGGTAGAGATTAGAGTAGGAATGAGTGATAGATGCTGTCAGTAACAGGAGCTAATTTTACCCCTGATAACGGCTCTGTGGTTTGTACAGGCTTCACTGTGCTGATGCAGACACACACCTAGGGGCCCATCCTGTGTGTGCCCCGCTGGGCACTGGGGGGCTGAGCTGCTGGCCAGGATGGGCTCTGCTGGCAAAGCCTTGTGCTGGGAAGAGTCTCTGCCAGTGCTTCTCACCGGTGAAGAATTCCCTCCAAGCTCACAGATAAAGCAACAGCAGTTTTTGAGTTTGCCACGAAGAGTGTTTTGCCTTCTGCACAGGAGTGTGCATGTGATTGCAGTGGGAGAGCGGTGATCTGCCTTGGTGCAGCCCCATGTCTGGGGAGAGGATTTCCCTGGCACCTATGCAGGGATGCAGCTCCCAGCCCAGCAGGGAGGATTTTGGGGTGTCATGGGCAGGTCCCATGGCAATGGCACTGGAAACTCATGTAGTAACACCACCAAGCATTGCTCAGGGTGGTTTTACTCACTGCTGAGACCTCCTTTTGGAGTTAGGACCTGCACAATTCTACTGTGGAGTGATGCCAGCTCTCCAGGTGAGCCACTGTTCATAACACTGAGGACTGGGAGTTCAGAGGTGCTGCTGTCCCAGCCTTGTCTGCCCCCCAGAGTGGCCCAGTGCTCTATGGATGAGCTCCTTGCTCCTGCTTTGTGCTCACCTTGTACTACCAACAGTGAGGGAGTGCCAGGCCGTGACAGGAGATGGCATAGCCCACATGTCAGGAGGGACCAGAGCTAGGAAAGAAGAGGGCTGCAGCAGTCCCCAGCTTTGCTCTCAGACAGTGGGGAAGAAGCACTGCTGGAAGCTCACCAGTGCCCTTGACCTGCTCCTCCCTGGTCATGCCCTTCATGGAGGATGGGGTTGAATTTGGCCCTGGTCTTTCCCTGCAGTAAGTCAACACTCAACAGGTCATTTTTCCTGGTGTTCTTACAAGGGGCTGACTTCTGGGAGGGGATTTGCACGGCAGATGAAAGATGTCTGAAAGGATGTTGGAAGTCTGAAGAAGTCTTGAAGAACAGCTGTCACAGCCAGACTCCCATGCAGATGGTTGTTCTCTGCTCATTTGAAATTGCAGCTGCAGTTCCCATGAAGGTTATTCACTCCTCTGGCCTATCCTGGTGAGTTTGATTACCGTGGGTCATGTTCCAGCCCCAGAAGGGTTGCAGTGATCTTGGTTAACCGCTTGTCCTTGGATAAAGGCTGAGTGAAATCCTTGCTTTATTTGGTGTGACACAGTCACATCAAGCCTCTGCACTTTATAATACCAGCAGTGGTGACTGAACGGAACCAGTAAGGCAGCTCACCATGGTGCTGTCCCCTCTTTGCTACTTATGAAGCAGAGCCAGGCCATCCCTTTATTTTGAAGTATTTCAGGTGCAGCAAGGTCTATTCTTCATGAAGCTGTTACCAGTTAGAGAGGTGGAGGAAGGATAATGGTACAAAGCTGTGACACAGCTGTTCCAGCCCCGTTCCAATATGGGCTGGGAGCAGCTGACGGCCTCTGATTGCTGGTGATTTTCTTAATTATGGTTAGAGATAAACAGGGGGTGGATAGAGAGCAGATGCCATCTGTGAGGCCAAGTCTTCTGCTACTTGCAGAATCTGTGGTAAGGAGAGCTCTGCTATGAAATAGTTTGTGCCTGTCGGGAGTGTTTGGGTGTTAATTCAGTGTGGTTTTGCTGCCTTTTGATGGGGTAATGGTAATCTGTGTAATTACAGGGTAGTTTCTCGTTAATAACTGCTTCAGTCATTTATCCCTCCTGCCTTCCCCACCAATTTCTTTTCTTCTGCAACTTAGAATGATATTACTCATAGAGTCGTACGTATTTATTTTGTCTAATGGAAATACATGCAGTGGTATGTAAATTAGGTACAGGACCCGAATGCTCTAATGGTTCTGTCACTGGGACAGTCATCATTCACCCCTGCAGTGCTGAGTCAAATGGTGGCTGTGTGAGAGGAGCTGCAGGTGTTTTCCAAGCTGCTGGCCTAATCAATTGCTCTCCTCACCCCTCTGGAGCACCACCAAAGGAAAGTGGGTTTGTGCAGCTTTTGGTCTTGCTGTGGTTGCTTTGGACCCAAACTTAGAATCACAGAATCACTTATGTGGGAAAAGACCTGTAAAATCACCAAGTCCCACTGTTTAACCCAGCACTGCCAAGTCTTTTATTAAGGGAAACCCAGTTTTTGATCTCTTTGGCTATGCAGGCTCTTTTCACCTGTGTAATGTTCTGTCCTTCGTCTCCTTTCTTTTTTTATGGCGTCTTTGCATTTTCAATCATATTTTCACAGTGAGCTGAAAAGGAAATCAAGAATCTGCCAAAACATTCATCATGTCTTTTCAAAATAGCATTAGAAGTCAGGCCTGTTTCAGGGTCTGTGTGTTGAAAATTACGCAACCTGGAGCTGAGAAATTGAAAAGTCCTGTGAACACTGGTTTGAATTTTTAACCAAATTCCTGTCAGCTGCATTTCTTCCTTTTATATATTTTCTTTCTATTAATATTCTAGCAAATGGCTTTACAAGAAACAATGAATTTTAAACAAAACATGGAGGAGTTTTCCAGAGAATGAATTTCAAGTCATAAGTGTGCGTATTCTTACTGGGCTCTGAGAGAAACCTCCCTCTGCAGAACAGAGATGTGACATTGATTCTTACATCCAGAATCAGTCAGAATACCCCGTGCTTTGAATACACCCAGCAAACAGCTTAGAAGAAGATGGGTATCTTCTTCTCTTGTTTTGCACCAGTAAAACCAAAAGAGGAGACAGAATTCACTGAATTGTTTATGGGGAAGAGACTTTCACGTAACTCAATTTTTGTCACGAACAAAGCTCAGTATCCTGACAGATTCTGAAAGGGCTTTCTGTTTCAGGAGGAGATGGTAGGGTGTCTTACTTAAGGAACATCTGGTCTGTATTTGTGAGCTTCTAGGTGACTTACAAAGCCACAAGAACATTGTCTGCAGAGGTGGTCTGCACTTGCAGCTCCTCCTGGAGTCCTTGTGAATCAGGCTGGTGGCACAGACTCTGCTGTCATCTTGAGGGATCTCCTTTTTTTTTTGCTTCTTTCTGGTTGTCTCCTGACAAGCTCGGGAGTGTGGTTAGATTTTTCTACTTGGTTTTCATTTCCTTTCTGCAGAGGAACAGTTTGTGGGTTCTACATCCTGCCTCTTCACCGCAGGTTTGTAACAGATTGGTGTGGGGAGCCAGCATCCCCAAAGGCACGACTGAGTGAGCCTGAGGCTGCTGTGGTGGTCCTGGCACAGCTGTGTTCCAGCCATCACCCAAGCTTTATTAATTTCCAAACATCTCTGAAGATAATTGTGTTCTCCTAAGGCAGGAGGTGTCCAAAAGGACCGAGGGTACAGCTCAGAGGTGATACTTGTTAGGGAAGAAGAGCTGCTAAAAGTCACCTCCTGCAGCAAGTGGGCTGAGGTCACCCACTGGGAGGCAGGGCAGTGGGGCATCCTTCCCCAGAGCTCTGTGACCTCTGCCTGAGCTGGAGACAAAAATAAGATGCCTTTAGCAGAACCATGACCTTCATGAGTACAAGCTTACATAGACCCAGCCCATGGGATGCAGGGTGAAAGGGTGATGAGGGGAAGCAATTACATCCTGACACAACAGCAAATGAGAGAGGTTCAGTGCCAGTATTCCAGTGCATGAGTTCACCTTGGGACCTGAGTTTCCTCTCGGGACCACTGACTCCACAGTGCTCTGAGGTGCCTCTCCTGAGGCTGTGCTGGTTGACATTGACAGTTCAGCTCTCCCATGGAAGAGGCTGTGGAACAATCTGGATACTTCCCCAGGGTCCTCTGAAGGTCTCTGGGATGAACGGTGCAGGTTTAACTTCCTCTACCCACTGCGTTCCCAGGCTATTCTTGTCTTCTTGAAAGCAGGCACTGCTGCTAAGGAGAGAGGGGAAAGTTGTGTGGGAGGAGACCTTTCCTCTGCTTGAGAGATGAGGTGTTGTGAATCTGTGTGAAACCAACCCTTTCTGGCTCATGCAGGTGGATTTGGGCAACCCCCCCTTTCTTTCTAACCCCAGCCTGCCTCCTGCTGAGCCAGCCAGGACCAAATGCTCCATCCCCCCTGCCAGCAGAGGCAACCTGTGCTAATGTGATTCAGGTCCCACGCTGCTGCTCCACCGCCGTTCCATCTGATTTGCTGGAGTCTCCCGGCTTTGAAGGCAGCCGTTGTATTACCGTGTCAGAAGGTAATTAAATAGACCCCAATTCTTTTAATTACTGCTCTCTCCTCGGTACATGCCTGCATACAGGGGTGAAGTGAAGGGTATGGAAATAATCACTGACAGATCACAGCTGGAAATCCCTGGCACCTTGGATAAACATTGAAGCGAAGGCACCGCGCGCAGCCCAGGCGGCTCGGCTCTGCAATTACTGTGAAACCTGTCTAAAGACACTGGGGCATGGAATTGGAAAACACAGCAGGCTCTCCTCTCCAGAGAGCAGGATGTAGCAGGGGGCTGGGTGATGACGATGAGAGGCGTACCTGATACACAGAATGGGATTTTTTGATGTTGACAGGAGGCTTCAGACAGAGGTGAGGTGAAATAAGTAGATTAGTGAGACACACCTCACTGGATGGGGCAGCAAGGTGAAGGAACACTGAGACCTGGCAGCTTATTAGAGATACAGGTCACCATTACATCCCTTATCATTGTTGTGCTGACAGGGCTCTGATGCTGAAAAGGTGGATAAGCCCTGGGTTGGGTGTCTTGGTGCTTTCTCTGCCTGGAGACCAGAGCTGGAATGAGACAAAAGTGACACCAGATCCTCCCATGTGCTGTCCTTTATGCCAAGTGGTATGAGGTGATAAAAGCATCTTCGGCTTGCACCTGTGCAGCTGTTCTTCATATAAGGTGAAAATGTTGTTGCCTTTGAAGTTGTTGGAGGTTTTCCTCCTAAAAGTCAGGGAGAGGGGTTCTTCAACAGTGCAGCTCCTGGAGAGGTGTTCCAAGGTGTTGGATCATAGAGAAATGATTTGGCAAGGCACAAACGCTCCTGAAATGTCTTGCTGCAGACAACGTGGTGTGTTGCTTCTTCTCTCGTGTTTATGCTGCAGTCTTTAGAAAATAATCAGCTGCTGGTATCTGAATGCATTGCTGTTGCAGGGCTGGTGGAGGTGAGGCAGGCAGGCAGCAGAGCCGTAGCTGGAATAAATGTTTCAAAGATATGACCAGAAGCCTCTTTCTGGGGACTAAAGCTTGCTTGTTTGAGAGCCAATTCTGCTTTATTACCTTTCCCTTTATCTGCCATTCTGGTTCTAAAAAGGTCTCCTAATGCCTCATGGGGTTAATAAACCAGGAGTGGAGGCAGGAGACTTAATTTTGAGTCCTGTGCAATTTATGGGCTGGGGAAGTTGCTGCTTGCCAGGCATCCGGAAGGCAGCAGAGTGAACAGTGCCAGCAAAGGGCTGCGTGCAGCTCGTCTGCTCTGCTGTGCTCAGTGGCACCAGCCACGGGGGAGCCTGAAGATGTGTCTGTGGTGGTTAGAGAAGGAAAGAGAGAGGAAAGATGGGACTATTTTCCCCCCACTTATCTGTTGTTTTGTGTAAAGGATCAGGCCTTGATCAATGCCCCCCTAATTTGTTGCCTCTCTGCCCTTCCTTCAGAGGATGAAAAAGTCTATTCTGAGCCCTGGGGCTCATGGGGTTCAAGTAGGACAGTAACTGAGAGCCAGTGGTGCCAGAATGGGTAATGAGGGCAGGTTTAGCTCCTGAGCCTGCTGACCAGCCTTGCTTGCACAGCTCAGGTGGCCCAGGCCAGGGGCAGGAATCAGCTCAAGCTCTCACCTCTGGACTGATACCAGAGCCTGGGATGGGTGGTACCAGCCTGGCTGCTGGTGGGCAGAGCTGCTGGCATTCATGGATCTTGCTGGCAAAAGCAGGGCTCTTCTCTGTGGGATGCTGGTCTGCTTCCAGTGATTCAAGGAGATGGTTCCTTCCCTGGGCTGCAGTCACGTTGCCTTTTTATTCTTCTGGGATTGGCATTACTCATGTCCTCAGAATCCCCTTCCAGACAAAGCACATGGGGCAGTTCTGCAGGAAATTGTTCCATTTTTTGCCTTGTATTTTGCCGTGTTGATTGTACTCTCTCCAGTGTTGTTTGCAAGTGAAACACAGTACCTGAGCCTAAGGGGAAGAAATCAAGGACAGAATTGTCTAATTCCCGTGAGAAGTCAGCTGGATCCTATGCCTTGGAATCCTGCTAATCTTAATGATCCCTCTGGGTTTAACCTGAGCTGATGAGATTAGGGCTTGTGCAGGTCGTGTTGCTGTGTGCATAGCAGGGCCCTCCTTCACAAACTGCCCCTGCCTTTTGAACCTGCACCCACCCCATCCCAGTACACAGTCCCTGAGGGGCCTGCTATCTTGGTGAAGGATCTTCCTCCTTCAGAGGACCTTCTGGGATCCTGGTGAAGAATTCTGAAGCATGAAGAGTCATGAAAGCAAAACTTATTTGTCTCTCCTAATGGACACCACATATTTTTTAAAAAGCCCTTTTAGGAACAGTACTTCTGGTTCAAATCATTTGGGGTTACACCAGTAGCTATGGCAAGAGAAGGAACCCTGCATTTTCTTTTCGCCACCACAGCCCTCCCTGGTTTTCAGTTTGAAGGGAACAGCCTGATTCATGACAGTGTCACAGCTCACTGGTACCAGGCAGGACCCTACAGGTGACCCTGAGTATCTTGGCACAACAGAAAGAATTCCATAGCATGGAAATAGAATGGAGACTACAGACAGAAAATAGCTTTAGCCTGTCTGACCCCTCACCCCCTGTCTAATTTTCATGGGTATTATTTACTGCTGCAAAATACTACATGCTTAAGTTATAAGCTGATTTTAAATCAAGGCAATTCCATGGCCATCTGCAAAACTACACCAATTTTCACCTGCTGGCCATCTCAGCCAGTGTTGATGTATCTTCTTGGGTTCCATAAAAAATGGTTTTTTTCAGAAGCTGACTTGTTAGCTAAAGAAACAGCAATGATCTTTTAACAATGCCATGAGGCTGTTTGATGCAGCATTTTCATTGATCAATGTCCTTAATGTGGCACAAGGATGGCTCCATTTTTCCATTACTTCTGTGTATCCAGCCTGGCCAGCCAAGCACTTCAGTGTGTGGCAAGCACTCCTGCTTGCCAAAACCCGTTGTTATGGTACAGACTGGTGTGCCCATGGCAATTGTAGGTCGGGGGTGGAGATTTCCAGTTGTGACTGTGTTTTTGCAGCAGCACAGAAGTAAAAGCAGCCATGGTGTGATAACCCACCCAAAAGGGGAAGGAGGTGCTTCCTTCCCCACACATGGTAACTCTTTTGCTTCTGCTGTCTCAAAACAGACAGGGATGAAGAGGAATGAGGATGGGGAGGGAAACATTTGCAATAATGTCCCCAATGTGAAATGGAAAAATGTTTGGGATAAGTAAAGAAAATGAGAGTTCTAACTATTTTGGTCTGCCATTTCAGAGGTGATCAGTTTTCAGCGGAAAGAGTGTTTATCCTGTCGGGGCCTTCATCTGCACACCAGCTAAATGAGTTTAATAATGGCTCCAGCAAGGCCCCTACAACACTGTGATGTTTTCAAAGAGCTTTGAGGTCTTCATATGAACACACAGCATGGGAACGAAGTGCTGCTGCCTTACAGCTGCTAAGCCACTTCTGCACTTGGCTCCAAGGACTCTCAATTATTTCAAGATGCTGAGATGGGAGCGTGTTCTGGTTCAGTGCGGTGCACACGGACATCAGATATCCTCTTGTGTCAGAGCAGCAGGTTGTAGACAGCAAGTGTCTCTGAAAGGAAGTACTGCCAATCCTCTCCAGGTACAAATCTCAGGGAAGCAGCTCTGTGCTTTGGGTTAGAGGCTGTGATTAGAGAGTAATGAGGCCTTCCACACTGGCAATGTGTCGTGGTGATGCTGAATTTAATGGATTCCTTGGGGTCTTTGCTCTTTTTCTGCAAACATTTCCTCCTCAGCCAGACATTCAGAAAGCACTGTATGTTTCCTCCAACCCTTTCCTGCTCTGCAAACATGATTTTTATATGGTTTTGATGGGTTTTGCTTAATGGTTTCTTCATGCTGTTTAAAGGATTTATGTGCCAGGGGTTAATATATGTTAGTATTGTCATGGATTTGTACCAAAAGGGCTTTTGTTCTCAGCCCTGGACTTTAGGAAGCCTCTTTGAGTAGCTCTCAAATGGTGTCTTGTGTCTCCTTGGCAAACAAGCTCTTCTGACCCCTTCAGCTTTGAGATTAGACCTGAAAGTAACCGCACCTTGCAGTAATGCTGGGGTCCTGTTAGGGGCAGCATGGGGGCTTAACTCTCCAGTTAGTGAAATGCTGGCAGCCCACAGTGACTGCAGAGAAGCCAGGTAACTTAGGAAAGTGAGTGTGTGCTTACCGGGTACAGCAGCCAAGTTCTTGAGGCCTGAGCCTGTGGTAACCTGTCCTTTCTCAAGCGGAGAGTAGTTGGCTGCCCACTTGCCAGCACATCTTGCAACACTGGCAGATTCCATCTACTTTTCTTCTTTTCTTTCTTATCTCATTTTTCTTTTTTCTTTCCTCCCAAATTTTCATCTCTCTGCAGGAAAAGCATTAGCTGGTGTGAGAAGTGCCATCGATACTCCAAAGGGTGTCCTTCCTTTAATAGCCCTGCCTTAATGCAGAGGAACATTTGCCTGCAGGTTGGGTGGTGATGCGCAGACCCATTAAGACTTGTCTGTTAGCTCATGACAGCACTTTAAGCTGTTTCTTCGTGTAGAAAAGGAATAATACTGAGTGCTGGAGGGACTGAGGCAAAAACAGTGAACCCAAAAGTTACAGACAGCTTTCAGGAAATCTCGTATCTGCAGGAGTCATCCATGGTCGCCTTGCCTCCGGCAGCAGAGCTGAGATTCTCTTTCCTGTGCCACCCGCTGACAGATGCAAATGGCAACTGTGTAGAAATAGCCTGGGGAATAGTAATTTCATATTTCTGCTCCAGATCTTGCAGAAAAGCTCTTGGATGGTGATCAGGGATTAGCTACCCTTGTCATCCATCTGTCCTTAGTGCAGTAACAAATCAGAGCCTTGCTCTGACCAACCTTGTTCGTAAACTGCAGGAGTGGCACCATTCTGTAGCAGGACAGCCCCAGGGATCCCAATGAAGATGATCTGCTGGGAACATGATAGTTGTTCTTGGTGCCAGAGATACAGTCTGAGCCACTTCAGAGGGATCCTGTTGGATTCTGTCTTCCTCCACTGGGATACATGTAGAGATGGGATTTACTTTGTAGTTGTGATCTGAGAGTTGCCAGACAACCTCTGCTACAGCTTGTAGTCTTGGGTAAATCAGAAGGCAAATGTCCCTCTTTCCTTGGTGACTCAGTTATTGCTACAGGAAGGCAAACAAAGCAGGGGCAGGTAAAGTGACAGACCTGCCCCTGTCTGCCTGGAGCCATGCCCATGTTCTGAGTGTGGGACCATCTCCTGTCAGCTGATACTGATGGTGAGGAGAGGTGGCTTGCTCCAATGATAAATCCAGACCTGTGTCTTTTGGGTTATTTGATTTTAATTTAAAGGATGTAAGACTATATCTCCAAACCTCCCCCAAATTTCACACCTACAATTCCTCTTCACTTCACATGCTCTGCAGAGGAACCCTATGAAACTGGGTCCTCCTCTTCCAGTTCTTGGTCATTCATGGTGTAATTTTGAGATCCGGAGATGTGCCGTGAAATCAGGAGCCCCTCTGAAGCCAGAGACTGACCAGGGCTGTGCAAATGGATGGAAAAAGGCTTGCAAAGTGGAGACAGTTTCTAGACAAAGGCGGCGTGCAGTAATCCCTGAAGAGTAAATGGAAAACAGATTACGTTTGTTCTCAGATCTGTTCAATAATGGAGCAGCAGGCAGCTGCTGGCCTGCCTCCCCCGGGTCCCTGGCAGGAGCAGACAGCCACTACATTATTAGTTGTCTGCTGCTGGCAGTCCAGCAGGACTCAGCGGGGCTTCTGGAGGGGAGCCTGGTGCTTTGGGAAGCAGCCCCTTCCTCCTGCCTCCAAGGCTCTTTTAATAAATGTGTCTCTTCCCCTGAAAACTCCTCTTCATAGCATGGTGTCCACGTGGCTGTGGTCACAAGCACTGCTGTAGCCACAAGGCAGGGAGTTCACCCGGGGTTCTTCATTTACTGTGGCACTGCAGCACCGCCCCTGCTCTGGGCATCGGGTGCCAGGGCCCGCAGTGAAAGGGACTCTGCCTCAGAGAGCAGCTGGACAAAGCCAAGGCTGTATCCTCGTCCTGTGTGGGGGAAACTGAGGCACAGTTATGCTGTCACATGGATACAAACACCATGAAAGCGTAACACACATCTTCTCATAGCATTTCTTCTTGTTAGAGCTTATCCTGGTCATTGGGAGGAAGCCTGGGCATGGTCACTGTCTCAGGTGGTTTTTTAGCAGGGATGCAGCAAGTCACCTTTTTTATACTGTTCCAGTTTTAAACTGGGAAGTGTTTCCCTGCTCATGGCTCCAGGCCTCTGCCAGCCAATAGATGGCCTAAAGAGCTCTTTCTTGGGCCACTGTTTTCCCTCTTGTCACCAAGCTTTTCTGCTTCATCTTTTGCTCCCATGCCCAGTATTTAGTCAATCACTTTGGCTGCACAGGTGATTCTTGGTCTGACCTGCAATGTGGTTGTGTCTTGGGTGAAGGACAATTTTTTTCAAATCTCCAGTCTGTAATGAACATTAATTGCTTTGTCTGTTTATCTTGAAACAATCCCTGCTGACCTTCCAGCTGAGGAGTGTGCCTTGGCCTCTGCCCTGGCCTTTGTGGGAGCACCGTGTGCTCACCTGATTTAAAAGCTTGCTTGTTTTAACCAAGTACATAAGTCACACAGGGGACTGTGTGCCCAACATGAGCTTAATTATCAAATTAAAGGTCAAAACACACATTTGGTGACTTTCCCATTGTGTCTCCCCCCCGAAAAAGAAAAAGCTTTACTAAGAGATGTCCAAACAGAACAATGTAAAATTGTTGTGGAAACACCTTTTCTTTTCTCGTGTCCCTTTTTGCTTTTGCACAGTCCCTGAGCTGATAACAGTGGTATATTTGTGTGAGGAATTCTTAATTTCCTTTCCACAAAACTTCACCTGCTAGTGCTGCTTGCTTTTTTTTTTTTTTTTAATTTGTACTTTTTCAATATTGTATCGCCTCACAGTGGCTTGCTTGATAATTTTTGCATGAAATGCTGGAAGGTGCCTCCTGTGAAAGTTGGCCTTCGTCCAAGAAACTGCCTTGTTCTGGTTTTTTTGTTTGTTTTGTTTAGGGTTTTTTTTTAAAGTGAAACCAACAAAAAAGTGTTATCTTTTCCTCTAGCACTTGGTGTAATTGCAATGTTGCTGTGCTCATAGTGGGATGTGGGCTGTCTTGGATTACAACTATACCCACACGTATTTTTGACTGCTT
This sequence comes from Coloeus monedula, assembly GCF_965178545.1. Classification (NCBI taxonomy): domain Eukaryota; kingdom Metazoa; phylum Chordata; class Aves; order Passeriformes; family Corvidae; genus Coloeus; species Coloeus monedula. Next base: position 6,607,401 of record NC_138798.1, on the reverse strand, counting down.
CTCACCTAAACAGTAGCTCACATTTAGAAAGCCACCCATGGATTTTTTCCAGCTGGAAGAAAATAGTTTTCTTCTTCTGTGTTTTTAAATTGAGAATGTTTTCCCTCTGGACAGGGATTTTCTTTTATCGTTGTGCTCCTCTCTCATCATGAAGTGACAGAACATGTCCCGCTGCCTTTAGCAGAACTGTAGCCAGAGGGGAATCTGTTTGGAGCAGGTATCCATGGAGAAAGGATTACCCCAAAGAAAGGTGGTGGAGCCCAAGTTATTGATGCCACCCTGACAGACTCAGAGGGGCAGTGTTTTGTCATCTGCAGTGTCTCAGGGTTAAACCCCAAGATGCAGGACACATCCCACCAGAATAGGACAGGCCAATATCCTGTGTCCTTGTCCACCTACAGGAGGTGTTGTGGCAGCCTCAGGAGAAAAATCACACAGAGGCTACTCAGCACTCCAGACCTCGAGAACCTGGGAGTTACCAGAAAAGATTTTATCTGTTCTTTAGTTGTGTAAGCATTTTTTAAATCTTGTTTCCTTGTTTTCTCCTTTTTCCTCCAGTCTGCCATCAGTCTCTTGTATCTGCAGCTTCCCTGCAATAGAAGGGGAGGCAGAGTCAGGCTCTTTTGTTGGAAGTGGGAAGGAGGATCGCTGACACTGCAACGATGCTTGTGCCCTTGAAAGGGGTGTGCAAACCCATGGATGTCCCTGGGCCTGTAGACTGGATGATCCATACCCCTTTTTATTCTTTACTGGAAGGGTGCAGAGTACAGAAATAGAAGTCTGAGCAGTTATACCCACTGAACAAAAATAATCTGCTGTTACGATAAGCACTACATTAATGATATGATAAGAAAGCAAGACCCACTCATTATTTTCATCTCTGCTCCCACCCTGGATAGATTACTGGGCCCAAGCAGGGACTTCTTATGAGCAAAAGAGATTTTTACACAGCTCCCAGTTAACCCAGTGATGGGGAAGGGAAGGAGGTAGCTCAAATGCTCAGCTTTCTGCTGTGCACCTCCAGGGAGAAACAGTTAAATGGAGATGTGAGGGCTTGCCTTGCTTCACAAGGCAATAGTCTCTTTTATGTGTATCTTGCCTGTGTTGATATTTGAAAGCTATTTTGGGCCACAGCAGCAAATTTAATCTACAGTTTGTTGTCTCTCTAAAGTATTGTACCATAAAAACTCAGATCAATTTTGACAGCTCCAACTATTTAGATTGGAGAGGAAAGCCAAACAATGAATCACTCTGAATATTTACAGTTGAATTCATCCCAGGGTACCTGTACCCACCTCACTGAAATGAAAGCATTATCTGAGAGGTGAGCAAAGGTTTGGAGGCTCCCAGCTATTTTCCCAGCTTGCATGGAGTGGTGTATCCAGGGCTGGGATGTGAGGAGCAATCCAGGGCTAATGTTGCAGAGGGGTCGATGAGTTCAGAGTGGTCCACACGCTCCCTTTGGGAGGCTTGGGGATATATGCTATGCTTGCTCTGCTGAGAGTCAAAGCCTTGAACCAGAGTAAATATAGCTTCCTCACTTCCCTGGAGCTGGCTGAAAATGTGGGAAAGACATGTTCACAAATAATTATATAGTAGTCAATTTTCAACGGTCCACAGGAAAAAAAACAAAGTCAAAATGAAACAAAAGCCCTCGCAGTAAGTTATTGAATTAATTCCCTTGGATATCTTATCATGTTATAGTGTATGGCTATGACTTGATATGCAGGAATCAGCGTTCAGTTCTCAGCTCTGGTCCCTTCCTCCTGTGGTCTTTACCCGAGATGCTCCATTTCCCTCCTGTCTCAGCTGGAAAATCTCTTTTCAGGTTTTTGCCTGTTGCCCATCACTGCAGCATCTTCCCCGTTAAATTGATGGCAATTGCAAAGTCCTTTGCAGCTTTTATAGGCTTCATAATACTCCCTCACAGGCAACTCAACAGTCTATATTGGCTCTCACTGTCATCCTCTGAAATATTGCTGTTTTTCACATATGGAATGTCCCCAGCCCCAGAGGGCCTGCAGCCACCGTGCTAACTACAAACAAGTGCAGGGATTGCTTTGCTGTTAAAATGCAGCTCTGTCCCGAGCGTAGAGAAGGAACTGCATGGCCGAGTTATGAGCAAACAGCTTTTTGCTCATTTCTTGGTGGAGATGACCAGCTATTGGTCAGAGACAGAAGAAACAATTGCTTCTACAGGCTTTCTACACCTAATGAGAGCAGGATATGGTGACGTGCTGATTTTTGGCCAGGTTCTCAGGGCTGTGTTAGGTGTTGTGATTTGCTGTGTGGGTTTTCTCCCCTCCTCATTTTTCTGCTTCTGCCTCCTCTCCCAGTTTGTCCCCGTGTGAGCCTCGTTGGGGTTACCTCTGTTTGTGTCCATCAGTGGCCCTCTGAGGTCCCTGATACCTGAGTACTTCTAAGCTCTGGCTTGAAGCAGTCATGTAGGACCTTTCCAACTTGTCTCCTGTGTGGCTGAAGACACGTCTGACCCCAAAGCAGGAATTATAATGGTTAAACTGTCTGTGAACAGACAAACTGTGAGATGGACAATAGTAGCAAAGCTCCTGGCGTGCTTTTCCCTTAATCCAGGGCCTGCCTGCAAATGCCACAGATAGCACAGGCAGGACAAGGGGGAGCGGGGCACTGGGAGGGAAAGTGAGAGTGGCAGCTCAGATGAAAGGAAAAGGTGGGGGGGAATCCCTGAAAGCATGGGTGAATTACTGCTCTGCTCATTCTGCACTGTTTATGTGGGGAGAGGGACTTGTTCGACTTCCTGGTGTTGGTGGTTTATAGGAGTTCAAGTCTCACCTCTGCTCCAAAGTGCCAAAAGGGAGACATATACACGTTACCAGGAAATCATAAAAAGCGCCAGAAAAGGTCTCGTCTCTCACACATAGTGGGGGTGGGAATGAGGGGAATCATCAATGCACTGTGGGCTGGACAGGGCTGAAGGTGTTTGGATGGGGAACGGGTACAGTGTGATCCTACTCTGCAGACAAAGGGTCTGTGGCAGTGCCAGCTGGAGTGCCAGGCTCATCAGTACCAGGATTAGGGATGGTGGGGGTGGATGTTGCACAGGTGAATCCCTCCCCGGGGAGGGAGTGCCTCATGCCAACCATTGTACTACTGACAGCTGAGTGTGCAGGCAGTGGGAGATGTAGCCTCTGTTTCTCCTGTTTTTCATGCTTGGAGCATCCCCTCTCCTTCTAACAGGGTTGGGGTGGTGATGAGAGAGTTTCTTGTCTGTCACAGCCTCAGCAAAGACAGCAAGTGAGCCTGGGACTCGGTGGCAGAAGCTTGTCCCCTTTCACCTTTCCACTTGCCCCACTGCTGTGTTCATGGGAATCCCATGTGCTTTCCTATGCCCTCCCAGAGGCAGCTGGAGAGAGGCAGAGAAGGGACAGACTTATCACTGTCCCTGGGAGCCTTCCAGCCAGCACTGAAATGTGCACATGCCATCAGGAAAGGGCTAATTGCCTGGAGCGGGAGCAGTCCCTTGGATGGATGTCCCCATGTCACGGTGCCTCGCAGGGTGGCACAGCTCCCTCACCAGCTCAGTGTGCCAGGCAGCTACACTGGGCAGTGCTCACCAATGCTGGCATTGCATCCAGGGAAGAGCCTTGCTGTGTGGAGAGTAAACAAAATGCTTAATTTACAGCCATTGATTTATTGTGCTGTTTGCTGAAATGATATTACAGTTGGCTGCAAACTGTTTTTCATCCTCTGATAGCGAGCTCCCATCACAACAGTGCTGCAGAAGCTTTTGCTGCCCACCAAGAGTGATGCCAGCAGGAGGTTGGGAAATGCCAGCTGCAGCTGGAGAGGAGGGGTCACAGCCTCAGCTGGCACAAGCCAAGGTAGCACTGCACCAGCTGGCATTTGCCCACGCCTGGTGTGCTGCAGTTGAGGGGTCTGGTCCTTGCAACAGCACAACACATTTGCAGGCTGTGGACTGAGAAAATCCAGTGTAGCTCCTTTCTGTTGATGGATATTGAAGGAAAAGAATAGTCCTAAGTGCAAAGAAACCTGGAGGAAGAGGCATTTGCATTTCTTTTGTTCAGTAGAGGTTCTCTTTCTAAGGTTCATGGAGGGACCTGCTTAGTCCATGCCTGTTCCTTGTTCTGTGTTTCCAGTTTAGCCTGTCTATCGTTGAGGGAAGGACTCCATGGGCAGCACTTTTTGTTTCTGGTGGCCTCATCACTGTGGAATCCTAAACCTCTCATCCACCCTGTGCATACAAATTAAATAAAGAAAAAAACCAACCCACTGCGTGTGGTTGGTGATCAAAGGTAGGGAGCTTGCAGCCCAACAGGCATTTAAAACAACAACTGAATTTCTCATTGATCTTTTATCATTGCTGGCTGAGCCTGCCAGCTCTCTGGAAAGCTGTGGTCTGTGTATTACATTTATTGTGGCTCCATTTGTGACAGCTTCTTGGAGACAGACAGGGAACTCGTGGGGCAAACACTGGATGGTGGCCAGAGAAAGGCAATACTCACCAGGAAGATGCTACAACTCATTCAGTGTAATCGTAGCAGCAGAAAAACAGTGGTGGTGGGAGAAAAGCTTGCTGAGATCGGTGAAGAGAGATGACTTGGCAAACAAGGTCCAATTTGGAGGCTGTTTCTTTTCCCCCTCCCTGTGTGGGCACTGCCCAGGTGTGTGGATCTCTGAAACGTGCTCTTCTGGAACATGACGGATTTGCCTTCAATGGCTCTGTAATGGGACACCTTGGAGAAAAAGGGCATTATTCTTTGAAGCACACAAAGCTGGATTGCTCAAGGGCAGTCCTTGAGTTGCAGCTGCTCTCACTGAGCGTCCTCCAGGCAGGTGGGCAGTGGCTGCCCTCCTGTGAGTGAAACTGGGGGACTGGCCAGTCAGAACCCCCCTGCCAGCAGTGCAAACTGGTGACAGCTCAGTGCTAGCAACCCCAGCCCAGGGGGAACTGTGTTCTGCTGCCTTTTTACGAGCCTGGTAAAACTGGGCTTCACCCAGCAACTGATGGAGAGTAACACCTGAGCATTAGGGTGTCCTTGGTGAACGGAGGGGGGCTGGAGGGCAGGCAGACCCCTTCCCTTGCTGCCCGCCTGCAGCCTGCACACACTGTGCTGAATCCAAGTGTGGGTGGATTTATCATCTGGGCAGGATGCTACCTTGGCATTTAGTCCTGCAGACCTCAATGAGATAAATTACCTCATTGCCTGCCCCTGTCGGTCGCTGTCCCGGTCGCTGCGTGGGGGAGCAGAGAGGCAGCAAATGTCTCCTTGCCTGTCAGAACGGGCTGCTGTGAGCCAGCACCAGCCAGCCTCCAGAAAGCTGCTCTCCCCTTGATGCCTTTCCCTCCCTGGGAGGCAGGTTCATTAAGTGAAGAAGCTTTGTGGCAGCGGGGAGCCTGGCTGCTGCAGTGAGAGGATTGCCTGGCACTCGGCTGCGCCACGCAGGCTGCTGCTCTTAAATCTCTGCCCTGTTAAACGGGATTGGCTTGTCTGGGAGCAGGCAAAATGCCCTCCTAGCACATGGGCATTAGTGAGAGAGGGTGAGGCTGCCAAGACATCATTGCTGATCATTAAGTGTGTTTATAAAGGCAAGGCCAGGAGCCAGGCAGGCCCTGCTGATCCAGCCCCGCTGCTGCAGCAGAGCCAGTGGCAGGGGGTGCCGCCTGGGTAGTTCTTCCCCCTGCTAGATTAATTTCTGAAGTAAAAAAGCCTGAAGTGAGTCAGGTCTGAGCACTGGCTGTGCTGGCAGCATTCCTCACTGAGCTCCTGGAGAGTGCTGGCCATCACCGAAGCGGGGACAATGTCCTGGTGTCCTCACAGGGACAAGGCTGTCCTCACAGCATCGGTGCCATGGCACGGGGCAGCAGAGGGGTGCCTTTAGCCAGAGCAGAGACCCTCTGCCTGCCCACTGTGATGCACGTGCCAAATGCAAAGTTATTTCTTATCTCGTTGCAAAAAGGGAGGAAAAAGCACTTGTTTCCCTTTGTGACTGGCAGTGGAAATCATAAGCTGCTTGGTGAGGGGGTAGAGTGGCTCTGTGCTAACATCTGTGAGTGATGGGTGGCACTCGGAGAAAAGGTGTCACAACCCATCACATGCCTGAATCATGACAACAAAGGGATTGTTCTTCCATGCCTGTCTTCTCTGCTCTGGCAGTGCTTGCACACATCGTTCCTGAGGTTGAGATCATTCATGCTGGAATAACTTATAAAGCATCAGCGTACCACTGGGATTTAAACTTCTCTTTCTCTGCAGCCTTAAAAGGAAGGAGCTAAAGGCAGGATACACAAACTGATGAAAATTACTGATTTTATTCACTATTTTTACCACACTTTTTTTCCAGAATAAAATTGTATCTGGGTGATTTAATAATCTTGAAGTATTCTGGGCGGGGATGCAGAGCTGAAATGCAGTCAGCACTCAGCACTTTTAGAGAACTGAGCTGTATTTCTGGTGTCTAGGGACTGGTTTAGCATTGTAACTTTAGATGATTAGACAATGGCTCCGACACATTGCTCCTACCTCATTTTCTTCACATTTTTCATAGCAATTTTTTTTCTGCAAGCAATGTAATGTAAGCAGGTTGTATTCTGCTGGTTTCTAGGAGGTGAACTTGCAGAAATGAAACTGGAGCACAGTGATCTTTCCCCATCCCTGCCTGAGTGGTCAAGGGGGACAGTGTTTCCTGTACTTAGAACACCTGGGGATGGAAGGGGGCCTAACATCTTTCCTGGCAAAGTCAATTTCTCCTGGTAGACCCTTGTGGGATGCCAGGATCTAACAAAAGCTTCAGATCTCCTAATTTGTGTTAAAAGAAAGAGGACAATAAACTCAGACACTGGTGTTGTCTTAGGCTGGGCTGGATGGTAGATTTTGAGCAAGTGGGCTAGCAATCAGGAATACAAGACAGGTGACCAGGCCAACTTCATGGGCCCCCAGGCCAAACCCCATTTCCTCTTTCCTCTTGCATCTGTTGTGTTTTGTCACTGCCGCTGCTGCTGAGCTGTGTTAAATGCTGCTGCTTCAGAGTGAATGGCTTGGCCTCTGCAGGGGGCAGGCAAAATATATGTTCTTCAAGACACACTTGCTGCCAGCCACCTTCCCTGAAGGTGGACGTTTGTTATTATCCCAGGAAGGTGAAGGATGTGCTGCTGTGGGATGTAATTCACCCCAGCAGAAGCCTCCTGCCAGAGCCCTCATCCCTGTGCTGTGGCAGAGGAGGGAGCACAGTCCTTGCTGTAAATGACTCTGAACCCTCAGCCTCTTCTGGGTGGCATCAGGGCAGTGCCCCCTTTGTGCTGGCTTTGGCTGAGGTGACAGGAACCAGGGTTGTGCCTCGATCTGCCTGGCATGGCTGCTTCTCAGAGCCATCCCTGCTGTCACTGGAGCAGAGACTTGCCAAGGATGATGGCACCTGATAACCTCAAAGTCAGGTTTCATTGGGATGGCTGTTCCTGTATGTCTGAATTGCTTTTTAAAGTGTGGCTTAAGTGAATAACTAACGTCAGCACTCTTGCTCCACGATAATCCCTGTGTCTGCTTGATTAGTGGATAGGAAAACAATTAACTAGGAGGCAATTTCCTGTTGTATGGGCTTTTTTTGGGGTTTGGGTTTTTTTTTTCAGAAGTCTGGGCCTGTGGATTATCCTGATTCTCTCAAGGGCAAGCAGTTTCTCATGTCCATGAGAGTAAATGCCAAACTGCTCAGGCTTGGCTGCAGCATTGGCTTTATTTGCCAAGGACTTCAGAGCATGCCTGAAGAACAGAGGGAGAGGGAAGAGGGAAAACAGACAAGTAATTCTGACACACTTTAGTATTCCTGGCGGTGCTGCTGCCATCAGCTGTTCTATCAGCTTTCACAGCCCATGCTATAATTAAGATCTGTCAACACTGATAAAAGGGAGAACATTCAGTCAACTAATTAAGTATCGCTTTAATACTCTAATATTTAAATTCAGGTTCCTAAATCAGCAGAATAATAAAATGTTTTATGTCTGCTTAAATGGCAAGGGAACAGAATGTGAATATCTCAATAGTGGATTTAATTATCAATCTGCCTTTCCCCCGTGGAGCAGAGCAGGTCTCGGTGCTGGTGCAGCAGAACCAGGATCCTTGGCAGCTGTGGGAGGAGAGTGCAGAGCTGACTGGAGAGCAGGCCCTGAGCTGGAGGGAGCTGGGGAACCCCTGCAGCATGGCTGGGGTGGCCAGGGCTTAAAACCAACCTGGATGGGATGCAAGTGTCTAACTGTAGTGTTCAGAGCTGTCCTTTCCAAATGTGCCATGGCTGGTGATGGCTCTGCACGCTGAGGAGGAGGCAGTGAGGCACGGACATGGATCAGGGCATCAAGGGGAGCATCTGGGAGCTGTGATGCTTTGGTGTATTGTCCATGGCCCCAGACACATGAAAAGAGCTGAGCAGGGAGCAGATATTAAGTTGAGCAAATGCTTCAGCAGGCCTGGCTTCAATATTACCTTTCCTTTGTCCTTTTTGTGTTTGCTTGCTGTGAATATTTTAGTGAGCACGTTTATTGGCAGGAGTGTGTTCATGTGGAAGGGAAATATTTGTTCAATTAATCTCCAAGAGGACTGCAAACTGAGATATTTGAAGTATTTGCAGTAGAAACTTGATGGTGACTGCTGCACTCGTCCTGGCAAGGAACACAGGCAGCCAAGCAGCTCATGAGCACCATTAAACCGAGCAGGGGAGTCGGGGCTGTAGTGAGGGGGCTGCTGCTAACGATGGCTCAGGTCTGGTGGGGAGCTCTGCCCAGGCGAGGATGCAGGGCCTGGAGTTCTTTTAAGACTTAAAGTTGTTCTCAGAAATTACATGGGATGGAAAAAGGCTTGGGGAGGAAAAAAAAAAATCAATTTGGAAAATCCAGCTCTGTTCACACATAATTTGCAAACTGGAAAAGAGGTGAAATTCATCAAGGAAATGAATCGTTACAAATGATTTGTTCAGCTGTTGTAGGGAGACGATTTATGAATATTGATCTCTTTGTAATTGTGAATAACTCCCTGTGGAAGCTGTGTGCTGTAGAAGTGTTGGGTATCTGAAATTGACTGAGAAAATGCCTTTTTTTTTTTTAACATTGCAGTTACTTCAAAAGGCTTTAGTCAAGATTGCAGCCTCCTTGTGCTGCTCTTTGTAGTGGTTACTGTTGGAATGAATGCTTGGCCAAAGAGTTTTCAGAAAATACCCTGACTTCCATCTTCTAGCAGGGCCCGTGGAATACAAAATGACTTGCCCAAAGTCAAAGTCTGTAGCAGACTTTGGGAAAGAATCATAGTTTGCTTTGGTTTGTGGGAAAGTGTCCCAGAGCAGGAATTATTGGCATGTCTGCTGCAGAAACCCAGCTTTGCAAAATTGAGGATTTTTATCAGAATGCTTGAGTTTTGAGGAGGTGGTGTGAAATCCAGCGTAATTCCCATGCTCTGTAGGAAATGGAGTGCAGGTCACCCCCAACAGACAGCTCAGCTGCCAGGGAAATGTGGGAAGGTGGGATGGATGCATCTCACCTGGAGGGTAGGCATGGGCACCTGCAGGAGTTATTTTGAACTGAGCAGCGAAGGAGAAAGCATCTCTGGAGCAGAAATGTCACAGAGGATTCACAGCACAGCACTGGTGTGCAGCTTGAGGGTTGTTACCCTTTCCCCTCCTGGAAGCTTCATTTCACAATTATTCTGTGGGTGCTGTTACTGTGTGACTCTGGCATGGTGCTTTATAGCAGGTGATTTTCTGTGCTGCCCAGCGTTTCAGTCCTGAGCATGCCACTTGCTAAGTGGAAAGGGATGACCAGCAAAAGCATGGATTATTTGTTTTAAAATAGAGAAATGTGGCAATTTCATACCCTGCGGTTCCTTCCTGACAACTCATCCTCCTGCATCAATCACATTGCAGAGAGTGACAGCAACCAGAGGCTATTCATAAGGGTGGCATCTCAGCATGTAATAATCATAATTACATGAAATAATAACTATCTAAAGGGCAGCACAGTGAGTGACAAGCCAGAGAATATACCTTGACACCTGCCAAAGATATACTAAACACACAGAGAAATTTTCCCCAGGATCCTGTCACTTTGTCAACTAACAGAACCAGCCAGAGTTAATAAAATTACTCCAACAAAGTCAGGCAGGGCTTTTTCCCTTGCTGTCAGAACCTCAGGTTCACAGGTTCACAGAATCATTGAGGAGCCTGATCTAGGTCTGGCAATGATCTTGTCGTTACTATTTCTGGATGTAATTAATTGGAGAATTTTCTCTGCATGGAGTTTAATCTGATAATTATTAAAGATAATAATTGATAAAGTGCAGGTGACAGCAGGCTTGAGGGACCTGGCTAACAAAAAAAAAACCCCTGGAAAGGTTTGACATTTCCTTTGCTACCACTGCTTCTGATATTTAATTCTACCTGTGTGTAAGGGCTAGACCCTGGGATGTGGAGTCCTGCGTGGCAGCTGATAACACTTACAGGCTGCATCCTGAGGTACAGCAGCAGGTGATCTTATACTGTGCACTGTCTAATCCTTTGTGTAAAGCAGACATGGAAATTGTTTAGACAGACCCCCTTCCCTGGCAAAATGGTTATGGAAAGACAGGAAAGGGGGATAGGAGTGGGAGAAGATAATGGGTGTAGATAAAACATGGACCACTCCAACTAGAGTTAAGGGTATTGTGTGTCCCCCCACAGGACCTGATTTTTTAGAAATCATCTGCAAGTTATCCCAATTAAAATGAAACAAAAACTGTTGGCTGACTCCTGGTCTTCCTGGCCAAGCTCCCTGGCTTGTGTTGTGGGTGGGTTTGGAACAAATATTCCCAATCATGAATATCTAGCAGGAGTCATAACCCTGGAGGTGGGACTGTGCTTCCCTTCCAGAGCGTGGGGAGCACTGCAGGAATGGAAGATGCAGGGCTAGTTTTTGAAGGCTCGTTACAATTGGGTTATGTGCATTCTGAGTGTCTCTTTAGTACTGTTCTTTTACACTTAAATAACAATTAGAGCTGGTGGCAGGGCTATTTTTGTTCACTCTTGTTGTGAGATGTGGTGTTTGACCATGTGTTATATTCCCTGATGTGGTCCCTCCTTTCCCTGGGTTCCTGTGTGTCCTCCCTTGCCTTGTTTTTAGGTACAAGGGGGAGCAGCAGTGTCCATGCAGCACAAAGAGAGAGGCACCTGTGTCCCTAATGTGGGTGTCAGACATCACAGCTGTGAAACAGCACACGGGATGAAGTTCATGCAAGAGGTTTATTTATACTCCTGGCGGGATGTACCAGCGGTTTCCATGGGAATGGGAAGGGCTGCACAGTAGGATGGCTGCTCTTATTGCACATGATAGAGAGCTAATGGGGAGGGCTGCAGCCTCCCCATGCCCTCATTAATCCAGCCCCCTGCCAGCTTCCCAGCTCTCCGTGCCCTGCACCAGCCCTTATGGGCAGGTCATGGGGCTTGAGGTGAGAGGTGCAATTTTTAGGAAACAAATGCATGTTCCCATGACAGTGAAGGGATAAAACTAAATTTTCTGTGCAGCCTTTTTGGGGGTTATTATTTTGGAGAGTAGAGGGTTTATTTGTTTAGTTTTATTCCCATAATGAAAGTTCTGTGGGGAAAAGCAGAACTGCAGGTGCAGTTTGCTTCGTTATCGTGGGGTCTTGCTGCTGTGGGGCTGCACAGAAAACCTGGGAGAGAGCACAGGTGAATTTGGCATTGGCTGCCGTGTGCTGGTGGAAGTTGTTTGTCCTCTAGAGCAACAGCTGCTGGCCAAATCCTGCTCCTGGGCACATGCCCTGCAGGCATTCTCCAAGTCTGTAGCAGAATCTGCCCCATGCCTGGTTTTGCAGGGAAAGCATCCTAGAGGGAAGAAATGGTCCTAGGTGGCCACAGGCTGGGCTGTTCCTGCATCCCTCCTCTCAATGCAGTGGCTGTAACACCCCCCCCCCCCCCCCCCCCCCCGCCTTGGTTGCCTTGGAGCTTTTGAGGAAAAGTACAAAACTCACCCTTCCTTGCAGTCAGACACCATCCCACAGCTCAGCCTGTGCTCCATGGAAGGATTGGGGTGACTGCATCTCACCTACTCAAGACCAGCAGCCCTCCTGACAAGGGGGAGCTGCAACCTCAGCTTTCCTTGGATAGCCCTGGGGGGCTCCCAGGCTTGGCGTCCCCGAGATGGTGTCAGCCAGAAACAAAATCTCATTTACCCCACCGTTTGCTCGGAGGGCAGGGATTTCTGGGGGTGTGTGGGTTTTCTGGAGCCTCTGAGTGCCATCTGCTGGGCTTTGGTCTGGGGGCTGTGGCTGCAGAGAAAACATTTACGGGGAAACAGAGACTGGCAGGGAGAGGCCAAGGGCTGTTAATAATACAGTAGGTAGGGGAAAGCAGAGGATGGAACACACCAAAAATTGCATTCAGACAACACAGATGACAGTTATTTTGATTTGTAAATGTCTACCTAGTCGGAAAAGCTGCCATAAATAATACCCAGCTGTCAGGCTGTCCTGATCCGCAGGCTGTGCGCTCAGGCGTGGCACTGATGGGGGGCTATATTTTTCTCAGTGTACATACAGGATAAACACACACTCTGCCTGCACATGTTTGTCATTGAGAAATCCCTGCTGCACCTGCCGTGTTCAGTCACTTGAGTCTTCAGAGGCAGAGTGTTGTTGAATTTAATTTTTTCCTTTATATAATTTTCCTTCTTGTCCCTCATCTAAGGCAAGAAAATCCCTCATCCCACAGCTCTGTTTCTGTTGTAACACAAATTGGCTGCTCACTTTGGATTTGCTGGAGCAGGCAGCAGCAGCAGGGCCAGGTGGCAATCTCTGGGTACCCAGTGCTGCACTGCACCACATGTTTCTTCTCCCCAGGCTGGGGAAGCACATAAACCTGAGCCATTTCCAGGAAGGCACTTGGCTCTTGCCAAGATGTCACCTGTTTTTTGGATAAATAGAGCACTTCAGTGCTATCAATATTTATGGATTAATCTGTTTGAAGGCCAAGAGGGAGAGTTTATCATTATCCACTCTGCCCAGCGTAGGCTGTGGAACAGCACCAGCCCACCTGCAGCCCGGCCTCTCCACCAGTGCCTGGAGGCAGTGCAAACAAAACCCTACTTGCTGTCGACCTCGACTGCAGTTTGGGGTTTTGGGATCGATTTCTGGATTGGAGCAGGAAACAGCAACAAGGACAAGCATTTCCTTGGAGGGGTTTGCCTGAACTTAAGGTGTCTGCTGGCCCTTGATGTGACGAAGGCAAGCTGCTTCCCTCCTGGAGCTCCCCACACCAGCACAACCACCCATCAAATGCTGCTCAGAGATGCCAACTTTTTTTCCTGGGAAGCAGCAACAACCTGCAACCAAAACAAGGCTTCTGTCCAACACCATCAAGTGATTCCTGAAGGCACTGGTCAGTGAGCTGGATTTATGTTCAGGTAGTTGGTGAGAAGGAAGAGAGAGTGAGGAGGATTTTTGCTTTTCCCCATCAGTTCTGAAAATGGCTCAGGAACAAGCCCAGCACCCTGAGAGAGTCACCTTAACTCAGCTGTGTCCTGTGTTTAGAATCCCATAAATAAACAGCTGAAAAGTCACCTAAAGGTTTGGGAAATCTTTGGGGGCAACCCTGGATGGATTTATAGCTTCCCGTCAAGAACCACATGAGATTCATGGCTGTGTGTGACTTTGCCTGAATATTTGGCTGAATTCTGCTTTGCATTCTGGGCTCAGACAGATTTGTAAGAGAAATCAGGGGGAGACAAAGTCTGCAGCTTGAACTGAGCTCAGTGTTCACATACCCTTGGGAAGCAAAGCTTCTGGGTGTTTTGCACAGCTGCAACCTCCAGACTTGGAAGGAAATTTCCCTGTTGAAGATGCACAAATCCTTTAACAGCCCCTTCGTTCAAGGTGCAAACTGCTACCAGTAAATGCCACATCCTGAAAATGCATTTTGCACTGCGCTTGTCTTTTGTGCCCTGGTTCAGCTGGCCAGCCTTCCTGGGATCACCAAGCAGAATTTGCTGTAAAATCATAGTATCTTTGTATTTTCTTTGCCCTGTGATTGATCTGTCTCATGGTGTCACAGAACTATATATAGCTTCTCCCTACCGGCCGATGGAGTGGCTGCTTCTGGCCGTGTCACCTCAGGTCGGATTAATTAACCCTGACATCATCCATTTTCATGGACAGAGATCCCATTCCCTGCTGCTTGTCAACAGGAGCAGCTTAGGGGTGAGTGCAGGCGGGAGGCGATGGGGAGGCTGTGTAAACACCATCGCTCTGCACCGAGCCAAGGCATTTCCAGTGCCTACTTAAAAGAGCAGAAGCCAACTTTTCATCTCCTTGTTTTTCTTAGGGCTTAGCAAGGAACCAGTAAGTTTGCAGCAGCTCTGATTACAAATATTTGCTCTTTTCTTTGGCCCTCGATGACTCTGCTGTTGGCTTGGTGACAGCGCTTATCCAGTGCTGGTGCTGCAGCCGTCCCAGAGCACTTGGCTGCGCTCCCCCAGAGCCAAGCTGTCCCCAGTGCCTTGCAGGAGCAACAAGGCTGAGATTTCCTTTGCAGGGCCTCTTTTGGGTGCAGTGTCAGCTGGGGAATGGGATGAGGAGCTCAGTGCAGGTCCAACCTCCAGCTCTGACAGGCTGTAATTGCTCTCCCAAACCTTCTGCAAGGGTGAAGAACACAGGGCAGGACAAGGAGCAGCTCCAGCTCTGTAACACCCCTTTGTCAGTAGGATCCCTCCCATGCAGCACTGCTGCTGAACCTCGGGGGTCACAATTGTTCAAATCTGTGCTGCTCATCTGTACTGGCATTGAGTGGCCTCTTTTCAGAGCAAAAGAAAATCTGTGCAGTTGCTGGGGGAGCTCAGGCAGCTGGGGCTGGGGTTTAGATCTGGGTTGGCTTGCTGAGTTGGCCCTGAGTTTGCCTGGTTGACCTTCAGATAACTCCTGTAGCTGACCTTGCTCTGGCATTACTAAGCTGTGGCTTCAGACTTTCAAAAATTAGTGGTTTTTTTAAAATTTGGAGCACTTATTAATGGAAGCACAAGTGCTTCCTTTTTATTAGAAAGTACTGCTGAAGGATGGCAGGGGGAGGGAGCATGAGAGATTAAGTCTACTCATGGACTGGATCAGAGTATGATATTTTGTCTCCCACTGTGTTATCAGCGGTATTAGACGAAAATGTCAGAAATCCTGCAGCAGGCAATTACAGTCCGATGTGGGCTGCTGCTGCCTGACCTCGGGTAGCCTGCGCTTGGTTTCTGTCCTGAAACAAGGAGTCTTTCTCCCAAAGCTCTTTGCCTTATGCTGCCTCATTAAAAGTCTGCACTGCCTTGGTGTCCCACAGTATGACCTGTGCAAAAGCTGGGGATGGTGGGAGGAAGGAGAGAGCTAAGCAGTGGTACTGTGCTGGCCCTTGGAGAACACGGGCTCGTGTCAGCTCAGAGCGCTCCCTTTACTGTGCCTCACCAGCATCTTCCTATTCCTCAGACTGCTGCACGTGAGATTTATTCCTCCAGCCTCCACGGTATGCATTAGCTCTGCATTTTTTTGGCTGGAATATCATTTTGCTACTTCATGCTAATATTTTGTGAACTTCACCAGGCCTGCTATTTTTCTTCGATTTCTCTTTGCAACACTTTCCATTCTGGAATGATCTGAACTTAATTCATGTGCCATTTGCTCTGTGCTCTACTTTCAGCACATTAATAAAAATAATTTAAATTGTATTAGGCTCCAGACAAATCCCTGTAGTATCCCATGAGTATCTCCCTTCAAGCTGATGCATTTCTGGTCCTTATTTTTCCTTTGTTCCTTGCGCTTAAGGCAGCTTTATACAGGGATAGAGGTTTGTGTAGCTGAGCCAAACTGGAAGCTGAAGAGTAATAAAAAAGTGCTCTGCATTTTTGAAGTGAGGAGTAGAGTAAAATAGCCTGAGGTGAAAACAGCCATGAGGAGAGAGGATGGCTCATGCTGGCGTCGCTGAGCACTGAAGATACCAGTCCAGCACAGTCTGTCCCTTTTTTGCTGGCTCCATGTCCGTGTGGCTATGCAGGAGGGCAGGGAACCACTGAGCCTGTGCCACCACCAGCCCCGAGTGTGGAGAAGTGTATTCTTCAATCAGCGTGTTCTCTTTATTTTGACAATGTACTTCATGGAAAACTATTATACCTAATTTGTTCTGGATTACTACACAAACAGCATCCAGATATCACTTGTCACCTTGGGAATAGCAGATGATACACAACGAACCAGCAGCAGCATGCTCAGGCTGAAGGGCCTTATGTGCTTGTATGGTTTGTCTTCCTTTTGTTTCTAAATGTGACTTGCAGCATAAAAACACAGATTTTAAGCAAGCACTTCCTTGCACAGATCTGTTTTGGTTTAAAACATTTAGTGTGTTCCTTTAGCAGATCAACGTTCTTTGCTGCTCTTTTGATGCAGTGCCAGTAGTGTTTATTTTTTTAGCTGAAATTATTTCCTCAGCAGATTTGCTTTTGAAATGACACTGCTCTGTGCATATCTTGGTTAAACCTAAGCTCATCTAGCTACTGTTCTCTTCTGGTAGATATCTTGCAGATAGGGAACAAGGTTATTGGAAGGCAAATGCTCATTTCCAAGCCATCTTAGAAATACATCAAAATCTGTATGAATCAGACTTGAAGCAAATGAACTTTAAAATCCTGTGTTTGATTATCTCAGAGAATCCCTGCTGAAACTAATAAGGCAGCATCATGCAAAAGACATTCCAGGCTCAATGTTACCAAGTATTAATTATTGTTATCTCTTCGCTAGCTGAAGCAGTGTCTGCAGCCCTGCAATTTAGCTTTCCATCAGAAAGAATGGTATTGGAACAAAACTAAAAACTAAAGCTCAATATAAACACAGCAGACCTGAAACAAAAGCTGTCATGGTGCACTGTGGTTCCTTCCCCAAACCACAGCCGGGTGTGCCTCTGCTTTAAAGTGGCTTTAAATCCACCCAGGGAGCAAACTGCTGCTGCTGCCCTTGTAGAGCCCTCTCTTGGGCTGCTGAGGGTGAGGAGAGGCCAGAGGGTGGGAGACTACAAAGTTTGAGGTGTCTTTTCAAGTCTACCATGTGCATCTTGGATGACTTTGTACAACAGTGACATCTGGTGATACCCATCAATATTTACTGTTTCACTCTGCTTTTAAAGAGGGTGGAGTTAAAGTCTGCAAATTCTGTGTTGCTTGAGAAGTAAGTTAGAGCAAAGCACTTGGCTGGGCTGCTCCTGGCAGCCAGCTGGCCCTGTTTGGCTCAGGAATGTGGGTGCTTCTTGGGCAAGGGCTGGATGCAGAGCCATAGGAGGTGATAACAGATCTTTCCTCTTTCCTAACTCAATATGGTCTTGACTTGCTGCTTGGTTTGCACGGGGGATGTGACCTGGAGAAAAGGATGCATTTCCACTAAATGGTGGTGGAGAATGTTTGCTGACCCATCTGTCCTAATCTGCAGGTCTGTGTGCCACAGAGGTGTATGTTTCCTCTTTTCCTCCTTCCTTGCCAGTATTTGTGCAAATTAAAACAATTTAAAAGGTTTCTGTGGGTTGATTCAAATATGTGAATTGCTGGAAAGAAATCAGGTTATTCTCCCCTTCAAAGGATTCTAAGTGGTGTCTGGACCACCTCCCAGGATCAGTGCTTACCTGAACACTTGATGCCTGCTGTTACATCTCTTGAAAAAAGAGAGAGCTGTGCTCCTCAGGGCAGGGACTGGGTACTCTCCTGTGCTGCATCAAGCACTTAAATGATGCTTAACAAGAGCTAATAAGAAAAACGATGGTTTGGATGTGCCCACATGGGGGACAGCAGGAGAGGTCTGTGGTGAGGCTGAATGCAATTTCTTTATTATTAGATATTATACATGCACAATGAGCAGCCTTGGTGTGATTATTCCATACCTATTTCTTTCCAAAGAACTAAATCACCCCTTGGAGAGCAATAGGAAGATAATGTTTTCACACCATTAGTCAGATGCTAAAATACCAATGCAGTTTTTCTTTTCCCTGGTAACATAAAACTGGAAACAAGAATTAAACAGAAAGGTAACACCTCATATGCTGCCCAAGGAGGTTTTTTTCAGTTTTGGGAACTTTGCTGTCATTGAAAGCTGCAGCCACTGTATGTTTGTTTCCAGAAAGTCCTGATTCTTCAAAGGAATCTAGTTATGGTTGGACTCCTCACAGGGATTCCCTGTAGAGGCTTTTCAATGAGTTTTCATCAAGGACCAAAAACCTTCAGGCTTGCTTGGGGGAAGATGGGGGGAAAATTGATGCAACTTCTTCCAAGAAACTCCTCATTTATGAGAAGTCTATCTTGCTGTGAGCTCTTGAGCATCCCCTTGACTCCTGTTTATCTCGCTGGCCCCAGTCCAGCTTTCCAGAGCTGAGGTTGAGGGGCTTTGGCAGGGCTGCCCTAAAGAGCTCACACCCCCTGGGCCCCTCTGCCACCTGCAGCACCAAGGGACAGAGACTTTTTGTACAAGTAACCCTTGTACCAGGATTTCCTTGGGAGCCTCCAGGAGCTGCTGCTGCTCCTGGGCCTATCCCACAGCCTGTGCCTCCCTGTATTTCATCTCTGTAAACCCACTGCTATGCTGGAAACCAAAAGTTCCCTCATAGTCCCTCAGGGATCCTTATTGACTTTTATGGTCTTTGAAAGACCTCTGCATGGATTTGTAATCATTCTACGTGTACGCCGAGAAACACTAACATAACTGGTAATTAATTTGTTTTAATTGTTTTTATATAATCCCCGCGAGCGACCTCATGTTTTGTTTTGCATCTGTTATGTTTCTGACTCAAATTTTAATGCCTTAATGGGAACAGTGCCAACTGCTGTTACTCTGAGCTATGAGCAATCTCCTGGCACACTTCCAGTCCTTTATTGTGGAACTAACTATACAGCACTGTAATTTAACTAGCAAAATGTGGCAAATCACTATTATTAATAACAATAAATCTATTTCTGCAGGTTGACAGCATTAAAATAACAAATTATTCTGCAAGGAAAGCTGCTAATTTTGGGTGCTTTCCACTGTGATCATTGCAGAAGTATAATATCCATGATTAAGAGCCTTTTGGTGTCTCATGAAGGAGCTGTTTGCACATGACAGTGCATCGTGGTACTTACTACGGGGGAGGATACGGAGGCCTTGACCACGGCTATTTCAGTAATTCATCATTTTCATTTAAATGTTAATGGCAGGATGGGGCAGGTTAGGGAAAATTGCTTGCCTCCCCTGCTTACCATTCCCACTTTTTTAATAATCTTGTCTCACTCAGTTAGTCAAATCTTAAAGCCCAAGATCTTAATTTCTGCTCCTCTCTTCCCTTCACTCTCTCCATTCTTGACTCCACAGTGCCCTGCAGTCCTCCGAGGTTTAGCTGTGTGCTTGGTTTGGGCAAGGTTTCCACTGTGAGAGCAAAGCCCACCAGACACTGGTGGGATAGGCACTCTGGTGAGCTTAAACAGGAGATAAAGGACCACTGAAATCAATCCCTGCCTCGTGAGTTGCAGGCACCAAAGTGTCCTTGTCGATTCTGTTTGCAAAGTTACTGTTTGTCCAAGAATTTGTTACATACCCAGGGGTTTTATTCACTTTCTGGTTGTTATTTCAGGACAGTTTTTATCCAAACCCATGGCAAGTAATGGAGAGGTTCTTACTGACCATTGGCTCAGCCCCTTTGCTCATTTGTAGGAAGCTTCCAGGTGTCATTAATGAGGAGGGAATGGGGGACAGGAGTGCCTGTTGCTGCTGTCTGCCAGCTGGTGAGTGTTCCCTTGCTCTGTGAGCTCTCCCAGCTGAAGTGGGCAGGTGTCCACAGGGCCTGGAGTGGAACTGTGCTGGAGACCTGCCCAGTGTCTTCTGCAGTCTGTCACCTGCTGTCAGCTACTCTCTAGGTGATACCAATGAGCTCCTCTGCAGCTTCAGCAGGGGTTACTGTTAGTGGGTAACATGGGTGAGCTGTAACTCACAGCTCTGTAAAATCTAGCCTCAGGCAGGGTGGCATATGCTCAGAACAACGTCAAGAAGAAAGGGGGCAAGGGGCAAGGTCAGTAAGAATAAATATGTGATCTGGAGATAACTGGATGCAGAAAATATGAAGGGAATAGAAGCAAAAATATGTGTAGGGAGTGAAATTAAGAAGACACATGCAAAGTTGGGTGATAGAACTACTAGAAATGTCAGGAGCAGGGAATCAGGAAAGAGACCAGGGTCCAGAATTTGGTCACCAGGTGTTTCCCTGTGCACCAGAGTCCATGAGTGTGGAGCCAGGGTGCTGGAGAGTCTTGGGTGAGCAGGTAACTGGCCCAGCTGTGAGGTGGTGTTTGAACAGAGCAGGAGTGAGCGTGAAGGAGCTGAGACACCTGAAAACTACACATTGGTGCAGCTGCAGAACTCTCCGTGGGGTGGTGTGCAGTGAGTTCCTGCTTAACTCCTGGCACGTGAAAGAAGTGGCTTAGAGCTGCTGCAGCAGGGGATTGCTGCAGTGTTTTGGTCAGTGGTTTTCCTTATTTTTCTAGTTTCAGTTTTTCAGGGAGAACAAGGAAGTGGGGAGATTGGCAATCAGTCTGACTCTGTATGCTTGTTAAAGGTGGAGGGGATTCATTTCCTCACCCAGCTGGCTTGAAACAGGATGGAGGCTGCCTGCTTCTCCACGGAAACCCACGTCTGTGTTTGGATATCTGTGTTTGGATATTTGTGTCTGGATGGTGGCTGACGGCTCCTTTTGCAGGCTCCTCGCAGTCGCTCCGAGTGCTCAGTCCATTTTCTCAGAGATTAAAGTCTCTCCTGGTGTCTGAGTGGGCTGTGCAGGGTTTAATCTGCAGCCAAGGCACCCGCCGTGCCATACGGAGCTGTTTGCAGAGGGGCAGCCCCCTGAGAGCACCGACAGTCCACCAGGGCTCCGAGCTGTTATCCAGCCTAAGCTGCTGAGCAGACTGTGGTAATTCAAGCTTAGCGAGTTCAGCAGCAGCTGCTGCCCTCCCAGGCAGCTCCAAGGGTGGCACTAGGAATGGGTTTCTGAAGGGGGTCGTGTTCCCCCATTCTGCTTAAAAAAAAAAAATCAAATCCTAGTTTATTCTCTGTTATTTTTGTTCTTTGCATCCCACCCTTTGCTTTCAGCCAAAGATCCTGTGGCACTTGACCAACAAGAGGAAGGCACTTGACCTTCTGAGTGTTTTCATCCTGTTGATGTGCAAAGCAGCCAAATTCTTGGTCCGGCGTGGTGGGCAGTGCTGGCATCCCCAAGCCTTGCTCCACTATCCGAGCGAGTTTTCTGTAAGGGTTTTTTAACTTGTTCACTTTAGTTTCCGTTGCAAGTGATCAGAACAAAAAACCACTGAAAATTGTCCTTTTTAACTTCATTAGAAACTGCTCTGGGAGTGCAGAACATGGTCATAAACAGACACAGAGCACAAATGTGCAGTGGTGAGAAACGAACCACTGATCTGCACTTGTCTGGGAGTAGTTGCCATGGGTTGAAGCAGCCTAGTTGAAAGTGGAGGGGTGAGATAGCAATCGAAGTGATTAAAGGCTGGACTCTTTCATCTGTAGATGCTTGAATAACTTTCCATTACTTTAAATTGGGTTGCAAATGAACATCCCCTTTGATCTATAATGGGACTTTCCAATCAGCGAGGCCTGAGCTCAAAACATGAAAAGCAGTTTACATTGATGAGAGCAGTAGGAAAGATCTGAACCCTGAAGAACAACCTGCTCCAGCAGTGCCGGAGATAAAAGAAAAGTGGAGGTGGCTCTTTGGGAGGCAGGAGGGTCAGAGGAGTGACCTGGATTGCCCAAGGGCGGAGACACCGCTGTGGTTATTCAAGCTCGGAATGACCCTCATTCCAGGTTTAAATCACTAGTGCCAGGGTTTTAGCCAGTCTCCTAATTTAAATGCTGAGGGTATTTTGGGTGGATAGAATGGCTGTTTTGTGGGTGGGGTCGGAACATTGGGTGGGTGTTTACTGCTCTTGTTTTCATTAGGGAGCTACTCATGCAGAACCAAAACAGGAAAAAAAAGAACTTATTTCTGCAGATACTGACATTATATTGGCTTTGTTTAGAAACATCCGAGTACCTAAACAGTGTGGTTTATTTTATTGGTTGGTTAATTTCTAGGTGATATTCCTTATCAGGTTTGACAGGCCAGCTTCTTGGCCTAAGTTACTTAACAGCATCTCTTTATTGCTGAGTTCCCAGCTTTTGTTGGTCTGTCTCACAGCCAGGGTGTTATCTAGCGCATGGAATTTGATTTATTTCTGTGCCGGCATGTCCAGAAGAATCCATGTAAAGAAAACAAACTGCATGTCCCCTTCACGGGAGATCTTGGCTGCTATTTCGCTACCCACTAAAAGCTTTATCACTCAGCCTTGTTATTACCATACTAAACGGAACACTTCAGAGCTTAGCGGCTTAACAAGATAAAAACATGCTTTGTGGTTAATGTGGTTACTGCAGGCATGCACCGGGGCCGGGAGGGGAGCTGCTCCCTTCCTGCTGGGGCAGCTGCACAGCGCCGGGAAGTGCCTGGCCTGATAAAGCCTGTGAAAGCAGGCAATTCGAGACAGATATTTCAGCTTTATCAGGCCAGCGTGCTGCAGGCTGACCCAAGGGACAGGGAAGGATCCCTTCCTCCCCCGCCACCCGGCTGCATCATTTTGTGTCCAAACCAGAGCTGGGGCTGTTTCTGAAATTCTTTCTCTAGTCAGTGCAAGGGTGTTTTCCAGTTCACAGGGACAGACTGGGATTCCCCTCTTGATACCAAGTGTTGAAAATAACCCAAAAGGCCTTTTTCCCCTCTGAGTAGTGGTTGTCTTGTGTTGTCTGAAATGTGCAAATTTTGGAAACTTCCCTGTATGACTTGCTTTTTGGCAAGCTGTAACTTTGGGTACCAGGTGAAGGGAGATGTCTGGGTTCCCTATTGCTAGAACTTCACAAGTACTTAATTTCTGGTATTTCCTCTTCCCAGAGATCCAGTTTTACTTCTCAGGACAACATCAAACCACACACATTCTCCTGAAATACTTCTGAACTGAATTTGCCAGCATAACTCTAAGAACCTTTTCGTGTACCTTCCAATGTATCTTGGTTTTATTTAAAGCATAAAAAGACAATAATTAGACAAATCTGCAGATGATGCCCAAAGTCAGCTTTCTAGCTTAAACCTGAATGCAAGACACCCTACGTTTTGTCTCTTCTGGTGCTGTTTGATCCAGTGTTCAGGGGGTATCTGGCTGTTTCTCACAAGAGCACAGTCAGTCCTTCTTTCTCCTTCCCAAAACTTCCTGAACCTGGGTCCTTCACGAGATCTTTTTCAACCTTCCTTGTCTTTTCATTGTTGTTGCTGTTAATTTTCCACTTTTATTGCCTCCTTTCTCATCCCTACACTTTGTTCTCTCTCTTTTTGTACTGAAGGATGAGCTGTCCTCCCACAGTGCAAACAAATTTACTATGCTGAGGCTCTTTGCTTAGACAAGGACCCATTTTTAACCAAATGTTTTGTAAGCAAAAAGAGTATTCGTTTTCCAGGGCACTGCTAACAAGGACATTTTTGTGGCTGTCATTGCTTAGTGACTTCATATCAACAGGCATTGCTGTGAGCCCAAAGAGAGTCCAGACTGTTCCTGGACTGCACAGCATTGCTGCTCTGTTCGTGCCATCCCTTCTCTACCTGGATACAGGAAAAGCAAAAATCCTGAGCATGAGGATGGGAGGGGTGGTGGCAAATTATGTCACATTGTGCAATCACCTCATTCCATGTAGACAAACCAACACCTTCCCTTGCCAGCGCTTGTATTGAATACTTTTGCTCCTCCTGATAGCAGCAGCGAGTTAAATATTACACAGAGGTGATGTTTTAGTGTAGGAATTAGTACTTGGAGCTATAGTTCAGTTTGCTGTGGAACATGTTTTTCATGCACACAGCATGCAATAAAAAAAGCAGTTCAGCAGTTCCAGAGTGCAGTTCCATCCCAGTGGTCAGGGCAATCTTTCATGCACCAAATGCTCAGGCTCACTCCTAAAGGTTCCACTGTGGAAGGAGGAATAACCAATTAACAAATATTATTGATGTTTACAGACAAGGCAGTGTGTGTGCTCTAAGCATCAGGAGCAGGTGTTGCAGGTAGGAGGAAAGGAATATTGATGAGCAACCTCTTGAATCCTCTGCCTTGTGACCTGTCTGGGAGCTTTAACTAAATTTGATTAGTGCAGCCATTAATCATCTGTTAGTGCTTTTGATTACACTCCCTTATATAAACAGTTTATAAAGTGTATTCAGGTGTTTCATTACAGCTCCCAGGCAGTGCCACGATCCTCCTCAGCCTCTTCTCCTGCGGTGTGGCCTTGGTGGGATGACTCAAGCTCTCTGTGTGATGGCCAGAGGTGCAGCCCATCCCTTGGGTGGTTGCAGGACAGCATTGTCCCATGTGGGAGATCCTTGGAATTACCCTGTGTTACGTGTCAGACTGCCTCTCTGTTCACTCACATTTGTACAGCTGGTGTGTTTAGAGCTTTGGGGTCCTAAAAACACTGTTGGTAAGTTATCAAGGAAGACATCTGCCTGCATAACCATGAGCCAGTTTGAGAGGCAGCCCCCATTCTCATTCTGGGAGCTCCATAGCACCCATTCCTTCCTAGGGATGTAGGTGAGGAAGTGGTGAAGTGCTGGCGTTCCTCAAACCTGCCCATAACCTTTCTCCAGCACTGTCATGCTCACCCATAGCTCTGCAGACCTGTTCCAGGCCTGGTGGCATCACACATGAGGAGCAGGGGTGGTTTGGGGAGGGATGTTCTGTTCACTGCTTGTGGCTCCCAGAATTCACATTCACAGGTAAGTCCTGCCAGGGATGTGCTCACCACATCAGTATCTCCAGTTCATGCATTATGCAAATTGTTTGCACTAGAGAAGTGCTTAAACAGCTGAAAAGATTTGAGTTTTGTGCACAATGTACACTTTGCTTTACCTATATTGATAGCAATGTAGCCTATTTTAATTAAATAAGTATGGAATGCAAATTGTAATACTAGTTGATTTGCAATATTTATGTAAGCCTCACATTTTGTAAGTATTTGAATTTCATATTAATTTTGCTTTGGACACATTTTTCTATATACTCAACGCATTTTGTCTCACTGGTTGAAAACAGAGCTGGTCTCTGCATTTACAGAAAAATTATTTTGGTATCCGTGGAACACTTTGCAGAGAATGTGATGCAGCAGTCAGGTGTTATCCTCTGCTCACACAGGGTAGCATCCCAGTTAAGCATGCAGGAGGGTGGTCTTTGGCTGGGCACTGGCCTGATATTGCAGGGGCTGAGGTTCAATTCTCAAACCTGCCTTTGAGACCTGAACTGTGTCCCTTGTGCTGAAATTTCCATTTCGAGGTGCAGTCAGCTCATTAGGCCAAGCCAAGTGTGACTGTAAATTCTGTGATTGATCTGAGCCCACCCCAGCTCCCATCTCCTGCCCATGGGAGGAGCACTCCAGGAGCCCCTCAAGGCACCATCTTTCCCTGTGCTTCACTCCCAGCTCACTCAGGGCCTCCAGCAGCTCCTGCAGAGAGCAGTGTGATGCATTCAGGTGGCGTTGAAGGTCTGGAAGTGCTTGGTGGGGTGTCAAAAGGAGTTTTGAGTGAGAATTTCAATGTTTAATACAATAGATTTCTCAGGACAGAGAAAGGAAAAAAAAAAAGGCAGCCAAAAATAATATAGTGAAATAATTGCTATCTCTGGAAGTTTCAATTATCAGTCAAAATATCCTGAAATCAAAACCTTACTGACATTCAGCCTCAATTATATAAAAACCATTGGGGATATGGAATATGTTCATATAAATGAGGTCTCTGATAACTGAGGGAATTTTCAATGTACTTAATGGATGTCAAGAGACTTGACCCTGTTTTGAATACCAAGGAGTTTTGGATAATTGAAGTTTGGATAATCTAGGTTGAATTGTAGAATTTAGCAAATTAAGATAACGTTGAGAATCTGTGTGAGTTAATTTTAGTTCTGACAAATGGAACCAGTTTAACTAGCTCGGAGACTGGAGCCAGCAGACAACACAAAGTGTGCCACAAGCTGCAATTATCCCAGGCATCACGTGCAGCCTCATTAACGCTCTCTTGCCCGGCCCCTGGAAGGATCTGTGTGCACAGATGAGGGATGGTTTAATTTCTCTGGGCTGTGTTTAGCACACGCTGTCAGGAGGGCTTTGGGTTGCTACGAGCATGGCTTCTGTGATGAGGATTTGTGGCTGCTTGGAGGTGAGCAGAGCTCAGTGAGTGCCAGCAGAACGGGGGATGTGCAGGGGCTGTTGGTGATGATTTGGCTGATGAGACCCCAGTGCAAGGCAGAGAAGTGCAATCCTCCCAGCAGTGCTGTCTGATGGCCCCAGTGCACACGTGCTCGCCCTCCTCTCCTCTCTTCCCCCCCATTCCTCAACGTGCATATTTTAAATTAATATTTTAATGTATTTCTAGGTTTCCAGGAAGGGGGCGGAATAAATTATTAAAGATGAACTACAGTGGCTTAAGGATATAAGAGCTGTAAGGTTTGTGGGGAAACAGACCATCCTGCATTAAATCAGCTGACAGCACTTACCCAGCTCTGATAAGCTGGCAGAAATGTCTTTATCTGACAGGTCTGAACAGACTCAGTGCCTGGAAGTTTATTTTCTCCTGTCTTGTCATAACAAGAAGCAGCACCTCCCTCTCCTTAACACCTTTGGCTTGAGGACTAGACCCTGGAATATTTCAAGAGAAGACTGCCTGGGGGCAGGAGGGATGTCCATGAAGTGACAGCCCAGGAACTCCTGGGAGCTGTTACGGATTTCTTGCTTAGCTGCAGCTCTTGTGCAAGACAGTTGACATCAGTAGGAGTTGCTCCCTAAACTTTTTAGCAGTCTGGGTCTGAACTGTGCCTTTGACTGTAATATTGAGGTGTTAATTCTTCCTTTACTGGCTGTGGAGGGAAAAGCATTAGACAGTGTAGTGTATAGAGAGTACTTAAATGAGGATTATATGAGAGGCAGTGGAGGAATTTTTTGACACAGGCATGTATTAAGTATTTGGCCAGTACGTTGTGGATCACAAAACCTCGTATTTCAAAAATATATTCTCATTTTTAATATGAGCCCCCTTGGCAATAGGAGAGTGGTGACAGGGTGGTAAGCAGTTGTTCTTTGTGAACCTTTTCACTTGTCACAGGCTCCATGTGTCTGGAGGAGGGTTTATCAGAGAGCAAAATGACTACACAGCATCACTGAAGGATGCTCTCTGCAAGTGCTCTGTGTTGGTTTTACCACACTGGCAGCTGGAAACCCCAGATCACCTGGGGTTCCATTGAAATTTAGTGCTGTGCGCAACCCCTACCACCTTTTAAAAAAACCAAACTAGAATAAATGAAAGGATTGTCCTCTTTTATAGGTGGGAATGGAAGCCATGGTGCTGTCAAGTGATGCACATAAGGTTAACCAAGAAACTGTATAGAAAATTAATCTTCCCAGCTCTGGTCTAAGGTTTTAAACTTGTTACTCTTGGATCTCTCTTGGATCTCAATTTGAAACTCATTGCATTAAAGTGGATGGAAAATTAGCCAAGAAGGTTAATCCTACACTGAAGGAGCAAAAAATGCTCAGTTATGGAGAGACTGAGAGATAAGACAGCAGAACTTCAAACAAGTGCTCTAGAGGATACTATCCAGATACCAGAGGCTTGCTGGAGAACTGATAGGAGAGCAGCGTGTATCAAAGCACAGAGGGGAAACACCAGGGGTAGCTCAGATCAAATGTCAAGGGGGGCTGTTTTAAAGAAGAAAAGTAGAAATAAAAGAAGCTGCATTAATCTGCAGGGGTGTGATAGCTGGGAAGATATTCTCACCCTTACAGCTTTATTAGAGATAGCTTTCCTTGCAGACAACACCAAAAAAGGAGACCAGACAATGTCAGCTCTTTTCTACTGCAAAATTACCATGCGGAGAACCACAGAGAAAATGCCTGAGACCACAAACTGTAAACAAGATGAGCCACTGTCAGGCTCAAAAATCAATGTTTTTTTAAAGTGTATGTTAAAACCAACTTTGTTTACTTAATTGCAGTAGAACATTGTATTTTCCTTAAGAGAAAATTGAGAAAACCTGGAGGGTGATTCAGTGGTTTGCAATAAATAAACACAAATGTGAAATCGAACACTACCCAAATTACAAAAGCTAAGTACATGAAACACCCCCGGTGCAGACTTGTCACTCAAGTGCCAACTGTCAAGGGTTGGATACTTTTCATAAAGCATGGTTTTAGCCTTTATCTTAATGTCAGTACTTCGTTATGATTGACCTTCTTCTGGCTGGAAGCCCACTTAAACGAAACAATGCTATTCTGTTCTGAAGAGGGTGAATAGAGAAAGCATTGTTACTTGGTAAAATGCCTTTGGACTGACTCCCAGATGGGAAGGAAGTGCTGTAATTACTGTACTCAATACACAGCACTGTAGGGGCACGTAAGGCAACCGGTCTGCAGCAGGAGAGCAATCCTACACCTCTGCTGGCTGGGAGGCTCCACTAACCGAGCAATTTTCATATTACTGTTTTATTTATTCTGCTTAAGCAAAAAAATCTGCACTTGATCACTGGAAATTAAAAACTCAAACCAGGCTCCCTAAGCAAATAGGAGAAAAAGCTTAAGAGCCTGCTCATCCCCCAGTGCCTGTTTGGCAATGGTGAGCACAGTCAGACTAAGCTGGTTTGTGTTCTTCTGTATCTGTGGAAGGTTATCCATATTCTGTTCCAAATCCCACAAAATTTTCTTGTGATTACAACTCCATTAAATATAATCTGTGCTATGAAATGTGTCTGGTCCCAATCCTAGGATCTCTGCTTTTGAACTTGTCACAAAGTAACATATAAATGGCACTTTAACATGTGTATTTATCATGATACACATTTCCCTGAACACTGTTTTTATAAAATAGCACAGGAAGCACATTCATTACAAAACTTTGCAGTATTGTGATGAGAGACTTCTAAGTGGAAAATGAACTCATTTACACTACTGTCATTCAGTTTTATCTTAAAAGCATCTCAGCAGACAAATGGGGAAGGTGAATTATTCCAGCTGCTGTATCTGCTACCCTTTGTGAGAGATGCTCTTTGCAATGCACAGCTCAGTCTTAATAGAGATGGGCAAAGGAGATGGGAGGAATTATTATTGCTGTTTTACAGAGGGGGAGCACAGACATACAATTGCTCACAGTTGTTTGGGAGGCTTGACGTAACCAGGAACTGAATGCAGCCTCCTGAGATGCAATCCAGGTGCTTTCCTGCCCAGGAAACACCTCAAATATGCCTTTGCCTTGTCTTATGGGGCTTGATTCCATTGAAAAGCTAAAACAGGCTTTTCTTTAGCCACATATTTAGGTTTTTTGGTACTCTGGTTAATATTTTTGCTGCTGGTTTGTAGCAGCCCTCTGATGTCTTACATTGGTGTGCTTGGGGTGGCTGATGCATTGGGCAGTTCTGTTGATCATATGCATTAGCATTTATCTTAGGTTAGCACCAGGGTCTAGCTATCCTTTGAAAAAATATACAAGGTGGTTTGTAACCTTCACCTGTCCCTGGAATCAAGTGCATCTCCTGGCTCTGTAAGTTACTCATGTCCTTCTGGTGGGAAACGTGCAGCAAAACCTGGAGGGGCTTTGCCCCATTTTTAGGCAAAGTACAGTTTGAATGGGTTAACTGCATAGCGCATGTGACCCAGCTGAAAAGAGCTTCCCAACCAAAATAGTTTTAATTTGACTGCAAAAATGTTGGGATCCAGTGAACACCTATAGCCCTTCCTAGGGAAAAATACAGAGCAGTCACAGCTCAGCTCAGGAGAAAGGTGCTCTGCCATGTGTGACATCTCCTGTCCTTTCTTATGCTGAACCCTTTGGCCTTTGCAGAGGAAAATCATAGGTTCCTCATTTAAAAAAAACCAAAAACCAAAAATCTCCCTGATTCCCATTTGTTTTTCATGCAACTTTATCCTCTAGAAGTAACATGGAAAACCGGAAAATGCCATGTTTTGAATGGACACTTTGTTTCAACGTGAAAGAGGCAACTCCTGCAGTTTTCTGGATCCCTGATGTGTTTTTGAATGGCATCCAAAGTTTGGGCCAGGATAGACAGGAAGCCAGATGGGGACGTTTCTGTATTTTCTGAGTCAAATTGCTTCCCATGCTATAAGGAGTTTTAGTCTCTGGAGAACCCAGCTGTGATGGAGTCAGAGCTTTTAATTCCTGTGATGCTGACAGATCTACCAGGCGCTGTGATGAAGACCTGCTCTTGCCTGGACGAGCAGGCAGCGCTATCCTGCATGTTTGGATGGGAGTTCATTCCTGGAAAACTTGTGTGAAGACAAATGTGTGGTCCAGCAGGAGTGAAGGGTTTGGTGCCATGTGCAGAAAGATGTATGTTTTCATGTGTATGGTGATTATTTGAGGCAATCACTGGCTTAGTGCTTAGCTTTCCTTGGGGACCACTTTTTCATGATATCTGGTATTTTCCAAAGGCCTCTGCGCTTAGACAGAGGGGCTGGAAGTCAGCCAAGGTGATCAAAATGAAATGGAAAAAGATGCAGGCTTTTCAGATTTTTTTTTTTTAGGATATTTATTTAAGCATAGCAGTTTCATAGAGGTCATCACTGATTTGCACAGAGGAATTTTAGCAGGGAAGCATTCTACCAGCATGGCTGTGTTTTATTGCTGGTGGGATTATTATTAGATTAGGGAGAAGATTGCAGATGAGGGAGGGGGGAGTTTGGTGGGATCTGGAATTTGGATAGACCTGAAGAGGACAACTCATTGCTTGAATTGCTGCTGGTAATGAAATTGCTCTTGACAAGTCAGAGGGAGCTGCTGGCCTCCCGTGTGCTGAGGTGTCTGCAGGGACTGGGCTGCTCTTGGAAGAAGATGAGGAAAATCCAAAAGGCTTCATTGTTTTTGCTGAGGCTGCAGGGGGGTTAAACTCGAGCAGCAACATGCAGAAAGGATGCTCCTAACAGCAATGCTGGGGGCATTCAACACTTCACTGGCAAATCCTGTCAGCCAAAACGAAGATGAAATTCCTTGAAAACACTACAGACAGGGAGGGTTTGGTGCATTTCATGGCTGTCCTTTGCATTTCTATGGTGGGTGGCCTGCTGCCAGCTCTGCTCCCACCAGCTCCTGCTTCCCCTGGTGCAGCCCAGCACGGGCAGTTCCCTGTGGCTGCTGGCACTGTGGGCTTTGGTGAGCAGAGCTGGACTGGGCAGGAGTCCCCAGGCGGGGCTGCTGGGGGTGAGAGGAGCAGCCAAGGACTCTCTCTCCTTCAGGTGCTGAGGGTTCTGGCACAAATCCTCAGAATTCTGAAGGCTGAAAGCACCAATTCAGTGATGACCTTGCAGAGCTTTGGAACACCTCCTCCTGCTCCCTGACTGTGGCTTTGAGGGGTTTGAGCTCTCAAAGCAAGGTGGATCCTCAGAGAAACAGGCTAACACTGCCCCGTCCCTGAGCCAGTGCTGGAACTATGGGCAGTGGATTTCCAGGTGCTTTCTTGGAGGGAGAGCCAGACAGAGCTCTGGGTGACCTGCTCCAGCCCAAGGTACAGGATTTGCCATACGTGTTCCAGGGGGAAAACACACTGCATTTTGGGCAAGAAGCTCAAGTTGTTGGGTCCAACAACTTGCAAAATATTCTATCACTTGCTAACAGATTCTCATGCATAAAAAGATGAGGTTTTAATTACTGCCCCCTCTTTCCATACTGGCCCCTCACAAGCAGCTAACTCCTTTTGAATGGAGAGCATTGCAGTGTGAGTATTTTTTTTCCCCTTCTCTTTTTTCCCCCCCTAACCTACTTTAACTAATTTTCAGGATGCTGGCAATTGACATGCATTATTTATACTGCTGCAAACCTTGTATTTGGGATGAGAAATCCTACTGTCAGGCTTCCTGCTTCTAATAAGCATTCCTTTCACTGCATTATCTCCTCGCACAGCCCAGGGCTGCTCTTGCCAGGGACCCAGCTGGTGTTACTCGATGACTTTGTGGCGTGGGGAGCCTGCCTGGTGTAGCGGATCTGCTGGCTCGTGTGCTGCTCATCAGCACAGAGACACAGGCTCCTGCTCTAGCAGAGGGAGGGGGATGAGGCAGAGGCAGAAACCACCGTGGGATTGAGTGACAGAAGTCCTGATTTTCTGTGACCCGCTGTCTTGTGTTGCGACTCGAACCTGTGCAATCTGAATTTAAAATGCTTCCATCTCCCTCCCCTGCCACCCAGTGTGGATGAGAACAGAAGGTGAAACAGGAGGACAGCCAGTGCAGCCCCTGGAACAAAATGCTTTGAGGTTCTCAAATCTGTCTCTGTCACACTGGATCAGTTGCCAGGGCCTGTGCCACCACCTCTTTTTGTTCATTTGAAAGATAACTCATTCCTTAACAGCTGAAATGGCTTCTGACAAACCTCCCCTTTGAAAATTGTGCTCAAGGACACTGCTCTTCCACTGTTTGCACAGTCAAAATATTCTGGGGAGGATTTTTTCCCCCTCTCTTTTATCTGAAGCAGCATAATAAAATACCTTAGATAAACAAATTTATTCTTGGAGGGATGTTTATTAGGCGCTGGCAATCCCTATGATAAATAATTTCTCTGGGAGGAAAAAAAAAACCTAAGTAGAAAGTAGGCCAAGGAAATGATGTGAGTGCAGGGGATAAGGCAGGGAGGAGAGGATGCAGAGGCTCCTGTCGGCTCGGGGGTCTCAGATGCTCCCGCAGTGCCATCTTCAGGGAAGCCCATGGAGAGGGGGCACAGGGGCCTGGGGCAGGAGTAAGACTCCTATATTTGCATGCTCTTTTTCTGAGGATTTGGGAAAAGCAGAGACAGCATGTGGCACCAAATCCCACCATGGGAGAGATTTTACAGACACCTGTTAGGGGGTCACAGCTTGGGCTGTACATTGCCAGCTGGGGGAGTGGTGCAAGAAAGCGTGCAATAGTGTGTGAGAGTTGCTGATCTTTTAGTGCAGAAACCAGAGGCAGGTTCTGAGGTGGGATGGATGGGGGGAATGGTTCATGTCAGTTTGAGACAGGTATTTTTTGTTTCCAGTTTTTTCAGTGAAATTTAAACCACAAAACTTCCATTTCAGGTCAACCTGAAATGTCAATTAAGTCAAAAATGAAGCAGTCTGTTTTGATCTGGGGTTATTTGTCTCCTGCTTTTCCTCTTAATTTAGGTGACTTCTGGTATGAGGGAAAAAACCACTTCAAATTGAGAAGCCAGAAAGTTTCTTTTTGAAAATATTATCACAAAATCACCGAATATTCTGAGTTGGAAGGGACCCACAATGGTCACTGAGTCCACCTCTTCACTGAATGTCCCATATGAACCCATGACCTTGGCATTATCAGCACCATGCTTTAACCAGCTGAGCTAATGGCAGGGGTACATTTCATCCTTCCCAAAATGAGGCCTTTGATTTTAACAGTCTTGTCCTGAAATGCAGTGTCTTGAACTCTTTTTTTTAGATTTCCTTCCCAGGAGCAACCTCACAGCCCCTCACCCTCTTTGCTAACAGCAACAACCGTCCCCCAAGTTCATCCCCCATTCAGTTGCATCTCATTACAAATCATTCTCAGCAATTTTGGGTCAAACCTCTGTTTGCTTGAATGAATACAACATTTTCCTGCTAAAGAAATGAGTTACAAAGTGAAATATTGCAGATAATGTGAAGAAGTGTGTGGCAGTCCCCCTGAGACTTGGTCCTTCCTTGTGCCTTCCCACAGCCCCCCTCTCCCCAGCGCTGTCGACACCAGTTCCTCAGCGAGCTGATGTGCAATAAAAACCAGCTCTCGTGTACCAGGGCTGCACGAGGATGTGCTGCTCTGATTGTGGGAGGAAACTGGGTGAATTATTTCTTCTTTGAGAGGCGACTCTGCTAAATGATATGTGCTGCACAGAGAGGTCAGCTCTGGCCACGGAACACAGCCAAGCTCCAGGGAATGTGAGAGGTGAAGAAGGTCCTTTCAGTTTTACTGTTAATGACTGATCTGGAGGTTTCTGTATAGTCTGTGGTTAGAGAGAGCTCCAAGCAGGTATTTTGGCATAGAAGAGATGGGTTAGATTTGATACAGAAGCTGCGAACTCCAAAAAGACTTAGATGAGCAGAAGCGTGGCAGCACTAGGACATGGTTTCTCTGTGCATTTTGGGATTTTCAAAGATGCTGATGGGATACCAAAATCACACTGACTCTGGTTAAAGCTATGCCTAAGCTTAAAGTACAAAAGGGAAGTGGCTTTGGCTGGAGGGAAAATCCAACTTTTCAAGAAAAAAGGTGAAGTTAGAATGTTTGTAACTGACCGAAACCGGAACATGGACTGACTTCTTGTGAGTGGATTTCAAATGCAGAGCAATTTGCCTTGTGCAAACATTATCTGGGGTTTCCTGTGGGTCTGGCTGGCACAGGTCCCCAGTGAAGGTGCAGTAGCAGCTCCTGCTGGTGAGCAGGCACCAGCTCAGGAGGCAGCTTGGGATGCTGAAGTGCTGCTGGTGATGCCAGCACTTTTGGAAGGTTTTCTGCCTCCGTGTGTATGAGGAGCAGTGGGAGGCTGTTATTGCTGCTGAGAGATTTCAGGCAATCTTAGTTCTGGGAGTGTTTTGAACCTTCAGGTGTTGAGGTGGAGAGGGAAAGGAGAGAATCAGAAATGGAAGGAGATTAATTCTTGAAGCCTGTCTGCATTTTTTTACATAAATTCTGGGCTGCATCCAGACGTGTGAGGCACAGGCTACAAAAATCCCTGCTTCTGCTGCAGGCAGAGCAGAGGATAAATATATATGGATGAATAAACAAGGCAAGTAATCCAATCTCATTGCTAGTATTCAGTTCCTGCACTGTTGCTCTAGGCAACCAGCTTGAGTGGGGATATTGTCTATAACCTTAAAAACTGATTATAGGCTACTTCACTGCCTCATACGGTCTTAAAGAGGATTAGAAGAGAGTGTAAAGCTGGCTTAGGCACTATGTTAACAAAGCCTCAAAGGCATCTGCAGATTTCCTTGTTCATGAAGTGATTAACTTATTTAGTAACTGTGAAAAAATGTGCACATTCGGGGAGCCAGGCTGGTAATAATTAAGAGATGTAACTGTGCCGCCGTGAGCCGTGCTCGGGCTGACAACTGCGTCTGCTTCACACCAGCACATCCGGCTGCCTTTAGGAGCCGTGGGGCTGCTTTGGGCTCAGCCTCAGACAGGTTTCCCCCGTGGTTTTTCAGCTGGAGGGGAAGGAGTGTGCATGGTGGAGAGGAGAAGGGCCCTGCTTGTGCCTTTCACAGCTCTGCAGGCCTGTCCTGTGTCCTGACAGGCTGTGTTTGGGTTCTGCCTGGCACTGCAGCCAGTGGCTGAGGCCTTTGGGGACCCGTGCCCATGGGAGGAAGCACACACCAGCACTTTGCTTCCTCCTTCAGCTGCTTTTAAACTAAAGAATAAAAATGGCACTGAAAAATGACACCCTTATCCTAGGCTGAAGTGTGCTGGTTGGGGCAAACACCAAGCAGCCACAGCCAGGGTGTCAGGTGATTGTAAGTGCAAGGTGAAGCCAGTCCTGGTTTTGCTTCTTCACAGTTTGACAGCAAATGCTTTTCTTTGATGATAATGAAGCCAGCAAGCCCAGCAGAGAGGGCTGTGATGGGGCCCCCATCTCAGAGGATGCCCAACAGGATCTCTCACCAGGGTTGGGTGTCACAAGTTTCGAGCACCCTGTCGCTGACAAATGAAGCTTTTTAAACCTGAAAACATGCAAAATTGTTTGGTACAGAGGGCTAGCTTGGCTTGTATCCATCCTGAAAGTAAAACAAGTAAAAGTGGTTTGAAATAATGACAAAAGCAAGCCTTTGATTTCAGTGCGTTCTCTCCTCGTGAAAATCCTCAGACATCACAAAGATGTATGAGAGATCTTGAAAGCACAGATAAACACCATCACCAGTGTGTGGTGGATCTGATATGGGTCCTTCATTTTTTCAGTCCTGATCTGGATGTGTTGGAGGAACTCTTCCATTGATGCACACCTCACATTGCACTTAATGCTTCTAATTTTCAATTTTTCCCCAGATCAATGTGTTGTTGTTTAGTGAGATGATTTCATAAATTCCTACAGAAGTTCCATGAAAATCTGGATTAATAATGGGAAAAAAAATGAGGAGATAAGAGAGTACCCTGTGTCTTTATAACACACTGTGATTAAAACTCAAGCTCTTTACCACCCCAAGCTTACATGTGTGTAAAGTGACAGGGGGATGAGAATTATGCCTTCAGAAGGGAAAGCAGACACTCTGAAGGAGTATCATAAGAACAGTTTCAAATCAGGAATAGTTTAAATGTGGGAAGATCTAAGAGGCCTGTTAATAGTCCATCAGCTTTCTGCTAGTGGATGGAGATAGGTTTTGATCTCAGAAGAGTGGAATGGCACTTTGTGTCTTCCATCTCTCCTCTTGTTTTCCTGTCATTGCTTCAGCCCCAGATAATGGATGGGATTTTCAAAGTCACACAGCCTTGACCTGTTTGCTTTGTCACCAAACTCAGCTGAAAAGCTGAAAATTCTGCCTGCCTTTCTATTTCTGGCTTTCCCAGGAGAGGGGAATTCATGAAAGTGAGTGGAAAGAACTATTGGTTTAAGGAAAACAATTACAGACCTGTGTGTGCTTCCCCAGTTAGCTTCTCCCAGGAAAACAGGTGCTTTCAAATGCTGCTCTCGTGTTAACAGCTCTTCAGAATCTGTCATTGTAGCTACCTGTGTTTCATTCAGTACCTTAGGAAGAGACCCAAATAGCATCTCATGGATGAAGAATCTCCATTTTAACCTCTACAAGTGTCAATTGTTCTAAATGTATACGCAGCACTTGGCATCAGGGCTTGATTACTGTTTTTGACAGCATCCCTTGCTACACTTGAAAATACATTCTTAATACATGTTGGCTGGAAAACAGCTTAAGTACTTAGTAGTTGTTCCAGTCCTATTTGCTTTTTTCCCCTCCTCTCCTCTTCCTTGAGCCA
This sequence comes from Coloeus monedula, assembly GCF_965178545.1. Lineage (NCBI taxonomy): Eukaryota > Metazoa > Chordata > Aves > Passeriformes > Corvidae > Coloeus > Coloeus monedula. Next base: position 6,570,328 of record NC_138798.1, on the reverse strand, counting down.
CTGTGCATTAACAGTTTTCCTATAATGATGTCATTTTATCCACTTTCCATCTGACCAGAAATACTGAATATGTTTAGTGGCTCCCAGGGTATGGCACGAACTCATTTGGAGTCGTTGATCTTCATGTTTAAAAACCTTGTGTCAGGCAAAGTGTCAGATTTTTCTATCTTGTTCCACAGGTAGTTTCTATTTTGATTTGGTCTAAGAGGTGATGAGGCCAAGAGAGATTTCATATCTCATGATCTGCTTGTGTAAGTCATGTCTCTTAAGTTAATTTAGTTAGGATGCTGCTGGCAGTGTGCCCTGGCATGGCAGTTGGTGGGAGGAACACTCACATCAGGTAAGGTCCTCCCCATGTTGCCCGAGGAAGTGGCTTCACACAGACTCTCTGGATTTGCACTGGTGTGCTGCTCAGCAGAGTGAGAAAGCTGCAAGTGGCCCTTACGTGTTTCATTATGAGAGTCCTGGAATAACACTTTAGGCCTGGTTCAAAGCCACATTTTTAATGAATGAGTAATCTTCTCTCTTCCTCTTTTTCTGAACTGTTAGCTCCTCAACACACGATGAGAAGAGACAGGGAAGTTACTTCTCTTCCAGCTGGAGGGCTGACCAGTGGATCCAGAGGAGCAGGTTGAATATGTCACCAACCACTTGAGCAGGGAGAGAGACGCTGCTCCTTCCCTTTGAGAAAAGTAGATGTGCTCCCTCCACCTGCGAGGAGAATACCACTGTGAATCACTTCATCCTGTGCTCCTCCTGAGGGTCATTTACACTGAATTTTGAAGCCATTCCATGGCTGAAACTCAACCAACCATCCATGCTCTCCTTTGGCTGTGGAGGGAGCTGTGGGGGGAACTGGATACCCTCCAAAACAAACCCATTCCCGTGGTCCAGGCAGGCTGCAGCAGCTGTGGTGGGACAGGGGGAACATTAAACACAGCGAGCTGGGGTTTGATTGAGCACTGTCAGCTCCTCTTTGGGGGTGAGCTGGGGTTCCCCAGGCACAGCCATTGATCCATGCATGGCACGGATGTGGGAAATGCTTCCTTCACTGCTGTGCAAAATCACTCTTACGAAACTCAGAGTGAATTCCAGCACTTTCCTTGAATGTTCCTTGGGAAAGAGCTGCAGCAGGAATGTTTAGGTGGTGTACTCTCTGTCAGCCATACTTTCACCTCACATGCATGCTCTGTCTATTCAGTATTACTGGAAATCTTTATATTAGCTCACTTGTTAGCTGTGGCAGCTCCCCAAGTTATTTCAGTAGCTGGGGTGTGCTTTGTGGCTGTGTTCAGTAACACTGAGGCTCCGGCTCTTCAGGCTGGGAGAGTTGCCCATGCTCTGTGAGCAGGTAGAAAAATCTACTTTTATGCCCCAGGTGTGTAGGGAAGGAGGTCTGGATTTTTTCCATCTGTAACAGGCTTTTCATGTGTCATTGGGCAAGTCATTCAATCTCCCTTTACAACATTTCTCTGCTCTGCAGTGTCTATTACAATCTTTATCTGTTTTTGTCAGCTAAGAACCTGTTCTTTAGGATGGGGGATTTCTTCCTATGTTTATGTGTAGTTGTGTCATAATTAGGGTCTCTGGGTATTGCCTTAATTCCCACTATAACATCACCGAATTATACTTGAATAAATTACACATCATAGATATTAAATGCTCAGCTCAGTTTCAGTGCAAAATAAAAAGCTCAAATGATGGTAACTTAAACTGGCAATAAAATAGCCAGCATTACGCCCGTAAATACTTAATTTGCAAATGTTTAGAGAATTAGGCACCTGCTATAAATCTTTATTGTGGGCTTTGCACCCTGTTGGCAATCGGTGAGCTATATCTCACTTCATTATGCATGAATGTCTAATTTTCCAAAAGCATAAACGTGGCCTCCAAGGGCAGGCACATTAATAGCATTCGAATGAACCAATTTGTTTCCTCCCCAACGTGTTTATCTCCCAGCTCTTGGTTGCGAGTGCCAGTGGAAAGGTTAATGGCTCACAGCTCCCTGGCAAATGATGCACTGGTTTAACCTCTGCCAGGGCTGGATTTTTCATTGTCTTTAGCCCTCAGCGTGTTGAAAGTTAACAGCTGCACCCCGTGTGCTGGCTGGGATGGAAGAGGGGCTTCTTTAAATTATTGCACGTGTCCAGGATTAAATGGGTTCCTGTTTCCCTCTTGCTCGTTGTGGCCCTGATTCATCGGGTACATGGTGCTCTGGGAGCACTTGTGCCTGCTTCAGCAGAGCCTTTGTGCCATTTTAAACACACAAAGAGCCACCAGAGCAGCTGGGTCTGGTCACATGCCAAAAGTCAAGCAGCTTTGAGCTGAATTCATGCACAGCATTCCCAAGTGGAAATACCTGGGCAGGCGTGAAAGGAATATACAGCCTGAAAGGTAATATGGCCTAATGAAACTTTGGATGTGCTTTCAGTGCTGTCAGAACCACTGGGCAGCACAAGTCTATGCTAAAGTTTGCATGTTTCAGTATCAACGAGGCTCAGCTTTGACAAAGGGGAGGGCCAAACCACGTAGGGGAAAAAAATTGTATGAATTTTGCTCAATTCGGATGAAAAATCAAATGAAATGGGCTTTTTTCTTCCTGTGAAGAGGTCTCAGACCTAAGCTCTACTGAAATTTGTTTTCAGCCTGTCCAAAAAGGAACACATTTCTTTAGGTGCTTAAATACGACTGGAAGTGTGGCATTTTCAAGGCAACCTGAGTGAATTAGGGGCAGAGCCATGCTCAAGGATAATGCACCTCCTCAGGCACTCAAACTTAAAAACTACAGCCCAATTAGAAATGCTCCAATTATTACTATTATTTGCTACTTAACAGCTGTCACTGGAGGCTCAGGACAGCTTTGTGCTGAATGCTATGAATACATAGAAGAAGAAAAAAAATATAACCTGGAGGTGCTTAAAATCTCTGCCTGAGAGACAATGAATAGATGCAACTGGCTGGGAGGCCAGAGGTGGTGGGAAATAGCTGTGGAACATTTCATCAAATCTGAAAAGAATCCACTGTTGTCTAAATCTGGACTCTGAGCTATTACATGGAGTAAGTAGCATTAAGCAGGCAGGAATGGCTGTCTTTGAGCAGAAGGGATATTTATTTCTAAGCTTGAGTAATAATTACCATGGTGAAGTCAATGAGTTTAAAAGGAAATAATCAGGCCACAATTACAGGGGTGGGGTGAAGAGCCAAACCGTGCAAGCTCCCTCTTCCTCCACTAACCTCTGCCTTTCTTTCCCTGTTGTCCACTTGCTGCGTTACCCTGGAATTCCAATGAAAATTTAAATGTATCTAAATGTAGCCTTGCCCCTGGGAGAGGGAGTGGATCTGTCATCAGGGATCTGTCCGAGTCAATAACATTTCCCCGGCAGCCCCGAGCCGTGCCTCAAGATCTAACATTTCTGTCTGAATTATCAGCTAATGCTCTGACAAATTGCCTGTGATTTTCTTTTTTTCTCCCTGAGTGGATGTGCCTGGTCTGCAGATTAGGTAAACACGGCTGGGCTCTGGTGTGGAGCAGCCGCTGATGATTTCCAGCCAGACATTTCTGTCAAGCCAAGGAGCGGGCGGGTGGCCGGGCTGGACACGGCTCTGGGGCTCTCACAGCCACAAGCCCGTCTTGGGAGATACCCACTCACCCTGCCAGTGAGAAATGATGGAGTTGGAAGGTCAGGACCTGACAGAGACTTTGAGTAACAGGGCTGCGAGTGAGGCTTTGCTCCAACTGTACAAAATGGGCTGAGCTGTAGCATAAACGGTGTTGCTAAAAGGGGCGGCATTGCTGGATTTGTTCTTCTGGCAGAAGGAGACAGCTACTGGTGGCTTAGTCCTTAGACACTGAGGTCATCAAAACTGCCATGTGTGTGATTTTGCACTTGTAAAATGAAATCATCTTTGAGAGGAGAAGCTATGGAAAATGCCCCGGAGAGGCACCCATGAGGTTTGTTTCTCTGGCCACAAGATTCCAACACCTCTTGGACGAGGGAAACCATCGCCATCGCCTGCCTCTGCTCCGACTGCGTGAGATCCAAGTGTCTCTGTGTGTGCCTGCTGGAGAAGTGATTTTCCTTGGAGCATGAGCTGGTTTTTAAGCACTGTTGGTGCAGTGGCAGCCTGAAATACTGATGATGAAGTAAGATCATGAATGAGGGAGAGGCAGGAGAAATTCTCATCTGAGCTGTCATCGTCAGGATTTACATTCGCTGCTGCAAGTCTGTTCTCTGTAGTCAGGTGGATACACATTCCCTCCCTGGCTTTTTCCGATCCCTCTGCTCATATGAAAACTCCAGACACCATAAACACCCTTTTCTCCTGCCTGAGGCAGCCACCCAGCCCCTCTGCAAAGGGCTTTCCAGTGCATTTCAAATTCCAGCTGCAAACTTGCCTTGCCCAGCCCTTCCCCTTGCTAGTTATTAAGTAACATGATGTAATTATTGGCTCTGCTATGAAATATTTGGGAATTGATCAACACTGCAATCTTCCTTCAGGCTGAGAGTACTGCTCCCCCAAACCATTGGTAGGAGTTGGGTGCTGAATTCCCTTAGGCTCCCTTTGCAAATGTCAGTGTTTTACAGGACTGTGGAGTAGTAGAAGCACTTTGGGATATGTGACATTTTCTACTGCCTTCTTTAGGAGTGCATCTAAAGGAAAATAACACCTCTGGGAGGACAAGAGTTGTGGGACTAGAAACACACATCCTATAAAGTCACCGAGGTGCTTGATAGATGAGCAGTGGCACCAACTAGATACATTCCTGTATAGTTCTAGGAAGCCAAATAACTGAAAAGTAGAGATATTTATAATCTTTCTCAGATGTCCACATAAACATGCACAGCAGCCAGGAAAAGAGATGCAGTTCTGGATTCTTTCTGAGGAATCTTGGGCTGGGCACACTGCTCTTTTATTACAGGAACTGCAAAGATTTAAAGAGGAAGCGGTTGAAGAGGAAGGAGGGACAAAGGCCTTTGCAATCTAGAGTATCTCACTTAAAATAAGTATTAGTCATAAGTCATTAAAACAAAGATACCTGTCAGCAATGTTTGATAATCGATGGATAATATACCTCAATGAAATTATTAAAATGGAAAATAATTGCAGAGCTACCATTCCTTTGTAAAAGACATTCTTTGCCTGAAATGCCAAATGTTCTATATGTAACATTTGAAGCTCCCAGAATGAAATTCCCTTCCTTTTCACGCAGCAGTGTGCGCTGAGGCACAGAGATAAAATCTTTAATGTCATGGAAGATAGATTGCATTTTCGATAGGCTGGAGATTTGGTAGTTAATAGACACAGTAAAGGCCACCTGAACTGATGAAGGGGAATGAATGGGTCATTCATTTTGAGAGGCCCTGTGCGTGTATCCAAGGTTTTTCTAAATATAGAAATAGTGGATGGCTTGGGCTTGAGCCTTCTATCCCATAGGGAAGCTGAATCCTTCATGAACCCCACTAGAGAGTCATCCAGAGTCAGACCCTTGGTGGGTCCCATGGTGGGTCACTGTGGGGGGAGAAAGTTCTCAGCTGAGTTGCTGGGGGTTTTTTTCTCTGAAGAAAATACTGCCTTTTGTTTGGCTTGAGTGTCCACCAGTTATCCCTGATGTAGGGGCAGGCAGAAGTGCTTGGATAAGGATGGGAACAGCAGGTACGTGCCAGTGTTGGGACCAGTGCTGTTGCTGTCCCCAAATCCAGGCATGGACTAAGAGGGGTAACACAGGACCAGTACCCAGCCTTTTGGGTTAGACAAGCCTTAAGGAAACAGAGTTGTGAACACATAAAAGAAATTTTTTCTTGATTCTGCTACCTACTTTCACATTAAGTTAGTGCAGGCAGGAAGGCAATAAAGAATTTGCCAAGTGCTATTTCTCTTGCCATTAAAGTTTCATAAAAAAGTTCCACTGTCAGGTCTTGGTCCTATTTATAGGCATCTTTCTTGCCTTCAACATTATTATTAAACTCTTTTGTTATAGAAAGCTAGTCTGAAAATGAGCTGGCCTGGTAAATAAAACACTTGCTTTTGCCAGCATACTCATCTCCACAGAGCAATATACCCAGGAATATTTTCCTCATATGTTTTTGTCAACACATTATTGCATATGCCTATTTAAGCTGTTTTAGTACATTCCCAGAGCACTTGCTTTTCCTGTCAATTTGAGGTGAAGTCATGAGCAGGCACTGTGCAATTCCTGACCCCAAAATCCAGGAGGATTTTGAATCCAAGGGAGAGAAGGGGACTTTATTCCCCCTATATTCACAGGCAGCCCAAGTGTCTGCTTGTGGTCTTATGCCTTGGAAATGCCTCAGAGCAGGTGCTTCAAGCATACCCCAGTTGTTCCTCCACTTCTGAGAGTCAACCTACAGTATTCACTAGAATGAAGCATGCTACCAAAAAAAAATTGCTTTACGTGCTTGCTAATTATTTTGCTAAACAGGGTTTTCTGCTCTGTATTATTAACAAGGCAAATTAAAGCAGGGGTCTGTGATGCCCAGAAAACATCTGGTCAATGAAAATGAAACACTAAACCCAAAAGCTCCCCTCTGTGGCTTGTTTTCATCCAGCTGTGCCTCTTTCAGGATGCCTCTGCTCCCCCAGGGTGTACCCAGGACAGTTGTGGAGAATATCTTACGTCTGTCGATAACAAGAGTGAAAAAATCCCCTTGCAGAAAATCCAAGTAATTCTGGGTACTTGGGACCCTAATTTCTGTACTCTTCTGAAAGTTTTTCCACAAATATGCATGAAATTGTATCTTTAGTCAAGTCTATAGCCCTTAAAAGACAGACATCTATCAGCTCATCCAGCTTTTTTATCAGGAGAGCATTTTGGATGCTTTTGACATAAGAAACCATTAAGAGTTTTTGATATTTTTCTATGTTTATAATATGCATTTAGTAGCTCCCTCCAAGATGTTTGAAAACAAAGTTCTTTGTTTGCTTATTAAGCTCTTTCCTTGTCTGGCAAAGGGTGGATGCTCTACCCCTGATTCTCTCCTAGCAGCCTCAGGAAGCCTGTTGGAGTGTGTTGACTCTGGAGTTTCTGGAATGGAACCAGATGCAGTAGATAAGGTATCTTATCTCCCAGAGGAGGATATAAACAACCTGACTGCAGGGCATGCTCCACCTGGGGGTTATGGTGGGAGCTGGGCAGGAGTGGCTTTTCTCTGCAGATTTAGTGCTTTGATTTGTGTTACCTCTATTCCATTCCTTCCACCTGTGTGTTTCAGAGATGAGACAGGTATTCACACAGGCTCCTCCTGTCCATTTTGGCAAGGCCTTGCACTGGGTACTGGCTGATGGTTTGTTGGGTTGGGCCTGGGAAATGGCAATGCTGCTTTGCAAAACTTTAGGGAATTAATGTTCTGTGTAGAAACAGCATTTTCTTAATAGAAGAAAGTGTGTGAGGATATGAGGAGCTCAAACTTGGCACCAGAGCGATCCAGAGGAAGTAACTCTGTGGCTCAGCTGGAAGTATTTCTGGATTTTCAACTTTTCACAGCCCCCTCTGCTTGATGGGATGAAGCAAGAACCAAAGAGCAACTCGCTCTGCTCTGCAATAGCTCAATTACTGCAGCAAGTGCACTTCCAGATGTGGGTAGAGCAAACTTACAACCATTAGAGTCATAAAAAGAGCCTATGACAGCATATAATCTAAATCAGATCGTGAAAGATCAATCAGTGACTGTCCCTGTCATCAGTGATAACATTGTCTCACTCTCCGTTGCTTTGATGCCAGGGATAATCTTGACATAAGAACCACAGATCTGAATTCAAATGGGGGAATCAAGAGGTTATTTCTGGCTTGATTTTCCCCCTCAATCTGAGCTATGGATATGTTTATTAGAAACTTGCTCCTGCCTTCCTTGATGGCAACTCAGAACTCCCAATAACCCACACTGGTGTGCTCTGTGCCTCTTGCTAGAAACTGGCCTTTAGAAGGTTCACCAACCAAGCTAAGAAGGTTAAAACAACAACAAAAAAAGCCACATCAGAGATACTTGGGCTGTGTGCCCACATTGGCCCAGCCTCCCTGTCTGAAAGGGGCCCCTTTCCAGGCCTTTTGCTGCTCTCTTGTCCTGAGTCCAGGCTGCAGGACCAGCACCCCTGGACACCCTCCACAGCCCCTCACACCCAGCGGGGCTCTCCAGGGGTGCAAGCTCCCCTGGCTCAGCTGGTCACAAGCTGTACCAGCTGCCAGCAGCATCCTCAGGGGGTCCTCAAAGAGAAAAAGGGAATATATAACCCCAAGTGCAAAAAACTTACCGCGTGCCTGTGCTGTTGTTTATACATTTAGATACTGTGATTAAATTACATACATAATGCATAGTGTTTGTAATACATTATTAATAATAATAATACTGTCTTGTGTTATTCGGCTAGAAGAGACATGCTCTGAGTGATGGTTCATTGGTCTATTCACACACAATTTTCATACATCTCTAAAGATTACCATTTTAACAGCTTTCTGTATGGATACTGCCAGGCAGTTACATTTAACAGTGCATAAATCTAATTCCCTCCGCACTCAATTTTCTCAGGCAGCAGAATCAATTTGAATCTGTCAGGATTTTATTCTAAAGTCTATTAATGCCTCCTGCCTTCTTCTGTATTTCCTCCTCTCTCTCTCTCTCTCTCTCACTTAACAATCTCAGTCTTTCATGAATTCATTCAGCTGCAGAAAAAGATGCCCCACTGATACAAACACTCTTTTATCTCTTTACAACAGAAACCTAATTAGGTGTGAAGGAGACACAAGAAAGGTCACAATTAGCCCTCCAGCAATAAAGGTTAGCGGTTGTAAAATCCTATAATAATGCTGTTGAACTTTGTTATTATCAATAATGACGGCCTTTGACAAGGTCAAGTTCATTATTCTTAGCAGCTATCCCCGAGCTGTTGAACACCACTTAACACCCCACCCCAGCAACCCCATCCCTTCCCCTGCTTGCTCCTGCCCTGGCTTCTGCCACAGGACCTCTCACGCCTCATGTGGCAGCTCGACCCTTTGGGCACATTTCAAGACCTGCTTTAATATTTTTTGTATTTTTGCTTTAATATTTTTTGTGCCGAAGGTTCGCTCGCTGAGCCTTTTAATTATTAGTTAAAAAAAAAAATCGCCTGTGGGGTTTTTTTTTTCTCTGAGCATGGGTGGAATGATTCTGCCTAATTAAGAACTTAAATGGAGATGGTAACAAGAAAGTAATAGGAAATGTGGCCTGGTAACAGCATTTTGGAAAGGAGGAGAGACAATTACATGCTTTGCCATTAAAAGCCAATGGACCTCTGACATCTTCAGATGCTTAATTTTTGGGTTGCTTTTATGCCTGTTGAAGAGGGCTTCCCAGGAACCTGACTCCACTAGAAATGTTCTTTTTCAGTAGGGCTCTTGAAGAAGCAGGATGAGCATGCCTTCACTCTTTCACCTACTTGTTCTGGAGCTTTTAAGGGTCGGGAATCATATTTAACCTTTATTTTCCAGTTCACTTGGAATGAACAAACAATCAGTGATGTGTAAGTTGGGAAACTCCTGTCCTAGGCCACTCCTAGATTCAGTGGAGGGACAAAGGGAGGTACAGAGAGCAGCAATTCAGATCTCAGATGGGCTGAGCAGCCCTTGGAAGCTGTCTCTCTCTTTCCTTGTCCTCGAGGGAGTTTTGAATAATTACACTTTTAACTTAGACACCTGGGGAAAATACTACTGCTTAACAGTAAGTGTTAAGCTTAAGTTGCAAAGTAAGACCAAAAAAATGAGTATAAAAGGTAAAGCGCTAGAAATACCAAATGTTTGATCTACATATTAAAAAAGAAGTTACAGATGAACATGGATGTTTAGTTCTCTCACTTTTACCACCCCTCAAGGCAGATTCTTGTCTTCTCAAGTCAGAGCATTTTATCATGCTGCCTCCTGCTAGGTCTCCAGATAATGCTGCACTTGGACTTTTACTGGCATTAAGCCATATCTCATATGGTATCTTAAAGAAAATTATATTTTCAGAACACTATATCTAACCAGCCTGCAGGGAAAATATCAATAACCTAGGATATTCTTGAGGTAATTCATGCTATATAGAGAGGACTGGGTGCTGGCACAGAAAATTGTACAGTTTCAAAAGCTCGTGTGAGCAGCGAGCTGAAGTGCAGAAGCAGAACAGCGTTTGTGCTGCCCACAAACTCCAGGGCTCGGGCTGTGCTTGACAGGGAAAAGCATGTGCTGAGGGCAGTCCTTAATTCATGGCTCAAGGCTGGAGTTCACACAGCACTTTCAGAGAGTGCAGACACAGATCACTGGACTCCTTAAGGATGTTCCTGCACTTACCTTGCTTCATTGCCTCCCTGCTCCCCAGTGCCCGAGCGCTCAGGAGCCCATTCCAAGCTGCCCTAAGCTGGCTCTGCTCCTCTGAGTTCTGCTGATTGACACCAGGGAGGCTCTGGCTGGGTAAACACCACACAAGTGAAAAAAGAAAAACGTAGGAAAAGCGGATAATAGAGGCCAAAGCTGCAGAGTAACTGAAACAAATGCCAACATCTGTCCTACTACTGAATTTCAGAAAGGACTTAACAGCTGCCAGGAAAACATAGGAAGTCATATTGCTTGGATGTAAGATTTGGTAACAGGGTTCCTGATACTTTTCACTTCCAGTTCTAAGAACAGCAGAAGGTTGCACCCCAGGCTCATTAAGTGACGAGATTCCTGCTGCCTCCTCGGACATCCCTGTGAGATGTACCTTACTGCACCCTCCTGCCCTCCTCTCCCTGACAGAGCATACAATATGCAAAAACTTGCAGAAAGGACATGTTGCAGGAGAAAATTGTGACTTTTATTTGTTAAGTGATTCAACTCTAGGAGGAAGATTCAGCTCTTTAGCTTCCCTGTTGTCCTCGTGGCACTCACTGGGCATTTATCTTGCTAATGTTTCTGTGTTGCTGTTACTACCCGGTTGGTAGGAGCTTCTATTTGCATAAGGCAGCAGATTTTTTTTATTTATAAAGCCAAGGATGCATCCTTGTACTTCAGCAAGGAGTTTATTGGCTGATTGACATTAAATGCCAATTTTATCAAAATATTGATTGGAAAAATTCTTGTGCTTCCATCGTGTCCTATAGCTATATCTAATCTCAGCTTCATCCAGCCAGTGCAATATGTTGCTTGCCAGACTAGAAAATGATGTATGAGCCATCTGGGCAATGGGCCCAACCCTGGGCAAGATTAGTGCTTCAATTAGCTGCTGATAGCATTCCATTAGAATATTGGTTTCAAAGAGCACTAAACAAGAATGTTGTGCTTTGATTTTCAGATTTAATTACTTCCATCAGGGCTATAAATGAACTCATTAGTCTTCGTGGCTCTAAAACCTAGAGACAATGGAATGTTACTGCTATTGTTCTTTTGGGCTGTGCAAACACTGCTTTCCAGAGGCTGTTAGGAATGGCCATCAACCTTCCCCGGTTCCTAGCAGGGCTGACCCTGTGGGGCCACTCTGGAATCAGCTCTGGTGACCTGTGGGGGGATCCAGGGCCTGCTAAGTGGCAGCTTTGTCTGGGGGCTTGTTACACACTGAGAAAGGTACTGTGGAGTAAACTCACACCTTGGCACTGCTTGGCTGCTTTTCTTTTCAAAGTTATTTTTCTGTTCTTGGTTTCTTCCTTTATTTTAAGGTTGCGCAGAGCTTCTAAGATTTCTTGAGGCTCTTTTCCTTTTTTAAATCCACTGCATCAGGATTTCATTTCTTTTTCCCTAATTTTGCAGAAAATTTTCCCTTTTTGTTCAATTTTATGGCCTTTGCCTTTTCCTCTTGACCTGACTGGGCAGTGCACTGTGTTCCACAAGCACTAGCTTTTTCTTTGAACATTACTCTGGCCCTGTTCCTCCTGAAAGAGAAGGGAAAAAAATGAATGGAGAAGGGAAATGCAGAGGCTGACAGTCACTCCCACTGGCTGGAAGCCCCTGAGCTGAGCAGTTTGTTCCTGGTGAAGAAACCCTGTCCCAAGCAACTCAGGCTGTCACTGAAGTCAGCATTGCTTTGGGCAAGACCAGAAAGTCCCAAAGTCCTTCCAAACTAAATTGTACAACAATTGTGTGAGGAAAAGGGCAAAATGAACATTCAGCTCTGATGGGGAAGGGGCAGTGCAGGGTTACCAAATCAGAACCTTGGTGTTTATTGAAATTAAACCCTCGATACAGTGTTGCCGTTAGTTCAGCAGCACATGATGTTTATTAAAACCTTAAATTTTGCAGAGCTTTCTTTAATCTGAGGTGAATTTCACTTAGTCAACGTCCCTTTGTTTTTTCTGGTTTCCTTCTGCAGAGGAAGGATGCCATGTATAAATAAAGAATACGGTGCTCTGCACCACTGACTTTTATTAAATTAAAGCTGTAATCAGTACAGTATGTCTTAACCATAATATTAATGTGGCTAAACCAGTAAATGCTCTCATGTTTAAAGCCCAACACCTGCTTTCTATTAACATCTGGATAGTTATTTGATTTTTCATTTTTCATTGCAATAGAAAATTCTTTGATGAAATCCATAACTCAGCTGTAATTTTTAGCTCCCAACCCTGCATAAATCCCAGAATACGATCAGAAAAGCCTACTCTCACAACTTAAATAAGTTTCTCCTAAATTTTGCCAGACTGTTGTGATAACGTTGGGAATTGAGGGAAGTGAGTAAAAATGCTGAATCCTTTGACATCACTCAGAATTTTGCCCTTGGCTTCCAGCAGGCACATCTTTTGCAGTTCAGAACAGTGGAAGTCCATCCTTCCGAGGCCTCTGCTGGTCACACACCTCATTCCCCTCTTTTGCTCTGCCCTGCAGCTTGCTGGGAATCTGCAGCAGGAATGCCAATGTCCACAGGGCGTGGAGGCAAAATGCAGAAGGGGACAGCAGCTGGGGCAAACTGAGCTGTGTTGCTGTGTGGGACACAGAGGTGAGGGGATGGGGAGGGGTAGACACCAGGCTGGGCAGTGCAGCAGCCTCTTCTCAGGTCTCAGCTCCTTCCTCAGTTGTGCCTGTCTGGGAACATGAGCCAGCCCATGGAGAGGGAAAGAAAACATCCCTGCCTAGTCTGGTCAAGGGCAAAGCCCCTGGTGGAGTCAGTTGGAGTTTGGATGTGTACTTGGGTGATTTTTTTCCTATCTGAGTGCTTTCAGTGCCATTCTCAGTAGTTCTGGAGCCATTCTCAAGTGTTTAAAAATAGAACAAAGTCTCTCTCTCTGTGTCTCCCTTCTTTCATTTCCCATCTTCAGGGGAATGGTCTGCCGGATGTATTTGTTTTTCTGGTTCTGCTGTGCTGGAGAGATGGGAAGAATGAGGGTGAGGAGTCTTCCTCTATGGTCACTGTTTTGTCTAGTCAAATTTCTGTTCTCTAGTGCCGACTCCTGTAAAAGCTAAACTACTTCTATTTTAAAGACTATTTAGGCTAGAGAAAATCAGGCAGATTATACACAGTTGTCAGAGTTCCTGTCAGCAGATGAAAGCAGGATCACTGTTGGCTTCTGGCAAGTATTTCTGACTCGATCCTGTTCTGCTGCTGCTTTCCTGTGTACCCTGCCCCAGCAGTGCTCCTGCAGTCAAACCTCACAAGTTTCTCATCTCCCACCACAGCCATGCCCTGGGGTGAGAGGTGCAGAAGTAGAGAACAGAGAATGCCCACACTGGGATGGCCAGGAGGGACTTGCTTTCCTCGTGACCCCAGGCCTGGGGTTGGTGCTCACAGCTGGCTGGTGCTCACAGCAAATTTCATATCTGGCATGTACCAAGCAGAAGGAAGATGTTGTGCCAGCAGTGTTTAAAAGTGTGATCCTGCCAAGAAAGGGAGAGGACCACGACCACGATGCAAATACCCAAGCCCTGTGCTTAGGCTTTCCTAACACTAATGGTGGCCATAGGACAGGCCTCCTTCCTATCCCACTGCTCAGCCTGGCTGCTGATCCTGGCCTTGAAGGAGGACACACGTGTAACTGAGTGAATGAATTAGCAGAGCTCCTGTGTAACTCATCAAACACCTCAGATTTAGCAATACCAACCCAAGGCTGGGGCAGCGTTATCCTAAAACCCTGTAATAAATTAGAACAGACCCAAATTCCAATGGGCTGTCACGTTTGAGACACAGACTGTCCAAATGCTGCTTGCTCTCAGTTTGTCACCGATCATGCGAGACTGAGGAATAAACACCAGATGTTGGGAATGGGAGGGAGATTTCTCCCTGGCTGCTGCTCCTGCTCATGTTCAGTCCCAGAGCCCAGCCCCAGCACCGACTGTGGCTCCGAGACCTCTCCCTGAAATCACTCAGGAGCTCCTGTTTCCTAATGACAATACAGCAGTGGTTTATTTGAAGGCTGAGCCAAATTTGTATCAAAGCCAAATATGTCTGGCTTGGCACCACGAGCTCGCACCGGAGCCAAGCAGCTGGAGCAGACTGTACATGTATTTAAAGAGAACAAAAACAGAGAGACTCTTGAGTTATCTCCTCCAAGAGGTCAATCAGAGTGCCAGAGTGCAGTGCCAGGTTTTGCATCAGGCTTTCTCTGGTCTATCCCTGCACACCTACAGGCCCAAATCCCAGGCTAAGACTTGATTCTCCTCTAATTTCCCACCTCTTCCTGGCTTTCTTCTTGCAGTCTGCTAATTGCAGGAACTGCAGCCTTGTTGGTATCTTGCCCCTGCACTCACCTTTTTTCTTCTTGGGGACACGTCCAGCTTGTGTTCTTTGCAATCCACACCACCACAACAAAAAGTACTCCAGGGTTTTCTGGATGGGCTTGTCACAAATCTGTGTCCATCTGGGCACTAAGGGGGTAACCTTTCTCATCACACAAAGAAGCAGCAATAAGTCTTTGGCTTCAGGATTCCAGTCATATTCTGTGAGTCAGGGATCTGCTGCTAGTCCACTGGCTCCACTAAATGATGGTTTATGGGATAACTAAAGATTGTGGAGGCTGTGGCTGCCCCAGCTGACTGCAGTGGGAGAGGCTGTGTTTGAATGAACATTAAAAGGCCTGCTTTCATTCAGGGTGTAATTCATCACTAATTTAATCCCTCTTTCTTGAACTAAGATGTGTTCAGATGCTGGACAAGATGGATCCTCTTCCCCCCTGGCTTCAGAAATGCTTCAGGTCTGTCTGAACCGTGGACTGAGAATGAGAAGGAATCACATTGGATCACAAGATATTATGAACTCAAGGCAGACCTTTTCTTGTCTAATTAACAATTTTACCTATGCTATTAAGTCCATGTGTGCTCATAGCTCACCACAAATGAGAAATCTGGAAGCCCATTTTCAAAGCATTTTCCATTATGCAGCAGCAGGAGATGTACTGTGGTTTTTCAGTAAATTGGTAGGTAAATTGTTTTCTCTCTCATCTTTACTGCTATAACACAAAAATTTCAAGTTTAGGTCTCTAGAGTGGGTTTTTTTTTTTTTTTTTGGGGGGGGGAGGATTATTTATTTGTGCTCCTACCCATTACCTTGAATTGAGCAAGTAACAGGGATTAACATGTTGGACTGGCAAACAACTGCATGAATAAAGGGCAAAACCTGTTTACTGAAGTAAATCTTGAAGAGATTCTGGTAGTGAAGTAAATTGTCACATCCAGTGGTCATTCATAATCTTGCTTCAATATGTGAGTGCTGAAACTGCCCTTGATTTCATCCCAAATGTCTTGGGGAGGTGCTCAGCAGCTGACTCATTCCTTGCCCTGAATTCCCCAGGGAACTGAGGTGCAACCCAATTAAAGGTAATTACCTCTGACCCGTTTCTGTGCTCTCTGGGTTGTCTGTGAGATTCACAGCCCCTGAAATGAGGAATCTGAGACCTTTACATAAAATGTTTGTTCAAGACTCTTTATAAATGAGGGAATGTGATTGAATTGGAGCCCCGGTGAGGGTGGGCTGATTTCAGTGGCACTGCATTAATTCTGTATCAGATGAAACCTTCACTCTGCCCTGCTGCTGGAAAGCTGATGCCCTTGCTCCTGAGGGATGGAGGATGGATTTGGGGTCGACCTCATGGGGGTTATCCCTGGTGTTTGTAAAGCCTGAGCTGTTGGAATGATCCTGTGTAATCCTTGGTTTGCTCTGGCACTTTGTTCAAACTGGGTCCTGTGATGGTTTGTGCCAGCTCAGGCTTTTTAACAAATTCCCAGCAAATCATGAGAGTGGAGAGATGGAGCTCTGGGGCTGGGTGAGCAGCTGAGCCTGCACCTCTCACTGTGCTCCTCTTGAAGCGGGGTCTTGAGATTGTTACCTTGGAAGAGAAATGGAAATGGCCCCACGGTGCTTAGGAGGTGAAATACCCTTTCAAGGTTCCTCATTCTGGCAACAGGGGGCTTTTAATGATCACGTAGATCTGCCCGGGAAAATAGAGGAAGAACCTGTGTATAATGGGTGTTGGGCCCATTATCTAAATATAGGTAGCATTGTGTGTATTATCTCTGTTTGTTTAGCCAAAGTAAGATGGGCATTAACATTCTGTTTCAGTCTTAATTAGTGGCTGATAAAAGCACAAGGTGATAGTTAACAGTCTTGACAGTGTAATTCATCTAAAATTTCCTAATAATATGGTTGCAGCAGTCTTGGAAGAGCTGTTTTAATGACTTTCACACACTTAAGGTTTGGTACTCACAATATCCAATATGCTGGTTGCTTAGGAGACAAAATTAAACAAAGCTGAACACATTCATTTTCTCCTTTTTTACTGCACAGAGGATTAACTTATTGCAATATTTTTCTCTATTAAATGCCTAAGCTTTAGGTGTTTAAACAAATGAAAAAGAACCAAGAAACCAAACCCAACCTAACAATCCAGATCCCCTATTAAATCAGC
The DNA here is from genome assembly GCF_965178545.1 of Coloeus monedula. Taxonomy (NCBI): domain Eukaryota; kingdom Metazoa; phylum Chordata; class Aves; order Passeriformes; family Corvidae; genus Coloeus; species Coloeus monedula. The sequence goes on along the minus strand of NC_138798.1, from coordinate 6,553,495 downwards.
AGATGGCTCCTAGAGCCAAATTAGGGACCTGTGATAGAACCATAAAAGCTCTGCTTTGTACAGTGCACATGTTCAGAGTTGGCAGTGTTAAATGAGACCTCCACGCAATCTGCTCTGAGAAATAGCCTGACTGGCATTGACCCCTTCCTTTGTATAACTCAACACTGTGTCATCAATTGCAATTGCACAGACGTCTGTGCAATTTAGCAGACCTTGTAAGGACTGACTTTCCCAATATTTGTTTAAGATGAACTGTATAAACTTGTTATTAGTAGTCTGCCAGAGTAAGGGAGATAACAGTGTTTGCATTAGGCTGCATAAAACACAGTACCTGGGCAAGGTGCACTGAGCCTGCCCAGCAAATGTTCTTGTTTCAGGGTCTGCTGCTGATCCTGGTGAAGGCAAAAATGAAGTTCCCAGCAGCACATCAGGGCAAGACCATGCCTGTTCTATGTTGGGCAGAGGTTCTGAGCTTGTATGGCTGAGTAATTAAATTTCCTAATTTTAAAAAAGTCTCTGAACTCACCTGAGCAATGCAGGCAGCAGAAGGAGGCTGCAGTGGGGTCTGATTGCTCTCAGTGCAGTTTTATGTCTGTATGGCTTCCTGATTTCCCCCACAGACTCTGGCACTGCTCATCCCCCACCTCAGCCCTGGCTTCCCCACACGTCTGTGCTCATCCTCTCCCCATATGCTCTGAAATGGGGTGTGGGATCCCAGTGTCCACCCTGGGGCTCCAGAGAGGCTGTGAGCAGTGACCACTGCAGCTCAGAGCTCCAGCCTGGAATTATTTGCAGAACTCTCAAACCATCTCTGAGTTTCCAAACTTAATCTTAGCTCAAGGAAGGAGAGAAAACACTCCCATTATTAAAACCGCATTGTTTGTTGCAGTTGATCAGAACAAAATGCCTGCTTTTTGCCTCCTGCACAGAAAGCCTGGGATAGGGAGGAGTGAAGAAAAAGCCCTGGAACAACAAGGCTGATGGCAGCAAATATACAGGCACTATTTCATTTTTCATTGAGTTTGTCTTTCCTTTCCTTGCTATCTCTTCCTCCCCACGGTACCTCTGCATTGATTTTTCACTCTGCCTGTTTATAAATGTTTATAAAGCATTTAGGGAGCCTAGGGAAGGAAAAGTCTCCAAGTACTTAGTGGAGGAAGAACTTAAACACTGGGCTGCTGTATTCCTGCTGACGCTGGGCAGTATTTCAAGCCAGCCAGAGTCCTGCTCCAGGGATGTGGTGCTGCTTGGGTGGGGATGGCTAAAGCAGGCAAAATCTTAGCTCAGCCTGTCTGCAGCCACTGCAGAGCATCCACTGGTGCTGAAAGCAGGAGGGCTTGGAACAGCACTGCCATTTACAGCTTGGGCGAAACCAACACAGCATCAGATGGTAAAGGAAACAAGCACATATCATTCCACATTTACTGTTTGCTTTGGGCAATGAACTTTTTTCACATGAAATAATTAATTACCTTCTTGTCTTCCCACCCTCTGAGTGCAGTCTTGATGAAATAGGAATGGCGATGTTATTAGGCCAATAAATTTATTTATTGATTCTAGCATGCTGTTCATTAGAGAAATGAGACAGATGGGGATCTTCATGGAGCTCACAGGAAAGACACCAGAATTCATCTCCCAGTTATCCCCATGTTTCTGATACCTGGGGTGTTAGTGTAGCTGCAGTCCTACTTTCATACTAGCATTTCTCTCTGCTTCTTGTTGTGTACGTCTAGTTCCACATCCACTGTGGCAGCCTTACAGCACCCACGTTCTTAATGCTGTTGGAAAACTGCATTTGTGAAGGTGGAAATCAGCTCTGCCTGGCACAGGTGCAGGGTGTTCCACACAGTGCTGGAGGAGCTGGGTTGTCTGTTGTGCATCAAACCCTGGTTGCAGTGTGAGCTTTTGCTGTTGTTGAAAGGTAAAACATTCATTCTTTCAAAAGCGCTGGGCAATGAGGGAAATCATGAAAGGTTATTTTTAAAAATTTTATATCCCTGTTTCCCCCTCATCATCCTTCTTAAACATATCAAACTGGGCATTTTTCAAACTACTGAGGCTTGGTTTAATGCCCCATTCCCCACCCCTTTTCACACAGCTTCATCCAATTCCTCCTTGACTGGCCCAACAGCTCATTAGGGGTTGCTGCCTCTCTCTTCTGTTTGATGGTGCTGCCCTGGCATGTGCTTACCTGGGCCCTCTGCTTATGGATTTTACTGGGGTAGGAATCAGGAAAACAGTTACACATCTGTGTTGGGGTTGAGTGGAGTGAAGGGCTGTGACTTCAATTCCTGCTGCTTCTCTAAGCCAGCTTGGAGTGTGCTCCCTTACTGGAGATGCTCACAGGACCAGAGTTGGGTAAGTTGTAATGTGAGAGGCAGAGTGCCATCAGTGTGGTATTTCAGAGGGGCTGGGGTTGTTTTAACAAGGCAATGAAATCTACAGCAGATCCCTTCTGTTGCACTGTGTTGAATGCTCACTGTTTTTTTTCTTGAGGGTTTACTTTTAGTAAAGTGTTACTTATCTGACTTCTGTTGTTCCCTCTGCTTTCATGTTCTGAAGTTCCAGTCTTTAGAGTACTGTGTTTTATTGGAGGCCTGGATGCTGAAGGTGCCCAGATAATTGCACTGTTCCAGCTGAGGGGTGACAGGGAAGGCACAACTTCCAAACCACAGTGGAGGATTGTATGCCATGGATCTGCTGACAACTGTTCTGTGGGGGAAGTTGGCAGAGTTTGGATCTTTTATAAAGCAGTTTTCTAAAGGAAGCTCTTTTTCTTCTGCAGCTGAAATGTTTTGCATGAAGGTGTCTGTTTCAAAGATGTTTTGACAGAAAACTTTGGAAAGGAGTGTTTGTTTTGACTCCTTTGTTTTGTTTGAACTGTTTTTTCAGTCTTTCAGTGAAGTGGTTGCTTGTTTCTAAACAGAAGCATTTTGAAATTTCTGTTCTGCAGAATGACTTGAGATTCTAAGGTTTTGTTCTAATTCAGAGTAGCAGCAACCTTGGAAGAGTCAGGATACCCAGTAGGTTTAGGATTCCTCCACCACCAGGTAGGATACAACATTGTTTTGTGTAAACTTTGTAATTGCTTCTGCTCTCACTTCTGTAGGTCTTCAGCTGGGGAGTTGGTCTCTCAGTTGTGAGAATATGGTTGCCAGAATGCCTACACAAAGGCTCTTCTGGCCCAAGAATTTTATGGGTTTAGTATTTATGCAGTTAGGAGCAAGGTTTATCAAATGCAACAGGCTTTTGATAGGGCAGTACTGAGAGAGGAGACAGCTGCATGGGCACGGACTGAGTTGGGCTGGGTTACATTCAGTTCAGGGTATTCTCCTGTTTTCTGCTCTTTTCTCATAGCAGCCAGCACTGTCACTGTGCACAGGTCCCCCTTTCCATGACAGAAATGACAAATTTGGTGGGTATTCTGGTGGGTGGGATTGGGAAAGCCCTGCAGTAGGAGGCAGAGAAGGGGCTGCTGTCCCAGGCCACCAACACAGGGCATTCAGGGCTCTTGAATAGCAGGATGTGGCTCCTCTGAGATCCCAGGTGTTCCTTAGGCTTTCATATCTTTACTGTATTTTGATAAACCAATAAATCTCAGAATTATTTTGATTTAGACCGTCCAAAACTTGAAAACAGCTAGACTTACACAGTCAATAAACCAAAACTGTCTCTTCAGCACTGCACTGACAAGGCTCAGAAGAAAGACACACAGAGAACCTCTCCACTAATATTAAACTGATTTGGCCATTTTTATTCTATAAAGGAGGCTGGTTATGAGATTTAAAAAGACTCATATATCATGCTGCCTCATTAATTTTCCATTTGGGCTCAGCTGTCAGAGGATACCGTATTAAACTGCTGCCTGGAGTAGTCTTCGGTGGCAGAGAAATGATGTTTGATACCCTTTGCATTTCACACAGTCTGTATAAAAGGTCTCCTTGATTTGCCATCCCTATTATTTTCTGTCAGAGAGCCCTGCACGGCCTCTCCAAAATAATATCACCTCTCCAAAACCCTGAAGGTCTATTTGTGGTTTCCATGGTGACAAAATGACCCATAATATTCTTTGACTACTTCAGTAAATGAAGGACACAACTGGGCCTTTGAAGAATAATAGATTTTTTCTGTTTCTTAAGAAAAGATGTACTTGTGAGCTCAGAGAGGGGAGGGGGGGGAAGGATGAAAAAGATATTAAGGGAAGAGATTTGGCTTGTAACTCAAAGGACTTGCTGCAAGTGTAGCAGACAGCACTTGTTGAAAAATAGACCTTGAGCCATCTGGTACAAAACAGGAGTGGGGTATAGCCCTTGTGATGACTGAGATGAAGGCACTCTTGCTGTAACTCATTTTTACAATCACTGTGCTGCTTAATTCCGAATTCTGCGACACGCAGGGCCAGGCGCTGCAGGTGCAAGTGTGTGGTTAAAACATTTTCTTCCAGGAACCACCAGACCCCTGCTCTGTGCTGTGTGGGAGGGAGGATGGGATTTTCCAGCAGAGCTGGCCTCGGGGACAAGTGGGTGGGAAGGAAGCAGGGAGGCTTTTCTCAGGGTATCTGCAGAGTTTGTGGGAAAGCCAGGTTTGCAGTGTGAGCACTGTTAGTGACCTGCCCTCATGGCAGAGCTGGGGAGGAGAACGTCAGGCTGATTGTTCTGTCCCCCAGGTACTCTGGGATAATGCTCTCTGCTTCGATGAGCTATAATTCAGCTTTCTTTAGCACACATTCCTGGCTTGCCCAGTGATGCTGTCTGTGACCATTAGCTGCTGGGCCAGAACTGGTGTGTTGGGTCTGGCTGGGTTACATTAGGTCAGAGAAAGGAGAAACGTTGGTTAAAGTGCCTAAGAATAATAACTGTGAGATTCCTGGGCTGCAGGAGCAGGCACTTCCAGGTGGTTCAGGTTAGCCAGACTAGGTAAAATCCAAACAGCTGAATTTTCTGAGCACTGAGGGGGCTGCACTGCAAAGCAGAAAAGTTCAGGATGTTCCCAGGAGCCTGTCAGTAATTCCTGCTTCTGGAGTTATTGAGCTTTTCTTGTGTTTTCTTTTGGGTGTATTCTAGCATTTTACCTCCCAGTTCTGGAAGCAAGAGGGAAGTACAAAGATGACTAAAACTTGAAATTTAATTCCAGAATGTCCTGGTGTTTTGCAGATGTCCCTGAGATGACTTTAGCAGCTCTTCCCACCTCTGAGTATGCTAGTGCTGCAAGAGGCGACCAAAGTCTGGTGTAATTAGTTACTCACTATTTTTCCCACATTTTGGTGGATTTTTTTTTTTGCTTGGGTGTGCTTTTTGGCCTAAAAATAAATTGACAACGTTAAAAAAACCCAACCAAACAAAAACATGACTGCAAAACCAATACACTTGCTTAATAGAGGACTGTAATTGAGGCAACTTAATATAAACAAAGGAAGAAATGAGGGTGAGATTAAGCCTATAATCAGTCTAAAACCACATTTACCACCTGCCTTGAAAATTTGAGGCAAAATGTTGCCTGGTTCCTCTGTTCCTCACATGTGCATGCCTTTGGCAAGGATGATTAAAGTCTATGCTGCTTCCCCTCTAATGTGAACAAAGCCCTTCAGAGCCCTATTCTAGTTTCCTCTCAGCATCGTGTTTGGCTTCCTTTGGGACTGACCTTTTACTGCCCACAGCCCACCTCCATCCTGTTAGAGAGCCTGCAGAGAGTTACTAAGTTAAACATCATAAATCCCACTATAAATGATTACACAGAGCTTTTCACTAACAATCTTCTGTGGGGATATCAAGCTTGATAGAAGCATAAATCATTTAAAGAACATCTGCCTAATGAGGGGTAACCTGGAACTGCTTCCCTGAGCCTGAATGTACCAAGGGGAAAAAAAACGTAGGTAATTGGCCTGTTTTAGCTGGTGCCTGCTGGATGCAGGTTGGTTTCTGTTGTCACAACTGGCTTTGCTGGACACACAGAACTTGCCCACATTCCCTGATGGTGGCATTTGCTTTGCCTGCAGCCCATGGCACCAGGAATGAGGGATGTAAGCTCAGTTTAGTGCTCGTTGTTGTGAAGAGAGACTGATAATGTGTCTAGACACAAAGTTCTACAGAGGCAGATGAGTCAGAAGAGGAAACCCAAGCAGGTGGTTTAGAGGCAGCCTGAGCAAGGACGTGCTGTGGTCTGGGAGCTTTGTTTTGTGAAACGGCAGCAGGAGTGGGGAGGCTGAGGACAGGAGCCATGATTTAGGAGGTGGGCAGAGAATGCAGATGGACTTACCTTGCCAAGGCCGTGCTTGAAACACCGTGGTAGGACATGTAACACCTGTGCTGGGAGTATGGGAGGGTGATGCACACAAGACTCATCATCAATCCAAAGGTTGGACTTGTCAGGCAAATAACAAGCTGAATTTGAAGGGAGGAGTCTGATAAAGTTAAGAATCGAATTAGGACTAATAGATCAGGAAGTTGTTGATAAATACAAGGGTTGAGTTTCCAGGAGAGCCTGATGCATTCCTTAGGATCCACCACATGTGAATCAAGGCTAACAAGAGTGTTTGCAGATAATCCTACAGGCAGAGAATAAACTTGGCACTGGAAAGGCTCTGTCTGTTCATTAGGTGTGATGGGAAGAGTTTGAGTTTCCCGTTGACAGTCACAGCTGAGCCAGCCTGTGACTCTGACCATCTGAGAGACACTTGACTGCCAAACTGATGATGGAAGGCCCATGGGGTGAGGAGTAGCACATGGAAGCTTTCCCATTTCGAATCACTGGGTCATCAGGAAAGGTGTAAATAAACAGCAGCGGTAACCTTGGAATGCAATTGAATCACTCCTGCTGTGCAAATTTGACTGCCAGATGCTCGTGGCAAGTCTTCATCTCATGGCTTAAAGCTGCTGCTGCCTGATGATAGATTTAACAGACGTGACTAGCCAGGAGCAGGATCATTTTTTTTTTTTTTTCAAACTGAAGTTCTTGTTGCACAGAAGTGGTCATGAGATTTCAGGAAATCCATTGCCTCTCTGCATAAATAAACTTGCTGGATGTGTGAGTTGTCTGTCACCTCACGGTGGGGTCATTGCTGGGTGTTACTTCTCTCTCTGACCTGCAGAGATGGTGCCTTGAATCTCACCACTGTGATTAGAGCGGAGACAGGGGGGTCATGAATAGTTCAGTCTTCTCCTTGTGCTGTTGAGGATGAAGCCAATAGGAAGTAAATATTATTGACTGCTGTTTTCATTCAAAAATCAAGATTCATTGAGGTGAATCTGAGGTCAATAGAAGCTCTCAGGGGGAGGAGACCAGTAAATCATGACACTGGATAAAACAATATTTGTAATGCAGCTAATTTTGGATATTGAATGTTATTTGATCTAGTGGGTTTTTTTGTAATTTCTTTTTTTTTTTTTTTTTTAATTGTCCTGTTAACCAGATTGGTAGGTTGTACCATTTAAAAAGACTGGGTGGTCAGGTAGTGGGGCTAATTAATCTTGGATGACATTCTTCCCTGGGTGGAGCTCTTTCTCTACTTGAACCTTACCTGGTTGTAATTGAGCTCTCTTTATGGAACTGCTTTGTGCTGTGTGAGCATTTGCAAGTAGGACACGTGTACTGGAAATAAGATTTATTTTGGGGGAGGGGGCACAAGCAAAGATGGAGGGAGACAATCCTTGGCAAGTATGAGGCTATTATAGCATCTTTTTCATTTAAGTGAATCAGACAATGAGTTGGACAGTACTCTTACTAAAGATTTGACCATTTCTTTTGGAGAGAGCTTGCTTTTTTTCCTGTATGTGTGTTCATGACCTTGACCGATGTGGCTGCACCCTGTGGCTGGGAGCTGTGTACCTTCTCTCAGGCCAAAGCAGGGCAATTGGATTAGATGGTCAGCTGGTCTCAATAGCAGTTGCTCCACAGAAGCCAGTGGAGTAAGGCCAGGTTATACCAGCTGAGAATGTGGCCATCATTTTTACTGAGTCACATTTCTAACCCTTGCTGTGCTCTCAGATTCCTGAGCTGGAGCCAGCCTCCGTGGTAGCTGCAAGGCAGGATTGTCAGAAGCATCCAGCCTTGGCCTGACTCCACTGCCTCGGCAGCAAAGGGCTGTTTGTTGTGTTACTGCATCCAGCCCCAAAGTCTAATGGGTTGGATTCAATTAGGCTGCTGCTGGAACGCCGAGGAGCTGGTCCTCCACTGGAGTGCTCGGCTTCAGTCCCCAGGAATCAGCGAGGCTGGGCTGGCGTACAGCTGCTGGGGATCAGGCCTGGAGTCAGCTGCGTGTTCTGCTCACAAAAGGAGGCTGAGCAGTGGCAGGGAGAGCCTTCTTCTCTGTGTCAGTGCATTTCCTGCCCGAGCTGGAGATGCTGCGTTCGGGTCCGGCTACCCCGGCGTGGCTGTCAAGAAGCAGCAATGCCGAAGGAGTGGCATTGCCTCCTGGCTGCTGTCCCCATGTCCTGGCAGGTGTTCCCGTGGCCCTGCCACGTGCTGCCAGAGCTCCTGGGCGTGCACGGATCCATCTGTGGGCACAGAGCAGACAATCAGTGCCTGGTTTGCTTTTAAAGAGCGTTTCAGCCCTTCTGCAGATGGTCAGCTGCCCACTGCTGCCTTGTGTCCGTGTGGGAGAGCAGTGCAGGCTGCCCTTGCGGCTGGGAGCCACGCTCTCAAAACAGATATTGCGCTTCTAGAAATGCAGGTTCTGGTTCTTTTTGCTTTTTTTTTTCAGCCAGGAGTTGTTTAGGGTTTGGGTGTGTTGTTGCCAGTCACTCAAAGCAGGAAGACCAAAGAAGGGATGGCCTCTGGTTGGCTCTCGCTGAGGTGTTTGCTGCAGGATTGCCAAATCCAGCAGGGATTTCGGAGGAGGAAATAATTATCTGTGCACTCCTTCCTCAAATCCGCCTCCTACTCCAATGTTAGAGAGCATCTAAAAGGAGCTGCCAGGGCAGCTGCTGTGCCAAGTACAGCATTCCCCAGCAGGACCATCCTCCAAGAGCAAGCTCCAGCCTGTGATGGGAATTAGGTCCAGAGATAAGGTGGCTGCATTGACTGACGTGCCACTATTCTTCTAGCTGGCTAAATGGAAACTCCCCCCTCAGCAGTCTGTGCATAACCCTTCCCTCTCACCCAAAGCATGATGTGGCTTTTACCTTTTCCCCCACTGAGCTCTTATCAGCTGGAGCTTGGAGAGCTGGAGGTGCCAGCACAGCTTTGCCCTGGCTGAGTGCCACCAGCTCTGTGTGACACAGGGTGGCAGCCTGCCAGCCCCATCACTCCCCTTGCAGCGTGAAATCCCAGTGGGTAAATTCCAGCTACTTCAGTGGGAAATGGGAGCGGCTCCTCTGCAGCTGGGAAGGGCTGAAAGCACCATCAGGCTCCAAAGAGTTTGTGGAAAACTCAGCCTGCAGCAATGAGGAACACACAAACTGGTTCTTGTGGTGCCTGGGAGTTTGTGTGTGTAGCTGGAAATCTCAGCACACTTATCTGGAAATGACACCCTGAAATGCTCAGCTTCATGAGCTGACCTGAGAGTGTTTTGTGGGTCAAAGTTTGTGCTAATTTCAGTTTTGTCAATTCCAGAGTTTCACGTTTGTTTCATTATTATTTTGCAGTGTTTCAGATTAAGGGTTCAAGATCCTGCTTGATGAAGGCTTTAGAATGGCCAAAGATTTGCCCTAATTATGTTGCTTAATTCTGTATGAGCTGTGGCAATATAAAAAAAAAAAAACAACAGGGAAAGCCCTGAGATAAAAAATATATTTAAGATGCTTTTTCTCTGTTGTAAATGCTGAGCCCTCTGACCTGGGGTTGGATCTTGGAGTGAGTCAGATCTAGGGCACTGTTTCAGCAAATTTTTGCTTGAAGTGTTGTATTCCTCACTCCAGCAGTTTGGTTTGTTTTAGGCTATGACATGTCCAGCCTTGTTCTGCCACTGTTTCAATCTGTGGGACATCTGCTGCAGGGCAAGTGTGTTGGGTTTGGGCCCTGCTCTGACTCAAGTAGCACTCACTAGACCTAGAAAAGGGCCAAGATTCTCCTCCTAGGAAAGAAATAACTGAAGAGAATATCACCAAGGGCCATAAAATCATGAGTGAAACAAGAAAACTGACTAGGGAGTGACCATGCATTTACTCTTTAAGGATTTGATTTAAGGGGCATCAAATGGCAGGATTAGATGGCAGAGACAAATTGAAAAGGACATCCTTCCTCACACAGTGTGCTGATGCTGCCACAGGGGTGGGAGGTGTTGAGTTTTTGTGTCTCAAAAAGTAACTGGATGAACTGAAGGAAGAAATGTCCATTGAGAGCTATTAAATGTAAAAGCTTTCATCAGCTGTGGCCACAGCGTGGGCTCACAGCACAGGCACACAGTTAACAGGTTCCAGCAAAAGGGGCTTTGGGGCTGCTCTGATCACCTCAACTAACTTCATGTATCTCTCAGACCACTGAGAAGTATTTCCAGTGCTGACCTACACATTGTACCAGTGACCCACCACCCCTGCTCCCTCTGCTGCATGCAGAAAGGTCAAAGATAATGATTAAAAATAAATAACCCAGAAAACCCCCACTGCTTCCCTCTCAGGTCGTTCAGGCTTGAAATAAATCATCTTTCTATTTCTGAAGGCACAGATGACTTAAGCCAAATTGCATTTGGAGCCATTATCCTCACACTTATTTATGCTGTCGTGTCTTGTGCTAACACTTTGTGAAATATTTATTTGCTCCTGGTCTCCCGCAGCTTAGCTCTGGATTCATGAGGCTCCCATGTTATGTCTCTATTCTGTGCAGCTGCATTCTGTCAAGGAAGGAGGAAATGAAGACTCCAATCTGTGTTTTACATTATAGAAATCTATTGCACATCACCGCAGGTAATTCCATTCAACAGGTGGATGTTTTGTTTGCACGTGTCAGGCACGTGGGTTGTGTTAGAGTAACTAAATGTGTGCCAAACCTTATTGCCTGATGATGAACAATTCTTCTGTATTTGCTTCCCAAGCTTGCCCTTGTGCTTGCTCTGCAGGTCCCAGGTAACTTGCATGAACGAGTTTGAGAAGAATAGGGCATATCCTAAAAAAACCCACATGATTGTAGTGGCTCAAGAGATGAGGTAATTCCAAGTGTGAGATTCTGTCTGTATGAAATGCTGTAAATACCTTTATCTAGGAGATAAAGGTCAGTCAGCCCCGTAAGCATCTGAAATGGCTTCCCCAGGCACAATGCCAGCTTCCCTTCCCTCAGCCTGGAGGGGAAACAGGCTGTGGCAGTGCTCTCTGTGGACTGTGGGCCTGGGAAGATGAATTCTATCTGCTGGACTTCCCTCCCCTCATCAAAAGCACTGGTGTAAGTGTCTGCTTGAATCTCTGCAAGAAGATTGTGTTTGCTGTGGTGGCATCAGGGTAGCAGCTGATTTAAGATACACTTGGCTGGGGCAGCAGAAATCTGCTGGAGGGGAACTGTCCTGTTTCCAACTCCCAGCTAAAATCCAGGCTAGCAGTGACTGGCTGTCACTTGTGTTGGATTGTCAATGATTATTACAGAGTGTGCTAACAATCCTTAGTCCAGCTATGGACAAGTTTGTCCAGTCTCAGAACCACTGACAGAGCTGGCCCCTTGTCTGAGCAGAGTTGCCAGAGACTGAGCCAATACTGAGTGCAAACTGCCCACATCTTTAGGAATCGTGTCTAAAACATGTCAGGCTTGTGGCACGTGATTGTACCATGTTGATTTTGGTGCTGTAAAATCAAACTCACCACTCTGATGTTGTCACTAGAAAACCTTTTGCAGTCTAAATCCAATTTTAGATAAATATATATTTATATATATGTATGTGGGGAAAGAGCTGCTAAGCTGCTGTTGCCGCTTCTTGGTGAATTACTCCGACAAGCTCCTTCTGGTGTTAGCTTTAAGTGACATTTGCTGTGTAAATGACACTGACATTCAAGCTGAGATGTTGGCTCTGGCAGCAGCTCGCTGGTTTGTCCCAGGGTGCCCTGGAGAAGAGCCTGCAGCAAAGAGCTGCTGCTGCCAACAGGTGCTGCTGGGGCTGTTTGGGGAGGAGAGTGAGCCTTGTTCTCACTTTGGGGCCTTTTCCTTCCTTTTATGGCTCCAGAAGACCTGGGGACACTGATTTAATTTTTGTGTCTCCACAGACAGTGAAGAGTGCTGGTCTTGTGTGCAGCACAGCACCAGGGATGTGCTGGCCTTATTTACCAAACACCTTTGGCTAAACACGGAGCCAGGTCGATGGGTTGTGTTTAAACAATTGATTGTTTGAGGGATGGGATAACACAACTACCAAAAATTGCTGCACACTGTGTGCACTGATCCTCTAAAGGATCAGAAATTTGTCTTAGGTGATGCATAGCTTTGCTAGAAGAAATTGGCATTTGTTTACTTATTTTCATCCAGAGGACAAGCTTTAAAAGCTGCAAGCAGAGCTTTTCAAAGGACAAGTGGGAGTTAGTTGCCTAATTCACATTGACTTTCGGGGAGATCTGGCTGCTGAGCTGCTCTTTATGCCTTTCAGAAATCTCCCCTTGGTCCACGTAATCTCTCTGTAACCCCTTTTTAATTAGCTTGTCTTTCTGGAAGAAGAGACCAAGAAGTCACGTTCAAAGATTATTGCTGTATCTGGCAGCTGCTAGAATAGCTCAGTTAATGCTGCAAAATCTTACTGCAGGTCCCAGCAGCCTGTCTGGTCTGCCTCCCTGTTCTGATTTGGCCAGGGGATGTAAACTGCCCCCAAGCTGTTCTCCAAACCCATTTCCAGCCCGTGATACTCTGTGCTATAGCACCAGCTGGCCATTTATCCAGAGAGCCTGGCTTTGAATCTCTTGGCAGAGCAAAATATTTGAAAGGGAGAGAAATGAAAGACTGGGGGTGCTTCAAAAACTGAATGCCAAGAGCATGTGTATGCCAAGCAGGAGATAATGGTGCTACCTTTGCTGTCCCAGGCTCTCCATCAGCAGTTCATGCCACAGCCTTGCTCCTGCTGTTTGGGATCAAGAGGAAAATGTCAGTCCTGCAGGGAGCATTTGAAGATGCAGCCTTAAAGCTGAATAGAAAAAAATCAAAGTCTTCTTAATGGCACATTAGGCATCTCCAACAGATTTGGGATGGGGACAAGGAGAGGTTTCTGAAGCTTCTTGATTTGTTTTTGCATCTGTAATAACAAATTCAACTCAGAATTTGTACGAGGAAATGTAAACGTTGAAGGTGGGAGCCTGGTGAATTTGGACACTTGAGGGAAAATATACAGTATTGTCATGAGGAGACAATTCCCTAAAGCAGATGGGGGAAAGTGGTCCCAGGGGCTGGGAGAGGCTGAGAAAGGAGAGACTGATAAACTGGTGGCTGGGAAAAATCCTGAATATTGCATCGCAGAGAAAAAGCTGATTTTTGTGCACTGAAGTTTTAAGATTCAGGTTCTTATTTGCTGGTGTAATTGCCAGCAAAGACAACTTGTCAGTCCATGTAAGATCAAACCCTACAGTGGTTAACACTTCAAGCAGGGGGCTCTGGGAGTTGCAGTAGGTTTTAGTGCTGTCACTAAAAGTAACAGCTCTGCTGTTGGGGACCTGGCTCAGCCTTGTCCCCCACGTCTTTGGGAAGCATTTTAAGATCCTTAAATGGAAGGCACAGCACAGCTATAACATGGGTCACCAAAAGATGTTACTTTTTAGTTCTTCTAGTATAAAAATATTGAAGAGGAGGTTTGGCTCTCTCGGTGACCACCCCAGAGACCTTTCAGGCTGAACTGGCTACTGTCAAGCTACTCTAAGGGGAAAATAAACTCTCCTATATCCTTGCTCTCAGCAAGTCCTTTTAAACATCACTGCATCCTAAGCACATGAGCTAGAAAAACAGCTGCCTGCTCCACTCCTTCTCTGCCTGATGAGGTTAATAATAACTTTGAATGCATATGTACAGCATTAGCTTTCATGGTAACATGCATAATTCAAATCCCCTAAAGAACAGTAGAGCTTTGAGGAAGCAAACTTCCTTAATGTACTGGGCAAGGATCCAGCTTTTACCAGCTGTTGAGGGTTGATGTACAATTTTTGGTTAAGTGAATAATTTATCATGGATATTATCTGTAGTGTATCACATCCCGACAGTTTGTAGGCCTGTGCATATGGCTCTTGAGATGCCACAACACTGCCATATGCTTCATGGCCCATTACCACTTACTCCCTTAAGATGTTTTCCCCTATGTTAAGCATGTTAGAAGTGCAGTGGGACCACTGGCTCGGTGCAAATGCTGGCTGGGTTTCCCCCCCAGCCTCCCTGTATTTAAAAAAAAATTAAGAAGGAAAGAAGGACTGTTCAGACTCTCCACAGCCTTGTCATTTTAAATAAGCTGCCTGCTGCTTCATGATACAGATGTGGGTTATAAATTCTGCAGAACACCTGTCCTGAACTCATCCCCAGCTACCCCTTCTAACATGGTTGTGTTGTTACAAATCTATTTATTGTAGCTCCAGTCGACTGTCTGCATAAATCAGGGCTGCTTTAATCAGTCAGTGAGGCTGCCCTGCCCCTCGTATTCACAGCACCAAAACAGAACTGGGATATGCTGGCAGCCTCCGAGAGAGGTATGGAATGCTGTGTCCCAAATTCCAACTGCAGGTGTCCTATTTCTTGGTCAGGAGAAGGAATGCTGAAGCTGAAGGACTTCATAGTTTATGTAGCTGCTACAGTGCAGGAGGGGGAGAAAACATCTGGGTTGTTTGTCAAGTTGATTGCTTATATAGGAAGCAGCTTCATACTATAAAAAAGACTGAGTCAAGACTGAGAGCAAGCAGCTGCTGAGCTGTAATTATAGCTGGGTGTCCATCATGAGGATGCTTCTTCAGCTACTGAATGTGCTGTTTTTAAGTTTGGTGACTTCATGTTCAGAGAAATATCTTTGTTCAGTGGTGTCTTGAACTTCTGTGTGGTGCTACTGGTCAGTGGCCACCAGGGTCCCCATGGCTGATGGTGTAGCTTGCAAAAAATGAAATAAACCCTACAGGAGTTGTTCACTGCTGAATGTGCCTCAGGACAATAAATGCTAGAATGGGATCTTTCATGGATGTTGGATGGATTATTTCAAATTCAATGTTACACATGATTTTCCTGCAGTAAAAAACCTGCTCTCTTTCCAAACAAATTGCATTTTTAGATCTGTTTATTACCCTGTGGTTGTTTTCCAGGGTAAAGATTGTGCTCCGCTTTCTCTTGTGAGTCTGTTGCAGTCGGGTTGCTTTGCTTGTGTGAGTTGCTCTTTTTCCTCCTTCCTGACTAGGTTAGAATTCTTATGCTTTCAATATTTTTTCCTCTCTTAGTGAGAGCATTCATCTTTAGATCATCACTTCCTCATGCTTAAACATGAGAGATGCTCTGGGAGGTGGAACAGGAGAGGGCTGTTGTGATGGCCAGCACAAATGTGATGGCTTTCAGGTGACAGGAGCACATCTGCTCTTTTGCTGCCACCAGGAACCTTCTGGCAATGGGAACCCTCCTCCCTCTGCACACCAGTGGGAGGAAGGCAGCCTATGCATCTTGGTTATTGCACTCTCTTCAGGGAGAAACAGGGAGGGCTGTGATCAGTGAGCTCCTGCCTGGCTGCAGAAAAGCAAAAGGGTCCCAGAGGAGCAGACCCCAGCTGGAGGAGCTGGCAGTCAGGGCAGCTCTGTGTCCCCCTCCCCAAAAGAACTGAATGCAGGTAAATTGCAAGGTGAGGCGCTGGGTTAATCCTGCCAGGGTCAAAACCTGTGCTTCACTGAGATCTGGTTGTGCCAGAGCTGCTGCCTGGACCGAGGGGAGGGTGGGCCTGGTGCAGCAGTGACCTTTCCTGGCTGGGATCAGCTCAGAGGGCACATTGCTCCCTGGCTAAGTGTGCTTGCTGCTAGCAAGGGAATGTTTATCCAGTGTTTTGATTAATCAACCTTGAAAAAGAGTCAGATGGATTTACTCAAGCATCTAAGTAACCTTCACAGCAAAATATATAAACCCCTGTGTGTGTTACAGGGCCGTCTATAGCCCTGGCCTTGGAATAATGATGTCAGGAGTCTTAAGCTTTTAGAGCATCATGGTCTGGATCTGACCCCAGAACACTTCTTGTTTCTGAATGCCAACCAGTTCTGTCATGGTGCTCACTATGGCCGTGTGAAGGTGCCTTTCCTGAGGAGCCCTGGTGCTGGCAATCTTAAAAGTTTTTTCTCAAATTCCCTTTGATCCTGGAGTCCTGTCTTGGTCTGCTTGCTGGGCTCTGGTCCCTCTGCACTCTGCTCCTCTTACCCTGCTGCTTAACGCCTCTCAGTTCCAGCCCTCATGTTGTTCTCTTTTCACAAGTGCAAATGTTAAGGATTTTAAAATGTGGTTAGTGGTGCACGTTGTCTCCATCAAAGCTTCCTTACCTTAAATAACAAGACCTTCAGAAACATAATTTCATTTATACCTTCAGCTTTGGCAAACAGAAGATGACCAAAAAAACCCTGCAAATAAATAGAGCCTCCCCACAATAAAGCACTGCTTTCCTCTAATGTTTCTAGAGGGATTAAACAATGCTGAGGATAAGATCAATATTTAAACAAAAAGTTCTTGAAGGGTGTGTTCTTTTTAAGAAGATCATATACTGAGCTGAATTATGAGCAGACCAGTTCCTGTCTCATACTGGAGGAATTTGGCATGTGTCTTCTCTCATAAGCATTAAGTCCAATAAATTCTTGTGGAACTATCATATTAAATTAAGATGTAAAATCATGGCAAGGTCTGCATTCTTTGTGGCAACTGACATAACAGCTAGAGGAAAAAAATAAAACTCAAGCAATTGTTTTAACTGAAAGTCCAAGAATGACATCTAGTGGCACCAAGTGAGACTCTGGAATAATCTTATGTGAGAATAGTTTAAAGCTACAGTCAGGGTCTTCCTTGACTATTCTTATGCTAGAGATCCAGATTTTCAATCACTATCACCTACCCATGTAAAAAAAATATTGCAAGCTGAATGCTTGTTCTTTAGGTTTGTTTTGTTGTTGCTGGTTTGGGGAATGATAACTTCAGATTAGTTGAGGCTGTCATAAGCTTAGAAACACTTTTTGCTCTGTGTCTAAATGAATGCCTGTGCACCACAAATCTAAACTAATACTTGTAGTTGCTTTAGCTTCTTTAAGTCGAAGTGAGAGTAAGGGCAATGTCTATGGGATTTCCAGCACCAGATTTATCTGATGAGAGCAGAAGTAGTAGGTGACAGAAGAGCTCTTACACAGAGGAAAGAGAAGAAAAATGCCTTCTCTGACTGCATTCATTGATTTAAACTAAAAAAAGTGAAACTTCAAGTAAAGCATTTTTTAAAGGCATCAGGGCATCATTTTAGCTAATGAGAGTCAGCTGGCAAAAGGTAGAACTCAGAGGATGGAGTGTTCTGGTCTCCTCTGTGTACAATGGAGAATGGAATGCTCTGAGAACAATGCCAGCGTGTCTGACCTTCCTGCATCTTTAAATCCCACGGGATCTGATGAGGATTGTTAACATATTCATCATAGCAAACCTGGTGATCCCAGCTTGGCACAGTTAATCTTGGCTGCTCAATTTGTGTTGTGCATGTCTGCTTTGGAATTAACACTCCACCTTCCTTTTCTTGTGCTGTTCCACTTGTAAATGTAGCTCTGTCCTCTGCTGGGAATGGAGACCTTGGAGTCTCATTAGGAATTGATTGCACTCCCACTCCTAGAAACAGAGAATGGATTTTAGCTGCTTGCTTTAAACTCGGAGCACATACCTGGCTATAACACCACATAATGAGGTAAATAGTTGCTGCATAAATGCTCTGGTTCCATTTATTAAGAGAGAGTTTAAATTGACACAAGTGGAGCCCTTTTATCTTTTTACCCAGCAGGCAGTAAATGAAGTGGGTTAATGTCTCTGGAGGAGGGGCAAACTGTGTTATAGAGGGAAATTTTGCTGAGGATATAAAACTGAAAGAGGGACTGCTAGGACAATGAGATGAATGGGAATGCGGAAGAAAAATCCCACAACTCAAAATTAGGCAGATGTCTTGACAGCAGAGGCTCAACTTTAAAACAGGAGCTTGATGCAGCACATCAGAGACTGAGAAGTGTTGTAGCTTCCGTAGGACACTCTGCTGCTAAGCTTCCTCTTGGAAGAAAGGTCCAATGCTTAGTAGCCTAAAGGCAGGGCCAGGTGACAGTATTGTCTTAGGAACAGGGCTGGAGAAGAGCTGATGGATTTGGTGATGAACAGAGAGTGACATCTGGATGCAGATCCAAACACTGTGATTCGAGAGTAATTGCAACCTTTGGTGGTTTCAGTGTTTTCTTTCAAAACAGAATTTAGTTACGGATTAGTGTCACTAAAAGTTCCTTGCTTTATTAGGAAGCTTTCTTTTGAAGAGGGCAGTAGTACTAATAGGTGATCTCTAAGGCTGGTGTACTGTGGCAGCTTTAATTAGCCAAAAACCTCTTGGTATGTGTGTCAATGATTTTCCTGCCTGAACTCTTCACCCTTATTCAAAATGAGTCT
The DNA here is from genome assembly GCF_965178545.1 of Coloeus monedula. NCBI lineage: Eukaryota > Metazoa > Chordata > Aves > Passeriformes > Corvidae > Coloeus > Coloeus monedula. The sequence continues at coordinate 6,535,000 of NC_138798.1, read as the reverse complement.
TTCTATTGATTGCCAAAAAGAAATACCTGAGACTTAGTAGGTGAGGCTGTGATAGAGGCAGCTCTATACCTGAAAACCTGTCCAGACTGATTGTCTGGAGGTCCAGAGGGAGCTGTTTTCTGTACTGGGTGGCGATGAGGATGCAGGCGATAAGGAGCCGAGTGACTCTCTCGGGAGCGTCTGCCCAGGGGACTCTGAGCTTGGTTTCCCAGCGTGTGGTCCCCGATCAGAGCACTGCGTGTGTCCCAAAGCAGGAGGAGTTTGTGTGAACGCTCTCCCGGATGCCCACTAGATGACGGTGCTGTCCCACAGACCCTGTCTGTGTGCTGGGAACCGCCTCTTCCACAGGGCAATTTCGCTGCACCCACAGTGGAGACGGCCAGGCTCTGCTGAAGGAAAAGCAATAATCATCACCTTTACCTTTCCTAAGGGTCTTGCTTTGTTTTTATTTTCCCCTCTGAACTGAGAGGCAATTTTCATATCAAATGTTGAACAGTTCAGTTCATTCATTCTGTTTAATTTGGGATCTTATGTTTGCATCACTTAAGAGAAATGAGATGAACAAAGTTGTGGCACCAGTGCTGAGGATGCATTTTGGGTGCCTTCACTGAGTTTCATTATTGGTAATTATACCAGGTGTTTGAACCGTGAAAACTTGTTTGGAATAATATGCAATGCTCTCTGCATGTAAAGATATTTAGTACATATTTTATCTTCATGGTGGCCTTCCATCATTTCATTTGATGCACGAATATGAGCCAAGGTACTCCCTGTTCCTTATTGTCAGCAACACATTACAACAAGTATTTGAGGGTTTTTTCCTACTTGGCTACTTGTTACTGTCTCTGTGGGAGCAATCTCCTAAAGGCTCTCAGCACTGTGCAGCACAATGTCCAGTGTTGTATCTTCCCTCATCAGCATCAGTGTGGTTATGGTCAGGATGCCCTCACTGTTCCAGGAAAAACAGTAGTCCAATAAAACCTTCTTGTTGATCTTGAGACCTCTAAATCCCCTGGCAGCGCTGCAGGGCTCTGGATGTGTTAATTCAATTTACAGCCACGATAAGGCATCAGCAAGTAAGAGGGTTGTAAAGTAACCTTTGTATAATGTGAGTCTTTGCAGAGACTGCAGAAATTTGGCAGGGTTTGCTCAAGAGACTCCAATTTTGTTTAGTCATTAGTATTAATCAGGAAGAGAGTGCTGCATTTCATAGCTTGGTGTTTCCTCTCCATGATACCCTCCCCACCAGGGTGGATAGCACGCTGGTTTACATGGAATGATGAAATGGAAGCTGGAGGAGAACGGTCCTTCCAGGGTATCTGCTGGCAGGACTTCCCCTCAGCGCCAGCCAGATGGACCGAGTGGATATTGCAGCTCAGGCTCGTAAACAAACTTGGCTCCATCTGGCTGGGAGATGGATTTCACTCCCAGTGATGTAATTGTTGCACCAAGCTCCCTCCCTGTGATCCATCTTTCCCTCACGTGTGCTCACTCTGTCCCTTTCACTGGCTGGGCAGTGGCAGGGGTTTGCTGTGAGCCCCGTGCTGCCCCTGCTCCTCCTGGAGCCTTCTCTGGGGGTTACCTCCTCACAGGTGCTGGTGCGAGGACTTGTGCAAGAGCCTTGGAACTCCCTGCACCAAAATTCCTCAAATGAGTAAAAATGCAGTATTTCATGTCTCAAGATGTTGAAGTCCAAGTGAGCCAAGTTAAAGGGGATTTACCCCAATATGAACAGAGTGGGCAGTGGGAATGAGCCTGGAGTTAGTGTTTCCACAATTAGCTTTTCCAGCAGTATGGCCTCACTCTAAAGGGATGCTGATACCTTCAGAGATGGAAAAATCACTTCTTTCCAGTACAGCTGGTCCTGGCTATGTTGGCTGCCTCCCTTAGAGCTTTTACTCACATCTCTTACTTCATACAACCTTTTTTTCTTTTTTTTTTTTCAAATTTTATTTATTCCCTCCAGCATTAAATATTTACCTCTTGTTCAGCTGAGAGCACAATTTGGGCATGCTGGGACTCATGTCAAATTTCTAAATTGCCACTGGTGAAACAGCTCTGGCATTAAAACAAAATGCCTTGCATCTGTTTGTGGCTATCTGTAGTCTTTTAATTATCTGGCTAACATATTGCATGGGAGAGAGCTGGTCTGCCCGGGGCAAGGTTAGTGATTATTTGGTGTTCTATCTTTAAACAACAGATTCCAAAAAAGAGAAACCAAAATGCGCTGTTGTGACCTCAGCTCCCCACCTCATATACTGGATACATCTCTTTGTACTGATAGTGCCCTGGTCTAACTCAGCATGCATCTAATGAAATGCCATATAAATTATTTAAGATTGATTTTAATTAAAGCCAGACCTCTGACAAGGCAAAAGTCGTACATACTGTGTTAGCTGGATGGAAGGCACTTGTGGACTCATTGCTGTGTTGTGCTCAATACCTCTTAGCTCAACTCAGCTTCCAGCTGCATCACCTTGTGAAAACAAAATGTGATAAGATTCTTGTTAAATTTGCCCCTAAGATCATTCATGTTCCTTCTGGAGTCAACAGGAGCTCTGTCCCTGCTCTCAGCATCCTGGAGCTCGTGGCTTTATGGCATCTCTGTAGCTCCTGCTGTGCTCTGGCTGCAGCAGAGTGCATTGCTTCCCAGTGGATTCAGTAATGTAAAGTTGGCAGAGGTGAAAGATCACAGGGCATCCATGCAGGCATCTCTTGTAGTGCTCCCCTGTGGTGGCAGCATTTGTACAACTCTTCAGACCTCTGTGAAGCTCCCAGAGCAGCTACAGGAATGGGAACAGGTCTGGGACTGTGTCTGTTGTTCTGCACTGAGGGAGCAACACCTCACCTGCCACTGGCGTTCCCTTCCCATTGTAGCAGGGAGTGTGTTCTCACAGTGACCTGGCAGAATCAATCACTGTGTTTGAAGGAGTAATATATATATTTATGTAACACAGAGAAAAGCATTTCAGTTCAAAGCTTGGCATAAATAATACATCAGGTTTCCTGCCTAAGTTGTGGTTTACCATCATGCTGAGACACAAATGTAAGGCGGGGGGGAAACCTATTATACAGAGCTCAGCAGGCTTCCATCTTGTTACTTATACATAAACTGAGGGTAGGTTGTCCCCCTATTCACATTATGAGGTGATTAGCATGTTGTTTAACATCAATTATGCATGTTCCATGTTTACAGGCATGTTAATTATGCAAGCTGTAGTCGTTAGACTTTTTATTTAATTTGTTGGCGGGGGGGGGGGGGGGAGGGTGGGAAAAACCAACAGCATAACAAACCTTTTAGTTTGATGGCCTTCCCTCCCTTTCCTATTTACCCCCTGGCTTTTACATCTGAGCAATGTCAGTGAGAGAGATGCTCCCACATCTCTTGGGGACATGTGGCCTGGCACAGGGGCTGTGGCAGTGGCAGAAAGTCTCTGGAAAATGTATCTTGTAGCAAAGTAAAGACATTTTTTGTGTGTCTTTGCAATTTTTTTCTCTACAGTAAACTTAAAAGAAAAATTAACTATGAGCATGAGTGGACCCAGAAGTGCTCGCTTAGGAGCGCTTGCCTTGAATGCCAGGCACAGGCTGGATCTTGCCCTTTCTAGGGCAGGTAAGTTCTTTGTTTTGAAGCATGGAATACTTGAACTTAAATACGGTCTCCAGCACTTGAACCCTGTGCTGTGTTTAATCGTCCTGTTTCAGTACTTCCAGGAGTACTTTTGTACAGGTACTCGTTGGAAAGTGTCTTCCCTGAAGTCTTAACCTCACTCTGCTTAGATCTGGTGAAGTGGGCACCTGACCTCTGAGTACATGGGTGCTTTTGAGCTGTAATGTGTTTCCCTGATGATTAAATTACATTTGCTGGTCATCCTGGTGTTTCATCTGCAGGGAGAGGAATGCTCGCCTCCTAGAAAAACAGGCTGGCCTGCAAACTCTCAGAGGAAATGGGTTTTCTTTTCAGCTCTTTACTCCAACTGAGAGAGTCTTTCAACTCATGCATGGAAAGACAAGTTTGGAAAGAGATGGGGGTGGGGGTAAATGCAGTGTCTGAAAGAGTTCATCCTCCATGGCTTCCTACAGTGATAAAGCACAAAATACTTCCCTGCACAACTTTAAGACTTGAAATAAAAATCACAAGCTTACAGCTATGGTGTGCTGTAAGAAAAGAGCAGGAGGGCCTGAAGGCATGCTGGAGGTCATAGGTCCCTGCAACAGCAGCAGCTTAGAGAGCTGAAATTCCCCGCTGAGGACCCAAGAAGAGAAACACATCCTCTGTTATGAAAAATCACCAAAGGGCAGGAAAAGACACAAAACCTGGTGATGTGTTTTAACCCTTGGTATGCATGCAGAATGAATCCACTGGGAATGAATCCTCCATCCTGCTTCGTGATGTTGGGGTGCTCGTGTGATGGTTCTGTGAAACAAGAGCTTTATGTACCTCCTTTTTAAACCTGTCCAGGAATGTGACAAGCACAGTGCTGTGAGGACATGATGGGATGGCTACAGGCACAGAGCCCTGCCTGTGGGGCCAGTGGTTCGAGCAGAAGACACCTGGCTGCTTCTGTCTTCAGCTAACCAGAGTCCCCAAAGCCATCCCAAGAACACTAAAATAAGCCATGGGTTTGCACCATGTGCTTTTTGCAATAACGAAGCAGCCCTTGCAACCTGATCTTGCTCCTGAGGCTTTGTGCAGTTACTGAGCTGCTACCCACAGCAGGGCTGGTTTCAAACCCTGGCAACAGGGACATGTCAATATGAGGCTCTTTGTTAGTGCTATGGCCACTTATTAATTTTTTTTCAAGGAGGTAGAGAATCCATTTTATTCAGAGCCAAACCCAGTTAGGCCTGACCTTTATTTAATTGTGTCAGATGCAGCTCCCCAAGGTACTAGTATCAGGCAGGAGGGTTGGGCAGTGCAGTGATTCCTCACTCAGTATTTCAGTATTGCAGGTTTTGCCAAACAGATGAAAAGGAATGTGATGCTAACCACCTGCTTTACTATCAGCATAAAATTCACAATAGGAGCAGGTCAGAAATTGAGTCCTAATGCACACAAAGAGTTTGTAATCTCAAAACAATCTGTGTAGCACCAGGGAGAGTGCTGCAGGCTGTGATTCAGTAAGGAGAAGGCCGGGTGTCCAACACGATTCATTGTGGTCACAGGTATTAAACAGGGAGCAGGATCAGCAGTGAAGCCAATTCAGAATCTCATTTTCCTGACAGGCTGCATGTACATGCTGTGCAGTCAGCAAACACACACCTGTC